>NC_134356.1:602367050-603687050 GCF_048569485.1 Anomaloglossus baeobatrachus | reverse complement strand
TTTTAATTACTTTTAAAATGGACATATTGAAATTCTTTGCAATAAATTATGACTTTGCATCAAGATTATCAAAAGCAGTATTAATGTTCGTTATAAGGCTCAACTGGAGAGTGAAATACTTAATTTACAATAAAAAATCTCTCTAATTGCACTTGTCTGATACTGTGACACACACTAGGAGTTAATTACACTTGACATCTCCCAGATGCTTCAGACTGTCATAAGATGAATTGAAAAGTTGTCACAATCCTGCCACGTCTTGGCCACGCCCTTCTCTCGGCACCTTCAGACCTGTCATAAGTGTCATAACAAGTCGGAAAACACCGCAGCTTCACTACAAATATGTCAGCATTGTTCCAAGATTACGTTTTTTTTTACTTTTTTTGGGTGACATGTCGAGAGCATATTTAGAAAGGAGGTAAATTGTTCATTTCAGTTTTTTCATATCTGCTCTCATATTTCACTGAAACTAATGATTAAACACCATAGCTCTCCAGTGTCAGCAGAAGCCTAAATCTACCCACTGCCTTCATATTTAGGACAATATTGGGATTCTGAAATATAGATGAGAAAGCTTTTATGACTAGAATGTAACTGAAGAGCGTGAGAATGACAAAACTAAGGTAAGTAGACTTAACCGCCTACCGCAACCATGGGTATGAGGACCTTTACAGAATTGATCTGTCTACCAGTATCCACACTGATTCAATGTGCCACATTAGTTACTTTTAGCATCTTCTGCTATTGGATTGTCTTTATTAGTTTAGCACATTATATGTAGGGTTATATACATATTCATTATTACTTTATAGGTTGTATTTGTTTTCTTTTGAATCCTTACAGACCAATACAAGGTAGGCATTAACCACTTTGCACACCTTGAAGTGCCTCTTGCCGCACCATGCAATATATGTGTAGAGTAGAGATTGGAGCAGGCACTGGGAATGTGCCCCTGCTATATGAAGTGGGAAAGACTCCAGTGAAAAAGCTCTGTGCGAAACATACGTCAGGATCTGTGGATCTTCAGTTGGTGGAAGCGTTTGCTTTATATGGTATGTGATACGTTTTTATGATCTGAACCTTATTATTGTATGTATTTATTACACATTATATTTATTTGACATCTTTAAAAATGTTCAGCTGGATCAGCAGAACCCAAACTTCCACGGGACTGCTGTCACAGCTGGGGATAGAAGATATACTGGCCATATAGGACAATACAAATGGAAGGGGAAAGGTCTGACCTATCACCAAGGAAAGGGGGAAAGTGGTGACCCCTGACAATAACCTGCAGCTCACCCTCACTGCCCTTACCAGTCCTATACAGGTTTCGCACCTGTCGCCAACCAGGAATACCTTTTCCATAGTCAAACCCTGATATGGGACCTAAGTAAGGATTAACAGTATGAGCTCTTAGTCAACACCAATATCACTAAAGGTCCAGTCACACTAAGCAACTTACCAGCGATCCCAACAACGATAGGGATCGCTGGTAAGTTGCTAGGAGGTTGCTGGTGAGATGTCACACTGCGACGCTCCAGCGATCCCACCAGCAACCTGACCTGGAAGGGATCGCTGCAGCGTCGCTACACGAGTTGCTGGTGAGCTCACCAGCAACCAGTGACCAGCCCCCAGCGCCGCGTGGAAGATGCTGCGCTTGGTAACTAAGGTAAATATCGGGTAACCAACCCGATATTTACCTTGGTTACCAGCGCACGGAGCTACACGTGCAGAGAGCAGGGAGCAGCGCACACTGAGCACTGGCTCCCTGCTCTCCTAGTTACAGCACACATCGGGTTAATTACCCGATGTGTACTGCAGCTACATGTGCACAGAGCAGGGAGCAGCGCACACTGCTTAGCGCTGGCTCCCTGCTCTCCTAGTTACAGCACACATCGGGTTAATTACCCGATGTGTCCTGCAGCTACATGTGCACAGAGCAGGAGCCGGCACTGACAGTGAGAGCGGCGGAGGCTGGTAACGAAGGTAAATATCGGGTAACCAAGGACAGGGCTTCTTGGTTACCCGATGTTTACTGTGGTTACCAGCCTCCGCAGAAGCCGGCTCCTGCTGCCTGCACATTTAGTTGTTGCTGTCTCGCTGTCACACACAGCGATGTGCGCTTCACAGTGGGAGAGCAACAACTAAAAAATGGCCCAGGACATTCAGCAACAACCATCGACCTCACAGCAGGGGCCAGGTTGTTGCTGGATGTCACACACAGCAACATTGCTAGCAACGTCACAAAAGTTGTTCGTTAGCAGCGATGTTGCTAGCGATGTTGCTTAGTGTGACGGGGCCTTAAAGGAAGACATAAGAGAACAATACAGGGGAAATACAACAGCAATCATCAGAGCCCTGGTAGATAGCAAAAAAAAAAAACACTTATCTGAGGTCCAGCAACCACAGTAGCCTGGAGCAACAGGAGACAACTTTTACAGAGCTCAGCAAGGAAAAAACTATAAACCGCACTCAAATACCCCCAGAGTGAGGTTTATAAAGGAAGTGAGAGTGGCAACTGAGAGACAAAACTGACAATTTCCCAGGGTCCTAGAGTCTGCTGCTGCAGAAACAGAACTATCAGATAAAAACACATGCTACTAATCTCTGGGATTTTCTAACATTTGCTGCCACTGGATTGTCATCCAGCCGTGACACATCCGTGACACCTGCTCATCTCTAAATATGATGATTTCTATCCACAAAAAACATGTTAACTATACTGCAAGGTAAATGCTGCGAAAAATATAGATAAATAATCTTATTTATACTTTCAATACACAATTAAATAAAATGAGAAACTTAAATTCCATCAACAGGCTAGAATACACCAAAATGGGAGGAGCCCACAATTGGTCAACAGCAGCTCATATTAAACATATGCAACAAAAAGGAGAATATGAGCAGAGATTGCTGATAATTAGAAAATATTTATTTTGTACATTTAAAAAGTGCAAAGTGCAGAAATTAAGAAATAAATTACACAAAACACCATAAAAGAGGATGAGGGATGATAATAATATGTAATCAGGTGTAAAAATAGAAATTAGTACAATGCTTATCAACCTCAATAGCCTGTCAAAAAATAGGTTGAATGGTTCATGGTCCCAAATATATATACCAGGTGGTAGTAAAAGATGTCTATTAATGAAGAAAGGACTGAGAATGTGCAAAGGTGCAAGTAAAAAGAGACCACGAGTACATTCAACAAGTGTGAAGAGTAAACATCAGTTGAAATGCAGAGGTAGAAATATACAATTATAGTTTTAAGAGAACATTATTACAGTCAGAAGGTGGAAAAACGCCCGACGCTCGTTTCGTGACCTTTGGCGTGGAGCCAGCCACTTCAATTATAGAGAAATAATCCTATTCATCCTTTAAATACAAAATTAAATAAAAAGTTGATCAATAAGTTATATGCATCCAAAGATGATACAAGTGAAAACTACAGTTTTTTCCTACTAAAAAAAGCCCTAAAACATTGCTATGCCTGCAGAAAAATTAAGAGTGATGGGAATAAGAATATGGCAACTTAGAAAAAAAGTAATTTTCTTTTTAAATAGTGTTTTTCTGTGCAAAAGAAGCAAAATATATGCTGAACAAAAGTATAAATGCAGTACTTTTGTTTTTGCTCCCATTTTTCATGAGCTGATCTCAAAGTTCTATGACTTTTTCTGTGTACAGAAAAGGCCTTTTTCTCTCAAATATTGTTCAGAAATTTGTCAGTATTTGCGATAGTGAACACTTCTCCTTTGTGAGATAATCCATCCACCTGACAGGTGTGGCATATCAGGATCCTGATTAGACACCATGATTATTGCACCAGAGATATATAAAAACAATTTCTTTATTATTGCATAAAAGCAAAAAAAAATAAAAAAAAGCACCATAAGTGCACAAACAAAGAACACATATATGCAAAAATAATAAGACATACATACCCAGGGATGCAAGGATAGATCTTACATCTGTATCCCCCACCCCTGACGCACGTTTCGCTAGGGCTTTATCAACAAGGCATGTCAAAGGAGGAGGTGAAATCCACCACCTGATATGGTGCCGCTAATTGCTTGTAAACAACACCAGTGAAAGAGAGGTGCATAGCGCTGGTGCATATCCTTGCATCCCTTGGTATTTATGTCTTATTAATTTTGCATAGATGTGTTTTTAGTCTGTGCACTTATTATGGTACCTTTTGTACATTCACTGTTGTGATCTTCCTGTTTTATAATTGCCCTTGGATGTCAGTTTAGTTTTGTTTTTATTGCAATTCTCTGCACTTTCCTATCCTTAGGACTGATAGCATGCCTTCAGTTTGCTGCCGGAGTACCCTCTCTTGTGGTTTTTCATTTTTAGCTATTATTGTCTCTACTAGAGATGAGCAAACCGGTCCCGGTTCGGCTCGAGGTCGGTTCGCCGAACGGAGGTCCCGTTCGAGTTCGGCTCGTCGAACGTTCGACGAACCGAACTCGAACTGCATAGGAAACAATGGCAGGCAATCACAAACACATAAAAACACCTAGAAAACACCCTCAAAAGGTGTCCAAAAGGTGACAAACAACTCACAACACAACACAAACACATGTGAAAGTGACAAGGACATATACTCATGCGAAAACAAAACAGCTGGACAAGGAAAAAGAGGAGGACACACAGATATAGGCATGGCACTCCCTTCTAAAATCATGTAAAACACCGCAAGGTGACTCCAAGCGTAGTCTCCCTTTTTTTCCAAAAATTGGGCCCCACACACACCCACCCCTTCAGTGGCAGCAGTTGTGCCCCAGTTGTACAATTCACAGCTAGATTTGCATCAAGCACATTCAAAAATACGCCATTCTTATCCGTCCCCAGGATGACACCGGGGTAGGTAGCAAAGTCTTTCCTGACCCCAGCTCTGTTCATCTTGGATCATTTTTAAAAAACACAGCAAGCAAGGGTTACTCCAAGCGGAGTCTCCCTTTTTTCCAAAAATTGGGCCCCACACACACCCACCCCTTCAGTGGCAGCAGTTGTGCCCCAGTTGTACAATTCACAGCTAGATTTGCATCAAGCACATTCAAAAATACGCCATTCTTATCCGTCCCCAGGATGACACCGGGGTAGGTAGCAAAGTCTTTCCTGACCCCAGCTCTGTTCATCTTGGATCATTTTTAAAAAACACAGCAAGCAAGGGTTACTCCAAGCGGAGTCTCCCTTTTTTCCAAAAATTGGGCCACACACACACCCACCCCTTCAGTGGCAGCAGTTGTGCCCCAGTTGTACAATTCACAGCTAGATTTGCATCAAGCACATTCAAAAATACGCCATAATTAACCGTCCCCAGGATGACACCAGGGTAGGTAGCAAAGTCTTTCCTGATCCCAGCTCTGTTCATCTTGGCTTCTTTTAAAAACACAGCAAGCAAGGGTTACTCCAAGCGGAGTCTCCCTTTTTTCCAAAAATTGGGCCCCACACACACCCACCCCTTCAGTGGCAGCAGTTGTGCCCCAGTTGTACAATTCACAGCTAGATTTGCATCAAGCACATTCAAAAATACGCCATAATTAACCGTCCCCAGGATGACACCAGGGTAGGTAGCAAAGTCTTTCCTGTTCCCAGCTCTGTTCATCTTGGCTTCTTTTAAAAACAATGTAAGCAAGGGTTACTCCAAGCGGAGTCTCCCTTTTTTCCAAAAATTGGGCCCCACACACACCCACCCCTTCAGTGGCAGCAGTTGTGCCCCAGTTGTACACTTCACAGCTAGATTTGCATCAAGCACATTCAAAAATACGCTATTCTTAACCGTCCCCAGGATGACACCGGGGTAGGTAGCAAAGTCTTTCCTGTTCCCAGCTCTGTTCATCTTGGCTTCTTTTAAAAACAATGTAAGCAAGGGTTACTCCAAGTGGAGTCTCCCTTTTTTCCAAAAATTGGGCCCCACACACACCCACCCATTCAGTGGCAGCACTTGTGCCCTAGTTGTACACTTCACAGCTAGATTTGCATCAAGCACATTCCAAATCCACAAGCATTTACTCTCCCCAGGATGACACAGGGGTAGTAAATTCCTTCTGGATCCATGACTTGTTCATTTTGATGAACGTCAGTCTGTCCACATTGACACTGGACAGACGCGTGCGCTTATCTGTCAGCACACACCCAGCAGCACTGAAGACACGTTCAGAGACAACGCTGGCAGCTGGACACGACAAAATCTCCAAGGCGTAACTGGATAGCTCTGGCCATTTTTCTAGATTCGAAGCCCAAAAGGAGCAAGGCTCCATTTGCAAAGTCATGGCATCGATGTTCATTTGGAGATACTCCTGTATCATCCTCTCCAGCCGTTGACTATGTGTCAGACTTGTTGTCTCTGGTGGCCTTGCAAAGGAGGGTCTAAAAAAATTATGAAAAGATTCCATAAAATTGCTGTTACCAGCACCAGATACGATCCTACTGGTACGGGTAGACTGTTGAAGATGACGAGACCGTCCCATGTTTGTCAAGTTACAACTGGGAGATTCACTCCCTGCACCTGCACGGTTGTTTGGTGGAAAAGCCGATCTAAGATCGAGTAACAGCTTCTGCGTCCCTTTCTATGGCTGGAATTATGTCACAAAATTTGGACTTGTACCGGGGATCTAATAGTGTGGCAAGCCAGTAGTCATCATCACTTCTAATTTTAACAATACGAGGGTCATGTTGGAGGTAGTGCAACAAGAAGGCACTCATGTGTCTTGCGCAGCCATGCGGACCAAGTCCACGCTGTGTTTTTGGCATAGAGGTGCTAACCGTTCTTTCTTCCTCTGACATCTCCCCCCAACCTCTTTCAACTGAAATTTGACCAAGGTCTCCCTCATCTGCTGAGTCTTCCATGTCCATGGACAGTTAGTCCTCCATTTCTTCATGTTCTCCTGCACCTTCCTCAACATCTCGCCTGCTACCATGCGCCCTTGTTGATCCCTGTCCCACATGGTCCCATGCCTGGCGCCTTGGTGATGATGAACGTCTGGACCTTGGTGATGTTGTTGTGTCTTGCGCATATGAATCCTCCTGTAGTTCATCCCCTTCCTGTTGTCCCACCCCCTGACTCCGAATAGTGTTTAGCGTGTGCTCCAGCATGTAAATGACTGGAATTGTCATGCTGATAATGGCATTGTCAGCGCTAAACATATTCGTCGCCATGTCGAAACTGTGCAGAAGGGTGCATAGGTCCTTGATCTGAGACCACTCCATCAGAGTGATCTGCCCCACCTCTGCATCTCGTTGGCCCAGGCTATACGTCATGACGTATTGCACCAGGGCTCAGCGGTGCTGCCACAGTCGCTGTAACATGTGGAGAGTTGAATTCCAGCGTGTCGCCACATCGCATTTCAGGCGATGAACCGGCAGGCCGAAAGACTTCTGGAGCGATGCTAGTAGCTCAGCTGCGGCGCTTGAATGGCGGAAGTGAGCAGACAGTTTTCGTGCCCTGTTCAGAAGGCCATCTAGGCCGGGATAGTGTGTTAAAAATTGCTGGACGACAAGGTTCAACACGTGAGCCATACAAGGTACGTGTGTCACCTTGCCCAGGCGAAGGGCCGCACCCAGGTTTGCAGCATTGTCGCACACGGCCTTACCAGGCTGCAGGTTGAGTGGAGACAACCATTTATTAAACTCGGACCGCAGAGCTGACCACAACTCCTCAGCTGTGTGACTCTTATTCCCAAGACATGTCAAGCTAAAGACCGCCTGATGCCGTTGCGCTCTGCTGCCAGCATAGTAATGAGGGGTGCGTGATTCCTTCTGCGCAGTGAGAACGCTGGTGGCCTGACCAGGCAGGCTTGGGGCGGAGGTGGAGGACCCAGATGAGGTGGAGGAAGCAGAAGCAGTGGCGGAACTTGGACAGACAGAGGATTGACACACAAGTCGTGGGGACGGCAAGACTTGTGCAGCAGACCCTTCACCATCTATCACCATAGTTACCCAGTGCCCAGTCAGCGACATGTAACGTCCCTGTCCATGCTTACTGGTCCAAGTATCGGTGGTGAAATGCACCCGTTCACACACAGAGTTTCTCAAGGAAGCGGTGATGTTGCGTGCGACATGCTGGTGTAGCGCGGGCACACCTTTCTTAGAGAAGTAGTGGCGACTAGGCATCTGGTACTGGGGCACAGCGACAGACATAAGGTCTCTAAAATCCTGTGTGTCCACTAGGCGGAAAGGCAGCATTTCGGTAGCCAACAGCTTACAGAGGGATAGAGTCAACCTCTTAGCTTTGTCATGGGTCGCAGGAAGTGGCCTTTTATTTGACCACATCTGAGGGACAGAGATCTGGCTGCTGTGTGTAGACGGTGTTGAGTAGGGTGTCCCTGGAAAAATGCAGGTTTGTGAGGAAAGTGCAGGCGGAGACATGATGTTGCCTTCATCCAACGTTGGTGCTATCGATGTCTGAGAGAGCTGTACACACTCACTTGTTTCCCCTTCCAAACCAACTGACGACCTACCAAGCAAACTGCTTGTTGCGGTTACAGTGGTGGAAGTTGTGGGTGGAAAAACAGGTGTGACAGCTGTCCCCACAGTCCTAGAAGATGACGAGCGCGCGGATGCACTGGAAGGGGCAGGCGGTGGATGGTTTGCTCCGCTAGGCCGCATTGCAGCACGGTGAGCTTCCCACCGGGCTATATGATATTTATTCATGTGACGATTCATGGAAGAAGTTGTCAAACTGCTGAGGTTTTGACCTTTACTAAGAGAACCATGACAAATTTTACAGATCACATAATTTGGGCGATCTTTTTCTATGTCAAAAAAGGACCAGGCTAGGCAAGGCTTAGAGGCCATGCGACCTGTTGATCCACCCCGAATAATGCTCAGAGGCAGAGTGGTGGCTGAGGATGCAGTTGTAGACGTGCTACCAGTACTCCGACTGTGTCCAGGAAGGCGCAAGGTAACTTCGTCATCAGTTGCATCCTCCTCCACCACCTCTGTTGACCTCCTCGAGTGCCTGACTGTGGGTTGACAGTAGGTGGGATCTAGAACTTCATAATCAATTGTTGTGTTTGCACTCCCCTCCCCCTCAGACCGAGCCTCTTCTTGCCCTGACCGAATATTTAGGTTGTCATCCCAATCGGGTATCTGCGTCTCATCTTCATCAGTATGTTCCTCATTGTCTATAACCACAGGTGTTACAGTTTGTGACAAAGGGTCAACATTATGCTCAGAAACTTGGTCCTCACGGCCTGAATCAGTGTCACAAAGGTTCTGGGCATCACTGCAGACCATTTCCTGTTCTGTACTCACTGTAGCTTGGGAGCAGACCTCTGATTCCCAGGCTATAGTGTGACTGAACAGCTCTGCAGACTCAGCCATCTCAGTTCCACCATACTGTGCAGGGCTGATGGAGACTTCAGAGCTGGGAGAAAGCAAGTTTGATTGGGATGACAACTCAGAGGACTGGTGTTTTTTGGATGCAGTACTTGAAGTGGCTGAGAGGGCACTTGTTGGACCACTTGAGATCCATTCAAGCATTTTCCTTTTTTGGCCATCATCTACCTTTGTTCCTGTTGTTCGTGTCCGTAAAAAAGGGAGCACATCGGATTGTCCACGGTAAGTAGTAGACATCTTACTTTTGCTGGTAGATGGTCTATCTTCAGCAGATGATAATGGAGCTTTGCCACCTTCCCCACGGACAAAACCTTTTTTGCCTTTTCCACCACGCCTCTTCCCCTTTCCACCAGCATCTGTCATTTTGCCACTCATGTTGATTGCGACAAGATTGTGCACTTAAAATGTGGTAGTAAAAATTGAGAGGTGGTGTAGATTGCAGTGGTGGTCTAGCTTTATTGACAGCAGAATAATAAAGAATAAATATCCCTGACAATGCAACTATGGCCCTTAAACTGGCAGCAAAAATTGCTAGTATAATGGCTTAGTTATAATGAGTTGGAGTGTGCAATGCAGGCAGAGGTGCTGCAAATGTGTTTGCACTAGTGTGACTAGACAACAGTCCAAAAGCCACGTTTAGGATGCCACTAGGTACACTGAGTGTTTGCTAGTATAATGGCTTAGTTATAATGAGTTGGAGTGTGCAATGCAGGCAGAGGTGCTGCAAATGTCTTTGCACTAGTGGGACTATAGCAAAGTCCAATAGCCACGTTTAGGATGCCACTAGGTACACCGAGTGTTTGCTAGTATAATGGCTTAGTTATAATGAGTTGGAGTGTGCAATGCAGGCAGACGTGCTGAAAATGTCTTTGCACTAGTGGGACTATAGCAAAGTCCAATAGCCACATTTAGGATGCCACTAGGTACACTGAGTGTTTGCTAGTATAATGGCTTAGTTATAATGAGTTGGAGTGTGCAATGCAGGCAGAGGTGCTGCAAATGTTTTTTTCACTAGTGTGACTAGACAACAGTTCAATAGCCACGTTTAGGATGCCACTAGGTACACTGAGTGTTTGCTAGTATAATGGCTTAGTTATAATGAGTTGGAGTGTGCAATGCAGGCAGAGGTGCTGCAAATGTCTTTGCACTAGTGGGACTATAGCAAAGTCCAATAGCCACGTTTAGGATGCCACTAGGTACACTGAGTGTTTGCTAGTATAATGGCTTAGTTATAATGAGTTGGAATGTGCAATGCAGGCAGAGGTGCTGCAAATGTGTTTGCACTAGTGTGACTAGACAACAGTCCAATAGCCACGTTTAGGATGCCACTAGGTAAACTGAGTGTTTGCTAGTATAATGGCTTAGTTATAATGAGTTGGAGTGTGCAATGCAGGCAGAGGTGCTGCAAATGTCTTTGCACTAGTGGGACTATAGCAAAGTCCAATAGCCACGTTTAGGATGCCACTAGGTACAATGAGTGTTTGCTAGTATAATGGTTTAGTTATAATGAGTTGGAGTGTGCAATGCAGGCAAAGGTGCTGGAAATGTCTTTGCACTAGTGGGACTATAGCAAAGTCCAATAGCCACGTTTAGGATGCCACTAGGTACACTGAGTGTTTGCTAGTATAATGGCTTAGTTATAATGAGTTGGAGTGTGCAATGCAGGCAGACGTGCTGCAAATGTCTTTGCACTAGTGGGACTATAGCAAAGTCCAATAGCCACATTTAGGATGCCACTAGGTACACTGAGTGTTTGCTAGTATAATGGCTTAGTTATCATGAGTTGGAGTGTGCAATGCCGGCAGAGGTGCTGCAAATGTTTTTTTCACTAGTGTGACTAGACAACAGTTCAATAGCCACGTTTAGGATGCCACTAGGTACACTGAGTGTTTGCTAGTATAATGGCTTAGTTATAATGAGTTGGAGTGTGCAATGCAGGCAGAGGTGCTGCAAATGTGTTTGCACTAGTGTGACTAGACAACAGTCCAATAGCCACGTTTAGGATGCCACTAGGTACACTGAGTGTTTGCTAGTCTAATGGCTTAGTTATAATGAGTTGGAGTGTGCAATGCACGCAGAGGTGCTGGAAATGTCTTTGCACTAGTGGGACTATAGCAAAGTCCAATAGCCACGTTTAGGATGCCACTAGGTACAATGAGTGTTTGCTAGTATAATGGTTTAGTTATAATGAGTTGGAGTGTGCAATGCAGGCAGAGGTGCTGGAAATGTCTTTGCACTAGTGTGACTAGACAACAGTCCAATAGCCACGTTTAGGATGCCACTAGGTACACTGAGTGTTTGCTAGTATAATGGCTTAGTTATAATGAGTTGGAGTGTGCAGAGGACAGGTGGGTACATTGCCAGGATTGTGGGGCTCTGGGTAGAGGAATGGAAGCCTGCCTTTCTATTCCCTCCTAATAGGGAAATGCAGGGAGGAAATCCCTGACCTTTGCTACACAGACGCTGTCGCTGTTTTCAGGACCTGTCACCTTAACTCTGACCCTGCCCGTACGAGCCCTTAAAAGGACTGATGGAAAGTGCTATCCCTAAGCTGTCCAGCGCTGTGTATGGAGCGCATACAGCTGTATCAGCGATAGGACTCAGGACGGAGCTGAGCCAGTGATGTCTGACACCAAGGACGCAGAAGGCAGATAATGGCGTCCTGGAGGAAAATGTCCGTTTTTATAATGCAGGGACATGTGACATGGACATCCTATCACACATGACGTTGCTTCTCGGGCTAAAAGTCCACTTAGCTGTGTGTGTGTCTGGGATTGGCTGACATGCTGGCCCGCCCCACAAGACGCGCGCGCTTAGGGAATTAAGACAAGAAAAAAAAAAAAATGGCGATCGCCATTATACAAACAGCAGTGATCTGAAGGCGCTGTTCACGCACACTATACACTGAAATGTCATAATAGTGTGAGTCACAGAGTGACTTACACTATTACAGCGGAAAGCCAGCTAGGAATTAGCTGTTTTTTTGCTGCTAGAACTGTTCTCGAACGTTTCTAGAACTATCGAGCTTTTGCAAAAAGCTCGAGTTCTAGTTCGATCTAGAACAGGCCCCAAAATCACTCGAGCCTAGAACTGGAGAACCTCGAACCGCGAACCGCGCTCAACTCTAGTCTCTACCCATGTCATTTTGTGCAGTTGCATTATATATACCACATTTAGCTGTGTTCCCATACCTCTGGAGATTTTTTCCTGTTTTTTTTAATTTATTGCTTTTATACAATAATAAAGTAATTGTTTTTATATATCTCTGGTGTTTGCCTTTTATCTAAGGTTTTATGTCTTTATTATTTTAAGATCTCTAGTTGTAATGGGTTCATCATGGTTTTGGCTGCTGAAACTCTTGACAAAATGTCATATAGCCATTAATTTCTCATGTAGTTGCTACTGTAATATACAATGTTGACCATTAAAATGAATCCAAGCTGAATCTGACAGTGTTTCTCTATTAGGTCACATGGACTATGGTCTTCAGGATTTAAAGCCTATTTTTAATTACCATTATTTTAAGAAAAACAGATATTTAAGCCTTTTAAACCATCACCCCTAATAGTCAAAGTAAAATTTAAATTCTTCTCCGCAGCTCAGTTCATGATTAAACACATTGTTTCTACTGACACGAAAATTGATTTGTACTGTTAGAAATTTAACCTTGACTAAAGGGAGCATGAAGAAATCAAAGACAACTCCTCAAAGAAAATCTAGTTTGTTAATTGTCATTAATAATAATAATAATCATAATTCTCGCTGGCATGTGTTTTGTTAAAGTCACAGTTCCATTAAAATTCCTCTAATAACCCTCAAAATGGAGTAATAAAAGATATATAGAATTATTTCTACTCATAGAGTCACTTTTTGTTACAATGTAGCTGAGAAATCGAGGGACAAAAGGGCTCCTATGCTGTCCCTCAAGCTAAAGGACTTTGTACTATCCCTGACCTCCGGATTACCCCTAATGGTGGAGATGTCAGAGTTCCATGGCTTGCTATTCTCCGTAGTAAAGCTAATTAGAGCTGATCGAACGCCCAAAAAAATGGGGCTGGTGAATCACTGACAGACTTAAAAATAAGTCCGATATAAGTCAATGGGGACCGGAATCCAGAGATTAAAAACGTTTGTGGATGGGATGGGAGATAGGAGCACGCACGGTGTACTCATTGACATGGCGGCACACTTTTTCCGGGTCACGTTTTTCTCTTCCGGAGACACAACAATTCAATATTCATTGTTTTGCCCGCCCACCGGCGCATATCATTGGTTGCAGTTAGACACGCCTCCACCCTGAGTGGCAGCGAGTCAGTTGACTGCAACCAATCACAGGTGGCAGGATGGCCGGTGGGCGGAGAAAGCGGTGTATCCGTCACAAGTGTGACTCCGGTATTTTTTTCTATTTAAATAAATAATTAAAAAACTCTACGTGCGGTCCCCCCTACTTTTAATCCCCAGCCATGATAATGCCGGCCGGGGGCTGGTATTTCAGCCCGCAACTGCCCGGTATCGCCGCATTTATTAGATGTGGCAATCCCGGTACATTAACAGCTCTTCCCGGAGGCGTGATGCGGTGCCAGTCGGGGTAATAGATTTTTGATGGCATTGGCGTCTGTGAGATGCTCACATAACAAACCTGTAAATGAATGTAAATAAACACACAGAGCAAAAATCCTTTATTTGGAATAAATTACAAACACGTCCTCGTTCACCACTTTATTACCCAACACCCTGCAGCTCCGGCGTAATCCACACGTCCCATGGCGACACATCCGGCTCTGCTACATGTCACAGCTAGCAGCTGTAAAGCACGGCTGCCAGCTCTGAGTGTAGACACTGACTGAGCAGAGGCTGTGACAGGCTGGGGTGTGACATTGTCTCCTCCGCAGCTCCAGCCCCTCCCCTCCTCAGTGCCGGCTCGCACCCTGCAGCAGAAGTCCACTCTCACTGACCTCTAGCAGGGACACTCGCATGACACTCAGCTCTGCTGTACTGCAAGCATAAGCCATGTGTCATGCGAGGGAATCGCACCGGTGCACGCGGAGACAGACAGCAAAGGAGATGGGGAGAAAGTGCTCCCTCTATCTTCTCCACTCCTGTGATGCGATTGCAAGATCGCATCACAGTTGCATGCTCCTCGGCTGACACCCACAGCAGAGGGTCATTTGCATATCGCTTCCAATGCAGGTCGCATCTGAAGCAGTACGCAAGTGTACAAGAGCCCTCACCCTCACTGAAGTGTGCGGGTGATGATATGTCAGACTCGTGCGGGTCTGACATGACATCACAAGGCATAGTCTGCCATTGTCTGAACATGAGCGTGCATGTACCTAGAAACACATGCACGCTCCTGTCAGATGTGTGTGTGGCTGTGCTGCGATGTCAGACTTGTGGGAGTCCATCGCAAGTGTGACTGCTGCCTAAGATGAACCGCATGCATTTTGGTTTTTTTTAAAATTTAAATAAATAATTAAAAAAAAACAAAACGACGTGCAGTCCCCTCCAATTTTCATCCCCTGCCATGATAACGCCAGCAGGGGGCTAGTATATTCTCAGCCCGCAGCTGCCCAGTATTGCCGCATCTATTAGATGTGACAATTCCGGTGCGATATCGGCTCATCTTGGTTGCCCTGGTGCGGTGGCAATCAAGGAAATAGCAGGGGTTAATAACAGCGCACGGCTGCTACTAAACCCCAGGTTTGTGATCGCACGGGCGTCTGTGAGATACCCACATCACAAACCTGTAAATTACAGCAAATAAACAAAACACAGAGAAATCCTTTATTTGGAATAAAGTACAAACACAATCTCCTCCTTCACCACTTTATTACCCCAACACACCCGTCCAGCTCTGGCCTAATCCACACAAGATCCAGCAAAGACACATCCAGCTCTGCTACATGTCAGAGCAAGCAGCCATAGAGCACGACCGCCCGCTCTAAGTGCAGCCTATTACTGAGACACGATAAGTGATGACTGCACGGCAGAGCTGTCACAGGGTGGGGGAGCGCGTCAGCCAGGAACCAATCACAGATGAGGGGATGGCCGGTGGGTGGGGAAAACACGGAAAGCTGTGTGTATGCGATGGACAGTACAGGAAGTGAAAGCGCGACCCGGAAGCAGTGTGCCGCCATGACACCGAGTCTCGGTAAGTATGAAACGCTAATTTATTTCTGATTTTGTTCATTTTTATTAATTGCCGAATCCGGATCATGCACCCGGAAACCTGCGCCCGGGTACGGCACAGATATAGCGCTGAAACCGCGCGGATCCAGACTTTTACAGTCCAGATCCACTCAGCACTAAAGCTAATCTTTCCTCCCTCCCCCTACGGAAGGAAAGGGCAGGTGTGTGATGGAAACACAGATGAGACAGACAGGAATTACAGAAACACAATCACACTACAAACTCTCAGGACTAAACAGTAAAAAACTAAAGGGAAAAGCAAGAGAAGTAAGGCAGCAACAAAAAGGGCAAAAAGGGTTAACACCACAACCGCACACAACAATATAATAAACATGAGCAAGACCTCTCCAGGCCAGTATAGTCAAGCTATAGCTGGCACTAATGCAAGTGTCCAATCAGCATATATAGGAGAGGAGTGAATATGATTTGCTCTCCCATAGCCTGGGACTAAAGGAGATTAACATGCAGCCTTGCAGAGATTAACTCTTACTAGACGGCCAATGAACTACAGGTCTGTTGGTGGACACCCAAGTCACCCTGAGCTGATCACAGACATCAGAGAGGTTATAAGGCAGAGTGCCAGAATCTGAGGTTCCCCCTGATCCCGAATCTGCCATGACAGTTGGAGATGCCTGCAGAAACCACCTTGTAACACTTTTTAACATTATTTAAAATTAACATCCCAACTAATTATGCTATTTATTTTGAGTGAAATTGTGTCATAAAGGACGGTGCAATGTGTCAATAACAAAGGCAGTGTCAAATTAAATCTGCTTTATACAGTTGTGTTCAAAATAATAGCAGTGTATTCAAAAACATAAGATAAGCCAAAAATCTTTATAGTAGTTTTTATTTCCATGCATTGGGAACGTTGCACACTGTTTTCTAAATCACAACATGCAGAGAAATATATATTATGTTTAACTACTTTACAGATAATATAAAAATATGAACATTGGGCTGTTCAGAAAAATAGCAGTGTCTGCAATTGTCATTACATACTCAAAATCTGTCCTCTTTTATTTAGGACTAAGCATTCCTATAAATCACTAACCTAATAATTAGTTATATAACCACAGTTTTTTAGAACTGCTTCACATCTATATTGCATAGAGTCAACCAACTTCTGGCCTCTATCACCTGTTATTCCAGCTCCGGATGCTTTGACTACATCCCACAATTTATTTACATTTGTTGGCTTTCACCCAGCAAGTGTTCTATTGGATTAAGGTCCGAGGATTGGGCTGGCCACTCCATAACCTCAATTTTGTTGGACTGTAACCAAAATTTTGCTCATTTACTGG
This sequence comes from Anomaloglossus baeobatrachus, assembly GCF_048569485.1. NCBI lineage: Eukaryota > Metazoa > Chordata > Amphibia > Anura > Aromobatidae > Anomaloglossus > Anomaloglossus baeobatrachus. The sequence goes on along the minus strand of NC_134356.1, from coordinate 603,670,212 downwards.
TTTGTGTTTAGGGTCGTTGTCTTGTTGACACACCCATTCCAAGGGCATTTCCTCTTCAGCGTAAGGCAACATGACCTCTTCAAGTATTTGGATATATGCAAACTGGTCCATGATCCCTGATATGTGGTAAATAGGCCCGGCACCATAGTGCGAGAAACATGCCCATATCAAGATGCTTGCACCACCATGCTTCACGATCTTTAGAGTGTACTGTGGCTTGAATTCAGAGTTTGGGGTCATCCAAAAAACTACCTTGGACCCCAAAAGAATATTTTTACTTCCATCAGTCCACAAAATGTTTCTCCAGTTGATGTGTTCTTTGGCAAATTACTTTAGTATATGTATTTTTTAACAGTGGGACTTTTGCGGGGACTTCTTGCTAATAGATTAGCTTCACACAGGCGTCTTCTAACTGTCACAGTACTCACAGGTAACTTGAGATGTCTTTGATCATCCTGGAGCTGAGCATTGGCTGAGCCTTTGCCATTTTGGCTATTCTTCCATCCATTCGAATGGTCGTCTTTCATGTCTCTGTTTTGCTTTCCATGTTAAAGCATTGGAGGTCATTTTAGCTGAACAGCCGATCATTGTCCACACTTCTTTATAAGTTTTACCCTCTCAAATCAACTTTTTAATCAAATTATGCTGTTCTTCTGATTGTGAACAATGTCTTGAAGGACCCATATTTTTCTGGCTTTCAAGGAGAAATGCATGTACAACATGTGCCGGCTTTACCCTTAAATAAGGGCCGCCTGATCCACATCGGTTTCTTAAGAGAATGATTAACCTCACTAATTTGACTCCTCACTGCCATTATTTTGAACACCCCCCATTTCAATTAATTATTCAAATACACAGACTCAAAAACCTGCAGATCACGAATGCCGAGTCTGGTGGATTTCTAAGAATCTACTGCACCAACTGGTAAATTGTCTGACAAATTGTAATATAATTTATACCAAAAAGAGTTATTAATCTGGTTAGTCATATTGGACTGCTATTATTTTGAAAACTACTTTATTTTATATATATATTGTTAGGGCCAGATGGACGGGTAGACCCTGGAGGTGGATCCACTGGGCCGAACTCCCGGATGAGGGAAAGGAGTCCGGTAGCCGGAGCACTGTAGGTAGCAGGACAGTCCGTGCACTGGGAGAAAATGGAGAAGTCCCTGGGACCACGAGGTCACTGATGGTGGTCCGGGTGACGGAGCTCAGGTTCGGAAGCCGTGATGGTGTCAGGCGGGGTCCGGAACCGTTGGAGTGAGATGACGGGTCACCGCAGGGATCCGAGATGGTACGGACTGTCAGGATGGCAGATGGACAGCGTTCGGGGTTCGAGGTACCGCAGAACCGGATGGCGATGCAGGATCGGCTCTAGAAGATAGAGAGGTAAGTATCTCACAAAACACAAGGAGACCTGACTCCTAGCTTGGGAAAACACGAAGAACAGGCCCCGCTCCCTTGGACATTAACCCCCTATATACCCTGTACCTATGTGCATCATTTCCTGTAATTTGACACTGGCCCTTTAAGAAAGGGTCAGTGACCGCGCGCGCGCCCTAATGCGCATGCGCGCGGCGCGGGTGCCAGAAGCCAGGGAAGGAAGCTGAGAGGAGGACGCAGGGGAGCCGGCCAGGACCTGGGAAGCCGTCGGGCGCCGGGAGCGGAGACCAGGGGGCCTGGGAAGGACGGGCACCGGAGGTTGGAGAGCGGGGAGCAGGGCAGGTGAGCCGGGGAGCGGAGCTGAGGACCCGGGGAGCGGAGCAGAGGACCCGGGGAGGGGAGCCGAGGACCCGGGGAGCGTGACAGTACCCCCCCCTCCACGCCCCCCTCCCCGCAACCGGGACATGAAGGCACGGATCAGAGGAGTGCCCACGTTCTCCCTGGGCTCCCAGGACCTATCCTCAGGACCATACCCCTCCCAGTCCACCAGGAAGAACTGCCGACCACGTACGGTCTTCATGGCCACGATATCCCTTACCGCATAGATGTCGTCCTCAGCAATAGGAGGAGGAGCCGGGCTGGCGGCAGCGGAGAAGGGACCAAGGACAACCGGCTTGAGCAGAGGGACGTGGAAGGAGTTGGGTATTCTCATTGTGGCCGGGAGCTGTAGTTTGTAGGAAACCTCATTGATCTTGCCGAGGACTTTAAACGGCCCGATGTAGCGAGGTCCCAGCTTGTAGGATGGTATCTTCAGTCGGATGTACTTGGAAGCAAGCCAGACGAGATCTCCCGGAGAGAAACACGGAGGATCTAGGCGTCTCTTGTCCGCGTGTCTCTTCATCCTCAGGGTTGCCCGTGCAAGGGACGCCTTAACTGAGTCCCAAATGGTAGTAAAGTCACGGAGTACTGCATCAGCAGCAGGGATGTCCGAGGACGAGGATACAGGCAATGGGACAGACGGCTGAAGTCCGTAGACGACATGGAAGGGAGAACTGGAGGAGGACTCACTGACGTGGTGATTATGGGAGAATTCTGCCCAAGGAAGAAGCGTGGACCAATCGTCATGATGGGCGTTCACGTAGTGACGTAAGAAAGAGGTCAATATCTGATTGACCCTCTCCACTTGGCCATTAGACTGAGGATGGTAGGCAGATGAAAAGTCTAGAGTCACTCCCAGATGTTTGCAGAGAGCCCTCCAGAAGCGGGAGGTGAACTGAGTTCCTCTGTCGGACACTATGTGTGATGGAAAGCCATGCAAGCGGAAGATGTGATGTATATAGGCGTCCGCGAGTTCCTGAGCAGAGGGCAGTCCAGCCATAGGAACGAAATGGGCCATTTTAGAGAATCGATCCACCACGACCCATATGACTGTGTGTCCGGAGGACAATGGCAAGTCCGTAATAAAGTCCATCGCTATGTGCTTCCAGGGAACTGAGGGTATGGGCAGAGGCAGAAGACGGCCGTATGGCAGGTGTTTGGGTGTCTTGTTCCTGGCACAGGAGGAGCAGGCAGAGACAAAAGAGGCGACGTCCGTGCGCAGGGATGGCCACCAGTAATGACGTACAATAGCGCTCCATGTTTTCTTCTGACCTGCATGACCGGCTATTTTCGAGGCATGGCCCCAGTGTAACACTTTTTGCCTGTCAGTCTCAGAGACATAGGTCTTCCCGGGCGGTATCTGGGCCAGGGTGACAGGAGCCACCGGAATAATCTTGCTTGGACAGATGATGGGTTGAGATGTCTCTTCCTCCTGTTCCATGGGCACGAAAGACCTAGACAAGGCATCAGCGCGTACATTCTTGTTTGCGGGTCGGAAATGAAGCTGGAAGTCGAACCGGGCAAAGAACAAGGACCACCTGGCTTGCCGTGGGTTCAGTCGCTGAGCAGTCCGCAGGTATTCCAGGTTTTTGTGGTCCGTGTAAACAATGACAGGGTACACTGCTCCTTCCAGAAGATAGCGCCATTCCTCCAGAGCCAGTTTGACCGCCAATAGCTCTCGGTCACCGATGGTGTAATTGCGTTCAGGCGCGGAGAAGCTCTTGGAGAAGAAACCGCACGTCACCATCTTCCCGGAGGAGGACTTCTGCATGAGCACTGCTCCGGCTCCCGAGGAGGAGGCATCCACCTCCAAGGTGAACTGGCGGTTTAACTCTGGACGGTGGAGTACAGGAGAGGAGGCAAAGGCTCGTTTTAGAGCGCCAAACGCGGCGTCGGCCGCAGGTGACCAGTCCTTTGGATTAGCCCCCTTCTTGGTCAAAGCGGAGAGAGGAGCAGTCAGAGCCGAGAAGTGAGGAATGAACTGGCGGTAATAGTTAGCGAATCCGAGAAAGCGTTGGATTGCCTTCAGTCCAGAAGGAGGAGGCCAGTTGAGAATGGAGGAGACCTTCTTGGGATCCATCTGCAGTCCGGTATCGGTGATGAGGTACCCCAGGAAGGGGAGAGAAGACTGTTCGAAGACGCACTTCTCGTACTTGGCGTACAGACGATTCTCTCTCAGTCGTTGTAGAACCAGTTGCACGTTCTCTCGGTGGGTCTGGAGGTCCGGAGAGAAGACAAGGATGTCGTCCAGATATACCACCACACAGACGTAGAGAAGGTCCCGAAACACATCGTTCACTAATTCTTGGAAGACAGCTGGTGCGTTACACAGGCCGAAGGGCATCACGCAGTATTCATAGTGCCCATCGTGAGTGTTGAACGCGGTCTTCCATTCATCCCCTGAGCGGATACGGACCAGGTTGTAGGCACCCCGAAGATCCAACTTGGTGAACACACGAGCTCCTCTGAGCCGATCAAACAATTCGGGGATGAGCGGCAGGGGGTACTTGTTTTTCACGGTGATTAGGTTCAATCCCCGGTAGTCTATACATGGGCGTAGGTCACCCTCTTTCTTCTTTACGAAGAAGAAGCCTGCTCCAGCAGGAGAGGAGGATCTCCGGATGAATCCCTTAGCCAGGCTCTCTGTGATGTACGTAGACATGGCCCTTGTTTCGGCTGGAGACAGTGGATATATCCGTCCTCGAGGTGGTGTAGTTCCCGGGAGCAGGTCAATGGCACAATCGTAAGGACGATGTGGCGGAAGTACTTCGGACTCCTTCTTGTCAAAGACGTCCACGAAGGACCAATAGGCTGAGGGCAGTCCCGGTAGGGACTCGGGAACCGGAGGTCGCCGGATGGGTTGTATGGTCTTCAGACACCTCTCATGGCAAGAAGGCCCCCATCGAGTAATATCACCAGTGCCCCAGCTGACTGAAGGCTCGTGTGTCCGCAACCAGGGAAGACCCAGCAGAATTTGATGTGACATATGTGGGAGGACGTAGAGAGCGATGTTCTCGGTGTGCAGAGCACCGATACGCAGTTCAAGCGGCTTGGTGATCCAGGAGATGGTGTCAGAGAGAGGTCTCCCATCCACAGAGGCAATCACGAGGGGCTTGTCGAGTGGAGTAACAGGCACCTGGTACTTGTCCACCGTGGCCTGCTGGATGAAATTGCCTGCTGCCCCAGAATCGAGGTACGCCTCAGCCGTAAACCGCGTCTCTCCCGTTGTTACTTGCACAGTCCATGTGACTGGGTCTGAGAGAGTCCCAGCACCTAGGGTGGCCTCTCCTACCAACCCTAGGCTTTGGAGTTTCCCGGCCTCTCTGGACAGGCGCGTAGCAGGTGTATGCCCTCTCCGCAGTAAAAGCAGAGACCCTTGGCGAGCCGCTCTGCTCGACGTTGTTCAGACTGTCGCACACGGTCGATCTGCATGGGCTCATGGACGGAGACACCAGAGGCCGTTGACTGGAGTACGGCGGGCTTCCGTGGAGGAGAGGAATGCCGTACCGGACGTCTCTCACGGGATACCTCTTTGGACCGCTCCTGAAAGCGTATGTCCACTCGAGTCGCTAGGGTAATCAGGGCGTCCAGGGTGGACGGTACATCACGTCCAGCCAGCTCATCTTTGATTCGACCCGATAGTCCTTACCAGAAGGCGGCGGTTAGGGCCTCGTTATTCCACCCGAGTTCTGAAGCCAAGGTGCGGAAACGGATGGCGTATTGACCCACCGTCAGTGTTCCCTGACGTAACCGGAGAAGTGATGACGCAGACGCGGAGGCGCGTCCGGGTTCGTCAAAGGTGCTGCGAAAGGCCTGCAGGAACTCCTGGAGGTTCTTGGTCATAGGTTCCTCCTTCTCCCACAAGGGGTTCATCCACGCCAGTGCCTCGCCCTCTAGGTGAGACATGATGAAGGCGACCTTGGCTTGGTCGGAGGCAAACAGATGTGGCAGCTGCGTGAAATGGAGGGAGCATTGGTTTATAAACCCCCTGCAGGTCTTGGGATCTCCGGCGTACCGGGGTGGTGTGGCCAAACGCAGTCTGGAAGCATCCGAAGAGACAGCCACAGGAGCGGGGGTCGTGGCTTGACTAGTGGAGGCTCGGGATGTAGAAGACGTGACTGCCGCTTGTAGCGTGGTCAGGCGGGTGTCCACGGAAGTCATAAAGTTCAGCATGCGGGTCTGAACTTCACGCTGGCGTTGGAGTTCCTCATGCAAGGCCGCTAGTGCTTCGGCGGGATCCATGGCCTGTTCTTACTGTTAGGGCCAGATGGACGGGTAGACCCTGGAGGTGGATCCACTGGGCCGAACTCCCGGATGAGGGAAAGGAGTCCGGTAGCCGGAGCACTGTAGGTAGCAGGACAGTCCGTGCACTGGGAGAAAATGGAGAAGTCCCTGGGACCACGAGGTCACTGATGGTGGTCCGGGTGACGGAGCTCAGGTTCGGAAGCCGTGATGGTGTCAGGCGGGGTCCGGAACCGTTGGAGCGAGATGACGGGTCACCGCAGGGATCCGAGATGGTACGGACTGTCAGGATGGCAGATGGACAGCGTTCGGGGTTCGAGGTACCGCAGAACCGGATGGCGATGCAGGATCGGCTCTAGAAGATAGAGAGGTAAGTATCTCACAAAACACAAGGAGACCTGACTCCTAGCTTGGGAAAACACGAAGAACAGGCCCCGCTCCCTTGGACATTAACCCCCTATATACCCTGTACCTATGTGCATCATTTCCTGTAATTTGACACTGGCCCTTTAAGAAAGGGTCAGTGACCGCGCGCGCGCCCTAATGCGCATGCGCGCGGCGCGGGTGCCAGAAGCCAGGGAAGGAAGCTGAGAGGAGGACGCAGGGGAGCCGGCCAGGACCTGGGAAGCCGTCGGGCGCCGGGAGCGGAGACCAGGGGGCCTGGGAAGGACGGGCACCGGAGGTTGGAGAGCGGGGAGCAGGGCAGGTGAGCCGGGGAGCGGAGCTGAGGACCCGGGGAGCGGAGCAGAGGACCCGGGGAGGGGAGCCGAGGACCCGGGGAGCGTGACATATATTTACATACTCAATTCTGTATACCAGTGCTTATAAGTATATGATTAAAGTGTTTTTTCAGTTTACCATTATTTTATCGTATTTCCATCGCATATTACATAGAAAAGCCTTGTGAAGAGTGGATTGTAAGTGTAAGTTTTCGTCACAACATACAGTAATATAGTATGGTGAGGTGGGTTAGCTGGTTCTATCATAAATAAATGTATTAAAATGATAGTATATACAGTGTTTTCGATATATGAAAAGTACACTGGGTTATGAAGAGCACTCCCTTGAGTCCTCATAGACGCAAAGCTAATTCATAGTATTTTCTGTCCTCATTCAGCCTTGTAACATGATGAAATTTATAAATGCTTTTAACAAATGCAATATCACTGTGAAATGATGCACTTGAGTCTGATTTAGAAGAGCTTTTGTCATACAGATTGGCGGTGTGAAAAAATACTACATTAAAATGACTGCCTGATCCAAGGGTCACTCTACACAAAATGTCAGGGACGAATGTTTATATTAAATAATGACAAGGATTGTGCTAAGATATAAAAAAAAAATCACTGGTGTGATTGGAGATTACAGCTTCCCTTGATATCTAACGGAAAATAGTATTTTATTAATTTTTCTTATGAGCATATAAAGTGTGCACCTTGAATCTTCTTTGTTCTAATAAAGATTCATGGAAGAACACTCGCCCATGTGTCATTTAGAATACTGGTGGTTTCTTATGTGCATACTTGCCAACACACCCAGAAATTCTGGAGAATTTGTGGGCAAGAGGTCCCATACCTCATGATGGCCACCCCAGCACCTACCCTAGCCCAGCCCCAGTGGAAGAGCTCCCGTGTTATGTGTTGATTGAGTGTTTGGTGGTGGTTTACCGCTGATGAACTCCTCCGTGTCCAAGATGAATACTGCACCTCCGTGGAGGTGCAGTACCCTGTGGCGCATGAAGCCGCAGGGGCGCCACCCCATGAATGTAAAAAAAAGCCACGATGCCCCCCTTGGATCTATCACTTTCAACTGTTTTCCTGCACATAATTAACCAACTGTGCCACCAATGAATGAAAATGTAGCCATTGTTCTACCAAACATAAATATAGTCACTATGCCCCCTAGATATTATTATTATTTATTATTATAGCGCCATTTATTCCATGGCGCTTTACAAGTGAAAGAGGGTATACGTACAACAATCATTAACAGTACAAAACAGACTGGTATAGGAGGAGAGAGGACCCTGCCTGCGAGGGCTCAAAGTCTACAGGGAATGGGTAATGGTACAATAGGTGAGGACAGAGCTGGTTGTGCAGTGGTCTACTGGACTGAGGGCTATTGTAGGTTGTAGGCTTGTTGGAAGAGGTGGGTTTTGAGGTTCCTCTTGAAGCTTTCCACGGTAGGGGAGAGTCTGATGTGCTGAGGTAGAGCGTTCCAGAGTATGAGGGATGCACAGGAGAAATCTTGTATGCGATTGTGAGAAGAGGAGATAAGAGAGGAACAGAGAAGGAGATCTTGTGAGGATCTAAGGTTGCGTGCAGGTAGGTACCGGGAGACTAGGTTAAAGATGTAGGGAGGAGACAGGTTGTGCATGGCTTTGTATGTCATAGTTAATGTTTTGAACTGGAGTCGTTGGGTGATGGGAAGCCAGTGAAGGGATTGACAGATTGGCGAGGCTGGGGAGTAGCGAGGGGAGAGGTGGATTAAGCGGGCCACAGAGTTTAGGATAGATTGGAGGGGTGTAAGAGTGTTGGAAAGGAGGCTAGAGAGCAGGAGGTTGCAGTAGTCGAGGCGGGAGATGGTGAGGGCATGCACTAATGTTTTTGCTGATTCTTGGTTAAGGAAAGCACGGATCCGGGAGATATTTTTGAGTTGTAATCGGCATAAATTGAAGAGGGCTTGGATATGTGGCTTGAACGATAGAGCAGATTCGAGGGTTACTCCAAGGCAACGAGCTTGTGAGACTGGGGAGAGTGAGCAACCATCGAGTTTGCTGGAAAGGCTTGTTGGAGGAGATGAGTGAGGAGGAGGAAAGACAATGAACTCAGATATTAATGAAGCCACCAATAGGCACCCAGAATAGAATATGAAGCCATCTCTGTGTGCTCAGAATATTAATGAAGCCACTATTGTACCTTAAAATAAAATTGGAACCACCATTTAAGTACCCGAAATATAACTGAACCCATCATTGTGCCAGATAAATATAAATAAAACCACCTCTATGCCTTCAGAATAAAAAAAAGCCAACACTATTAGCCCAGGTTATATATGAAGCCACCACTGTCCCCCTGAATATAAAAGAAGCCACAATAGTTCACCAGCATTAAAACAAAAAATGTTTTTACCATCCATCAGATGACTTCATATGGCATCATCGTCCTCTCGTCTCCTGTAGAATAATGGCTTAATTACATGATAGGTGAGGTGCTTAGCAGCAATGTAAGGAGCTGATCATGGTTTTTGCTACACTATACTTAGTTATATTGTGTAGCAGGTCAGCAAGTAGTCATGATCGTCTCTTTGCTTAACTCAGGTCTACATAACCAAAATACCAAAGTGTATGAGGGGCCTGCGGAGGGGCTGGCAAATCACAGACAGGGAAGAGAAGACCGATTCCTTGTGCACCAAAATCTAAATAGCATACAACTTAAAATGCTGACTAAAAAAGAACAACAAAGCAAATGTCTTCATCAAAGGTATCAATCTTATTAGTATTACAGAGCCATTACAGTCATGTCTTTATTTTACACTAGAAGGTGGCCCGATTCTATGCATCGGGTATTCTAGAATTTACGTATTGTGTAGTTCATGTATGATTTTTGTTATATATATATAGATGTTGTTGTGTGTAGTTACCAAGTGTTTATGTAGGGCGCTGTACATGTTCTGGGTGTTGTCTGGGTGTGGCGGGGGGTGAGAGCGGTGTTGTATGTGTGTTGCGTGTGTTGCGTTGTTTGTGGAGCGCTGTGTGTCTCTAGCGTTGTGTCTGTGTGTGTTGCGCGGTTTGTGTGGGTGTGGTGTGTTTTGGGGGGAGGTATGTTTTGTGCAATGTGTGTTTCGTGCGGTATGTGCGTATATTTATGTATGCCGCGGTGTTTGGGTGTTGTGTGTGTGTGCGGCGTTGTGTGTGTGTGTGGGTGTCTGTGTATGGCGGTGTTTGTGGTTCCCAGTGTGTGTGTGGTGTGTTGTGTGTGTGTGTTGGGGGGAGGTGTGCACCTCCCATCGTGCTCCATCCCCCATGCTGCCCACCCCCCATCGTACTCCATCCCCTGTGCTGCGCATTCCCCATCGTGCTCCATCCCCCATGCTGCGCACCCCCCATCGTGCTCCATCCCCCATGCTGCGCACCCCCCATCGTGCTCCATCCCCCATGCTGTGCACTCCCCATCGTGCTCCATCCTCCATGCTGCGCACTCCCCATCGTGCTCCATCCCCCATGCTGCGCACTCGCCATCGTGCTATATCCCCCATCCTGCGCACTCCCCATCGTGCTATATCCCCCATGCTGCGCACCCCCCCATCGTGCTCCATCCGCCATGCTGCGCACTCCCCATCGTGCTACATCCTCCATGCTGCGCACTCCCCATCGTGCTACATTCCCCATGCTGCGCACCCCCCATCGTGCTACATCCCCCATCGTGCTACGTCCCCCATGCTATAATAGTTCTCCTATTATACTCAGAGAGGAGTATAATAGGAGGACTATAATAGGAGGAGTAGTCCTGGGGGGAGAGGAGTATAATGCCGGCTCCCTGCACATGTGTACCGGGAGCCGGTGTACGCTGGTAACTATGATACACATCGGGTAACTAAGGGACCTTAGTTACCCGATGTGTATAATGGTTACCAGCGTTCACGGGCTCCGTCAAGATCCCAGCATCGCAAGGTTATGTCTGGCGCTGCTGGGATCGTGACGGAGCCGGTGTACACTGGTAACTATGATACACATCGGGTAACTAAGGGACCTTAGTTGCCCGATGTGTATAATGGTTACCAGCATTCACCGGCTCCGTCACAATCCCAGCATCGCAAGGGTATGTCTGGCGCTGCTGGGATCGTGACGGAGCCGGTGTACACTGGTAACTATGATACACATCGGGTAACTAAGGGACCTTAGTTACCCGATGTGTATAATGGTTACCAGCGTTCACCGGCTCCGTCACGATCCCAGCATCGCAAGGTTATGTCTGGCACTGCTGGGATCCTGACGGAGCCAGTGTACACTGGTAACTATGATACACATCGGGTAACCAAAGGACCTTAGTTACCCGATGTGTATAATGGTTACCAGCGTTCACCGGCTCCGTTACGATCCCAGCAGCGCAAGGTTATGTCTGGCGATGCGTGCGGAGGGCCGGGGCGAGCAGCCAATCCATGCGGAGGGCGGGGCCAGGCCGAGGCGAGCGTCCAATCCGTGGGGGGGCGGAGCCGAGGCGAGCGGCCAATCCGTGCGGGGGGGCGGGGCCATGGCGAGCCCAGCGGCCAATCAGCTTTGTGTCACCGTAAGGACACAATTTTGGAGCAAGACAGACAGACAGACAGACAGACAGAATAAGGCAATTATATATATAGATGACAAAATCATGGTGACAAGTTCTCTTTAAATGTAGTACACATGATGCAGTCATTTTCTTGCCCCTCAATAGCTGTTAACACACAGCACATTTCTTCCCCCACATATGATGCTAGGAAAGAGAAGACCCTGGCCTGACGAATTTCAGCCACTGAACCTTTCTGCTGTCCTCGAAGATCTGCAATGCCACAAGAATTTCATAAAGAACACATGAGTGCTCCTCCAAGCTGAGAGAATTAGCTGTTAACTGAAAGATCATTTGGAAAAATGTTATCTAATGTGTAATGGAGTCCAGGTTGAGATGACCATAATGGTCAGCATGCTATGCATGTCTGCAATGAACAACTTAATGATCAAGTAATTTGCTTTGGACTAGTACACACCAGTGATTTTCTACAAGGTCTGGCTGTTCTTGTGAAAAAAATTCCAGTAAACGCTAAGAAGACATCAAAAAACTGGAGCAAGTTCAAAGAAGAGCTACCAGGATGGTGAAAGGATTGCAAGCTATGTCCTAGGAAGAATGGTTAAAGATCTGGGAATGTTTACCGTGCAAAAAGGAGACCGAGAGGAGAGTTGATATCTGTCTGAAGGGCTGTCACAGTGTAGAGGGATCATCCTTATTCTCATTTGCACATGGAAACAGGAGAAGCAATGGAATGAAACTGAAAGGGACAAGATACAGATTGGATATTAGAAAAACGTTTTGACAGTAAAGGTGATGAATGAGTGGAATAGGCGGTCACCAGAGGTGGTGAGTTCTCCATCAATGGAAATCTTCAAACAGAGGCTAGACTGACTTCTGTCTGAGTTGCATAAGTGAATCTTGCATTGAGCAGAGGGTTGGACACAATAACTCTGGAGGTCCCTTCCATCTCTAACATTCTATGATCCTATGCTTCTGCTCTGGTTAGTTTTACAGACTAGACAAAAGAATTGAAATAGCAATCAGTTCCTGCACCCTTCTGCTATGTGGATGTGTGGCACCCCAGTGGTCACGGGAGCCAAAGTGGCGTTGTTTTCCTCACTGGGATCAATGCTATGCTTGGAGGCAGCGTGGGGACCTCTCCTTGTCAGGAACATCACATGCAACATCTGCTACTCCAGGCCAGCAGGGGGAGCTCATAACCTGTTTTGAAGGGAGGCTCTCTCTGTACATGCTTATCTGGGGGGAAGGGTTAGAGTGAGCAGGAAGGAAGTGAGGCAGAACAGTGTTGGTGAGGAGAAAGAGCGGTCACTGTTTGAGAGCTCCTGTAAGAGCTTTCCGTGACTGAGCGCTAGGACAGGACACCAGGGTCCTCGGTTACTGGGTGCTAACGGTACAGTAGCAAAATCTAGAGGGCAAGAGAATCTACATTCCTGGCCCACCTAAGTTCCAAGACGCAGCAGCCAAATAGAACCCAGGATTGCAGTAATACAAGCGAGTCCCATAACCGGTTCACAGTGCCTGTCACAGGGAACAGTTATCTTTAAGTAAAGAGAAAGAGAAGGGGACGCTGTGCTGCTCCAGGCCGCAGTGACTACCATCAAGAGCGCATAGAGGAAGGCCTCAAACCCGCCAGCTAAGGAGAGATCCACACTGTTTCTGGTCTGACCGGACCACTGTAAACCTAGACTATTTCATCTGACCAGTAAAGGTAAAGCGGAATCTACCGACTTGTGGCGTCCAGTTACTACTGGCGTCCCAGCCCTGCACCCCATTGAACCACTACAACCCCTACCATCCTCTTGGGGCCCACTCTGCCTGTGGGGAGCAAAACCATCCTGGCTGCCATACCACCAGCCCCAGCAAGGAACCCGGCAGCGGCGGCTGATCCCTGGCCACACACCACAGGAGGCGTCACGACAAACTTTCCTCAATAATCCCGCTTTCCTAACCGTTTGCTGCATGCCTCGGTGCAACGGAACCAGGCAAGGCCACCCCGTGACAATGCCTGACACGACCCGAAAAGGCCCGGCAACAAGTAGGTTAACCACCTGCCCCGTGGGGGTGCTGCAGATGAGCACACAGTACTCCATTTGCAATCCTTGTGAAGGAGGCAAAGACAATGTGTCCAACAAAGCAGATGTTAAAGTGTTTGCCAGCAGACTGTCACAGTTTAAAGAAAAGTGTTGCCACTCTTCGATTATTGCTATATGTCTTCTAGTTACCTCTGGAAGACACTTTGTAACCAACAAGTTAAATGCCTCTAAGTAAGTACAATTCCTTTGAACTGTTCCTGATGTCAGTCTGCTTTCCTTTACTCATCTCAGTGAGAGAAGCACTCTGCCCAAAAAGGGTGATCGTGTCCAAGCTATTTAACGGATCACTGGAATTTCTCAATGCACTTTTTGGGAGCAACTCTCCACATGCCCCCCACTAGTGCAGCATAACCTTCTCTCAAAATATAGATATGCCTAACAAGCCTCCCTTTGTGGTGCCCATTCACACAGATCACATCTGTCAGACAGATTTCTTATAGACTTATTGATTATAGCTTTAAAGGGCTGTTCTTCTGATTACTAATCTTCAAGAGTACTCCGCTCTACTGCCTCACAGCTGTGATGCTGCTCACTACTTACTGGTAGTATAGAGTAGTCAGGAAAGCCGGAGTCTGGTAACAGGAGAACACATATGAACACAAGGAGTAAATAGATGCATAGTTAGGTCACAATCCGAGGGTCATAAATCCAGGAGAGAATGTTACAGGGAAAAAACATGTGGTTAGGTAACGGTCCGAGGTCAGAAAGCAGAAGGTCACGACAGAAACAGGGAGCAGTCAAATAACAGTCCGGGGTCAGAACACAAAAATCAGAACACTAGCAGAAACACAAGCCAAGAGCACAACTGCAGAACCAAAAAATACAACTGGCAAGGTTCTGGGTGAGCATGCTCAGTAAAGAAGTCTGAAAAGTACCAGGAAGGTAGAACACCTGAGTAATCAGCGCCAACATGAAATCCTGTGTTGTCAATCAAGCTGCTGGTTCAGTAACTCAGGAAAGCACAGCAGAGCATCTCCAAAGGCAAGATGCTCTGCACAGAAGAATTGTGTCACTGCCAGGTCTGTAATCCAGTAAAAATGCAGCACAGCATCTTCTAGTCTGCAAGATGTTTTGCACAGAGGAATTGTGACAACAGCTTCCTGCTTGATGGGGGATTGGAGAGGGTCGCAATGCAATCCTGAAGATCTGAAGACAGGGCCAGCAGCATGATTAAGTTTCTGGCCTTAACTGCAGCATAGTTAAGTTGCTGGCCTTAACTGCAGCATGGTTAAGTTACTTGCATTAACTGTGTGTTCTCCAATGTTGCTCACAGAAGCAGCATTACCTCTGTAACATCGGAGGAGCGCTGTGTCTCAGAAGATGGGCCAATCCAGCGATCTGTAAATCAAGGAGTCTGCAAATGCGCTGTCCTTGCCTAGGAAACCGTCCATCTCTGAAGACTCATTTTTAGCCAACTAACAGAACACAACTTTTTTTCTAGACAAGCAAAACAGTACCACATTATAGAACAAATCACATGCAATAATAATACATGAACAACCATAAGTGAAAAACACAATGTCAGCAATAAAAGTCAAATAAACATTTTTCAACAAGGCACAAAGGCGATTTTCACATCTTGACACTATGTTCAGTAATTGTGGAAATATTTCACAACTTTGCAGCTACAAAGCACTGTCCCTTTACCCTTGAAGGCTCTCTGGTTTATTTACAGAAGAAAACAACCGCATTCTCGGAATTATTATAAGAAAACCACAGAGCGCTGCCAATGGGTACAAACAGCTCAGAAGGTTCAGGGTTTGTAATAGAAATCATAACTTTGCCGATCATTTCTGCTGCTTGGATTTACTCCCTTAAGAAATGACATAAGACCTTGGAGAACGTGTGCACAGCGATCCTCAGATCTGCAACAGAATCACTGCTGTCACAAAGCTCTGTGGACCAAGGATTAAATTACTTTCTGAGCAAAAGGAGTGTGCCCCAGTAATTCACCCATCATTAAAGGACACCTGTCATACATTTGATATGTTTTTCCACTTGCCTTGAGCCAGGCACTGCAATCATAGAAGAATTAATAGCATCATATCTATTTCTTGGAAGGCAATAGTGTGCTATTTGTATGAGGTGGTTGCCTGATACACATAGAAGATAGAGCCTTAAAATTGAGAATCAAGGTCAGTGTCAAAACTTGATTTAATGAAAAAAATTCTGTGGATCCAAGAATCCTGCAAGCCAAGTTAAAGTACTATATTCCGGTAAAATGCTATTAGTATTATTGGCATGACAATAGTTTTTATATAACACTTATATAGGCCTAAAATGCTGTGTAGATATACAGATGCGGGATAGCAGACAACTGAAGATATGTTACATGGCTTTTTCTGGGCTGCCAAAAAATACAAAAAATTTGATAAGATTTTTTTTAGCATTTAGTTTTTACGCATTTTATGTATAGGGGCATTTTCTTCTGCTTAGATTGATTGTAACATTTAAAAGTTTTTTTTTTTTCAAAGCAGAAACAATACAAGAATTGACATGTTCCTTCTTTAAAACAAATAAACCAAAAAAAATGCAGAAAACAATGCCACATCACAAAAAAAAAGGGAAAAAAAAAATTGGGTCTTATTGTGACGCGGTTCTTCTCCCATATCACACAATCAACAGAGCGAGAGATGGCTGTACAATCCACAGAGCATTTATTCCAAGCAAATCAAATGGTCCATAGCATAATCCACCATAAGGAGGGTAAAAATAGTAAAGAAACATGAATTTAGTTCAGATCTCTCTGAGGAGCCGCACCTTCAGCTCAGAGAATCAACCTTCGTCCTTCTCTCTTCAAGTTCTCAAACAGACTGCTTCATCAACCCAGGTAAGCAAAGAGGTTAGGTGGATTCCAGGCCCACCTCCCCCCAAATCTAGGGAAAAACACTACAGGGGGTGATTACCTACAGACAATACAATGTACACACAAGCAATACAAATAATAATGGACAGTGAACCAAGCCCAAAATATGACCCTACACAACATGATACACAGTAAACCATATCCCACCATCACATTTATAGTTTCATAGTTTACAAGGTTGAATGTAGACAGAAGTTCATTGAGTTGAACCTATAGCCTATCAAGTTGATCCAGAGGAAAATAAAGACCTTATGAGTAGAGTTGAGCGCGGTTCGAGGTTCTCCAGTTTGCGGCCCGAGTGATTTTGGGGGCTGTTCTAGATCGAACTAGAACTCGAGCTTTTTGCTAAAGCTCGATAGTTTTAGATACGTTCGAGTACGGTTCTAGCAGCAAAAAGACAAGCTAATTACTAGCTGGCTTTCCGCTGTAATAATGTAAGTCACTCTGTGACTCACACTATTATGAAATTTCAGTGTATAGTGTGCGGGAACAGCGCATTCAGATCACTGCTGTTTGGATAATGGTGATCGACATTTTTTTTTGTTCCTTGTCTTCCTTCCCTAAGCGCGCACGTGCAGTGGGGCGGGCCAGCATGTCAGCCAATCCCATACACACACACAGCTAAAAGGACTTTTAGCCAGAGAAGCAACGGCATGTGTGATAGGATGTCCATGTCACATGTCCCTGCATTATAAAAACGGACATTTTCCTCCAGCACGCCATTATCTGCCTTCTGCGTCTTGGTGTCAGTCACCGCTGGCGTAGCTCCTGTCTCCGATACTGCTGTGTACGCTCTATACGCAGCGCTATACAGAATAGGGATAGAAGTTTCATTCAGCCCTTGTAAGGGCTAATACCGGCAGGGTCAGAGCCATAGGTGACAGTCAGGTCCGTGAAAACAGATTTTAACAGCTACACAAGATGACAGCGTCTGTGTAGCTAAGGTCAGGAATTTCCTCGCTGCATTTCCCCATTAGGAGGGATAGAAAGGCAGGCTTCCTTTCCTCTACCCAGACCCACAACCCTGCCACTCTAACCTCCTGCCCTTTGCACACTCAAGCTCATTGTTACTAAGCCATTATACTAGCAAACACTGAGGAAACTTAGTGGCATCCTAAAAGTGGCTGATGGAATTCATTATTGTCCCACTAGTGCAAAGATATTTGCAGCACGTCTGCCTGCATTGCACACTCAAGCTCATTGTTACTAAGCCATTATACTAGCAAACACTGAGGAAACTTAGTGGCATCCTAAAAGTGGCTGTTGGACTTCATTATTGTCCCACTAGTGCAAAGATATTTGCAGCACGTCTGCCTGCATTGCACACTCAAACTCATTGTTACTAAGCCATTATACTAGCAAACACTGAGGAAACTTAGTGGCATCCTAAAAGTGGCTGTTGGACTTCCAATAGTCCCACTAGTGCAAATCTATTTGCAGAACTTATGCATTGCACACTCAAACTCATTGTTACTAAGCCCTAATACTAGCAAACACTGAGGAAACTTAGTGGCATCCTAAAAGTGGCTGTTGGACTTCATTATTGTCCCACTAGTGCAAAGATATTTGCAACATGTCTGCCTGCATTGCACACTCAAGCTCATTGTTACTAAGCCATTATACTAGCAAACACTGAGGAAACTTAGTGGCATCCTAAAAGTGGCTGTTGGACTTCATTATTGTCCCACTAGTGCAAATCTATTTGCAGCACGTCTGTCTGCATCGCACACTCAAAATCATTGTTCCTAAGCCATTATACTAGCAAACTATGCTGCCAGTTTAAGGGCCGTAGTTGCATTGTCAGGGATAATTTTTGTTGTTTATTCTGCTGTTAATAAAGCTAGACCACCGCTGCAATCTACACCACCTCTCAATTTTTACTACCACATTTTAAGTGCACAATCTTGTCGCAATCAACATGAGTGGCAAAATGACAGATGCTGGTGGAAAGGGGAAGAGGCGTGTTGGAAAAGGGAAAAAAAAGGGTTTGTCCGTGGGGAAGGTGGCAAAGCTCCATTAACATCTGCTGAAGATAGACCATCTTCCAGCAAAAAGTAAGATGTCTACTACTTACCATGGACAATCCAATGTGCTCCCTTTTTTACGGACACGAACAACTGGAACAAAGGTAGATGATGGCCAAAAAAGGAAAATGCTTGAATGGATCTCAAGTGGTCCAACAAGTGCCCTCTCCGCCACCTCAACTACCGCATCCAAAAAACACCAGTCCTCTGAGTTGTCAGCCCAATCACACTTGCATTCTCCCAGCTCTGAAGTCTCCATCCGCCCTGCACAGTATGGTGGAACTGAGATGGCTGAGTCTGCACAGCTGTTCAGTCACACTATAGCCTGGGAATCAGAAGTCTGCTCCCAAGCTACAGTGAGTACAGACCAGGAAATGGTCTGCAGTGATGCCCAGAACCTTTGTGACTCTGATTCAGGCCGTGAGGACCAAGTTTCTGAGCATAATGTTGACCCTTTTTCACAAACTGTAATACCTGTGGTTATAGACAATGAGGAACATACTGATGACGATGAGACGCAGATACCAGATTGGGATGACAACTTAAATTTTTGGTCAGGGCAAGAAGAGGCTCGGTCTGAGGGTGAGGGGAGTGCAAAAACAACAATTGATAAGGAAGTTCTAGATCCCACCTACTGTCAACCCACAGTCAGGCACTCGAGGAGATTAACAGAGGCGGTGGAGGAGGATGCAACCGACGACGAAGTTACCTTGTGCCTTCCTGGACAGAGTCGGAGCACTGGTAGCACGTCTACAACTGCATCCTCAGCCACCACTCTGCCTCTGAGCACTTGTCGGGGGGGCTCAGCAGGTCGCATGCCCTCTAAGCCTTGCCTAGCCTGGTCCTTTTTTGACATAGCAAAAGATCGGCCAAATTATGTGATCTGTAAAATTTGTCGTGATTCTGTTAGCAGAGGGCAAAACCTCAGCAGTTTGACTACTTCTTCCATGAATCGTCACATGAATAAATATCATATGTCCCAGTGGGAAGCTCACCGTGCTGCAATGTGGCCTAGCGGAGTGAACCATCCACCGCCTGCCCCTTCCAGTGCATCCGCGCGCTCTTCATCTTCTAGGACTGTGGGGACAGCTGTCACACCTGGTTTTCCACGCACAACTTCCACCACTGTAACCGCATTAGGTAGTTTGCTTGGTAGGTTGTCAGTTGGTTTGGAAGGGGAAACAAGTGCGTGTGTACAGCTCTCTCAGACATCGATAGCACCAACGCTGGATGAAGGCAACATCATGTCTACGCCTGCACTTTCCTCACAAACCTGCATTTTTCCAGGGACACCCTATTCAACACCGTCTACACACAGCAGCCAGATCTCTGTCCCTCAGATGTGGACAAATAAAAGGCCAATTCCTGCGACCCATGACAAAGCTAAGAGGTTGACTTTATCCCTCTGTAAGCTCTTGGCTACCGAAATGCTGCCTTTCCGCCTGGTGGACACACAGGATTTTAGAGACCTTATGTCTGTTGCTGTGGCCCAGTACCAGATGCCCAGCCGTCACTACTTCTCTAAGAAAGGTGTGCCTGCGCTACACCAGCATGTCGCACACAACATCACCGCTTCCTTGAGAAACTCTGTGTGTGAACGGGTGCATTTCACCACCGATTCTTGGACCAGTAAACATGGACAGGGACGTTACATGTCGCTGACTGGGCACTGGGTAACTATGGTGATAGATGGTGAAGGGTCTGCTGTACAAGTCTTGCCGTCCCCACGACTTGTGTGTCAATCCTCTGTCTGTCCAAGTTCCGCCACTGCTTCTGCCTCCTCCACCTCATCTGGGTCCTCCACCTCCGCCCCAAGCCTGCCTGGTCAGGCCACCAGCGTTCTCACTGCGCAGAAGGAATAACATACCCCTCATTACTATGCTGGCAGCAGAGCGCAACGGCATCAGGCGGTCTTTAGCTTGACATGTCTTGGAAATAGGAGTCACACAGCGGCTGAGTTGTGGGCAGCTCTGGAGACTGAGTTTATTAAATGGTTGTCTCCACTCAACCTGCAGCCTGGTAAGGCCGTGTGCGACAATGCTGCAAACCTGGGTGCGGCCCTTCGCCTGGGCAAGGTGACACACGTGCCTTGTATGGCTCACGTGTTGAACCTTGTTGTCCAGCAATTTTTAACACACTATCCCGGCCTAGATGGCCTTCTGACCAGGGCACGAAAACTGTCTGCTCACTTCCGCCGTTCAACCGCCGCAGCTGAGCGACTTGCATCGCTCCAGAAGTCTTTCGGCCTGCCGGTTCATCGCCTGAAATGCGATGTGGCGACACGCTGGAATTCAACTCTCCACATGTTACAGCGACTGTGGCAGCACCGCCGAGCCCTGGTGCAATACGTCATAACGTATAGCCTGGAACAACGAGATGCAGAGGTGGGGCAGATCACCCTGATGGAGTGGTCTCAGATCAAGGACCTATGCACCCTTCTGCACAGTTTCGACATGGCGACGAATATGCTTGGCGCTGACAATGCCATTATCAGCATGACAATTCCAGTCATTTACATGCTGGAGCACACGCTAAACACTATTCGGAGTCAGGGGGTGGGACAACAGGAAGGGGAGGAACTACAGGAGGATTCATATGCGCAAGGGACAACAACATCACCAAGGTCCAGACGTTCATCATCACCAACACGGCAGGCATGGGACCATGGGGGACAGGGATCAACAAGGGCACATGGTAGCAGGCGAAATGTTGAGGAAGGTGCAGGAGAACATGAAGAAATGGAGGACGAACTGTACATGGACATGGAAGACTCAGCGGATGAGGGAGACCTTGGTCAAATTTCAGTTGAAAGAGGTTGGGGGGAGATGTCAGAGGAAGAAAGAAAGGTTAGAACCTCTATGCCACAAACACAGCGTGGACTTGGTCCGCATGGCTGCGCAAGACACATGAGCGCCTTCTTGCTGCACTACCTCCAACATGACCCTCGTATTGTCAAAATTAGAAGTGATGATGACTACTGGCTTGCCACACTATTAGATCGCCGGTACAAGTCCAAATTTTGTGACATAATTCCAGCCATAGAAAGGGACGCATGTATGCAGGAGTATCAGCAAAAGCTGTTCCTCGATCTTAGCTCGGCTTTCCCCCCAAACAACCGTGCAGGTGCAGGGAGTGAATCTTCCAGTTGTAACTTGACAAACATGGGACGGTCTCGTCATCTTCAACAGTCTACCCATACCAGTAGCACCGTATCTGGTGCTGGTAACAGCAATTTTATTGAATCTTTGCATAACTTTTTTTAGACCATCCTTTGCAAGGCCACCAGAGACAACAAGTCTGACACATAGTCAACGGCTGGAGAGGATGATACAGGAGTATCTCCAAATGAACATCGATGCCATGACTTTGCAAATGGAGCCTTGCTCATTTTGGGCTTCAAATCTTGAAAAATGGCCAGAGCTCTCAACTTACGCCTTGGAGATTTTGTCGTGTCCAGCTGCCAGCGTTGTCTCTGAACGTGTCTTCAGTGCTGCTGGGTGTGTGCTGACAGATAAGCGCACGCGTCTGTCCAGTGACAATGTGGACAGAATAACGTTCATCAAAATGAACAAGTCATGGATTCACAAGGAATTTACTACCCCTGTGTCATCCTGGGGAGAGTAAATGCTTGTGGATTTGGAATGTGCTTGATGCAAATCAAAACATCCTGTTTGCAACTAGGGCACAAGTGCTGCCACTGATGGGGTGTCTGTGTGGCCCAATTTTTGGAAAAAAGGGAGACTCCGCTTGGACTAACCCTTGCTTACATTGTTTTTAAAAATGATCCAGGATGAACAGATCTGGGATCAGGAAAGACTTTGCTACCTACCCCGGGGTCATCCTGGAAACGGTTAAGTATGGCGTATTTTTGATTGTGCTTTATGCAAATCTAGCTGTGAAGTGTATAACTGGGGCACAAGTGCTGCCACTGAAGGGGTGAGTGTCTGTGTGGCCCAATTTTTGGAAAAAAGGGAGACTCCGCTTGGAGTAACCCTTGCTTACATTGTTTTTAAAAATGATCCAAGTTGAACAGATCTGGGATCAGGAAAGACTTTGCTACCTACCCCAGGGTTATCCTGGAAACGGTTAAGTATGGCGTATTTTTGATTGTGCTTGATGCAAATCTAGCTGTGAAGTGTACAACTGGGGCACAAGTGCTGCCACTGAAGGGGTGAGTGTCTGTGTGGCCCAATTTTTGGAAAAAAGGGAGACTCCGCTTGGAGTAACCCATGCTTGCTGTGTTTTTTAAAAGGAGCCAAGATGAACAAGTCATGGTTCAGCAAAGACTTAGCTACCTACCCCAGTGTCCTTCTGGGGACGGTTAAGTATGGCATATTTTTGAATGTGCTTTATGCAAATCTACTTGTGAAGTGTACAACTGGGGCACAAGTGCTGCCACTGTAGGGGTGGGTGTGTGTGTGGCCCAATTTTTGGAAAAAAGGGAGAACTCCGCTTGGAGTCACCTTGTAGTGTTTTACATGATTTTAGAAGGGCGTGCCATGCCTCCTCTTTTTCCTTGTCCAGCTCTTTTGTTTTCGCATGAGTATATGTCCTTGTCACTTTCCCATGTGTTTGTGTTGTGTTGTGAGTTGTTTGTCACCTTTTGGACACCTTTGAGGGTATTTTCTGGGTGTTTTTATGTGTTTGTGATTGCCTGCCATTGTTTCCTATGTGGTTCGAGTTCGGTTCGTCGAACGTTCGCCGAACCGAACTCGAACGGGACCCCCGTTCGACGAACCGAACTCGAGCCGAACAACGGCCGGTTCGCTCATCTCTACTTATGAGTAGAGATGAGCGAACCGGTCGCGGTTCGGCTCGAGGTCGGTTCGCTGAACGAGGGTCCCGTTCGAGTTTGGTTCGCCGAACGTTCGACGAACCGAACTCGAACCAATAGGCTATAATGGGAGGCAATCACAAACACATAAAAATGCATTATAAATGTACACAAACAGTTAATAAACATTGCCATAACACTTACCGGTCCCCGCGATTCCTTCTGCACTCTGTCTCCTGCCGCTATTCCATCCGATGATCGCTTAATCCTCCCGGTGACCTGCACTGCCAGCAGAGATGCAGGACCTATCGTGACGTCAAAATAGTCATGTGACCAGTCACGTGGCTATTATCTCATTGGCTACAGACTGGTCACATGACTATGACGCGTCATGTAGGACCTGCGAGTGCATCTCTCCGGTACACGGTGCACATATGTGTATCGCCTTGTACCGGCGACATGCTCTAGCACACGGTCGACTCCCCGTTCCGTTAGGGACCGGCTGACACAGCCGGTCATTAACGGAGATCACCGTTGCCATAGCAACGCAGTTAGCGGTGACGTCACTGCTAACCGCGGCTCCGAGAGCACCATTGCTATGGTAACGCGTCTGTCAGCGTTACCGCTGTTACCGCTAGCAGCACTGATCACTCACGGAGTGAAGGCTGCACGCTGCTTCCCGATTGTAGTGAGGATTGTAGTGAGGATGAGGTTCCCCAGCCCCAAGTGATGAGCTGGTGAACCTCATTCTCACTACAATCGTCACTACTACTACACTAGTGAGGATTGTAGTGAGGATGAGGTTCCCCAGCCCCAAGTGATGAGCTGGGGAACCTCATACTCACTACAATCGTCACTACTACTACACTAGAAAGAAAGAAGACAGAAGAGCAGGATCGTGGAGGGCTGACAGGGGGTAATAAAGATGGAGTCTCTAATGTGTCTGTGTATTTATTTCTATTAAAGTATTTTTTCTCTATGTGGTGTTTTTTTTTTAACCCTTTATTGGAGATTCTTAATGGCCGGGTCAAACGTGCCTGACATTAAGAATCTCTGGCTTAATACTGGCTAGTAAAACAAAGCCAGTATTAACTCATGATTACCCAACAAGCCACCCGGCTCCAGGGCTGTTGGAAGAGTTGGATTCAGCGCCAGATGATGGCGCTTCTATGAGAGCGCCATTTTCTGGGACGGCTGCGGACTGAAATCCGCAGCAGAGGCGCCCAGAAACCTCGGGCTAACCTGTGCTGCGGATTCCAATCCCCAGTTGCCTAGTTGTACCCGGCTGGACACAAAAATGGGGCGAAGCCCACGTTATTTGTTTTTTAATTATTTCATGAAATAAGTGAAATAATTAAAAAAAAACGGGCTTCCCTATATTTTTGGTTCCCAGCCGGGTACAAATAGGCAACTGGGGGTTGGAGGCAGCCCGTGGCTGCCTGCTGTACCTGGCTAGCATACAAAAATATGGCGAATCCCACGTAATTTTTTTGGTGGGCAAAAAAATTCTGCATACAGTCCTGGATGGAGTATGCTGAGCCTTGTAGTTCTGCAGCTGCTGTCTGCTCTTCTCCATACAGATAGACAGCAGCTGCAGAACTACAAGGCTCAGCATACTCCATCCAGGACTGTATGCAGAAGTTTTTTGCCCCCTGAAAAAATTATGTGGGCTTCGCCATATTTTTGTATGCTAGCCAGGTACAGCAGGCAGGTACGGCTGCCCCCAACCCCCAGTTGCCTATTTGTACCCGGCTGGGAACCAAAAATAAAGGGAAGCCCTTTTTTTATTATTTCATGAATTTCATGAAATAATTAGAAAACAAATGACGTAGGCTTCGCCCCATTTTTGTGTCCAGCCAGGTACAACTAGGCAGCTGGGGATTGGAATCCGCAGCACAGGTTGGCCTGAGCTTTCTGGGCCCCACTGCTGCGAATTGCAGTCTACAGCCAACTCAGAAAATGGCATTTTCATAGAAGCGCCATATTCTGGCGCTGTATCCAACTCTTCCAGCACCTGCCTGCTATACCTGGCTAGCATACAAAAATATGGCGAAGCTCACGTCCTTTTTTTGTAGTTTTTTGGCAAAAAAAATAAAAAATGCTTCCCTGGATTTTCCATTGCCAGTGAAGGTAACACCAAGCAGTGGGGGTTAGCAGCCAGTAGCTGCTTGGATTAGCCTTAGCTAGCAATACAAAAAATGCAGCGGGAGCCCATATATATTTTTTTTAATTATTTATTTAAATAACTAAAAATAAAATGGGCTTCCCTGTATTTTGATTGCTGGACATCACAGCGCTGTAAAAATAAATCTTTAAAAAAATGACGTAGCGCTCCGCGGTATTTTTGATTCTCAGCGCAGATAAAGCAGACAGCTATGGGTTGCCACCCCCATCTGCCTGCCGTTACCTTGGTTGGCAATGAAAATACAGGGAAGCCCATTAATTTTTTCTATTTAAAAAATAGTTAAAAAAAAAATGACGTTGGGTCCCCCCATTTTTGATAGCCAGCTAGGGTAAAGCAGACGGCTGTAGCCTGAAAACCACAGCTGGCAGCTTTACCGTGGTTGGGGATCCAATGTGGAGGTCCCCTCAGGCTCTTTTTTATAATTATTTTATAAATATTAATAATTACACAATAAAAGTAGGGTCCCCCCCAAATTGGATCACCAGCCAAGGTAAAGCGGAGAGCTGTGGTTTGGTATTCTCAGGGTGGGAAGGCCCATAGTTATTGGGCCTTCACAGCCTAAAAATAGCAGGTCGCAGGCACCCCAGACGTGGCGCATACACTAGATGCGCCAATCCTGGCGCTTCACCCCAGCTCATCCCGTGCCCTGGTGCAGTGGCAAACGGGGTAATAAATCGGGTTGATACTAGCTGTAAAGTCACCTGAGATCAAGCCCAGCAGTTTGTGATGTCATGGCGTCTATTAGATACCCAACATCATAAACTGTCAGTACTAACAAAAAAAAAAAAAAAATCGACAAAAGAAATTTATTTGAAAAAACAGTCCCCAAAACATTTCCTCTTTCACCAATTTATTGTAAGAAAAAAAATAAAGGGGTCCCACGACGACTCTGGACCGTCTAGAATATGGGGGGGAGACACTCAGGGAACGTATCCCCCATTTTCTAGGAGTGCGGACCCTTCATGTGAGGAGTGTGGGTGCAATGAATCTGCACTCACTCTTCTTGGGTCCACAGCAGCAGAGTCCATGTCGTAATGGTTGCTACCAAAGCTGCAATGCCCTGCTCATGAGGTAAGGGCATGCCTAATCAGGAGAATTACTGTAGAGGAAGCTCTGCTCACTGGTATATAGGTGCTCAGAGGTAATAATAGATAAAATTAGTGAGTAACCTCTGCACTCTAAATCTCCCAGACTAAGTCAGTAAGTCACAATGGATAGTAATGCAAAATCACTCTTTATTGGTCCGTATTAAGAAAAAAAAAATTTTCATAAGCATATATGTTTTTGTCCAAAACAAGTTACAAATGACGTTTCGGCCTGAGCCTTCGTCAGATTGGACTTATCTGCATGTAATCATGAAAAATGACAATAATCAGTATCACATAAGAGTGAGAGAACAATAACATAAACTCGAACAATGTAGAGGTACAATTGGGATGCAGCAAAAAAATTGCAACACAGCAAGAAATGAAACACATGATACAAATGTCATAATACAGTACAAGGACAATATAGTAATGACAAATATGGGGTCAGAGTAGGCTTAGACAGCTCTGGTACGAAAGAGATGTCAATCATAAAGTAACATGTGCAGTAGGTGTAGAGCTACAGTATGCATGGCAGAGCTAATGGGTAGACCGACCATAGAAAAAGAACGGAGAAAAAGTGGAGAAAAAGTGGAGAAAAAGTGGAGAAAAAGTGGAGAAAAAAAATGGAGAAAAAGTGGAGAAAAAGTGGAGAAAAAGTGGAGAAAAAGTGAAGAAAATGTGGAGAAAAAGTGGAGAAAAAAATGGAGAAAAAGTGGAGAAAAAATGGAGAAAAAGTGGAGAAAAAATGGAGAAAAAATGGAGAAAAAGTGGAGAAAAAGTGGAGAAAAAGTGGAGAAAAAGTGGAGAAAAAATGGAGAAAAAGTGGAGAAAAAAATGGATAAAAAGTGGAGAAAAAATGGAGAAAAAATGGAGAAAAAGTGGAGAAAAGTGGAGAAAAAGTGGAGAAAAAGTGGAGAAAAAATGGAGAAAAAGTGGAGAAAAAAATGGATAAAAAGTGGAGAAAAAGTGGAGAGAAAAAGTGGAGAGAAAAAGTGGAGAGAAAAAGTGGAGAAAAAGTGGAGAAAAAGTGGAGAAAAAGTGGAGAAAAAAATGGATAAAAAGTGGAGAAAAAGTGGAGAGAAAAAGTGGAGAAAAAATGGAGAAAAAGTGGAGAAAAAAATGGAGAAAAAGTGGAGAAAAAGTGGAGAAAAAGTGGAGAAAAAGTGAAGAAAAAGTGGAGAAAAAGTGGAGAAAAAAATGTAGAAAAAGTGGAGAAAAAATGAAGAAAAAATGGAGACAAAGTGGAGAAAAAGTGGAGAAAAAGTGGAGAAAAAAATGGATAAAAAGTGGAGAAAAAAATGGAGAAAAAGTGGAGAAAAAAATGGAGAAAAAGTGGAGAAAAAGTGGAGAAAAAGTGGAGAAAAAATGGAGGAAAAGTGGAGAAAAAGTGAAGAAAAAGTCGAGAAAAAGTGGAGAAAAAGTGGAGAAAAAAATGTAGAAAAAGTGGAGAAAAAAATGGATAAAAAATGGAGAAAAAAGTGGAGAAAAAGTGGAGAAAAAGTGGAGAAAAAAGTGGAGAAAAAATGGAGAAAAAGTGGAGAAAAAGTGGAGAAAAAGTGGAGAAAAAGTGGAGAAAAAATGGAGAAAAAGTGGAGAAAAAGTGGAGAAAAAAGTGGAGAAAAAGCGGAGAAAAAGTGGAGAAAAAAATGGATAAAAAGTGGAGAAAAAGTGGAGAAAAAGTGGATAAAAAGTGGAGAAAAAGAGGAGAAAAAGTGGATAAAAAGTGGAGAAAAATGGGAGAAGAAGTGGAGAAAAAAATGAATAAAAAGTGGAGAAAAAGTGGAGAAAAAGTGGAGAAAAAAATGGAGAAAAAGTGGAGAAAAAGTGGAGAAAAATTGGAGAAAAAAGTGGAGAAAAAGTGGAGAAAAAGTGGAGAAAAAAATGGATAAAAAGTGGAGAAAAAGTGGATAAAAAGTGGATAAAAAGTGGAGAAAAAGAGGAGAAAAAGTGGATAAAAAGTGGATAAAAAGTGGAAAAAAATGGGAGAAGAAGTGGAGAAAAAAATGGATAAAAAGTGGAGAAAAAGTGGAGAAAAAGTGGAGAAAAAAATGGAGAAAAAGTGGAGAAAAAGTGGAGAAAAAGTGGAGAAAAAATGGAGGAAAAAATGGAGAAAAAGTGGAGAAAAAGTGGAGAAAAAAATGGAGAAAAAGTGGAGAAAAAGTGGAGAAAAAGTGGAGAAAAAGTGGAGAAAAAGTGGAGAAAAAATGGAGAAAAAGTGGAGAAAAAAATGGATAAAAAGTGGAGAAAAAGTGGAGAGAAAAAGTGGAGAGAAAAAGTGGAGAAAAAGTGGAGAAAAAGTGGAGAAAAAGTGGAGAAAAAATGGAGAAAAAGTGGAGAAAAAAATGGATAAAAAGTGGAGAGAAAAAGTGGAGAAAAAGTGGAGAAAAAAATGGAGAAAAAGTGGAGAAAAAGTGGAGAAAAAGTGGAGAAAAAGTGGAGAAAAAAATGGATAAAAAGTGGAGAAAAAGTGGAGAGAAAAAGTGGAGAAAAAATGGAGAAAAAGTGGAGAAAAAAATGGAGAAAAAGTGGAGAAAAAGTGGAGAAAAAGTGGAGAAAAAGTGGAGAAAAAGTGGAGAAAAAGTGGAGAAAAAGTGAAGAAAAAGTGGAGAAAAAGTGGAGAAAAAAATGTAGAAAAAGTGGAGAAAAAATGAAGAAAAAGTGGAGACAAAGTGGAGAAAAAGTGGAGAAAAAGTGGAGGAAAAAATGGATAAAAAGTGGAGAAAAAAATGGAGAAAAAGTGGAGAAAAAAATGGAGAAAAAGTGGAGAAAAAGTGGAGAAAAAGTGGAGAAAAAGTGGAGAAAAAATTGAGGAAAAGTGGAGAAAAAGTGAAGAAAAAGTGGAGAAAAAGTGGAGAAAAAATGGAGAAAAAAAATGTAGAAAAAGTGGAGAAAAAAATGGATAAAAAATGGAGAAAAAAGTGGAGAAAAAGTGGAGAAAAAGTGGAGAAAAAATGGAGAAAAAGTGGAGAAAAAGTGGAGAAAAAGTGGAGAAAAAGTGGAGAAAAAGTGGAGAAAAAGTGGATAAAAAGTGGAGAAAAAGTGGAGAAAAAATGGAGAAAAAGTGGAGAAAAAGTGGAGAAAAAAGTGGAGAAAAAGTGGAGAAAAAGTGGAGAAAAAAATGGATAAAAAGTGGAGAAAAAGTGGATAAAAAGTGGATAAAAAGTGGAGAAAAAGAGGAGAAAAAGTGGATAAAAAGTGGATAAAAAGTGGAGAAAAATGGGAGAAGAAGTGGAGAAAAAAATGGATAAAAAGTGGAGAAAAAGTGGAGAAAAAGTGGAGAAAAAAATGGAGAAAAAGTGGAGAAAAAGTGGAGAAAAAATGGAGAAAAAAGTGGAGAAAAAGTGGAGAAAAAGTGGAGAAAAAAATGGATAAAAAGTGGAGAAAAAGTGGAGAAAAAGTGGATAAAAAGTGGAGAAAAAGAGGAGAAAAAGTGGATAAAAAGTAAATAAAAAGTGGAGAAAAATGGGAGAAGTGGAGAAAAAAATGGATAAAAAGTGGAGAAAAAGTGGAGAAAAAGTGGAGAAAAAAATGGAGAAAAAGTGGAGAAAAAGTGGAGAAAAAGTGGAGAAAAAGTGGAGAAAAAATGGAGGAAAAAATGGAGAAAAAGTGGAGAAAAAGTGGAGAAAAAGTAGAGAAAAAGTGGAGAAAAAGTGGAGAAAAAAATGGAGAAAAAGTGGAGAAAAAGTGGAGAAAAAGTGGAGAAAAAGTGGAGAAAAAAAATGTAGAAAAAGTGGAGAAAAAATGGAGAAAAAGTGGAGAAAAAAATGGAGAAAAAGTGGAGAAAAAGTGGAGAAAAAAAGTGGAGAAAAAAATGTAGAAAAAGTGGAGAAAATTTTGAGAAAAAGTGGAGAAAAAAATGGATAAAAAGTGGAGAAAAAGTGGAGAAAAAGTGGAGAAAAAGTGGAGAAAAAGTGGAGAAAAAGTGGAGAAAAAATGGAGGAAAAAATGGAGAAAAAAATGGAGAAAAAGTGGAGAAAAAGTGGAGAAAAAGTGGAGAAAAAGTGGAGAAAAAATGGAGAAAAAAATGAAAAAAAAGTGGAGAAAAAGTGGAGAAAAAGTGGAGAAAAAGTGGAGAAAAAATGGAGAAAAAGTAGAGAAAAAGTGGAGCACCCTTTTGTGCCTTTCATGTGGCACTAAGGGGTGCTTAGCTTTGTATTTAGCCAAAAAAATGAAAAAAAAAAATGACGTAGGGTTCCCCCTAGTTTTGTAGCCAGCTAGGGTAAAGCAGACGGCTGCAGCCTGCAGACCACAGCTGGCAACCTCACCTTGGCTGGTA
This sequence comes from Anomaloglossus baeobatrachus, assembly GCF_048569485.1. Classification (NCBI taxonomy): domain Eukaryota; kingdom Metazoa; phylum Chordata; class Amphibia; order Anura; family Aromobatidae; genus Anomaloglossus; species Anomaloglossus baeobatrachus. Next base: position 603,639,616 of record NC_134356.1, on the reverse strand, counting down.
ATCCAAAACTGAGGGCACCCCACGCTGTTATTTTAAATTAAATAAATAATTTAAAAAAAAAATCACGTAGGGGTCCCCCAAAATTGGATCACCAGCCAAGGTAAAGCAGACAGCTGGGGCCTGATATTCTCAGACTATGTAGGTCCATGGTTATTGGACTCTCCCCAGCCTAAAAATAGCAGGCCGCAGCCGCCCCAGAAGTGGCGCATCCATTAGATGCGCCAATCCTGGTGCTTCGCCCCAGCTCATCCCGCGCCCTGGTGCGGTGGCAAACGGGGTAATATATGGGGTTAATACCAGATGTGTAATGTCACCTGGCATCAAGCCCTAGGGTTGGTGAGGTCAGGCGTCTATCAGATACCCGACATCACCAACCCAGTCAGTAATAAAAAAAAATAGACGACAAACACATTTTTATTTGAAAAAATACTCCCCAATACATTCCCTCTTTAACCAATTTATTAGAATTAAAAACAAATCCAGGTCTGCTGTAATCCAAGGGGTTGCCATGACGATCCACACTGTCCCAGTCAATGAAGAGCAGGATGTTCCCCATTGGCTGAGAGAGCAGTGCAGTGACCTGAGCTAACATCAATGGGTCAGCCCAGGTCACTGCAGGGCATGACAAGTGCTGCTGTCAGCGAGGTACATTACCTGCGCTGATCTCCAGCACACTGACAGCCCCTGTCACTGAGTTCAATGACCGCCGCCTTCACAGCCAAATATCGCGAGAGGCCCGTGACGTCACCGCTAGTCAGTCTCGGGTCGGAAGCGAGAGGTGATGTGACAAGCGGCGGCCATGGAGGACAGTGACAGCGCTGAGGTCGGGATTGCGGGACTTCATCACCGCAGGTAAGCCGAGCGGGACCATGTGTGTGTGTGTGTGTGTGTGTGTGTATGTGTACATGCCGCGGGCAGGAGGGGGCAGAGTGAGCTGAGCGAGGAAGTGTGGGCTTCCTGCACGTAACTAAGATAAACATCGGGTTACTAACCAAAGCGCTTTGCTTGGATACCCGATGTTTATCTTGGTTACCAGCTTCTGGCAGGCTGCCAGCGATGGCTCCTGCACACTGTAGCTGTAAAAAGCCCTGCTTTTTGCTGCTAGAACCGTTCTCGAACGTATCTAGAACTATCGAGCTTTTGCAAAAAGCTCGAGTTCTAGTTCGATCTCGAACAGCCCCCAAAATCACTCGAGCCTAGAACTGGAGAACCACGAACCGCGAACCACACTCAACTCTACTTATGAGGCAGATGCTAATTGCTCCATAGTAGGTTAGGCTCACACGATCATATTTTAATTCTCCATTTGCCCATAAATTGGGGGGGGTTAATCTAAAGAGAGGCATTAGAGTAGGCAGCGACTGAACAATAAGAGGTTGCCTTGGCATTGGCTGTTGGGCTCACATAAAACTGTCCATTTTTGTGTGCTAACTAAGTATCTCATTTTTTACATGTTTTACATAGCAGTAATGTATGTCTATATTCCCATATTCATTGTTCCACATATCAGCACTATAGAGTGCAACTGTCTCTTTTTTTGTTATTATGTTTCATGCTCAGTTTGTGCCTGTTCACATTAGTAGAGTAGGAAGCGCTATCAATATTTCTTATTTTTTTTAACCCCTTCAACCCCGGGAGATTCTCCATTTTTCTGGGTTTTTTTGCTCCCTTTCTTCCGAGAGCCATAACTTTTTATTTTACCGTCAATCTTGCCATATAAGGGCTGTTTTTTTTAGGAACAAGCTATATTTTTAAATTAAACCATACATTTTTCCATATAGTGTACTGGAAAACAGCAGAAAAAATTCAAGAGCGGAAAAACTGCAAAAAAAAGTGCGATCGCACAATAGTTTTTGGGATATTTTATTCACCGTGTTCACTATATGATAAAACTGATGTGATGAGTGACGTCTCAAGTTGGTGCGAGTTTGTAGGCACCAAATATGTGTAGGTTTACTTTTACCTAAGGGGTTAAACAAAATTCACAAGTTTGTCTAAAAAAAGTGGCACACTTTTGTGCCATTTTCCGAAACCCGTAGCGTTCTCATTTTTTGGGATTTAGGGTTCAGTGATGGCTTATTTTTTATGTCTTGAGCTGACGTTTTTAATGGTACCTTTTTGCACAGACAATACGTTTTGATCGCCTGTTATTGCATTTTGCATAAAATATGCGGCAACCAAAAAAAGTAACTTTGGCGTTTAGAATTTTTTTGCCACTACGCTGTTTACTGATCGGATGAATTGATTTTATATTTTGATAGATCGGGCATTTCTGAATGTGGCGATACCAAATTTGTGTATATTTTTAATTTTTTTAACCCTTTAACCTCACATGATCCATGATGTACCCAGTATGTCATGTGTCGTGAAGAGGTTAAACATCCAGGCTCTACTTTTAATGAGTCGAACATTACAAAACCATGAGACAGAGAGTTCTCTACTCTCACTGCTATTACAGTAAAGAATTGCTGTCTGTGATTACAATTAAATCTTCTTTCCTCTAGATGTGGAGGATGCACTTTTCTAGCCATCACAGGCCTAGGTGTAAAAAGATCAGTAGAAAGATCGCTGTAGTGTTCCCTCAAATATTTGTACGTTGTAATAAGATCACCGCTAAGTTTTCTTTTTTCCAATCTGAATAGCCCAAATTTTACTAACCTATTTTGGTATTGCCATTTACTTAAACCACCACTCCAGCATTTTTGTGTTTAGAGATAGAGTGTGCTTTAAATTTAGGTCCCCTGTCCCTGCTGCCGCAGTCTTCATCCGTTTTTGATACTGCTTCTGGCCAGTGGCACAATCTTGTACCTGTATCTTCTGACTGGCTGGCAGTCATATGCTCTCAATACAACTCTATGAGAGCCAGAATGTGGCTCTCATAGATTTTTATGGAATTTTGACCTCTTATGCGCACCATAAAACACTGGAGCTTCAGACAGGTCACAAATTGCTGGACACCGATCAGGGTGATGACAATGGAAGATAAAGCTACTGGAGGAGGAGTATAAGGGCTGCTTCTCACTTGCGAGTTTCTCGCAGTAGAGCAATGCGAGAAAATCTCGCATTGGAATCGGACACATGTTAGTGAATGATTCAGCTCTCATCTGCGATTTTTTTCTCAGTCCAAATCAGACTGAGAAAAAAATCGCAGCATGCTGCTTTTTTGCGAGTTTCTACTGCGAGTCTCTCCAATACAAGTCTATGGGAGCGTGTAAATAATCGGATGTCACGGGACGGCTCTCACACCATCCTAGTGACATGCGATTTTCTAAATACATTTCTCGCATGTTTCCTAAAACACTAAAAACGAGCGATGTCTCACAATGTCTGTCAATCACTATTCTCTGTCAGTCGGTCTCTCCCTCTCGGTCTCTATTCTCTCTCTGTCGGTCCGTCACTATCTCTGTCCCTCTCTCACAGTCTGTCGGTCATTTTCCCCTCCTCTCTCATACTCACCGTTCCCTGATCCCCGGCGCGGCGCTGCACGGCATTCACACTGCTGTGGCGGCTTTTACTATTTTGAAAAAGCCGGCCGCTCATTAAACAATCTCGTATTCCCTGCTTTCCCCGCCCACAGGCGCCTATGATTGGTTGCAGTGAGACACGCCCCCACGCTGAGTGACAGGTGTCTCACTGCACCCAATCACAGCAGCCGGTGGGCGGATCTATACTGTGCAGTGAAATAAATAAATAATTAAAAAAAATGGCGTGCGGTCCCCCCCAATTTTAATACCAGCCAGATAAAGCCATACGGCTGAAGGCTGGTATTCTAAGGATGGGGAGCTCCACGTTATGGGGAGCCCCCCAGCCCAACAATATCAGTCAGCAGCTGCCCAGAATTGCCGCATACATTATATGCGACAGTTCTGGGACTGTACCCGGCTCTTCCCGATTTACCCTGGTGCGTTGGCAAATGGGGTAATAAGGAGTTAATGGCAGCCCATAGCTGCCACTAAATCCTAGATTAATCATGTCAGGCGTCTATGAGACACCCTCCATGATTAATCTGTAAGTTACAGTAAATAAACACACACATGAAAAAATCATTTATTAGAAATAAAAAACACAAACAAATTCCCTCATTACCAATCTAATAAGCCCCAAAAAGCCCTCCATGTCTGGCGTAATCCACGGACCTCTAGCGTCGCTTCCAGCTTTGCTGCATGGAGGTGACCGGAGCTGCAGCAGACACCGCCGCTCCTGTCACCTCCAAGCAGCAACTGAGGTGAGTAGCGTGATCTGCTGAGGTGTCACTGAGGTTAATCGCGGCCACCGCTGGATCCAGTGACAGCGGGTAACCTCAGTGACAGCTCAGCTGATCGCGATACTCACCTCAGTTGCTGCGTGGAGGTGACAGGAGTGGCGGTGTCTGCTGCAGCTCCGGTCACCTCCATGCAGCAAAGCTGGAAGCGACGCTGGAGGTCTGTGGATTACGCCGGACATGGAGGGCTTTTTGGGGCTTATTAAATTGGTACTGAGGGAATTTGTTTGTGTTTTTTATTTCTAATAAATGATTTTTTCATGTGTGTGTGTTTATTTACTGTAACTTACAGATTAATCATGGAGGGTGTCTCATAGACGCCTGACATGATTAATCTAGGATTTAGTGGCAGCTATTGGCTGCCATTAACTCCTTATTACCCCGATTTGCCAACGCACCAGGGTAAATCGAGAAGAGCCGGGTACAGTCCCAGAACTGTCGCATATAATGTATGCGGCAATTCTGGGCGGCTGCTGACTGATATTGTTAGGCTGGGAGGCTCCCCATAATGTGGGGCTTCCCATCCTGAGAATACCAGCCTTCAGCCGTATGGCTTTATCTGGCTGGTATTAAAATTGGGGGGGACCGCACGGCGTTTTTTTTAATTATTTATTTATTTATTTCACTGCACAGTATAGACCCGCCCACCGGCTGCTGTGATTGGTTGCAGTGAGACACCTGTCACTCAGCGTGGAGGCGTGTTTCACTGCAACCAATCATAGGCGCCTGTGGGCGGGGAAACCAGGGAATACGAGATTGTTTAATGAGCGGCCGGCTTTTTCAAAATAGTAAAAGCCGCCGGAGCAGTGTGAACGCCGTGCAGCGCCGCGCCGGGGATCGGTGAGTATATGAGAGAGGGCTGCTAACTTCAGTCACTCGGGGGATTAGCGGTCACCGGTGAGTCCTTCACAGGTGACCGCTAATCAGGACGCGGCACAGACAGAGCCGCAGCATGACAATGAAGTCGGGTGAAGTTCACCCGAGTTCATTCTGATTGTGCGGCTCTGACTGTGTCTGCTGTCATCTGCCATTAAGCTCTGCTATATGGCTGTCTGTGTCTGCTGTCAGCGGCCATGTAACAGCGCTGAATGGCAGATGACATAGTAAAAAATACGCATTACACACGCTAGTAAAATCATTAATTTATTCAGAAAAAGCATCGCACTTGCGTTGCACTCGGACCTAACGTGAACTAAAATCAGCCGAGTTTTTTTCAGCCCAGTCAGACCGATTTTACTCGCATAGATGTGTTTCCACCCTAAGACATAGAGCAGGGGCTTAGATTTAAAGCACCACTCCATGACCCTGGAATTGCTGACTCCGGTCTTCCTCCCGTCTCCTTCCACCATTCCCCTTCTTATCTAAAATGACTACGCAGACACCGAATATCTTTGGATAATTCTGGCCATAGCAGCCATTTATTAACATAAATACATAACCAATAAAATTGCAATATGGTAAGGTCCTTGAAGCTACAACCCTGGTGATTCCCATAAACCGAACCATAAAACCAACTTGCTCCCAGCCGTTACCCACACTGGCTCAGGCGCACCAAACTGTAAGGGTTAATCCTTCGTTAACCCCAACACACCCACAGGGGCCCCGACATCCCCGTCGGGATTCCCCTCCAAATCACCAGGTGACCAGCATTTGTGCCAATGAGGGGATCCACACCCGTATGGATTCCCCGAACAATTTTAAACCAACTTCAAGGACCCACCAATAACACGCCATTCAGCCACTACGACCCGAGAAACCCCCCCCACCCCTCCCCCCCGTCTCCCATATGATGCACACCCAGACATACCATAAATATCAGGGAGGGCGGGCGGGACTCTTCCTTCAGCCAGGGGAGCGGGAAAGTGGCCAGGGGAGCGGGAAAGTGCCGCTCCTCCCCTTTGGCCATCCAATCCTTTCAAAACGGGCTCACTCCCCCTCCCCCCACCCATGACACCCTGACCTCCCCACCAATCAGGGGTCATGCCGGCCTCCGCAAATGCCCCGGGTGGGGGGAGGGGGGGCAATGCTCCGTCCTCTCTTGACCCTGGAATTGCTGACTCCGGTCTTCCTCCCGTCTCCTTCCACCATTCCCCTTCTTATCTAAAATGACTACGCAGACACCGAATATCTTTGGATAATTCTGGCCATAGCAGCCATTTATTAACATAAATACATAACCAATAAAATTGCAATATGGTAAGGTCCTTGAAGCTACAACCCTGGTGATTCCCATAAACCGAACCATAAAACCAACTTGCTCCCAGCCGTTACCCACACTGGCTCAGGCGCACCAAACTGTAAGGGTTAATCCTTCGTTAACCCCAACACACCCACAGGGGCCCCGACATCCCCGTCGGGATTCCCCTCCAAATCACCAGGTGACCAGCAATTGTGACAATGAGGGGATCCACACCCGTATGGATTCCCCGAACAATTTTATACCAACTTCAAGGACCCACCAATAACACGCCACAACGAAGGCACCTTGATAACCTTCAAGTGCCTGAGACCCCCCTCAACCTCAGGGCCCTTTCAATACCTCCCTGGAGGCCGAGGGCCCACAAATCGATCCCTACCGCATTTAAGTGTACCCCGTCCGCCAACCAAAATTCCTCTTCCGTCCTTTCCAACTCCACATGCCGGATACAAACACCCCCATTCCGACTAACAAACTTTGAAATCGCCCTATTAACCTTTGCCCGCGCCTTGTTCAGCCTATCAACAGACCGCGCTTTCCGCCAACTCCTTCTCGCCACCATCTCTGACCAAACCACCGTAATCCCTGGAAAGGACACCCATAGCCGTAACAAGTCGTGCTTGATGTCTTTTATTAGGATTCTGAAAGGCCTTTCCCCTAGATCGTTCCCCCCAACGTGTAAGACCAAAACTTCAGGAGGCCTGTCTAATCGGGCATGTTTATGCACCTCTTGTAACACCCTGCTCCACCCTAACCCCCGAACCCCGAGCCATCGAACGAGAGCCACGTCCCTGGCGAAGCCTAACTGTCTCCCGTTCCTTCTCGCATCCGCTCGCCGGGCTCCCCAATACACGTAAGAATGGCCCAGGATCCAGACCAGCGGGGGGGAGGGAAGGGGTGTTTCTGCAATACAAAAGCACAAACAAACAACCATTTTAGTGCCTTATACCCTCAAAACGAAACCCCCACACCCCGGCCGCCCCCCCCCCCCATTCACCGTAAGAGTCCCCACTCAGTTTCCGACCACCGCCTGGGGGCGGACGTATAACTTAAAACGCCCCGACTTCCACCTACCAATCTGTTTAACCGCGTCTTCAGACAAACCGCACATGGATGCCTCTGTTGCCGCCCCTATGCGAAAAGAATGCGATCCGAAAGACTTAGGATCTAACCCCAACGACTTCAAACACGCCCTGAAAACACTCACAAACTGATATCGTGATAAGAAAGACCCGTCGTCATGACATAACAGCGGGCCGTCCACCTTTTTACGAATCTGTTCAAAATTCTTGAAACACCTCAACGGGCACATATCCGATCCCCCAACCGCTCCCAAACACACTCGCTTCCCTGCCCCCCGTTGATCAGTTTTAGATTTTCTTATCCAAAATTCAATTCCCCTGTCCACTGCCATAATGTCACCACGACTCAAACCCCCAGGGGACAACTTACTGGGAGATACCAACTCCCCCACCCGCAAGGCTCCAAAAAACGCCAATGAAAACGCCAACCTAAACAAATGTGCCTCAAACGGAGATGTACAGACCTCCCCAACACCCCACCCAGCCGTTCCAATAATCCGAATGACACTGGTCGTCTACCATCCAGTAGCTTTCGTCCTCTGCGAAAACCCTTCAATGCCTGGACAACCAAAAAACACTTAGTTAAATCTCGTAACCCTCGTAACCGGAAACCAAATGCTAACCCTGCCATGAAACGATTTGCCTTCGCAACTGACCACCCTGCTACCGCCACTTCCCCCAACTTTTCCAACAATATTCCCAACTGATCCTCTTCAGAAAAATCCCCACCCTGCAACCATTGCTCCCAAAGCCCCCATGCTGCCTGATATGCTGTCCACGTGTTACCCGACAAGGACGCCCGAATTAGCGGTCCCGCTGCCCGAAGACCACGTTCCAAAGGTGTGCTGGGCACTCCAACCCGCTGGACTCTGCCTCTGGTGCGCAAACCCGGAACCGATCCCACTGAAAACGAGAGAGGGAATCAGCTATTAGGTTCTGAACACCTGGCACATGAGCCGCCGTAATACATGCGTTAATTTGCAGACAAACCAATACCAATTCCCGTAACACCCGAACGACCGGAGGAGAGGACGCCGAAAACTGATTAATCGCCAGCACCACCCCCATGTTGTCACAGTTAAAACGAATCTTCTTGTTTGCCAACTGGCCTCTCCAAAGATGAAGTGCCACCATTATTGGAAAAATTTCCAATAGCGCCACATTCTTTGTCAAGCCTTCAGCCGTCCAGTTGTCCGGCCACCGACCCACACACCACTGACCCCGGAAGAAAGCTCCGAAACCTGAACTGCCCGCCGCATCCGTAAACAACTCCAAGTCAAAATTGTCCACTGCATCCTCCATGAGCAGGGAACGACCGTTGTAGTGCTCCAAAAACTGTCCCCAAACTGCTAAGTCCGCTTTGTGTTCTGCTGATAACCGAACGTAATGGTGCGGAGCAAGCACCCCCGCCGTTGCCCTGGCAAGTTGTCGCGAAAAAATCCGGCCCATTGGCATCACCCGACAAGCAAAGTTAAGTTTTCCCAGTAGGGACTGCACTTCCCTTAATTGCAGTTTCTTCACCCGCCGTGCCCTTGCCACCTCGTCCCTCATGGCCGCAACCTTGTCCTCAGGAAGCCGGACTTCCCAGGCCACTGAATCGATTACAATGCCCAGAAAACTTAAACTAGTAGTCGGTCCCACCGTTTTTTCAGGCGCCAAGGGGACCCCAAAGCGGTCCGCAACCCACTCCATAGTTGCCAAGATCCCGGCACACTGCGCCGAATCGGCAGGACCTACACACAAAAAATCATCGAGGTAATGTACCAATGCTGACAAGCCCGAAACGTCCCGAACAACCCACTCCAAAAAGCAACTAAACGTTTCGAAAAATGCGCATGAGATTGAGCACCCCATGGGCAAACAGCGATCTACAAAATACGCCCCCTCCCAAAAGCAACCCAACAACCGGACACAATCTGCATGCACTGGCAAAAGCCGAAAAGCTGATTCAATATCTGTCTTAGCCATAAGTGCCCCCTTTCCACATTTTTTTACTCATCTTGTGGCCTCATCAAATGACGTATAAACCACCGAACACAGTTCAGCCGGTATCCCGTCATTTACCGACCTACCTCTTGGGTAAGACAGATGGTGAATCAGCCGGAATTTTCCCGGCTCCTTTTTTGGCACCACCCCCAGCGGCGAGACCACCAGATCAGGAAAAGGAGGGGCCTGGAACGGCCCCGCCATCCTCCCCAAAGCCACTTCCTTGCCTAATTTTTCGGCCACGACCACCGAATGCTGGTAAGCTGACAAAAGGTTCTTCGTCGCCGCCGGCACATTAAAATTGGGAGCCGGAATTCTGAAACCCTCCCCAAATCCCAACCGCAAAACTTCAGCTTTCTCCCTATCAGGGTACCTATTTAGGTACGGAAGCATCGCGGCTAAGCTCACCGGCGTCAGACCCTTGGGTATGAGTTGTTCCGGGCTTGAGTTTGCCTTTCTTAAAGCACTTTGCCGCTCCATGCGAGGTCCCATTACAATGGGTACAGAGGTGCTTAAAACGGCAGGTGGCCCCGAACTTGCATTGCCCCTCATTGAATTGCCAACACACGCCGGGCTTTTGCGATCCCCCCTGACCTTGTTGACTACCGGCACCCTGCGTTCCAGACTGGCCGGCCGACCCGGCCCCGCCCTGAAAGGGCTGGCCATACCTCGAAGGCGCCATAACCCGTAACCACAACCCGATATCCTTTTGGTCCCATCTAATAGAAGGTCGAACGGCCTTCTGCTGACGAAACTGTTCGTCATACCTAAGCCATGTCTGTCCCCCATACACCCTGTAAGCCTCACCAATAGAGTCCATATAGCAAAACAAATGTGAACAGTTCTCCGGCGCCTTTTCGCCTATCACACTCGCCAAAATAGCAAAAGCCTGTAACCAATTAGTGAACGTCTGAGGGATCAAGCGCCATCGCCGCTTCTTCTCCTCTTCTTTCTTGCTATCATCCTTTTTACCTTTGTCCAAATTAAATTTCGCCAACGGCAGCAGGGAGAAGATCTCTACGTATTCATCCTTCCAGATCTTCTCCCTCACCTCTGTCTTAAGATGGGAACCCAAGGGACCCTCAAAACAGACGAAAACCTCGCCCCGCACCCGATCATCTAAATGAAGCCTGTCCTCCTTATTCTTTTCCGTCTGAACCGACACCGACACCGGGGAAGAAATACCTGCAACCGGCGTTTCACTAATGCCCAAGGGAGGTGGATTAATCCAAGCCCCCACTGGCCCTGAGTGTTCCCGTGCCCCCCCAATCCGCTCCAGCAACGTACGCACACAACCTATAAGCTCTCCCACCTCCCCCCTTCCTGACACATATCCTCCACCCCCCGTGGGTATCCCCTGACTAAACCCTGGGTGACCTACATCCCCCCTTGCGTTCTGGACCTGACAATACTGGGCAGACAAACAAGACATAGAACCATACTCACCGGGCTGCACGAGGGTAGAGGCCCCGCCAGCCGGACCACCAGACTCCTGACGTCCCTCCGGCTGCTCTGTAGACTCCCGGCTCCGCACCTCCGCTTTGCCGCCGTTGGCCCCTGCTGCTGCAGGGCCGGAAGATCCCTCCAGGAGCTGATCCTGTGGCTGATGTCCGCCCCCCCAGCCGGCTGCAACAGGGGGCTGTCTGCGGTCCTCCGGATCCTGCCGACGCAGCTCCCACATCCCACTCCACGGGGCCCCCCCGTCATTCCGGGCCTCTGCTGATGAGGGCCCTGCACGCCAGGCCCGGTGCACTACCGATCCCAGCCGTCTCGATCCGCCCCCTCCGCAGGGGCCCGCCCCCTCATCCGTCCTCCACTGCAGACAGGGCTCAGGGCGCTCGGCAGGCACATCACCAGAGCGCCCCGCCGCAGCTCCGACATCCACCGTTGACACAGTGGGAGCAGGCCCCGCCCCCAACTCCAGCAGAGGCCTGCTCTCCACCGCTGGACCCGGCCGCACTCTTGAATTCCTCCCAGACCGGGGCCTGCTGGACTTTTTTGCACATGGCGCCCGGCCTGGAGGGTCCCCGGAGGGGCTTCTAGTGCGTCGCTGGGCCCGGGGAGTCACCTCAGGGGATAACCGCTCCGGCGGTCTGGATCTACGGAGGCGCCGCTCACGTGGGGGGGAGCCCCCACCGCCTCCCGACTCCCTCCGATGAGTCCCTGCACAGACGCCTGCAGCCAGCCTGGAGGATGGTCGCCAGCCGCCGCTCTCAGCCGCTCCAGGATTTGTTCCACCGACTCCATTGCCGCAGGTAAGGTGGCTGCGACTCTTCCTTCAGCCAGGGAAGCGGGAAAGTGCCGCTCCTCCCCTTTGGCCATCCAATCCTTTAAAAACGGGCTCACTCCCCCTCCCCCCACCCATGACACCCTGACCTCCCCACCAATCAGGGGTCATGCCGGCCTCCGCAAATGCCCCGGGGGGGGGGAGGGGGGGCAATGCTCCGTCCTCTCTGGTGTGAAATGTAAAAAAAAAAAGGCTGGAGTGGTGCTTTAATAACTTTGGTCTCTCTCCTCTGCATCCCCTCTAGTTCAGCTATGTCCTTTTTAAGGGTGCTTTACACCTTGCAACATCGCTAGCGATTGCTAGCAATGTCGAGCACGATAGCACCCGCCCCTGTCGTTCGTGCGATATGTGATGATCGCTGCCGTAGCGAACATTATTGCTATGGCAGCATCACACGCACATACCTTGTCAGCGACGTTACTGTGACTGCCGAACAATCCCTTCCTCAAGGGGGAGGTGCGTTCGGCATCATAGCGACGTCACTGCGGCGTCACTAAGCGGCCAGCCAGTAGAAGTGGAGGGGCGGAGATTAGCGGGAAGTAATATCCCGCCCACCTCCTTCCTTCCGCATAGCCGGTGGACGCAGGTAAGGAGATGTTCGTCGTTCCTGCGGTTTCACACATAACGATGTGTGATGCCGCAGGAACGACGAACAACATTGTACCTGTGGCAGCAGCGATATTAAGGAAAGGAGCGACGTGTCAACAATCACCGTTTTTCAACGATTTTGCGATTGTTGATTGTCGCTCCTTGGTGTCACACGCTGCGATGTGTGCGTCACTAACGTCACTAATGGCTTGACGCCGACGATATATCAGTAGTGATGTTGCAGCGTGTAAAGCACCCTTTAGGCTATGTGTGCACTAGAAATTGACTTTTTCTTGAGAAAAAGTTGGACCCTCTGAAAGAATCCCGCACCCAGGTAAAAATCATGATAAAACCACACCCGCGTTTTTGCCGTGATTTTCATTGTTTTTGCCGCGGATTTAAATCGGACTTATTGCGGATTTACCGCGGATTTTCCGCAAGTTGGTTCCCATGGATTTTTACCATTATCTATGGCAAAAACTGCAGGTACATGTGGCATGCTCATTTGTTCCGCAGTGGAAAATCCGTGGGTAAATCCGCGGGTATAAAAAAACGCAGTGTGCGCACAGCATTTTTTAAAAGCCATAGGATTTGCTGGGCAATGACTGCAGCAATGTTAGACATATTTTCTGCAGCATATCCGCGGCAAATCCACTGGTAAATCTGCAGTAAATCCGCAGCGTGCACATAGGGCCCTATACATTGTAACTATCTTTTTGCGACAAGTATCTTTAGAAGGTTTTTTATTTCTATTTCTACTTGACTGTTCCAGTCAGAAAAATTCATGTAAAAATACTTTTAAAGGAATTGTTTAAAACCTAAATGTTTTTTTATTTTTATTCCCTGCTAATTTTCATTTTTCAGTTCCATTATAAGACAAACAGAATGTGTTGAAAATGAGTCAGTTGCATAATAATGTGTTCTTTTATTCTAAAAATGAACACATAGTGGACTCAAGGCAGACCTCACTACGAACCTCTTCCATTTCCATCAATTATACAATGGATATGTTTTAAAAACAAATTCTGTTTATCTGTTCCTAAAATTGAACAAATGAATAGACTTCCAAACACAAATGTCCAAAATCTGGAACAAGTGAAAGTGCAGCTTTGTTCTTCATATCTTCTCGAGAATCTGTCATAAGGGGCATTTCTGAATTTAGTAGATTTTCTTAATGCTCTTATAAATTCTTATGTTCTTTCCCTTATAAGCCTGATAGGTTTTTAACACTAGATCTTGTTTATTTAGGTTTTCCACTGTATTATGCTATCTGTTATTACATCTGACTCAGTTGTTACTTTCATCCATTATATGCACCTTTTCAATTAATTTAATTTCTGCTTAATTATATGCTCTTATAGGCCATGTGTGCACGCTGCATTTCTTGCCTCATTTTTGCCGCGTTTTTGGGTGCAGTTTGTTGCCCAAAACTGCATGCAGTGTCTTCCTCAGCAAAGTCTATGAGAATTCAGAAAGGCTGTGCGCACGTTGCTTCTTTTTTTGCCTGCAGTTTGTTTTGAAGAAAAAAGAAGCAGCATGTCAATTCTTTTTGTGTTTTGTCCCTGCGTTTCAGAGGACTGGCAGGTCAATTCCCCACTAACTCAGGGTCGGCGGGGGATTGATCCCTGTTTTCTGGCCAGATGCTGCTTCCCATATAAAGTCTATGGGGACCAGAATCCGGCGCAAGGGGTAGGAGCAAGAGCTTCATACTTACTGGTCCCCGCCATTGAGCGGCTGTCACACTGCTCCCGCTGCCACTCATTCTTCTTCCCGGGCCACTCATTAAGCTCATACATATTCACTGCTTCCCCCGCTTACCATTGGCTGTGATTGGTTGCAGTCAGATGTGCCCCCACGCTGAATGACAGCTGTCTGACTGCAACCAATCACAGACACTGGTGGGCGGGTCTATATCGTACAGTAAAATAAAAAAATAATTTAAAAAGACAGCATGCGGTCCTCTCAATTTTCATACCCAGCCAAGATAAAGCCCCACAGCTGGGGGCTGGTATACTCAGACTGGGGAGGCATATGGTTATTTGGCTGCCCCCAGCCTAAAAATATCAGGTTTTTAGGCCGCCTGGAATTGCTGCTTCCATTAGAAGCAATGGTCCTGGCATTTTAACTGCTTCTCCCAATTGCCCTGGGGCATGGGGGTAATATGGCGATAATAGCAGTCCATAGCTGCCACTAAGTCATAAATTAGTGATGGCAGGCGTCTATGAGACACTCTTCATCAATAATCTGTAAGTGAAAGTAAATAAACACAAACACCCAAAAAATCCTTTATTTGAAATAAAATACAAAAGCAGCCTCTTTCACCACTTTATTTACCCACAAAACACCTCTCCAGGTCCGACGTAATCCACACCAGGTCCACAATGCTTCCAACATTTCTACATCTGAGAATCAAAGCGAGCAGCCATAGAGCATGACTATCCACTGTGAGGTTCAGACCGCGATTGAAGTGAGCCACACAATAAGCGGTGACATCACTCAGGTGATTTCCGGTCACAAGTGGAGGACTCCAGCTGTGACTGTACATCACCTGAGTAACGTCACTGCTGATTACGTGATTCACTTCAGTGGCGGCGGCCCGATTTGCAGTCACAGGTGTCGGACTCTAGCTGTGACCAGAAAGAACCTGAGTGACGTCACTGCTGACCACTCAGCTCACTTCAGTTGCTGCATGGAGCTCACAGCGGGCAGTCTTATTCTATGGTGCTCACTGTAAGCATCAGATACAGCAGTACTGGAAGCGTTGTGGGACCTCGTGTAGATTACATCAGACCCAAAGGGGTGTATGGAGGGTTAATAAAGTGGTGAAAGAGGGTGCTTTTTTGTCTTTTATTTCAAATAAAGGATTTTTTGGGTGTTTGTGTTTATTTACTTTTACTTACAGCTTAGTGATGAAGGGGTGTCTCATAGATGACTTCCATGACTAATTGAGGACTCAGTGGCAGCGTAGTGGGCTGCTATTAACTCCTTATTACCCTGATTGGCACCGCACCAGGGCAAACGGAAGAGTTGGGTACAGAGCCAGATTTGGCGCATCTAATTGATGCGCCACTTCTGGGGCGGCTGTGGGCTGCTATTGTTAGGCTGGAAAGGGCCAAATAACCATGACCCTTCCAAACCTAATAATATTAGCCTAATTGTCTGCAGCACCTTGGCCTGTTTTCAGAAAAATGGGTGGACCCACACCATTTTTTTTTAAATAAATCAAATAATTTTTTAAAAAAGCGTGGGATCCCCTCAATTTTTCATAACTAGCCAAGGTATAGCAAACAGCTAAGGGTTGCAGCTGCTGCTGTTTCTGTGCTGAATATGAAAAATGGGGGGACCCACATCATTTTTTAACCAACAAATAATTAAAAAAACAGCTGGTCAGGCTATCTATCCCTCTATCGAGCTATTCTGTTATTTCTTTCTATCTATTCTGTTCTTTCTTATTATCTTTTCTATATGTTCTTTCTATCTATTCTATGTTTTATCTATTATTTCTATTTTAGCTATCAATTAAAAACACTAATGAAGAACCAAAGCAAATAGCCAAAAATAAAATGTAAATTTTATTTGAAATAATTAAAATGCAAGATGCAAAACAGTGATTGAAAAAGAGGCAGCACAGCACAGCAGGGGGAGAGATATGGAATGCAGCCCCACAAAGCTGTTACACAACAAAGCTCATATGACACCAGGAGACTGACTCACATGTGATTTATGTATTCAATCTCCTGATGTGATATGAGCCTTGTTGTATAACAGCTTCTATGCAGCTGCATTCCTTATCTCTCCCCCTGCTATGTTGTGCTGCCTATTTTTCAATTATTGTTTTGCACATTGTATTTTAATTATTTCAAATAAAATTTACATTTCATTTTTGGCTATTTGCTTTTTTTCTTTATTATTGTTTTTAATTGATTGTGTTTTGATTGTTGATTTGACTCTTCTGTTTGGCTATTTTTGGGCATCTATCAATTATCCTATCCTATTTTGTTTCTCCTTTAAAAACTGTATGGGCAAAATCCTACCCATCATTGGACCAAAAATGCACCAAAAACGCACCAAAACGCGGCAAAAATGTATGTGTTTTTCATTCGTTTAGTGGCCATAGGGTGTGTTTTTCGGCCAGAGGGTGCGTTTGTTGCTGAAGAAACAAAACTGAAACGTGCGCGCACAGCCTTAGATTGTTGTCATGATTGCAATAATTGTCCTCTGCTCCGTCATAGAGTAAAAAAAAAAATACATGATCCCAGGAATCCAACATTGCGGATCCTCCCTCAACCAGCCCCTGTGTCATAGGCAACCTGCTTCACCAGCAGTGTCTATGCTCTCGTACACGCCCCCTCGCTCCGATGATTTCCTCATCCAGCCCCTGTGCCCTAGATAACCTGCATACTCATCAATTCTTGGCTCTCTGGCACCAAAGGCCATGTCAGCACTCCTGGATAAGCCCCTCGCACTGATGCTCTCCTCCTACCTGGCTCATCAGATCCTCTCACTTCCTGGTGCCTTCTCATTGATCGTGCTGGCTGCGGTGGTCCCGACCCCTGCTCTCAAGTCACAGGGCGTGGGCTCACTTCCTTCAGTGCAACCTCATATAGCGGTGGATATCACATTATACTCAGCAGCACTGCTTGCCAAACTACCGAAACCTCCTGTGGACCTTTCTCATTGTATGCTTTACTTATTTGGTGTTTCATCACCTCTGTTATTTAATTATGCCTGCATCTTCTTCTAGGCACCTTTTCAGCAGCATGTAATGATACCTGCACATCCTATCCTGACCTCACAGTGATTCACAAATGTCCTTCCTGATGCTTCCCAGTGTCACATATACCCTTATGTTTTCCCATTACTTTTTACATTTACATTAATGTTTCTTTATTTCTATTTTTTTGTAACATTGTAGGACACTGATGAAGGTCTTTGACCTCAATGTCTGTGCTTGTGCTGGTCCTACAATTGTTCTGCAATAAAAACCACTGTTCACCTTTAGGGGTACTTTGCACACTACGACATCGCAGCTGCGTGTGACGTCGCTATGACGCCGCACGACCCGCCTTCTTAGGAAGGAGGCGGTTCGCCGGCCAGAGCGACGTCGCAGGGCAGGTAAGTGCATGTGAAGCTGCTGCAGCGAAAATGTTCACTACGGCAGCTATCACAAGAGATCGCATGTGCGACGGGGGCGGGGACTATCGCGTTCGGCATTGCTACAATCGGCTTGCGATGTCGTAGTGTGCAAAGTACCCCTTAGTTTGACTGTGTGCACGGCATTATTAAATCTGAAGAATACCCAAGGAATTTGTGTCCCAATGTAGTGCCCAGTGTAAGAAAGCTGGGTTTGCTTCCTAGGTCATGGGTCTTTCAGCAGGACAATGACCCAAAACATACTTCAAGAACCCCCAGAAATGATGTAAACAAAGTGCTGGAGAGTTCTGAAGTGGAAGCAATGAGTCTGGAATTAAGGTAAACCAGAAAGAAACACTGCAAAAAGTATGTGAGTAGATATACACAGCAATCAGAGTGACCTATCACATGAGGCAAGGTGTTGGAAATGAGCAGCAATATAAATAAAATGCATGAAAAAACACAAACACTTACAGCAATTGGGTGAGTATATGCCCGAGTACTTAGACTATGAATATTAGAAACCAACAGTATACAGTGGGGAAAAAAAGTATTTAGTCAACCACCAATTGTGCAAGTTCTCCCACTTAAAAAAATGAGATTTGCCTGTAATTGACATAATAGGTAGACCACAACTATGAGAGACAAAATGAGAAAACAAATCCAGAAAATCACCTCGACTGATTTGGCAAGATTTTTTATTTTTTTTTTAAATTATGGTGGAAAATAAGTATTTAGTTAATAACAAAAGTTCATCTCAACATTTTGTTATATATCCTTTGTTGGCAATGACAGAGGTCAAATGTTTTCTGTAAGTCTTCACAAGGTTGGCACACACTGTTGGTGGTATGTTGGCCCATTCCTCCATGCAGATCTCCTCTAGAGCACTGATGTTTTGGCCTGTCATTGAGCAACGCAGACTTTCAACTCCCTCCAAAGATTTTCTATGGGGTTGAGATCTGGAGACTGGCTAGATCACTCCAAGACCTTTATATGCTTCTTACGAAGCCACTCCTTCATTGCCCTGGCGATGTGCTTTGGGATCCTTATCATGCTGGAAGACCCAAAGCACATCGCCAGGGCAATGAAGGAGTGGCTTCGTAAGAAGCATATAAAGGTCTTGGAGTGATCTAGCCAGTCATTCATTGCCCTGGCGATGTGCGTTGGGATCCTTATCATGCTGGAAGACCCAGCCACGTTTCATCTTCAATGCCCTTGCTGTTGGAAGGAGGCTTGCACCCAAAATCTCACAATACATCACCCCATTCATTCTTTCATGTACACAGATCAGTCATCCTGATCCCTTTGCAGAAAAACAGCCCCATAACATGATGTTGCCATCCCCATGTTTCACAGTAGGTATGGTGCTCTTTGGATGTAACTTAGCATTCTGTCTCCTCCAAACATGATGAGTTGTGTTGCTACCAAACAGTTCTACTTTGGTTTCATCAGACCATATGACATTCTGTCAATACTCTTTTTGATAATCCAAATGCTATCTAGCAAACTTCAGACGGGCCCGGACATGTATTGGCCTAAGCAGGGGAACACGTCTGGCACCGCAGGATCTGAGTCCCTGGCGGTGTAGTATGTTACTGGTGGTAGCCTTTGTTACAGTGGTCCCAGCTCTTTGCAGGTCATTCACCATGTGGTTCTAGGATTTTGGCTCACCATTCTTGTAATCATTTTGACCCTACGGGGTGAGATCTTTCGGGGAGCCCCAGATCGAGGGAGATTATAGTGGTCATGTATGTTTTCGATTTTCTTATTATTGCTCCCACAGTTGATTTAATTACACCAAGCTGCTTGCCTATTGCAAATTCAGTCTTCCCAGCCTGGTGCAGGGCTACAATTTTTTTTCTGGTGTTCTTCAACAGCTCTTTGGTCTTCACCATAGTGGAGTTTGGAGTGTGACTGTTTGAGGTTGTGGACAGGTGTCATTTATACTGATAACAAGTTCAAACAGGTGCCATTACTACAGGTCATGAGTGGAGGACAGAGGAGCCTCTTAAAGAAGTTACAGGTCTGTGAGAGACAGAAATCCTGCATGTTTTTAGATGACTAAATACATATTTTCTGTTATAATTTGCAAATAAAACCTTGCCAAATCAGACAAGGTGATTTTTTGGATTTGTTTTCTCATTTTGTCTCTCACAGTTGTGGTCTACCTATGATGTCAATTACAGCCTGACCTCATCTTTTTAAGTGGGAAAACTTGCACAATTGGTGGCTGACTACATACTTTTTTTTCCCCCACTATATAATGCCCAGTCATAATACATACCAAATAAAGAGAGTCACATTTGAATGCTGAAGATTGCGTGTAGCATGATAGAAAAGCGGTGGGTCCCACACACTCACCAAAAATCCCAATCAAGAATGATCTAACAAAAAATATCAGGGCTGCAATTATGGAGGATGTGATGTGTCACTCTGTTTTATTGCTGTGTATGCCTACTCATATTTTTGTGGTGTTTCTTTCTGGTTTTCCTTATTTATATTTGAGGATGTCGGGTGGTCTCACTTTCCTTGTTTGGAATTTTAAATATTTTTAAGTTTTTAATGTTTCTGTGTGTTAGTCCAGTGCATAATTGTTTAAAAAAAATTCTATTTTTTGGTGATTCTTTTTTTTGGCACTTTTTAGCCTCTTCTCACTGGAAGGATTTCAAGGGTGCTTTCGGCCAAGACTGTACATTACATTACAATACCATCCACGTGGCAAAATATTTACAAAAGACGCAAGACATTATTCAGAGTAGACTGCACAACAAGATTGATGTATTCAGGGTCAGGAACGCGACAACAGTCCACCACTCTTACATTTCTCCCCTCTTTATTAATTGTCGTCTTCGACCATTCAACATCCTAGAAGTCCTCAATGCCTGCCACATGAATAACATTAGTCTCTCTTTGCATTTCCCCTGGTGTCCTTTCCCCTTTTGGGTCAGCATGACCCTGGCCTTACTGTGCTAAAACCCCAGAAAAAGAGTTCACATTCTTTACAGCAAAAAGCCATGCAGCAGCTACAATCCACCATTTTTACTCCCTCTCAAGTGCTGAATTAGTTATGACATACTATACAATTTAACAATAGGATAAAAAGTTGCACACCAGTCACAATGTATATGGCAATAATGAAAAGCAAAACTGCTATGGGAATACTAGACTGAAAAATACAATGGACTAACTGAAAAAAGTGAAAAACATGAAAATGGTATGTGCATAACTGCTCCTTTGCATTGATCAATACAATGGCTAAACATCTCTCATTCCTAATATTCATAGCAGTTATGCACATTCCATTTTCATGTTTTGCACTTTTTTCAGATAGTCCATTGTATTTTTCAGTCTAGTATTCCCATAGCAGTTTTGCTTTTCATTATTCCCCTATACATTGTGACTGGTGTGCAACTCCTTACCCTATTGTTTAGTTGTATATTTTTGAGTCTTGCACCATGTTCACACCATGGTGTTCCAGATATCCATTCTTTAGTTAGTATGCACTTTTTGTCTGAGTACCCTTCCCTACCCATAGCCATGTGCCTTATTTCACATATATAGCTTGGTCCCTTGCTTCCCATACAGGAAAGTTTTTTAACTGTAGGTGAGGTTACACGTAGGTTAGGAACCCCAAAAATAGAGATTACCTTGGCGTTTGGTTTTGGGGCTCCTTTGCATTGATCAATACAATGGCTAAACATCTCTCATTCCTATTATTCATAGCAGTTATGCACATACCATTTTCATGTTTTACTCTTTTTTCAGATAGTCCATTGTATTTTTCAGTCTAGTATTCCCATAGCAGTTTTGCTTTTCATTATTCCCCTATACATTGTGACTGGTGTGCAACTCTTTATCCTATTGTTTAGTTGTATATTTTTGAGTCTTGCACCTTGTTCACACCATGGTGTTCCAGACGGACATTCTTTAAATACTATACAATTTGTCTGAGGTGTTCTCTTAATTTTACAAATCTTGGGTGCTGATCCTAGGCAATCGGTGCCACTCTTTGTTGAGAAAGCAGTACAATGACACAGGAGAAGACCAAAGCCTTCTTCATTCCAAATTTAGAGGTTTTTGTATTAGTACCGCCATATATGTGCTGGGAAAAGTGCTCAACATATAAACATACTTGCTTATTCAAAGCTGATCAAATCTATATTGTAGTTCATACTTGTAAGAAAAAGGCGTAAGCTGCAGTTCTCAACGGGATCTTCTCGTTCTGTGCACTCTATGCATATATTACATCTTTTTCTTCTCATACAGTACAATATAATCTTTTCGATCCTTTATAGGTCGAAATATATATTTACCCATTAAAGTCCCTTCCTATCGCCTAAATAGAGTTATCAGGTGTCGTTAATGATGGATGTAGTTTGTAAGCTCCTGTTCTTCTGTGACATTTCTCTCGACCTTTTCAATATTCTGTATTTAGGCTTTCATCCAATTTAACTTTCCCCGCAGTTTGGGCTACTGGGACCTGGGGACGGGAAAGCCATGCTAAATTAAACATATTATGAAGGTCAGAGCACTATGGCACTTTCTGCTGTGTGACATCTCTCATTAAAGCGAAATTTACCAATCACCGGAAGAAATTTGATTTGATATAAATAACATCACAGGAGTATTATGTGTCCAGTTTGACTTTATATGTTGTTTCCTTCTTCAATCACCATATTAATTTATAAATAAGTAAATAAATCTTCACTGGAGTTTTCATGTTTTTTTTCTTTTGATGTCCCCATTGCATCTTAAATCAAGGCAGTGGAGGCAGATTAAAGTGCGTTTGCCCACACAATCTTCCCTTGTGCTTTTGGTTGTAAAATCTTATTTGCATCTAGACCTTCAAAGTCCTTGACTCTGTTAAAACTTTCATTAGTTGACTGATGTATGGTTGCTACAGGCCATCCACATGTGCTCTACATCTGGGTCTACAGATCCCAAAAATGAAGGAACAGCTCCCGAAGGGGCTCAAGGGAGGGCTGCAAGACCGAGGAGGGATGCTAGGCCTTAGTCTCAGTTAAGGGGTTAATTTGTGGTGTTACTTTTGTACGGGAAAAGTGTAATGTAGAGGTCTAGGGTCAGTTGGGATTTGGAGCACTTTGGTTAAGGGGTGGTGTTTGGGATGCAGTATATATAGGTCAGATGCTTAAGGGGGTTGGTCACTTTTACCTGGAGGGTGACCAGAATCGTTCCTGCCCATTCACCCTGTTGTAGTTTTGGTCAACCAACATAGAGAAGAGGATGGAGTAACTTCGTTGCAGCAGTTGGCGGAAAGGAGGGGAATATTTTGAAGGTCGGAGTTTGCACAAAACAGCGAAGGGGGAACCCAGTGCAGGAACGGCTTACCCATGGTGGTGCAATTGATTGGTAACATGGGTCCTTGCTGGGTTGAGTCTCAGCGGGACATGGGTTGGGCAACATTCGGCTAGGTGCCCTCAAGCCAGTGTGGTGCGGCTGAGGGCAGGTGGTGTAGCTGATGTTGCAATCGAATGGTTTGGAACCTTCATTTACCCCTCCCCATTTCAGGTGTTTTCATCGGGTATTTAAAATGTTATTTATTGTTTGATCTTTTTGTTGTTGTTTAATAAACGGGGCTGCTGTGGCCTTTTATATCCAACGTCATGCAGTCTTGTGTTTATTTTAGGTAAGAACTCAGGAAGGGAGTAGGGATGATGGTTGGTCGTTAAAGGTAAGGGCGGCTTTGCACACTACGACATCGCAGGTGCGATGTCGGTGGGGTCAAATCGAAAGTGACGCACATCCGGCGTCAATTGCGATGTCGTAGTGTGTAAAACCTTTTTGATACAATGAACGAGCGCAAAAGCGTCGTTATCGTATCATCGGTGTATTCTCCGACATTTCCATAATGCCGGTGCAGCGACAGGTACGATGTAGTTCCTTGTTCCTGCGGCAGCAAACATCGCTGTGTGTGAAGTCGCAGGAGCGAGGAACATCTCCTACCTGCCTCTCGGCTGCAATGAGAAGGAAGGAGGTGGGCAGGATGTTTACATCCTGCTCATCTCCGCCCCTCCGCCGCTAATGACCGCCTGCCGTGTGACGTCGCTATGACGCCGCACGAACCACTCCCTTAGGAAGGAGGCGGGTCGCCGGCCAGAGCGACGGTCGCAGGGCAGGTGAGTGCATGTAAAGCTGGCGTAGCGATAATTTTCGCTACGCCAGCTATCACAAGATATCGTACCTGCGACGGGGGCGGGGACTATCGCGTGCGACATCGCAGCATCAGCTTGAGATGTCGCAACGTGCAAAGCCCGCCTAAGGCCGTTTGTCAAACTCTGCGGAGTCATCATAGAGAAGGTTGCGAATTCACAGGTCAGCCATAACATTGAAAATCACCTGCCTAACATTTTGTAGTTGTCCCATACCGCTACCAGATCCATGTAGAGTGCTGCTTCCTCCTCCTGACGCCGCCTCCCTGTACTCTTTGCAGCATTGGATTGCCGTGACAATCTTGGGCGCACCTCTGATGACATGCCCTTTGCTCTTATGAACTGACTGAACTCTCTGTTCACTAGAAGTGTATTCAGGTAGTTGTGATCCTCAACACTACGAGGGATCTCTATCATGGTCTTAACAGTCAGTTCTGCTTTGAGTCTCCTGACAAGCTCAGCACTTCTAAGAATTATGCTCTAATGCTGATCATGTAACCCTACAATTGACTTTAGTCTAAACATCATACCAAATAATGTCCAAATAACCAATAGTATGCAAAAGTTATATATAAATTTTATTAAGGACACCAACAATACACAGATTAGCACTCAGAGTACTGTAAAACCAAAGAGAAAGACAACAGGGTAATGAGATCGAGATTGGGGTCAGAAATACATGAAATGCATATCACAGCAGTAAAATACCACTCGTATACAGTACAGACCAAAAGTTTAGACACACCTTCTCATCTCTAGAACAACTGTTAAGAGGAGACTTTGTGCAGCAGGTCTTCATGGTAAAATAGCTGCTAGGAAACCACTGCTAAGGACAGGCAACAAGCAGAGGAGACTTGTTTGGGATAAAGAACACAAGGAATGGACATTAGACCAGTGGAAATCTGTGCTTTGGTCTGATGAGTCCAAATTTGAGATCTTTGGATCCAACCACCGTGTCTTTGTAGAAAAGGTGAACGGCTGGACTCCACATGGCTGGTTACCACCGTGAAGCATGGAGGAGGAGGTGTGATGGTGTGGGGGTGCTTTGCTGGTGACACTGTTGGGGATTTATTTAAAATTGAAGGCATACAGAAACAGCATGGCTACCACAGCATCTTGCAGCGGCGTGCTATTCCATCCGGTTTGCGTTTAGTTGGACCATCATTTATTTTTCAACAGGACTGTGATGGTGGAATATTTTAGATTGTGTACCATTTTGTGTTGGTTAATGTTTGGGCGTGGTTCACTGCCCATTCTGTATTCCTTATATGTACACTGTCCCATTTGCAGATTTAATTCCTCCCCTGCTAGCCTTTTGTTCCTAATTGGGGGAGGGGGCGTGAGATCCACCTACTGTAAACTCTCTGCTTACCTGGGAGATTCACTCAGTCTGTTGGGAACTTGAAGAGAGAAGGAAGAAGATTGAACCTCTGAGGAAAGCTGTGGCTTCTCAGAGAGAAACTGGACATTTATTTATCGCTTACCGGAATATATTTGTGTTACTGGACTAATTTTACCCTCTGTTCTGTTGATTATGTTATGGACCATTCTATTTGCTTGGAATAAATGCTCTTTGGATTGTACAGCCATCTCTCGCTCGGTTGATCGTGTGATATGGGAGAAGGACCCCGTGACAACTGGTTGTAGCGGTGGGATCAACAGAGCGCAGCCCAATGGAGATCCACTAACAGAGTGAGTACAGAAACTGGACTGCTTCCAGTCTAAAGGAGAGAGCCAGAGATCTGGGCCTGAGCTACCAGGGACTGAGTAAAGAAGCCTTAATTGATCTACTGGTGGGTGAGAGCCAGTCCACCTCCCAGATGTCTGATGGACAAGCACTGGGGACGGGGATCCCTGCCCCAAAAAGCCAGTGGGTGGTGTGGTTCGAAGAAGGGATGGCAACTCTTGGTCCAGGTGTATCTCAGGAGTATAGGGAGCAGGCTGCTCGCCGAGCACAGAGGAGATAAGAAGCAATGG
The DNA here is from genome assembly GCF_048569485.1 of Anomaloglossus baeobatrachus. NCBI lineage: Eukaryota > Metazoa > Chordata > Amphibia > Anura > Aromobatidae > Anomaloglossus > Anomaloglossus baeobatrachus. The sequence goes on along the minus strand of NC_134356.1, from coordinate 603,613,935 downwards.
AGTCCGACAGAGGGAGTAATGTGAGTCGGAGTATAAACCCAGCGATCCAGCAGCCTGTACGGATTACCCGGGCGGACTTCAAGCCATTTGGTGAGGCTTCCGGAGATGTGGAAGGGTTCCTCAAGGACTTTGAGCAGCAGTGTGTCATGATGGAGGTTCCCCACTCTGGCTGGACGCGTTTGTTAGTGGGACTCCTGAACGGAAGCCTGGCAGAGGCTTATCGCACCATTGACTCACAGCAGAACCGGGATTACAACATTGTAAAGCGGACTATCCTGGATTACCATGCCATCACCCCAGACTCACATAGGGCAGAGTTCCGAGACCTGCCATGCACCACTGGCAGATCGTTTAGGATGTATGCTCATAAGATGTCCCAGGCATGTTTGAGATGGCTGGCAGCTGAAGACGCCTTCACTGTGGAAGATGTTATACAGGTATTTCTTATAGAACAATTTCTTTACAAGTGTCCCTCAGAAATACGGGAGTGGGTCAGAGAGCGCACACCGTGCACCTTGGATAGAGCTGCTGCCCTGGCTGATGAGGCCCTTACTATCCAACCACAATGAAGGGGGCTTCTGGACAATAAGACACAGCCTGCTCCTGCTCCCCGGCCCTATCCAGTTATATCTGCCCTTCCAACCAGCAACAGGCCTATGACAACCATGGCTCACAATCCTGGGCCCCAACAGTTCCGACCACGCTAATTACTTTGTGCAGAACACACGTATAGGAGACTTATTCAAGTGTATAAAAGTTAAATTTTATTTATAAACAAACATACAATGTTAAAAAGTTCATTTTCCATATATTACATACATGAGGTAAGGTGGATTCCTTCACACCCACCCACCAAGTAACTAACCAGAATTAGCCCATCACTACTCCATATAGCAAAATAGCATAATGAATCAAACAATCAGCAATGTATGTTGGAGATACACCATAGGGTCAAGTGATCACCATATAAGGGAAAAACATTACAAACTTACCCATGGTGTATAAACGGAGGGCCTGCCAATGGCAGTACAGAGGTGGGTGAGTGAGTAACCTTTATCTCGGACGCGCGTGTCGCAAATGCTTCATCAGCGGGGTGCAGGCAAATGCCCACAAGCTGTGAAGAACACAGAAATAAACACTATCATATAGATCATAGACAATAAGGGGAAAATACAGTGTTGCAATTTCCACAAGCTGTGAAGAACACAGAAATAAACACTATCATATAGATCATAGACAACAAGGGGAAAATACAGTGTTGCAATTTAAGCTGTGAAGAACACAGAAATAAACACTATCATATAAATCATAGACAACAAGGGGAAAATACAGTGTTGCAGTACCACGCCTTGGGGGAATCACAGAGAGGAGATGTTATGGGTGCGGGCAACCTGGTCACCTGCAATCCAGTTGTCCCGCAAGGACTTGGAGGGACCCCCATGCACCTCTATCTCGTCCGGTGCATTTTGTGCATTCCATCCCGCCTGAGGAAGAGTTACCACCACCTCCACCGGAGTGTACCTCTGATCCCTGCACCATAGATGCCCCTGTTGGAGTGTATGGACTTCGGCTTTTGTCACCAGATTCTCCTACTGCCTTCTCCAGGATGCACATTAGAAGGAGTATGACACAGAGGAGATGTTATTAATGTGGGCAACCTGGGCATTTGCAAAACACTTGCCCTGCTGGTCGATTGAGGAATGACTTTGCACCAAGTTGACCTGTTGGTTCTCTACAGCTGAATACAAGGTGGGAAGAGTTCTCACCCCTTCAAGTTGACTTGCCTAATAACTCAGACACTCATGGTGGGCCACTAGGGGTTTATGGGGTGCGAGCCACAGCCCCAAGTTCCTCTCACCATCAAAGTAAGCACTTACAGGAGGTTGTGCTGGATGGACAGAGAGTCATTTGATTTTGTGACTCTGGGTCATTTCTCACAACAGTCAGAGGTGATACATCATGGACCAGGGATTGTTATTGAATTGGCTGGAGGACAAAGGAGGAATATACAAAAAGCGACTATAGATCTGGACTTTGGCTTTGGGATCAAGCAATGTGTGGTTGGGGTGATGAGCAGCTTGCCTGCAGATATTCTCCTTGGAAATGATGTGGGAGATCTAAAATGTCGATTTGTGGGTGCAGGAAACACAGTTTAAGTGAAGGAGGACACAAAGAGAAGCTTGTCCTTCCAACCCTATTGCTGTACAAAGGGACTACCTACAGGTTTTCCATCCAATACAAGCGTGGAAGCCAACAACAGAATGTTGATGGACTGTTCTGGCAAGAAGAACCATAGACTATCCACAGCTGAGCAACATGGACTTAAGTGAGATGGCCAGAGGTCTGTGTAGACCTCATGGCATACTCACTTATTCAGAAGAAGGGAGAGGTTATGATGGTGGAATATTGTGGATTGTGTACCATTTTGTGTGGGTTAATGTTTGTGCGTGGTTCACTGCCCATTCAATGTGGCGCCCTGGACAAGCCAGGACATCACAGGTACTGCAACAACACACCCCACACCCCGGCTAGGCACATCAAGGTCAGACAAAAATCCTTGTTGCCTCCCTCCAGGAGCTGATGTCCTCACCAGGGGGTGGAGCCAGGTGGTTGGCTCCACCCACCGAGGAGTTCACAGTCCTGGAGGCGGGAAAAGGAAGTGGAGTGGGGAGTTTAGTTTGAGGATTTGAGGAGTGAAGTGGTAGCGAAGCAGACTGACCGTGTCCGGGTGCGTGGCCCGGACACATACAGCAAGGTTAGCAGACGGTGGTGACCGTCTGCAGGAGGGGCTGATTGACGTGAACCGTAAGGACCGGGGACGGGCGGTGGCCCGCCGGTACCAGATTGGGGAGCGAAGAGAAGCCAGCACCATTCAGCAGGGCCTACGGACCCCGACCAGGCTTGGAGTCGCCGTAAAACCGGTCAAATCCGTTAGCGAAGGGAACCTCAGGGGTTTTCCAGCAGCCAAGACCCGATTGAAGGCAACCGCTCAAACCGTGAAGGGAAATACAGTCACCGCCAAGGCTACAGTTCCCAGGGCCAGAGCCTGTGGGCAAAAGGGGCTCCCTCAGCATCCCTCCAAGCTGGGGAGCGGGTTACCAGTGGGAAGCCACCAGAACCGAGAACATAACACAGGTGCAGGGAAAGGCAGTCACCGCCAACCTACCGGGAGAAGAACCACCGCAGCCGTCTGTGGGACCCGTCCATCCAGCCGTTTGATTTACCGGAGACTTTGCATTCATCATTGGCTGAGTGAGTACCACCAGGCCATGCGGCACCGCGCTGCCCCCGCGACCCTGCACCTCACCAGGCCCCGTAACCCGCCTGCCATTTCTCCCTCACCGGGCCCTGGGACAACCAACCCCCCCTACCCACGGAGGGGAAAAACAACATCCAAGTTGCTCCCTGTCATCGCTCCCGGGATTCCCGTCCAGAGCAGCGGTGGTGTCACAACCTCACCACAACCGTGGGTGGCGTCACGGACAATAAATCCCCAAAACCATTCCCCTTTTCACTCACGGGCGAGGAGCGCCGCTCGAGTCCCCGGATCCGGCCCACCGCTCGAGCCACCAAGCAGCAAGCGAGGCAGCAGCAGCGCTGGACCCGAGCGTGGTGAGCGCAGCGTCCCCTCCCCGCCCGCGACAACTTGGCGTCACGAACAGGATCTTACCGCTCTGCCGTCTGTTAGAGGTGCACCTTGTGACCGCCGGAGGTGTCCGGCCGAAAATTTTGAGAAGCCGCCATTTTGGGCGCGAAAAGTCCCCACTCGAGCGTCTCCTCGAGCAGTGGAGGCGCGAAAGCCGAAACCTCGCCCCTGTAGAGGAGGAGCCGGAAAAAGACTAAGGGGGGACGGATGGCGTCTGGCCGCATGTAAGCCACGGCTGTGAAAGGCAGGGACGCCAGGACTCTGCGATCTGCTGGTTCCTGGAAAGTACCGCTACCAACATCTCCGCCCCATCCAGCTACGCAGAGGTTACGGAGCCGGTGGCCCGAACGGCGGGGATCTGCCGGCGCTACCGGAGTCAGATATGTCTGCTGATGGAGCAGTGGACCGCGGAGGTGGAGGAGGTAGCTGCGGTCGCCCGGGTGTACAGAATGGAGGCCATGATAGAGGAGCTGGTGAGTGACCCACGCCCCTGTGTCCCCGAGGGACCGGCCGTTGCGGCTGAGGGACCCAGTCTACCCCTGGCCCCCATGTCGCCTCCGTCTTCCCTGCCCATACACCCTGCTGCTGCTGGTCCATCTGATGTACACCCCCTCGTAATGGTAGCCGAAAGAGTGGTGAGCCCGGAGACTGCGGCAGCTGGCAGCAACCCGCCTGGCGCAGGGACAGATGATAGTGACTCCGGACCTGACACAGAGCCTGTTTCGGAGGAGGACGAGGGAGTCGTTGCCCTCTATGGCACGGAGGCCACTTACATCCCCAGGAGCGGGAATAATGGATACCGGGCGGCACTTCCTCGTCGCACCTGCTATGCGCTGGAGGGGCTGGTACCTGTGTTCTTCCACCCAGGGCCGGGTGAGGAGGACGAAAGTGAGCAGTGATGGCAGCGGAGACCCGCTGCAAGTTGTCCCCGCTGGGACCACCAGTATAGATAAAAGTTTGAATGATAAGATTGAATCAACCGTTGCGTAAGGAACTTCTTACGGACAAGCCCGAGAACTTGCAGGGCAACCACGAACTTGTGAAATGTAAATAATTGTTGGCTTTAACCGTTACCGCCTCTGGAGAGGCTGATTTGGAGTATGGGCCTGGAGGAAAGGGATGGCCCAGGCCCGCCACTACCTTAACCGGTGACGGTCCTCCGGGGGTTCAGGGGTCCCCATGGACGTGAGTCCCCTGAAAGAGACCGTACCCGCTCGGGCAATTTGGTTCTGGACTGGGGTCATGGGGTGCTGCCCACTTCTTAGGGGCAGCATCAGGGCCAGGTTGTTTGGGTGGGAGAAGAGCGGAAGCCGTACCGTTGAAAAAATGTTTGTGATTTTTACATGTTTTTACCGTTTTCTATCTTTTGCAGTTAACAAACATAAAACCGGTGATGGACGGGCAGCCCGCGGACGGTCTGCATTTTACTAAGGGAGAATGTGGCGCCCTGGACAAGCCAGGACGTCACAGGTACTGCAACAACACACCCCACACCCTGGCTAGGCACATCAAGGTCAGACAAAAATCCTTGTTGCCTCCCTCCAGGAGCTGATGTCCTCACCAGGGGGTGGAGCCAGGTGGTTGGCTCCACCCACCGAGGAGTTCACAGTCCTGGAGGCGGGAAAAGGAAGTGGAGTGGGGAGTTTAGTTTGAGGATTTGAGGAGTGAAGTGGTAGCGAAGCAGACTGACCGTGTCCGGGTGCGTGGCCCGGACACATACAGCAAGGTTAGCAGACGGTGGTGACCGTCTGCAGGAGGGGCTGATTGACGTGAACCGTAAGGACCGGGGACGGGCGGTGGCCCGCCGGTACCAGATTGGGGAGCGAAGAGAAGCCAGCACCATTCAGCAGGGCCTACGGACCCCGACCAGGCTTGGAGTCGCCGTAAAACCGGTCAAATCCGTTAGCGAAGGGAACCTCAGGGGTTTTCCAGCAGCCAAGACCCGATTGAAGGCAACCGCTCAAACCGTGAAGGGAAATACAGTCACCGCCAAGGCTACAGTTCCCAGGGCCAGAGCCTGTGGGCAAAAGGGGCTCCCTCAGCATCCCTCCAAGCTGGGGAGCGGGTTACCAGTGGGAAGCCACCAGAACCGAGAACATAACACAGGTGCAGGGAAAGGCAGTCACCGCCAACCTACCGGGAGAAGAACCACCGCAGCCGTCTGTGGGACCCGTCCATCCAGCCGTTTGATTTACCGGAGACTTTGCATTCATCATTGGCTGAGTGAGTACCACCAGGCCATGCGGCACCGCGCTGCCCCCGCGACCCTGCACCTCACCAGGCCCCGTAACCCGCCTGCCATTTCTCCCTCACCGGGCCCTGGGACAACCAACCCCCCCTACCCACGGAGGGGAAAAACAACATCCAAGTTGCTCCCTGTCATCGCTCCCGGGATTCCCGTCCAGAGCAGCGGTGGTGTCACAACCTCACCACAACCGTGGGTGGCGTCACGGACAATAAATCCCCAAAACCATTCCCCTTTTCACTCACGGGCGAGGAGCGCCGCTCGAGTCCCCGGATCCGGCCCACCGCTCGAGCCACCAAGCAGCAAGCGAGGCAGGAGCAGCGCTGGACCCGAGCGTGGTGAGCGCAGCGTCCCCTCCCCGCCCGCGACAACTTGGCGTCACGAACAGGATCTTACCGCTCTGCCGTCTGTTAGAGGTGCACCTTGTGACCGCCGGAGGTGTCCGGCCGAAAATTTTGAGAAGCCGCCATTTTGGGCGCGAAAAGTCCCCACTCGAGCGTCTCCTCGAGCAGTGGAGGCGCGAAAGCCGAAACCTCGCCCCTGTAGAGGAGGAGCCGGAAAAAGACTAAGGGGGGACGGATGGCGTCTGGCCGCATGTAAGCCGCGGCTGTGAAAGGCAGGGACGCCAGGACTCTGCGATCTGCTGGTTCCTGGAAAGTACCGCTACCAACATCTCCGCCCCATCCAGCTACGCAGAGGTTACGGAGCCGGTGGCCCGAACGGCGGGGATCTGCCGGCGCTACCGGAGTCAGATATGTATGCTGATGGAGCAGTGGACCGCGGAGGTGGAGGAGGTAGCTGCGGTCGCCCGGGTGTACAGAATGGAGGCCATGATAGAGGAGCTGGTGAGTGACCCACGCCCCTGTGTCCCCGAGGGACCGGCCGTTGCGGCTGAGGGACCCAGTCTACCCCTGGCCCCCATGTCGCCTCCGTCTTCCCTGCCCATACACCTTGCTGCTGCTGGTCCATCTGATGTACACCCCCTCGTAACGGTAGCCGAAAGAGTGGTGAGCCCGGAGACTGCGGCAGCTGGCAGCAACCCGCCTGGCGCAGGGACAGATGATAGTGACTCCAGACCTGACACAGAGCCTGTTTCGGAGGAGGACGAGGGAGTCGTTGCCCTCTATGGCACGGAGGCCACTTACATCCCCAGGAGCGGGAATAATGGATACCGGGCGGCACTTCCTCGTCGCACCTGCTATGCGCTGGAGGGGCTGGTACCTGTGTTCTTCCACCCAGGGCCGGGTGAGGAGGACGAAAGTGAGCAGTGATGGCAGCGGAGACCCGCTGCAAGTTGTCCCCGCTGGGACCACCAGTATAGATAAAAGTTTGAATGATAAGATTGAATCAACCGTTGCGTAAGGAACTTCTTACGGACAAGCCCGAGAACTTGCAGGGCAACCACGAACTTGTGAAATGTAAATAATTGTTGGCTTTAACCGTTACCGCCTCTGGAGAGGCTGATTTGGAGTATGGGCCTGGAGGAAAGGGATGGCCCAGGCCCGCCACTACCTTAACCGGTGACGGTCCTCCGGGGGTTCAGGGGTCCCCATGGACGTGAGTCCCCTGAAAGAGACCGTACCCGCTCGGGCAATTTGGTTCTGGACTGGGGTCATGGGGTGCTGCCCACTTCTTAGGGGCAGCATCAGGGCCAGGTTGTTTGGGTGGGAGAAGAGCGGAAGCCGTACCGTTGAAAAAATGTTTGTGATTTTTACATGTTTTTACCGTTTTCTATCTTTTGCAGTTAACAAACATAAAACCGGTGATGGACGGGCAGCCCGCGGACGGTCTGCATTTTACTAAGGGAGAATGTGGCGCCCTGGACAAGCCAGGACGTCACAGGTACTGCAACAACACACCCCACACCCTGGCTAGGCACATCAAGGTCAGACAAAAATCCTTGTTGCCTCCCTCCAGGGGCTGATGTCCACACCAGGGGGTGGAGCCCGGCGGTTGGCCCCACCCACCGAGGAGTTCACAGTCCTCGAGGTGGGAAAAGGAAGTGGAGTGGGGAGTTCAGTTTGAGGAGTTGAGGAGTGAAGTGGTAGCGGAGCAGACTGACCGTGTCCGGGTGCGTGGCCCGGACACATACAGCAAGGTTGGCAGACGGTGGTGACCGTCTGCAGGAGGGGCTGATTGACGTGAACCATAAGGACCGGGGACGGGTGGTGGCCCGCCGGTACCGGATCGGGGAGCGAAGAGAAGCCAGCACCATTCGGCAGGGCCTACGGACCCCGACCAGGCTTGGAGTCGCCGTAAAACCGGTCAAATCCGTTAGCGAAGGGAACCTCCGGGGTTTCCCAGCAGCCAAGACCCGATTAAAGGCAACCGCTCAAACCGTGAAGGGAAATACTGTCACCGCTAAGGCTACAGTTCCCAGGGCCAGAGCCTGCGGGCAAAAGGGGCTCCCTCAGCATCCATCCAAGCTGGGAAGCGGGTTACCGGTGGGAAGCCACCAGAACCGAGAACATAACACAGGTGCAGGGAAAGGCAGTCACCGCCAACCTACCGGGAGAAGAACCACCGCAGCCGTCTGTGGGACCCGTCCATCCAGCTGTTTGTTTTACCGGAGACTTTGCAGTTATCATTGGCTGAGTGAGTACCACCGTGCCGTGCGGCACCGCGCTGCCCCCGCAACCCTGCAGCTCACCAGGCCCCGTAACCCACCTGCCATTCCTCCCTCACCGGGCCCCGGGACAACCAACCCCCCTACCCACGGAGGGGAAAAACAACATCCAAGCTGCTCCCTATCATCGCTCCCGGGATCCCCGTCCAGAGCAGCGGTGGTGTCACAACCTCACCACAACCGTGGGTGGCGTCACGGACAATAAATCCCCAAAACCATTCCCCTTTTCACTCACGGGCGAGGAGCACCGCTCGAGTCCCTGGATCCGGCCCACCGCTCAAGCCACCGAGCAGCAAGCGAGGCAGCAGCAGCGCCGGACCCGAGCGTGGTGAGTGCAGCGTCCCCTCCCCGCCTGCGACAACTGTATTCCTTATGTGTACACTGTCCCATTTGCAGGTTTAATTCTTCCCCTCCCAGCCTTTTGTTCCTAAGTTGGGGGAGGGGGCGTGAGATCCACCTACTGTAAACTCTCTGCTTACCTGGGAGATTTAGTCAGTCTGTGTGGAACTTGAAGAGAGAAGTAAGAAGATTGAACCTCTGAGGGAAGCTGTGGCTTCTCAGAGAGAAACTGGACATTTATTTATCGCTTACTGGAATATATTTGTATTACTGGACTAAGTTTACCCTCTGTTCTGTTGATTATGTTATGGACCATTCGATTTGCTTGGAATAAATGCTCTTTGGATTGTACAGCCATCTCTCACTCTGTTGATCGTGTGATATGGGAGAAGGACCCCGTGACATGGACAATGACCCCAAACACACCTCCAGGTTGTGTAAGGGCTATTCGACTAAGAAGGAGAGTGGTGGGGTGCTACGCCAGATGACCTAGCCTCCACAGTCACCAGACCGGAACCCAATCGAGATGGTTTGGGGGTGAGCTCGACCGCAGAGTCAAGGCAAAAGGGCCAACAAGTGCTAAGCATCTCTGGGAACTCCTTCAAGACTGTTGGAAAACCATTTCCAGTGACTACCTTTTGAAGCTCATCAAAAGAATGCCAAGAGTGTGCAAAGTAGTAATGGTAGCAAAAGATTGCTACTTTGAAGAACCTAGAATATAAGACATTTTCAGTTGTTTCACACTTTTTTAAGTATTTCATTCCACATATTTTAATTCATAGTTTGGATGCCTTCAATATGAATCTACAAATTTCAGAGTCATGAAAATAAAGAAAACTCATTGAATGAGGTGTGTCCAAATTTTTGGTCTGTACTGTATATTAGAAAGAAATTCATGCATGATGATTATTACACTTATTGCACAGAAGTCCCGGTTAAATAGTAATTCATCATGCTATGAAGGAATACAGAAGATACAAGTATAATATGAAGAAGACATTCTCAAATCATGGTATATACAAGGCAAATGCCTATTAGAACAAGATATATGCACAAAGTCCTCATGTATAGGAAACACTGTAAATAGACACATATACATTGGTGGACAATGAAAGTAGATGGTTTGAAAATCGTGAAACCAACGAAGAGACTGCAATGGAGACCACAAGGTTCACACTGCCCTGAACCTCGACATGCGTTTCGCATCAGCTTTGTCAGGAGGTCTATCCACTTTGCGTCAACTGACTTACCAAGTTCTGATTCATCATTGGGTACTCTGCAATACCACCATTTTTTGCTTCCCTGGACTTTACATTATGCTCAACTCTGCTACATCACTAGGCTTTATTCTATTACAGTACATACCATGAGTCTTCTGCCCTACTCAACTCTGCTACATCACTAGGCTTTATTCCACTACAGTTCATACAGTAAGTCTTCTGTCCTACTAAACTCTGCTATATGACCATAGATATACCCAGCACTGTTACATCTCAAATTTTACTACATTGTCCAACTCTACATTGAGCCTCCCGACAGATCTGCTACTTCGCTGAGATCTGCTGCATTTCTTAATTTCTCTATTGATCTGTCTATAAAGCCTCATGGCACATTCAGCTCTTCTACATCACTGCACTCTGAAATATTGCTTACCACAGTTCTGTATTGGACTCCATAACATATTTTGGTTTGGATCATCACTATTCTTGCTAAACCTTTGTGCTACTATTTCGAATCTGCCTCATTAGTGTCCCTATGCTCTGTCTTTGGCACTACTCAACTCCTCCACTTGCCGTCCAGTCTCTACAGACAATTTAGTTCCAAATAGAGTGTCCTCACCCTGCTGCATCGTCATTTGCCTGTGCTGCTTTACAACTGCTCATTTGGTCAAGGGATTCAAGGATCCGCCACACCCGGTGACCCATAACACAACTCGTGGACTCCATAAGACCTCTGAAGTGTCCTGTGAGGTCTAATATCAAGATATTAACAGCAGATGTGTTAGGTCTTGTAAGGTAAGTCTCTACTAGAGATGAGCGAACCGGTCCCGGTTCGGCTCGAGGTCGGTTCGCCGAACGGGGGTCCCGTTCGAGTTCGGTTCGTCGAACGTTCGACGAACCGAACTAGAACCTATAGGCTATAATGGGAGGCAATCACAAACACATAAAAATGCATGATAAATATACACAAACAGTTAATAAACATTGCCATAACACTTACCGGTCCCCACGATCCCTTCTGCACTCTGTCTCCTGCCGCTATTCCATCCGATGATCGCTGAATCCTCCCGGTGACCGGCACTGCCAGCAGAGAAGCAGGACCTATCGTGACGTCAAAATAGCCATGTGACCAGTCACGTGGCTATTATCTCATTGGCTACAGACTGGTCACATGACTATGACGCGTCATGTAGGACCTGCGAGTGCATCTCTCCGGTACACGGTGCACATATGTGTATCGCCGTGTACCAGTGACATGCTCTAGCACACGGTCAACTCCCCGTTCCGTTAGGGACCGGCTGACACAGCCGGTCATTAACGGAGATCACCGTTGCCATAGTAAGGCAGTTAGCAGTGACGTCACCGCTAACCGCAGCTCCGAGAGCACCGTTGCTATGGTAACGCGTCTGTCAGCGTTACCGCTGTTACCGCTGACAGCCAGCACTGATCACTCACGGAGTGAAGGCTGCACGCTGCTTCCCGATTGTAGTGAGGATTGTACTGAGGATGAGGTTCCCCAGCCCCAAGTGATGGGCTGGTGAACCTTATCCTCACTACAATCGTCACTACTACTACTACACTAGTGAGGATTGTAGTGAGGATGAGGTTCCCCAGCCCCAAGTGATGAGCTGGTGAACCTTATCCTCACTACAATCGTCACTACTACTACACTAGTGAGGATTGTACTGAGGATGAGGTACCCCAGCCCCAAGTGATGGGCTGGTGAACCTCATCCTCACTACAATCGTCACTACTACTACACTAGAAAGAAAGAAGACAGAAGAGCAGGATCGTGGAGGGCTGACAGGGGGTAATAAAGATGGAGTCTCTAATGTGTCTGTGTATTTATTTCTATTAAAGTATTTTTTCTCTGTGTGGTGTCTTTTTTTAACCCTTTATTGGAGATTCTTAATGGCCGGGTCAAACGTGCCTGACATTAAGAATCTCTGGCTTAATACTAGCTAGTAAAACAAAGCCAGTATTAACTCATGATTACCCAACAAGCCACCCGGCTCCAGGGCTGTTGGAAGAGTTGGATACAGCGCCAGATGATGGCGCTTCTATGAGAGCGCCATTTTCTGGGACGGCTGCGGACTGAAATCCGCAGCAGAGGCGCCCAGAAACCTCGGGCTAACCTGTGCTGCGGATTCCAATCCCCAGCTGCCTAGTTGTACCCGGCTGGACACAAAAATGGGGCGAAGCCCACGTCATTTGTTTTTTAATTATTTCATGAAATAAGTGAAATAATTAAAAAAAAATGGGCTTCCCTATCTTTTTGGTTCCCAGCCGGGTACAAATAGGCAACTGGGGGTTGGAGGCAGCCCATGGCTGCCTGCTGTACCTGGCTAGCATACAAAAATATGGCGAAGCCCACGTCATTTTTTTGGTGGGCAAAAAACTTCTGCATACAGTCCTGGATGGAGTAGGCTGAGCCTTGTAGTTCTGCAGCTGCTGTCTGCTCTTCTCCATACAGACAGACAGCAGCTGCAGAACTACAAGGCTCAGCATACTCCATGCAGGACTGTATGCAGAAGTTTTTTGCCCCCTGAAAAAATTATGTGGGCTTCGCCATATTTTTGTATGCTAGCCAGGTACAGCAGGCAGGTACGGCTGCCCCCAACCCCCAGTTGCCTATTTGTACCCGGCTGGGAACCAAAAATAAAGGGAAGCCCTTTTTTTATTATTTCATGAATTTCATGAAATAATTAGAAAACAAATGACGTAGGTTTCGCCCCATTTTTGTGTCCAGCCAGGTACAACTAGGCAGCTGGGGATTGGAATACGCAGCACAGGTTGGCCTGAGCTTTCTGGGCCCCACTGCTGCGAATTGCAGTCTGCAGCCGCCTCAGAAAATGGCACTTTCATAGAAGCGCCATCTTCTGACGCTGTATCCAACTCTTCCAGCACCTGCCTGCTATACCTGGCTAGCATACAAAAATATGGCGAAGCTTACGTCCTTTTTTTTGTAGTTTTTTGGCAAAAAAAATAAAAAATGCTTCCCTGGATTTTCCATTGCCAGTGAAGGTAACACCAAGCAGTGGGGGTTAGCAGCCAGTAGCTGCTTGGATTACCCTTAGGTAGCAATACAAAAAATGCAGCGGGAGCCCATATATATTTTTTTTAATTATTTATTTAAATAACTAAAAATAAAATGGGCTTCCCTGTATTTTGATTGCTGGACATCACAGTGCTGTAAAAATAAATCTTTAAAAAAATGACTTAGCGCTCCGCGGTATTTTTGATTCTCAGCAGATAAAGCAGACAGCTATGGGTTGCCACCCCCATCTGCCTGCCGTTACCTTGGTTGGCAATCAAAATACAGGGAAGCCCATTAATTTTTTCTATTTAAAAAATAGTTAAAAAAAAAAATGACGTTGGGTCCCCCCATTTTTGATAGCCAGCTAGGGTAAAGCAGACGGCTGTAGCCTGAAAACCACAGCTGGCAGCTTTACCGTGGTTGGGGATCCAATGTGGAGGTCCCCTCTGGCTCTTTTTTATAATTATTTTATAAATATTAATAATTACACAATAAAAGTAGGGTCCCCCCCAAATTGGATCACCAGCCAAGGTAAAGCGGACAGCTGTGGTCTGGTATTCTCACGGTGGGAAGGTCCATAGTTATTGGGCCTTCACAGCCTAAAAATAGCAGGCCGCAGGCACCCCAGACGTGGCGCATCCACTAGATGCGCCAATCCTGGCGCTTCACCCCAGCTCATCCCGTGCCCTGGTGCAGTGGCAAATGGGGTAATAAATCGGGTTGATACTAGCTGTAAAGTCACCTGAGATCAAGCCCAGCAGTTTGTGATGTCATGGCGTCTATTAGATACCCAACATCATAAACTGTCAGTACTAACAAAAAAAAAAAATCGACAAAAGAAATTTATTTGAAAAAACAGTCCCCAAAACATTTCCTCTTTCACCAATTTATTGTAAGAAAAAAAATAAAGGGGTCCCACGACGACTCTGGACCGTCTAGAATATGGGGGGGAGACACTCAGAGAACGTATCCCCCATTTTCTAGGAGTGCGGACCCTTCATGTGAGGAGTGTGGGTGCAATGAATCTGCACTCACTCTCCCCGGGTCCACAGCAGCAGAGTCCATGTCGTAATGGTTGCTACCAAAGCTGCAATGCCCTGCTCATGAGGTAAGGGCATGCCTAATCAGGAGAACTACTGTAGAGGAAGCTCTGCTCACTGGTATATAGGTGCTCAGAGGTAATAATAGATAAAATTAGTGAGTAACCTCGGCACTCTAAATCTCCCAGACTAAGTCAGTAAGTCACAACGGATAGTAATGCAAAATCACTCTTTATTGGTCCGTATTAAGAAAAAAAATTTTTCATAAGCATATATGTTTTTGTCCAAAACAAGTTACAAATGACGTTTCGGCCTCAGCCTTCGTCAGATTGGACTTATCTGCTTGTAATCATGAAAAATGACAATAATCAGTATCACATAAGAGTGAGAGAACAATAACATAAACTCGAACAATGTAGAGGTACAATTGGGATGCAGCAAAAAAACTGCAACACAGCAAGAAATGAAACACATGATACAAATGTCATAATACAGTACAAGGACAATATAGTAATGACAAATATGGGGTCAGAGTAGGCTTAGACAGCTCTGGTACGAAAGAGATGTCAATCATAAAGTAACATGTGCAGTAGGTGTAGAGCTACAGTATGCATGGCAGAGCTAATGGGTAGACCGACCATAGAAAAAGAACGGAGAAAAAGTGGAGAAAAAATTGTAGAAAAAGTGGAGAAAAAGTGGAGTAAAAATGTAGAAAAAGTGGAGAAAAAATGGAGAAAAAAAATGTAGAAAAAATGGAGAAAAAGTGGAGAAAAAGTGGAGAAAAAAATGGAGAAAAAGTGGAGAAAAAGTGGAGAAAAAGTGGAGAAAAAAATGTAGAAAAAGTGGAGAAAAAGTGGAGAAAAAGTGGAGAAAAAAATGGAGAAAAAGTGGAGAAAAAGTGGAGAAAAAATGGAGAAAAAGTGGAGAAAAAGTGGACAAAAAGTGGAAAAAAAGTGGAGAAAAAGTGGAGAAAAAGTGGAGAAAAAAATGTAGAAAAAGTGGAGTAAAAATGGAGAAAAAGTGGAGAAAAAATGGAGAAAAAGTGGAGAAAAAGTGGAGAAAAAAAGGAGAAAAAAATGGAGAAAAAGTGGAGAAAAAGTGGAGACAAAATGGAGAGAAAGTGGACAAAAAGTGGACAAAAAGTGGAGAAAAAGTGGAGAAAAAGTGGAGAAAAAATGGAGAAAAAGTGGAGAAAAAGTGGAGTAAAAATGGAGAAAAAATGGAGAAAAAATGGAGAAAAAGTGGAGAAAAAGTGGAGAAAAAGTGGGGAAAAAGTGGAGAAAAAAATGGAGAAAAAGTGGAGAAAAAGTGGAGAAAAAGTGGAGAAAAAATGGAGAAAAAGTGGAGAAAAAGTGGACAAAAAGTGGAGAAAAAGTGGAGAAAAAGTGGAGAAAAAGTGGAGAAAAAATGGAGAAAAAGTGGAGAAAAAGTGGAGTAAAAATGGAGAAAAAGTGGAGAAAAAATGGAGAAAAAGTGGAGAAAAAGTGGAGAAAAAGTGGAGAAAAAGTGGAGTAAAAATGGAGAAAAAATGGAGAAAAAATGGAGAAAAAGTGGAGAAAAAGTGGAGAAAAAGTGGAGAAAAAGTGGAGAAAAAGTGGAGTAAAAATGGAGAAAAAATGGAGAAAAAATTGAGAAAAAGTGGAGAAAAAGTGGGGAAAAAGTGGAGAAAAAAATGGAGAAAAAGTGGAGAAAAAGTGGAGAAAAAATGGAGAAAAAGTGGAGAAAAAGTGGAGAAAAAGTGGAGAAAAAGTGGAGAAAAAATGGAGAAAAAGTGGAGAAAAAGTGGAGAAAAAGTGGAGAAAAAGTGGAGAAAAAGTGGAGAAAAAATGGAGAAAAAGTGGAGAAAAAGTGGACAAAAAGTGGAAAAAAAGTGGAGAAAAAGTGGAGAAAAAGTGGAGAAAAAAATGTAGAAAAAGTGGAGAAAAAGTGGAGTAAAAATGGAGAAAAAGTGGAGAAAAAATGGAGAAAAAGTGGAGAAAAAGTGGAGAAAAAGTGGAGAAAAAAATGGAGAAAAAGTGGAGAAAAAATGGAGAGAAAGTGGAGAAAAAGTGGACAAAAAGTGGACAAAAAGTGGAGAAAAAGTGGAGAAAAAGTGGAGAAAAAATGGAGAAAAAGTGGAGAAAAAGTGGAGTAAAAATGGAGAAAAAATGGAGAAAAAATGGAGAAAAAGTGGAGAAAAAGTGGAGAAAAAGTGGGGAAAAAGTGGAGAAAAAAATGGAGAAAAAGTGGAGAAAAAGTGGAGAAAAAGTGGAGAAAAAATGGAGAAAAAGTGGAGAAAAAGTGGAGAAAAAGTGGAGAAAAAGTGGAGAAAAAGTGGAGAAAAAATGGAGAAAAAGTGGAGAAAAAGTGGAGTAAAAATGGAGAAAAAGTGGAGAAAAAATGGAGAAAAAGTGGAGAAAAAGTGGAGAAAAAGTGGAGAAAAAGTGGAGTAAAAATGGAGAAAAAATGGAGAAAAAATGGAGAAAAAGTGGAGAAAAAGTGGAGTAAAAATGGAGAAAAAATGGAGAAAAAATTGAGAAAAAGTGGAGAAAAAGTGGAGAAAAAGTGGGGAAAAAGTGGAGAAAAAAATGGAGAAAAAGTGGAGAAAAAGTGGAGAAAAAGTGGAGAAAAAGTGGAGAAAAAATGGAGAAAAAGTGGAGAAAAAGGGGAGAAAAAGTGGACAAAAAGTGGACAAAAAGTGGAGAAAAAGTGGAGAAAAAAATGGAGAAAAAGTGGAGAAAAAGTGGAGAAAAAAATGTAGAAAAAGTGGAGAAAAAGTGGAGTAAAAATGGAGAAAAAGTGGAGAAAAAGTGGAGAAAAAGTGGAGAAAAAATGGAGAAAAAAATGGAGAAAAAGTGGAGAAAAAGTGGAGAAAAAGTGGAGAAAAAGTGGAGAAAAAAATGGAGAAAAAGTGGAGAAAAAGTGGAGAAAAAGTGGAGAAAAAAATGGAGAAAAAGTGGAGAAAAAGTGGAGAAAAAGTAGAGAAAAAGTGGAGAAAAAGTGGAGCACCCTTTGGTGCCTTTCATGTGGCACTAAGGGGTGCTTAGCTTTGTATTTAGCCAAAAAAATGAAAAAAAAAATGACGTAGGGTTCCCCCTAGTTTTGTAGCCAGCTAGGGTAAAGCAGACGGCTGCAGCCTGCAGACCACAGCTGGCAACCTCACCTTGGCTGGTAATCCAAAACTGAGGGCACCCCACGCTGTTATTTTAAATTAAAAATAATTAAAAAAAAAAACACGTAGGGGTCCCCCAAAATTGGATCACCAGCCAAGGTAAAGCAGACAGCTGGGGCCTGATATTCTCAGACTAGGGAGGTCCATGGTTATTGGACTCTCCCCAGCCTAAAAATAGCAGGCCGCAGCCGCCCCAGAAGTGGCGCATCCATTAGATGCGCCAATCCTGGTGCTTCGCCCCAGCTCATCCCGCGCCCTGGTGCGGTGACAAATGGGGTAATATATGGGGTTAATACCAGATGTGTAATGTCACCTGGCATCAAGCCTTGGGGTTGGTGAGGTCAGGCGTCTATCAGATACCCGACATCACCAACCCAGTCAGTAATAAAAAAAATAGACGACAAACACATTTTTATTTGAAAAAACACTCCCCAAAACATTCCCTCTTTAACCAATTTATTAGAATGAAAAACAAATCCAGGTCTGGTGTAATCCAAGGGGTTTCCATGACGATCCACACTGTCCCAGTCAATGAAGAGCAGTATGTTCCCCATTGGCTGGGAGAGCAGTGCAGTGACCTGAGCTAACATCAATGGGTCAGCCCAGGTCACTGCAGGGCATGACAAGTGCTGCTGTCAGCGAGGTACATTACCTGCGCTGATCTCCAGCACACTGACAGCCCCTGTCACTGAGTTAAATGACCGGCGCCTTCACACCAAGTATCGCGAGAGGCCCGTGACGTCACCGCTAGTCAGTCTTGGGTCGGAAGCGAGAGGTGATGTGACAAGCGGCGGCCATGGAGGACAGTGACAGCGCTGAGGTCGGGATGGCGGGACTTCATCACCGCAGGTAAGCCGAGCGGGACCATGTGTGTGTGTGTGTGTGTGTGTGTGTGTGTGTGTATGTATGTGTACATGCCGCGGGCAGGAGGGGGCGGAGCGAGCTGAGCGGGGAAGTGTGGGCTTCCTGCACGTAACTAGGACAAACATCGGGTTACTAACCAAAGCGCTTTGGTTGGATACCCGATGTTTATCTTGGTTACCAGCTTCTGGCAGGCTGCCAGCAATGGCTCCTGCACACTGTAGCTGTAAAAAGCCCTGCTTTTTGCTGCTAGAACCGTTCTCGAACGTATCTAGAACTATCGAGCTTTTGCAAAAAGCTCGAGTTCTAGTTCGATCTCGAACAGCCCCCAAAATCACTCGAGCCTAGAACTGGAGAACCGCGAACCGCGAAACGCGCTCAACTCTAGTCTCTACCTTCAAAGAACCATAACCTTATTATTTTTTGAAAGGCTTATTTTTGATAGAGTAAGCTATATTTTCGACAGTATTTAATGTACCATATAATGTTTATAAAAAACATTTGTGAGGTGGAATGATTAAAAAAATAAAACAAAACTTAGCAGCAATTTAAAAAAAAATGTTTTATTGCATGTACCGTATGTTTTAATTACATTTATAACAAGAGGATAGATAACTAACTAAACCAAAACAAACACCGGTAATACAGTTACTTTATTTAAATATAATTAAAATAGGTAATGAAACCATGTGGAACATAAAAAACTACAAAGTCAAGGCCAGACAAATGTCGTATTAAAGTGAATACACACAATAGGTTATAGTGAGGTATAGCTGGGTGTATAGCTGTGTTAGCCTAAATATAATGTACAGGACACTCCTACCAAATATGATGAGTGACACAGATGAAGGGTAAGTTACCCTTATTTTCACCATGCCTAGCCACGTGTAATGACTCACAGCTGTCAGTGTTCCCTGGAGCGTGGCCGGTAGGAGGAGCCCCCCTCTGTGCCTCGTTTCCAGAATCATGGCGCCTTATCTTGGTGTCATTTCCGTTCATCCGGCGCCAGTTATAATTCTGCTCTGCAGTGTACTTGCTGGTCCCTGTAAGTTGTTTGATCTTGCTCATCCTATTGAATGCATCCATCCTGCCTGCCCCCATCCTACTGACTGCCTCCATCCTCCCTGCCTCCCATCCTACTAACTTCCTCCGTCCTCCCTGAAACCCATCCTACTCTCTCCCGCCCTCCCCCACCTGTTGACCGTCTCCTTGTGCTCCCTGCTATTACTTGCTCTCCCGACTCATGACATCAACTTGTTATTGATTTTGTTTTCTCTGCTCTGGTCCTTGACGTTCTCTCTTGGTTTCTGACCCAGCTCTCCCTAGACTCTCTCTCCATCTCAACCCTGGTATCTTGTGAACCTCCTGGCACAGACCCTGGGCCGTACAACCATCCGCTTCTTCCTCTAGGGTGACTAGTGACATCTAATGGTTATTTTCTGCCTTGCACTTTTCTGGTTCTCCTGCTCCCCCTGCTGGTTCATTACACCTCGGAGGTGAATGCACCCTAACTTTTTGGGTGCCCCTGATAAATTCCTACTCATAATCTCTAGCCATTCTTAGTGGCATCCATCACCCCAACCATAAAGTGCAGAATGTGCTAAAAACAGTCTCAGGTCTTAGGTCACACATATAGGAGTGCACTAAATATGGACATAATTTATCAGAAATTAAGTTGATATTATGACTCCAACATAAATATCTTATGTGGCCTATAGCAAAATACCTCAGGTAGCAGGGTAGTATATACCCGGGTAAAAAGCAAAACAGTCTCATACGTTTGAGGATTATACAGATATAGTCCCAGCCAAATATGATATCACTTATCTGCTAGGGTTAGGTCAAGAAAGATCCTGACACGTTTACCCCCTTTTTTGGGGTTCATCAGGGGATGTTAGGCTTTAGGTAGGTCCCAGAACATTCAAGAAAAAGAGGACAATCCAGCAGAAAAAGGTGGGGATAAAAAATATCCTTTTATTAAATCAGTAAAATAATGCCGCAGTATTGGCACCAAAATAATCCCTTAGGGAGTAAATCCAATGTGTTTTGACGTTGCTAAGATCTTAATATGCATGTTTAAGATCTTACCAATGTCTAAACGTGTTGGATTTACTCCCTAAGGGGTTTGTCTGGTGCCAATACTGCTGCGGCATTATTTTGATGACTTAATAAAAGGATGTTTTTCATGCCTACCTTTTTCTGCTGGATGGTCCTCTTTTTCTTGAATTTTCTGGGACTTAGCATATTTCTTGAATCGTGTAGTCCTGGCTGGGACCTTCTCCGTGCAGATCAAGAGCCTACATTCCATATCATCGCTACAGGTGAGCTGACTTATTTTCTATTTTCTTGGTCCCAGAAAATGAGGACATCATAGGCTATGTGTGCACATTGCCTTTTTTTTGTGACCAAAAAAATGCAGCATTTTTTGTGCATTCTTGCCGCGTTTTTGTTGCTGCATATTTTCCAATGCATTGCATGGGTGAAAGCCGCTGGCAAAAACACAGAAATAATTGACATACTGCATCTTTGTGGTCACCATACACTATATAGTGTAGGTCCTTCAAGCATGAGGTCCCGTGACGACGGTTGTAGGCTTCCGTTTTTATGGCCATAAATACCAACCATAACCTCATATTTTTTTGTACAGGATACAGCCAGGCCCCTTTCTGTTGGGTCTTGCATTTTAGAGTTTCTGTCCCTGCATGATACACAGGTGGGGTACGGCTTGGCAAACCGCCTGATCTAATAGTATGGGCGTCACCTAATAGGCTGTGGGTTTGTGACTGTGTATCTGCATGTGTGAACAGCGCTCTATGCAAGCCACTAGTGTGCAGTTTTATCATCCAGCAATTGCCCCCTCCATTCCATGGAAGTGTGTGTGTGATTTGCTCCCCCTGCACCTGTGATGCCTTCACTTAGTGGGGGCGTAGCTGTATCTATTGTGTGTATTCACTTTAACATGACATTTGTCTGGCCTTGACTTTGCAGTTTTATATGTTCTATATGGTTTTATTACCTAATTTAATTATATTTAAATAAAGTAACTGTTTTAGAGGTGTTTGTTTGGTTTAGTTACCATATGTTTTAAACCTTAAGAAAAAAACAATAGAAACCTTTAAAAAAATGTCAAAATTATGTGCTCCACCCCTCCTTCAAAGGAATATCCAATGGATCTGTAGTACCCAACCGTGGCCACTATATGGAGCTGCACTATCCCAGCAGCATCAGACAACTTCCATCCCTCACTGGCACTGGTAACAGCTGATGGGCGGGGATATCAGGTGTCACACCCCCACGGATCAGATATTGATGACCATTTCTAAGGGTAAGCTTTTAAAAAAAAAATAGTGGTAAACCTCTTTATTATTATAATAGCTTACATTTTTATAGAGTTAGAAATACCAAATATGTTTTTTTGTATCATTTTTCTTTTTAGTTCAGATTTATGTGGCAAATGTAAAAAGAAGAATGATAAATTTAACTTTTATCTTTTTAATATTATTCTTATTTTTTACATAATTTCTGCTCTGCAATGTATTGTCCACTCACCATTCTAATATTAATTGGAGTTTCTGAAATGGAAGAACTATGGGGCTGTGATAGCTTATGGCTGCCATGGAAAATCATTGTGACCTGACAATTGATGTTACAAAGGGCCTAACCACTCAGATCTGACAGTCGCTATTGATCGCAGAATGGTAGAGTTAAATTGCTGGGATTGGGGTTAAATAGAAAATTTGCCCTCCGGTGGTTCTGCTTGATGATTAAACACTTAAGGCCACTTTACACACTAGCGATGTCGCCTGTGAATGCACCCGCCCGGTCGGTTGTGCATCACGGGCAAATCGCTGCCCGTGGCGCACAACATCGCTAACACCCGTCACACATACTTACTTTCTTAGTGATGTCGCTGTGGCCGGCGAATCACCTCCTTTCTAAGGGGGGCAGTTCGTGCGGCGTCACAGCGGCGTCACTAAGTGGCCGCCCAATAGAAGCGGAGGGGCGGAGATGAGTGGTCGTAACATCCCGCCCACCTCCTTCCTTCCTCATTGCCGGCGGCTGCAGGTACGATGTTATTCCTCGTTCCTGCAGTGTCACACATAGCGATGTTTGCTGCCGCAGGAACGATGAACAACCTGCGTCCTGCAACAGCAACGATATTTGGGATTAGAACGACGTGTCAACGATCAACGATATGGTGAGTAATTTTGATCGTTAGCGGTCGTTCCTGCGTTTCACATACAATGACATTGCTAACGAGAATGGATGTGCGTCACGAATTCTGTGACCCCAACGACATCTTGTTAGCGATGTCGTTGCATGTAAAGCCCCCTTTACTCTTGGATTTCCTCCCAGTTTACATTTACTTACATTAGGTTCCAGCAGCAGAAGACCCTGTCATTATGTCATTTTTAAAGTGGACCCTTCTGTTAAAAATAGTACAACCCTCCTTGATTACTGAATGTAATTTTTTTTTTAATTTTGTGATTAAGGTTTCCCATTTTTTGTTTTAAATAATGTCCAGTGATTGGAGAATTAATATCCTGAAGCATAATCATGTCCAACACATCGCGTTTTGGTGATCTCTGAATTTGACATCTAATTTTATGAATTAGACATAAGCCATATAATTTGCTTGAAATTTGACTGAGTGCCATACAATGGAGCTTTAGGCCGGTTTCACACATCCGGCTTTTTGCCATTTTGCCGGATGCGGCGCTCTCCCGTACAGTTAATACAGTACAGTGACAGCGCTGTAACTTCCGGGTCACATGCGCCGGTCACATGACAGCATGTGACCGGCGCTTGTTGCGCTGTCACTGTACTGTATTAACTGTACGGGAGAGCGCCGCATCCGGCAAAACGGCAAAAAGCCGGATGTGTGAAACCGGCCTTACCTGATCACTGGTGGTTTAAGCTCCTTGAACAGAGATCAGAGCTGTATTTTGGGGAGAATTAGTCCTGATCCATATGGAAATGCTTCATTTCCAATACATATACAGTAGATGTAAATTCTATCATAATGTAATATTTTCTGCCAATTTCGATTATTTTTCAGCTTATTGTATTTTCCATAGTATAGAAAATAACCTCCTGATGCTACCTGGAAACCATCAATAAGCTTTTGTTGACAAATCTGCTATTCTTATAATGTGTCATTCATTTAGAGCCTAATGGGTTCCTATTAATATGAAAGGGCTTTGAATCAGAGGGCATATTAACACTTTAATGCCCCCTGAAGTCACTCTTGTAGGCACACAAATGCTCTGTGACTCAGGTTCTTTGGATGCATAGGTGTTAATGAGCTTTAAGTATTCATTTGTTAATGAACCATGCTGTTCTGGGTATTCACACATGCCGTAATTAGCATAAAATAAAGTCATAATAAGATCCATCAGCTTCAGATGCTTTATTAAGGGTTTCCAGGAAGCAACAGATGTTGCCTCTACTGCGCATAGTAAAAATAAAGTTAACCATAAGTGAAAACAGTAAAAAAAGGTAATGAAGGTACATTACAATAAGGTTAGACTTTACATGTCTCCATAGTTCACGTACAGTAAAACATTTTTGTAGCTTTGCTAAACTCTAAACATACTTTAAACGCAAGCTTAAAGTCTATACAGTTGTTCTCAAAAGTTTACATACCCCGGCAGATATTTTGCTTTCTTGGCCTTTTTTCAGAGAATATGAATGATAACACAAAATCTTTGTTTCCACTCATGGTTAGTGAATGTGTGAAGCCATTTAATGTCAACCTACTGCATTTTCTCTTATTAAATGATAATGACACTAAAAACATCCAAATGACCCTGATCAAAAGTTCACATACCCTGGGGATTTTGGCCTGATAACATGCACAGAATTTGACACAAATGGGTTTGAATGGCTAATATAGGTAACATCCTCACCTCTGACCTGTTTGCTTGTAATCAGTGTGTGTGTGTGCATAAAAGCTGAGTGAGTTTCTGGGATCCAGACAGACTCTTGCATCTTTCAACCAGCCATTGACGTTTCTGGATTGTAAGTCATGGGGAAAGCAAAAGAATTGTCATTGGATCTATGGCAAAGATAGTTGAACTGTATAAAACAAGAAAGGGATACAAAAAGATATCCAAGAAATTGATAATGCCAGTCAGCAGTGTTCAAACTGTGATTAACAAATGGAAAATCAGGGGCTCTGTAAAAACAAAAACACGTTCAGGTAGACCAACAAAAATTTCATCCACAACTGCCAGGAAAATTGTTCAGGATGCAAAGAAAAAGCCACAAATTACATCAGCTGAAATACAGGACTCATTGAAAACTAGCAGTGTGACTGTTTCAAGATGCACAATAAGAAGGCACTTGAAGAAAAATGGGCTGCATAGTCGAGTCACCAGAATAAAGCCATTACTGCACAAATGCCACAAAGTATCTTGCCTACAATATGCCAAACAGCACAGAGGAGAGCCTCCTCCAAACTTCTTGAACAAGGCAATTTGGAGTTATGAGACCAAAATCAAACTTTTTCACCACAACCGTAAACGTTACATTTGGAAAAGTGTAAATGATTAAAGGAACAACATTCCTACAATAAAGCACGGAGGTGGATTGCTGATGATGTGGGGATTTGTGAGCTACAAAGGCACAGGAAACCGCAGTCAAAGTTGAAGGAAAGGTGAATGCAGCACGTTATCAGCAAATACTGGGGGCAAATTTGCACTCATCAGCCCGGAAACTGCGCATGGGACGTATTTGGACGTTCCAACATGACAACGATCCAAAACACAAGGCCAAGTCGACCTATCATTGTCTGCAGCAGAACAAAGTGAAGGTTCTGGAGTGGCCATCTCAGTCTCCTGACCTCAATATCATTGAGCCACTCTGGGGAGAACTGACTAGCACAGTTCATGTAAGAAAGCCCAGGAACTTACAAAAATTGGAGGATTTTTGCCAAGAAGAATGGGCATCTTTATCATCTGAGAAAATAAAGAGCCTCATCCACAACTACCACAAAAGACTTCAAGCTGTCAGTGTTGTTAGAGAGGGCAATACACAGTATTTAGAACTTGAGTATGTGAACTTTTGATCAGGGTCATTTGGATGTTTTTGAGTGTCATTATGATTTAAAAAGAGAAAATGCAGTAGTTTGACAATAAATGGCTTCACCCAACCACTAACCATGAATGGAAAAAAAGATTTTGTGTTATCATTCATATTCTCTTAAAAAAAAGAAAGGCCAAGAAAGCAAATAATCTGCCGGGGTATGTAAACTTTTGAGCACAACTGTACATGGATATACAGTTAGGTCCAGAAATATTTGGACAGTGACACGAGTTTTGTTATTTTAGCTGTTTACAAAAACATGTTCAGAAATACAATTATATATATAATATGGGCTGAAAGTGCACACTCCCAGCTGCAATATGAGATTTTTCACATCCAAATCGGAGAAAGGGTTTAGGAATCATAGCTCTGTAATGCATAGCCTCCTCTTTTTCAAGGGACCAAAAATAATTGGACAAGGGACTCTAAGGGCTGCAATTAACTCTGAAGGCGTCTCCCTCGTTAACCTGTAATCAATGAAGTAGTTAAAAGGTCTGGGGTTGATTACAGGTGTGTGGTTTTGCATTTGGAAGCTGTTGCTGTGACCAGACAACATGCGGTCTAAGGAACTCTCAATTGAGGTGAAGCAGAACATCCTGAGGCTGAAAAAAAAGAAAAAATCCATCAGAGAGATAGCAGACATGCTTGGAGTAGCAAAATCAACAGTCGGGTACATTCTGAGAAAAAAGGAATTGACTGGTGAGCTTGGGAACTCAAAAAGGCCTGGGCGTCCACGGATGACAACAGTGGTGGATGATCGCCGCATACTTTCTTTGGTGAAGAAGAACCCGTTCACAACATCAACTGAAGTCCAGAACACTCTCAGTGAAGTAGGTGTATCTGTCTCTAAGTCAACAGTAAAGAGAAGACTCCATGAAAGTAAATACAAAGGGTTCACATCTAGATGCAAACCATTCATCAATTCCAAAAATCGACAGGCCAGAGTTAAATTTGCTGAAAAACACCTCATGAAGCCAGCTCAGTTCTGGAAAAGTATTCTATGGACAGATGAGACAAAGATCAACCTGTACCAGAATGATGGGAAGAAAAAAGTTTGGAGAAGAAAGGGAACGGCACATGATCCAAGGCACACCACATCCTCTGTAAAACATGGTGGAGGCAACGTGATGGCATGGGCATGCATGGCTTTCAATGGCACTGGGTCACTTGTGTTTATTGATGACATAACAACAGACAAGAGTAGCCGGATGAATTCTGAAGTGTACCGGGATATACTTTCAGCCCAGATTCAGCCAAATGCCGCAAAGTTGATCGGACAGCGCTTCATAGTACAGATGGACAATGACCCCAAGCATACAGCCAAAGCTACCCAGGAGTTCATGAGTGCAAAAAAGTGGAACATTCTGCAATGGCCAAGTCAATCACCAGATCTTAACCCAATTGAGCATGCATTTCACTTGCTCAAATCCAGACTTAAGACGGAAAGACCCACAAACAAGCAAGACCTGAAGGCTGCGGCTGTAAAGGCCTGGCAAAGCATTAAGAAGGAGGAAACCCAGCGTTTGGTGATGTCCATGGGTTCCAGACTTAAGGGAGTGATTGCCTCCAAAGGATTCGCAACAAAATATTGAAAATAAAAATATTTTGTTTGGGTTTGGTTTATTTGTCCAATTACTTTTGACCTCCTAAAATGTGGAGTGTTTGTAAAGAAATGTGTACAATTCCTACAATTTCTATCAGATATTTTTGTTCAAACCTTCAAATAAACGTTACAATTTGCACTTGAATTCTGTTGTAGAGATTTCATTTCAAATCCAATGTGGTGGCATGCAGAGCCCAACTCGCGAAAATTGTGTCACTGTCCAAATATTTCTGGACCTAACTGTAATCTATTGTAAAATGTTGGCACTAGAGATGGGTAGATTGCTTCATGCAACTGGTCTATGGTCCAAGAGTCCAAGATACTGTTTTCTGGCTGAGGACAGGAGCTGTGCAAATTTATTTACTCTCTGGGATCCCATGCTATGATTTGCTGGACTGGTGTGTAATCACCTGTGCTTTATGACACTATAGAGTGCCACACAAAAATGTGCAAAATGCTAAGTATAAAGAAGGTAAAGAAATAGGGAGCATAGCAGGCACAAAGGTTCATTGAGAAACAGACAAATAAAGGGAAGAAAGTCAAAGATGGTATGATAATCTTTTTCTTTACCTAATTCTGGATAGTCCAAGATGGTATAGTCTCTGAGCTGTCTTTCTGTCAGTCTGAGTCAGTCCTAGATAGCCATGCTTTATACTCTCAGAATAAGCTTATTTCTGATCAGCCATGTTGCATTCATAAAGCATTTTGGAAGGCCTTCTAAATTCCCCAAACACTTCAATATCCAGGAAATAGCTAGTCAGAGCAACATATATTTTAAAAGTGTTTCTTAAGTTGCCAAGATAAGGGTAAAAACATTTTGCATTCACCTCCCAGATTGGGCTGCATCATCATAAGCATGCATATTCAGTGACCCTGGAATAGACTCCAAGTCATTTGACTTGAGCTTGTACATTGACTTGGGTTTCTACAAATCCTGCCTTAGGCTATGTTCATGTGGCACCCCAGTGATCATAGGAGCCACAGTGGCATTGTTCTCCTCACCGGGATCAATGCTATGCTTGGAGGCAGCGTGGGGACCTCTTCTTGTCAGGAGCATTACATGCAACATCTCCTACTCCAGGCCAGCAGTGGGAGCTTATAACCTGTTTTGAAGGAAGTCTCTCTGCACATGCTGACCTGGGGGAAGGGTTAGAGTGAACAGGAAGGAAGTCACGTAGAACAGGGTTGGTTAGGAGAGAGAGCGGTCGCTGTTTGAAAGCTTCTGTGTGAGCTTTCCAGGACCGAGCGCTAGAATGGGACACCGGGGTCCTCAGTTACTGGGTGCTAACGGCCCAGTAGCAAAACCCAGAGGGCAAGAGATTCTACATTCCTGGCCCACCATAGTTCCAAGACGCAGTAGCAATATAGAACCTGGGATCGCAGTAATACAAGCGGGTCCCATAACCGGTTCACGTTGCCCATCACCGGGGACAGTCATCTTCTAGTAAAGAGAGATAAGGGGATGCTGTGCTGCTCCAGGCCCCAGCGACTCCCACCAGGAGTGCATTAGGAAGGCCTCCAACCCGCCAGGTAAGGAGAGATCCATACACATTTTAGCAAATTTAAGACATTGAAACAGCAAGATAATTGGGGAGTAGAGATGAGCAGATTGATCTGCGAAGAATCAAGTTTGAGTTGAAATTCCTGAAATTTGCAGTTTAATGTGAATTTGAATGTTGAAACATTTGATTACCTGCTCCCAACAACAACAAAAAAATACTCACACAGCATTATTACAACTTCAGAGAGTCGTGTAATGTGTTTTTGCTTGGAAATGAGCATTTCCCCATAATGCCCTGCAGTTATGACATCTAGCAAATGAATATAACTTACACAGTTACATAGGTTGAAAAAAGACCTAGGTCCATCTAGCTCAACCTTTCTCCACTAATTATATATTTTGCCATTATATCATTTATAACCTTGTAAAGAGTTGGGCAGTATCTCACCATCACAGATCAGAGGCTCCCAGTAGAGATCAGTTTGTATGGAAGACTCATTTTCCATCTCTAGAGTCACTGGGTAAGTTTCTCTCTTCTGTCACGTGTAAGCTCTTATCATCATCGAGTCCACTCTCTCTCCTCTCTCTCCTGTAGAGTGTAAACTCCAAGGGTGAGCAGGAACCTCTCACTTTTCTGTAGTGTGTAAGCATTTATGATCAGTGGGGGTCCTCTCTCGCTCTCCCCTGTAGAACGTAAGCTCTTCTAGTCAGTGGCCTCCTGTTTCTCTCTCTCCTGTTGTCACACTAGGTACTGGGAAGTACTAAGCGAACAGTGAAAGGGAAACTCTATGTCTAGGGAAGGGGGCAATGGTGACAAATGACCAAACCTATCGCTGGTCCCTGGGGTCCCTCACCACCCTAGATAGGTTTTGCACCTATACACTGAGAAGAAACCTGACCCTTGGTATCCATAGTGCTAGGCTGTATGTAGGGAACGGATTGGATGAGCTCTTCATCAACCCCATTAAACACTAAAGAAGATAACAAAGATAACACACAGGGGAAAATGCATGAACTACTTATCCACAGATGACTCAGGTAGATGTTCAGGACAGTTACAACAATAACACCACAGATGAGTGCAAGCCGCCTGCTTGCATCCAGACCTTGAATGAACTGAATAATATCACCAGCACAAGTTCAAGGAAGGTGGGAGTATTTAAGCACATGGAGAATACTGATGATCAGCAGCTGGATGGAAGGAGCACTTTGCTGGGTCTTAAAGGGGAAGAGATGAAAACACAGCAGGAAAGTACCATCAAACAATGAATACTAACAGCAGGAACAATAGAAAGTCAGGGAGCATTCTGTGCAACCAAACACTGTGACCTTCTATTGCCAGAAACAACATGACTGTCTGTCATCCTTGACACACCCGTGACACCTGTGGAGTCTAAGCTCTTATTAAACAGATTATTCTCTCTCCTGTAAAATGTAAGCTGTTATGGTCAACAGGGTCCTCTTTCTTTCACTTTGTCCTGTAAAGTGTAAGCTCTTATGGTCAGTGAGGTCCTCTCTCTCTCTCCTGTAGAGTGTAATCTCTTATGTGGCATACTCTCTATGTCTTGTAGAATGTAAGCTCTCTTGTTCTTTCTCTCTCCTCTCCCCACGTGCATTTTGTCAGCAATTGCAATACTCATTAATATTTGCACAAATGTATTTTCGATGAATAGAATATTTCAAGACAATTCGTCAAAGTCTTAAAATTTGTAGTTTAAAAGATCCGCACAACTCGATCTGGGAGATTTTAGTTCTGGGACATTTAATTCACTTTATACAAAAAAAGAAGGAGCGGTTTGGCTAAAAAAAGCAATATTTTTTTATTAGAAACATGTATGTATAAAAATTGAAAACCTATACGACAGCATATTAAATGACAGATACCATTACACTGGTAACCAGATCACATATAAATAAAAATAGAGCAGATACGGAAAAATGTACATATGCTAAATAGCATGCTAAAAAAAGAACAACAGATCTCAACGTCTACCTGTCTTAACATACAGTATAGACCAAAAGTTTGGACACACCTTCTCATTCAAAGAGTTTTCTTTATTTTCAGGACTCTGAAAATTGTAGATTCACATTGAAGGCATCAAAACTATGAATTAACACATGTGAACTGAAATACTTAACAAAAACGTGTGAAATAACTGAAAATATGTCTTATATTCTAGGTTCTTCAAAGTAGCCACCTTTTGCTTTGATTACTGCTTTGCACACTCTTGGCATTCTCTTGGTGAGTTCCAAAAGTAGTCACCGGAAAAAGTCTTCCAACAGTCTTGAAGGAGTTCCCAGAGAGGCTTAGCACTTGTTGGCCCTATTGCCTTCACTCTGCTGTCCAGCTCACCCCAAACCATCTCGATTGGTTTCAGGTCTGGTAACTGTGGAGGCCAGGTCATCTGGCGTAGCATCCCATCACTCTCCTTCTTAATCAAATAACCCTTACACAGCCTGAAGTTGTGTTTGGGGTCTTTGTCCTGTTGAAAAATAAATGATGGTCCAACTAAACGCAAACCGGAGGGAACAGCATGCCGCTGCAAGATGCTGTGGTAGCGATGCTGGTTCAGTATGCCTTTAATTATGAATAAACCCCCAACAGTATCACCAGCAAAGCACCCCCACACCATCACACCTCCTCCTCCATGCTTCACAGTGGGAACCAGGCATGTAGAGTCCATCCGTTCACCTTTTCTGCGTCGCACAAAAACACGGTGGTTGGATCCAAAGATCTCAAATTTGGACTCATCAGACCAAAGCACAGATTTCCACTGGTCTAATGTCCATTCCTTGTGTTCTTTAGCCGAAACAAGTCTCTTCTGCTCTGTTGCCTGTCCTTAGCAGTTGTTTCCTAGCAGCTATTTTACCACGAAGGCCTGCTGCACAAAGTCTCCTCTTAACAGTTGTTCTACAGATGTGTCTGCTACTAGAACCCTGTGTGGAATTGACCTAGTCTCTAATCTGAGCTGCTGTTAACCTGCAATTTATGAGGCTGGTGGCTCAGATAAACTTATCCTCCGCAGCAGAGGTGACTCTTGGTCTTCCTTTCCTGGGGCAGTCCTCATGTGATCCAGTTTCTTTGTAGCATTTGATGGTTTTTGCCACTGCACTTGGGGACACTTTCAAAGTTTTCCCAATTTTTTGGACTGACTGACCTTCATTTCTTAAAGTAATGATGGCCACTCGTTTTTCTTTACTTAGCTGCTTTGTTCTTGCCATAATACAAATTCTAACACTCTATTCAGTAGGATTATCAGCTGTGTATCCACCAGACTTCTGCACAACACAACTGATGGTATCAACCCCATTTATAAGGCAAGAAATCCCACTTATTAAACCTGACAGGGCACACCTGGGAAGTGAGAACCATTCCCGGTAACTACCTCTTGAAGCTCATCAAGAGAATGCCAAGAGTGTGCAAAGCAGTAATCAAAGCAAAATGTGGCTACTTTGAAGAACCTAGAATATAAGACATATTTTCAGTTGTTTCACACTTTTTTGTTAAGTACTTCATTCCACATGTGTTAATTCATAGTTTTGATGCCTTCAATGTGAATCTACAATTTTCAGAGTCCTGAAAATAAAGAAAACTCTTTGAATGAGAAGGTGTGTCCAAACTTTTAGTATTTACTGTACATCTAGCAAGAAAAGCCACTGTCTATAGTATAATGCGTAATTCAATTAAACATATATGTAAGTAATTGGTTCATCTACAGACTGATGAGCAAGGTATAAGGGAAATATACACCATTATCATGTAGTTATGGGTTGGGAGCAATTCTTTGCCACACTATGCACATAAGCACATATTGGGAATGTAATACCTCTTGATCACTGTATTTACTGTGGCGGGCACTTTGATCCGTGAAAAGGGGGTATTTACAGGGGAGACGTTTGTGACGCCACCTGTGGGCTGCAATAATAGGAGTACCGCCGCTGCTGTAGGGAGTACCGGGGCAGATGGAGTTAAGCAGCCTGATGTTAGTCCCTCCACAGGTAGGGAAAGCCCCGGGCTCAGGGTGTTTTGGTGGTTATTTGTGAGAGCAGGTTGCAGGGATCAGGGTACTCACTGAAGTAGTTGTGGTGCTGGATGAGGTTTATAAAGTAGACACACACACTGCAGGTAATCCAAAGTCTCTGTGTACCACAGTCACATCGGGGAGCCCATCCAGGTATCCGCTCCCACCGGTGTCACTTAATAATCCGGAGCCTGCCTCCATGCACAATTTAGTTGACTGTGTGTGGCCCCGTTGCTTGAAGCTGTTAGGGCCCTGCTCACTATGTGTAGTGTAGCTGGGCACTTAAGGTCTGACACCTGGGACTTCAGTGGGCTGCTTTTCAGCTGAAAAACCCTGTCCCCCACGTTGTGCTAATGCCCCCAGTCTCTGAGCTCCGTGGGAAGGTCCCTGAAGGTTTACTTCCTCTGCAGGTTAATTGCCAGGACGTTGAATCGGCTCCTGACCTAGGGTCCTACCCCGTCATGCTCGGTACCGGTCAGTTCTTTTGGGCTTGCTGGTGCCAACAGTCCTCCTAGACTATGTCCGTCACACCCTTTTCCAATGTCACTGCTACCGGTCCCCGACTCCTCTGGTCCCGGACCACCGTCTGCAACCCAACCTCGGTCTAGCACCCCGGCAGCTAACACTCCAGCTCCTTACTCTTTGAGGGCTCTCACTGAACTGCTCTTCCTCCCTCCCAACAGTCTGCCTAACCCCTAGGTGGGTGGCCCTTTTCCAGCTAGACCAACCCACTGGTGTGTCTGACAGGTCATGATGTGAGGTGTTGATTGGGATTTATAATGCTGATGGTAGTGACACCAATTTCTTAGGAACCTGGAACCATGGGGGGTAAGCGCTGCACCCTGGGTAAGGAGGCAGTTCCCTGTGGCACCCTAATGTACTCAGGTGTGCCACACTTACAATGGTGTATATTTCCCCTATAACTTGCACCATTCATTTAGTTATATGTTAAATTGAATTATTCCTGCCCAGTGACAATTCTCTCTATATGTATGTTAAGATAGGATGATGTTGACATTTGTAGTTCTTTTTTGACCATTTTATTTACGACATGTATATTTTCTACTCATCTGACTTGTTTTTATTTATGTGTGATCAGGTTACTAGTAGTGTTGAGCGAGTATGCTTGTCACTACTCGGTACTCGCACGAGTATCACTGTACTCGGGCTACTCGGCAGGGACCGAGTAATCTCGCGATACTCGTGCTGTACTCGTGGTCTTCATCCCTGCATGTTGGCGCTCTTTTGAGAGCCAGCCCTCATGCAGGGATTGGCTGGCAGACCACTGCAATGCCACAGTCCTGTTAGTTGTGGAAGTGCAGTGATTGGCCAGCCTGCACAGCGTGACCGATCCTTTATACCGGCGGGCGCGCTGTGCTCTGCACACAGCCATCCAGAAAGTCAGTGCAGGGAGAGTGTCGCTGCTTCAGGGAAAGGTTTGCGGCCCTTTATAGTTATTTCCGTAGCAGGGCTGCAAACAGTGTGACCAGAAGTCCTTCTCAGGACTATTGTAGTTGTATACAGGCAGGCAGGGTATAGCCAGGTCTGAGTACAGTAGCAGAGTCCTTCTCAGGACTATTGTTGCTGTACACAGGCAGGGCAGGCAGGGCAGGCAGGGTATAGCCAGTTCGGAGTACAGGAGCAGAGTCCTTCTCAGGACTATTGTTGCTGTACACAGGCAGGGCAGGCAGGGTATAGCCAGGTCGGAATACAGGCTAGTGACCAGAAGAGTCCTTCTCAGGACCATTGTAGCTGTATACAGGCAGGCAAGCAGGGTATATAGCCATTCCTAGTGGTGACCTTATACCAGCCTTCATCACCATATCTGGGGCTGGTGTACACAGTCTAAAACAGTCCTGATAGTGTCAGACTTCTCAGTAATTGTCGCTCCTAAAAACCTGTTAGGTTCTTAGTGCGTCCGTGCTTGCATTTAAAAACCGCACGTGTGTGCCTGTCGGTGGCAGCGTACAGGTACACGTTTTGCACAAACTAGTATATAACGCACAAGCCTAGTGAATAATACACGTCAGTCAGCAGTGTCTGATAGTGTCAAACTTCTCAGTAATTGTCGCTCCTAAAAACCTGTTAGGTTCTTAGTGCGTCCGTGCTTGCATTTAAAAACCGCACATGTGTGCCTGTCGGTGGCAGCGTACAGGTGCACTTGTGCACAAACTTGGATAAAACGCACAAGTCTAGTGAATATAATACACGTCAGTCAGCAGTGTCTGATAGTGTCAAACTTCTCAGTAATTGTCGCTCCTAAAAACCTGTTAGGTTCTTAGTGTGTCCGTGCTTGCATTTAAAAAACGCATGTGTGTGCCTGTCGGTGGCAGCGTACAGGTGCGCTTGTGTGCGTTTTGCACAAACTTGGATATAACGCACAAGTCTAGTGAATACACGTCAGCACAGCATTGCAAAATGCGCAAGGGCGTTGGCAACGAACAAGGAAGTGGACGTGATGGTGGTGCAGGCAGAGGCCGAGGTCGTGGGCAAGCTCTAATTTCGCCACAACAAAGGGCCACATCTACTCGCTCGCACGTCCTGTCCCAAATTCTTGGGGACCGCAGCAGTACACCGCTCTTGAACCAAGACCAGTGTCAACAGGTTGTTAGTTGGATAGCGGATAATGCTTCCAGTCAGATTGGCACCACCACAAACACTCTGTCTTCCACACGGTCAAGTGTCAGTAGCCGTGATACTGCACCGCACATTTCAGAACCTGATCCTCCTTCCTACCACAAGGCTGAGTACACGTACACGGACATTACCGATCCCACACTTGGACACTCGGAAGAGCTGTTCACGTTTCCATTCGCACATTCTGGCCTCTCGCCAGCTCCTGTTGAAGTGGGTCATGAGGAGATCGTATGTACAGATGCCCAAATATTTGAGCAGCCACGTTCTCACGAAGTTTGCAATGTGTCTCAACAAGGGGTGGACGATGATGAGACACAATTGTCAGGAAGTCAGGAGGAGGAGCAGGGTGCAGAAGAGGAAGACGACGTGGTGGATGATCCAGTAACTGACCCAACCTGGCAAGAGGATATGCAGAGCGAGGACAGCAGTGCACAGGGGGAGGGAGGCGTAGCATCCCAACAGGCAGTAAGAAGCAGGGTGGTGGCCCTAGGCAGAAGTCAGGCAACCGTTCCCCAGAACAACAACACGACACAAGGTGCCTGTACAAATGTTAGGTCTTCCCGAGTCTGGCAGTTTTTTAAGTTGGCTCCAGATGATTATAAAAAGGCCATTTGCAACACCTGCCGTGCCAACATCAGCAGGGGTACCAAAACTAGTAGCCTGACCACCACCAGCATGATCAGGCACATGTCAGCCAAGCACCCGACTTTGTGGGAGGTACAACAGAGTCGAGGAGCAGTGCTTGCTGATGTC
The DNA here is from genome assembly GCF_048569485.1 of Anomaloglossus baeobatrachus. Taxonomy (NCBI): domain Eukaryota; kingdom Metazoa; phylum Chordata; class Amphibia; order Anura; family Aromobatidae; genus Anomaloglossus; species Anomaloglossus baeobatrachus. Next base: position 603,578,168 of record NC_134356.1, on the reverse strand, counting down.
ACTGCTACGTCTTCGCTTGTTGTGCATGCGAGCCAATCCCCTGTCCATGCTGCCTGCGAACAAGACTCCTCCGGCCCTGCACCTGCAGTTGCCTACGCAGAAATAACACCATCATCAAGCACGTCCTTGTCCCAGCGTAGCGTTCAGTTATCCATTCAGCAAACCTTTGAAAGCAGGCACAAATACACTGCCAACGCCCCACATGCCACAGTTCTAAATGCTAACATTTCGCGACTGCTTGCGCTGGAAATGTTGCCTTTTAGGCTGGTGGAGACAGAAGCATTCCGCGACCTGATGGCGGCAGCTGTCCCACGTTACTCGGTCCCCAGCCGCAACTATTTCTCCCGGTGTGCCGTCCCCGCATTGCATAACCACGTGTCACAAAACATCACACGTGCCCTGAACAACGCTGTTTCAGCCAAAGTGCACCTAACCATAGACACGTGGACAAGTGCTTGTGGGCAAGGCCGCTACATCTCGTTGACGGCACACTGGGTTAATATTGTCGAAGCTGGGACCCAGTCTGAGCAAGGGACGGAACACGTCCTTCCCACACCAAGGTTTGCAGGCACTACCTCAGTCAGGGTTTCACCCACACTCTACAGCTCCGGAATGTCATGCTCCTCAGCCTCATCCTCCTCCTGCGCATCCTCATCCACTTTACCCTCCACACCAGTCCCAAGCTGGAAGCACTGCAGCACTGCCTCGGCGAAGCGGCAACAGGCTGTGCTGAAGCTAATCTGCATAGGTGACAAACCCCACAATGCAGAAGAGGTGTGGATAGCTCTGAAACAGCAGGCAGATCACTGGCTCACACCTCTGAACCTAAAGCCAGGAAAAGTTGTGTGTGACAATGGCCGGAACCTGGTGGCGGCTTTGAGGCGAGGCCAGCTGACACATGTTCCATGCGTGGCCCATGTGCTCAACCTCATGGTTCAGCGGTTTCTAAAGTCATACCCAGAGCTGTCTGATCTGCTGGTAAAAGTTCGCCGCCTGTCTGCACATTTTCGAAAGTCACCTACTGCTTCAGCCGGCCTTGCCGGCTTTCAGCGCCGTTTGCATCTTCCGGCTCAGACTGGTGTGTGATGTCCCCACGCGTTGGAATTCAACTCTGCACATGTTGGTCAGGATATGTGAGCAGAAGAGGGCAGTTGTTGAGTACCTGCATCACCTAAGCCGTCGGGAAATGGGTCAAACTCCACACATAACACCTGAGGAGTGGAGATGGATGTCCGACCTATGTACCATCCTCCAAAACTTTGAGGACTCCACCAAGATGGTGAGTGGGGATGACGCCATTATTAGCGTCACCATACCACTTCTCTGCCTTCTAAAACAGTCTCTGCTCAAAAACAAACATGATGCATTGCAGGCGGAGCGCGCTGAGTTGGAGCAAGAAACAGTAGTGGGTGTGGGTGATAACCGAGCCTCGTCTCATCACAACGTGCAGTGGAGGACTATGACGAGGAGGAGGATGAAGACATGGAGCAACTCTCCGGCCAAATTGAGGATATGACATGCACACCAGTCATATCCTCGGTTCAGCGTGGCTGGCCAGAGGACAGGGTAGATGAGGAGGAGGAGGAGGAGGAGGACAGCATGTTCAGTCATCGTGTTTGAAAGGATACTGAAGTACTGGCTGTTAAGAGTCTGGCGCACATGGCTGACTTTATGGTAAGCTGCCTGTCTCGTGACCCTCGCGTTAAGAACATCTTGGCCGACAATCATTACTGGTTGGTAACACTGTTAGACCCACGCTACAAGGAGAACTTTATGTCTCTTATTCCCGAGGCGGAGAGGTCAGCCAAAATGCAGCAGTTCCGGAAGCCCATAGTCACGGAAGTAGGCAAAGCATTCCCCTCACAACGCTAGCGGCATAGGTCAGGAATCAGTGGACAACCAAGGCGTACAGCCGAGAGGGGCACAAGTCCAATCCGCCAGAGGTAGGGGAACAGTCTTTAAGATGTGGGATAGTTTTCTCAGCCCCTCACGTACCACAGCCCCTGAGGTGCGGGGCAGTGCCACAAGAAATCCTAAGTTTGCCCAGATGCTCAAGGAGTACCTTGCAGATCGAACAACTGTACTCCGACATTCCTCTGTGCCTTACAATTGTTGGGTATCCAAGCTGGACACGTGGCATGAATTGGCTCTCTACGCCTTGGAAGTCCTGGCCTGCCCTGCCGCTAGCGTTTTGTCAGAGCGTGTTTTTAGTGCCGCAGGTGGAATCATTACAGATAAACGCACCCGCCTGTCAACTGAAAATGCTGACAGGCTGACTCTGATCAAGATGAACAACGGTTGGATTGGGCCAGACTTCACCACACCACCAGCAAATGAGAGCGGAATTTAAAGTTTGTAACGGGAATTTGCCATGTACCTCCACTCACCCATGGGTACACACTTCTAGACTTTGGATAATCGCTGGACTGCTCCTCCTTCTCCTCATGCGCCACCATGATGACCGTTACAATAGTTAGGCCGTTGTTTCAGGTATACCCCCAGTGGTAAATTTTTTCGCCCATTCTTTCAGAATGGACATTACAACGACAGGAGACCCGCTCCTTTGCAATGGGAACAATGTTTTGAGGCCCTCATGCACATCTCTATCCAGGGACAATGTGGAGCCTCCCAATTTTTGGCTGCCCTGCCTAAGGGCTATACTACAATAGACCCACTTCCTTACAATGGGCACTTCAGGTTTACAGGCCCTCATGCACGTCTCTATCCAGGGACAATGTGGAGCCTCCCAATTTTTGGCTGCCTTGCCAAAGGGCTATACTACAATAGACCCTCTACCTTACAATGGGCACTTCTGGTTTACAGGCCATCATGCACGTCTCTATCCAGGGACAATGTGGAGCCTCCCAATTTTTGGCTGCCCTGCCAAAGGGCTATACTACAAAAGACCCACTTCCTTACAATGGGCACTTCAGGTTTACAGGCCCTCATGCACGTCTCTATCCAGGGACAATGTGGAGCCTCCCAATTTTTGGCTGCCCTGCCAAAGGGCTATACTACAATAGACTCACTTCCTTACAATGGGCACTTCAGGTTTACAGGCCCTCATGCACGTCAGTATGCAGGGGCATTGGTGAACCTCACAATTTTGGACTGCCCTGGCAAAGGAAAATACTACAAAGACTCACTTCCTCAAAATGGGCACAGTAGACTCAAGAGGCCTTCATGTACGTCTCTTCTTAGGGACATCGGAGTGCCACATAATGTTTTCACGTAAAATCTTTCATGTAATCTCCAAAAGTAACATACACCAGCTCTATCTCACTATTGGGTATGTGCCCTTAACATTTCCGCCATGAAAATTCATTTTGGTGTCATTTTTGAAAGTTTTCTGGTGAGTCCGTAAAAATGGCGTAAAACGCGGACAAAATTGTTCACAGCTGTGACTTTTGAGTGATAAATGCTTCAAGGGGTCTTCCCCATGCTGTTGCCATGTCATTTGAGCACTCTTCTGAGACTTTTGTGACATTTTTAGGATTTCTACATGCTTCCGGGGGGTCATTTCATAAAAATACTCGGGTCTCCCATAGGATAACATTGGGCTCGGTGCTCGGGCCGAGTACACGAGTATCTTGAGATGCTCGGCCCGAGCCTCGAGCACCCAAGCTCTTTAGTACTCGCTCATCACTAGGTACTAGTATACTGACATCTGTCATGTCATATGTCATCTTCGTTTTTGTATATGTACTGTATATGTTATAAAATAAAAAGTTATTAATTTTTAGACAAAAACAACTACTTTTTTTGTATAAGTCGTCTATTTTGGAGTGTCTAAATGGGTTTTCATTGGTATAGCAATGGGATTTTTAGATCTGATTACCTTTTCTACAAATTAAATATGTATCAATTGGGCTATAGTCAGCAGTGGGTACTGCAGGGATCTGTGTTAGGACCGCTTATTTTTAATCTCTTTATTAATGACCTTGTGGATGGAATTGCTAGCAAAGTCTTTGCTGATGGCACCAAACTATGCAAGATATTAAAAACGGACCTTTATAGTACAATATTACAAAAAGATCTGAATAAGATGTAGGAATGGGCAAATGTAGCGCCCCACGGGACCTGCAGGGCTAACTCGTCACCGGTCCAGTGGTATTTGGGGTTGCTGTGAATGACCTGACCCGGCACCGTGGCCCTGTCAGTTACATCAAGAGGGTGTAAGGTGACGGGTAGTTGGGGATGGGAGTTTGCTTTGCAGTGCCACCCGTGGTGCACGGCCAGGGATTAGTCGCCACTTCGAGATATTGCTCTCCTCCAGGGCTGATGTTACTACAACTCAGATAGTCCAGCTCCCCACAGGTGAAGCGAGCCCCGGGGAGGATGGTGGTGACGGGGGAAGGGTCGTTGGCACCGAAGCGTGGGGTGGTGGTGCTGGCAAATCAGAGTCTGAGACAGGGTCTGCGGTTCCAGGTGTTTTACTCACAGTTCGTGTGCTGCGCAGAGTATCAGTCATCTCCGTAATGGGCCCCAGCCGATCCCGGATGAATTAGAGGTCACCACCGGTGTTGTGAAGCATGTGAGACCTTCCTCCTTGTGCCTTGTAGTGTGGATCACCATGGCGTGAAGCTACTTAGGGACCCCAGTGTCCTTGACTTTAATTGCCGTCCCGTACGCAGGCAGCGCAAAACTTGTTATGGACCCGACCGTGGCAGTGGCTCTTGTCTCTATATGCTACTGGTGCCCTGGGACTTTTGGTGATGGCCAATGGGACGTGAAATCCCCCTTCCCTGCAGATTCTGGTAATCCAACGTGAAGTGTGTTCTACCTCAGGGCACTGCAGCCTGCATGGCACAGGTCCCGAAGGGGTTGTTGGGACTCACTCTCTGGCTAGCGAGTTGCTTCTCTGTCTCACAGCTCCACCTGGTAGTCTCCTGTTTCTCTCTCAGTCTGCCCGGCACCCGACCGGCCCCTCTGGGGGGAGCAGTTCAGCATCCCCCCAGAGGTCTTGCTCTTCTCTGCCTCAAGCTGTTCTCTCTCCTGTTCCAAACTGTTCTGAGGTAAAAACTGTTCTGAAGTGAAACTGTGTGTGCTCGCTCACTTACCCAGGCAGCCCCCACCTTACTGATGACTCACCAGTGCTGGAGAAAAACCTGTTGCTATGGTGCCCACCTGCAGTCTGGCAGGAAACCACCTAAGGGGTGCTTCACACATAGCGAGATCGCTGCTGAGATCGCTGCTGAGTCACGGTTTTTGTGACGCAGCAGTGACCTCATTAGCGATCTTGCTGTGTGTGACACTGAGCAGCGATCTGTTCCCTGCTGTGAGATCGCTGCTCGGTACACACAGCCCTGGTTCGTTTTTTTATTGTTGCTCTCCCGCTGTGACGCACAGATCGCTGTGTGTGACAGCGAGAGAGCGACGAAATGAAGCGAGCAGAGAGGAGGAGCCGGCATCTGGCTGCTGCAGTAAGCTGTAACCAGGGTAAACATCGGGTAACCAAGGTGGTTACCCGATATTTACCTTCGTTACCAGCCTCCGCCGCTCTCATGCTGCCGACTCCCTGCTCTCTGCACATGTAGCTGCAGTACACATCGGGTTAATTAACCCGATGTGTACTGTAGCTAGGAGTGCAGGGAGCCAGCGCTAAGCAGTGTGCGCGGCTCCCTGCTCTCTGCACATGTAGCTGCAGTACACATCGGGTAATTAACCCGATGTGTACTGTAGCTAGGAGAGTAGGGAGCCAGCGCTAAGCAGTGTGCGCGGCTCCCTGCTCTCTGCACATGTAGCGACGTTATGATTGCTGCTGCATTGCTGTGTTTGACAGCTAAGCAGCGATCATAACAGCGACATACAAGGTCGCTGTTACGTCACAGAAAATGGTCACGTAACAGCGACGTCGTTGTCGCTATGTGTGAACCCAGCTTAAGTGTATTGTGTAACTGCTGACTCATTGTGTTGTGTAAGCTAGAAGACACCAGTGGTTAACCTCTTCCTACCCGGATGAGCATTGCACCTCGAGTCAGATGCAATACCCTGTGGCGACTGAGCTTCAGGGGCACCACACATAGACACTTTGCAAATGAGATTTAATGTTGATAAATATAGAGTAATGCACCTAGGATGGAGTAACCCTATTGTTGCATATACATTGAATGAAGAAAAATCAAAAAAGCTAGCACTAAATGTGCACTACAGCACTAAAATTCCAACTGTACTTATTATAAATATGAGGTTTTTGGCAAAAAATTGCAATTTCTTGAGCCACCCCGCCACTTCACGGCAAATCTCTGTTGGGGCAGTCCTAACACTAAAATATTTTTATAAAATGTGCCAAACGGCCTCACATATGAAATAGTAGAACTGCTCTTAGCAGCACTCAACTGGTCTATTTCAATCCCGTACCCATGACTGAGTCATGGCTGTGGGCGGGACAGGTCCAGGCAAATGCTGCATGAAGTAAATAGCCTGTGGACAAAGCCTGATGACTGAATGTGAACAGTCACAAATCGCCAAAATCTAGACAGGTGGAATACATCCCAAATTGGGATGCATAGCAAGGTGGGGGTCAGCCACCAACCAATTCAATGAAGAAAAATCAAAAAAGCTAGCACTAAATGTGCACTACAGCACTAAAATTCCAACTGTACTTATTATAAATATGAGATTTTTGGCAAAAAATTGCAATTTCTTGCAATTTCTATACATTGAATGGAAGTAAACTCGGGACTTCAGAACAGGAGAAGGACTTGGGTATTCTGATTACAAATAAGCTGAGCAACAGCACTAAATGTCAGGCAGCAGCTGCTAAAGCAAACAAGATTTTAGGGTGTATAAAAAGAGAGATTAGATCCAGTGATCCAAACGTATTGTTACCCCTCTATAAATCACTTGTAAGGCCACATCTGAAACATGGGATCCAGCTTTGTGCTCCTCATTTTAAAAATATTAAGAAGACCGTCAGTTCAAAGGCGGGAAACTAGATTATTGCATGGAATGGAAGGCTTACTGTAGGGTGAGAGGTTGAAAAAGTTGGATTTGTGTAGCTTAGAAAAAAGATGCCTGAGAGAAATCTCATTTAATATGTGTAAATACATGTGTGGTCAATATAAAGGACTGGCAAATTACTTATGACTTCCAAAGACAATAATAAGGACCAGGGGGCATTCAGTGCAAGTGGAAGAGAGGCGATTCTGACAGCTTAAAAGGAAAGGATTCTTTACAGTTAGAGCGGTCAGACTGTGGAATGCCGACCACAAGAGGTAGTAATGGCAGATACTAGAACAGCTTTTAAAAAAAGGCTGAATGATTTCCTCAGTACAGACAACACTATCGGTTATAAATGACTTAGTGACAAAATGTAGAACTGGTGGAGGAAGGGTGAACTAGATGGACCCAGGTCTTTTTTCAACCTAAGCAACTATGTAACTATGTAATTATGTAACCGATTGGATCTATTGTTTCAGATTCAAATACATTATAAGTAATGTTTTACAAAATGATTCAACATATTGTATATGAATTTGGAAAAACAGAATCTCCATGTGTCTTTAGGTATAGACCTGTGCAGGTGGATTTGTAGGGACGCCATATAATGCCTCTACATAACATGAATCCACATGAACATTATTTTTATGAGATCTAAATGTCTTTTCAGCTTGGAAATTATAATTTATCGACGGTTACAGCATAGTATTAAGCCATGTATCGTAGTTGTACATATATTGCCCTCGCACCTTCAACAAATATTTATATACTTCTACAAATTCCACTTTCTGTCCCGGCTATGTGTAACATACCGCACATAGATTAAAGAATATCTCAAAACTCCCATTCTGGCAGTTGTTAATATATGAAGTTGAAGTCATGCATGACAATATATTTCAGGTCTTTACACAGACATAAGTTCTATTTCGCCTGTTCAAATATGAAACTCCACGCTTCTGAGGAACGGACCAGAGATTGTCCATCTATTCATTCATTCCATTGAACTTCAAAGGCTCTACAGAAAGACACCACTTCAAAGCTAAAGGGAATAGGTCTGCATTATTATCAGCTGCCAGCGAGCCTTACCTGGTAGGTGGGAGAAGGAGAACGATATGTGAACGTTGCGGAAAACAACTTTCAGGATATTAGAGAATTTTGATGTGCGCTCTGTTACCAGGTCCCACATTAAAGGGTTAAAAATGAATTCTACTAAAAAAGTCCTGAAATGTTTAGAAATGATGAAAATGGTCAAATAGCAATTTAATGAAGAATAATTAGAGCAGACACAAGAATTATAAACCACTATGCTGGTTCTAATCCCTGGTAGTGTTACGAGGCACTGTGGGGATAACGAGAAACCGGGGCCCCTAAGCTGACCCTCACACTATAGGGCCATGTGCTATACCTAATTTCAGCGATACCACTAATGCTGGGGATGTCTGAGTCTACGTTCTGGTCCTTATACTGACCAGCCCTGACCTTATACCTCTCCACCAGGGGGGGCCGGGGCACAAATGTGATTTAACCCACAGAAATAAACAAACAGGGGAAACCAAAACTCTGTCACACAGCACAGACAGACAGAGGTGTAAGACAAAGACAGATTAGGAGGGAAACAAGAGCAGAGAGGAAGCAACAAGATAACAGGTAACCTACACAACAACACTAATCACTAAGCAACTCTTTCTCCAGCAAGTCTGGGACACCACGACTCACAGATCAACACTGCATAAACAATATTTGGTATAGGTAAAAGATTTCCTCCAGTATAAAACTTAAGATGAGCAGAAGTGATTGGCTTCCTTACAACATGTGATCATAGAAGCCTAATGAGTAGGCTAGCTGATGTTAACTCTTGCAAGCCTGTTTATGAATGAGCAAACAGCAGGTCAATGCACAGGTCTACCTGAGTTAATCGGAAACAACAAAGAAACCATCGGATGAAGTGTCAGACTCTGCAATGTGAACAGAGCTTGATGCCACCATGACAGTCGGTAGGTTTTGTGCAAAACTCCATATGACAGGTAGTTAGGAAACGGGGAAGTTAGGGACTGAGGCTATGCTCCCTCTAAAGGCCGCTTTACATGCATGTAAAAGCACTTGCCCCTGTCGTTTGTGCATCACGGTCAAATCGCTGCCCATGGCGCCCAATATCGCTAGTACCCGTCACACGTACTTATCTTCCTAGCAACGTCGCTGTGGCCAGTGAACAGCCTCTTTTCTAAGGGAGCGGTTCGTGCGGCGTCACAGCGACGTCACACGGCAGCCGTCCAATAGAAGCGGAGGGGCGGAGAGCAGCCACATGAAAGACACGCCCACCTCGTTGCCGGAGGATGCAGGTACGGTGTTGTTTGTCGTACCTGGGGTGTCACACGTAGCGATGTGTGCTACCTCAGGAACGACGAACAACCTGGGTCCAAAAGCAGCAACGACATTTGGGAAATGGATGACGTGTCAACGATCAACGATATGGTAAGAATTTTGCATCGTTAGCGGTCACTCGTACGTGTCACATGCAACGTGTCACGCTCCTCGGGTCCCGGCGCCACCTGTCACTCACCGCCCCGGTGCCTGGTTCTCCTGCCCATGGCTCTGCGTCCTGCTCTTCCTCCTGTGTGTCCTTCGTGCCTCCCACCCGCCGGCCCCGGCGTGCAGCTGCATCCCGGGTCTCTCTGCCTGGCTCCCCTGCATCTCCTTCACTGCTTCCTGCACTGGTCTCCGGCACCTGGGCCTCGCGCATGCGCATTAGGGCGCGCGCGCGTTCACTCACCTCTTCTTAAAGGGCCAGCGTTCCGAAAACAGGATATGGGTGAATTCAGGTACAGGCTATATAAGACTTCCTTTTTCATATGGCCGGTGCCTGATCAACGTGTTCCCTGAGCTAGATGTTCAGGTACCTCTCTGCCTTGCACTTGGATTAACCCTGTCTCTTTCACAGAGTCCACCTGCCGCCCTGACCTGGTCCCAGAGTGCCGATCTCCCAGGAAGTGTCCCGGTGACTGTTTGCTGAGGATCCCGTCATCTCCCGTCAGCCTGAACCGTCACCTGGACTTTACCTGGATACATCAGCCTGCACGTCTCGCTGGATACGGACCCCGTCGGCTGGGACTGCTCTACACCTGTACCTGGTTCCCGTCATCTGTCAGGCCTCCGGTTCCCATTGGACTCTTAGTCATCTCCCGTGCCAATCTCTGAAGGACCCGTACCTCGTACTCACTGTGTTCCGGCTGCCGTGCATCTAGGCCCTCTGGTGGGGTGACCAGACAGTCCCTGTATAGGGGTTAGCTCTTGGTTGCCTCTCTGGGGGAGTCCGGTGCACGGTCCCGTGTATCCACATCCAGGACGTTACACAATGACGTCAATAACGAGGCCGGATGTGCGTCACGAATTCCGTGACCCCATCGACATCTCGTTAGCAATGTGGTTGAGTGTAACAGAGCCTTTAGGGATAAAATATAGGACCACATCAATAAATATCAATATTCCGATTTAACAATCCTCATCTTGACCTGCATGGCTTGCTCAACAGATTACATAGTGTGGCAACACCAAACTAGTGTTTGCAGTGCGTTAAAAGTTCAATTAAGAATTACTACATCTGCACAGTTTCTGAATAATTAGTTATAAAGTATCCAAATATTCAGTTCAAGTGTTTTTGTCTAAAATCCCTGGTGACCTAGAGCCTGGGAGTGCGGTGAATTTACCATCTGTCTATGCTTAGTGGTGCTGACAGGAGCAGTGGACATGTGTCACACTGTTTGCGTTTCCATTATATCTGTTGTATGTCATCCCTCTGCTTTTGTGTATTGTATGTATTGTGTCATTTGACCTCTTTCACCCCTGTGCACTGTCTCTTCCTTGTTGTGTGATGTATATTGGTATCTGGTGTTGTGTTTCAGGAGCTGTGTTCACTATGTGGTGTCTCCCGTATGCTGTGTGTTTTTACACTATATGGTCTCTTGTAAGCACTGTTGTCCCTGGTTACCAAGGCTATAATGTGGGCGCAATCTGTGGCTGCACAACTGACAGTACAGCAGTGCACTGTGGGATACAGTTACATCCGCAGCTGGCAATTATGTATGCAGATTACTCATATTCTAGGGTAGCGAAGGAATTAATGTTAATATTGGTAGTTTTCTAGGGCAGTGAGGGAGTTAGTTTTAGGATATCTGGTAGTTTAGGGCACTGAGGGAGTTAAGATAAGGATATCTGGTAGTCTAAGGCAATGAGGGAGTGATCCCTTGTAGTCTAGAAATATAGATAAAAGACTGACCTGCACATCCAATAGGTGTGAACAAGTGCTAGCTGACAACACATTATAACTACAAAACATATACAGCTGCACTCTAAAATGCTAACAATGAATAAGTGAACTCTGTTATTACATTACAGTTATATTAATATTTGAAAAAAAGATGTTTAGCTTATGTATTGGCCAATGCATGTGAGCCCGGTAACCAACGGCAAGGTAATCTCTGTATACTGGGAACCTAACTTGAAATGCCACTATCAGGGTAAAAAACCTCCATGTCTGGGCAGCTAGACTCCTGCTATAAAGGGGAGTGAACACAGCCTGGTTATAGGGTGGAGTGCTCAATCAGGAAGAGATGCACTACAATTATACAAAAAGACTGACCTGCACATTCAATAGGTGTGAACAAGTGCTACCTTAAGAGATTACCTTGCCGTGGGTACCGGGCTCACATGCATTAGCCAATACATAAGCTAAACATCCCTTTTTTTTCAAATATTCCTATAGCAGTAATGCAGTTCCATAGTTCACTTATTCGTTGTTAACATTTTAGTGTGCAGCTGTATATGTTTTGCACTCTTGTAGTCTAGGACAGTGAGAAAGTTTATTTAAGGATCTCTACGCAGTCTAGGGTAGTAAATAAAATATCCCTAATGTTCTAAAGAAGTCAAATGGGTAATTTTAAGGTCCCAAGTGGGGAGCAGTTATAACTGTATACCCGTGGTTCAGAGAATTACACACTTCTCCAGGCTCCATTCCAATAAATCATTTCAGAACTTTTGTTGGAGTTGGTAGGGTTTGCCCCAGTGACCAGCAAGTTGTCACCTATTCTTTGGATAGGTGATAATTTTCTAAATTGGGATAATCCATTTAAGGCATATGATGATATTGAATATAGAATTCTTCAAGAACCCTCCTATTTTTTCCAAAATATTTGAGCAAAATTGAATTCTACTCAAATTTTACAAAAATCTGCATTAGTCAAAATGTGTCATGGGATGGAATGGAAGTAACGGGGATAAGGGCTCCTGGACTGACTCTCAGGCTAAGGGGGACCTAGCTATCCCTAATCCCAGAATTATCTCTGAAGGTGAGGACGTCTGGGCAGCTGTCCTGGCCCTGCTCCTTACCAGCTCTGATCTAGTACCCCTTCCCCCCACCCCAGGGGAGGACCAGGATCAGAGTGGTAGCCCCACAGAAACTAGACAAAGAGGGGGGAAACCAAAATTCAGTCACACTGCACTCCAACACAGAGCTATAAGACAACAAAAGGTAAAAGGGAAACCCAAAACAGGAAGAAAATACAAGACAAAAGATACCATCACAACAACAGCAATCAAAAAGCAACACTTGCACCAGCAGCTGCAAAACAACTCCCTCTCTCCACATCAGGACTTGGTAGGATGTGATTCTATCAACTGCAAGGAAGAGGTGGCTGATGGGCCTTTTAAGGAGGATAGGACTGGCTACAAAAGGCTGCAGCTGAGCTCCAATTAAGCAACTTGCAGCAAGGGAATACTGACATTAACCCTTGCTGTGTCAACAGAAAGCTAAGTACATTTAATATTTGTCTCCAGAGTATAGAGAAAGCCTAAATAGTAGAACTGTCACAAATCATTCCATAGCGAGAGACAATCGTGACAGTACCCCCCCCCTTTCTACGAGAAGCCTTTGGACCCTCAAAACCTGAGTTGTCCAGATGTGACTTATTAGCGATACAAGCATTCTTCTCTGCTGACACCTGATCCTCCAGATCATTATCAACAAAAACTTAAGATGGCCAAAATAAACTAAGTTCTGGAGACACAACAAATAACCTGAGCGATGACCTGGGAAGTACATTATGAGGTTTAAGTACTGGGGGTAGCTCTAGCCAAATGGACGTAGGATTAATAAACTTCAACACTCTAAACGGACCAATAAACCTTGAGCCTGGAACTCCAGATTCATTCCTCCTCCTGATGGTTTTAGTGGACAAACATACGTATTCATTCATACACAGGTCCGGACCTGGAAGTTTATCTCCATGCATGTATCTTATAGCAGAGGAAAAACCAACAGCAGAGGTGTCTCGCTGTTTCTTCAACACCCTCCCCTCCAGTACTGGACACCTAGTGGAAACGACCAACCTCCCTTGAAGACCTCTACGCGTAGAGCACTGGAGCTTAACCTTCCTCCAGGGTGGAAGTAACACATAGTTCTTTTTAGGAAGTTCTGCAGTCACCTCTAGCAGAGAGGGGGACGTGTCTTTAACAGGAAGAGCAGAGATGGTAGCACCCAGGCACTCGCTTCTGCATGAACTGCCCCAACTGACTACTTCCCCTGACCACCAATCAATCACCGGGTTATGTTTTTCAACCAGGGAAGACCCAAAAAACAATGGGATTGGGTAAACTCTCCAAGGCATAATAGGAGAGATGCTCATTATGAAGAGGGCCTACATGCAAGTTTATCTCATGTATAGCCTGGATTGGATAAATTCCTTCTGGCTGAGAGAAGCTAAATCAATGGCCCAGATAGGGATCGATCTCACCAACGCACTAAGGGGTACTTTGCCCACTACGACATCGCAGGTGCAATGTCGGTGGGGTCAAATTGAAAGTGACACACATCCGGCATCGCAGGCGACATCGTAGTGTGTAAAGCCTAGATGATACGATTAACGAGCGCAAAAGCGTCGTAATCGTATCATCGGTGTAGCGTCGGCGTAATCCATAATTACGCTGACGCGATGGTCCGATGTTGTTCCTCGCTCCAGCAGCAGCACACATCGCTGTGCGAGGAACATCTCCTACCGGTGTCACCGCGGCTCCCATAGGATATACGGAAGGGAGAAGGTGGGCGGGATGTTTACATCCCGCTCATCTCCGCCCCTCCGCTCCTATTGGCCGCCTGCCGTGTGACGTCGCAGTGATGCCATAATACCCGCCCCCTTAATAAGGAGGCGGGTCGCCGGCCAGAGCGACGTCCCAAGACAGGTGAGTCCATGTGAAGCTGCCGTAGCGATAATGTTCGCTATGGCAGCTATCACAAGGGTATCGCAGCTGCGACGGGGGTGGGGACTATCGCGCTCGGCATCGCAGAATCGGCTTGCTATGTCGCAGTGTGCAAAGTACCCCTAAGAGTTAGACCCTGAGTCGGAGCGAGATATATTCATGACAAAATACTGACTTTTGTAGTTCTCTTCAGTATTGATCTAGCAAAATGGCGGAAACTGGCCGCCATTTTTCTGAACTGAAATAATAATCAAAAGGTTAAAAAAACTTAAAAGATCCTTACACTAATCATCTCTCCTGCCCCTCTGTTCCTCACCATCACCTCGGAGGATTCTGTGCATGAGATGACATCCTGACCTTTTCCACGCTTGCACATAACCCTCTTGGGCCTCATTAGAGGCGGAAGTCCCGGCTAAGTGTGTAGTGACCAGAGATATCAGTACTCGTGGCTACGATTAGAAAATGTGGCGATGGCGGGTTGGGTGACGGTGAGGAGCAGAGGGGTTAGAGAGGTAAGTAGTATGGTGGGTATAAGGATTAGTTTATTTTTTACATCATAACATCTATTAGGGTGTGGGGTCAGGAGAGAATTTAGCGCATAATAAGATTTGTTAAATTCCTCAGGAAAATTGAGCAAACAGACGAATTAGCATGTTGTCTGATCCATCTCCACTCTTACAGCATATTTATATTAGATATTTCGGGATATAAGGAAAACTGAATTACATCGCCTATAAATGCCGACCTAATTATAACAGAGAAATAGAACAAGATAAAGAGAGATATGAAAGATTGTGGCAAAGAAAAACTGCAATATAGTGAATAAAAAAATGTCTGCAAGGTTAATTATTATCCCATTATCAAAAGACCTAATAAATTGTGGAGCAGATTACATGAATAAAAGATCAATAAAATTGTTGGGCAGCAATAGAAGACGGTAAATTTATGATGACTAATTAAATGTAACGTCTCTGCCTTCATGCTTTTCATAGATGGAGTTGTATGCAATGTTTTTTTTTCCTCTCCTCTTTTTATAAGTGCGCACTGTAATTTATTAGGAATATAAACTAATACAAATGCACCCGCAGTGCACAATTCAGGCAGAATTGTACTTTTTATATTTGTAGTTTGCAGGAAATGTGTGTGAGTCAATTATATAACTAGCACATTATGTAATAAATGCAAGCCTGAGGAATAGCGTGATTTTATCAGAGATCTTGTTCTTGAGAGAATTTAAAGGGCACCTGGTATTTTTACAGAATATTACAACTCATACACATTTTTAAAATGAAATAGGATGTCTCCTATCAAAAATCTGAAACTTTTGGGTTATAAAGAAAAATCTGTAATAGCGCATTATAACTATGTGTCAAATATAGTATTGTTGTCATGTGAGGCAGACAGTGTTTTGGCACTAACAATGCCTCACTGTTTAGTTATGCCCACGAGGAGCTTAGAGTGATCATGAATGGAGAGTAGTGAACACGAGGTTCGATGTTCAATACTTGAACCAAACACACACTCTACAAAAAAAACAATGTTTGGACTCAGAGTTTGAGTACTTTATGTATGAACATCACTCGCGTGAGCATTGCTGTGCTCCGGTATGTTCGGTGCTCAGCTCAGTGTGAGCTGCTTGCAGTATTTGATGGGATCACACTGGGGGTAACAACTAGAGATGAGAGAACTTTTGGAGGTTCGGTTCACAGGGCACATTCGATCCTTGGATAAGGTTTGATTTGTGACCCTGATTTGAACGGAACCTTAGTGGAAGTCAATAATTGGGCAGTTCATGTCTCCACCCACATGCAGCCCGCCATAATCAGAACACATCCGGGGAGGGTGGGCGAGGTTTTCCTATTTTTTTTTTGTGCGTGCACATTACATCAGATCACGCTGTTGTTATCCCCAGCGTGAGCCATTCAAACACAGCAAGAGGCTCGCACAGGGCATCAATCATACGCAAGCATAGCACTGCTCACTTGAACTGCGGCAGCTGACCCCAGGGGTCAAGGATGCAGGGATAGGCTCAGGTGCAGACAGGATGGCTGGTGTAGGCTGGGTTGTTTGTTCAGGCTGGTACAGACTGGACTGCTGGTTCAGGCTGATGTAGAGGGTACGGCATATACAGCAGGTGTAGCAGGTACAGTGGGCATAGCGGATGCGTCAGGCGCTGCAGGTATGGCAGGTTCAGTTAGGTACTAGAACACAGGTACATGTAAAAGTCTTGAAAAGAAGAAAAAGGTTCCAGCTCCAGGGTGATAAAAACAAATTGTTCTTTATACGATTCCAAGGATTAAAAATATTTAAGGCAAATGTGGGGGATAGGGAAAACCACCTGGCGACGTGTTTCGAAAAGCATTCCCTATCCCCCTCATTTGCCTCAAATGTTTTTAATGCTTGGGATAGAATAAAGAACAATTTGTTTTCATCACATTGGAGCTGGAACATTTTTCTTCCTTTCAAGACTTTTATCCGCAGTTGGTCAGAATGCAGTTCAGAATGCAGTTCTGTGCACACTGGGACGGTGGTGGTGAGCAGACAAAAAATTTCTATTTCACATAAGGGACACATGATAAAGGGAATGGGAAATGGGATCTGACAACTAGCAGCATGTCTCTAGCAGTAAGAGCATGTTGGTCAGGCACCTTCCATAGAGGAAGATCCCGGAATCTATAGGCTGAGAGGTACTTCCGGGTTAGGGCCCACTGGCCCTTTAAGAACAAGGAGGCCCATGTGCAAACTCTAAGCACGCTCCAGGGAGACCTGTGTGGTGTGCGCAGGCCCCAGGAGGTGTCAGGAGAGATAGAGGGAGATGCCACCGCTGAGCAGCTGGGCGGGTAAATGTGCTGGAAAGAGGAAGTGGGACGGTGCAACAGCGTTATCGAAGCATAGTGATTGAGAAGAGGTTGTTCAACCACTAATGTCTTACCAATGTACGTATTCTTTACATAGTTGTTGGCGACTGGGGATTACTGTAGCATTCTAGTTTAGAATAAGGTTTCATGGCCACCTACATAAGATTTTTTTTCTGTTTTCTTGAAAGGAATGTGCCCCCTCTGTTTTGTACATAAGACAAATTGTATAAATAGCATAACTATTCGATCAGCAGCAAAAAGTTATAGAATAAAATATAAAAATTACATAATGGAACAAAAACATAAAATCTCCAAAAAGCTACACAACAGTTTTGCATCCAGTTCGGCCCATGACCTTTCCTGACGTGTGTTAATTGTTTTGCCTATACTTGCATATAAGGGTTTAAGAAACCAACTCATCAGATTAAATAAATACAGAAAGAAAAAAGTTATTGGCTTGTTTTGATCAGATACTTTCTAAAAGATTGACAATTTTGTATTAGCTTTGTGGGTTTAATTCTTTTTACATCTGATCACCTTTTTATGGCCCGACCAGTTTTTACAGCACTGATTACTGTTAAGTGACATAATAATGATGACATTTTTTGTTAGATTGTATTGTTATTATGTCAAAATTTTAATTAATTACATATAAAATGATCCAGAGCCAGGGGTATTTACAGGTATTACAAGACTAGGAAAGTGCACTGAGTATTTACCCTCGGTGAGCTACGACTGCACAAACATCCTCCCAGTATATGCCGGCAATATCAACTAGAGGCACCGTGTACTTCACCATTGTGCGCTTGATCTCACAAGGGGACATGTAAGCTGTTTGTCTATTAATTATCTTTTCCCACTCCCACTATCTAACGTAGAGAAACGTTCATTCACTGATTACAAACAGACTTTAATTAAATGTTTCAAAAATTAATTAAGGAGGAGGAGGTTGGGGACACTGGAAGTGTTGAATTGAGTTATAGAGCCTTATGAGAGTGTTTTCTCCAAGGTCTTCTTATATAACAATGTATATCCGCTACATGGACAATTGCATTGCTCATTAAGAGCAAGTTATTTAAAGAAGACCTGTCATCTCTGATGATCCATACAGCTACATGTGCTTGTACGCCCACTATATATTTCTTTTAAGTGTTTTTATGGAAATATACTCCTTAAATTGCTATGGATATAATCGGTATCTACACATAGACATATACTAATCTTTGTTTTGTTTCAGGAATGATAAATGGTTAAAAGCCTAACCTCAGCTTCAGTTCTTCGCGAAGATCCTGTTAAAACAGATGGATCCATATTTTCTTGAGTTGAAAATTCAGCGCCAATAATGTTTAAGGCTATGTGCGCACTTTGCTTTTTTTCCTGCGTTTCTGCAGCGTTTTGAGCTGCAGCGTTTTCATGGCAAATTGCATGCGTTTTGATTTCCAGGCATAGTCTATGGAAATTAGGGCTTTCTTGTGCGCACAATGCTTTTAAAAATACAGCGTTTTAGATGTGTAAAATTTGACAAAATCTCTGCTTTTGAAGAAGCAACATGTCAATTGTTTTTGTCATTTTGGCTGCGTTCACCCATTGAAATTAATGAGTTGTAGTAAAAAACTTAAATGTGAAGCAGTGCGTTTGCACTGCATTATTGTTGCGATCCGCATGTTTTTTAACATAACAAAGGCAGTTCTTTCGGTCCCTCTCTCTCTGTCGGTCGGTCTCTCTCCCTCTCTATGTCTCTATGTCTCTCTTTGTCCATGTCGGTTTCTCCCTCCCACCCCCTCTCTCATACTCACCGATCCATGATCACCGGTGCGGCGCTGCACGGCGCTCACACTGTGGCGGCTTCTCCCCTTTTGAAAATGCCAGCCGCTCATTAATCCATCACGTATTCCCTGCTTCCCCCACCCACCGGCGCCTATGATTGGTTGCAGTGAGACACGCCCCCACGCTGAGTGACAGCTGTCTCAGTGCAACCAATCACAGCTGCCGGTGGGCGTGTCTATATCGAGCAGTTAAAAAATAAATAAATAATTGAAAAACAAACGACGTGCGGTCCCCCCCCCAATTTAGATACCAGCCAGGGTAAAGCCACATGGCTGAAGGCTGGTATTCTCAGGATGGGGAGCTCCCCATTATGGGGAGCCCCCCAGCCTAACAATATCAGCCAGCAGCCGCCCGGAATTGCCGCATCCATTAGATGCGACAGTCCCGGGACTCTACCTGGCTCATCCTGAATTGCCCTGGTGCGGTGGAAAATGGGGTAATAAGGAGTTAATGGCAGCAGACCATAGCTGCCACTAAGTCCTAGGTTAATCATGGCAGTCATCTCCCCGAGATACCTTCCATGATTAACCTGTAAGTTAAAGAAAATAAACACACACATCCAAAAAATCCTTTATTTGTAATTACAGACAAACCCCCCCTCTTTCACCACTTTATTAATCCCACAAAAACAGCTCCAGGTCTGACGTAATCCATGCAAGGTCCCACAATGCTTCCAGCTCTGCTACATCTGTTACACAAGCTGACAGGAGCGGCAGTAGAACACCGCCGCTCCTGTGAGCTCCATGCAGCAACTGAAGTGAGTCGTGTGATCAGCTGTGCTATCACTGAGGTTACTCGCGGCCACCGCTCTCAGGCGGAGGACTGCAGCTATGGCCGCGAGTAACCTGTGTGAAAGCACAGCTTATTGCACGGCTCATTGCAGTCACTCAGGGGATTTGCGTTCACAGGTAAATCCTTCACGTTTGACCGCAAATCAAGTACCTGTTAGTAAAGGGCCAAAACTTCATCATCTGAGTTTTGGAAAGGGTCACTTTGTTATATGAGGGATAGGTAGATTTGTCACCTCTTTGTCTTGTTAATTTTATTAAATAATTGTATTCCCCAAAAATATCAATTTTGCATAATTTGATCCTTATATCTCTGTATCATGCTTTTTATTCCTTCTAGCTAGAAAAGTATGAATAAATTTATAATATAATATAATAATAAGTTTTATTTCTGTAGCGCCAACATATTCTGCAGCGCTTTACAATTCAGAGGGGACATGTACAGACAAAATTAGACAATACAAAATAACAAAATTAAGATACCAGGAGGAGTGAGGGCCCTGCTCGTAAGCTTACAGTCTATGAGGAAATAGGGGAGGCACAAAAGGTGAATGGGGGGAGAAAAGCTTGTCATATATGGCCCAGCCATCATTTTAATAGGGGATTCAAAACCAGCTGAATGAACCTGTCATCGGCCTGAATTTATACAGGTACAGGGGACAAGAATTGGAAGTAATTTTTTTTTTTTTAGGAAGGGCAGAAAGGGACTAGATTAGATCAGAGCAGTGAGGTGATAGGCTAGATAGGTAAAGAAATTCATTTTTAGGGGCCACTTAAAGGTGTGGATGTTGGAAATTAATCGGATTGCTCTTGGTAGTGTGCTCCAGAGCATATGGCGCAGCTCGTGAGAAATCTTGAAGACGGGAGTGGGAGGTTCGAATTGTTGAGGATGTCAGTCTTAGGTCATTAGCAGAGCATAGGGGTGATAGACAGAGATGAGGGAGGAGATGTAGGGTGGTGCAGAACCGTGGAGAGCTTTGTGAGTGAGAGTGATAAGTTTATATTGGATTCTGTAGCGGATAGGAAACCAGTGCAATGACTGGCACAGAGCAGAGGCATCAGTGAAGCGGTTGGAGAGGAAAATGATCCTGGCTGCGGCATTCAGAATGGATTGGAGAGGGGAGAGTTTAGTAACAGGGAGACCAATTAGTAAAGAATTACAATAATCCAGGCGAGAATGAATGAGAGCAACAGTAAGAGTTTTTGCAGAGTCAACGGTAAGAAAAGGTTGAATTCTCGAGATGTTTTTGAGGTGGAATTGACAAGAATGAGCAAGTGAACGAATGTGGGGAGTGAAGGAGAGATCGGAGTCAAATATAACCCCAAGACAGCGGGCGTGCTGCTGGGGCGTAATGATAGAACCACACACAGAAATGGTAATATTGGGTTCCGGAAGGTTAGGAGGAGAGGGAGAAAACAGAAGAAGTTCAGTTTTTGACAGGTTCAGTTTTAGATAGAGGGAGGACATAATGTTGGAGACAGCGGACAGACAATCGGTAGTAATTTGTAATAGTGCAGGGGTGATGTCAGAAGTTTGGTGTCATCAGCATAGAGATGGTACTGGAAACCAAATCTGCTGATCATTTGTTCAATAGGGGCTGTGTACAGAGACAAAAGGAGGGGTCCAAGGACTGAACCCTGAGGAACCCCGACCGTAAGGGAAAGAGGAGAGGAAGAGGAGCCGGCAAAGGATACAGTGAATGAGCAGTCAGAGAGGTAAGAGGAGAACCAAGAAAGAACGGTGTACTTGAGCCCGATAGAGTGGAGCATAGTGAGGAGGAGCTGGTGATCCACAGTATGGAATGCAGCAGAGAGATCCAGGAGGGTCAGCAGGAAGTAGTGACTATTAGATTTAGCTGTTAGTAAATCATTAGAGACTTTAGTAAGAGCAGTTTCAGTAGAATGTAAGCAGGGAAAACCAGATTGTAGAGGGTCGAGGAGAGAATTATCTGACAGATAGCGGATTAAACGGGAGTGGACCAGACGTTCCAGGAGTTTTGAGATGAATGGGAGATTACAGACAGGTCTGTAGTTAGCGGCACAATTTTGGTCCAGGGATGGTTTTTTAAGTAATGGGTGTATGCTGGCCTGTTTGAAGGAGGAGGGAAAGACACCAGAGGAGAGAGAAAGATTGAATATTTTAGTTAGGTGAGTGGTGACAGCTGGGGTGACAGATTTAAGGAGATGTGAGGGAATAGGGTCACTGGTGCAGATAGTAGGGCGACAAGATATATCTTGGTGTTACTAGTTGAAGGTACTGCGCCTCCCTACTACAGCATTCCTTTAGCAATCCATACTGATGATGGTCCAAGGTAGATCAAAACGTTAATTTTCTAGATTGCAAGCACCTCATTAAATATAATTTATTTCACTGAGATTTTGTGTGCCATGTTTTGATTTGGTTTCCCCCTTTCATACGGATTCAAACCCTTTAGTCTGTACTCTGTGGTTGGCTTCTCTGTCTGCCAGACCACAGTAGATTCATCTTTTCTTCAGGTGTTTAGTTTCTGTTAGGCTACTTTCACACATCAGGTTTTTTCCATCAGGCACAATCCGGAAAAAAACGGGTAAAACGGATCCGGTACCGCATCCGTTTTATCCCCATAGATTTGCATTGTTACCGGATTGTGCCTGATGGCTTTGCGTAGCATCCATTTTTTTCTGGATGCGGCAAAATTAATTAAAGCGGCGGCCGGAGGCAACGTATCTTTTGTCCGGCAAAAAAAACGCATCGCGCCGCATCCGGCCGCTGCGGCAAATGTTTCAATACATGCCTATGGACGCCGGATGCGGCGCGATGCGGAAAAAAACGCATCTGGCCGCCGCATGCGGTTTCTTCCACTGCGCATGCTCAGTAGCGTGCTGCAACCGTAAAAAAACGGACGGGCCGCATGTAAAAACTTATGCAAAGGATGCGGTGTTTTTGCCGCATCCGTTGCATAGGTTTCACAGCCGGATTGAGCCGCACTGCTCAAACCGGATGTGTGAAAGTAGCCTTAGCCATGCTTTGGTTTTTGCAAAGGTAAAGGTAAATTAATATACTAGTATGCCTGCACAATCACTTTTTGGGTGCAGCTTTAGGCTGCTTTCACACATCCATTTTTTGCAGTGCGGCTCAATCTGGCTCAAAAACCTATGCAACGGATGCGGCAACAAAAACGGATCCGTTGCACAAGTTTTTCCATGCGGCCCGTCCGTTTTTTGACGGATGCGGCTTGATACTGAGCATGCGCAGTGCAAAAAAACGCATCCGGCGGCCAGATGCGGTTTTTGCCGCAGGACACCGCATCCAGCGTCCATAGGCTTGCAATGTAAATTACGCCACATCGCGCCGGATCCGGCGCGATGTATTTTTTTTGCCACACAAATAAAAGTGCCAGGCGACGTTCCATCCGGCCCCCGCATGGGCTAAATATGCCGCATCCGGCAATAACCGGACGCAACGCAAGGCCATCCGGCACAATACGGCGCTAATGCGAGTCTATGCGGAAAAACGCAACCTGCGGCAAAAGAAAACGGTTGCGTTTTTTCTGCAAAGCGCCGTATTGTGCCGCTCAGCAAAAAACGGATGTGTGAAAGCAGCCTTAAGTCATACCTCCCAACCGTCCCGGATAGATCTAAGAACATGCATAGGATGGGCACTTTTATGATGTAGTACTGTGTTGACTGCTGTAGGTTTCTATATAACTCGAGTTCAATTTTGCCCTCTGTAACAGATAAGTGGCCCTGATGATCCACTGCTGTAGAAAAGGAGGCTTAGTGAAGATTCCACGCTAAAACAGCAAGTTATCCCTTTAGAAAACGCACGAGAAGAGGCCAGGGCAGGCACAAGCACCACCCTAACAGGGAAAAGAAAGAAAGTAGCGTGGAGAGACTAACGCATCCGGCAGAACAAAAAATCTACAACCTTGTTGTACATCACCTTTTTTGGTATTGTTTTTAACATTGTTTTTATTGCACCTTTGATGACAGCGTGACCCGCTGATTTAATATTCAGGATATGATGTCACAATTTGTTAGACCCATCGAAGCACTACCACGGAGTGAGAAACAGCCGTCGTCTAACGTGCTGTCCTGTCTTATCCCCTCCCCGCTTACCACAGCATGTAACTCCTTAGTATGAATAAATGTCCACACTTCTACACAGCAACAATCGGTGAGTGCTTATTCTTTTTCCTACCTATTTACACAGTGGAATTTTCGTTGCTTTTTGAATGAGCACCACGTAGCTGTGTTATGCATTTCAATCTAAGTCCTTTTGGGCAGCCTTTACAGGTTGCAGCAGCAAAACGCTAAATGTGAACTCCGACTGATATCATCATCCAGAGTAGTGCCCTGTGCATTTTTCCTTCTCAATTCTACCCATAATACAAGAAAGTGTTTACTTATATTTTTTCTTTTTAGATCCGTGTTATCTTTGGTTTGGAATGATATATTGTCAGCCAGTAAAACTGTTGTAATACTTTGACAATATTGTTTCCAGAAGCAATCTTGGAGTCAGAGATTTGTTCAGGCGTCTTCCCTGTGCTGTTCCCATTCTATTTGGGTGCTACTTCCATCCATTTCATTGATTTTCCTGCCCCCTCAGACCTCATGGGAGGGTCTGCAAGAAAAATGTTCTAGTTTTCCACTGACTTTTACAGTATTATGCTCATTACTTGAGCATTACAAATTTCTAGACAGGCGTACCGAGCACCAGAGCATTTTAGTGCTTTTCCATCACTACTAAGGACAAAATACTACCCAGAAGTTGTATGTAGCACCCCTGCGGTACCAGGTGCCACAAAATGTGAACGTGGAAACCCAAACCCCGCAATATCCCTGGCAGTCAGTACACCAACACCAACACCTTCAGGCCACATATACAACCCTAACACCACACAAGGAGACTGCCTAGCAACAGGTTAAAGGGATGGGCACTGCTTGGATAGTCGCCACCCAATCTGTAGGGAGAGACCCAGTGAGGGGGAGAGGCCAGTGGTTGGTTGGGAAGTTGGCAGGAGGAAGTAGTGAGTTAAGAGGAGTTAAGTGAAGGAGTGCGAAGGAAGGAGTAGAGGAGTTGTGAGGAGAGGAAGGAGTTGAGAGTGAAAGTACAGAAAGACCTGAAATAACAATGGAGTGCTGCAATAGGAGTGAGGGACTGTGGAGTACGGAACCAGGACTCCAGGAACTGTGGGTTACATGTGGAAGTGTAAGACTCCAGGAATGGTGGGGCAGCTGTGGAAGTCTGGAACGAAGGCTCACAGGATTCAGCACAAGGCGGGGTGCAGACCCTAGGATAGCGGGAGACTTTATGGTCAACTGTTAAATCTGCCAGGCGAAAAGATCTCCAGGGTCCATCGCCAACCAAAGAGTCTGAAGTATCAGCAGCAAAAAGGGGACCGGGGACTGAACCCCTTAAATAGTCCAGGCTGCCTGTAATAGGACCAAGACTGAAGACAAGGAATTCTCAAGCAGCTCTAGGCCACGGGAGCCCATCAACAACAAGTGTGCACAGAGGACAGCCAACGCAGGTCACAGCTGGTATGGAGAACAAGGGAGCCGAAACACCTGTAACCAGCACCAGCGGGTCCAGGTACCAGCCACAAGTAAAGGCATATTGAAACTGCAATATCGGTCTGGGCTGTTTCCTTCTCATCTCTGCACACACATAATGACTGTCCCCTACCATTGCCCCCCTGCATTATCCACTGCTGGGGTCTGTCCCTGCTTGCGGAGAGCCCAAAACACCTCAGCTGCACTACTCCATCAGCCACAGAAGAACCCTGCAGCAGCGGCCCCAAAAACCTGGCTGCATACTACAAGTGGCATAGTCGAGAACGCTTTTTATTTTATTTCCTTTTTATTTTTTACCCCTTTCTTTTATCGGACCGAGTACCCCACAGCCCGTCACATGTACTTTGCACAACACCGCACCATTTTGCATGGCATAGTATCACTATGGCATAGAAATGACAGGACATGGTAACAAGGTGATATTTCCACTGGCTCAATGGAAACCCACAGCCACCAAGACAATGCAGATTATAACTATAAGAGTCCAATCCTCTTAGACGATACCCTGCAAATCAGTAGGTAAATTAATCAGAATATTATTTTTAATGCATTTTAAGACATTTTATGAATGTAATACATATATTCAATTATAATCTTTACTATCACACATAAGGGAAGGGCAACTTGTAATATAATACTATAATAAATAATAAAATATATCTAAATACCAAGATTTGCATCCAGTACATGTACAGTATACGATTCCCTGGGATTTCTTTCTGCATTTATGGACAATCAAGTAGCAGAAGTGACATGGGAACCCAGTTATGGCATTGGTATAACTAACTGATACAGCAATGATAAAAGCACAAAAGACATTTGCCAGCACCCCTGCAGAGATCTCAGTATGGTGTATATACCATGCAAGATAAAAGCAAAGGAATCACTCTTTAATAATAATTTCCCTTTAAGCAATGCCTGGAGACTATTTTCTTCAAGCACTTTTCTTTACGAAGAAGTGAGTCATGAGCACAGGGGTACTGGCGATGCATATGACTAAGTGTATGTATTATATTCCATTGTTTAGAATAATCTACCCACAATCAGAACCAAAGTCACACTATAGAATGGATGATAAATGTTATAACACATATCACTAATAGCACATAATTAGTTTTATTTAACGTTAGATCAAAGACCACTTAACATCTACAAATTGAGTTTCTATGATGAATAACAGGGATGGAGAAAAGGCAGGCAAGAGGGACACTGGTGAATTTTAGTTGCCTAGAGCATTGCGTAGGTGGGGTAGTGCCAAAAGATAAGCAGATCTTTTGGAATTTGAATACACTGACTTTTCCCCAAAAATTTATATTTGCAGCAAATAAATTTAAGAAAATCTAAATACAGGAAATCTTATAATTGTAATCAGAAAATACATGTCGGGAGGAGAGAGAAAAAGAACCACGATGACCATAAGAGCTTATACTTTGTAGGAGAGTGGAAGATAAAGCCACCCTTACAATAAGAGCATACACTACAGGAAAGAGAGGGAAGACCCTGCTGACCATAAGAGCTTATACGCTACAGGAGAGAGAGGACCCCGCTGACCATAACAGCTTACAGTCTACAGAAGAGAGAGAGAGGACCACGCTGACCATAGGAGGTTACACTCTACATGAGAGAGAGGACCCCGCAGACCATAAGAGCTTACACTCTACAGGAGAGAGAGAAGACCCTGCTGACCATAAGAGCTTACACTCTACAGGAGAGAGGACCTCACTGACCATAAGAGCTTACACTCTACGAGAGAGAGAGAGAGAGAGAGCGGACCCCGCTGGCCATAAGAGCTTCCACTCTATAGGAGAAAGAGGGCACCCTGCTGACCAAAAGAGCTTACACTCTACAGGAGAGAGAGAGAGGTCCCCGCTGACCATTTGAGCTTACACTCTACAGGAAAGAGAGGGAGAACCCCACAGACCAAAAGAGCTTACACTCTACAGGAGAGAGAGGGGACCCACCTGACCATAAGGGCTTCCACTCTACAAGTAAGAGAGAGAGGACCCCACTGACCATAAGAGCTTACACTCTATAGATGAGAGAGACTTAGGCTGGTGCCACACGGGGACTACTGCGATCCTTGCATGACACTCGGCTCATGCTGGCAGCACAGCGGGAGCCGGAGGGGAGGGCCGGCTCTGAGGAGGAGAGGGAGGGATTTATCTCCCTCTCTCCTGCGTTGACGGCTATTGCCATTCTCACTCTGCACTAACAGTACACCGGTATACTGCGAGTGCAGTGCGATTTTTCTCTAGCCCCATAGACTTGAATGGGTGCGAGAGAAACAAGGATCACATTGCACCCGCAGCATGCTGCGACTATTTTCTTGGTCCGATTAGGCACATAGGCTAATATTGGTTAGAGTGGAATGCGATGTTCTTATTTTTTGTAATATGGGGGTCAATGATGGCTTATTTTTTGCGCCTCGAGCTGACGTTTTTAACGATTTCATGTTAGTGTGGATGCTACGCCTGTTATTGAATTTTGCACAAAATTTTTAACGTCAAAAAACTGTAATTTGGAATTTTTTGCCTCTATGCTGTTTACCGATCAGATTCATTGATTCTATATTTTGATAAATCGGGCATTTTTTAAAGCGTTGATACCAAATGTGTATATGTTTTTAATTTTTTTAACCCTTTAATTTTCAATGGAACGAATCGAGGGTGAGTTAAACTTTTAAGTTTTTTTATTTTTTTTAACTTTTTTAAAACTTTAAATTATGCTGTCAAATTTTGACAATGCTATTTAAGGGGTTACAGGTGAGGGTGTATTGCTGATCCACCTGTGCCTGTGAAGTACACATGTCTGCTGTTAAAATCAGCAGGCATGTGCGGGGATCTCTGCTGGCTCACCGCAGCAGCTGGCAGTGATCACCCCTTCATGATGTAAGATGTACGTTACATCCTAGGTCGTGAAGGGGTTCAAAGAATAAACAAATGTTGGAAAATCTTTATGTACATAGCTGTTTCAACAGGGGTAAAAGGGAAATAAAGCTTATTTTAATGCTATCTCAATTTTCTGAATATTTAAATGGTAAAGTGTTTAAAGGCATTAATCGAGCATGAGCAATAAAACAATATTTTTTTAAAATATAATATAAATAATTTAGATCAGGTAACAGCTCCAATATTGTATGGGTGAAAGGTGTTAAAACATTAATCAAATTAATTGAACAACTTAGATTTAATAGGAAACTTACACTATGGAACGCATTTCTGTATCATTGGCTAATTTTTGCTGTGTACACCCAGTACAGTTATCCACAGTGCACAATCTCCAGAATGATGGACTGAGCTTTTTACATAGCAAAGAGTGATATTTAGTGGACCTTTAGTGGTCCAAATAGATATTGCAGAATATATTCAAACCAGATACCTATATTTGGACTAAAATAAACAAATAAATAAATTAATAAAAGACACATGGGTGTCTTTTAGACACCTAGGAATCCCCGCAGTGCAGAATTTAATTATGGTACACAAGACGAGATTGCAGAATCAAGGGTAGGTTTTATTAATAGGCAGGAAATAAGTGTTTATACAAGTGAACGGGGTAATTATTCTAGCAACAGTAAAGTTTTAACACACTGCAAACCCAGGCTTCAACAGTATGTCGCCCCAGCTATTACAAAGATCACCACTACAATAAACTTGGTAGACACAAACTAATTGCAACTGCACTGCCCTAGAAATCAAGTTTTCCTTCACTACTCAGGCCATGTGGATACCGCACTCTTGCTACCGAGGCCTACTCTACACCATATCAAGTGTGGACACCGGTAAAGAGTCACAGTTCAGTTGAGGGGAGACAAGTCAACTCCTGGGAGCTCGGTGCTGTGATGCTCGTCGGTGCACATTTCTCCTTGCAGGGAAAAGGATTCCTCGGATTCGCACACCTCAGGCATGTCTCAGTCCGGTGGTCACTTAACGGTGATCAGGGCTCTCTCACAGTCCGGTTTGTAGTTTCTTTCGCACCATACTTCTTCCAAAACCGCCGCTCTCAGACAGAACACAGATAGCATCCCTTCTCTCTCACTTCCCTCAGGCAACCCGACTGCTCGTTCCCATCTAAGCTCTTAGCTCGTTGTTTCTCCCTTTCCCGGCCTTTTTGTGGCCTGGCTAGTCCAAGTTCACAGTTCAGAGGGGGAGTGCCAGCCAAGCCGTCCAGTCCATAACATGCAGAAAACAGGGGGCTTTTTCTGAAAGTCATAGTGCTCTACTTGTTTCGTAGGGGTAATGTCTCTGTGTCTGAACTCCAAGAGTAACTTTTCTATTTAGTTATAGATATTCCATTAACAATGTATTATACTGTGTGTTTTGTAATAATGGAGATGTTTATTTATCTAGATTTATATTTTAAACATGTTTTATATTAATTTTATGGATGACAATTTAATTGAATGGTATCAGTTTAGAGTTGTATGTAAATAAAATTGTTCACATGTATCTTGAGGCTTGAGAAAGACCACTGAGGTTGAAATGTTGTATGCCTGGTGAATAAACACAACAAATACAGATTTTTTTTATTTTTTTACCATTTGTATGGACTTTTACAGTTCAGGAAGGTGCTAGTCAGGGGCCACCATTTTGTTAAAGGGAACCTGTCAGACAGGTTCCCTTTAAATCTGCATTTTGGCAAAAGCTGATTTTTGTAAAATTCAAATGGTAAAAATAACTTTTGCTCATTTTTTTTTACTCATTGAGATTTCACGTTGTTTCACAAGAAGAATGGTGCAGCCTGACTGGACACGGCACTGAAAAACAATATAATTTCCATGGAGGTCATTAGGCAATGCCGGTGACTATCATACAACAGGTACATTGTTAGTATTAACAACAGAAACCAAATGACAGATGTGACCTGACCCTTATGACATACTGTACATTGTAGGTGGGCAATTAATCCTTGTTCCGTCTCTAAATATCTGACTCGATTTGTGTAAATGTAAAGCTTCGATTCAGCTCATGTTCCTTGATTTTCCTTTTAAATAAAGATAAAAAGTAGAGCAGTGATTCTTCCCTCTCATCTCTGAGTTGTGTGTTGAAGGCGGATATAATTTAAGCGTTTCTTGACAAGCCAAGAAATGGTGGATTTAATTGGAAAATATCAATCTTCGTCTACTAAAATGCTTTCGAGAAGCTCTAAACACCGGGGCTTTTGAATGCAGATATATCTTATGAAGAGCATTTGTCTGGATAAGAAATACATCATAATTACCTGCTCAGCCGTTCCACCTCACCATACAAACCTGGGATCAAGCGCTGTATGACAGGGAACTCTTTAAACAGGACTTCTGATAATGAATGTCACATTTTTAAGCAGATGTGTCAGCTTGCCAATATTTATTTGGTCCGTACCGACAAGGGCCTTTCTTTCTCACTTAGTTATCTCTTCTAATACCCTTTCATGTCAGGTTCATTTGTAGCCTTGTATGAGAACATTTTACCATGGAGAATAAATTCTGCCCGATGATGACCTCATTCTACAATCCCTGGTGACATCAGTGGTGAAAGCTAATACACAGAGACAGTTAAGGCTATTGTTAAAGGGGACGTCAAGTAAAATATAGTCAAATGTGAAAGAATCACAATCAGGGTCATAACTATAGGGGGGGTCATAGGGCTGTAACTATGGATAAATGAATCTGTTTATTTGATACAAACTTGCCTCTATTGCTGTTAAAAATGCCTTTATTATTGAGTTCTCATGAAACCCAAAGTACTTGTACAGTGGAACCTTGGTTTACGAGAACAATCCGTTCTGGGAGTGTGCTTGTAAACCAAGTTACTCGTCTAGCAAAGCAAAATTTCCCATAGGAAATAATTGAAAGTCAGACAATTTGTTCCACAACTTGTGCAATGTCCCATCCTGGTCCCCTATTGTGCCATTCCACACACGCACAAACACACACACAGACACACACATATTATGCTCACCTACCCTCCATTCCTTCGGCAGCCTCTAATCTGGTCCTTGTAGTCCGCAGGTATGTGTATCTGGTAACCATCATGACCAATGCAACAGCTTCCACTGTCAGTGCTTCAGCAGCAGACGTCATACTTAGGAGCCGCTTGCCTCTGATTAGTAAGCACGCTGACAGCAGCAGCTCCTGCATCGGTCGGAATGGTTACCGGATACACATACCTGCGGACTACAAGAACCAGGTTAGAGGCCTCCTTGGAAATAGAGGGTTGGTGAGCATTATATGTGTGTGTGTCTGGTGTGTCTGTATGTGTTTTTGCGTGTTAGTGCGGACTGCAAGAGCGGGTCTAGCGCAGTGAAATTATGGAACCGAAGTGTGTGCGGTGAGTATTTGCTCGTACAGCAAAGCATTGCTCGTAAATCGATTTACAAATTTTCAGCAAGCTTTGCTCATATAGCGAAATACTCGCACACCAAGTTACTGATAAACCGAGGTTCCACTGTGCTTGCAAATAGAACTGATAGGGGTTAAAAATAATAAATTATACTCATCTCTTACTTATACAGCTCCCCTATCTCTCTCTATTCTCTTTCTTGTCTATTTTTTTCTATTAGACCTGTTTTTTTCCAAGCAATTATAATCTTTCAAGCAATGCTATTTACTGGATGAAGTGGAAATTTCTTTAAGGCCCCTTTCACACGTCAGTGATTCTGGTACGTTTGTGCTTTTTTTTAAACGTACCAGAACCACTGACATACGCAGACCCATTATAATCAATGGGTCTGCTCACACGTCAGTGATTTTCACTGACCATGTCTCCGTGCAGCGTACACGCGTGTCCGTGATTGCCGCACGGAGACATGTCCATTTTTTTCTGGCATCACTGATGTCCCACGGACCACGCAGTCGTGTGATCCATGAAACACGTGCCAGAAAAAAACGTGCTTTTAAAATAAAAATCATTTTTACTCACCCGGCTCCAACGATGTCCTCTGCAGCCCGTGCAGCTTGCTGCTTCTGAGCCGGCTGATTACTGTCGTGCATATTTATGATGCACGACACAGCCGACCCGAAAGCAGCTGCTGCGGGGGTCAGCGCCGGCCGGATGCTGTACCGCGGGAGCGATCAGCACCATGGAGAGCGGGAGCGCGCACAGGTGAGTTAATCTCTAAGTGCAATCACGGGCCACGGAGAACGGAGCCCGGATTGCACTTAGACAACCCACGTGTGCCGTGATTCACGGCACACATAGGGACATGTGCGTGTTTTACACGCCAGTGAAAAACGTCAGTGTTTTTCACTGACGTGTGAAACGGGCCTAAAACAAATCAAATTTTGGAGGAAAATTTGTTGAAACCCGCAAATTCACAAAATCTGCTAGTCTGTTTATTGTTATAATAAGTCACATTGCTGTCGTCACATAGTCTAATCATATATTTTGCATGGTATACGGTAAAAATATAAATACCGTATTTTCCAGATTGTAAGATGCACTTTTTTCCCTCAATACTTAAAAGGGCAGTGGTGGAGTGGGGTCATGGGAAGCAGGGTCGGCAATACTGAGGGTGTCGCAGCGGCGGTTGGTGCCTGATCTGACTGCGGGATCTATTGAATTGCCCGTGGTTGGCATGATGAACTTCAAGAAAATGGCTTTGGAGGTGGCATGTGTACAGATTGACGAGATGGACTTCAAGAAAATGCCGCAAAAGCCATTTTTTTGAAGTCCATTGCGTTAACCTCAGGTGATTCAATGACGTCCGCAGTCACATCAATCACTTGCCGCCACAGCGACGTCCCAATACCCCATCATGTGACCCTCCTTAGTCACTCCACTGCAGTTCAAAACTACAAAGTCTACTAGGCATTGCTCCCACCTGGCCATAATCCTACTCCACACTGATGAGGGGCAATACCCCGAAACAGCTGTCTGTGGATGGTTACCTGGCCTTGGTATTTCCCTTGTCATATCTTTAAACTTGTCAAAGAGTTGGCTATTGACTAAAAGGCCCACTTAATATGGTGGTTATGGTGGTCTCCTAAAAAGAGCCACTCCTTGGCGAGGTCCTTCCCGGAGGGATATCTGGCTAGTTTCTGTGTTGAGACTCCTAAAAGAGACTCCACAGACTTTTTTAATTTGCATATTTCCCACTGGGCAATGCATCTAGGATTTCACTGTATTGAGCGCCCTCGTTGGCTGCCGGCAGTGTTTTCTCTGGCTGGTCTCCGCGACATCAGTGATTGTTTTGTCTTGTTGGTCTACTAGGCATTGCTCCCACCTGGCCATAATCCTACTCCACACTGATGAGGGGCAATACCCCGAAACAGCTGTCTGTGGATGGTTACCTGGCCTTGGTATTTCCCTTGTCATATCTTTAAACTTGTCAAAGAGTTGGATATTGACTAAAAGGGCCACTTAAAATGGTGGTTATGGTGGTCTCCTAAAAAGAGCCACTCCTTGGCTAGGTCCTTCCCGGAGGGATATCTGGCTAGTTTCTGTGTTGAGACTCCTAACAGAGACTCCACAGACTTTTTTGATTTGCATATTTCCAAGGGGGCAATGCATCTAGGATTTCACTGTATTGAGCGCCCTCGTTGGCTGTCGGCAGAGTTTTCTCTGGCTGGTCTCCCCGAGATCAGTGATTGTTTTGTCTTGTTACTCCACTGCAGTGACACCCCCACAGCACGCTGGCAGATCAATGGCACCCACCACCATGACACCCCCGAGGCCACAGTATCACCTATCCTCTGTCCACTTACCCTGCTGGGACGCAACACTCCCTCCTTTGAGCCCACAGCATTGCTGATCCTGCCTCCTGTGAGCTTCCTGAGCCGCTCCACCACCGCCGCTCCTCTCTGGTAAGCATTATGATTAAGACACATTTGGATTATAAGACAGATCCTCATTTTAACATTAAAAATATTTTTTTCCTATTTGTCTCCTCTAAATTTGGGATGCGTCTTATATTCTGCGGCGTCTTGTAAAGTGACAAATACGGTACATGCTATGTTGCTATGGTATGGGCTATGTTGGTAGAAAAATAAAAAAATATATATACTGTCTATATATATATACAGTTAGGTCCAGAAATATTTGGACAGTGACACAATTTTCGCGAGTTGGGCTCTGCATGCCACCACATTGGATTTGAAATGAAACCTCTACAACAGAATTCAAGTGCAGATTGTAACGTTTAATTTGAAGGTTTGAACAAAAATATCTGATAGAAATTGTAGGAATTGTACACATTTCTTTACAAACACTCCACATTTTAGGAGGTCAAAAGTAATTGGACAAATAAACCAAACCCAAAAAATTTTTTTTATTTTCAATATTTTGTTGCGAATCCTTTGGAGGCAATCACTGCCTTAAGTCTGGAACCCATGGACATCACCAAACACTGGGTTTCCTCCTTCTTAATGCTTTGCCAGGCCTTTACAGCCGCAGCCTTCAGGTGTTGCTTGTTTGTGGGTCTTTCCGTCTTAAGGCTATGTCCGCACGTTGCTTTTTACCTGCTTTTTACCTGCTTTTTTGCTGCTTTTTCAACTGCAGTGTTTAATGCCAAAATGGTTGTGTTCTGCTTTTCAAGCAAAGTCTATGGGAATTTGGGTTTCTTGTCCGCACTATGCAGTTCAAACTGCAGCCTTTTTGTTGCAGAACTTTGGTCAAAAACTCAGCTTTGCAGTGCAAAACCCAAATGGCAAAAACAACTGACATGTCAATTGTTTTTGCCATTTGGGTTTTGCACTGCAA
This sequence comes from Anomaloglossus baeobatrachus, assembly GCF_048569485.1. Classification (NCBI taxonomy): domain Eukaryota; kingdom Metazoa; phylum Chordata; class Amphibia; order Anura; family Aromobatidae; genus Anomaloglossus; species Anomaloglossus baeobatrachus. The sequence goes on along the minus strand of NC_134356.1, from coordinate 603,543,272 downwards.
AGCTGAGTTTTTGACCAAAGTTCTGCAACAAAAAGGCTGCAGTTTGAACTGCATAGTGCGGACAAGAAACCCAAATTCCCATAGACTTTGTTTGAAAAGCAGAACACAACCATTTTGGCATTAAACGCTGAAGTTGAAAAAGCAGCAAAAAAGCAGGTAAAAAGCAGGTAAAAAGCAACGTGCGGACATAGCCTTAGTCTGGATTTGAGCAAGTGAAATGCATGCTCAATTGGGTTAAGATCTGGTGATTGACTTGGCCATTGCAGAATGTTCCACTTTTTTTTCACTCATGAACTCCTGGGTAGCTTTGGCTGTATGCTTGGGGTCATTGTCCATCTGTACTATGAAGCGCCGTCCGATCAACTTTGCGGCATTTGGCTGAATCTGGGCTGAAAGTATATCCCGGTACACTTCAGAATTCATCCGGCTACTCTTGTCTGCTGTTATGTCATCAATAAACACAAGTGACCCAGTGCCATTGAAAGCCATGCATGCCCATGCCATCACGTTGCCTCCACCATGTCTTACAGAGGATGTGGTGTGCCTTGGATCATGTGCCGTTCCCTTTCTTCTCCAAACTTTTTTCTTCCCATCATTCTGGTACAGGTTTATCTTGGTCTCATCTGTCCATAGAATACTTTTCCAGAACTGAGCTGGCTTCATGAGGTGTTTTTCAGCAAATTTAACTCTGGCCTGTCTATTTTTGGAATTGATGAATGGTTTGCATCTAGATGTGAACCCTTTGTATTTACTTTCATGGAGTCTTCTCTTTACTGTTGACTTAGAGACAGATACACCTACTTCACTGAGAGTGTTCTGGACTTCAGTTGATGTTGTGAACGGGTTCTTCTTCACCAAAAAAAGTATGCGGCGATCATCCACCACTGTTGTCATCCGTGGACGCCCAGGCCTTTTTGAGTTCCCAAGCTCACCAGTCAATTCCTTTTTTCTCAGAATGTACCCGACTGTTGATTTTGCTACTCCAAGCATGTCTGCTATCTCTCTGATGGATTTTTTCTTTTTTTTCAGCCTCAGGATGTTCTGCTTCACCTCAATTGAGAGTTCCTTAGACCGCATGTTGTCTGGTCACAGCAACAGCTTCCAAATGCAAAACCACACACCTGTAATCAACCCCAGACCTTTTAACTACTTCATTGATTACAGGTTAACGAGGGAGATGCCTTCAGAGTTAATTGCAGCCCTTAGAGTCCCTTGTCCAATTACTTTTGGTCCCTTGAAAAAGAGGAGGCTATGCATTACAGAGCTATGATTCCTAAACCCTTTCTCCGATTTGGATGTGAAAACTCTCATATTGCAGCTGGGAGTGTGCACTTTCAGCCCATATTATATATATAATTGTATTTCTGAACATGATTTTGTAAACAGCTAAAATAACAAAACTTGTGTCACTGTCCAAATATTTCTGGACCTAACTGTATATATATATAAATACTGTATGTATGACTCTAGAAAGTTGGAAAGAAAGTAAATGAAGAAACAAAAACAAAAATTTCAGACTGGTCAATGTGAACGTAGAGTGTCAGACAACCTCAATTGATAAGGAAAATAATAATATTAAGTATTAAGCTTGTTCTGTATGTAAATCAGTGGTAGTCTGACACAATAAGACACATCCATATTGTTCTACATTTGAATTCCTGTTCACGTGACACTTTAATTCCACCCTTGATCCATCCAGGAACACCAACAACAAGCCACAAATAATAAGGTATGGGTAGATCAGTAGACAGTGGTATACTGACAATAGATTCAAACCACCAAATGCTTTGGGACCTGTGACCTGGGATACTCAGTATCAAAAATCCCTGTACAATGCCTGGAGCCCGACCACTTCATATGCCACATATGTACCATATTTTTGGGATTATAAGACGCACTTTTCCTTCTAAAAATTTGGGAGGAAATTGAGGGGTGCATCTTATAATCTCAATGTAGCTTACCGGGGGTGGTTGAGAAGGGTCGCAGGAAGCTGGGGAATGCTGCAGTTGCTGTGCAGGGGCTGTGGTGGCTGTGCAGGTGTTGTGGCAGCTGTGCAGGTGCTGTGGCGGCTGTGCAGGGTCTCCAAAAGAGAGCCTCAGCACCACCAATGAATAATATGAAAACCACTGTGCCAAGTATCTAACAAAACATTGGAACAACAATTGATACAAAAAGGCACCAGGGTTCAGGATGATAAACAACAACTTGGCATGGACCTTGATTAGTGCGAATAATATAAATTTTATTATACATGGGGTGAAAAAACACTCACATTTAAAATCATTTAAAAACAGACATACCAAATACTGTTTCCTGCATGGTTCAAACCTGGCACATGTTCAATAATTGAGGGTAAACATATATAATCCAAGATGGAGAATGGACTCTGTCCCCTAGGGAACTCTAGGTACTCTATATATGCATCCCATATACAATTAAGTGTGCCTGCATTGCACCTACTGGTTTTGAAAAGCCCGAAGACTACCACCAAGTAATATAAATCACAGCTGAAATAGCCAGATTTAAGTCTAAATAACGACTATACAGGATTACCCAGGCAGCAATGCAAGGTGCAGGAAACTCAGTACAGGACCCGACGCGTTGCGCCAGTCAAGCTGGCTTCATCAGGAGAATATCCATTGGATAGGATAGGAGGATATTCTCCTGATGAAGCCAGCTTGACTGGCGCAATGCGTCGGGTCCTGTACTGAGTTTCCTACACCTTGCATTGCTGCCTGGGTAATCCTGTATAGTCGTTATTTAGACTTAAATCTGGCTATTTCAGCTGTGATTTATATTACTTGGTGGTAGTCTTCGGGCTTTTCAAAACCAGTAGGTGCAATGCAGGCACACTTAATTGTATATGGGATGCATATATAGAGTACTTAGAGTTCCCTAGGGGACAGAGTCCATTCTCCATCTTGGATTATATATGTTTACCCTCAATTATTGAACATGTGCCAGGTTTGAACCATGCAGGAAACAGTATTTGGTATGTCTGTTTTTAAATGATTTTAAATGTGAGTGTTTTTTCACCCCATGTATAATAAAATTTATATTATTCGCACTAATCAAGGTCCATGTCAAGTTGTTATTTATCATCCTGAACTCTGGTGCCTTTTTGTATCAATGGCTGTGCAGGGTCTGCAGCGATGGCTGTGCAGGGTCTGCGGCAGCTGATGCTGAGTCTATGGTGGCTGGTGCTGGGGCAGCTGTGCGGCGGCTGGTGCTGGGGTGGCTGTGCGGGATCTGCAGAGGCTGGTGCAGTGTCTGCAGTGGCTGGGCTGGCACTGCGAGGCAGGCAGTGAGGACTTCAAATAATGCTGCCCGGAGTCGGCGTGTGCGCAGATGGAGCTCTCGGCTCAAGCTCTCACGCACGCTCTGCCTCCGTCCCATTGATCTTCCAGCAGCGGACTTAAGGAAAATGGTGCCTGGAGGTGGTATTTGTGTGCAGCACCCTTGCTAGCAGCCAGTGCTGCTAGGATCTGGGGCCTACGGTACGGGTCGAGGAGTTCCCCAGACCCGGGGGTCACGCAGACACTCCGAATAAAAGGGGGACGTATTTGTACAGGGTTGATTGTAGAACGTCTGTGACGCCACCCACAGTGTGTGGTGAAGTGGGACACCACCGCTGCTGTTGTGAGATACCCGGGGAGATGGAATGGCAGCCAGATGTTAACCCCTCTGTGGGTAGGGATGGTTGCCCCGGGACCCAGTGTCTCTGTGCAGGGAATGGCAATGGCAGGGGCTTGCATGCCCAGATGGACTCGGGGATAGTTGGTTACTCACAATTGAATGAATTACACGAGTCTTTTGGTAAACCAAGGTGCTGGTGGCCGGCCGCCGCGGCCGGTTGTACTCTGGTCCTCCACCAGGGCTGGTGGTCGCTGTCATTTCCTCTGCACTGTTTTTGTGTATTGTGGACTGTCTGGTTTGGAACTCAGGAGTCCGCTCCCGGCTTTCTGTGTGCCTAAGGAGCCGTGCCCGCTGACACTGACCCGTGGGATCTATGGGCCCTGGTGGTTGCCCTATCCCTCTCTGTGGGTGGTTGTCTGTTTTTAGGACTTTGGTTGGGACAGGACCTGTAATCCTGCCCTCAATCGGTTAATTAGCTAGGCCGCTGGTTTCGGTCCTAGCTTCAGGGTCCGTGTACACCCTCTGTGCACAGTTTCCGATCGGGTCTCCAGTGTCGGTACCGGTGGGCTCCAACCCTTCTCCGGTCCTCCTCGGATCTGCAGGCCATCTTCCCGTGTCCTGCTGATGGAGACCACCGTCTGCCACCTAGCCAAAGTACCAGGGCTCCGACCCTGGTACCATTCAACTTGAACCTCCTCTGCTGGAGCTACATCTAGCTCCAGCCCACTCCTCTCAACTTGAACTACAACTTCATCTGTTTGTTTTCCCGCCTCGGGTTGTCTAGACCCCTAGGTGGGCGTTTCCTAACCGCCTGGTCCCGCCCACTGATGTGCCTGTCTTGCCCTAACTAGGGTTTCAGGTCGGTTGTATGTCACCTAAATGAGGGATGGTGTTATGCGGGGCCTACGTGTGACTACCTGGTTTTGCCAGGGCATCACACTTGCACAGATGAGATTGCGACTTGTCATTGAGCCAAGAGCTCAATCTGCACTGACTCTGGGTGCCATTTACTTGAAGCCCGCACCGCCCACAGTCACCGCCGCTACCACATGAGCCCCAGCACAGTTGCCCCAGCACCAGCACAGCTGCCCCAGCTGGAGTCTCAACACAGCTGCCACAGCCGCCACAGCATAGCTGCCTCAGCATCAGGACAGCCGACAGTTTCTGGAACACCCGCTGCTCCTGCCTCCTGTGACTCCGCTCCACCACCACTGCCACCCTCTGTAAAACACCACCGGATTATAAGATGGATCCCATTTTTTATTCACCCTTATTTGCTTTTTGAATTTGGAGAGCATCTTATAATCCGGTGTGTCTTATAAACTGAAAAATATGGTATGTACCTCAAAAGTCAGGATGATTTGTATAGAGTAGGCTCATGTGTTGAGCCTGCTACATAGTTGGTGTGTATATTCTGTTTACACCTCTACATAGTTGGTGTGTGTATTCTGTTTACACTTATGAACAAAAGGGTAAAAATGTTTTTGAATGCTATAGACAATCTTCTTGGCTAACTCATAGATACATTTCACTTCCAAGTATTTAGCATATAATTAGTTATGCAGATTCTTGTCATGTCACTATTTTGTTACTGTTTTGCTCCTGTTGGTGAAAACAGATTTTTCTTCCTGAATTATACAAATTACAACCTTCTCTCAAATTTCTTAGTAGCTCAATGTGTTATTAGGTTGATTCCCAAGCAAAAGGTTACTAGTTTGAATCAAAGAGCAACCATGAAGAGGGAAAAGCATTTTCCAGATCATCAATAGTGGTATCTTGGCAAAGAAACCTACCAAACTTCATCATGTGAGGCCATGACAGTTGGAGAAATATGAAATTATGTCCGTCCATTCATTCAAAAGTCAAGAGGTGGACCTCCAGGCAAAATGTCAGAGTCAACAAGTCAGATAATCCCAAAGACTGTCAGTTCTGGCAGTGGAGATGGTTATACGCTCCGTAATAGTGAGATCACAGACATCCATGTAAGCACCGTGTGATGGACGTTACACAAGTCTGGAATGGTGGCTGGAAAAAAGGTGAAGGAATATCTACTTCAATATTGTTATAAGAAGTGTCGGCTCGAGTTTGCAAAGAACTATGATAAGTGAACCGTAGAATAATGGATACGGGTGATTTGCAGCGATGAGACAAAATTCGATAGGTTAGGTTCAGATGGGAACAAATGGGTCAGGAAGAGATTATGGAGAAATTGAAGTAACTGTCAAGTTTAGTGGAGGAAACCTGATAATATTGGGTTGTTTCACAGACAAAGGAATTAGATACTTGACCAGGATCGATGGTGGTCTTAATGCTGAGCTATATGTAAGTATCTTACAAGAAGAGTTACTCTGTACACTCGAGTACTATGGGTATGAATAGGATGAGACAATATTCTGGCAGAGCAATGACTCCAATCATATGTTAAGCTTGACAAAGAAATATTTAATGACAATAAAGTAGAGGCACTTGATTTTTAGGAGCAAGAGAGTAACAATGCAGTGACATGACAAGAATCTGCATAACTAATCTTTTGCTAAATAATTGGCAGTCAAATTTATGTATGAGATAGCAAAGATGATAGTCTATAAAATGAAGGTAGTCTCACGTACAAAGTTGTAGTGGATGGTGAGATATGGAGCCTGAAAGTCAAAAGTTCAAAACATTGTTACCCTTTTTCTCGTCATTGTATGGAGCAGACAACTACCTTTAACTGCTGCAATTGCTCTAATTGCAGTAATTTAGCTCCTTAGATACCATGGTGAACAACCATAATGGTATCTAAGCGGGTAGACCTGGTGGGAAACATTTTCACCACAATAGGCCCCAGTAGCATGAAAAAAAGGAACCTAGCGGGTATCCAGTTTAGCTCTGCTCAGTCCCCATTACAGAAAATAAATCTCTCTTTTACGGTATAAGGGCTTGAGTGGAACTAACCACACAGTTGTGTTATCAGGTCGGGAACATTTGGACAGCGCATATGGAATATAAATTGCTGGGCAATGCCAACTGCATGCGGATGATAGGTTCTGCGGTGGCAAGGAAGATGAAATGGAGGCTGATGGACGATATCTGCTGCCTGCGATGATGGGGACTGTGGTGGCTGGGGGCTGTGTCAAGGCAGGTAACAGAATGAGGACTCGGGAAAAATATGCTCGCTTCACCCATTGACTCTTAATGTGCTCAATACTCGGGCATTACCGGCGTCCAACATGCTCGATTTGAGTACCAACCAACTGAGCAGTTTTGTGCTTGCTCATCACTATTCACCATCTATCAGTTTATAGATTGTGTGGGTTATTTTATTTCTTTGATAGTACAGTGAAGATCAGTTGATGTTACATTTTTTTTCTTGGTGAACACAGAAAAAAAATTTAAAATTTAGAATTTAAATGTTTGGCCTTTTCAACATCATTTTTGACCACTTCCCCTTTTTCACCCTGCAAAAATCCTATTGCATCTTTGACTTTTCATTTGCTTTTGATATACCACCAAATGTATGTATATAATATCTTACAACTGATGTGGAGAATAATGTGTTTGAAGTCAGACTATATTGTACATGAATACTGAACATGCATGCAAAACTATATATATGAAACACGGAGTGCTAAGAAACCTTGATAGAAGTTCCCATTTGCATTTAATATGCTGCTTCAATTGTTAAAATTCCATGTTACCACAGGAAAGTTCCAGAAATCTTAGACTACATGAAGTAGCGTAAATCATTTCATTGGAATACTGCTTCATATTTCTAGAATAAAAATGCAGTAAATTTATAAGGACCTGTCATCTCTTTTGCCTGACTGTTTTAGAAACTACTTCTGCTTTATGAAATAGTAACTTTTCATTAAAAGGAAACTATGATCAGATAATAGAAACCTATAGTTTAAATCAGGTTTCTTATTTGTATTTTTGGAAAAGGTTTTTGTTAACTAAACAAGTACTTTCCCAATTTTCACAATGATCATTGGGGCTTTTATAGATTCTTACTTCCTCTCCTTTCAGTAGTTTGCAGCAGTTTCCTTATCATTAAAGGCAGAATAACTATGACAGTACAATATCCACCATTCACAATATGGAATGTCACAGCTCTCCCTTCTCCCCTTCCCATCACAATGACCTTTGCACAGTCATAATAGATATTTCAATACAAAATATGGATTTTCTTAACCTTTTCCTATCCAATACAATTTCCTGTTTCGCCCATTGAAAACCTACTATAGGTCGTTATCAGTTATATTTATTCCAGCGTTCAGTAGTGAAAACGGAATCTGCTCAAACCCATTGGCAGAAGACAACATTCGTTGCCACCCATCGGCGTCGACCTCTGTACCCTCGTCATCTTTGTCGCTGATATTGGTAGAAAGAACGCTTTCAACATCACTCAGTTCCGACTCTACAACTTCACTTGCATCGTCTGAATCGCTCTCACTATTACTACTTTCACTAGTATCGATTACACGCTGCCTTACTTTGTCCGGATTCACGCACCTTCGTTTCGCTATCTCTTAGCCATTTTCACTTGCAAAACAAGAAGGAAATAAAACTGGGTTGGGATAAAGGTCGTCAAGAACAGATGCAACCATTGACTGCCAAAAATATCACTATGTATGAAGTCCTGCCTACTATGCTTAGAAAGGGGACTTTACACTCAGTGGCCCACTAGAAGGGACTTTGGACAGTAAAGGCCCCCGTTACACACGTCGATTTATGTCGTCAGGTTCACGGATTCCGTGATGCACATCCGGCATCGTTTGCGACGTCGTTGCGTGTGACACCTACGAGCGACTCTGAATGATCGCAAATAGGATGAAAATCGTGGATCGTTGACACGTCGTTCATTTTTAAAAAAACTTGTTAGCTTTGGGGAAGCAGCCAACATAGTCCTCTGTTTAACACCCTCCCAACATCGAACAACATTCAAACGACTTGAAAATCCCCTTGCTAAAGCGAGCACTAAGACACGTGAAAGACACGTTGGGTGGTCCACGGCAGTCCCCCCCTGCAGGTTTACTTCTTTGAACTGGTTGGTATTAAATTTTAACTTTAAACGGAATGTTTTTTACTATCTGTACTTTACACTTCAGCCGGTTCAATTCTACTTTTGCCCTGCAGGGGGCAGACTGCTGTTCTTTTCATATGGCACCTAACTGATTTTGTCTAATAAAGCACTTTAGCTTCTGACTCATATGCATTTTTATTAGGGTCCTGCCATTTATTGTACTGTATCTCTGTATTCTGTAATTTAAGAGGAGTGTGTTATCACCCTCATTCACCCCTATACACTTTGCAAAATAACAGGATTTTGACAGTTTTTTCTATGTTTTATCTAGTGTTTTGTATACATAGTTGGTTCATTTTTCTATGCCCCCTATTTGTGTCATAACCATGTTTACCTTTTAAATTTACTATCAATAAAATTTAATAATTTTAAAAATTTCCCAAGTCCACCCTCTTCTCCATTTTTTCATATGCTGCTTTGGTGGACATTTGCATATCACATGGATTTTTTCCTTTGATTTTATATGATGGGATTGATGGAATTGTTGACTCTAACAATATTCAAACGACTGCCTGGATACAACAATATATCATTGATCGCTGATGCGTCGATTTTGAGATCGTTATGTGTTACAGTAAATAAACGAGCTATAAGCGATACCGGCAAATCGTAAATACGATCTGGGCGTGTCACGTCGCACATGCGATCGCACGATAAATCAACGTGTGTAAAGCGGCTTTTACATGCGTATGAAATATTGATGTCCCCGACCAGGGGACAAAGGTGTTTAATGGATTATTTTGAATGTCAAACCCCCAGGGCGGATTCAGGATAGGAAAAGGTTAAACAACAGGAAGTTAGAGTGTAAAGAAGACTTTTAGTCAGTGTGAAAATGTTAAAATTCCTATTTTCTATTTTCAAATGAAGTTGTGTTATGTTAAAAAGAAAATGTTGCCCAAAAATTAAAATACATTTAACACAAAAATCTTTTTTAAGCTATGGGTCATTTTCTAATTACACTGGTATAAAATTATGTTCATGCCAATGATGATGAAATGCTATCACCAGGGGGTGCATGTACACAGGAGAGATGTAGAGCTCCTAGATGTAATGCGTCGTCTGCCCACTAGATGTCACCAGTTTCTAGACTGGGAGGTAGCAGAATGGTCCTACACGCTGAGAGTCAGAGTCGGGAGGTCACGTCAGTGCAAAGGAGGAAGAGGAGCCGGGAGGTAACGTCAGATACTGATGGGGAGCAGAATCATAGTCAGAGAGCTAGGCAGGATCAGAAGGCGAAGGGGAACGTCAGTACAAAAGGGAGGAAGTGGAACTGAGGGAACAAGACAAGCAAAGAGTCAGGAAGTCAGGGAACACAGACAAGATGGATAGAGTGGTGGACAGGGAGAGGAATTGGGGTAGCGGGACGAGGATCAGAGCAAACTCACGGGAACCAGAAGCGCACACTGCAGAGCAGGAACTTTCACTGGTGAAGTTCCGGTGGAAAAAGCCCAAAGATAAAGCAGGGCGATTACCGGAACGAGGCACCAAACAATCCCTGCTCCCCGGCAAGGTCCTGGGGAACTAAGTAATAGACAAAACCCAATGGCTCTCCAAGGAGCAGAGCCCAAGGTGAATTGTTACAGATGTCTGAACAGTTTTCTATGAAGATTATGGTGTTGAATAAGAATTTGACTTTAGTTTTACCAGAATGCCCTTGTTTCTGAGTAATGTATTTGTTAATTAATAGTAATGAGCGAGTGTGGTTGGCACTGCTTGATACTCGATTGTGCATTGGGGTGTGCTTGGCTGCACTCATTACTCGATACAGTATCACGAGTGCTCAAACAAAAGCTTGAGTCAAGCCCTGCATGATTCTTGGCTGTTAGAGAGTCAATCAACATCTGGGATTGCGTGCCATACACGGTTATGTGGTAGCCATATTGGTTACTGGCATTACTTTGATTCCCCAGATGCATCACACCATCGTGTCTTATATGAGACTCGGGGCCATGATGCTCAGCACATTCTACTCTAGAAGCAGTTCAAAGAGAGTTGATGTAGGAGGGGGAGCTTACATTTGAGCAGGGTTTGTACACTTGCACCCTCTAGTGCCTTTCATGTGCAACTAAAGAGTATTTTTAACCTGTTTAATAAATAAATAACTTAACAAAAACACCATCATTGGGTCCCGCTTCTTTTTGATCACCTATCAAGGTAAAGTAATAATCTGCCGACTAATATTATCAGGCTGGGAAGGCCCATGATTATTTGTCCCTTCCCAGCCTAAAAATACCTGCCCGCAGCTGCCCCAGAAATACACATTAGATGCCCAAAGGTGAGAATTTTTTTCTTAGTTCACTTCTGCTGCTGTTCTGAATAGTCTGTATTTTGTTTTATAAAAGTCCTCTTGCGGTTCCAGAGATATAAGCCATTTGTCTATTGCTAATTTTTATGTTTGCTTGTTTTTTACCAAATGGGGTGTTGCTCACAGGATTAATTGGGGATATGTCTTTAGGCTACCCTGCAATTTTACCCCCATTGGTAAACGGCATTTAAAAAAGCACTTGATAAAAAAACAATATCTCTCCAACTTTATGGTGTACTTGAAAAACAATTGAACAAAAAAACAATACTCAGAGTAAAAGTTGGAATAGAGTAAGAGCAAAAATTTGCTACTATTTTCCTCGTGACAGGTCCTTTTCAACTCCTTCACCCCCTGGCGATTATCCCATTTTGTTTTCCTCACCTTTTTCCAAGAGCCATAACTTTTTATTGTTCCATCAATATTGCCATATGAAGGACAGGTTATACTTCTGATTGACACTTTTCATTTTACCATATACCACAGTAAAAAAAAAGGGGAAACAATTCTAGTGGTATTGAAAATTGCAAAAAAAGTGAAATTCCACAATTGATTTTTTTTTTTTTTTTTTATTCACCATGTTCACTATGTGTAAAAATTGACCTGGCAGTATGATTCTCCAGATGAGTACGAGATTATAGATACCAAACGTGTATTTTTTTTTATTTAAGTAGTGAAAAAAAATCTCAAATTTGTAAATAAAAAATGTTGCTTATATCGCCAATTTCCAAGACTAACATTTTCATTTTTTTGGGAAATGGGGCCGAGTATTGGCTCTTTTTTGCACCATGAGCTGATGTTTTTACAGTTTTGGGGATAGATACAATGTTTTGATCACTTCTTATTGGATTTTATTGTAATATTGTAGTAACTAAAAACATAGTTCTGGCGTTTTACCTTTTTTTCTTTCTATGTTGTTTATCGATCAGAGTAACTTACTTTATATTTTGATTAATCAAACATTTTTGAATGCAGTAATACCAAATATGTGTATTTTTTGTAAGTATTTTACTTTTCATGGGGCAAATAGGGGTGATTTCAACTTTTGTGTATTTTCTTTTTTTGGAATTTTTTTTTTTTACTTTATTTAACAGGGGATTTGAATCTATCGTCTGATCGCCTGTACTATTCATAGCAGTGCATCAGCAATGCTCTGTAGAGCAAAAATCATAATCTCCTATGAATGCTGGCCATAGAATTGTAATGGCATAGACTCTGAATTGTAAATTGCTGCAGAAAATGTTGCCACTATATAAACAACAAAATAATATTATAATTATTATTATTATTATTATTATTATTATTGGCAAGCACAGGGGTCATAAGCTGACCTCTAGCAGTCATGACAGCCCATAGCACCCCACAATGAAGTCACAGGTTGTCATGAGTGTATCTCACTCGGGGGACACCCTGGGTGAATCTGGTGTCAGAAGATCACAGCACCTCGCCACTGGTAGGTTCACTGCTGTTATGTGATAACATCTCCTTGCTTGTGGTGCTGTAAGAGTTAAACACCCTTTCCTACATGGCTGAGGCTGTAGCTTCCAATCTCAGGTGTGGCTCTTTGAGCTCACTCCCTTTCACTATTTAAGTCATGTGGTCTGATCACATAATGCTGATGATAGAAACTTAATTCTCATTTCTATGTGGTCCACTAAGGAAGGAACCTGTTCTGGAAAAAGTTGTTTATGTGCAACAGCTGTGTTTGCTGCACTAAAGCCGCCTGGTATGTCTTTTCCTTTGCATGCCTATTTCCCCTGTTTGTATTCCTACCTTTGTGTTTTTGTATTGTAGTGGCAAGTCTATTGATCTCATTGACCTACTCCCTTGGCTTACACACACCCATACAAGTATATGGGTGCATTGAAAAATCGCAGGTCAATACACGCAGAGACAGGCAACGGAGAAAAGGGAGAAAATGCTCCCACCTTCTTTTCCGCAGCTCCTTTTTTCTTCTCTACAAGATCGGATCACATGACCCTTGGCTCATACTCGCAGTAGAGCCTGATCCGAGGGTCATTAGCATATCGCATCCCATGCACTCACATCTGTGATTCATTTTTCGTGTTGATATCAATCGCAGATGGACACTGCCTCATCGTTGTTTATTGTGCGAGTGCAATCTGATGTTTTTTCAAATTGCACTCGTCCATGCAAAACGCAAGTGAAACCCAGGCCTAACACAATATCTGAAGAGTATATAAATATGTGACTCTTGCGATATTGTGTTATTCTGTGCCCGATTAAGAGAGCTGAAGAACCTGTACGTGGCATGTTGGGTAGCACATGCCCATGTCTTGAGCAATGCCTCCTTTAAGTTGTCTAGAGTAGTCATAACATACGTCTCTATCATAAATAAGATAATTGGACTAGATGGATGACTTAGTATGCTGCAATCTCTTCCAAACCCCCCAAATAATGCCTTTTTTCCTAGAATCTTTCAGACCACTTCATAAACCATGAATCCTGTTGGATTTTAGGATTCTCAGACTGACATCTCTGTTATTGCTATGTAGAATTTAATTTCGGCAAAGAGCAGAGGGAAAATTCAGTTTTAATGTGAAATTGCATGTGTTCTTGGTCCAGGATTTTTCTGGTATTTGCACTGTGGGTTCTTCATTCAATTCAGTCTCACAGTATTTCTCAGGCTGGCATTTCAGGGATAATTCCGGAATATGAGGCTCATGGTCCCATGCAGGGTGAAAGTATTAATGGCTTTCATATTTTTTATGACAACCCCAATATTATTTGACCCAGTCATTGCAGAAAGAAATAGACTGCATAAATCTTGTTTTTGCCGGCTCAGCACTTTGTGTCAGCTTTAGCGTAATAGTTTTAAATACACTTTGAGTCAGCACCTGTAGAGGAGAATGACTGGCATGGAGAGGGGCTGCATGCTTAAGAATTAAATGCAATTTGTACCAAGGTCCTAATGTCCCACAGATAAATTCTTTGTATATCATATGAGGCAGAAGGTGACGTTGTACTTCAGTTGCATGAAAAAATATAAAATTGTATCAATAGCCACAAAGGGGGATATTTAGTTAAGGCTGGCATGTCATATGTTGTTCATAATCCCTAGGTTGTTGGTTAAAAAGAAGCAAACTTTTTAGCACGTGAAGACTTTCAGGTTTTTCATTCAATCTGTTAAGCTTGCAGGACGAGCGCTCTTTTAGTGTGTCAACTGGACCAAAAGTAAAATTCTCTTGCCTGGAGGAGCCAATTGAACCGGCCGATGAGTCTTTTCTAGGCCCTGGTAAGCAGCTGGCAGGGGACAGCCCCAGGGGATCCGCAGTACCCCGGCAGCTGGCACCATTGACACCCCACAGTCTCTAGTGGAAATGGCAGCAGCAGTAGGCAGAGGAGTGGATCCGTCTGGGATGGATGGAGGGATGTATGTGGCAGTAGTGACCGGCATAGATACTTGCAGCAGCATGTATTGTAGGAAGCCGCTGGTATGGATGGTAGCAGCAGAGGCAGCAGATAGGATACTATTAGCAACTATTAGCGATACTCTTAAACAGTAACGGCAGCAGCAGCACTGAAAACCTGAGAACTAGCAAATAAAGTAATGTGTTGCTCAGGCACCTCCCATAGGGAAGAGGTGCCTTAAGTACTTGCAACCTCCCATGTGACCTAGGAGGAACTTCTGTGTTAGGAGGATGCTTGCCCTTTAGGAAAAGAGGCATGGCTGTGAGCGTGACCTACGGGCAGAGGCCAGAGGCCTGCAAGGTGCACAGATGCTCCGGGAGACTGACACATGGGACAGTTATGAGATTGCCGAAGCAAGACGTCCAGACAGGTGAGGGGGAGGAGGGTAAGACAGTGTAAGGACGTTGGTGTGTACATTACACAATCCCATTGTCACCAGCATGTACACAGAATAAAAATATAAACACATTGTATTTGCTCCCATTTTTCATGAGCTGAACTCTAAGGGGCACTTTGCACACTACGACATCGCAAGCCGATGCTGCGATGCCGAGTGTGATAGTCCCCGCCCCTGTCGCAGCTGCGATATGTGGTGATAGCTGGCGTAGCGAAAATTATCGCTACGCCAGCTTCACATGCACTCACCTTGCCCTGCGACGTCGCTCTGGCCGGCGACCCGCCTCCTTATTAAGAAGGAGGCCAATAGAAACGAAGGGGCGGAGATGAGCGGGACGTAAACATCCCGCCCACCTCCTTCCTTCCGCATAGCCGACAGGAGCCGCGGTGAAGGAGGTAGGAGATGTTCCTCGCTCCTGCGACTTCACACACAGCGATGTGTGCTGCCGCAGGAACGAGGAACAACATCGGATCGTCGCAGCAAGGTAATTATGGTTTTCGCCGACGCTACACCGATGATACGATTATGACACTTTTGCGCTCGTTAATCGTATCATCTAGGCTTTACACACTACGATGTCTAGAGCGACGCCGAAAGTGCGTCACTTTCAACATGACCACACCGACATCGCACCTGCGATGTCGTAGTGTGCAAAGTACCCCTAAGATTTAAGACTTTTTCTATGTACACAAAAGGCCATTTTCTCTCAAATATTGTTCAAAAATTCTGTAACGTCAGTGAATTGTAGTCAGGTGAAGATCCTGATGAGGATGGTGAGCAGCAGATGAGCTTCCCTGAGATGGTTTTTGACAGTTTGTGCAGAAATTCGATTACACCTGTCCCTCATAGGTAAGATACAGCCAAACGTTTAAACCCTAGTCACCCCCCTCAGGGCTTGATGGACACCCCAGGGGGCGGAACCAGGCGGTTGGAAGACGCCCACTGAGGAGTTCAGACAGCCTGGGACGGGAAAGTAAACAGTTTAGTTTCGGAGTTCAAGTTGGAGAGGTGTGTTGGCTGGATCTGTGTGCAGCTCCAGCAGAGGCGAGAACCCAAATTTAACAAGTGCCAGGGTAGGAGCCCTGGTACCTTTGGCTAGGAGGCAGACGGCGGTCTCCGTCTGTAGGAGTCGGGAAGACGGCTCGGTGGAACCGAGGTGGACCGGGACAGGGTTGTAGCCCGCTGGTACCGACCCGGGGAACCGACTCGGAAACCGGAGCACAAAGGGGGGTACTCAGACCCTGAAGCTAGGTCCAGAAGCTACTGGGAGCTAGTTAATTAACTGATTGCGGCCAGGACTAGAGGTCCTGTCCCACCCAAAGTCCCGACTGAAGGCAACAGCCCAACGAGGGGGATAAGCGGCCACCACCACGCCTCAGAGATCCCACGGGCCAGCGTCTGCGGGCAAAGGGCTCCTTAGGCAACAACCAGCCGGGAGCGGACTCCTGAAGTTGCAAGCACAAGCAATCCACCATCCAACACAGGTGCGGGAGAAAGACAGAGACCACCAGCCAGGTGGGGGACCAGACTGCAGCCGGCTGCGAGCACCGACCACCATAACCTTGGTTTACCAGAGACTCGTGTGTTTACTAATAGTGAGTACAACAGCACCCTCCGGTCGCCCATCTCCCTGCACCGACAAACACCCCCAACGGGCCCGGGGCCACCATCCCTGCCCACGGAAAGATTAACAACTCGCTGCCAAACATCTCCCCCGGGTGTCCTATAACTGCAGCGGTGGTGTCCACCTTCACCACATCCCGTGGGTGGCGTCACAAACTTAACATGGCTCCGGCCGTACATCTACGCCCCCAAACCACAACCCCCCTTTCAGTTGAAGTAACCGTGAGATCCCCGGGTCCGGAGACCCTCGAGCCACCCACTGAAGGTCCAGATCCGAGCAGCTCGGCTGCCGAGCACGGGGCGGTACAGTTGCACTTGGTCTCTGGTTTCGAGGCCAGATAGAATACTGGAATTGAGCTTTCTCCTGGCCTACAATTGTTAGAACCTTGAGCCACATGTGGGCCAGGAGAAAGCTCAATTCCAGTATTCTAGGAGATTAGGAATGGCCTAGGGTCCCCTAGCACGAGTGACAGTATAGGAGCCCCTTTTCCCTCTTTATCCTGTAGTCACATTGTGACACAAAGTCTCTTGAGAAATATCTCTCTTCTGTAAAGTGTATGCTCTTATTGTCAATGAGATCTACTATCTCCTATAGAGTCTAAGCTCTTATGGTCAGCGGGGTCCTCTTTCTTTTGTAAAGTGTAATCTCCTATAGTTAGCGGGGTTCTCTCTATTCAGTAGAGTGTAAATTATGATCAGCAGGGTCTGCTCTTTTCTGTAGAGTATAAGCTCTTATGGTCAGCAGGGTCTGCTCTCTTCTGTAGAGTGTAAGCTCTTATGGTCAGCATGGTCTGCTCTCTTCTGTAGATTGTATGCTCTTATGGTCAGCGGGGTCCTCTCTGCTGTAGAGTGTAGGCTCTTTTGGTCATCAGGATCTACTCTCGTCTGTAGAGTGTAAGCTGTTATGGTGAGCGAGGTCCTTTCTTCTGTAGAGTGTAAGCTCTTATGGTCAGCGGGGTCCTCTCTTCTGTAGAGTGTGAGCTCTTATGGTTAGCGGGGTCCTCTCTTCTGTAGAGTGTAAGCTTTTCTGGCAGGCAGAATCCTCTCTTCTGTAGAGTGTTAGCTTTTATGGTCAGCGTGGTCCTCTGTCTAATGTACAAATAGATGAAGAAAAAGAGATAGAGAAATAGAGAAAGACTGTTTGGAGGAAACAGCTGTGTGTTTAAGTACCATGACAGGAATAACTTCAAGGTGTGCATAGCCTGAAGTGAGAACTGATATTGCAGCCAGCTTTATAATGTATTTGTGGATTCTGCAGTTTATTTATGAGTTTAATATGCTATAAATGTTGTGCTGAAAATATCTTGTCCTTTTCAAATAAGAAATGTAAGAATCCTTCCTGACAGTTCTCTGGTGATCATTCCTGGATTTCTTCACCCATTAGAACCGAGATAAAAGAAGCTGCTCTCAGGTGAAAACTATAGAGAGAGAAAGGCTTAAACATGAATATAAAAGTTTATCCTATGAATGTAGGCATATACATGGGTTTCTTATCTGCAGGTCATTGGCAAATCTAGCATATCTTAGTAGTATCTGCTGCAAATCCTATGAATATGGTCAACACACTGATCAGATTCTCACCAATGTTTTCCAAATTTAGCAGACTCTGCCAATGGCTTGAAAATAAATGCCTCATGTATGAATTCACCACCTGTACAAGATTAACTAAGATGAAGGAGCATGAGTATCTGCTCTGTTTATTATGTAGTGAGCCAATGGTAGACTGAGGAGAATGAGTATCTGCTCTGTTTATTATGTAGTGAGCCAATGGTAGACTGAGGAGGATGTGTATCTGCTCTGTTTTTTATGTAGTGAGCCAATGCTAGACTGGAGAAGATGAGTATCTGCTCTGTTTATTATATAGTGAGCCAGCGCTAGACTAGGAAAGATGAGTATCTGCTCTGTTTATTATGTAGTGAGCCAGCGCTAGACTAGGAAAGATGAGTATCTGCTCTGTTTATTATGTAGTGAGCCAATGCTAGACTGGAGAGGATGAGTATCTGCTCTGTTTATTATATAGTGAGCCAGCGCTAGACTAGGAAAGATGAGTATCTGCTCTGTTTATTATGTAGTGAGCCAGCGCTAGACTAGGAAAGATGAGTATCTGCTCTGTTTATTATGTAGTGAGCCAATGCTAGACTGGAGAGGATGAGTATCTGCTCTGTTTATTATATAGTGAGCCAGCGCTAGACTAGGAAAGATGAGTATCTGCTCTGTTTATTATGTAGTGAGCCAGCGCTAGACTAGGAAAGATGAGTATCTGCTCTGTTTATTATGTAGTGAGCCAGCGCTAGACTAGGAAAGATGAGTATCTGCTCTGTTTATTATGTAGTGAGCTGGCGCTAGACTGAGGAGGATGAGTATGTGCTCTGTTTATTATGTAGTGAGCCAATGCTAGACTGGAGAGGATGAGTATCTGCTCTATTTATTATGTAGTGAGCCAGCGCTAGACTGAGAAGGATGAGTATCTGCTCTCTTTATTATATAGTGAGCCAACGCTAGACTGGAGAAGATGAGTATCTGCTCTGTTTATTATGTAGTGAGCTGGTGCTA
This sequence comes from Anomaloglossus baeobatrachus, assembly GCF_048569485.1. Classification (NCBI taxonomy): domain Eukaryota; kingdom Metazoa; phylum Chordata; class Amphibia; order Anura; family Aromobatidae; genus Anomaloglossus; species Anomaloglossus baeobatrachus. The sequence continues at coordinate 603,524,267 of NC_134356.1, read as the reverse complement.
GACTGCTGAAGATAAGTATTTACTCTCTTTAATATGTTGTGAGACGGCGCTAGACTAGTGAGGATGAGTATCTGCTCTGTTTATAATGTAGTGAGTTTGCACTACACTGGAGAGGATGAGTATCTGCTCTGTTTATTATGTAGTGAGCCAGCGCTGGACTAGGAAAGATGAGTATCTGCTTTGTTTATTATGTAGTGAGTTGGCACTAGACTGGAGAGGATGAGTATCTGCTCTGTTTATTATGTACAGAGTTGGCGCTAGACTTTAGAGGATGAGTATCTGCTCTGTTTATTACGTAGTGATATGAAAATACACCCTGCTGCGCTTATCCAATCAATGTGTATATTCATGTTGCAACCAACCCATTAAGACAAGCCATAGGGAGAGACAAAATTAAAAACACAAAGACCAAATGATCTATACAAGGGTCAAAAACAGGCAGCCTTAGACATCATAAACAAAAGATGCAGAGGATGTAACTTTACCACCACATGTGATGCTGAAGGCTGCTCAGGTGTCCGGCTCCCACAGGTTGCTAAGGCACAATTCAGAACATAATCCATCTTGGTGAGAAGGGAACCACAGAGATTTACCATCTGTCTTGATACTTCAATAGCATGGTCTGTGGCTCATCGGTAGGCTAGAGCCTAGAAAGTAGGTGCCAAAAACGGGGGTGCTGTTTGTGTCTATCCTGACACAACCAGGGAATCTCCATTCCACAGGGTGTGATGCCACTGCTGAAATGCTACGGCCGATGGCGTCCACAGCAATGTGGCAAGGCACAGTATGCGGAGGCTGCAGGAACTGCAGCAGGCGACATCACACCAGAGTAAGGAGGTCTGCAAGGGCCAAGATCCAATATGTTTCAAAACAATCGTGTTTCTTCCCTGATGAACTATACTCAATGTTTCTAGAGACTACTGGAGCATCCTTCTCTTTGGCCTTGTCTTTCACACTCTAACTCATCCTGAACTCACCTGCACAGTTAAGGTGGCTTTACACACTGCAACATCGCAAACGACATCGCTGTAACGTCACCGGTTTTGTGACGTTATAGCGACCTCCCCAGCGACATTGCAGTGTGTGAAACACATCAGCGACCTGGCCCCTGCTGTGAAGTTGTGATCGTTACAAATCGTTCAGGACCATTCTTTGGTCCTTTGTTTCCCACTGTGCAGCAAAGTTTTAGTGTGTAAAGGGGACTTTACAGCGACTTCGTTAGCGACTTCCCTTTCAAAAAGCTGCTTTACAACGTCCCCAAGGACTAGCTAGGTCGTTCTGCAGGTCCGGATCGCTGTTGCGTCGTTGGCCAGGCTTGCCTGTTTGACAGCTCACCAGAGACTTTGTAGCGATCCCGGCCAGGTTGGGATCGCTGGTGGGATCGCTAGAAAGTTTCAGTGTGTAAAGGTGCCTTTAGTCCAATCCCCTCTTTGTTCCTTACAACTAGTGATGAGCGAGTACTAAAAAGCTCGGGTGCTCGAGGCTCGGGCCGAGCATCCCAAGATACTCGTGTACTCGGCCCGAGCACCGAGCCCAATGTTATCCTATGGGAGACCCGAGTATTTTTGTGAAATGACCCCCGGCAGCATGTAGAAACCCTAAAAATGTCACAAAAGTCTCAGAAGAGTGCTCAAATGACATGGCAACAGCATGGGGAAGACCCCTTGAAGCATTTATCACTCAAAAGTCACAGCTGTGAACAATTTAGTCCGCGTTTTACGCCATTTTTACGGACTCACCAGAAAACCTTCCAAAATGACACCAAAATGAATTTTCATGGCGGAAATGTTAAGGGCACATAACCAATAGTGAGATAGAGCTAATGTATGTTACTTTTTGAGATTAATACATGAAAGATTTACCTAAAACATTGTGTGGCACTCCGATGTCCCTGAGAAGAGACGTACATAAAGGCCTCTGAGTCTAATGTGCCCATTTTGAGGAAGTGAGTCTTTGTAGTATTTTCCTTTGCCAGGGCAGTCTAAAATTGTGAGGTTCACCAATGCCCCTGCATACAGACGTGCATGAGGGCCTCAAAACATTAAGTGTCCATTGTCAGGAAGTGGGTGTATTATAGTATAGCCCTTAGGCAGGGCAGCCAAAAAATGGGAGGCTCCACGTTGTCCCTGGATAGAGACGTGCATGAGGGCCTCAAAACATTAAGTGTCCATTGTCAGGAAGTGGGTCTATTGTAGTATAGCCCTTAGGCAGGGCAGCCAAAAATTGGGAGGCTCCACGTTGTCCCTGGATAGAGACGTGCATGAGGGCCTCAAAACATTAAGTGTCCATTGTCAGGAAGTGGGTCTATTGTAGTATAGCCCTTTGGCAGGGCAGCCAAAAATTGGGAGGCTCCACGTTGTCCCTGGATAGAGACCTGTTTGGTTCTTAGTGCCTCCGTGCTTGCATTTAAAAACCGCACGTGTGTGCCTGTTGGTGGCAGCTTTCCGCTGCACTTGTGTGCGTTTTGCAAAAACTTGGATATAACGCACAAGTCTAGTGAATACACATCAGCACAGCATTGCAAAATGCGCAAGGGCGTTGGCAAGGAACAAGGAAGTGGACGTGATGGTGGTGCAGGCAGAGACCGAGGTCGTGTGCAAGCTCTAATTTCGCCACAACAAAGGGCCACATCTACTCGCTCGCACGTCCTGTCCCAAATTCTTGGTGACCGCAGCAGTACACCGCTCTTGAACCAAGACCAGTGTCAACAGGTTGTTAGTTGGATAGCGGATAATGCTTCCAGTCAGATTGGCACCACCACAAACACTCTGTCTTCCACACGGTCAAGTGTCAGTAGCCGTGATACTGCACTGCACATTTCAGAACCTGATCCTCCTTCCTACCACCAGGCCGAGTACACGTCCACGGACATTACTGATCCCACACTTGGACACTCGGAAGAGCTGTTCATTCACGTTTCCATTCACACATTCTGGCCTCTCGCCAGCTCCTGTTGAAGTGGGCCATGACGAGATTGTATGTACAGATGCCCAAATATTTGAGCAGCCACGTTCTCACGAAGTTGGCAACAAGTCTCAACAAGGGGTGGACGATGATGAGACACAATTGTCAGGAAGTCAGGAGGAGGAGCAGGGTGCGGAAGAGGAAGACGACGTGGTGGATGATCCAGTAACTGACCCAACCTGGCAGGAGGATATGCAGAGCGAGGACAGCAGTGCACAGGGGGAGGGAGGCGTAGCATCCCAACAGGCAGTAAGAAGCAGGGTGGTGGCCCCAGGCAGACGTCAGGCAACTGTTCCCCGGAACAACACGACACAAGGTGCCTGTACAAATGTTAGGTCTTCCCGAGTCTGGCAGTTTTTTAAGTTGGCTCCAGATGATTCTAAAAAGGCCATTTGCAACACCTGCCGTGCCAGCATCAGCAGGGGTACCAAAACTAGGAGCCTGACCACCACCAGCATGATCAGGCACATGTCAGCCAAGCACCCGACTTTGTGGGATGTACAACAGAGTCGAGGAGCAGTGCTTGTTGATGTCACTGCTACGTCTTCGCTTGTTGTGCATGCGAGCCAATCCCCTGTCCATGCTGCCCGCGAACAAGCCTCCTCCGGCCCTGCACCTGCAGTTGCCCACGCAGAAATAACACCATCATCAAGCACGTCCTTGTCCCAGCGCAGCGTTCAGTTATCCATTCAGCAAACCTTTGAACGCAGGCGCAAATACACTGCCAACGACCCACATGCCACACTTCTAAATGCTAACATTTCGCGACTGCTTGCGCTGGAAATGTTGCCTTTTAGGCTGGTTGAGACAGAAGCATTCCGCGACCTGATGGTGGCAGCTGTCCCACATTACTCGGTCCCCAGCCGCCACTATTTCTCCCGGTGTGCCGTCCCCGCATTGCATAACCACGTGTCACAAAACATCACACGTGCCCTGAACAACGCTGTTTCAGCCAAAGTCCACCTAACCACAGACACGTGGACAAGTGCATGTGGGCAAGGCCGCTACATCTCGTTGACGTCACACTGGGTTAATATTGTGGAAGCTGGGACCCAGTATGAGCGAGGGACGGAACCCGTCCTTCACACACCAAGTTTTGCAGGCCCTACCTCAGTCAGGGTTTCACCCACACTCTACAGCTCCGGAATGTCATGCTCCTCAGCCTCCTCCTCCTCCTGCGCATCCTCATCCACTTTACCCTACACACCAGTCCCAAGCTGGAAGTGTCGCGGGCGGAGGAGGGGACGCTGCGCTCTCCCACTGCTCGGGTCCGGCTGCCGCTGCTCTACGGCTGCTGCTGCTCGGTGGCTCGAGCGATGGCCGGATCCCGGGGACTCGAGCGGCGCTCATCGCCCGTGAGTGAAAAGGGGTCGTTTGGGTTTTGGGGATATTGTCCGTGACGCCACCCACGGTTGTGGTGATTGTGTGGACACCACCGCTGCTCTGGACGGGGATCCCGGGAGCCTGTGACAGGGAGCAGCTTTGTTGTTATTTCTCCCCTCCGTGGGTAGGGGGGTTGGTTGTCCCGGGGCCCGGTGATGGGGTAGAGATGGATGACAGGCGGGTTGCGGGGCCTGATGAGGTGTAGGGTCGCAGGGGCAGCGCTGTGCCGCACGGCACGGAGGTACTCACTCAGCCCAATGATGATGACACAGTTCACGGTAAAACAAGTGGCTGGATGGACGGGTCCCTCGGACAGCTGCGGTTGTTCCTCCCTGCAGGTTAGTGATGACTGTCTCTCCCTGCACCTAAGTTCAGTGTTGGTAGTGATGGTTTCCCACCGGTAACCCGCTCCCCGACCTGGATATGGGCCGGAGGAGCCCCTTTTGCCCACAGGCGCTGGCCCTGGGAGACGGTTGCCCTTGGCGGTGGCGGTGTCTCCCCTTCACGGTTGGACGGTTGCCTTCTATCGTGACTTGGCTGTTTGGAAACCCTGAGGTCCCCTTCACTAACGGATTTGGCAAATTCACGGCGACACCAAGCCTTGCCGGGATCCGAAAGGCCCCTGCCAATGGTGCTGGCTTCTCTTTGTATACCGGTCCGGTACGGCCGGGTCACCACCCGTCCACGGTCCTTACGGCAGACTCCAATCAGCCTCCACTGCAGACGGTCACCACATCCTGCCAACCTTGCTGTCCTGTCCGGGCCACACACCCGGACCAACTTCAGGCTCTTTGCTGTCACTTTTCTCCTCTCTACTACTTTCCTCCTTCCACTTCCTTAGCTTAACTCTCACTGCCTGTGTTTTCCCTCCTCCTTGGTGGGTGGAGACCAACCGCCTGGCTCCACCCCCTGGTGTGGACAACAGCCCCTGGGGAAGGCAACAAGGATTTTGTGTTTTGACTATGATATGCCTGCAGGGAGTGTGGGGTGTGTAAGTGTTGTGCTCTGTGGCCCCTGGCTTGTCCAGGGCGACACAGAAGCACTGCAGCACTGCCTCAGCGAAGCGGCAACAGGCTGTGCTGAAGCTAATCTGCATAGGTGACAAACCCCACAATGCAGAAGAGGTGTGGACAGCTCTGAAACAGCAGGCAGATCACTGGCTCACACCTCTGAACCTAAAGCCAGGAAAGGTCGTGTGTGACAATGGCCGGAACCTGGTGGCGGCTTTGAGGCGAGGCCAGCTGACACATGTTCCATGCGTGGCCCATGTGCTCAACCTCGTGGTTCAGCGGTTTCTAAAGTCATACCCAGAGCTGTCTGATCTGCTGGTAAACGTTCGCCGCCTGTGTGCACATTTTCGAAAGTCACCTACTGCTTCAGCTGGCCTTGCCGGCTTTCAGCGCCATTTGCATCTTCCGGCTCACAGACTGGTGTGTGAAGTCCCCACGCGTTGGAATTCAACTCTGCACATGTTGGTCAGGATATGTGAGCAGAAGAGGGCAGTTGTTGAGTACCTGCATCACCTAAGCCGTCAGGAAATGGGTCAAACTCCACACATAACACCTGAGGAGTGGAGATGGATGTCCGACCTATGTACCATCCGCCAAAACTTTGAGGACTCCACCAAGATGGTGAGCGGCGATGACGACATTATTAGCGTCACCATACCGCTTCTCTGCCTTCTAAAATGGTCTCTGCTCAAAAAACAACCATGATGCATTGCAGGCGGAGAGCGATGAGTTTGAGCAAGAAACAGTAGTGGGTGTGGGTGATAACACACAGCCCAGCCTCGTCTCATCACAACGTGCAGTGGAGGACTATGACGAGGAGGAGGATGAAGACATGGAGCAACTCTCTGGCCAAATTGAGGATATGACATGCAGTCATATCCTCGGTTCAGCGTGGCTGGCCAGAGGACAGGGTAGATGATGATGATGATGAGGAGGAGGAGGAGGACAGCATGTTCAGTCATCGTGTTGGTCAGGATACTGAAGTGATGGCTGTTAAGAGTCTGGCACACATGGCTGACTTTATGGTAAGCTGCCTGTCTCGTGACCCTCGCGTTAAGAACATCTTGGCCGACAATCATTACTGGTTGGTAACACTGTTAGACCCACGCTAAAAGGAGAACTTTATGTCTCTTATTCCCAAGGCAGAGAGGTCAGGAAAAATGCAGCAGTTCCAGAAGGCCATAGTCACGGAAGTAGGCAAAGCATTCCCCTCACAAAACGCTAGCGGCATAGGTCAGGAATCAGTGGACAACCAAGGCGTACAGCCGAGAGGGGCACAAGTCCAATCCGCCAGAGGTAGGGGAACAGTCTTTAAGATGTGGGACAGTTTTCTCAGCCCCTCACATACCACAGCCCCTGAGGTGCGGGGTAGTGCCACAAGAAATCCTAAGTTTGCCCAGATGCTCAAGGAGTACCTTGCAGATCAAACAACTGTACTCCGACATTCCTCTGTGCCTTACAATTAATGGGTATCCAAGCTGGACACGTGGCATGAATTGGCTCTCTACGCCTTGGAAGTCCTGGCCTGCCCTGCCGCTAGCGTTTTGTCAGAGCGTGTTTTTAGTGCCGCAGGTGGAATCATTACAGATAAACGCACCTGCCTGTCAACTGTAAATGCTGACAGGCTGACTCTAATCAAGATGAACAAGGGTTGGATTGGGCCAGACTTCACCACACCACCAGCAAATGACAGCGGAATTTAAAGTTTGTAACGAGATTTTGCCATGTACCTCCACTCACCCATGGTAACACACTTCTGGACTTTGGCTAATCGCTGGACTGCTCCTCCTTCTCCTCATGCGCCATCATGATGACCGTTACAATAGTTAGGCCGTTGTTTCAGGTATACCCCCAGTGGTAAATTTTTTCGCCCATTCTTTCAGAATGGGCATTACAACGACAGGAGACCCGCTCCTTTGCAATGGGAACAATGTTTTGAGGCCCTCATGCACATCTCTATCCAGGGACAATATGGAGCCTGACGCTGCCACCGACAGGCACACACGTGCGGTTTTTAAATGCAAGCACGGACGCAATAAGAACCTAACAGGTTTTTAGGAGCGACAATTACTGAGAAGTCTGACACAATCAGACACTGCTGACTGACATGTATTATTCACTAGACTTGTGCGTTATATAATAGTTTGTGAAAAATGCACACAAGTGCACCTGTTTGCTGCCACCGACAGGCACACACGTGCGGTTTTTAAATGCAAGCACGGACGCAATAAGAACCTAACAGGTTTTTAGGAGCGACAATTACTGAGAAGTCTGACACAATCAGACACTGCTGACTGACATGTATTATTCACTAGACTTGTGCGTTATATAATAGTTTGTGAAAAATGCACACAAGTGCACCTGTTTGCTGCCACCGACAGGCACACACGTGCGGTTTTTAAATGCAAGCACGGACGCAATAAGAACCTAACAGGTTTTTAGGAGCGACAATTACTGAGAAGTCTGACACTATCAGCCACTGCTGACTGACGTGTATTATACACTACACTTGTGCGTTATATAATAGTTTGTGAAAAATGCACACAAGTGCACCTGTACGCTGCCACCGACAGGCACACACGTGCGGTTTTTAAATGCAAGCACGGACGCAATTAGAACCTAACAGGTTTTTAGGAGCGACAATTACTGAGAAGTCTGACACTATCTGTACTGTTTTAGACTGTATACACCAGCCCCAGATATGATGAAGGCTGGTATACGGTCACCACTAGGAATGGCTATATACCCTGCCTGCCTGCCTGCCTGCCTGCCTGTATACTGCTACAATAGTCCTGACAAGGACTCTTCTGGTCACTAGCCTGTATTCCGACCTGGCTATACCCTGCCTGTATATAGCAACAATAGTCCTGAGAAGGACTCTGCTACTGTACTCCGACCTGGCTATACCCTGCCTGCCTGTATACAACTAGAATAGTCCTGAGAAGGGCTTTTGGTCACACTGTTTGCAGCCCTGCTACGGAAATAGCTATAAAGGGCCGCAAACCTTTCCCTGAAGCAGCGACACTCTCCCTGCACTGACTGTCTGGATGGCTGTGAGCAGAGCACAGCGCGCCCGCCGGTATAAAGGCTCGGTCACGCTGTGCGGGCCGGCCAATCACTGCAATTCCACAACTAACAGGGCTGTGGCATTGCAGTGGTCTGCCAGCCAATCCCTGCATGAGGGCTGGCTCTCAAAAGAGCGCCAACATGCTGGGATGAAGACCACGAGTACAGCACGAGTATCGCGAGATTACTTGGTCCCCGCCGAGTAGCCCGAGTACAGTGATACTCGTGCGAGTACCGAGTAGTAACAAGCATGCTCGCTCATCACTACTTACAACCTCTTTTCTCTGTTATTTGTTTTATCTGACCGGCAATCTACTGCCCCCAGAATTTGTTTTCAGCTGAGGTCAAAGTGTGAGAGAATCGGATGCGATATACCAATGACACTCAGCTCAAACTGTGCTGCGAGTATATGCCGAGAGTCATTCTACTGTGCTCTAATTCTCTTGCATGCGAGAATTGTTCATAGGTGCGAAGAAGGTGGAGAACTTCAAGGGGCTTTCCCAACAACAAAGTTCATTTTAAAGTTCATTTCAATCAATAGATCTTGGAATAATAATAATTTCCACAATTGGATATAATAAAAATAAAATGTTCTTGTGCTGAGATAATCATGTAAGATGATCTCAGCACAGGAACTTTTTTTTAATCATATCCAAATGTGGAACTTATTAATATTCCAAGATCTATTGATTAAAAGGAGTGTTCTTTGTGGGGAAATCCCATTAATTTTTTTTTTATCTTCCCCATTGTCTGTCTTGGCATATATAGGATTGCATGGCATGACATTATTTCCACATGTCATTATGAATTGATTATGTTTATCTCGTCTATATCAGGCTACCACTAGGTGGCACTGGGACTCAGGTATGTAACTACTCCTGAGTGCAATAATTCAGGAGCTCACTAGAGATCGCAAACACAACATAGAGATAGTTAAACTGAAAAGGTCAATGCCAGGGTGTCACAACTGTACCGGGGAGGAAAGAAGCTGAAGTCAAGAAACAGAGCTAAAGTTGGATGCTGGGAGAACAAGTGGACATGGGGGAGTAGGTGGAGGACACAAAGCAGGACCGGAATCCGGAGGACACGGAGGTTCAAAGGGAAGGTGGGGCAGGACAAACGGAGGACAGAACTGACAGGAGGGACAGAGGTCGGGCAGGACAAGAGGGATGGAGGTCAGGCAGGGCAGGAGGGACAGAGTTCAGGTCAGGCAGAAGGATAAGAGGTCAGGATGAACAGTACCGGGTAACAGGACACAAAACAGAGTACTTCTCACAGGAGCAGTGCACCTAGCCAAGCCGGAAATATCACTGGCGGCGTCCTGGAGGAAGCAGCACCAAGATATGGTGGCGTGACCCCCAGAAGAGCAAACAGGCCACTCCCAGAGACAGGATACATGCACCAGCTCAGGAACGGCAGAATCATGACAGTTTACTTGGACTATTACTTCCAGGCTTTTTCCCCCTTTGGTTCACCCACCAACACATGTTAATTATGTCCTCTTTTTTTTTGTCTATTATTTTTTTTTTCCCAATAAAAGTTATTTATTACTTTGATTTTTTTTTTCTATCCTACTTTATCACTATTGGTTTCTCCCCTATGAATATTTATTATTTAAATTCCTGGATGAGAAAAATGTAAAAATATTTGCTGCATCTATTTTTTTTTTTTTTAGACAATTTCCACTTTGTTTCCCGTTTCTTTGTAAAAGGGTGAAATACAGGGCTGGTTTTTGATTGCAACCTTTCCATGACCCATATAATCTTTTCTACCAGTCTTTGACAGAATCCTAAAGACTGCTATGTTAATGTGTCTCAATTGAAATGATCCGTAGAAGACAATTATGTGTCCACAAGGTCACTCAAGCAGACCCTGTGACACATTGAGCAGTTCAGCACTATATAGAGAAAGATATTATACTTCCGGATTGTTGCTCGCAGACATTACACTCTCCACCCTCCATCACATTAATTCTCCGGCTCAGAACTGCCTGTTGTACAATTTAGGAAAACTCAACGACTTAACTTTCCGTCATTTTTTAAGTCAAGGGTACATAAAACTTTTTTTTTTCTATTTTGCTTTTAATATTTTGACTCCTCTTCTTATTGTTTTTTTCTCCTCCTGAAAATGAATGTGTCTCAATTTTCCACTTTTCTGAAGTTTCCAGAACAAGTCAAGGGTATTTGGGTGATTGGGGTAAATTACTTTTTGTTTCAGGCATTACTAGTCCTTTTCAGAGGCTGATATTTGAAACTGGACACAAATCATTGTAATGTCACAGGAAGGGATGTGCTGCAAAAATCAAGATGTTTTTAAGTCATCCACAGCCATAGCTAAGTCACTTATTCCAGAAGAACATGCTTTCCTGTGCTGATCGCATTCTGAGTTTTTTCCCCCTGGTTCTTTAACAATAACATGTTGTAAGGGTTTTAATGCTATAACCTAAACTAAAGTTTATTATATTATAATTTATTCATGTTAAAGGGCACCTGTCAGATGCAATATGCCCCCATAACTACGAGCAGTAGTAGTAGTAGCATATTGCTAATCCCTGCCTAAAGGCTGCTTTACACGCAGCGACATTGCTAGCGATGTCGCTGGTGAAAGCACCCGCCCCCGTCGGTTGTGCATCACTGGCAAATCACTGCCCGTGGCGCACAACGTCGCTAGGACCCGTCAAACAGACTTACCTGTCTAGCAACGTCGCTGCGGCCGGCAAACCGCCTCCTTTCTATGGAGGCAGTTCGTGCGGCGTCACCGCGACATCATACTGCAGCCGTCCAATAGAAGCGGAGGCACGGAGAGCAGCTGAAAGAAAGTGACACCCACCTCGTTGCCGGAGGACGCAAGTAAGGTGTTGTTCCTCGTTCCTGGGGTGTCACACGTAGTGATGTGTGCTGCCTCAGGAACGACCAACAACGAGCGTCCTGCAACAGCAACGATATTTGGGATTAGAACGACGTGTCAATGATCAACGATTAGGTAATTTTGATCGTTAGCGGTCATTCGTACATTTCACACGCAACAACGTCGCTAACGAGGCTGGATGTGTGTCACGAATTCCGTGACCCCAACGACATATCGTTAGCGATGTCGTTGCGTGTAAAGCCCCCTTAACCTTCCCTGTATCTAGTAGCATAGATAAAGAGATCTTTAGGAAAAGTATTTCTAAAAATCTTTTATGATATGCTAATGAGGCCAGGGACAATTCACAAGGGCATTAGTTCCTGCGCTCATTCCGCTCTCTCAGCATGTTAGCATGCTCACATGGGCAAACTAACATGCTATTCAATGCCCATTGCCCAGCATCTTAATCGGCAGGGAGGCACGCAATTGTGTCCGTTGCACCACCTCAAAATGGTGGGCTTAGGTTCAGTGATCAGAGGTCCCTGGCACTTCCGGGCATGCGCACTACACCAGTTTGAAGTCAGGATGATTACACCCGGCTTCATAGTGCGCATGACCGGAAGTCTGGGGATCATGCGCACTGAGCCAAAATGCAGCATCAGGGGTAGTAGCAGCGAAGGTGAGCATGACCATGCCTCATGCCTCTGATGCTGCGCATTCACTAGCATGTTAGCACACCCACAAGGATGTGCTTACATGCTAAGGGAGCCAACTAGCCAAGGAAACTAACGCCCTTGAGAATAGTCACTGGCCTCATTAGCATATAATAATAATTTATTCACTTATATAGCGCTATTAATTTCATAGCACTTTACATACATTGGCAACACTGTCCCCATTGGGGCTCACAATCTAAGGTCCCTAACAGTATGTTTTTGGAGTGTGGGAGGAAACCGGAGTAAACCCACGCAAACACGGGGAGAACATACAAACTCCTTGCAGATGGTGTCCTTGGTGGGAATTAAACCCAGGACCTCAGCGCTGCAAGGCTGCAGTGCTAACCACTGAGCCACCGTGCCGGCATACAAAGATGAATCTTTAGAAATAGGTTTTCTAAAGATCTCTTTATGTATACTACTAGATGCTGGGATGATGGGGCAGGGATTAGCAATAAGCACCCACAACTGCTCGTGTATATTGCACCTGACAAGTTCCCTTTAACAAATCAGAACGTATTTGTGATCACTAATAAAGATGAGCGAGCCTCTGAAGACTCGAGTGCGGTTCGGTTCGTCAAATTGAGGCCCCATTCGAGTTCAGTTCGACGAACCGTTCGACGAACCTCTCGAATCCCATTGAAAACAATGGGAGGCAAACACAAACACATAAAAACATTATAAATGTACACATACAGTTAATAAATATTGCCATTACACTTACAGGTCCTGCATACACTAGTGAATGGAGCATGCTGAGCCTTGTAGTTCTCCAGATGTTGTCTGCTTTCCTCCATACAGACAGACAGCAGCTGCAGAACTACAAGGCTCAGCATACTCCATCCAGGACTGTATGCAAGAGTTTTTTGCCCCCCCCAAAAAAATTATGTGGGCTTCGCCATGTTTTTGTATGCTAGCCAGGTAGAGCAGGCAGCTACGGGCTGCCCCCAACCACCAGCTGCCTATTTGTACCCAGCTGGGAACCAAAAATATAGGGAAGCCCTTTTTTTTAATTATCTCATGAAATAATTAAAAAAAAAATGACGTGGGCTTCGCCCAATTTTTGTGTCCAGCCGGGTAAAACTAGGCAGCTGGGGACTGGAATCCGCAGCTCAGGGTGCTCAAGCTTTCTGGGCACCCCTGCTGCGAATTGCAGTCCGCAGCTGCCTCAGAAAAGGGCGCTATATCCAACTATTCCAGCTACCCTGGTGATGGGTGGCTCGCTGGGTAATAATGGGATTAGGGCTAGCTGTATATTATCAACTGGCCCTAAGCCCGAAATTCATGGTGTCATGCCAATATTAGACATGGCCACAATGAATTTCTAGTACAGATAAAAAAAACACAACACACAGACAAATATTTTTATTAGAAATAAAACACAACACAATTAGTGACTCCAAGTTTATTGAAATAAAGAACCCCCCTCCACAGTAATCCTGAGTCAAAGGTCCCGCGCCGTCCAATCCGGATCCAATATCATCTGATTGGTTTGCTGGAAGGCAAAGCGATCAGATGATGTGTCGGCTTTTATACAATCAGATGATGCATCAGTGCAAAAAAACCCCAAACAAACTACACACTTCTGTGCAGACTCCTCTCCAACAGCATCAGCTGATAGTTTAGCCGGCTGGGCGGTAAAAAGCCAGCCTCACCGCTCGACTTATAGTGTCAGCTGATTCCGTCAGGTGACCGCATCAGCTGATCATCGCCAGGTCTGAGAGAGAGAGAGAGAAAGAAGAGAGAGAGGAAAAAAAGAGAGAAAAAAAAGAGAGAGGAGAGAGAGAGGAGAGAGAGAGAGGGAAAAAGAGAAAAAGAGAGACTGAGAAAAAGACAGAGAAAAAGAGAGAGACAGAAAAAGAGAGAGAGAGACAGAGAGAGAGAGGGACTGAGAGACTGAGAGAGACTGAGGGAGGAGAGAGAGAAAAGAGAGGAGAGAGGAGAGAGAGGGGAAAAAAAGAAAAAGAGAGACTGAGAAAGAGAGAGAACAAGAGAGAGAGAGAGAAAAAGAGAGAGAGACTGAGATTTAGAGAGACAAAGAGAGAGACAGAGAGTGAGAGACAGACAGAGAGAGAAGAGAGAGGAGAGGAGAGAGAGAGAGAGAGAGAGACTGAGAGAGACAAAGAGAGAGAGTGAAAGAAATAGAGAGACTGAGAGAGACTGAGAGAGAGACTGAGAGACTGAGAGAGACAGACAGAGAGAAGAGAGAGGAGAGAGAGAGAAAAGAGAGAGAGGAGAGAGAGAGAAAGAGAGAGGAGAGAGAGAGCGGGAAAAAGAGAAAAAGAGAGACTGAGAAAAAGAGAGACAGAAAGAGAGAGAGAGAGAGAAAAAGAGAAAGAGAGAAAAAGAGAGAGAGAGCCTGAGAGAGACTGAGAGAGACAAAGAGAGAGAGAGAGGGAGCAATGCAGCCTCATTCCGTGAACTGCTCCGATCTTAGAGGTGTGGCTCACAGCTGATGTCCAGCTCCTCCCCTCAGTGCATAATTAAATTAAATTATAATTATAAATAAATAATTCTAATTTAAAAATAAATCAAATTTTTTACCGGGACTCAAACTCGTGAACTAATGCCTCTGAGTCGAACGCTCTAACCATTGAGCTACTGGCTCTAATGAAAAACATAGGCAGATTTGATAATCTTGATTTCTGCATTGCAGACTGAAGTCTCAGATTACAGCGCGATTCAGTTCAGGTGCTACGTGGAGAGGGCACAGATCGCTCCCTGCATCTTCATGTAGCAGACCCACAGTGTCGTGTGGATTACTTCCGACCTGGATTGTTGTTTTGGGATTAATAAAGAGGTAAATGAGGTGTTTTTTGTCTTTTATTCCAAATAAAGTATTTTTTGTTGTGTGTGTTTATTTACTTTCACTTACAGTTTAATCATAGAAGGTATCTCGGGGAGACGCCTGGCATGAGCTGGGTAAAGTCCTGGGACTGTCGCATCTAATGGATGAGGCAATTCAGGGCTGCAGGGTGATATTGTTAGGGTGGTGGGCTCCCCATAATGTGGAGCTCTCCATCTTGACAATACCAGCCTCCAGCCGTGCGGCTTTATCCTGGCTGGTATCAAATATGGGGGAACCACATTTTTTTTTTTATTATTATTTATTTATTTTACTGCACGATATAGACCCTCCCGATTGGTTGCAGTGAGACAGCTGTCACTCATTGTGGGGGCGTGTCTGACTGCAACAAATCATGGGCGCCGGTGGGCGGGGAAAGCACGGAATAACTAATTGAATAATGAAGTGGCAGCCATTTTCAAAAGATGAAATGCCGCTGGAGATTTGTGACAGCCGTGCAGCGAGACCCCCGTGATCGGTTAGTAGGAAAAAGAGAGGGATTGTGCTGGGGACGCAGGATGCATGAAGACAGCAACGTGTGCACATAGCCTTACTGTGAAAAGCCATGTTTTTGGTGCTTGGACCGTTCTCGAACGTAACTCGAACTGTTGAGCTTTTAGCAAAAAGCTCGAGTTCGTTGAACGTCTCGAACACCCCCCAAAAACACTCGAACATGAACTTGGCGAACCTCGAGCCTCGAACATCGCTCATCTCTAGTCACTAAGTTTGGTCAAAAATTCAGATTGAGGAAAAGTTAAAAAGAATATACACATAACACAATACATCTACAGTACATTATGTCATATTCAGGATAAGTCCTTAAAGGAAACCTGTCACCAGATTTGTACCCCATAAGCTGCGGCCACCACCTGTAAACCCTTATATACAGCATTCCAGAATACTGTATATAAGAGCCCAGGCCAATCTGTATAAGATAAAAAAGCTTTTACTATACTCACCTGGTCAGCAGTCTGGTCCGATGGGCATCACTGATCTTGATCCAGCACTTCCTCTTTTCTTACAGTTACTGTCATTTTTCCCTTATTTGTGTGGCTGACACATCCTACATCATCCACACAGTGTCCTCCATTGCGCTCATGCACAGATACACTTGTTTCTGCCCTCAAAGTTTTGTATTCCCCATGCCTGTCGCTTCACCACGCCTGAGCATTCCACTGCTTTGCTCTACTCGCAGAAGAGCATAGAGAAGCGTGTGTCCACAGGAGCGCAATGCAGGACACTATGTGGATGATGTAGGATGCATCATCCACACAAAGAAGGGAAAGAGGTCGGTGATTGTAAGAAGAGATGAGGTGCTCAAGGCCAGCGACGCTCATCGGACCTTACCACCATGCAGGCAAGAATAATAAAAGCTCATTTTAAGTTATACAGACCATCTTGGGCTCTTATATACAGTACTAGAAGGTGGCCCGATTCTACGCATCGGGTATTCTAGAATTTACGTATTGTGTAGTTCATGTATGATTTTTGTTATATATATATATATATATATAGATGTTGTTGTGTGTAGTTACCAAGTGTTTGTGTAGGCGCTGTACATGTTCTGAGTGTCGCGGGGGGTGAGAGCGGTGTTGTATGTGTGTTGTGTGTGTTGCGTTGTTTGTGGAGCGCTGTGTGTCTGTAGCGTTGTGTGTGTGTGTGTGTGTGTTGTGCGGTTTGTGTGTGTGTGGTGTGTTTTGGGGGGAGGTATGTTTTGAGCAATGTGTGTGTTGTGCAGTATGTGCGTATATTTGTGTGTGCAGCGTTGTCTGTGTGTGTGGGTGTCTGTGTAGGGCGTTGTTTGTGATTCTTAGTGTGTGTGTGTTGTGCAGTGCGCGTGTGTGTGTGTGTTGGGGGGAGGTGTGCACCTCCCATCGTGCTCCATCCCCCATGCTGCGCACCCCCCATCGCGCTGCATCCCCCATGCTGCGCACTCCCAAACGTGCTCCATCCGCCATGCTGCGCACTCCCAAACGTGGTCCATCCGCCATGCTGCGCACTCCCAAACGTGCTCCATCCGCCATACTGCGCACTCCCCATTGTGCTGCATCCCCCATGCTGCGCACTCCCAAACGTGCTCCATCCGCCATGCTGCGCACTCCCCATCGTGCTCTATCCACCATGCTGCACACTCCCAAACGTGCTCCATCCGCCATGCTGCGCACTCCCAAACGTGCTCCATCCGCCATGCTGCGCACCCCCTATCATGCTCCATCCGCCATGCTCCGCACTCCCAAACGTGCTCCACCCGCCATGCTGCGCACTCCCAAACGTGCTCCATCCGCCATGCTGCGCACTCCCAAACGTGCTCCATCCGCCATGCTGCGCACTCCCAAACGTGGTCCATCCGCCATGCTGCGCACTTCCAAACGTGCTCCATCCGCCATGCTGCGCACTCCCAAACGTGCTCCATCCGCCATACTGCGCACTCCCCATCGTGCACCATCCGGCATGCTGCGCACTCCCAAACGTGCTCCATCCGCCATGCTGCGCACTCCCAAACGTGCTCCATCCGCCATGCTGCGCACTCCCAAACGTGCTCCATCCGCCATGCTGCGCACTCCCAAACGTGCTCCATCCGCCATGCTGCGCGCTCCCAAACGTGGTCCATCCGCCATGCTGCGCGCTCCCAAACGTGCTCCATCCGCCATGCTGCGCACTCCGAAACGTGCTCCATCCGCCATACTGCGCACTCCCAAACGTGCTCCATCTGCCATACTGCGCACTCCCAAACGTGCTCCATCCGTCATGCTGCGCACTCCCAAACGTGCTCCATCCGTCATGCTGCGCACTCCCAAACGTGCTCCATCCGCCATGCTGCGCACTCCCAAACGTGCTCCATCCGCCATGCTGCGTACCCCCCATCATGCTCCATCCGCTTGGGAGTGCGCAGCATGGCGGATGGTGCACGATGGGGAGTGCGCAGTATGGCGGATGGAGCACGTTTGGGAGTGTGCAGCATGGCGGATGGTGCACGATGGGGAGTGCGCAGTATGGCGGATGGAGCACGTTTGGGAGTGCGCAGTATGGCGGATGGAGCACGTTTGGGAGTGCGCAGCATGGGGGATGCAGCACGATGGGGAGTGCGCAGTATGGCGGATGGAGCACGTTTGCTCAGCCTCTCTCCTTCCAGCCTCCCTCAGCATCAGCCTCCCCCTCCCAGCCTTCCCCAAGATCAGCCTCTCTGCTCCCAGCCTCCTCCAGCACGCCGTGCTCCTCTGCCGACACTCACCCACACCCGATCGCATCCACTCACACACACCCGATCGCATCCACTCACACACACCCGATCGCATCCACTCACACACACCCGATCGCATACACTCACACACACCCGATCGCATACACTCACACACACAGACACTGACGATATTGCACATACGCGCTGATACTCACAACATCCGGGGATATCACATGCTTCTGGCCATGTGATCCTCCGTCAGGTCCTGGAAGCTCACAGCACAATATCGCCGCCGAGAAGCAAGCGATATCCCAGGATGTTGTGAGTATTTGGATGCGATGTGATGTGTGAGGTATGTGTGAGTGTGATCTGATTTGTGTGTGTGTGTGTGTGTGTGTGTGTGTGTGCTGTTATGTTATGTATTTTCCGCAGCTGCAGGACCTTGATGTGTGGATGCGATGTGATGTGTGTGTGATGTGTGTGTGAGTGTGAGCCGGTGTACACTGGTAACTATGATACACATCGGGTAACTAAGGGACCTTAGTTACCCGATGTGTATAATGGTTACCAGCTTTCACGGCCTCCGTTAAGATCCCAGCATCGCAAGGTTATGTGTGGCGCTGCCGGGATCCTGACGGAGCCGGTGTAGAAGCAAGCGATATCCCAGCATGTTGTGATGTGTGGATGTGATGTGTGGATGTGAGTGTGTGGATGTGATGTGTGAGGTGTGTGTGAGAGTGAGTGTGATCTGATGTGTGTGTACTCACCTGGGAATCGGAGCCCCGTGTCAGTTGGGCCACAGCGAGCGTGCATTGCGTGAGGGGGCGGGGCCTGCAGAGAGCCGGGGCGAGAGGCCAATCCGTGTGGGGGGGCGGGGCCATGGCGAGCCCAGCGGCCAATCAGCTTTGTGTCACCGTAAGGACACAATTTCGGAGCATGACAGACAGACAGACAGATAGACAGACAGATAGACAGACAGACAGACAGAATAAGGCAATTATATATATAGATTGTAGAATACTATATATAAGACCTTACTTGTGGTGGCCGCAGCTTATAGGGGAAAATCCTGGTGACCGGTTCCCTATAAATGGGTTGTCTGGTCTAAAGTAACAAGTTTACAGTCACTTTATGTGTGCAAGTGTATTGAATGAGGCCGTGCTCATCTAGTCAAATTCTCACCGGGAATATGAATATTACATACCTGTGGTCACATGACCACCATTCAAGGTTCTGACACCAGAAAATCCTCCTAGTGCACACTATGCGCTATGTGAGGAGTCACAGGTCTGCAGTCACATAGAGCGACACATAGAGTGACTGAAGACTTGTCATTTTAGACCAAACAAATCCTTTAGGTTTCACTCACACTTGCCTAAAAAATGGGTGAGTGCAATCCAGTAAAAAAATGGATTGCATTCGGATCAAAGTTATTCAATGAGAGAGTGCTGATCTGCAACTTTTTCCTCAGTTATTTTTGGTCTGAAGACAAAAATTGTAGTATGCTGCGTATAGTCGGGTAAAATGGATGAGATTCGCCAATGGAAGTCAATGGTGCAAGAAAAAAATTGGGCGCCACATTGACCATATGCCAATTGGTTTTTATGAACACATTACCATTCCATAGCAAAGAAACACCGTAAATGGTTCTGTAAATTATTGTTGATTAATAGCTGCTGAAAAAAACCCACATTGCACACTGATGGCATACAAATGTCATATGGATGCTAGGCGAAAAAAATTGCACACTCGATATCACTTGCATGACTTACAGAATGACATACTCATGACACTCGGCCAACTTGAATTTTGAATGAAAATCAGACCCAATTTTTATACACCAGTGTGAGCGAATCCTTAAGATTAGATCGATGGGAGTCTGACTCCTGGCACTCCCATTGATCAGTGGAAATCTGCATCAGCAGCATGTTCGATGGATAGACATGTCTGGAGTATATAACAGCCATCTGTCCTACTACCTGTGAAACTGGCAAGTCAACGAACATACATCTAAATCAAGTCAATATTCGGTGTAACCGCACTTTGCCTTCAAAACACCATCAATTCTTCTAAAAATACTTGCACATAGTGTTTTAACCCCTTAACCCCCCCACCTCCCACCCCCGGTGATTTTCCTTTTTTCGTTTTTATTTTTTTCTCCCCTTCTTCCAAGAGCCGTAACTTTTTTTAATTTTTTCATCAATATAGTCAAATGAAGGCTTGTTTTTTTCGAGACAAGTTGTACCATTCAATGAAAGCATTAGTTTTACCATATAGTGTACTGAAAAACAGGAAAAAAATTCCTAGTGTGGTGAAAATGCAATAAAGCCAAATTGCACGATCATTTTGGGTTTTTTTTACTTACCATGTCCACTATATGGTACAACTGGCCTGGCATTATGATTTCGCTGGTCAGTACGAGGTCATAGATACCAAACATGTAAAGATTTAGTTTTATCTATGTACTGAAAAAAAATTCAGAAGTTTGTAAAAATAAAGAATTACACTTTGTTGCCATTTTCTGAGACCCATAGCGTATTTTGGGATCTGGAGCTCAGTGATGGCTTATTTTTGTGTCCTAAGTTAGCATTTTTTAATTATATCAGTTTTGCGTAAATGCAATGTTTTGATCACCTGTTATTGCATTTTAATGCAATGTTGCGGCAACAAAAAAAACATTATTTTGGCGTTTGGAATTTTTTTTATCTCTACATCGTTTACCTGTCAGCTGAATTGATATAATATTCTGATAGATCGGGCCTTTGTGAACCTGGCAACACCAAATATGTGTATTTTTTTTATTATATTATTCTCAATGGGACAAAAGGAGGTTTATTTGAACTTTTAGTTTTTTTAATTTTTTTATATTTTTTAAAACTCTTTTTTTTTTTTTTACATTATTTACTGATTTTACTAGTCCCCCTAGGAGAGTTTATGATTGTAGTGTGTAATCTCTTCTGATCAGGGCGATGAAGAATTGCTCTGATCAGGAGAAATGCTGTGTGACTGTTAGTGCTGGCGCTCTGCCGGCATTCACAGGAAGCACTTTATTGCAGTGACATCTGAACCTGCGCTTTCACGACAACCAATTGGTGCCCCGTAATGAAGTCACGTGGCCACTGATGATGGTAGGAAACAGAGCAATCCCTGCCGAAGCATGTTAGATTGCGAAGAGAGTTTGATGTGATCTAATGGGATAAGAATCTGCTTTAATTTCTTCAATTACTTCAATTTCTTAGAAATGTGGACACCAGAAATTTTGACTAGAGATGATCGAATACATCCATTGCAAAATGACTTTGAGTCAAATTTAATAAAATTTGCAGGTCCTGGTGAATTTAGAACAATTTCCAATTCACATAGATCACTAAATATACCTGTTATTGCACAAATTGCCAAACATTTTATCAGCATGAGGTAGAGAACAGACTCTCATCATGTCAGGTGAGGCCATATGGGCTTATTCATAATACCTTGCAGCTATTACATCATATGGTCTAGCACAGCCAATTGTGGGGTGCTTTCACTGCCCGTTTTTAATTTTTTTTAGCCTAGGAATAGGAGGTCAGAGTGCACAGGTTTTCATTAGGCCCCCTTCACACATCCATGAAAAAAAACACGTGTTGCACGGTCCGTTTTGGATATCTGTATGCCTGTCCATGTGTGTCATCCATGTGTCATCTATGTGGCATCCTTATGTCCGTGTTACAGAGTACCAGAGAAATAGATGAGAAAAACGCCTGTATGGAAGAAAGCCCAGGAGCAGGGGACGCAGTCCGCGTGTGAAAAGCGTCAATGCCTTTTCACATAAATTGGCGTCAATGCCTTTTCACATATAGACTGCATCCCGTACTCCTGGGCTTTCTTCCATACAGGCATTTTTCTCACCTATTTCTCTCATCTCTGCACCAGAAATCCACATGGCCATCCCCAGATGAAGGCTCTAATTGAGTTGAAAGGTTGGTGTAAAGCAACTAGGTATTCTGTTTTTTCAGAAAAATAAAAAATAGATTTATTGGCATCACGATATTTGGCTGCATATCACGTTTATGTGCCAGAGCTCCTCTATAATATTGTAATTTGTTTTGCTCTTGAGCACCTATACACAGTGAGCAGAGCCTTAACCTTTCTATCCTTATGTCCGTGTGACATGTCCGTGTGACATCTGTGTGACATTTGTGATGATATCCATGTAACCTGTACAGGAAAAAAGGCATATAACTGAAATTAATATTTTTGTATGTGTAAAAGATGTGCAAAGCCAAGAAAATGATAAATGATAGATAGATAGATAGATAGATAGATAGATAGATGGAAAGATAAATAAATAGATAGATAGATAGATAGATAGATAGATAGTTTATACAGCTATTTAGCAGAGTTAAAGAATAATTTTAGAAAAAAAAATGACTTGGGGTTCCCCCTATTTTTCATAACCAGCAGAGGTCCAGCAGCAGCTGTGGGATGCAACCTTCAGATATCATCTGTTTCTTGGTTGGTTTTGGAAAATAGAAGGGGATCCCATGCTGATTTTTTAAATTATTTGAAAAAATAATTTAAAAATATGGCATAAGGTCCCCCCAGCCAAGGGACAGCAGACAACTGAGAGCTAATATTTTTAGGGTGGGAAGGCCCATATTTATTTAGTCCTTCACAGCCTACAAATAGCAGCCCGTAGTCGCTCCACACATGGCACATCTATTAGACGCGCTATTTCTGATGCTGTACTCAGCTCTTCCTGTTGCCCTGGTGCAGTGGCAATTGGGTTAATATGTGGGGTAGATGCTAGCTGTGAATAGCCACCTGGCATCAGGGCCTTGTATTAGTAATGGTTGGGAATCTAGCAGAGACCCCCATTACTAATCCAGTACTGGAAATAGAAAAAAAATACTGTATTTGAACAAACACTCCCTGACTACAGTCCTCATTAACGTTTTTTTAAAAAAAGTCCGCTGTAATCCATAGCAATGTCCCATGGCATTCCCCAAAAGCGAATCTGAAAGACATAAAAAGAGAAATGATTAAATAAATAAAGACAAAAGACACCCTCATTCACCAATTTATTTCCCTGCAAAAACCCTAATCCAAGGTTCGCCTTAATCCAAAATGGGGTCTCACGATGTTCCAACGCTTGGCTTCTCTTCTCGGCACCTAGTTCATCTAAGTCCTACATATACAGTGTAGCACAAAACTGTACAAAGTAATTTAAATATAACCTTATAAATGACTTCTATAGAGGTAAAACTATGCTTTTGTGATGAGCTTCAATGACTCTTAATGCATCTTTATCTGCTTTAGCAGCAGCTGCCTGGTTTTAGCTGCAAAATTTGTGTTTGCCGTCCATATATACATCCAATACTTTTTTAGCCACAGTTTTTCTCAGTGTTATATCATTTATAGAGTTGAGCGAGCAGTAAAATGCTCGGGTGCTCGATGCTCGGGTCGAGCATTTTGAAATGATTGGGTGCTCAACCCGAGCACCGAGTCCAATATTAGCCTATGGGAGACTCGAGCATTTTTCCGGCGGCGCCCCCGGCGGTCTGCAGAAAGCTCAAAAATGTCCCAAATGTCTAACAGCAGTGCTCAAATGACATGGGAACAGCATGGGGAAGACCCCCGTAAGAATTTCTGACTCCCATGTCACTGATGTGAGCAATGTTGTCTGAGTATTAGGGGGAGGAGGAATCCTGCGTTCCTCCTCCCGTGTGACATGCACTTTCGCTTTGTAGCGTATGTGCGGTAGCTTCTCTCTGCCTGTACATTCGCTGCTATGCGAAACCAAAGTGAACAGTTGAAAAAAAAAAAATATCATATTCACCTGTCTGTAGACTCCCGTGACACGTCCGATCGCTGCAGGACCTGCCGGTGATCAATGATGCGGTCACCTGACAGCATCAGCCGATCGTATAAAGCCAGCGGTGAGGCCAGCTTTTTACCGCCTAGCCGGTTTAAACGATCAGCTGGTGTGGTCAGGTGACAACATCAGCTGATTACAGGCAGCTGCTGCAGCAATCAGACGGGAGTCTGCACAGAGGTGTATAGTTTTTTTTTCTACTGATGCATCAGCTAATTGTACAAAAGCCATTTATGCAATCAACTGATGTGTCATGTGATTCAGGTCCTTGAACCTGACACATGATCTAATTTGACTTCCAGTAATCCGATCAGATGATATTAAGTTCGGATTGGACATTGCAGGACCCTTGACCCAGGACTACGGCGGCAGAGGGGGGAGGGGGGGTTCTTTAGTTCAATAAAGATGGAGTCACTAATTGTGTTGTGTTTTATTTCTAATAAAAATATTTTCTCTGTGTTTTTTTTTTATCTTTACTAGAAATTCATGGTGGCCATGCCTAATATTGGTGTAATACTATGAATTTCGGGCTTGGGCCCAGCTGAAAATACACAGCTAGCCCTAACCCTATTATTACCCAGCAATCCACCCGTTACCAGGGCCATTAGAAGAGTTGGATACAGCGCCAGAAGATGGCACTTCTATGAAATAAAAAAGGGCATCCCTATATTTTTGGTTCCCAGCTGGGTACAAATAGGCAGCTGGAAATTGGGGGCAGCCCGTACATGCCTGCTGTACCTGGCTGGCATACAAAAATATGGCAAAGCCCATGCCAATTTTCTTTTTTTTTTTTAAATCATTAAAAAATAAAAGAAAAAAACCAAAACACATAAAGGTAAAAAAAAATAAAAATGCAAGGGCTACCGCTGCATTTTCTATTATTAGCTAAGGGTAACCCAAGCAGCTACTGGCTGTTAACCACCACTGCTTGTTGTTATCTTCGCTGGCAATGGAAAATCCAGGGAAGCCATTTTTTAAGTTTTTTTCCAAAAACTAAAAAAAAATAAATTGTATGCTAGTTAGGTACAGCAGGCAGGAACGGGCTGCCCCCAACCACCAGCTGCCTATTTGTACCCAGCTGGGAACCAAAAATATAGGGAAGCCCTTTTTTTAATTATTTTATGAATTTCATTAAATCATTTTTAAAAAATAATGTGGACTTCGCCCAATTTTTGTGTCCAGCCAGGTACAACTAAGCAGCTGGGGATTGGAATCTGCAGCGCAGTTTGACCCAAGCTTTCTGCCCCCCCCCCCCGCTGCGAATTGCTGTCCGCAACAGCCCCAGAAAATGGTGCTTTCATACAAGTGCCATCTTTTGGCGCTGTATCTGACTCTACCAGTGGCCCTGGTGGTGGGTGGCACGCTGGGTAATAAGGGGTTAATACCAGCTTTGTTTTACCAGCAGGTATTAAGTCTGAGATTCTTAATGTCAGGCCAAGTTTGACCCAGCCATTAAGAATCTCCAATAAATGGTTAAAAAAAGACACCACACAGAGAAAAAATACTTTATTATAAATAAATACACAGACACATTTAGAGACTCCATGTTTATTACTCCCTCTCACCCCTCCATGATCCTGGTCTTCTGTCTTCTTCAACCCATGCAGCTCTGCTATATCACATGGCACAGGGAGGAAGACGCTGCTGCTGCTCCTCTGTAATCGAGCAGAGGCTGCAGCGGGTTGGTAGGCGGTGACGTCACCGCTGACACCATTGCCATAATAACTTACTGAACAGGTTACTATAGCAATAGTGATCTCCTATCAGCTGATTCCCAGAGCTGCTATTCATCAGCTCCTACATAAGCCACTAAATAGCCGCGCGGGTAAACAAGGAGTTAACTCCTGCAGCTCCTGCAGAGATCACCGATGCTATAGTAACCCGCTCGGTAGGTTACTATGGCAACGGTGGCAGCGGTGACATCACATCTCCTAGTACCTACACTACCTAAGACACACACTATCTGTCCCTAGCTCAGCAGCACCTCCCCCTACACTAGCTGATTGTGGATCACACTGCTGAACACAGCGCCATCAGCTGTCATATGGAGCTGATGCCGCTGTGTGGCCAGCCAATCACTATAATGCCACAGTCATGTTGGTTGTGGCATTACAGTGTGTGACAGGCAATCTCTGCATGTGGGCTGACTCTGTAAATACCGCCCAAATGCAGGGAAGCGGAGCCGAGCATCTGCTCGAGCATCTCGCCGGTACTCGGAGCTCACCGAGTATCCCGGCAACTGAGATGGTCGGGCGAGCCCAGAGTAGCGGCAAGCATGCTCGCTCATTCCTAATCATTTAGCATAGAATTGAATAATTTATTTCCTTATCCCAAGTGTGTGACCTTAGATTTATCGATATTAACCTTAAATTATCATTTGCCCAAATCACCAGCTTACATAAATCCTTCTGGAATATTAAATTATCTTCTGTGCTGATTACCTTGAAGAGTTTTGTATCATCTGAAATGTATTGATAATCTATTCTATATGCGCTCTACAAGGTGATTAATGAATGTGTGAAATAATCAGAGTATGTTCCTTTCAGCCACCCTATGTTTATTTTTATCACTGAGCCATTTGTTAACCTAATTACCCAAAATCCTATTCCTTTCATTTTTTTTTACCAAACTTTTATATGGCACTGTATTTTTTTTTAAGTGATCCAGATTTTATTATCCATTTTGGCCTGCAAGCTTGTTTGTCTTTACATGTCTTTACATCCTATTGCCTCTTGCTGTATAAGTTAGTTGATTGATTGATTGAAAATTAGACCTGGATCTATGCACAAACCTTCCTGTACATTTAGACAGAGCAAGTAGGAAAGCACTTGTGCTTGTGAACACGTACAGATTTTATCCAAGTGCATATTTTTGGAAGTGCCAGGCAGTTAAGCAAGGCAGTTGGGCAGGATAGAAGTACATTATGCAAGACAATCAAGCAAACTTGTTCCTAGTTCATTTGTGCTGCAAAAATGTATTCACCATATGTGTTTTTAATCTGAAAATCTGACATGAAATTGATACTTTTATTTCTAGAGTTCATCAGCTGGGCTACAGAGACTTATAGGCCAGGCAATGCTCCCTGAGAGATGGGTGAAGGAAAAAGCTGCCTCCCAACTGCCGAATATTGCAGAGAGCTCACCCTGAATTAATGTACTGTATGATCCTTTAGAAAGCCTTGTGAAAAGAATTAAAATATTTAGAAAAAACAGAGTCCCCTGCAGAAGGAAAATGGTTTATGACTGGGAAAAATACCCTACGTTAAACGACATGACTCTTTAAAGAGTCGTACACTCAGTGCTCTAGTTGTCTCCAATCAGTAACACTATTAAGTCAGCTTTCTTCCTCCTGGAGGAAAGCTAATCTGCATATATTAAAATTAACGTTACCCCCTGAATAACGTCATAAACAGGAAAAACAGACATACATATCTTGGAATGGGGATGTTTTCTTATTTCCCGGATCAATTATAGCTCTACCTTAGGGAAGTTTTAGCAAATAGTCCTTCAAAAATATTTAAAAATTACTGTCACTGTGTTTTTTAGAACCTAGGGCCCTGGTTCCTAAAAAAAAAAAGAAAAGAAAACAAAAAAAACATTAAAAATCTGCAAAATGTTTTTGAATTGCGAGGTTGCTCAATGGTGGCATTTTTGTTGCGGGCGGAGGACAGACAGGTGGACAGGGGGGCTGCTCGAGACGCTCGGATCCGGGGTCACTGCAGTGGCTCGAGGGGAAGCCGGATCCCAGCCTGAGCATCCTTCCATCGCCCGCAAGTGATAGGGGGGTTTTAGTACTGTAGGGAAGGTTTGTCAGTGACGCCACCCATGCTGCTGGAGGTGGTGCATGGGCCTGATGTAGTGGGGCAGCTGGATGTTATCCCCAACACGGGTAGGGGAAGTGTTGACCCGGGACCCCTGTGTGGGTGAGATAGTGTAACGGAGTGCGACCTGCAGGATTGGACTAGGTGGTGTTGGTTTACTCCGAGTTACTAAGTAACTTCACACAGAGTCCAGATGGTAAACTAAATTGCCAGTAGCCGATCGCATCAGGAGGGTGCATTCAGATCCTGCACCCCAGCACGGTAGACAAGGGTCCTTCCTCCTGCGCCTTGTGTTTAGACTTGTCACTGTGACCACTCCGTATGGAACAGGGAAGTCCACTCCCGGTGCTATAGCCCTTTGGGAGTTGCGGCCCGTGAGAACTGACCCGTGGGATCTTAGCAGGCAATTGCGGAGCCCTATCCCCCTTATTGGGCTTCCGTCTCGCTCTATCTGGACCTCCTGTGGGACAAGAGTTGGAATCTTGTCTCCGGCTGGTTAATTGGTAAGGGGCTTGAAGCTGCTCCTAGCCCTAGGGTCCAGGTACTCTGTCTGTGCATGGCTCCCGCTGTCGATGTCTGCGGGCTACAACCCTGCCCCGGTCCACTTAAGGTTTCCTGCGACGGGATCTCCGTCACCTGTGGCCCTGTCTACTGACTGCCACCTAGTCCTCTCAGCTCAGGAGCTCCAACCCCTGACAACCATCACTTTCAACGGTCACTCACTACTCCTCCACTCTAACTGTGTCCCCACCCATTACGCCTTAGAACCCCTAGGTGGGTGTCACCATCTGCTTGGCCACGCCCACTGGTGTGTCCCTATTGTGATGGGGGTGTGAAGCCCCGAGAACGCTGTGTCGGTGCATTACCTTCAGGGACTCCACGTAGATGGATCTGTCTGGTCACAGGTAGGAAACCTTCTTTGTAGTTTGTCGTGACGCCACTCTCAGATTTGCGGTCAGTGGGGGACCGCCACTGCAGGTTAAGGGATGCCTGGGGCTGATGGTGGGTGCAGCCAGTTGTAGTAGCCTCCTGAGAGTGAGGCAAGCCCCAGGGCCCTGTGTAGATGCGTAGAACTACAAGGCGCAGAATGACTCAACACAGGCAGGATGTCTTTCAGGGTTTTTACTCACAGTTGATGGCAGGGTGAGTGACCCGGGCGTAGCTGGGATGAACCAAGTGGGAACCAGGTGTCCTTCAGGCTGACTTGTGAGGGTGACTACTAACTCGCCTTCCTTAGCCCTTGGTGGTTTGGGGTAACCCCGACTTTGAGTCCCTATGGGGGTCACCCAGGGAAGATGCTGCAGCCTCTCTCCCCTTCGTTTGCCGTTTGCTTGTCGCCTGGACCAGGCCACTCCAGCTGCTTGCCTCCTGTGACCTATGGGCCCTAACTGTGGCTACGTGGCTGCGGCTTTTGTGGTGTTGTGGCGTGGGCTTTGAGAGCCCCACACCGGCAGGTTTAGCAAAAGAAAGCTGGATCTATCTCCGCTTCGGGATCTGCCGCCCGTTTGGGCCTGGTACTCTCTAGCAGTCTCCTTACTTCCCACTCCGTTGCTCTCTCTCTAGCTGAAGATGGATTTCGGGTAGCACTCCTAGTTGACCGTTCTCCCCCGTCGGTAGCCACTGCGCGGACGCTGTCAGACTACAGCAGCCCACGGGATCTGCTCCTCACTCGAGCTCCCTGGACTCTGCACTGCCTGGCTCACATCTGGGACCTTCACATCTGCTCCTGTCTGAGCTGCACTTTCCTGCTCCTCACTCCTCCACACTCTGCTGCAGACTCTAGACTGTTTACTCCTCCTTCTCTTTTCCCTTTTGTGCCTGCCTACGCCACCTAGCAACCAGACTCTCTTACCACACCCCTTGAGAGGAGATGGAGGCTTTTGGCCCCCTCCACTATTCCAGTGAAGGTGAAGGCTTTTCCCCCTCCTGGGATCCCCAGGGGTCCTCTCATGGGTACATGTGTGAGACCTGATCACTATGCGCCTGTGTTCCACACCCCGGTCAGCCTTCTGGATTACCTGTGTTGTACTATCCCCAGCATGGGTGCAGTACTCAGTGGTGCCTGACCAGGTCAGGGGCGCCACATTCCCCCTTAGTTATCACCAGCACGTCCTCGGGCTGCAAGACAACATTTTAAAAATGCATAAAACATTAAAACATGTAAAACATTTTAAAAGCACCAGGTACCATACATCACCACCCTCCACCCACAAGTCCGTTAACCCACCCAAACCCTTTCAGGAGGTAGGTCACCGGTCCTTTTGGTAACCAGATCTGGGCCATCTACTTCCCCAGACCTTTCCTCCAATCTGCCTCTCCCGTTGGCCGCGCCTTCAGCCACTTCTGGCAGGATGTAGAGGCGGCTTTCACGGGCTGGTGGTTTCAGGGTATACCTGGCCTGATGGATCCGCGCCTTCAGCCTCTTCTGGCAGGATGTAGAGGCGGCCTCCACAGTTGGTGCTGACCAGGTACCCTCTTTGTGGTGGAGAGCCAGGCCCCATAAACAGGCATGCTCTCTGGTCGCAGGTAAGCCAAGGCCCTATATACGGACGGGCTCCTCCTGGTTGCAGACGAGCCAAGCCCCTAAACAGGCTGACTCTGGTGGTGGTGGTGCCCTCTGGTGTAACTATTTACACTGCGAGAGTTTGTGGCTATAGCCAGTTCATAGCCTTAAGGTTTATGGTTTTCTCACACAAGTTTATGTGGGCACATACTTAAACGTAAACGTTGCAAAACTTCAAACTTTTCAAAACTTTAACTTGCTGTATGCTTTACTTTATGCAGATTCCTCTACTCTTCCATACCAGGGCTTGGGCCTGTAGGGCTGCGGCACCTGTTGGTTTCTTGATCTCTTTCTTCGTCTGTGGGTTCGTTGTATTTTCTTTCTTCTTCAGTGTCTCTGTCTTCATCTTCTGTTGTGACTGCAGAGCTTCTGCAAGGACTTCTAGAACATGGTGCAACATCTAGGGCATACCAGCCTCTTTCTCCCTGATGCATAGTGAACTCCACTGAGTCTCCTATCTTCAAATTTCTTCCAGGGTGTCCTCTGGGCAGGTGGGCTCTCACATCCCTTCGATTGACAAAAATCCCTTCCTTCACACCAGGTGATACTATAAAGCCGTATCCTGATTTGAGGCTGAAATCTTCGACAATTCCTCGACGCAGGGGTCCTCTGATCTGGGGTTTGAACCTTCTCAGGAACCGTTTTTCTTGTAGGTCTCTGGCCGTGACTTCTCTCTGCTCTGGGGATGGCGGTGCAGGGAAAGACTGGGTTCTACTGCGGCGCTGTGTCTTGCGGGCTGGATTCTGCGAAGTGCAGCTTACAAGCTCCCAGGTGGGGCGGTTGGGCAGGTCTTCTTCAGCAGGAGGTGTCAGGTCTTCCTCGTCCCAGCGGGAATATGGCAGCATCTCCGGCTCTGGGACTAGCACTGCTGCTGGCTCCGGGGGCAACTCCTCAACTTCTTGCCCTCCTCTCCCCATAGTTCTTCGCTGCACTCTGGTCGTGGCAGCGCTAGGGATGAGTGTTCCTCAGCTGGCCCAGGCGGTGGACTCTTCGGCGTGGTTGCCGCAGGGGTTGCCTTAGGGGTGTGCGGAGGGAGCATGTACTGGTCCACCATCTCCTGTGGAAACTTGGCCTCCATGTCAGCCTTCAGCTGCCAGTACGCGGGGTCTTCACCTATCAGGGATTTCCTTGCAGGGACCTCCTTAGACTGGGGAGCGGTGTCTGCTCTGGCCTTGCAGGCCGGGGTAAATGGTGATGTAGTCTTTTCTTGGCGGGCCGCGCAGGGCATCGCTGCGGCGGCCTGGTCTTGGCGGGCCGCGCCTGGCATGGCGGCGGCCTGGTCTGTGCGGGCCGAGCCTGGCGTGGCGGCGGCCTGGATCTGCGTCGCTGTTGCGGCCAGTTCTTGGCGGGCCGGACTGGGCATTGCAGCCGCGGTCTGAATTGACGTCGCATCCCCAATGGGGTCCGTGCAGGTGGAGCTGGGCGTCGCTGCAGTGATCGGGGCTTGACGGGCCGCACCTGGCGGGGCTGCGGCCTGGTTCAGCATCTCACTTGCGGCTCGGACGAGCGTCGCTGCTGCGGTGGGGTCTTGGCGGACTGGGCTCAGCAGGGTGGCAGCCTGGGTCAGCGTCACACCTGCGGCACGGATGAGTATCGCCGTGGCAGTCGGACCTTTGCGGGCCAGGCGGGGTGTCGCTGCGGCGGCCTGGATTTGGCGGGCCGCACCTAGCGTGGCTGCGGCCTCGCTCAGCGTCGCCGCGCCAGGCGCCTCTTCTGGGACCGCGGTCGTAGCAGCAGGGGTCGGAGCACTTGCGCTGGCCGGGGCAACTCTGGACTCACCCATCGGTGGCACCATCGGGATCTGAGTCGTCGCCGCTCGATCTGGCATGCGTCGCGCGGCTCCCTCCTCGTAGGTCTGAACCGCCTCAGCCATCTCCAGAAGCTCCGTGCGTCCCTCACTGAGCTGTCGTATAATCCTGGCCTCCAGCTGATCGCAGAAGATAGCAAGCTCCCGGCACCACCAGGCAGCAGAGCCTGGTTCTGGGTATCCACGTCCGGACTCCATTTCTTCTCTCTGCAGCAGCAGGCTTGTGGCTCCCTTTCCTTCCCGCCGTCTCCGGACGCTTCCGCTCTCTTCACAAGCGAGGTCAGAACTCTGCAGGGGATCTCTGGGTAGCCACACCTCTTCGTGGGCGGTAACTTCTTCCAGCGCGGGCTGCTGTTGTTTTTCAGCGCGCTTTTCATGGTGGCAATATGGCGGCGCTTCCAATTTTTCAAGCGGACCGCCCAGGCACATGGTCACCTGTCTGGACAGGTCTAGTCCTTATCCTGTTCGTGACGCCAGATGTGAAGCCCCGAGAACGCTGTGTCGGTGCATTACCTTCAGGGACTCCACGTAGATGGATCTGTCTGGTCACAGGTAGGAAACCTTCTTTGTAGTTTGTCGTGACGCCACTCTCAGATTTGCGGTCAGTGGGGGACCGCCACTGCAGGTTAAGGGATGCCTGGGGCTGATGGTGGGTGCAGCCAGTTGTAGTAGCCTCCTGAGAGTGAGGCAAGCCCCAGGGCCCTGTGTAGATGCGTAGAACTACAAGGCGCAGAATGACTCAACACAGGCAGGATGTCTTTCAGGGTTTTTACTCACAGTTGATGGCAGGGTGAGTGACCCGGGCGTAGCTGGGATGAACCAAGTGGGAACCAGGTGTCCTTCAGGCTGACTTGTGAGGGTGACTACTAACTCGCCTTCCTTAGCCCTTGGTGGTTTGGGGTAACCCCGACTTTGAGTCCCTATGGGGGTCACCCAGGGAAGATGCTGCAGCCTCTCTCCCCTTCGTTTGCCGTTTGCTTGTCGCCTGGACCAGGCCACTCCAGCTGCTTGCCTCCTGTGACCTATGGGCCCTAACTGTGGCTACGTGGCTGCGGCTTTTGTGGTGTTGTGGCGTGGGCTTTGAGAGCCCCACACCGGCAGGTTTAGCAAAAGAAAGCTGGATCTATCTCCGCTTCGGGATCTGCCGCCCGTTTGGGCCTGGTACTCTCTAGCAGTCTCCTTACTTCCCACTCCGTTGCTCTCTCTCTAGCTGAAGATGGATTTCGGGTAGCACTCCTAGTTGACCGTTCTCCCCCGTCGGTAGCCACTGCGCGGACGCTGTCAGACTACAGCAGCCCACGGGATCTGCTCCTCACTCGAGCTCCCTGGACTCTGCACTGCCTGGCTCACATCTGGGACCTTCACATCTGCTCCTGTCTGAGCTGCACTTTCCTGCTCCTCACTCCTCCACACTCTGCTGCAGACTCTAGACTGTTTACTCCTCCTTCTCTTTTCCCTTTTGTGCCTGCCTACGCCACCTAGCAACCAGACTCTCTTACCACACCCCTTGAGAGGAGATGGAGGCTTTTGGCCCCCTCCACTATTCCAGTGAAGGTGAAGGCTTTTCCCCCTCCTGGGATCCCCAGGGGTCCTCTCATGGGTACATGTGTGAGACCTGATCACTATGCGCCTGTGTTCCACACCCCGGTCAGCCTTCTGGATTACCTGTGTTGTACTGTCCCCAGCATGGGTGCAGTACTCAGTGGTGCCTGACCAGGTCAGGGGCGCCACAGGGGGTGACTAGGTATTGCTGGCTGATGTTGTGCACCAGGATGGGGATTATGATGGAGGACCAAAGAGGAGGGACTCCTGCACCTAGGAGAGGGGTGCAGTCATCTGTGACACCCTGATTTTGTCAGTGCGTCACATTTTCATGGCACTTTCAAGTGTGAATTGGGGATGATCTATTCTGGATGTAGATGGGGCAAATTAATTACAGGTGGCAATGTTTCTTGCAGCAGAAATGTTACTCCAGTCCCTAAGTACATGGTGGCTCAGTGGTTAGCACAGTTGCTTTTTTTTTAGTGCTGGGGTCCTGGGTTCAAATCCCACCAAGGACAAAATCTGCAAAGAGTTTATATGTTCTGCCTGTGTTTGTTTGGGTTTCCTCCCACATAAACTGATAGGGAATTTAGATTGTGACCCCCAATGGGGACAGAGATGATAATGTCTTTAAAGCGCTGGGAATTAATAGCGCTATATAAGTGAGTAAAATAAAGAAATAAATGGACTAATGTTTCTAGTAAGGTGCAAACCACTGATCAGAGGTGCATTTTAATGAAGTACCTCACTGTGATTATGACATTGAATTATTTGCTCCTGGAGCAGATTATTAGGCAGAATGATCTAAGAATGACCCATTATTAAACGCTTCGGAACTGCCGATGAGAAATATGAGTTGGCTTCATGCAGAGGTGACGTAATTTAATAACCAGTGTTTAGGATACGATCGCGACCACCTGCGCGCGGCCATCACCGGGTTTCCAGTGCAGAATGGTAGTTCTGCTCAGAGACATCATCAGAACCTGACTGGATCAAGTCCTGATGATGTTAACCCTTTGTGATCTTCTATGTGCCGCAATCAATAGCGACCATGGCACATAGACGTTTCAGAGGAGCATAGAGTGCTTCTCTTACCTCTTCTTACCTCTCCTGGCTCTCCTGTGACACATTCATGAGGGACCTGAGGGTGGTCATGGCAGCCTGAGGTCACATGATGACCTCTGGGTCTGCCATGTATGGTAGCATGTCAGACCTAGCCCACAGCAGGGTCTAACTGGCGATCTGCAGCCTGACACTGCCTGTATAATGAATTGCTATGCTGCTTCATGATAATTCATTATACCAGTGATCAGACTAAGAAAAGTGAAAGTCCCATGTAGGGACCAGGTAAAAAAGTTAATGGGGTGGTTCACCCATTTTCATTATTGGCCACATCGATATTATGTAGATAAACAAAGTTTCTCTCAAATACCTTGTGTTGTCAATAGTGCCTGTGAGTGGTGTTGAGCGGATCCGAACTGTAACTCTCTCTCTGCCCCCCCCCCTACTGTGGACAATGGACCCTGGATATGTTCTTGCCCACCAGAGTTAACAGCTGACCATAAAGTCTCCCGCTATCCTAGGGTCTGCACCCCGCCTTGTGCTGAGTCCTGTGAGCCTTGGTTCCAGGCTTCCGCAGGTGTCCCGTGGTTCCTGGAGTCTTACACTTCCACAGGTAACCCACGGTGCCTGGAGTCCTGGTTCCGTACTCCACAGTCCCTCACTCCTTTTACAGCACTCCGGTGTTGCTTCAGGTCTTTTCTGTGCCTTTCGCTCTTTTTTCTTCACAACTCCTCTACTCCTTCCTTCACACTCCTCAACTTCACTAAAAACGCATTACTGAATCCACTTCAGTCTACTTCACTTCCTCCGGCCAACTTCCCAACTGACCACTGGCCCCTTCCCTTCACTGGATCTCTCTCTACAGATTGGGTGGCGACTACCTAATCAGTGCCCATCCCTTTTACCTGTTACTAGGCAGTCTCCCAGTCTTGTGTTGCAGTTGTGTATGTGGCCTGAGGGTGCTGGTGTACTGACTGGTACGGATATTCCGGGATTTGGGTTTCCACTGGTTACATTTGTGGCACCTGGTACTGCAGGGCTGCTACAATTACAACATGTCACAAAATAACAATGTCAGAATCACCGGGATCCGTTGAAGAGTTCCAGAGATAAAAACTATCAATGTGACACTGGCCAGTAATAAAAAAAATTGACCCGGTCATAAAGGCAAAAACAGGCTCTGGCAGGAAAGGGTTAAAAAACCCTGGCACATTACTTATGTCTAAGTGGCTGTGGCACTGCACAGTGTCCTTTCTTAGCTTGACCCTGAGTGATCAACTTTGAAAAAGACATGATTTTTTGATACTCCCTCAGGAGATGTTTATGCCGTATGTGATATAAGTCGCCATCCAGTGGTTGAGATATGTATTGCAGCTTGTCAAGGGTTTTACTTAATGAGAAATGAAAATCCATACCACAATTAGGTGAATATATGTCTGCTATTTTGACTTACAAATATTATTCTTTTTGTCTGAAAGTCCAATTTTACTATAAGATTCTTCTAGACTTTTCCATGCAAACTTTAAGAAAAGGAAAGCCTATTTAAAACCAGGTTATTATGTGATAATACAGAACCTTGTGCAGATTTTCTCTTCTTTAAACCTATTGACATGAATTTAGTAGCCGGGCTGTTTCATGTGTTTATATCCGTGTGCATGTGAAACCTGTATTCAGACCCAGCACGGGGAAGATAGGGCTCAGGCAGAAACAGGCGAAACGCTGCTGGTAAAGAGATGGATTATTCCTGCAGCTTCTAATCCCCTCACTAAATCTGAAATTACTTCTCACAATGCAATCACAAATCACAAGCTGTTTCACTCAACACTCTGGGAATAATTTATGGGCTTGTTGGTGTGACCCTATTCTTGACAAACCGAGGATCTATTACCGGACAGGCTCAGGAAGTGTGGGCATCATATCTAATACACATTGATCGCCTGATTACAGGTTATGTAGCCGCTCCCGTTACTGCTGTCTTCCTATGTAATGTATTTATAATCAGTTGATCAGTAGAGGATAGGCAATTTCTTTGACTTCAAAGTGTCTTAATCCTATATTTGTATTTCTGGTTTGGTCAATATTGAGAGATAATTGGATAAATCTATTCGTGTTATTTGGTCCTAGCAGGAAAACATAGGGAAATGTTTACCACATTTTATCTAGAAGCATTTTTTTTGTTTTTTTGCTGCCTGAGTAGCGGACAATACAGTGCCTTTTTGATCTCCATGGTTAAAAACAATTAGAACTACAAATACAACTGAGTATATTGTTCTAAAACATTTATCTATTCAAATAAATTAAAAAAAACAAAACATCAAATTACTGAAAAATAGCAGGGTCTAGGGGAAAACTTTTCTCCTTGCGGAGACTGACAAACCAATCTGGCTGCCAGTGAGGAGACTTAAAGCTGCAGTGCTCCTCTGGGAAATATTTAAATTGTCTCTTCAAGGAGGAAGGAGACGAACTCTAGTGCCACCTATTGGAGGTAGCAATCCTAAAAGTGGCTCTTTAACAAGCCTTTTCACATGACCTAGGATTTATGCCAGATCAGAACCACAATTTTCAGACACGGTGTTTCAGGATGATTGTCCCTTGTCATTTTAGTTTCTCATAAAGCCAGACCAGACGTCAGACTTTGCACAGACGAGGGACAATCATCCCGAAAAACTGTGTCTGCAAACTGAGGATCTGATCTGGTATAAATTCTACGTCACGTGAAAAGGCTTGTTAAAGAGCTACTTTTGACTTTTAGTATTGCTACCTCCAATAGGAGGCACTAGATTTCGTCTCCCTCCTCCTTGGAGAGACAATTTGAATTTTTCCCAGAGGAGCATTGCAGCTATAAGACTCCTCCCCGCTAACAGTCAGATGGGTTTGTCAGTCTCCGCAAGGTGAAAAGTACTCCCCCTAGATCCCACTTTAACTTCTCATAAAGCCAGATCAGACCTCATACTTTGCACTGACGAGAGACAATCATCCCAAAACACCGTGTCGGCAAATTGAGGTTCTGATCTGGCATAAATCCTAGATCATATGAAAAGGCTTGTTAATGGGTCACTTTTGACTTTTAGGATTGCTACTTCCAATAGGTGGCACTAGAGTTTGTCTTCCTCCTCCCTGGAGAGACAATAAGAAAAATAGCTGGATTTTACCCACAAAACTAGAGAGAACAAAAATCAGTACAGATCTTATTTAAAGCATGCCATTCGGGTTAATAGCTCAAAATATTGCTAGCAAAAATACAGAATATAAATATTAAACATAGTAAGCAGCAATAAATTAATATAAAAATAAATTACCCATCTAAAATATATATCTACATGATGAACATATGTACCGACCCGGGGCTCGGCCGGCTGCCGAGCCGCTCGGGTCCGTGCTCATCGGTAGGTGGCTCGAGCTCTTCCTGGACCCGGGGGTCACGTCGCTCTGAAGGGAAGCTGGTGCTACGTGCAGGGATTTCGGTGGGAAAGGTTCACGGACGAGGCCGTAGAGTTTAGGGTGTAAGTTCATGACACCACCCACGGGTTGTGGTGAATGTGGACACCACCGTTGCCGTTAATTAGGCTTCCGGGGATGGTGTTATACAGCCTGGTGTTGACCCCTCCATGGGCAGGGGGTGATGGTCCCGGGGCCCGGTGTTTGTGAGGTGCAGGCAAGATGGTGTGGTGCAGTGCGCGACCCGAGGGCACTGTTGTACTCACTATGACAGATACACCGGAGTCTCTGGTAAACCAAAAACGATGGTGGTCGGTGCCCGCAGCCGGCTGCGCTTTGCCCCTTTCTCAGGTTGATTTTTCCCGCCTTTCTCCTACATCTCTGTGGTAGAACTTGCCTATGCTTCAGCAACGGTAGTCCGCTCCCCGGCTTGATGTGTGTCGGGGAACCCGTTTGTCCACAGGCGCTGGCCCGTGGGATCTCTCTGCCTGTGTTGTAGCTTTCTATCCCCCTCGGTGGGCTGTTGCCGTCTTTCGGGTTTTGGGACGGGAAAGGACCTAAGGTCCAGACCTGAATCAGTGAAATTGACGTGGTCCAGTGGCTTCTGGACCTCGTTCTGGGTTTGAATACCCCTCCTGGTGCTCCGGTTTCCAGTTGGCTCCCCGGTTCGGTACCGGCGGGCCACTACCCTGTCCTGGTCCCTTACGGTTCCACCAGCCGTCTTCCCGGCTCCTGCAGGCGGCAACCACCATCTGCCTCCTGGTCACAGGGTATCTGGGCTCCTACCAAGATCCCTGACAGACGTTGACACTTTACTACTACACTCTTTCACCTCCAAAACTGATCTGTTTGTGTTTTTCCCACCTCAGGCTATCCGCCCTCTGAACTCCTCGGAGGGCGTGGGAAACCGCCTGGCTCCGCCCCCGGGTGTGAACGTCAAGACCTGAGAGGGGTGACTCAGGGTTTTTAGGTTGGCTGGTTACATCTTTTTAGGGGCTGGTGTTTGTGCAGGGGGTCTACCTGTGACTACCTGGCTAGTCCAGGGCATCACACATACATGGCTAGAATAGCAAAGGCAATAGTGATATTACTATAAAGGCAGAACAAGTACCAGAATCTAGTACCTAAAACTGTGTGGTCTGAATGAGTGGGAAGTGGAGAGCATCTGTGGCACCCCTGAGGCTTCCATCACCACAGAGGTACTGTACTTCAGCCAGAGCTGTGGAATCACGTCCTGGGTAAGAAAGGGGTCATCTACCGGTTCGCAGACAAAGCCTGCGCACACCAATTATTAGGTCACACACTGGGTCAGGGTTTAAGGCAGGTACTCCATTAATGCTGAGAAGCAGCGACCAGTATACCTGGTTATGGAGCCTTAAGTCCCATTCGCTGTCTTGGAGGGGTAGAGTCTGGCAGAGGAAGTGTGGGAGACGTCAGTGGGGTAGTTAGGAGAACCAGTCAGTTCTAGTTAGGGAGAGTTTCAGTCAGAGTTAGCGAGTGACAGTTGTAGGATTGACAGGGGTACAGCGAGAAGGAGGGAGAGACTGTAGTTCAAGTTGAAGATCCTGGGGTCCTGCTACACCCAGGTGACACCGACAGAAAGGGTCCAGAGTGCCACGAATGTGCGAGAGACCTCCGTGGGCTTGTTCCACAAAGAACACCGGGGTGTAGGAATCTGGTCGCAATAACGGGGATGGTCCTCAGGCTAATGGAACAGAGACATTTCTTTTAGCAACACGACGGCACGGGTGATTGCTGTAGGTACCCGAGGCCATAACCTGCCACCCATCCTCTGCAAGGGAGGCTTCAAAAGGACCACGGTCAGCCACCCATTAGTCAGGGCTCAGTGGCGGAGGCGCAGAATAGTCCAGTAAACGTCAACACTAGATAGACGACCAGGAGAGACACATTGAGGGGTGCACCGGTACTGACCCTTGACCTGTTCGGGATCGGCGGAGGCCCATAATAGTGAATCCTGGCGCACCACAGAGAAACCGATCAGCTGCAGTTTTTGGAACAGACTGTGAGTAAACATCTTGACTGCAAAGCCTCGTGTTGTCTGCTTCTTTCTGCGCCCCATCCACTTCCATCATAGACTTTCCTAACAGTCACCCCGGGTCCCACTCCACCTGTGGGGAGCAAAAACACTTCAGCTGCGCCATCGCCAACTGCCCCGGGGAACCCGCAGCGCAGCGGCTGCTCACATAGCCGCAAAACCACAGGTGGCGTCACGAATTTTATCTAATCCAAAAATACAACTCCCATCATCATCCTCCCGTTATTATTGAGACACCGCCAGGGTCACGGAGCCGGACCCTTGCCACCGCTGACATCCCCGGACTAGTCCAGCTCGGTTTTCTAGTGCCCACGGCCCTGGGGCTGGCGTGTCACTTCAATATACTGTAGATAGGAAAAAAAATGTCATTTAATAGGAATGAGATACCTGCCTATAGCTCAATGGCGATATCATGTGTATTTAGTATAACATCACTAAGTGCCAAGTTAGAATGGGGCATAAGTATTAGCATGTAGCTTAAGCCATAGCAAGATCTGTTCTTACTAAACTAGACACACTCGAACAATAGGCAGAGGAGAACAGAATGGTGTTTAAGAGGGACAAATGCAAAGTCCTACATCTGAGTAAAAGAAATGTAAAAAGCATATATAGTATGGGAGGAATAGAACTAGGTGATAGCACCGGGGAAAATGACTTGGGCATAATAGTAGATCCTAGATTCAACATGAGCCAACAGTGCAGAGCTGCAGCTAAAAAGGCCAACAAAATTCTGGGATGTATCAAGACAAGCATTGAATCTAGATCAAGAGAGGTCATTATTCCCTTAGGCCTTGTGCGCACTAGGCGTTTTTGCTGCATTTTTAGAGGCGTTTTTTACAGCGTTTTTGCTCTGAAAACGCAGTGACATTGCTTCCCCAGCAATGTCTGAGTTTTCATTTCTGCTGTCCGCACACAGCGTTTTTTTGTAGCTGCGTTTTTGTGGTGACCACAAAAACGCAGCATGTCAATTATTTCTGCGTTTTTCACTGCGTTTTTCACCCATTGAGTTCAATGAGATGTTCAAAAACGCAATGAAAAACGC
The DNA here is from genome assembly GCF_048569485.1 of Anomaloglossus baeobatrachus. Classification (NCBI taxonomy): domain Eukaryota; kingdom Metazoa; phylum Chordata; class Amphibia; order Anura; family Aromobatidae; genus Anomaloglossus; species Anomaloglossus baeobatrachus. The sequence goes on along the minus strand of NC_134356.1, from coordinate 603,483,071 downwards.
ATATAGCTGCGTTTCTATGACTAAAAACGCAGCTATAAACGCAAGGGGTGGGTACTAAAGTGACGTGTACAGGAAGAGGATTCCTTCTGTTGGTAAACACTGAAGCGAATCCTCCCGGTACCGCCACCGCTGCTTCCACAACCCGCCCGGTGCCATGTCAGCTCCCGTGCGGCGTCATGTCTGGGCGGGAGGTGGAGGCAGGGGCGAAAACAAAAGTGAACAGTAGAAAAAATGTCATGCTCACCTGTCTGCAGGGTCCCGGTGCTATGCCCGCTCCCAGCTCCTCTCCCGGTACCGCTGCTCCGGCTGTGTGCAGTCTCCCCGGGTACGTCCGATGCCTGCAGGACCTGGCGCTGATCACCTGATGCGGTCACCTGATGCGTCAGCTGATCGTAATTCTCGCGGTGTCGCCGGCTTTTTAGCGCTCGGCCGGTTTAACTTATCAGCTGATCCTGCCGTCAGGAGACTTCATCAGCTGATTACCGGCAGCTCCTGCAGCGATCGGACAGGATCAGACTCTCATCCGATCGCTCCAGGAGCTGCCGGTAATCAGCACGGACGGGACTCAGTATTTTTTTTTTTCTACTGATGCATCAGCTGATTGTATAATCGGTTTTTATACAACCAGCTGCTGTGTGATGTGATTCACGTCCTTGAACCTGACACATCATCTGATCGCTTTGCTTTCCAGCAAACTGATCAGATGATATTGGATCCAGATTGGACAGCGCGGGACCCTTGACCCAGGATTACTGCGGAGGGGGGTTCTTTATTTCAATAAAGATGGAGTCACTAATTGTGTTGTGTTTTATTTATAATAAAAATATTTTTCTGTGTGTTGTCTTTTTTTTTATCTTTACTAGAAATTCATGGTGGCCATGTCTAATATTGCCGTGACACCATGAATTTCGGGCTTAGGGCCAGCTGACAATATACAGATAGCCCTAACCCCATTATTACTCAGCGAGCCACCCGTCACCAGGGCAGCTGAAAGAGTTGGATACAGTGCCAGAAGATGGCGCTTCTATGAAAGTGCCATTTTCTGGGGTGGCTGCAGACTGCAATTCGCAGTGGGGGTGCCCAGAAAGCTTGGGCACTCTGCACTGCGGATTCCAATCCCCAGCTGCCTAGTTGTACCTGGCTGGACTCAAAAATTGGGCGAAGCCTATGTCATTTTTTTTTTAATTATTTCTTGAAATTCATGAAATAAAAAAAAAAAAAAAGGGGGCTTCCCTATATTTTTTATTGCCAGACGGGTACAAATAGGCAGCTGGGGGTTGGGGGCAACCCGTACCTGCCTGCTGTACCTGGCTAGCATACAAAAATATAGCGAAGCTCATGTCATATTTTTTTTTTGGGTAAAAAACTCCTGCATACAGTCCTGGATTGAGGATGCTGAGCCTTGTAGTTCTGCTCTCCTGCATACACTAGTTCTGCAGCTGTCTGCTCTCCTGCATACAATGAAGAACATATTGAAGAAGGAAATGACATCAGACCTTTTTTTTTTTCATCAACAATCTTTAATGGCATTGTTCACTGATTAAAAACGCAGTGAGCAAAAACGCAGCAAAAAACGCACCAAAATGCGGTAGAAACGCATACGTTTTTTGCCACTTTTTTTGCTGCGGGTGTGTTTTTTGAGCCAAAAACGCACATAAAAAAGGCAGCGTGAAAAAACATCTAATGCGCACATACCCGTCTACTCTGCCCTATTCAGACCCCACCTGGAATACTGTGTACAGTTCTCTGTGCCACAATTCAAGAAAGACATCGATATATTGGAGGAAGTCCAGAGAAGAGCAACCAAGATGGTAGAAGGTCTACAAACCATGTCATATGAAGAACGGCTAAAAGAACTAGGAATGTTTTAGTTTGCAAAAAATAAGGATGAGAGGAGATGGTCTACAAACTATGAACTTCTCTATTCTCATTAGTACAAGAAAGTACAAGAAGTAATGGGATGAAACTTAAAGGAAGGAGATACAGTACATATTAGACATTAGGAAAAGCTTTCTAACAGTGAAGGCAGTCAGGGAGTGGAACTGGTGACCACGGGAGGTGGTGAGCTCTCCATCAATGGAAATCTTAAGCGGAACTTGGAGAAACAAATAGCTGGGATGACTTGGGAAAACCTGCACTCATAGGGGGTTTGACCCGATGGCCCTTGATGTCCCTTCCAACTGTTCCATTCTATGATTCTACGATTCTGTGAAGTTTGGTGGCTAAGTGGTCATGCACATGGTGAGGGTCCTGCCCCCCTTTTTGTAACTATGAATACAAACAAACAAAATGAATAAACAAAAATGGAAACATAGTGTAGTATTTATCATTTATGTCAATAATAAAATGAATCAAAATGGAAAACGGGAAAACATCCAATAGTGTCTGTTATCAAGATTTGAAAATAGAAACATAAGGCCTGATTCATTAAGATTTGGAGTTGTTCACCTTAGGCATATTCTTTGCTTAAGCATTCTCTGGCTTTGTCTTCTGTTGAGACATTTTTCTTGGCTTTTGGCCTCATTTATGATGTCACGGAGTCATAGTGGCTAAATCAAAGAGCCATAAATTGGTGCAGGCTGATCATAGAGTGGTGGACTACTGTTCAGAATTCAGACCATGGGCAGTAGCTTCCTGGAACAATCACACTCTTCAGAGTAAATTCTGCCAAGGGCAGTAAAATCAGATTAAAGACATTATGGTCTACAGTTCCTGATTACAGTCCCTTAAGGAAGCTATCACACACCTCAGAGATAGTGATACAATTCAGGCTATGTGCGCACGTAGCGTTTGTCCCTGCAGAAATTTCTGCAGTGATTTGAACAGCACACGTGCGCTTCAAATCGCTGCAGAAAGAGTCCGTAATGAAAAAAAAAAAGCCGATTCCATGCGCTCTGAGTGCAGCCCCTCCCATAGACAGAGCGGAGGCTGCATGTAGAGCGCACGGAAGAAGTGACATGTCACTTCTTAGAAAGCGCGCTTCGGGCAGCAGCCGAAGCGCTGCGCTCTAATACGCCATGTGCGCACGTCTCCTGCATAATCTTCATAGATTATGCTGGGGACACAGGACGCATGCAGTTACGCTGCGGTGCAGATCGCAGCGTAACTGCATGCAAATACGCAATGTGCGCACATAGCCTAAAGGTGTGTCACTGGCATCTTCCTCGTTATCAGGGAAAATTTGTGAACCTACGCAAATTGGTGCTTGCAGAAATCCTAGAGGTAGTTCAGAACTTGGAGCATCTGCTAATTTATCATGGTTCAATGTTTTTAATATAAAGGTGAATTTCTAAAAGAAATGGTGATTTTTAGTTGTGCAGCTAAAGATTTTCTAGTCTGAAGAGGGATCAGAAGAGTGTGTTTTAAAGGCAACCAATCACCAGGATTTTCGTATATAACCTAAAGCAAGTGCTCTACTGACACTATCAGGCTGAGTCTATACATACCTGTAGTGGTCAGCTCGGATGTTTAGGTTTTGAAATCCAAGAAAGTAAAGTTTATAAAATCAGCAGCTTCTTGAGTGACAGCAGCTGAGGATCAGATAATATATTCATAGTTATCCCCTCCCCCTGTTAGAATTAGCATAAGTATTATACAAACGATTCACTTTGTCTCTTGCAGGACCTGTGTGAGGTCATACCCATGTGACCAGAATGGGCGAAGCGTCAGCCAACAAAGCTGGATACCAGGTCACATGGCTATGACCTCACACAGGTCCTGCAACAGACAAAGTGAATAGTTTGTATAATACTTATGCAAATTTTAACGGGGGGGGGTGATAGCTATGAATATATTATCTGCTCCTTTGCTGCTGTCACTAAACAAGCAGCTAATTTTATGAATTTTACTTTCTTGGATTTCAAAACCGAAACAGCCGAGGTGAACACTACAGGTATGTATAGAATCAGCCTGATAGTGCCAGTATAGCACTGTATGTAGAGAATCAGCCTGATAGTGCCAGTATAGCACTGTATGTAGAGAATCAGCCTGATAGTGCCAGTATAGCACTGACTTTAGGTTATATACGAAAATCCTGGTGATTAGTTCACTTTAAGCTTTAGTACTTCTGTTACCAACGTATGATTGAGGTACAGATGAAACCAGAAACCAGAAGTTTCCCTCCACTTTCTAAAAATACACATCTGCAGGTTTTTCTCACTATCTGACATGAAATCAAAATAAACCTTTCCCGTTTTAGGTCAATTAGGAACCAAAATGACTTATATTTGCCAAATGCCAGAATAATGAGAGAGAGAATGTTTTAAGGCATTTTTATTACTTTCTGCAAAGTCAAAAAGATACTTCAAGAAAACAAAATCTGATCAATTCTAAAGCTTTTTTCCTCTGAAAACTCAGCAGATTTGCCCAAATGTAAAAGATAACAATTATACTTTTCAACATACACACCACCATCATGAAATTACCAATTTATATTCAATATATATTATGTTAATGGTACGTGGCATATAAGGACCTTGGATAAATCGCATAGCATACAACAACCACAAAGAAAAGGCGATCAGACATCCAATTGCAATTTAAATATATCTTTTTATTAGTGCAAGTGCATGGCATGGAAATAAGCATACACAGAGGGCCTACAACGGTGGTGTCAATCAATCACAATAGTGCTGATATTGCTGATAATACCACTGGTGGTGGAGAGTGTCCGGGGAACCCAGCAGACAATGGTAATAACCTCCATATTCAATCCCCTACCATGGGGTATAATCCACATATAACTGTCTAGGGTTTCCACAGAGACACCCCACCATCAGGTAGCCAAACCAATCATGATACTCATAATAATATGTATGTACAGCCCACCATAAACATCATAGTACACTCACCGGAGCCCCCCACCCGACGGACGTCAGTTTCGGCGGATGCCTGCGCCACCCCTGACGCAGGCATCCGCCGAAACTGACGTCCGTCGGGTGGGGGGCTCCGGTGAGTGTACTATGATGTTTATGGTGGGCTGTACATACATATTATTATGAGTATCATGATTGGTTTGGCTACCTGATGGTGGGGTGTCTCTGTGGAAACCCTAGACAGTTATATGTGGATTATACCCCATGGTAGGGGATTGAATATGGAGGTTATTACCATTGTCTGCTGGGTTCCCCGGACACTCTCCACCACCAGTGGTATTATCAGCAATATCAGTACTATTGTGATTGATTGACACCACCGTTGTAGGCCCTCTGTGTATGCTTATTTCCATGCCATGCACTTGCACTAATAAAAAGATATATTTAAATTGCAATTGGATGTCTGATCGCCTTTTCTTTGTGGTTGTCAAATGTAAAAGATGTCCAGTTCACATACCCTAAACCAGGGCCGGACTTGGACTAAAATTCAGCCCTGGCATTTGGGGGTACACAGGCCCACTTTTCACGTGGTGAATGTGTAATATATTTCTGCACTTGTATATGTGAGTACTGTATGGCACTATGTGACACTGTATGGCACTATGTGACACTGTATGGCGCTATATAACACTGTATGGCGCTATGTGACACTGTATTGCACTCTGTGACACTGTATCACTCTATGTCACACTATATGGCGCTATGTAACACTTTATGGCACTATGTGACACTGTATCACTCTTTCAGACTGTATGGCATTATGTGGCACTGTATGGCACTATGTGACACTGTATGGCACTATGTGACACTGTATGGCACTATGTGAGTACTGTATGGCATTATGTGAGTACTGTATGGCACTATGTGACACATTTTTGCAGTGTGCAGCAGACCTTGATGTATTTTCTGCTCTTTGCTTCCCTGATTTGTAGATTGTTCCGCCACATACCTGTGCCCTAATCACTCTACAAGCGCTGCAGTTGTGACGCCCTGGCAAAGCCAGGTTGTCACAGAAAGAGTTAATCCTCCTTGGTAACCTGATCCCACACCGGTGCAGCAGGACAAACCACCTCCCCCAAGGTGAGAGCAAAACAGAGCAGGAGGGGAGGGGCTGGAGCAGAGTGTGTGGAGAGAGAGACAGGAGAGGAGCCCGGAGTTGTAGCTCCAGGGCTGCTACAGAAGCGTGCTCCAAAAGGGCCGGGACAGGCTGTTAGTGAGGAAGGGGCCAGAAGTAGCCGGGGCAGGGTAGCGGCCCGCCGGTACCAAGGGTGACCCGGATCACTGCAGGGGAGTTGACTCCCCGTTCCCGGCTGAGGAGAAAGAGAAAGAGTGGAGAAAGAGGCACCTGGCTGCAGGGAAAGAACAGGGGCTGCTGCACCGTGTGTGGGACACTAACACCCTCCGTACTGAAGGCTGCGGACTCCGGCAGTTTCTGGTTAATTCCTGACTCTGTGTGAATTTTCTTGCAAAGCGTACTGTGAGTAACAACATCCCCCGGTCCAACCGGGCGCACAGCTCTCAGACCGTCTCCATCTCCTCCCTGCACCACCCCACCGGGGTCCCGGGACACCAACACCCTACCCGTGGAGGGAAATCACCACCTTGCTGCCCACCACCATCCCCGGGATCAGTTAACCGGCAGCGGCAGTGCTCCGTTACCTCACCGCACACCACGGGTGGTGTCACGGACAATCTTCCTTACCTAATCCCCATCTTACTGTGGAGCCTGGGATCACAGACCGGGTCACGCCACCGTGATACCCACAGAAGTGACCCCGTGGCCTGGATCTGAGTACCCCCTTGTTCCCGGGCGACACACAGTCACTACAGGGGATTGTACCTGTGCGGACAGGTCCAGGACTAATATGACACTAATTATTAATGACTCCGCGCCTTTCCCCACACACACAAACACACACACACACAATACAATGCACCCCCATTACCCCTCTCCACACACACGCACACAATACAATGCACCCCCATTACCCCTCCCCGCCACACACACACACACAATGTAATGCACCCCCATTACCTACCCACACACACACACACGCACACATACAATGCACCCCCATTACACACACACACACACACAATACAATGCACCCCCTTAGCCCTCCCCACACACACACACACACACACACACTACAATGCACCCCCATTAGCCTCACACACACACACACACACACACACACACACTACAATGCACCCCCATTACCCCTCCCCACACAGACACACAGACTACAATGAACCCCCATTACCCCTCCCCCCACACACACACTACAATGCACCCCCATTACCCCTCCCCACACACACATACTTACAATACAATGCATCCCCATCACACACACACACACACACACACACAGACAAAATACAATGCACCCCCCATTACTTCTCCCCCCGGCCCACACACAATACAATGCACCCTCCATTAGCCCCTCCCCAGACATAATACAATGCACCCCCCCATCTCCCATTACACACACAAATTACACTACAACCTCCTGTCAACCCCTCGGAATACAGTACTCCCCCTCTGCCTGTCACAGCAATGTTCCCCGTTATGTGTTCTCATCCCCTCCCCACTGAGCCCCATTAATTATAACTGTCTCTTCAGCTCCTCCGTGGAGCGCTTACCGCTTCCTGATGTCTCCTGTGTTCTGGCGCCCACAGTACTGTGATGATGTCAGCGAGGTGCTGATCTCATCACGTTGCTGCACGTCAGGGGCGGAGCCCAGTCCCGGCGCGCCGTTCACATGTATTTACATCTGAAAGACGCAAATACATTTCAACAGGAAGGAGGAAGCTGCGGTCACTGGCACCGCCGCGCTCCTCAGCAGTGTGAGCATGGCGGGCCGGCACAGCAGCACACAACAGGGCCGGCACAGCACAGCGCTGCCTCCTGGTCCTGCTGCAGCTAGTGTGCCCGGCATGCACATGCTGCAGAGGAGCATGGCGGTGACTGCATATACAGCGGCCCACTTCAGGGACCGGCCCACTACAGGGACCGGCCCATCTGGCATTTGCCAGAATTGACCTATGGTCAGTCCGGGCCTGCCCTAAAGGGTGCTTTACACGCTGTGACATTGCTAGCGATAGCACCCACCCCCGTCGCTCGTGCTACATTTGGTGCTCGCTGCCGTAGTGAACATTATCGCTACAGCAGCGTCACACGCACATACCTTGACAGCGATGTCGCTATGACCGCCGAACAATCCCTCCTTCAAGGCGGAGGGGCGTTCGGCATCATAGCAACGTCACTGCGGTGTCACTAAGCGGCCGGCCAATAGAAGCGGAGGGGCGGAGATGTGCGGGTCGTAACATCCCGCCCACCTCCTTCCTTTCGCATTGCCGGTGGACGCAGGTAAGGAGATGTTCGTCATTCCTGCGGTGTCACACACAGCGATGTGTGATGCCGCAGGAACGACGAACAACATCGTATCTGTGGCAGCAGCGATATTAAGGAAATGAACGACGTGTCAACGAGCAACGATTTTTCACATTTTTGTGCTCATTGATCGTCGCTCCTTGCGATGTTGCTACCGGCACCGGATGTGCGTCACTAACGACGTAACCCTGACGATATATCGGTAGCGATGTCGCAGCGTGTAAAGCACCCTTAAGCCTACTTTCACATATGTGTTAGTCGCAATCCGCCACTGTGGAAAATGGCACAATCCGTTAACAGCTTGCACTGTTTCCCATAGACTTATATTGACGACGCACTGCGACGCAAGTGTCTGCGTTGCATCCGCCGGCCGATGCTGAGTCGTTATTTTGACTAAGCGCCCAGCGGATGGAACGCAGAATGTGGCGTTTTTTGTTGCTGTTAAAAAACGCACTCCGCAGGATTCCGTCGGGATCCGTTAAGAGGCATAATGAATGTCTATGGTGCCGGATTCTGTCGCCATACGTTTGGCGACGGATTCCAGTGCAGGATTCCGTCATGTTCTACTGAACATGCTCAGCATGTCCAGCAGAACGTTCTAAATCATTTAAAATCACTCCTGGTCTCTCTCTGTCGGTCAGTCTCTCTCTCTCTCTGTCAGTTGGTCGGTCTGTTGGTTGGTCTCTCTCTCTCGGTCTCTATCTCTCTCTGTAGGTTGGTCTCTCCCTCTCACCCCCTCTCTTATACTCGCCGATCACCGGCGTGGCACTGCACAGCTGTCACACTGCTCTGGCGGCTTCTCCTGCTTTTGAAAATGACGGCTTCTCATTATTCCATCTCTTATTCACTGCTTCCCCCATCCACTGGCGCCTATGATTGGTTGCAGTCAGACGCGCCCGCACACTGATTGACAGCTGTCTCACCGCAAATAATTATGGCCGCCAGTGGGTGGGTCTATATCGTGCATTACAATAAATAAAACATTTTAAAAAAATGGCATGCGGTCCCCCCAATTTTGATACCAGCCAAGATAAAGCCACACGGCTGAAGGCTGGTATTCTCAGGATGGGGAGGCCCACATTGCGGGGAGCCCCCAGCCTAAAAGTATTAGCCAGCAGCCGCCCGGAATTGCCGCAACCATTAGATGCGACAGTCCCGGGAATCTACCTGGCTCATCCCAAATTGCCCAGGTGCGGTGGCAATCTGGGTGATGAGTTAATGGCAGCCCATAGCTGCCACTAAGCCCTAGGTTAATCATGGCAGGCGTCTATGAGACACCCCCAATGATTAACCTGTAAGTGAAAGTAAATAACCATATACAGCCAAAAAATCTTTTATTTGGGATAAAAGACAAGAAAACACCCTCTTTCACCACTTTATTAATCCTCAAATACCCCTCCAGGTCCGACGTAATCCACACGAGGTCTCACGACTCTTTCAGCTCTGCTACATCGAAAGCTGACAGGAGCGGCTTTAGAAAACCGCCACTCTCTGTGAGCTCCATGCAGAAACTGAAGTGAGTCGGGCTTTCAGCGGGGACGTCACTGAAGTAGTGCCAATGTGTGTGCTGTGATGATGGGTGCAGTAGTGCCTGCATGTGTGCAGTGATGATGGGGGCAGTAGTGCCTGCATGTGTGCGGTGATGATGGGGGCGGTTGTACCAGTGTGTGAGATGATGATGAAGGCAGTAGTGCCTGAGTGTGTGCGGTGATGATGGGGGCGGTAATGCTGGTGTGTGCAGTGATGATGGGGCTGTAGTGCCTGCGTGTGTGCGGTGATGATGGGGTGGGTAGTGCCAATGTGTGCAGTGATGATGGGGGCTGTAGTGCCTGCGAGTGTGCGGTGATGATAGGGCAGTAGTGCCTGTGTGTGTGTGTGTGATAATGATGGGGCGGCAGTGCCTGCGTGTGTGCAGTGATGATGGGTGCTGTAGTACCGGTGTGTGTGTGGTGATGATGGGGGCAGTTGTGCCAGTGTGTGTGGTGATGATGGGGGCGGTAGTGTCGGTGTGTGTGTGGTGAGGATCGGAGCGGTAGTGTCGGTGTGTGTGTGGTGATGATGGGGTCGGTAGTGCCAGTGTGTGTGCGCGGTGATGATGGGTGCGGTAGTGCCGGTGTGTGTGCGGTGATGATGAGGAAGGTAGTGCCTGTGTGTGTGTGTGTGTGTGTGTGTGTGGTGATGATAGGGGCGGTAGTGCCTGTGTGTGTGCGGTGATGATGGGGGCGGTAGTTCTGGTGTGTGTGTGGTGATGATGGGTGCGGTAGTGCCGGTGTGTGTGCGATGATGGTGGGTGCGGTAGTACCGGTGTGTGTGCGATGATGATAGGGGCGGGAGTGCCTGCGTGTGTGCGGTGATGATGGGGGTGGTAGTGCCGGTGTGTGTGCGGTGATGATGGGTGCGGTAGTGCCAGTGTGTGTGCGGTGATGATGGGTGCGGAAGTGCCGGTGTGTGAGGGGTGATGATGGGTGCGGTAGTGCCGGTGTGTGTGCGGTGATGATGGGTGCAGTAGTGCCGGGGTGTGTGCGGTGATGATGGGTGCGGTAGTGGTGGGGTGTGTGCGGTGATGATGGGGTCTCTCTCTCTCTCGGCTAAAGAACACTAAAAAAATGCAACACGTTATCTCACAGGAATCCGTTGCCTTTATTATCACACTATTTACAACGCATCAGTCACATGCGTCACACAATGCATTGTGATGGATGCCGCTCAACACAAGTGTGAAAGTAGCCTGATTGCAGATCCTTAAAACCATTTTGTACCTGTCTGAATATACAGTTGTTCGTAGCGTAGTTAGACCACTGTTTCTTTTTTTACCATCCGTCAACCCGACATATTTTATATTAGATCCTCCAAGTGCTGCTTGTGATGTTAAATGCACTGTTGGGTAACATAGCATACTGATCTCTATGATTTTAGCACTATTTTTAGGACTCAATTACACAGTTCAATAAGATGTTTAGCAGGCAAAACAGTCTGATTAGGCACTTAATTTACCACAAAACTCCTCCTTGGTAACTGTGTGTTCAGCTTGCTCTGTGCCAATCTCTTCAATGAGCTTTAATCTGACTCGACTTATTTAAAGCACAGTAAATCCTCATCTGAAAGTATGCAGTTCTGCAAAAATCTCCCTACATCCTTGCAGTGTACCTGTATGCTTACAGTAATTGGGCAGTAAATATGGATTAAGAACAGCAGGAGGATTATATGGGATAGTTTTAAGTTAGTGCAACAGTTGAAAATTCCTATGCTTCAGCAAGAATTGAAGTAGATAGGATATTTTTTTGAGAAATCCAGTAATATATCAGTGGTAGGGCTCACTCACACAAGGGTATAAATCGGACAATTGTGTACTGCCCCGCGCTCGGATTCGGGCTCGTTGGTGGGTGGCTCGAGCGCCTTCGGACCCGGGGTCACTTCGCTCTGAAAGGGTGCTGGCGCTACTTAGGGGGGTGGTAGGTAGGTGTACGGCCGGAGACGTGTTTGAGTTCGTGACACCACCCACGGGATGTGGTGAAGGTGTAGACACCACCGCTGAGGTTACCGGGCACCCGGGGGAGATGGTGATGCAGCAAGATGTTAACCCTTCCGTGGGCAGGGATGATGGCCCCGGGACCCGTTGGGGAGAAGTAGCTGGGCGGTGCAGCGCGGTGCGCGGCCGGATGGCACTGTTGTACTCACTGTTATTGACACACATGAGTCTCTGGTAAACAAAGTTGATGGTGGTCGGTGCCCGCAGCCGGCTGCGTTTGGTCCCCTACCCGGTTCGGTGGTCTTGGCCTTTCTCCTGCACTGTGTAGTGTATGTGTAGACTGCCTGTGCTTCAGTGACGGGAGTCCGCTCCCCGGCTTTGTATATGTCGGAGGAGCCAGTTTGCCCGCAGACAGTGGCCCGTGGGACCTCTCTGCCTGTGCGGTGGCTTTCTATCCCCCTTGGTGGGCTGTTGTCTTCAGTCGGGACTTGGGTGGGAAAGGACCTATAGTCCAGACTGCAATCAGTGAATTAACTCAGTCCAGCTCCTGCAGGCTAGGCCACCATATGCCTCCTAGCCACGGTACCAGGGCTCCGACCCCGGCACCTGTCAGTTTGTCACAGGCCTGTACTACAGGCCTGCCCTCCTCCACTCCTCAACACTAAAACTGATCTGACTGAACTCACAACTGACTTGTTTTTCCTGCCTCAGGCCCTCTAAACTCCTTGGTGGGCATGGCCAACCGCCTGGCTCCGCCCCCTCTGGTCCATTAAGCGCTGAGGGAGGTGACTAGGGTTTAATGTGGTTGGCCGGTGTTACCTTGTGTGGGACTGGTGTTGTGCGGGGCGCTATCTGTGACTACCTGGCGAGTCCAGGGCGTCACAATTGCAATATGAGAAAATCTCAAAAATAGTAGCATTAGCATGTCTTGGATAATGCACGCCTGTACACGTCTATGGGTGCGTGTCAAACTTTGGACTGCCCTGATGTCATCCAAGTGCAGTGTGTTATACTCAGAGGTTGGAAAGAGAGAAAAAATTGACTCACCACGCTATGCTTAAGCAATAAAGACAAGAATCCAGAGTCTGGAGGGTGCTAATCCCATACTGGTGCAGAGCAGCAAGGAAAAATGAAGGCAATTAGAGGGGAACTGAGGAATGCAGTACAAACCATCCGGTATATTAAAGGGAACTTGTCACCAGATTTTTCACTATTAAACTAAAAGTGTCACCTTCAGCTCCTGGGCTGCATTCTATGAAGGTGCACATTGTTCCCTGACTCCTCTTCCAGACCCCAAAAATAACTTTATAAAACTTGACTGTTAGGTTATGCTAATGACCTGCATGGCTCAGATGGGCGTGCTCATTTTCTGCTCCTGTCCCCCCTCCTACCGTTGTTCACCGTCCTCCCTTCTTGATTGACATGATGACGCCTCCGTCATCATCCTCGTTGCATTTTTAAATCTTGCGCCTGTGCAGTTATATTGGCTCGCACAGGCGCAGTTCGCTCTGTCATATCGCGGGCAGAGCAGGAAACATAGCTGCCCTTGCACGCGCCGGTGAGCTAAATGCGCAGGCACAAGATAACGGAAAGCACAAAATCGGCCGGTGGTAAAGGTGTTAATTAAAAGCTCTGAGGATTGTATTTATCACATTTTCAAGTACTTTAAGGGCTCATTCACATGTCAATGTTCTTCTTGTACAAGATAAACTTACCAAGTTTCCCTCAGCGCTTCTTCAGAGTGTTACTAGCGTTTAATGTGAGTTTCTTCAATTTTTCTCATGTGTGAAAAAAAAAGTTTATCTATTCGTTTCAGTCCCTGAAAAACAGACAGCAGTACAATTCCAGCCTTGCTGAAGCATCCCCAGGTCATCACCGATCCTCCACCTAATTTCACTGTGGGTGCAAGACACTGTGGCTTGTACGCCTCTCCAGGTCTTCGTCTAACCACTAGACGACCAGGTGTTGGACAAAGCTAGAAATTAGGCTCATCAGAGATTACCTTACTCTAGAAATTGAGCAGTAATTGGGCAGATTAAACTTTGCGAATGACTTATAAATTAAGCCGCATACAAGGTTATCCTGGAAAAACAGTTGCTTCCTTCTGCTCAGGCAATTTTCCCCAACTCTGAGGACTGTATTTTTAGCAGGACAATGCACTATGCCACACAGCTAGGTAAATTAATGTGTGGATGAAGGACCACCACATCAAAACCCTGTCATGGCCAGCCCAATCTCCAGACGTGAACCCCATTGACAATCTCTGGAATGTAATCAAGAGGAAGATGGATAGTCACAATCCATCAAACAAAGAAGAACTGCTTACATTTTTGCACCAGGAGTGGTATAAGGTCACCCAAAAGCAGTGTGAAAAACTGATGGAAAGCATGCCAAGACACATGAAAGCTGTGATTAAAAATCATGGTTATTCCACAAAATATTGATTTCTGAACTCCTCCTGAGTTAAAACATTATTGGTATTGTTGTTTATAAATGATTATGGACTTGTTTTCTTTGCATTATTTGAAGTCTGAAAGCAATGCATTTTTTTATTGTTTTGACCATTTCTCATTTTCAGAAAATAAATATGTGACGCCCTGGCCTATCAGGTCGTCACAGGGTATTGTGCAATCTGCCCTTCTGTGCATATCCACCTCCTCCTTGGTACTCCCTAACCAATGGTGTTGCCAAAACCAGCTAATCAAAATCCTAGGAACACTCTGCACCACACCCACCAGCCACACCAGTGGACGGCCTGAGTGGAATAGGGTCACACACTTGGAGGGTTAGTTAAGGGGAGGTCAGGAGTGTAAGGAGTAGGCCAGTGTTGTGTTGGAGGTGAAGGAAAGAGGAGGTCAGGAGCTGGGCTCCTTGGAAGTACTAGGTAGCAGACGTTAGTCTGGGCCTGGTAGGAGCTGGACCCCCGGTGACAGGGAATCATGACAAGGGGCACGGTATTGTCGTGTAGGACAACCGGTTGCCTTGTACTATCACCGGGCTGGGACCAGGGCACGAGAGGGTACGTGAACTCTAGGTCAGGGAGTAGCTTCAGGCAACCTGACAATTCACCTGACGAGAACGGATCCTTCAAGATCCGCTCTCCACCCGCTCCAAAATCGGGGTGCTAGTGCAACGAGGGGGATAGGACTTTCCACTAAAACGGACCAGGAAATCCCAAGCGTGAACCCTGAGAGCAAGTTCCCTCACTTAGCCACACTGGGGAGCGGAACCCGACTAGTTTTAAGCTATAGGGGCCAACTAAGAAGAGAACAAGGTGCCAAGGGAAAGGTCATAGATCATCAGCCAACACCAGCAGAAATAGGACCCAAATGTACTCCCACTCAGCGGCAGCGGTGTCCAGAACTTTGGTTTACTAAGTTGTCGATGTCAGCATTATTGGACTGAGTACTAGTGATGAGCGAGTATGCTTGTTACTACTCGGTACTCGCACGAGTATCACTGTACTCGGGCTACTCGGCGGGTACCGAGTAATTTTGCAATACTCGTGCTTTACTCGTGGTCTTCATCCCTGCATGTTGGCGCTCTTTTGAGAGCCAGCCCTCATGCAGGGATTGGCTGGCAGACCACTGCAATGCCACAGCCCTGTTAGTTGTGGAATTGCAGTGATTGGCCGGCCTGCACAGCGTGACCGAGCCTTTATACCGGCCGGCGCGCTGTGCTCTGTACACAGCCATCTCATATTCCCTGCTTTCCACGCCCACAGGCGCCTATGATTGGTTGCAGTGAGACACGCCCCCACGCTGAGTGACAGGTGTCACACTGCACCCAATCACAGCAGCCGGTGGGCGGGTCTATACTGTGCAGTAAAATAAATAAATAAATAATTAAAAAAAACGGCGTGCGGTCCCCCCAATTTTAATACCAGCCAGATAAAGCCATACAGCTGAAGGCTGGTATTCTCAGGATGGGGAGCTCCACGTTATGGGGAGCCCCCCACCCTAACAATATCAGTCAGCAGCTGCCCAGAATTGCCGCATACATTATATGCGACAGTTCTGGGGCTGTACCCGGCTCTTCCCGATTTACCCTAGTGCGTTGGCAAATCGGGGTAATAGGAGTTAATGGCAGCCCATAGCTGCCACTAAATCCTAGATTAATCATGTCAGGCGTCTCCCCGAGATTCCTTCCATGATTAATCTGTAAATTACAGTTAAAAAACACACACACCCGAAAAATCCTTTATTAGAAATAAAAAACACTAACAAAGTCCCTCATTACCAATTTATTAACCCCGACAAACCCTCCATGTCCGGCGTACTCCACGGACTCCGGCGTCGCGTCCAGCTCTGCTGCATGGAAGTGACAGGAGCTGCAGAAGACACCGCCGCTCCGGTCACCTCCACGCAGCTAATGAAGACAGCCGTGCGATCAGCTGAGCTGTCACTGAGGTTACCCGCTGTCACTGGATCCAGTGACGGCGGGTAACCTCAGTGACAGCTCAGCTGATCGCGCTACTCAACTCATTTGCTGCGTGGAAGTGACCGGAGCGGCGGTGTCTTCTGCAGCTCCTGTCACCTCCATGCAGCAGCGCTGGATGCGACGCTGGAGCATCCTGGATTCCGGCGGACATGGAGGGCTTTTTGGGGCTGATTAAAGTGGTGAACCAGGGTATATGTGTGTGTTTTTTATTTCTAATAAAGGATTTTTCGGGTGTGTGTGTTTATTTACTGTAATTTACAGATTAATCATGGAGGGTGTCTCATAGACGCCTGACATGATTAATCTAGGATTTAGTGGCAGCTATGGGCTGCCATTAACTCCTTATTACCCCGATTTGCCAAAGCACCAGGGCAAATCGGGAAGAGCCGGGTACAGCCCCAGAACTGTCGCATCTAATGTATGCGGCAATTCTGGGCGGCTGCTGACTGATATTGTTAGGGTGGGGGGCTCCCCATAACGTGGAGCTCCCCATCCTGAGAATACCAGCCTTCAGCCGTATGGCTTTATCTGGCTGGTATTAAAATGGGGGGGACCGCACGCCGTTTTTTTTAATTATTTAATTATTTATTTCACTGCACAGTATACACACACCGGCTGCTGTGATTGGGTGCAGTGTGACACCTATCACTCAGCGTGGGGGCGTGTCTCACTGTAACCAATCATAGGCGCCGAAAAGCAGGAAAGCAGGGAATAGGAGATTGTTTAATGAGCGGCCGGCTTTTTCAAAAGAGGAAAAGCCACCGGAGTTTGAACAGCTGTGCAGCGCCGCGGCAGTGATCGGGGAACGGTAAGTAAGAGAGAGGGGGGGGAACTGACTGACAGACTGTGAGAGGGGGACAGACAAGACAGAGAGAGACAGACCGACGGACTGAGGGAGATAGAATAAAAAAAAAAAATGACCGACATCGCTAGTAAAAAGCACAAAACGTGCGTTTTGGACATCGGAGTGCCACACAAGGTTTTCATGTAAAATCTTTCATGTATTAATCTCAAAAAGTAACATACACCAGCTCTATCTCACTATTGGGTATGTGCCCTTAACATTTCCGCCATGAAAATTCATTTTGGTGTCATTTTGGAAGGTTTTCTGGTGAGTCCGTAAAAATGGCGTAAAACTCGGACAAAATTGTTCACATCTGTGACTTTTGAGTGATAAATGCTTCAAGGGGTCTTCCCCATGCTGTTGCCATGTCATTTGAGCACTATTCTGAGACTTTTGTGACATTTTTAGGGTTTCTCCATGCTGCCGGGGGGTCATTTCACAAAAATACTCGGGTCTCCCATAGGATAACATTGGGCTCGTTGCTCGGGCCGAGTACACGAGTATCTTGGGAGGCTCGGCCCGAGCTTCGAGCACCCGAGCTTTTTAGTACTCGCTCATCACTACTGAGTACGCAATTGACCCTTACCTAACAGCACATCCCTTCCACCATCACCGAGTCCCGAGGCATCTCCCCTACCCCTAGAGGGGTTAAATACCTAGCTGCCCACTCCATCACCACCGGGTACTCCCCAGCTGCAGCGGTGGTACTCCTCAGCTGCAGCGGTGGTACTCCACCTTACCACACACCACGGGTGGCGTCACGAACTGTAAATACACCATCCCCTGTAAATTTCTCCTTAATTCGAGTGGCCGCACGACCCCCGGGTCCGGACACCCCTCGAGCTACCGCGGATCCGAATCCGAGCAGCCAAGCTGCTGATGCGGGGGTGGCACAAATACATAATTTATTGCTTGGAAATTCGGAGACATTGTCAATAGCTTATAGAATAAAAGAACAATTTACATTTTACTCAAAAATATAAAGAAAAAAATCAGAAAAACTGACAATTTTGCAGTGGTCTCTTAATTTTTACCAGAGCTGTATATGCAGTAAATCTATCAAGTAATCATAACCGTATATCAAGCAACTTAGTAGAATACTGTCACGCTTCCCGGT
This sequence comes from Anomaloglossus baeobatrachus, assembly GCF_048569485.1. Taxonomy (NCBI): domain Eukaryota; kingdom Metazoa; phylum Chordata; class Amphibia; order Anura; family Aromobatidae; genus Anomaloglossus; species Anomaloglossus baeobatrachus. The sequence goes on along the minus strand of NC_134356.1, from coordinate 603,464,933 downwards.
CCCCTGGACCCGCTCTCCGGTCCCCGTGGCCCGCTCCCCGCTCCCCGGCGGCGTCCCCTGCTCACCATTCCGGCCCCGGCCTCCTCTTCCCAGCCCTCCATGCGTCCAGCTCCCCGCTCCCGGCGCTCCTCTGCGACGTGGGACACCCAGCCGGGCACTCCTGCTTCCTCTGCACCGCTCCCTGGACTGGCTTCTGGTACACGGGCCTCGCGCATGCGCATTAGGGTGCGCGGTCATTGACCCTTTCTTAAAGGGCCAGCACCTAGAAACAGGAAATTGCATAGACAGGTTCAGGGTATATTAAGATTCTCTTTCCTGGTGGGCGGGGCCTGTTCTACGTGTTTGGTAGACTAGGAGTTCAGGTCCCCATATTGCTTTGCCCTGTATTAACCCTGTCCTGTCTCGTAGAGCCTGTCCTGCCACGCCAGCCGCTCCGAACCACGTCCATTCCAGTACCCTGACGGTGACTTCGGCGGATGTTCCACCACCTCTGCAGCTCCGCCAGTCTTCAGTCCCTGGCTCCGTTGGGTGACCCGTTCCATCGCTCAGCAGGTTCCGGATCCCGCCTGACCCTTCAACCCGGCCTTGGACCCTGAGTCTCGTCACCCGGACTACCGTCCAGAACTCCGTGTGTTCAGCAACATCCCCCTTTCTAGCTCCCCTACGGACTGTCAGACTACCAATAGTGCTTCGGCTGCCGTACATCAAGACCCTCTGGCGGGGTGACCGGCCTGGCTGCCTCCTCAGGGGAAACCGGTGTACGGTCCAGAGTTTCCACCACCCGGACATAACAGCTAGAACAGGCCATGGATCCCGCCGAAGCACTAGCGGCCCTGCAGCAGTAACTCACACGACAGCGCGAGACCCAGACCCGCATGCTGTCCTTCATGTCTTCTGTGGATACCCGCCTGAACACACTACAAGCAACGGCCACGTCCTTGGCATCTCAGGTTTCCACTGCACAATCCACGGCCGCAGCTCCCGTGGCAGCCTCCTCGGATGCTTCCAAGCTTCGTTTGGCCTCACCACCCCGGTACGCCGGAGATACCAAGACCTGCAGGGGATTCATAAATCAATGCTCCCTCCATTTCAAGCTGCTGCCGCACCTTTTTGCCTCTGACCAAGCCAAGGTCGCGTTCATGATGTCCCATCTAGAGGGAGAGGCACTGGCCTGGATGAACCCCTTGTGGGAGAAGGAGGATCTGGTAACCACCAACATCCAGGAATTCCTGCAGGCATTTCGTAGCACCTTTGACGAGCCCGGACGCGTCTCCGCGTCTGCCTCATCCCTCCTCCGGCTACCTCAGGGGACTCTGACGGTGGGCCAATATGCTATTCGTTTTCGCACCTTGGCCTCGGAACTCGGGTGGAACAATGAGGCCCTAACCGCCGCCTTCTGGGAGGGACTCTCGGGTCGTATAAAAGATGAGCTGGCTGGTCGTGACGTGCCTTCCACCCTGGATGCCCTGATTGCTCTAGCGACTCGAGTGGATCTTCGCTTTCAGGAACGATCCAAAGAGGTGTCCCGCGAGAGGCGTCCGATAACGCACCTGGCGCGTCTACCTACGAGCCCATGCAGATTGACCACCTGAGGCAGTCGGAGCAACGCAGAGCAGAACGACTAGCAAAGGGTCTCTGCTTCTACTGCGGTGATGGCACACACCTGCTACGCTCTTGTCCCGAGAAGCCGGGAAACTCCAAAGCCTAGGCTTGGTAGGAGAGGCCACCCTAGGTGCTGGGACTCTCTCAGACTCCGTTACCTGGACTATTCAAGTCACTACAGATGAGACCCGGTTCACGGCAGAGGCGTATCTCGATTCCGGAGCAGCAGGCAACTTCATCCAGCAGGCCACGGTGGATAAGTACCAGGTGCCTGTCCTCCCACTAGAGAAACCGCTGATGATCGCCTCTGTAGATGGGAGACCCCTCTCTGACACCGTCTCACTGATCACCAAGCCTGTTGAAGTATGGATCGGTGCTCTGCACACCGAGAAAATCACCTTCTACGTCCTCCCGTGCATGTCTCATCAGATCCTGCTGGGACTCCCATGGTTACGGACACACGAACCGTCGGTCAGCTGGAGTACAGGTGAAATCACCCGATGGGGCTCCTCGTGTCACGAGAGATGTCTGAAATCCATCCAGCCCGTCCGACGCCCTCCGGTTCCAGAGTCTCTACCAGGACTGCCTTCTGCCTACTGGTCCTTCTCGGACGTTTTTGATAAAAAAGTCAGAGGTACTACCGGCTCTTCGTCCCTACGACTGTGCCATCGATTTACTGCCAGGAACTACGCCTCCTAGAGGAAGGATATACCCCTTGTCCCCTGCTGAAACACGGGCTATGTCAGCCTATATCACCGAGAGCCTGGCTAAGGGGTTCATTCGGAGATCCTCGTCCCCTGCCGGAGCAGGTTTTTTCTTCGTCAAGAAGAAGGAAGGTGATCTGCGCCCTTGCATAGACTACCGGGGATTAAACCAGATCGCCGTAAAAAACAAATACCCTCTGCCGCTTATCCCCGAACTATTCGATCGGCTCCGAGGAGCTCGTGTATTCACCAAGTTGGACCTCCGTGGGGCCTATAACCTGGTTCGCATTCGCTCTGGAGACGAATGGAAGACCGCATTCAACACTCGGGATGGGCACTACGAGTATTGTGTCATGCCCTTTGGTCTGTGTAATGCTCCGGCAGTCTTCCAAGAATTTGTGAACGACGTGTTCAGAGACCTCCTCTATGTCTGTGTCGTGGTATATCTGGATGACATCCTGGTCTTCTCTCCGGATCTACAGACCCACAGAGAGAACGTGCAGCTAGTTCTCCAGATGATTAGAGAGAACCGTCTGTACGCCAAGTACGAGAAGTGCATCTTTGAAAAGTCGTCTCTTCCCTTCCTGGGTTATGTAATCTCGGACACTGGCCTGCAGATGGACCCAGAGAAAGTGTCTGCCATTATCAACTGGCCTCCTCCTTCCGGACTGAAGGCTATCCAACGCTTTCTCGGCTTTGCGAACTTTTATCGGCAATTCATCCCGCACTTCTCTGCCTTGACTGCGCCTCTCTCCGCCTTGACTAAGAAAGGAGCTAATCCTAAGGACTGGTCACCGGCGGCCGATGCCACGTTCTGCTCCTTGAAACAGGCGTTTGCTTCTTCCCCGGTTCTCCATCGCCCTGAATTGAACCGACAGTTCACCTTAGAGGTGGATGCCTCCTCCTCAGGAGTCGGGGCAGTGTTAATGCAGAACTCCTCCTCCGGAAAGATGGTCACTTGTGGATTCTTCTCCAAGTGCTTCTCGGCACCCGAACCCAACTACACCATCGGGGATCGGGAGCTACTGGCCGTTAAGCTGGCCTTGGAGGAATGGCGCTACCTCTTGGGGGGAGCAGTATACCCTGTGATCATATACACGGACCACACGAATCTGGAGTACCTGCGGTCTGCCCAAAGACTGAACCCACGACAAGCCCGCTGGTCCTTGTTTTTTGCTCGATTTGATTTCCAACTCCATTTTCGGCCTGCGGATAAGAACGTGCGGGCAGACGCTTTGTCTAGGTCCTTCGTGCCCGTGGAGTTGGAGGAGGAGACGTTCCAGCCCATCATCAACCCCAGTAAAGTCATTCCGGTGAATCCTGTCGCTCTAACTCAGATACCCCCTGGGAAAACCTATGTCTCAGATACTGACAGACAGAGAGTCCTGCACTGGGGCCATGCCTCGAAGATCGCCGGCCATGCTGGTCAGAAGAAGACTTGGAGTACGATTGTCCGTCACTACTGGTGGCCGTCCCTTCGTAAAGACGTCGCAACCTTCATCTCAGCCTGTCCATCCTGTGCCCGGAACAAGACACCCAAGCACCTACCATATGGACGTCTTCTGCCTTTGCCCATTCCTTCCGTTCCGTGGCAACATATTGCAATGGACTTCATTACGGACTTACCCTTATCCTCCGGAGACACGGTCATATGGGTTGTGGTGGATCGCTTCTCAAAGATGGCTCACTTTGTTCCCATGGCAGGGTTGCCCTCTGCCCAGGAGCTAGCTGACTCCTTCATACAGCACATATTCCGATTGCATGGCTTCCCCGCACACATTGTGTCCGACAGAGGAACCCAGTTTACCTCGCGCTTCTGGAGGGCCCTCTGCAAACATCTGGGAGTCTCCTTGGACTTTTCTTCGGCATACCACCCTCAGTCGAATGGTCAAGTGGAACGGGTCAATCAGATTCTGACCTCCTTCCTGTGCCACTATGTCAACATCCATCATGACAATTGGTCCACACTCCTACCTTGGGCTCAATTCTCCCACAACCAACACATCAGCGAGTCCACCTCCAGCTCTCCCTTCCAGGCCGTTTACGGACTTCAACCTTCTGTCCCGTTGCCAGTAGCCCCGGCTTCCGATGTCCCCGCCGCAGACGCACTGGTCCAGGACTTCTCGGCTATATGGAACTCTGTCAAGTCTTCCCTAGAACGTGCTTCTTTGCGGATGAGGAGACATGCGGACAAGAGGCGCCTGGATCCCTCGTGTTTCTCCCCAGGTGATCTAGTCTGGCTTGCATCCAAATATGTCCGATTGAAGTTACCATCATACAAGTTGGGTCCTCGTTACATCGGGCCGTTTAAAGTCATCAGCAAGATCAATGCAGTCTCCTACAAGCTGCAGCTCCCGGCCACGATGCGGATACCCAACTCCTTCCATGTCTCCTTGCTCAAGCCTGTTGTCCTTGGTCCCTTCTCTGCTGATGCCGGTACTGCTCCTCCTCCTATTGCTGACGATGACGTCTATGCGGTAAGGGATATCGTGGCCATGAAGACCGTGCGAGGTCGGCAATACTTCCTGGTAGACTGGGCGGGTTATGGTCCCGAGGATAGGTCCTGGGAGCCCCGGGAGAATGTTGGCACTCCTCTGATTCGTGCCTTCCTGTCCCGGTTGGGGGGAGGGGGGTGTGGGGGAGAGGGTACTGTCACGCTTCCCGGTCCCTTGGCCCCACTCTCCGGTCCCCGTGGCCCGCTCCCCGCTCCCCGGCGGCGTCCCCTGCTCACCATTCCGGCCCCAGCCTCCTCTTCCCTGCCTGCGCCCTCCATGCGTCCAGCTCCCCGCTCCCGGCGCTCCTCTGCGACGTGGGACACCCAGCCGGGCACTCCTGCTTCCTCTGCACCGCTCCCTGGACTGGCTTCTGGTACACGGGCCTCGCGCATGCGCATTAGGGTGCGCGCGCGGTCATTGACCCTTTCTTAAAGGGCCAGCACCTAGAAACAGGAAATTGCATAGACAGGTTCAGGGTATATTAAGATTCTCTTTCCTGGTGGGCGGGGCCTGTTCTACGTGTTTGGTAGACTAGGAGTTCAGGTCCCCATATTGCTTTGCCCTGTATTAACCCTGTCCTGTCTCGTAGAGCCTGTCCTGCCACGCCAGCCGCTCCGAACCACGTCCATTCCAGTACCCTGACGGTGACTTCGGCGGATGTTCCACCACCTCTGCAGCTCCGCCAGTCTTCAGTCCCTGGCTCCGTTGGGTGACCCGTTCCATCGCTCAGCAGGTTCCGGATCCCGCCTGACCCTTCAACCCGGCCTTGGACCCTGAGTCTCGTCACCCGGACTACCGTCCAGAACTCCGTGTGTTCAGCAACATCCCCCTTTCCAGCTCCCCTACAGACTGTCAGACTACCAATAGTGCTTCGGCTGCCGTACATCAAGACCCTCTGGCGGGGTGACCGGCCTGGCTGCCTCCTCAGGGGAAACCGGTGTACGGTCCAGAGTTTCCACCACCCGGACGTAACAAATACACACTAAAGGGGGCTTTACACGCTACGACATCGCTAATGCGAACTCTTTGGGGGTCACGGAATTGGTGACGCACATCCGGCCGCAGTAGCGATGCCGTTGCGTTTGACACCTATGAGCGATTTTGCATCGTTACAAAAACGTGCAAAATCGCTCATCGGTGACATGGGGGTCCATTCTCAAAAATCGTTACTGCAGCAGTAACGAGGTTGTTCCTCGTTCCTGCGGCAGCACACATCACTCCGTGTGACACCGCAGGAACGAGGAACCTCTCCTTACCTGCCTCCCGGCCGCAATGCGGAAGGAAGGAGGTGGGCGGGAGGTTACGTCCCACTCATCTCCGCCCCTCTGCTTCTATTGGGCGGCCGCTCAGTGACATCGCTGTGACGCCGCACGGACCGCCCCCTTAGAAAGGAGGCTGTTCGCCGGTCACAGCGACGTCGCCGGGCAGGTAAGTATGTGTGACGGGTCTGGGCAATGTTGTGCGGCACGGCCAGCGATTTGCCCGTGTCGCACAACAGATGGGGGCGGGTACCCACACTAGCGATATCGGGACCGATATCGCAGTGTGTAAAGCCCGCTTTAGGCCACGTGCACATGTTGACTATTTGATTTTTTTTTTCCCTCAGTATTTGCAAGCCAAAACCAGGAGAAGTGAAAAATGTAGAAGTGGAGCCCATGTTTCTATCACACTCCTAATTTCAGATTACAAATACTAATGTAAAATACTAAAATACCCATCAAATACTGAATTTGTGAACGTGGCCTAATAAAATGGCTACAAAAGAATTCATAGCCCGTGAACTTTTCCTCATTTGTTCATGTTATGACGAGGGCACACAATTGTGTAACATCCAATATATTAATGACAATCCACTCAAACTCCACTGTGAGCGTGAGTCGAGTGTCATTCACTTCATGGATGTGTTCGTTTACACTTGGTGCCAAGTCCAGTGTGAGCCGCTTGTAGTGTTTGATCGACTCACACTGGAGGTAAGAACAACATAATCATATGTAGTGTGCATGTGCCGCCCTGCGCCAGCAGCCGTCACTGCTCAGGTCCGGGCCTACAGGCAGGTGGCTCAAGGACCTGCGGAGCTGGGGGCCTGACGGGCACGCCGAAAATAAATGGGGACGTAGATGTACGGGCTAGGCCGTATTAGGTTTGTGACGCCACTCACGGTGTGTGGTGAGGTGGGACACCACCGCTGAGGTTGTGGGACACCCGGGGGAGATGTTGTGCAGCAAGTTGTTAACCCCTCCGTGGGCAGGGATGGTGGCCCCGGGGACCCGATGGGTTGGTGCAGGGGAGTAGCGACCGCAGAGGGTGCTGGTGTACTCACTATAAGTAAAACACACGAGTCGCTGGTAAACCATGGTGATGGTGGTCGGTGCCCACAGCCGGCTGCGTTCTGGTCCCCCACCCAGCTGGTGGTCTTTCTCTTCCTCCTGCACTTTTGTGTAAGGTGGACTGCCTTAGTCTGGAACTTAAGGATTCCGCTCCTGCATGGATGTGGCCAAAGGAGCCGTGCCCGCAGACGCTGGCCCGTGGGATCTATAGGCCCTGGTGGTGACTTCTTATCCCTAATCGGTGGGCTGTTGTCTTCTATGAGGGACTTTGGGTGGGACAGGACCTCTAGTCCTGGCCTCAATCGGTTAATTAACCAGTCCGCTTGATTCCGGTTTCTGGCTTCAGGGTCCTAGTACCCCCCTTTGTGCTACGGTTTCCGGGTCGGTTTCCCATGTCTGTACCGGCAGGCTACAACCCTGTCCTGGTCCACCTCCACCGAGCCGTCTTCCCGTCTCCTGCTGACGGAAACCACCGTCTTCCTCCTAGCCAAATGCACCAGGGCTCCTACCCTGGCACCGTTCAACTTGACCTTCACTGCTGGAGCTACCCGTAGCTCCAGCCCACACTCCTGTCCAGTTGAACTCTAAACACTTTTGTGGCGCCCTAGGACCTGGTCGCCACAACGGCATTGCCCTCCTGAGGGTTAATGCTGAGCCTGGAGGTAATGGGGAAATCTACTGGCCAGTAAGTTAACATCCACCGCAGTTTCTCCCTCAGGCCAGTAGGGGGAGCTCTGAACCTGAAGTTTCAGGGAGCTTCCTTAAGCCTGACCTGGGGGAGGAGTTAGTTAGTCTGTAGGGAGCAGCAGAAGTGAACAGACACAGAGTGAGCTGTCCTGTGAATCTGGGGCCTAGAGCTGGAGCAGTTTGGCCCAGAGAAGCAGGAGTAGCTGAGAGGCAGCAGAGAGACTCGGACATCGGAGTCTGTGGTTGCCAGGGTATAAAATCCGTCCCTGGTAGCCGAATCCGAAGGGCAGGGGAGCTGCAAGCCCCTGGCCCAGACACATCCAAGGTACAGCTGCAGCATCAGGGCCCGGTGTGGACCCCAGCGGAGAAGCACCAGGGAGTGGGCCTGCGCAGCCACCTACAGAGGGAAGGGACGTGCTATTGGTCCCAGCAGCGAAGAGGGCCATTGCTGGATTCAGAGAAGCAGGGTCCTATCATCACCAAGAAAGGTACAGGAGTAGGCCTCATACTCAGCTGGCCAGAAAGATCACCTCAAGTACTTCCAGGCCGACCGGATCCCCATCACCACCTGTAACGGTCTCCCAGGACTGGACTGTTCCCAGAGTAAAAGAGGAAAAGGTAAAGAGACTGTTGTTTGTGCCTGGTTCTTTCCTCGCCTGTCGGCCCTGCACCGTGTTAGTCACACAGCACCATAGACTTTCACAAGCACCAACTGTGCCCCGGGCATTGCTCCACCTGTGGGGAGCAGTACTACCATAGCTGCTATATCATCATCCCGGAGGCCTCACACAGCAGCGGCGGCTTATTAGCCGCATACCACAGGTGGCGTCACGAACATTAACTCTAACTCATCAGCCACATATTCAACTGACACCCACCAGGGCCACGGAGCCGGGCCCAGCCACCACTGACTACCACCGGACTAGTCCGGCCCGGCACCGGGTGTCCCATAGCCCTGGGGTGGGCGAGTCAACTTTTGGCGCTGTGAACAGGATTTCGTGCCCGGTCCCACCGGGTACTGTGCGCCTGCCGGAATTGTGCTTAAAAGACTGTGTACTGGCTGCAGACCACCGCCGCCATTAGCCTCGCCGAGCGCAGGAAGAAGGGGGGCGTGCCTGACAAAGAGCGCGAAGGGAGCGCGCCATCAGAGCAGAGCGCTGTTAACCCCGCGCGACCCGGAAGAAAATTTGAAAAGTGAACGGAGCCTGGTAAGGTTCACTAAGGGGGAGGAAGATGTCCGACTCAGAGGGAGGGCAGGTGGCTGCCATAGCCCGAGACGCCGCAGCACCAGCAGGAGCAATCCCAGTCGCCGTCGCCCCGGCCCCCACTGTAGCGCCGGTAATGCCGATCACCATGCCATACATACCGGGAGCAGAATGGCTGCCGCAATACTCCGGGGAGTCCCATACCTTGAGTGACTTCAGAGAAAGCCTGCACAGCTTATTCCGGGTGTATCCGCTGACTGAGAGCCAGAAGGTGGGCATATTAATGGGACAGCTAGCCGGCGCAGCCCAGCGTGAAGCGAAGTCATGGCCTGATACAGATAAAGGGACAGCAGCCCAGATACTGGCCAAGCTAAAGAGTACATTTGACACTCGCACCGCAGCAGAGATAAAGATGAGATTCTTTGGGTGCAAGCAGCGGGCCACAGACAGCATAAGGGACTATGCCCTAAACCTGCAAGAGGCCCTGAAAGCAGTTAAACAGGTGGACCCAGAGAGTGTACGTGAAGAAGACAAACTCCTAACTGAGCAGTTCATAGAAGGGCTCCTGTCAGATGCCCACAGGACCCAGCTGCGTATCCTGGTCCTGCAGAACCCCGCTCTGGACTTTGCCAAGTTTAAGGACCAGGCCATCAGGGTACTGAGAGAATCTACGCCGAATGACCCAGTACCCCTCCGGCCTCCTGCTATCACGTACCCCGGGGTGGTGCCTGCAACACGAGCCACTGCAGGGGCTGAGGCGCAGTCCCTGGATAAGGATCCCACTGCGGAGCTCAGACAACAGGTCCAGGAGCTGACCAAGACTGTGGCTGCCCTTGCCAAGACCGTGCAGTCTCTACAAATGACCCCCTCGCCTGCGAAAATCGAGTTGGCCTCCAGCCCAGAGGACGTCCCATGGATGCGACAGAGAAGGATTCCGCCGACCCGAGGCAGAGACACAGACCGGTACGATTCAACAGGACAACCGATCTGCCGCAACTGCAACCAGGCGGGCCACATTGCACGACGCTGTCCTTTAAATGGGCCGAGCCTGGGGCCAGGAGCCGACCCCCAGGTGTAAGGAAGCCCGGCTCAACCCCCAGCCGCAGCAAGTATGTGGGAGGACGACCGGTCCTTCCTATTGTGCTGGATGGGATCCCTTTGAATGCCCTCCTGGATACGGGGTCCCAGGTAACAACCATCCCCTACAAACTGTACAAAAGATATTGGGCTGATTCAGACATTGACCATGGCCCAGATGATGATTTAACAATTGTGGCCAGTAATGGTCAGCCCTTACCTCAAATTGGGTACAAAGAAGTAACCATTAAAGTGGGGCGGGTAGAATTGCCATGTCAGGGGATGATAATTGTAGATATTGATCGCAAAGAATCTGACCCATTGGTAACCATTGGTACAAATGTGATAGAAAATTGTGTTGCCGAAGTGATAATTTTGTTGCAACAGGCGTCTGAAACTGCCAGCTCCGGGCAGCAGCGTGCCCTACAGAGGGAGATCCGAGCCCTGATGAGGAGGCAGCAGGTAGAGCTGGCCGGAGGAGAAATTGGCAGTGTGAGGGTAAGTGACCCCCTCCCCATTGCAATACCCCCAAGAAGTGAAATGTTGATATGGTGTCGGGCAGCAATAGGCCTCAAGGGTCAGGATTACCATGCCTTGGTAGAACCGGTGTATTCAGACAGCAGGCCTGGAGTCCTGATAGCCAGAGGGGTAGCAGACGTCCGCAAGGGGAGAGTGCCCATCCGTGTCCTGAATTGTGGGGAGGAGGAAGCCAAATTGCCCCGGTACGCCACTGTAGCAAAACTGTACACTGTCAGCAACAACACCATCAAAGCAGTGGAACCCTTGATCCCGTCCGACCAGGCGGAAGACAATGGCTCCAAGGGGCAGCTGGAAGACTGGTGCCAAAACTTACATGTGGGCACCGACTCCACCCCCTCACACCAAAAGCATGGGGTTTACCGGGTGGTACAGGAGTACGAGCGGGTCTTCAGCAAACACCCCCTAGATTTTGGGCAGGTGAAAGGGGTTAAACATCAAATCCCCACGGGTGATCATCCTCCCGTTAAAGAGAGATACCGCCCTGTACCCCCCGCACAGTATCAGCGTGCCAAAGAAATGTTACGGGAAATGAAGGAGGCTGGGGTTATCAGAGATAGTTGTAGCCCCTGGGCAGCTCCACTAGTGCTCGTAAAGAAAAAAGATGGTACAATGAGAATGTGTGTAGATTACAGGCAAATTAACCGCATTACACATAAAGATGCTTATCCACTACCCAGAATAGAGGAGTCACTAACAGCCTTAAAGTCAGCTAACTATTTCTCCACCTTGGATCTCACCAGTGGGTATTGGCAGGTTCCCGTGGCAGAGGCGGACAAGGAGAAGACTGCATTCACGACGCCAATGGGCCTCTGCGAGTTCAACTGTATGCCATTCGGGCTCTGCAACGCCCCAGGGACATTCCAACGGTTGATGGAGTGCTGCTTGGGCCACCACAACTTCGAAACCGTGCTGTTGTACCTGGATGACGTCATAGTCTACTCCAAGACTTATGAAGACCACCTGAAGCACTTAGCAGAAGTGTTTGAGTCTTTGTCAAAATATGGCCTGAAGATCAAGCCGTCCAAATGTCACCTCTTGAAGCCAAAGGTACAGTACCTGGGTCATGTGGTCAGCGCAGAAGGTGTGGCACCTGATCCGGAGAAAGTCACCGTAATCAAGGACTGGCCAAGACCCACCACGGTAAAGGAGGTGCGGCAGTTCCTTGGGCTGGTGGGCTACTACCGAAGGTTCATTGATGGTTTCACCAAGATAGCAGCGCCCCTTCAAGATCTCCTGGTGGGCCAGCCAAAGCAGGCTAAGAAGCAGAGCCCTCCCTTTGAATGGAGCAGCCAACTAGAAACATCCTTTGTCCAGCTGAAAGGGGCTCTCACGGGAGAAGAAATTCTGGCCTACCCTGACTACAGCCAGCCGTTTGTACTGTATACAGACGCCAGCAACGTGGGCCTGGGAGCCGTGTTGTCCCAGGTGCAGGGAGGCAGAGAGAAGGTGATAGCGTACGCCAGTAGGAAGCTTCGGCCCACGGAAAGGAATCCAGAAAACTACAGTTCCTTCAAGCTGGAGTTCCTCGCTATTGTTTGGGCAGTGACTGAACGCTTCAAGCACTATCTGGCGTCGGCCAAGTTCACCATCTTCACGGACAACAATCCGTTGACACACCTGGCAACAGCCAAGTTAGGTGCGTTGGAACAGCGGTGGATGGCCCGGCTGTCTAACTTTGACTTTACCATCAAGTATCGGGCTGGCAAGAAGAATAACAATGCTGATGCGCTGTCCAGAATGCCCCACTTACCCGAATCTGGAGAAGACCTGGATGAACTCGAAGAGATAGAGTTACCGGCTTTCCATCATCAGGGTGTTTCCCAGTGTGAGCATGCTGTGGGAGTGAAGCGCTCGAGCCAACACGAGGTCTCGGTTAACCCATTACTCCACCATAATTGGGAAGAAACACAGAATGGTGACCCGGCCGTGCGATTGGTCAAAGAGAAGCTAGCGCAAGCTGAGACCCATCTTGGCCCAGACGCTCCAGAGGAAGCCCAGCAGCTGTGGAAGGAGAGGGGACGACTGTTCACCTACCAAGGCAAGCTCTGCAAGAGATATGTCAACTATCGAACAAATGAACTTGTCTGGCAGATAGTGGTTCCGCAGAGGGATGCTCCAATGGTCCTAGCAGCGTATCATGATAACGCAGGACACTTCGGGTGGAAGAAGTTGGAGGCCTTACTCCGTGATCGGTTCTACTGGGTGCACATGAGAAAGATGATCGAGAAATGGTGCCGAGACTGTGGCCCGTGTAACTTGAGGCGGAAGGATGATGCCAGCCAAAGGTCTCCCCTACAGCCAATTGTCACGAAGCAGCCCCTGGAGTTGGTGGCCCTGGACCACGTGAAGTTGACACCAAGTCGGTCAGGATATGTGTACGCCCTCACCATTGTGGACCATTACTCTCGTTTCCTGGTAGTAGTGCCTGTGAAGGACCAGACAGCCAGGACGGCAGCTAGAGCGTTCCAGGCATCCTTTTGTCGACCGCACGGCTATCCGGAAAGGGTACTGACGGATCAGGGTCCTGCATTCGAGGCTGAAGTGTTCCAAGAGTTCTGTAACATGTACGGTTGTAAGAAAATTCGAACCACACCGTACCACCCCCAGACCAATGGACTGTGCGAGAAAATGAACCATGTGGTTATTGATATGCTGAAGACCCTACCGCTGGAAGAGAGGAACCAATGGCCAGAAAAGTTGCCAGATCTGGTAGACCTGTACAACCACATCCCAGTGACTTCGACCAACTGCAGCCCCGCTTACCTGATGCGAGCCAGACCAGGCAAGTTGCCTGTAGACTTTGAGATGGGGACTGTGTCGCCTGAGGCGGTTCAAGAAATAGAGGATTGGGATGCAGAACGGCAGCAGCGGTACCGTAAGGTCCAGGAGTGCGTGGAAAGGAGCCTGTCTCAAGCAAGAACGAGACAAGAACAGCATTACAATCAAACAGCCCCAGCAACTCCCTTAGCACCTGGAGAACAAGTCCTCAAGAAGAAGCGGAAGACGCATAAGTTGGATGATCAGTGGGAAAACGAGCCCTACACCATTATCCCCTCCAACTTTGACAATAGTAAGGTATGCCTCATAAGCAAAGATGAAGGCAAGACCTGCCAAGCAATTTCCCGAGACCGCCTGAAGACGTGCCCTGAGCGGTGCAAAGTTCAAAAGGAAGTGGAGGAAGTTCGAGAAGAGGGGGAAGAGATGATACAAACAATCCTCGGCAAATTCCCCAAGACTTGGACCCGCATAAATGGTGCCGTAGTGGTACCGGTCCTGACGTTCCCACAGTTGGTCGAGCCAGAAACAGAAAAGGTTCCGGATCCACCTAAAGAATCGTCCGCTCCAGCACGAGATGACACGCCAGCAGTGGAACAGGAGGATCAACCCCCTGTCAGTGGTGAACCTGTCATACCCTTGGCGACTCCTAGACCACAAAGGCAACCATCACGCTTACCTATTGGGGTTAGGCCCACCTGTAGTGCTGAGATAGAAGACGCACCACGTAGTCAGGGGCAAACACCAGAGCTACGTAGGTCCCAGCGCAGCACTCGGGGACAACCCCCTCTAAGGTATAGGGAGTCTACTGTATAAAGTAAAGAGTACTTATTAGAGTGTAAATAGTTATGCAAAATGTCTGTCATGTTGTGCACAAAATGTTTTCTTTTTCTTTGATTGCGAAAATGGACAATTGGGCCACTGGACTATGGGTGGCCAACACCTAAATTGTTCATAGTTAGCACCAGTGTGCTCAAACACCCCTGAAGAAAAACCCGTCCGGCGTGCATAGAGTGGGGTCATCAATGCTCTGACGCACGCCCAGAGCCTACGTTGGGGGTTTGATCGCGGCGGGTCCCCCATGGAGCAGTGTAATGGACACCCGGCAGGGAGCCACACTGGACTCTTATAGAAATGTTTAAGATTGTAACGTTAAAGAGAATGTGCCTCCCATATTGGGATGAAATGTATGACATGTTATGTTTTGTTTCTACAGTCCGGGAGTACTGAATTTAACTAAGGGGGAGTGTGGCGCCCTAGGACCTGGTCGCCACAACGGCATTGCCCTCCTGAGGGTTAATGCTGAGCCTGGAGGTAATGGGGAAATCTACTGGCCAGTAAGTTAACATCCACCGCAGTTTCTCCCTCAGGCCAGTAGGGGGAGCTCTGAACCTGAAGTTTCAGGGAGCTTCCTTAAGCCTGACCTGGGGGAGGAGTTAGTTAGTCTGTAGGGAGCAGCAGAAGTGAACAGACACAGAGTGAGCTGTCCTGTGAATCTGGGGCCTAGAGCTGGAGCAGTTTGGCCCAGAGAAGCAGGAGTAGCTGAGAGGCAGCAGAGAGACTCGGACATCGGAGTCTGTGGTTGCCAGGGTATAAAATCCGTCCCTGGTAGCCGAATCCGAAGGGCAGGGGAGCTGCAAGCCCCTGGCCCAGACACATCCAAGGTACAGCTGCAGCATCAGGGCCCGGTGTGGACCCCAGCGGAGAAGCACCAGGGAGTGGGCCTGCGCAGCCACCTACAGAGGGAAGGGACGTGCTATTGGTCCCAGCAGCGAAGAGGGCCATTGCTGGATTCAGAGAAGCAGGGTCCTATCATCACCAAGAAAGGTACAGGAGTAGGCCTCATACTCAGCTGGCCAGAAAGATCACCTCAAGTACTTCCAGGCCGACCGGATCCCCATCACCACCTGTAACGGTCTCCCAGGACTGGACTGTTCCCAGAGTAAAAGAGGAAAAGGTAAAGAGACTGTTGTTTGTGCCTGGTTCTTTCCTCGCCTGTCGGCCCTGCACCGTGTTAGTCACACAGCACCATAGACTTTCACAAGCACCAACTGTGCCCCGGGCATTGCTCCACCTGTGGGGAGCAGTACTACCATAGCTGCTATATCATCATCCCGGAGGCCTCACACAGCAGCGGCGGCTTATTAGCCGCATACCACAGGTGGCGTCACGAACATTAACTCTAACTCATCAGCCACATATTCAACTGACACCCACCAGGGCCACGGAGCCGGGCCCAGCCACCACTGACTACCACCGGACTAGTCCGGCCCGGCACCGGGTGTCCCATAGCCCTGGGGTGGGCGAGTCACTTTCACCTCGTTTTCCCGCCCCGGGCTGTCAAGACCCCTGGGCGGGCGTGTTCCAACCGCCTGGTCATGCCCACTGGTATGTCTATCTGTCCCTAAGGGGGTTGACTAGGGTTTTATGGTTGGCTGTGTGCTACCTGATGGGGGAAGGTGTAGTGCAGGGGCCTACCTGTGACTGCCTGGTTTTGCCAGGGTGTCACATGCACTCCCCATAAAATTGAAAAAAAACCGCTTGCCCGCCCCTGGAAGTGATCTGATTAAGCCACCTGTACCCCCGCTACTCCCTGACTTCCTCTCTGTGTCAGTCCCTTCACTGGCTTCCTATTGCCCAATGACTCCAGTTTAAAACCTTAACCATGACATACAAAGCCATCCACAACCTGTCTCATCCCTACATCTGTGACGAAGTCTCCCGGTACTTACCTGAACATAACATCCAATCCTCACAAGACCGCCTTCTCTACTCCTCTTACATCTATTCTTCCCACAATCACATCCAAGATTTCTCTCGTGCATCCCCATACTCTGGAATGCTCTGCCCCAACACATCAGACTCTCGCCTACCTTGGGAACCTTCAAAAGGAACCTGAAGACCGACTTCTTCCATCAAGCCTACAACCTGCTATAACCCTTGGTCCACCAAAGCGCCCCGACCATCTCTATCCTAACCTACTGTATTCTCAACCCCTTTCCTGTACAGTAGACTGTGACCCCTTCTCTTATACCTGTGTGTGTCTTGTATTGTTTGAATATTGTACTTGTCCCTATTATGTATACCCCTTTCACATGTAAAGCGCCATGGAATAAATGGTGCTATAACTATAAATAATAATAATACGGCTGGCTGCATGTGGGCGGAGACCCAAACTGCTCAATTAGTGACTTCCTTGGGATTCAGAACAAGTCCGGGTCCCAAACCAAACTTTATCTAATGTCCAGGTGAACCCGCCGAACCAAATTTCCACGACTCCGCTCATCTCTAGTAGGGATCATTTTTAATTGTTATTCAGCTCACATGTCCAGGTGAACAACAAGATACTCCAGTAGTACCAACAGTTCGAATGATAGTCGGCACTCACATATTCTTAAAAGAAATGATTTATTGATCCAAAAATATAAAAAATGGTTTAACACAACGACAAATTTTTTTTCAAAGGCAGAAAAGAAATATCCGATGCACCCAGGGACCTATTTTACTGCAGTTCACCATGCTTACTTGTTATGATGACTAAACCCATTATCTTCAAGCTCCATGGAAAACTTTTACCAAGTATGTGATCCCTTCCAGAAAGTCGTCCAGTCTGGATCAACAGTGGGGTTAAAGCTTTCACCTCGTTGACAGTGGTGAGTTTAATTTTATTCTCTATAATGTATCAATGTTCATTTCATTGATTCTCAAGACCTAATATAGGAAGGGTTAATCTGGGAAACAATTAATTTAAAAGCTGCCTATCCTTAGAGAAATCAGGCTGGGGAAATGCAGTATAATTATACCATCTGCCTGTGGTCTTTGCAGCTTTTGCAGGCGGATGTCATGCTCTGATTCCTGATGGATATTATTAGGTTTGGGCTGGTAAGATGTGCACAAGTTGAAGACACTGTAATGTTCGGATTGACAGTCTAGCTGCCGAAGATGTAAATTCTGTTCAGTCCCACCGAGAGCGAGCAAGGGGATGTGTCAAGATGATGCAGCAAATATTTTCTTTTGTACTTTAGCAAATGCAGAGGACATCTTTCAGACACCCTTCATATTAATTAATGGATCCTTTTATCTTCCGAAAGGCAATCTATTTCATAACCGTCTCTGTAATTATACACTTCTGTGCGCAACATAATAATATAATAACTGCTTTCCTTTGTTATGTAATGATGAGGTACAAATTGATAGAAAATGTAATCTTTTTTTTTTCTATTATCTACAGAATATATATATATATATATATATATATATATATATATATATTATTGGGCCTAGTGATACATTTTTATATATGTACTGTATATATACAGTACATATATATATATATATACGGTATATATATATATGTATTTACATGTAAGTATATACAATATATATATATAGATATATACAGATATATATATATATATATATATATATATATATATCTATATATATAATTGCCTTATTCTGTCTGTCTGTCTGTCTGTCTGTCTGTCATGCTCCGAAATTGTGTCCTTACGGTGACACAAAGCTGATTGGCCGCTGGGCTCGCCATGGCCCCGCCCCCCCACACGGATTGGCCTCTCGCCCCGGCTCTCTGCAGGCCCCGCCCCCCTCACGCAATGCACGCTCGCTCTGGCCCAACTGACACGGAGCCCCGATTCCCAGGTGAGTACACACACACACATCAGATCACACTCACTCTCACACTCACTCTCACACACACCTCACACATCACAACATGCTGGGATATCTCTTGCTTCTACACCGGCTCCGTCAGGATCCCAGCAGCGCCAGACATAACCTTGCGATGCTGGGATCTTCACGGAGGCCGTGAAAGCTGGTAACCATTATACACATCGGGTAACTAAGGTCCCTTAGTTACCCGATGTGTATCATAGTTACCAGTGTACACCGGCTCACACTCACTCTCACACACACCTCACACACACATCACATCGCATCCACACATCAAGGTCCTGCAGCGGCGGAAAATACAGACACATAACAGCACACACATAACAGCACACACATAACAGAACACACATAACAGCACACACATACACACACACAAATCAGATCACACTCACTCACACACACACATCACATCGCATCCACATACTCACAACATCCTGGGATATCGCTTGCTTCTCGGCGGCGATACTGTGCTGTTGTGATCTTCCAGGACCTGCCGGAGGATCACATGGCCAGAAGCATGTGATATCCCCGGATGTTGTGAGTTTAAGCGCGTATGTGCGATATCGTCAGTGTCTGTGTGTGTGAGTGTATGCGATCGGGTGTGTGTGAGTGGATGCGATCGGGTGTGTGTGAGTGGATGCGATCGGGTGTGTGTGAGTGGATGCGATCGGGTGTGTGTGAGTGGATGCGATCGGGTGTGTGTGAGTGGATGCGATCGGGTGTGTGTGAGTGGATGCGATCGGGTGTGTGAGTGTCGGCAGAGGAGCACGGCGTGCTGGAGGAGGCTGGGAGCAGAGAGGCTGATCATGGGGAAGGCTGGGAGGAGAGAGGCTGATGCTGGGGGAGGCTGGGAGGGGGAGGCTGGGACGAGGGAGGCTGATGCTGGTGGAGGCTGATGCTTGGGGAGGCTGATGCTGGGGGAGGCTGGAAGGAGAGAGGCTAATGCTGGTGGAGGCTGATGCTTGGGGAGGCTGATGCTGGGGGAGACTGGGAGGGGAAGGCTGATGCTGAGGGAGGCTGGGAGGAAGGAGGCTGGGAGGAGAGAGGCTGATCCTGGGGAAGGCTGGTAACGGGAGGCTGATGCTGAGGGAGGCTGGAAGGAGAGAGGCTGATGCTGGGGGAGGCTGGAAGGAGAGAGGCTGATGCTGGTGGAGGCTGATGCTTGGGGAGGCTGATGCTGGGGGAGACTGGGAGCGGAAGGCTGATGCTGAGGGAGGCTGGGAGAGGGAGGCTGGGAGGAAGGAGGCTGGGAGGAGAGAGGCTGATCCTGGGGAAGGCTGGGAAGGGGAGGCTGATGCTGGGGGAGGCTGGAAGGAGAGAGGCTGGAAGGAGAGAGGCTGATGCTGGTGGAGGCTGATGCATGGGGAGGCTGATGCTGGGGGAGACTGGGAGCAGAAGGCTGATGCTGAGGGAGGCTGGGAGGAAGGAGGCTGGGAGGAAGGAGGCTGGGAGGAGAGAGGCTGATCCTGGGGAAGGCTGGGAAGGGGAGGCTGATGCTGAGGGAAGCTGGAAGGAGAGAGGCTGATGCTGGGGGAGGCTGGAAGGAGAGAGGCTGAGGCTGGGAGGAGAGAGGCTGATGCTGGGGAAGGCTGATGCTGAGGGATGCTGGGAGGGGAAAGCTGATGCTGGGGAAGGCTGGGAGGACGGAGGCTGGGAGGAGAGAGGCTGATCCTGGGGAAGGCTGGGAGAGGGAGGCTGATGCTGGAGGAGGCTGGAAGGAGAGAGGCTGATGCTGGCGGAGGCTGATGCTGGGGAGGCTGGGAGAGGGAGGCTGATGCTGAGGGAGGCTGGGAGGAGGGAGGCTGGGAGAGGTAGGCTGAGAGAAGAGAGGCTGATGCACACACACACACACACACACGCGCGCGCACTGCACAACACACCACACACACACACACACTGGGAACCACAAACAACTGCCCTACACAGACACCCACACACACAGACAACGCTGCACACACACAACACCCAACACACAAACACCGCGGCACACACAAATATACGCACATACCGCACAACACACACATTGCACAAAACATACCTCCCCCCAAAACACACCACACACACACAAACCGCGCAACACACACACAACGCTACAGACACACAGCGCTCCACAAACAACGCAACACACGCAACACACATACAACACCGCTCTCACCCCCCGTCACACCCAGACAACACCCAGAACATGTACAGCGCCTACACAAACACTTGGTAACTACAGACAACAACATCTCTCTCTATATATATATATATATATAACAAAAATCATACATGAACTACACAATACGTAAATTCTAGAATACCCGATGCGTAGAATCGGGCCACCTTCTAGTATATATATATATATATATATATATATATATATATATATATATATATGTATTTATATATATATATATATATATATTTACATATATATATATATATAATCACTAGACTTACTACAAGATTCACAATTCTTGCTCTGTAACGATAACTTTTCATTAGTCTCATTATCATCATGGACAGGTTCACAATGACATAAAATATTTCTACATACAGTTGATAAGTCTCAATTTACTGCTCACAATAAGTGATGGTTTCAGCTAAGTGAACTAACCTTCTGTCACAGGGGTGAATGATAGGACCGGAACACCTAAGCTGACCCTCAACTCAGAGGTACGTTTGATGGTAGCGAGGTCTGAGTCACCAGTGTGTCCCTGACTCCTGTCCTAGCCCTGATGTAATTCCTATCCCCGACCTCCACCCGAGGGGTGAGCCGGGACTGTAAACACAAACCCCGCAATCAGACACGGACAGGGGAAAACAACAACTCGCACATACGGTAACCACACACAAAGGATCCTCAAAGAGTGCACATGGGAAACATAAATGGAGGGAAGAAAACAGATTACTCTGAAACTTCCATACCGTACAACCAGCACACCACGAACTGCTACAGCAAGCACCAATGCTGCAGCCAACAAAATCAAAACAGAGAGAGGGTTTCTTCAGCTCCTATCTCCTCCTGGCCAAGATTCCAGATGATTGGAATAAGAAGGTATATATAGGACCGAAGAGTGGTCCAAACTGGAAACACCAGGAGTCAGAAGCTGTTGAAAGGTAAACTGACAGTAACCCTCTCCTCCCCAAAAGAAAGGGAATTCATTTAATCAGCAGAGTCTCACAAGCTACAGTGAGACTCTGACCCAGAACCGGTCACTAAACTCCACAACAGAGAGAAGACCGTGACATTTTTCATGACAACAACTTTTGCCCACATTAGAGCATGCCCATATTATGCACAAAAAAATAGGCTGTCGGTCTGTAAAAAGAATAGAGTTAATTATGAGATTGAGTGGTCAGTGTGAAAATTACAATATTTTAGATTTTTTAAATATTTTTTATACATAATTAAAACAATAATTCCAGACGTTCTAACAGAAAACATGTATTGACAGACCGCAGATAATTTTCTGCAACAAACTAAGAAAATGTAATGCTGACGTAATGTAGAATATAAGGTCAGTGACTGGCAAATTTCAATCAATGAGGGAAGACAGATACAGTATAGGGTAGGTGGCAACCAGAAATCAAAGAAAATAAAACAATTTAGGTAAATCCAAATAAAGTAAATGGTAATTACTAGGGATGATCGAATATCACAAATATTCGGCAATATTCGGCTTCGAGAATATCCGCCGAATAGGTAGCCTCTATGCGAGTATTCGATGCGCAATGTAAGTCTATGGGAAGCCCGAATAGTTGCTTTTCGGCAACTATTCGGGTTTCCCATAGACTTAAGGCCGCTTTACACACTGCGATATCGGTACCGATATCGCCAGCGTGCGTACCCGCCCCCATCGGTTGTGCGACACGGGCAATTCTCTGCCCGTGTCGCACAACATCGCCCGGACCCGTCACAGTACTTACCTTACCTGCGACGTCGCTGTGACCGGCGAACCGCCTTCTTTCTAAGGGGGCGGTTCGTTCAGCGTCACAGCGACATCACAGCAGCGTCAGTGAACCGCCGCCCAATAGAAGCGGAGGGGCGGAGATGAGCGGAACGAACATCCCGCCCACCTTCTTCCTTCCGCATTGTGGCCAGGAGGCAGGTAAGGAGAGCTTCCTTGTTCCTGCGGTGTCACACGGAGCTATGTGTGCTGCCGCAGGAACGAGGAACAACTTCGTTACTGCTGCAGAAATAATATTTGAAAATGGACCCCCATGTCACCTATGAGCGATTTTACACGTTTTTGTGACGATGCAAAATCGCTCATAGGTGTCACACGCAACAGCATCGTTAAAGCGACCGGATGTGCGTCACAAATTCCGTGACTCCAACGAGATCACTTGAGCGATGTCATAGCGTGTAAAGCCCGCTTAAGATTGCCCATCGAATATTCGCAAATAGTCGAATAGCGGTGACCTATTTGGCAAATATGGGCGTTGCCGAATATTTAAGGTATTCGATCAACCCTAGTAATTACGCCTTTACACTACACTGAAACTTTAATATCTTACTGGTCACGTAAGTAGTAAGTGACAGTAGCAGGCTAAAATTACCAAAGCTTCATTTTTCTAATTATTGTTGTGATTTGGTGTATCAGTAGAGGGAATGTATCCTCAGAAAACCTATTACTTCAATCAAATTTTTGCGTTAAATATTATTTTGATGAAATTTTTTTCAAATTTTTCAAATATTCCACATCATTATCTAAATTTAAACAGATACTGAAATCTTGCAGGTTTCTTTCTAGCCACTGAGAATCCCACTAAGCTGATACTTTCTTCACAGTAGAGATCACTTTTTCAGCAGTTATCTCATTATTATCACTGACAGGATAACGATGACAAGTAACACCGGTACATAGATAACATAGAATCCACATTTTATTGTAGGAGATCGTCACAGCTCATCATTACCTCCTTTCTTTCCATTGAAAATCCCTAGACTGTAATTTACAAGGGTCCATGTGGCTTCTCTAAAGCATCTCTGTAAATGTTGCTAACATAAAGGAGAGAAAAAGCACAGATTAGAGAAATTAGGAAAAAATATGCATCAGTAGTTGCAGGACGCAATTGCTTGGAAACAAACCGTGGAGATAACAATAGAATTTCAAAGTAAGATGAGAATCACAGTTGCCAGCGACCTGTTAAAACATGGTAAATAATAGATAGTTAGATAGATAGATAGATTGGCCTGTTAGAAACTTAATCCATGATACTAAACTCCTATCTCTTGACAGCAAGGCATATACAGTTAGGTCCAGAAATATTTGGACAGTGACACAAGTTTTGTTATTTTAGCTGTTTACAAAAACATGTTCAGAAATACAATTATATATATAATATGGGCTGAAAGTGCACACTCCCAGCTGCAATATGAGAGTTTTCACATCCAAATCGGAGAAAGGGTTTAGGAATCATAGCTCTGTAATGCATAGCCTCCTCTTTTTCAAGGGACCAAAAGTAATTGGACAAGGGACTCTAAGGGCTGCAATTAACTCTGAAGGCGTCTCCCTTGTTAACCTGTAATCAATGAAGTAGTTAAAAGGTCTGGGGTTGATTACAGGTGTGTGGTTTTGCATTTGGAAGCTGTTGCTGTGACCAGACAACATGCGGTCTAAGGAACTCTCAATTGAGGTAAAGCAAAACATCTTGAGGCTGAAAAAAAAGAAAAAATCCATCAGAGAGATAGCAGACATGCTTGGAGTAGCAAAATCAACAGTCGGGTACATTCTGAGAAAAAAGGAATTGACTGGTGAGCTTGGGAACTCAAAAAGGCCTGGGCGTCCACGGATGACAACAGTGGTGGATGATCGCCGCATACTTTCTTTGGTGAAGAAGAACCCGTTCACAACATCAACTGAAGTCCAGAACACTCTCAGTGAAGTAGGTGTATCTGTCTCTAAGTCAACAGTAAAGAGAAGACTCCATGAAAGTAAATACAAAGGGTTCACATCTAGATGCAAACCATTCATCAATTCCAAAAATAGACAGGCCTGAGTTAAATTTGCTGAAAAACACCTCATGAAGCCAGCTCAGTTCTGGAAAAGTATTCTATGGACAGATGAGACAAAGATCAACCTGTACCAGAATGATGGGAAGAAAAAAGTTTGGAGAAGAAAGGGAACGGCAGATGATCCAAGGCACACCACATCCTCTGTAAAACATGGTGGAGGCAGCGTGATGGCATGGGCATGCATGGCTTTCAATGGCACTGGGTCACTTGTGTTTATTGATCACATAACAGCAGACAAGAGTAGCCGGATGAATTCTGAAGTGTACCGGGATATACTGTCAGCCCAGATTCAGCCAAATGCCGCAAAGTTGATCGGTCGGCGCTTCATAGTACAGATGGACAGTGACCCCAAGCATACAGACAAAGCTACCCAGGCGTTCATGAGTACAAAAAAGTGGAACATTCTGCAATGGCCAAGTCAATCACCAGATCTTAACCCAATTGAGCATGCATTTCACTTGCTCAAATCCAGACGTAAGACGGAAAGACCCACAAACAAGCAAGACCTGAAGGCTGCGGCTGTAAAGGCCTGGCAAAGCATTAAGAAGGAGGAAACCCAGCGTTTGGTGATGTCCATGGGTTCCAGACTTAAGGCAGTAATTGCCTCCAAAGGATTCGCAACAAAATATTGAAAATAAAAATATTTTGTTTGGGTTTGGTCTATTTGTCCAATTACTTTTGACCTCCTAAAATGTGGAGTGTTTGTAAAGAAATGTGTACAATTCCTACAATTTCTATCAGACATTTTTGTTCAAACCTTCAAATTAAACGTTACAATCTGCACTTGAATTCTGTTGTAGAGGTTTCATTTCAAATCCAATGTGGTGGCATGCAGAGCCCAAGTCGCGAAAATTGTGTCACTGTCCAAATATTTCTGGACCTAACTGTACCTTAAAGTATTCCACATACACCATGTTCCAAATTATTATGCAAATTGGATTTGTGTCATAGCGATTATTATTTTTTTTTCTTCAATGAAACTCATTGATGGTATTGTGTCTCAGGGTTCTTTAGATCACTGCTGCCGAAAAGCATCAAATAGTTCAGTGCCTTGGACAAGGGATGAAAAATTACATATTTCACAAAAACTTAAGCGTGATCATTGTACTGTAAAGAGTAGAGTTGAGCGCGGTTCGTGGTTCGTGGTTCTCCAGTTCTAGGCTCGAGTGATTTTTGGGCTGTTCGAGATCGAACTAGAACTCGAGCTTTTTGCTAAAAGCTCGATAGTTCTAGATACGTTCGAGAACGGTTCTAGCAGCAAAAAGCAGGGCTTTTTACAGCTACAGTGTGCAGGAGCCATCGCTGGCAGCCTGCCACAAGCTGGTAACCAAGATAAACATCGGGTATCCAAGCAAAGCGCTTTGGTTAGTAACCCGATGTTTATCTTAGTTACGTGCAGGAAGCCCACACTTTCCCGCTCAGCTCGCTCCACCCCCTCCTGCCCGCGGCATGTACACATACATACACATACACAAACACACACACACACACATCCACCCCCCCCCAACCCCCCCCCCCCTCCCCCCCCCCGCCCGCCCGCCCGCTCGCTCGCTCGCTCGGCTTACCTGCGGTGATGAAGTCCCGCCATCCCGACCTCAGCGCTGTCACTGTCCTCCATGGCCGCCGCTTGTCACATCACCTATCGCTTCCGACCCGAGACTGACACTGGCGGTGACGTCACGGACCTCTCGCGATACTTGATGTGAAGGCGCCGGTCATTGACCTCAGTGACAGGGGCTGTCAGTGTGCTGGAGATCAGCGCAGGTAATGTACCTCACTGACAGCAGCACTTGTCACCCCCCTGCAGTGACCTGGGCTGACCCATTGATGTTAGCTCAGGTCACTGCACTGCTCTCCCAGCCAATGGGGAACATCCTGCTCTTCATTGACTGGGACAGTGTGCATCGTCATGGCAACCCCTTGGATTACACCAGACCTGGATTTGTTTTTCAATCTAATAAATTGGTTAAAGAGGGAATGTTTTGGGGAGTGTTTTTTCAAATAAAAATGTGTTTGTCGTGTATTTTTTTTTTATTACTGACTGGGTTGGTGATGTCGGGTATCTGATAGACGCCTGACCTCACCAACCCCAGGGCTTGATGCCAGGTGACATTACACATCTGGTATTAACCCCAAATATTACCCCGTTTGCCACCGCACCAGGGCGCGGGATGAGCTGGGGCGAAGCACCAGGATTGGCGCATCTAATGGATGCGCCACTTCTGGGGCGGCTGCGGCCTGCTATTTTTAGGCTGGGGAGATTCCAATAACCATGGACCTCCCTAGTCTGAGAATATCAGGCCCCAGCTGTCTGCTTTACCTTGGCTGGTGATCCAATTTTGGGGGACCCCTACGTGTTTTTTTTTTTAATTATTTATTTAATTTAAAATAACAGCGTGGGGTGCCCTCAGTTTTGGATTACCAGCCAAGGTGAGGTTGCCAGCTGTGGTCTGCAGGCTGCAGCCGTCTGCTTTACCCTAGCTGGCTACAAAACTAGGGGGAACCCTATGTCATTTTTTTTTCATTTTTTTGGCTAAATACAAAGCTAAGCACCCCTTAGTGCCACATGAAAGGTACCAAAGGGTGTTCCACTTTTTCTCCATTTTTTTCTCCACTTTCTCTCCACTTTTTCTCCACTTTTTCTCCATTTTTTTCTCCACTTATTCTCCACTTTTTCTCCTCTTATTCTCCACTTTTTCTCCACTTTTTCTCCACTTTTTCTCCTCTTATTCTCCACTTTTTCTCCACTTTTTCTCCACTTTTTCTCCATTTTTTTCTCCACTTTCTCCACTTTTTCTCCACTTTTTTCTCCACTTTTTCTCCTCTTATGCTCCACTTTTTCTCCTCTTAATCTCCACTTTTTCTCCACTTTTTCTCCACTTTTTCTCCACTTTTTTCTCCACTTTTTCTCCTCTTATGCTCCACTTTTTCTCCACTTTTTCTCCACTTTTTCTCCACTTTTTCTCCACTTTTTCTCCTCTTAATCTCCACTTTTTCTCCTCTTATGCTCCACTTTTTCTCCACTTTTTCTCCACTTTTTCTCCACTTTTTCTCCACGTTTTCTCCACGTTTTCTCCACTTTTTTCTCCACTTTTTCTCCTCTTATGCTCCACTTTTTCTCCACTTTTTCTCCACTTTTTCTCCTCTTAATCTCCACTTTTTCTCCACTTTTTCTCCACTTTTTCTCCACTTTTTCTCCACTTTTTTCTCCACTTTTTCTCCACTTTTTCTCCTCTTATGCTCCACTTTTTCTCCACTTTTTCTCCACTTTTTCTCCACTTTTTCTCCTCTTATGCTCCACTTTTTCTCCACTTTTTCTCCACTTTTTCTCCTCTTATGCTCCACTTTTTCTCCACTTTTTCTCCACTTTTTTCTCCACTTTTTCTCCACTTTTTCTCCACTTTTTCTCCACTTTTTCTCCTCTTATGCTCCACTTTTTCTCCACTTTTTCTCCACTTTTTCTCCATTTTTTTCTCCACTTATTCTCCACTTTTTCTCCTCTTATTCTCCACTTTTTCTCCACTTTTTCTCCACTTTTTCTCCTCTTATTCTCCACTTTTTCTCCACTTTTTCTCCACTTTTTCTCCATTTTTTTCTCCACTTTCTCCACTTTTTCTCCACTTTTTTCTCCACTTTTTCTCCTCTTATGCTCCACTTTTTCTCCTCTTAATCTCCACTTTTTCTCCACTTTTTCTCCACTTTTTCTCCACTTTTTTCTCCACTTTTTCTCCTCTTATGCTCCACTTTTTCTCCACTTTTTCTCCACTTTTTCTCCACTTTTTCTCCACTTTTTCTCCTCTTAATCTCCACTTTTTCTCCTCTTATGCTCCACTTTTTCTCCACTTTTTCTCCACTTTTTCTCCACTTTTTCTCCTCTTATGCTCCACTTTTTCTCCACTTTTTCTCCTCTTAATCTCCACTTTTTCTCCTCTTATGCTCCACTTTTTCTCCACTTTTTCTCCACTTTTTCTCCTCTTATGCTCCACTTTTTCTCCACTTTTTCTCCACTTTTTCTCCTCTTATGCTCCACTTTTTCTCCACTTTTTCTCCACTTTTTTCTCCACTTTTTCTCCTCTTATGCTCCACTTTTTCTCCACTTTTTCTCCACTTTTTCTCCACTTATGCTCCACTTTTTCTCCACTTTTTCTCCACTTTTTTCTCCACTTTTTCTCCTCTTAATCTGCACTTTTTCTCCACTTTTTCACCACTTTTTCTCCACTTTTTCTCCACTTTTTCTCCACTTTTTTCTCCACTTTTTCTCCACTTTTTCTCCACTTTTTTCTCCACTTTTTCTCCTCTTATGCTCCACTTTTTCTCCACTTTTTCTCCACTTTTTCTCCACTTTTTCTCCTCTTATGCTCCACTTTTTCTCCACTTTTTCTCCATTTTTTTCTCCACTTATTCTCCACTTTTTCTCCTCTTATTCTCCACTTTTTCTCCACTTTTTCTCCACTTTTTCTCCTCTTATTCTCCACTTTTTCTCCACTTTTTCTCCATTTTTTTCTCCACTTTCTCCACTTTTTCTCCACTTTTTTCTCCACTTTTTCTCCTCTTATGCTCCACTTTTTCTCCTCTTAATCTCCACTTTTTCTCCACTTTTTCTCCACTTTTTCTCCACTTTTTTCTCCACTTTTTCTCCTCTTATGCTCCACTTTTTCTCCACTTTTTCTCCACTTTTTCTCCTCTTAATCTCCACTTTTTCTCCTCTTATGCTCCACTTTTTCTCCACTTTTTCTCCACTTTTTCTCCACTTTTTCTCCACTTTTTCTCCACTTTTTCTCCTCTTATGCTCCACTTTTTCTCCACTTTTTCTCCTCTTAATCTCCACTTTTTCTCCTCTTATGCTCCACTTTTTCTCCACTTTTTCTCCACTTTTTCTCCTCTTATGCTCCACTTTTTCTCCACTTTTTCTCCTCTTATGCTCCACTTTTTCTCCACTTTTTCTCCACTTTTTTCTCCACTTTTTCTCCTCTTATGCTCCACTTTTTCTCCACTTTTTCTCCACTTATGCTCCACTTTTTCTCCACTTTTTCTCCACTTTTTTCTCCACTTTTTCTCCTCTTAATCTCCACTTTTTCTCCACTTTTTCTCCACTTTTTCTCCACTTTTTCTCCACTTTTTTCTCCACTTTTTCTCCACTTTTTCTCCTCTTATGTTCCACTTATTCTCCACTTTTTCTCCACTTTTTCTCTACTTTTTCTATGGTCGGTCTACCCATTAGCTCTGCCATGCATAGTGTAGCTCTACACCTACTGCACATGTTACTTTATGATTGACATCTCTTTCGTACCAGAGCTGTCTAAGTCTACTCTGACCCCATATTTGTCATTACTATATTGTCCTTGTACTGTATTATGACATTTGTATCATGTGTTTCATTTCTTGCTGTGTTGCAATTTTTTTGCTGCATCCCAATTGTACCTCTACATTGTTCGAGTTTATAATTATAAATAATTTATTCATTTATATAGCGCTATTAATTCCACAGCACTTTACATACATTGGCAACACTGTCCCCATTGGGGCTCACAATCTAGAGTCCCTATCAGTATGTCTTTCAAGTGTGGGAGGAAACCAGAGAACCCGGAGGAAACCCACGCAAACACAGGGAGAACATACAAACTCCTTGCAGATGTTGTCCTTGGTGGGAGTTTATGTTATTGTTCTCTCACTCTTATGTGATACTGATTATTGTCATTTTTCATGATTACATGCAGATAAGTCCAATCTGACGAAGGCTCAGGCCGAAACGTCATTTGTAACTTGTTTTGGACAAAAACATATATGCTTATGAAAAAAAAATTTTCTTAGTACGGACCAATAAAGAGTGATTTTGCATTACTATCCGTTGTGACTTACTGACTTAGTCTGGGAGATATAGAGTGCCGAGGTTACTCACTAATTTTATCTATTATTACCTCTGAGCACCTATATACCAGTGAGCAGAGCTTCCTCTACAGTAGTTCTCCTGATTAGGCATGCCCTTACCTCATGAGCAGGGCATTGCAGCTTTGGTAGCAACCATTACGACATGGACTCTGCTGCTGTGGACCCGGGGAGAGTGAGTGCAGATTCATTGCACCCACACTCCTCACATGAAGGGTCCGCACTCCTAGAAAATGGGGGATACATTCCCTGAGTGTCTCCCCCCCCATATTCTAGACGGTCCAGAGTCGTCGTGGGACCCCTTTATTTTTTTTCTTACAATAAATTGGTGAAAGAGGAAATGTTTTGGGGACTGTTTTTTCAAATAAATTTCTTTTGTCGATTTTTTGTTTTTGTTAGTACTGACAGTTTATGATGTTGGGTATCTAATAGACGCCATGACATCACAAACTGCTGGGCTTGATCTCAGGTGACTTTACAGCTAGTATCAACCCGATTTATTACCCCGTTTGCCACTGCACCAGGGCACGGGATGAGCTGGGGTGAAGCGCCAGGATTGGCGCATCTAGTGGATGCGCCACGTCTGGGGTGCCTGCGGCCTGCTATTTTTAGGCTGTGAAGGCCCAATAACTATGGACCTTCCCACCCTGAGAATACCAGACCACAGCTGTCCGCTTTACCTTGGCTGGTGATCCAATTTGGGGGGTCCCCTACTTTTATTGTGTAATTATTAATATTTATAAAATAATTATAAAAAAGAGCCTGAGGGGACCTCCACATTGGATCCCCAACCACGGTAAAGCTGCCAGCTGTGGTTTTCAGGCTACAGCCGTCTGCTTTACCCTAGCTGGCTATCAAAAATGGGGGGACCCAACGTAATTTTTTTTTTTAACTATTTTTTAAATAGAAAAAATTAATGGGCTTCCCTGTATTTTGATTGCCAACCAAGGTAACGGCAGGCAGATGGGGGTGGCAACCCATAGCTGTCTGCTTTATCTGCGCTGAGAATCAAAAATACCGCGGAGCGCTACGTCATTTTTTTAAAGATTTATTTTTACAGCACTGTGATGTCCAGCAATCAAAATACAGGGAAGCCCATTTTATTTTTAGTTATTTAAATAAATAATTAAAAAAAATATATGTTAGCTCCCACTGCATTTTTTGTATTGCTAGCTAAGGGTAATCCAAGCAGCTACTGGCTGCTAACCCCCACTGCTTGGTGTTACCTTCACTGGCAATGGAAAATCCAGGGAAGCATTTTTTTTTTTTTTGCCAAAAAGCTACAAAAAAAGGACGTGAGCTTCACCATATTTTTGTATGCTAGCCAGGTATAGCAGGCAGGTGCTGGAAGAGTTGGATACAGCGCCAGAAGATGGCGCTTCTATGAAAATGCCATTTTCTGAGGTGGCTGCAGACTGCAATTCGCAGCAGTGGGGCCCAGAAAGCTCAGGCCAACCGGTGGTGCGGATTCCAATCCCAGCTGCCTAGTTGTACCTGGCTGGACACAAAAATGGGGCAAAGCCTACGTCATTTGTTTTCTAATTATTTCATGAAATTCATGAAATAATAAAAAAAGGGCTTCCCTTTATTTTTGGTTCCCAGCCGGGTACAAATAGGCAACTGGGTGTTGGGGGCAGCCGTACCTGCCTGCTGTACCTGGCTAGCATACAAAAATATGGCGAAGCCACATAATTTTTTCAGGGGGCAAAAAACTTCTGCATACAGTCCTGGATGGAGTATGCTGAGCCTTGTAGTTCTGCAGCTGCTGTCTGTCTGTATGGAGAAGAGCAGACAGCAGCTGCAGAACTACAAGGCTCAGCATACTCCATCCAGGACTGTATGCAGAAGTTTTTTGCCCACCAAAAAAATGACGTGGGCTTCGCCATATTTTTGTATGCTAGCCAGGTACAGCTGGCAGCCACGGGCTGCCTCCAACCCCCAGTTGCCTATTTGTACCCGGCTGGGAACCAAAAATATAGGGAAGCCCGTTTTTTTTAATTATTTCACTTATTTCATGAAATAATTAAAAAACAAATGACGTGGGCTTCGCCCTATTTTTGTGTCCAGCTGGGTACAACTAGGCAGCTGGGGATTGGAATCCGCAGCACAGGTTAGCCCGAGGTTTGTGGGCGCCTCTGCTGCGGATTTCAGTCCGCAGCCGTCCCAGAAAATGGCGCTCTCATAGAAGCGCCATCATCTGGCGCTGTATCCAACTCTTCCAACAGCCCTGGAGCCGGGTGGCTTGTTGGGTAATCATGAGTTAATACTGGCTTTGTTTTACCAGCCAGTATTAAGCCAGAGATTCTTAATGTCAGGCACGTTTGACCCGGCCATTAAGAATCTCCAATAAAGGGTTAAAAAAAGACACCACACAGAGAAAAAATACTTTAATAGAAATAAATACACAGACACATTAGAGACTCCATCTTTATTACCCCTGTCAGCCCTCCACGATCCTGCTCTTCTGTCTTCTTTCTTTCTAGTGTAGTAGTAGTGACGATTGTAGTGAGGGGCATCACTTGGGGCTGGGGAACCTCCATCCTAACTACAATGCTCACTACAATCGGGAAGCAGCGTGCAGCCTTCACTCCGTGAGTGATCACTGCTGGCTGCTAGCGGTAACGCTGACAGACGCGTTACCATAGCAACGGTGCTCCCGGAGCCGCGGTTAGCGGTGACGTCACCGCTAACTGCGTTGCTATGGCAACGGTGATCTCCGTTAATGACCGGCTGTGTCAGCCGGTCCCTAACGGAACGGGGAGTCGACCGTGTGCTAGAGCATGTCGCCGGTACACGGCGATACACATATGTGCACCGTGTACCGGAGAGATGCACTCGCAGGTCCTACATGACGTGTCATAGTCATGTGACCAGTCTGTAGCCAATGAGATAATAGCCACGTGACTGGTCACATGGCTATTTTGACGTCACGATAGGTCCTGCTTCTCTGCTGGCAGTGCAGGTCACCGGGAGGATTCAGCGATCATCGGATGGAATAGCGGCAGGAGACAGAGTGCAGAAGGGATCGCGAGGACCGGTAAGTGTTATGGCAATGTTTATTAACTGTTTGTGTACATTTATAATGCATTTTTATGTGTTTGTGATTGCCTCCCATTATAGCCTATACGTTCGAGTTCGGTTCGTCGAACGTTCGACGAACCGAACTCGAACGGGACCCCCGTTCGGCGAACCGGCCTCGAGCCGAACCGGGACCGGTTCGCTCATCTCTAGTAAAGAGATTTGTGGCTGATTCTGATCACATACGTGTGCGTGCTGATAAAGGCAGAATGAGGAAGGTTTCTGCCAGGCAAGTTCATCGGATTAAGCGAGCAGCTGTTAAAAAGCCATTACGAACCAGCAAACAGATATTTGAAGCTGCTGGTGCCTCTGGAGTCCCTCGAACCTCAAGGTGTAGGATCCTTCAAAGGCTTGCTGTGGTGCATAAACCTACTATTCGGCCACCCCTAACCAGTGCTCACAAGCCGAAACGGTTGCAGTGGGCCCAGACATACATGAAGACTAATTTTCAAACAGTCTTGTTTATTCATGAGTGTTGAGCAACCCTGGATGGTCCAGATGGATGGAGTAGGGGATGGTTGGTGGATGGCCACCATGTCCCAACAAGGCTGCGACGTCAGCAAGGAGGTGGAGGAGTCATGGTTTGGGCTGAAATCATGGGAAGACATCTGGTAGTCCCATTTAGGCTTCCTGAAGGTGTGAAAATGACCTCTGCAAAGTATATAGAGTTTCCGACTGACAATTTTCTTCCATGGTACAAAAAGTAGAAACGTGCCTTTTTTGGAGCAAAATCATCTTTATGCATGACAATGCACCCTCTCATGCTGCAAAGAATACCTCTGCGTGATTGGCTGCTATGGGCATAAAAGGAAATAAACTCATGGCGTGGCCACCATCTTCCCCTGACCTCAACCCTATAGAGAACCTTTGGATTATCATCAAGCAAAAGATCTATGAGGGTGGGAGGCAGTTCACATCATCAAAGCAGCAGCTCTGGGAGGCTATTCTGACATCATGCAAAGAAATTCAAGCAGAAACTCTCCAAAAACTCACAAGTTCAATGGATGCAAGAATTGTGAAGGTGATATCAAATAAGGGTTCTATGTTAACATGTAACTTGGTCTGTTAGGATGTTTTGGATTTAAATAGCTTTTTTTTCAGTGAATGTGACCTCCTAATGCTGCAAATTCCACAAATGAGCATTTTCAGTTCTTTAAAACATATAACATGTTTAGAAACTCTACTGTGCCTAATCATTTGGAACTGTGCATTTTGATTTTTTTTTAATTTTGAAGATGATATTGTTATCATAGGGAGGTTTCTTCAATAAAATTTGATGTATACTCTAACGGGTGATGACTTTTATTAGACTGAATGTCATTTGTACCGACCATTTAGGAAAATAAAAGAAAAATATAATTTGCATAATAATTTGGAACATGGTGTAGTTGCCAAAGAGACAACATGTAAAAAAAAGCATATCAAGTCTCCAGTATTATCAATTAGCTGCAAATATGTTGGCCAATCGGGCTACATTTTTCGGGGTGCTGGCTACCCACTGTCTTATATCTGGAGTCATCTTCTTAATAAATTGCTCAAGCATGATTACATCCTGGAGGGCAGCAGCGGTGTCCATAGCCCATCCATCAAGTAAGTTGCTGCAGAGTCATCGGAGTTGACTGTCAAAATTCTATATAGGAGGCACTTTGTTAAGAAAAAGTCTTGAACGTGGTGTGATAGCTCTCAGGGCTGAGGGTAAAAAGAGTTAACATGGTGTCCTTAGTAGTTCCATATTCTAGGCAGTACCGACACCTAAGCGACCCGACAGCATCCAGGGCCCCACTAGTCAAACTAGTCCACAGGTATTTGGCTGAATCACCTTTGAGCACCTGGTGCATTAGCATCCGGTTCTCAAAACTGTGTAGATGTTCATCAACAATTGTGCTAGACTCATTAATTACTGTCATGTTCCTGTAGTGGATATGCTTTTCTTGGTAGTGGACCACCATGGAGGTAGTGACAATAACATTATCCCTCTCCCCACTTGAGGCTTCAGGTTCCAATTCATCAAACAACTCCTGAATTTGGGCTGCTTGGGAATGGGTTGTTTGTTTTAGACAGCCCCTGGATCCTTAATCTTGCAAGCACTTTAATTCCTCTGTGCCAACCTTGGCAGGGTTTATTCATCTTCCATGATGTTCTGGGCATCCGAACAGACCAATTCCTGTATCAAATCTGACTAGGTGAGGTGTCAGTGGCCCGGTGTTTGATCTGTCGAAGATGACACAGCTCCCATTGCCACCGTATATCCACTCTTTCCAGGGTCAAGCTGGTGGGGTTGGACATGGTTGCATCTGAAACCTGTATGCCTTACCTATGGCCTCCTGGGTATGTCTATATGCCTCCCTGGTTGTGGGGGCTTTAGACAATGTCTACTAACACCAGTCCCCTGCAGTTCCCCTTTCCCCTGTATCAAGTGGGCTGAGTAGGATCCTACTGCTGTCACCATTTGTGGAGACATGAGGGTCATGTTTGCTCTTGTCCACTGGCTGGGCTGTCTTTAGAAAGATCGCACAGGCTGGGGCTCATCCCAATGTATGCCTGTACTACTTCCCAGTAGAAGGACACTACACAGACAACACAGTATGAAGCTAGCACACTCTGGTAAGACCCCCAACAGTTCCCAACATACAATAGTATATAGTGCATTCCCAGAAAGGACATAAGATGATGCAAGTGACAGAGTTTCATTAGTTGCTGACTTGCAAGGGATTAGAATCTCCACAATTTCAGGGCATGTAGGGCCACTACCCCAGCCAGCAGCACCCCACTTTTGGTGGGCACTCACTGAGAGGAGATAGCAGCAAGCATAGTAAGCCAACTGAGCACTGCAAGGTATATGGCCAGGTGATCGGATAGTCCCAGCTTAGGTTCTCTAAAACAATTCACAGAATGAGTGTTGGGTAATGGAGCAGTTTGTAATCCACCAAGCTGCAACCATGGTCCCTAGGTTGAAGCCCTGTAGAAACACTGGTGATAGCAACAGGCCCCTTTTTATAACCCTCAACAACCATTTCAGGGCACTGTGTCCCACAAAATTGTCGGAGGATAATTATTCATTCATTGTTCACTAGTGCAATTGTCCTCCAGATGACGCAGACTAGTACACCAAAGGGGACTGATTCAACTGTCAATCAGCAAGCATTCCAGAAGATAGCATACAAAAAGAGTATCGGACAGTTTCACATGAAACAATGGGCCATATCACTTGACTCTCCAAACAAAAGAACAATATGTAATAATTAAGAACAGTTCACCCTCACGCAAGTTGTCAGATATTCCTTATTGATGCTCATAACCTGCTTGACATCCTCTAACCAAATAAATTTATCTTAGTCTCATCAGACCACAGGACATGGTTCCAAAAAACATGTCTTTAGTTAACATGTCTTCAGCAAACTGTTTGTGGGCTATCTTGTGCATCATTTTTAGAAGTGGCTTCCTTCTGGGATGACAGACATGCAGACCAATTTGATGTAGTGTGTAGTCTACAGGGTCCAGCACAGCTGTCCAATATCTTCTCAGGCGTGGACAGTTTTACATAAGATGAATCAGATCTGCATCCATGATTCCACATTTCCAGCAACAAGAGCTAGCCCCTATTTTAAATAGAAACATATATACCCTTTCTATTAAAAATAGCTGCAAAAGCCTCTGTGACTCACTTACTGAAGCTAGAGGAGTATATGTGAAGGAGGCCAAAGGGAAACTGAAAAGTTTCCCATAATTTAAGGGTATGGCAAAAAAAATGCAAAAATCTGTTTGCAATGTACCGTCCCCGTGGAAGCAGCCGAGCTGCTCGGATCCGGGTTCGCTGTGGCTCAAGGGTCTCCGGAACCGGGGGTCGTGCAGCCACTCGAATGAAAAAGGGGTATTTATAGGGGAGTTATAGTTCGTGTCGCCACCCGTGGTGTGTGGTAATTCGGAGTACCACCGCTGCCGTTGGGAGTACCCCGGGGTGATGGAACAGGGGCAGCAAGGTGTTGTAACCCTCCACGGGTAGGGGGCTGCGCCAGGGACTCGGTGAGGGGATGCTGCGGGGATGCAGGGGTCACTCTCGTACTCATTCAGTTCATAGGCAGACACTGACAACCGGGTAAACCAAGTCTCTGGGTACCGCTGCCGCTAAGGGGACCTTGTCCGGGTCCCGTCCCCAAGTAGTGCTGCCTAGTGATCCTTAACCTGCCTCCTGGCACTTAGTTGTGACTTCAACTTGATGGCCCGGTAGCATGGAACTAGCTGGGCGCCCGCTCCCTACTATGGCTAAGTATGGGAGCTTGCTCTCAGGGCTCACGCTTGGGATTTTCTGGACCGTTTTGGTTGGAAAGTCCTATCCCCCTTGTTGCGCTAATGCCCCGATTCTGGAGAGGGTGGGAACGGATCGTCAAGGCTCCATTCTCCTCAGGTGAATTGTTGGGTTGCCTGAAGCTACTGTCGGTCCATGTACGCCGTCGTGCCTTCAGTCCCGGACCGGTGATAGGGCTAGGCTGCCGGCTGTCCTCCTCGACAGGTTCGAGCACCTCACCACAATTCCCTGCGACCGGGGGTCCGACTCCTCTAGGCCAAGACCACCGTCTGCAACCGAGGCAGTTACTTCAGGAGTCACCACTCCCGACTTCCTCTAAGCTCCTCTCAGCTCGAGGGATACTTCTGAACTCCTTCTCTACTCACAGCCAGGCTCTACTGTCTACACTCCTCACCTCCCTCTCAGACCCCCCCAGATGGGCGACTCTATTCCACTCAAGCCGTCCACTGGTGTAGCCTGTGGGTGTGGTGCAGGGTGTCTCTAGGATTTGATTTGCTGTTGGAGGCAACACCACTTAAGTAGGGACCCAGAACCAAGAGGAAGGCGGAATATAGCACGGAAGGGCAGCTTATGCAGTACCCTGTGATGACCTGATAGTCCAGGGGCGTCACAGCAATATGCTATGTTTTTTTCATACTAGTCGAGGGGTCATTGGTTTCCTTAGACTAGTTAATTTGTATACTTTGAACACATCATAAGAGAGCAATCACTGGAGTAGAACATCATGGTCGGAAGAATAGAAGGAACAAGGTGAGAAGGACAATCAGCAACCAGATGGCTTGCTAGAATCAAGAAAACAGTGGAAAAGACCCTGTAGGTCCTTTCTTTCTGCACAATATCAAACTACAGAGCGTTGATCCATCAAGCCGCTATGGCTCGAGATCAAGCTGAAGGCCATTATATAATAATAATGATAATAGTTTTTCCACTAATTCTGTTAATGCACCTCTGTGGGTGTAATAACAAGATTTGCAACAAAAGGCAATTAAAACCCTGGCACACTTATCTAAGCTTGCGCAAGACTGACCTGCAGAGCATTATTTTATCAATTGACTATGGCTCGAGATCAACCTCTGAAGGCTGTCATATTCCCTTCACCCTAAGGCAATTTTTTTTTAATTTTTCTTTTCTCTTTTTAATTTTTTTGCTCCCCGTATCCGAGAGACATAACTTTTTTATTTTTTTTGCAATACAAGTTGGACGTTTAAATGAAACCATATGTTTTACCATACAGTCTACTAGAAAATGGCAAAAAAGTTCCAAGTGCGGAAAAATTGCAAAAAAAGTGTGATTGCATGTTTGGTTTTGGGATATTTTATTCACGCTTTTCAATATATGGTAAAACTGATGTGCTGGTGTGATGCTTCAGTTCGGTACAAGTATTTAGATACCAAACATTAGTGATGAGCGAGCATGCTTGTTACTACTCGGTACTCGCACGAGTATCACTGTACTCGGTCTACTCGGCGGGGACCGAGTAATCTCGCGATACTCGTGCTGTACTCGTGGTCTTCATTTCTGCATGTTGGCGCTCTTTTGAGAGCCAGCCCTCATGCAGGGATTGGCTGGCAGACCACTGCAATGCCACAGCCCTGTTAGTTGTGGAATTGCAGTGATTGGCCGGCCTGGACAGCGTGACCGAGCCTTTATACCGGCCGGCGCGCTGTGCTCTGCTCACAGCTATCCAGACAGTCAGTGCAGGGAGAGTGTCGCTGATTCAGGGAAAGCTTTGCGGCCCTTTATAGCTTTTTCAGTTGCAGGGCTGCAAACAGTGTGACCAAAAGTCCTTCTCAGGACTATTCTAGTTGTATACAGGCAGGCAGGGTATAGCCAGGTCGGAGTACAGTAGCAGAGTCCTTCTCAGGACTATTGTTGCTATATACAGGCAGGGTATAGCCAGGTCTGAATACAGGCTAGTGACCAGAAGAGTCCTTGTCAGGACTATTGTACCAGTATACAGGCAGGCAGGCAGGCAGGCAGGGTATATATAGCCATTCCTAGTGGTGACCGTATACCAGCCTTCATCATATCTGGGGCTGGTGTACACAGTCTAAAACAGTCCAGATAGTGTCTGACTTGTCTGTAATTGTCGCTCCCCAAAAAAACCTGTTAGGTTCTTAGTGCGTCCGTGCTTGGTTTTTAAAACCGCACGTGTGTGCCTGTCGGTGGCAGCGTACAGGTGCACTTGTGTGCAATTTCCACAAACTTTGATATAACGCACAAGTAGTGAATACACGTCAGCACAGCATTGCAAAATGTGCAAGGGCATTGGCAAGGAACAAGGAAGTGGACGTGATGGTGGTGCAGGCAGAGGCCGAGGTCGTGGGCAAGCTCTAATTTCGCCACAACAAAGGGCCACATCTAGTCGCTCGCACGTCCTGTCCCAAATTCTTGGGGACCGCAGCAGTACACCGCTCTTGAACCAAGACCAGTGTCAACAGGTTGTTAGTTGGATAGCAGATAATGCTTCCAGTCAGATTGGCACCACCACAAACACTCTGTCTTCCACACGGTCAAGTGTCAGTAGCCGTGATACTGCACCGCACATTTCTGAACCTGATCCTCCTTCCTACCACCAGGCTGAGTACACGTCCACCTCGGACATTAATGATCCCACACTTGGACACTCGGAAGAGCTGTTCACGTTTCCATTCACACATTCTGGCCTCTAGCCAGCTCATATTGAAGTGGGTCATGAGGAGATCGTCTGTACAGATGGCCAAATATTTGAGCAACCACGTTCTCACGAAGTTGGCAACGTGTCTCAACAAGTGGTGGACGATGATGAGACACAATTGTCAGGAAGTCAGGAGGAGGAGCAGGGTGCGGAAGAGGAAGACGACGTGGTGGATGATCCAGTAACTGACCCAACCTGGCAGGAGGATATGCAGAGCGAGGACAGCAGTGCACAGGGGGAGGGAGGCGTAGCATCACAACAGGCAGTAAGAAGCAGGGTGGTGGCCCCAGGCAGAAGTCAGGCAACCGTTCCCCGGAACAACACGACGACACAAGGTGCCTGTACAAATGTTAGGTCTTCCCGAGTCTGGCAGTTTTTTAAGTTGGCTCCAGATGATTCTAAAAAGGCCATTTGCAACACCTGCCGTGCCAGCATCAGCAGGGGTACCAAAACTAGCAGCCTGACCACCACCAGCATGATCAGGCACATGTCAGCCAAGCACCCGACTTTGTGGGAAGTACAACAGAGTCGAGGAGCAGTGCTTGCTGATGTCACTGCTACGTCTTCGCTGGTTGTGCATGCGAGCCAATCCCCTGTCCATGCTGCCTGCGAACAAGCCTCCTCCACTCCTGCACCTGCAGTTGCCTACGCAGAAAGAACACCATCATCAAGCACGTCCTTGTCCCAGCGCAGCGTTCAGTTATCCATTCAGCAAACCTTTGAACGCAGGCGCAAATACACTGCCAACACCCCACATGCCACAGTTCTAAATGCTAACATTTCGCGACTGCTTGCGCTGGAAATGTTGCCTTTTAGGCTGGTGGAGACAGAAGCATTCCGCGACCTGATGGCGGCAGCTGTCCCACGTTACTTGGTCCCCAGCCGCCACTATTTCTCCCGGTGTGCCGTCCCCGCGTTGCATAACCACGTGTCACAAAACATCACACGTGCCCTGAACAACGCTGTTTCACCCAAGGTCCACCTAACCACAGACACGTGGACGAGTGCTTGTGGGCAAGGCCGCTACATCTCGTTGATGGCACACTGGGTTAATATTGTGGAAGCTGGGACCCAGTCTGAGCGAGGGACGGAACACGTCCTTCCCACACCAAGGTTTGCAGGCCCTACCTCAGTCAGTGTTTCACCCACACTCTACAGCTCAGGAATGTCATGCTCTTCAGCCTCCTCCTAGTCCTGCGCATCCTCATCCACTGTACCCTCCACACCAGTCCCAAGCTGGAAGCACTGCAGCACTGCCTCGGCGAAGCGGCAACAGGCTGTGCTGAAGCTAATCTGCATCGGTGACAAACCCCACAATGCAGAAGAGGTGTGGACAGCTCTGAAACAGCAGGCAGATCACTGGCTCACACCTCTGAACCTAAAGCCAGGAAAGGTCGTGTGTGACAATGGCCGGAACCTGGTGGCGGCTTTGAGGCGAGGCCAGCTGACACATGTTCCATGCGTGGCCCATGTGCTCAACCTCGTGGTTCAGCGGTTTATAAAGTCATACCCAGAGCTGTCTGATCTGCTGGTAAAAGTTCGCCGCCTGTCTGCACATTTTCGAAAGTCACCTACTGCTTCAGCCGGCCTTGCCGGCTTTCAGCGCCGTTTGCATCTTCCGGCTCACAGACTGGTGTGTGATGTCCCCACGCGTTGGAATTCAACTCTGCACATGTTGGTCAGGATATGTGAGCAGAAGAGGGCAGTTGTTGAGTACCTGCATCACCTAAGCCGTCGGGAAATGGGTCAAACTCCACACATAACACCTGAGGAGTGGAGATGGATGTCAGACCTATGTACCATCCTCCAAAACTTTGAGGACTCCACCAAGATGGTGAGTGGTGATGACGCCATTATTAGCGTCACCATACCGCTACTCTGCCTTCTAAAACGGTCTCTGCTGAAAAACAAACATGATGCATTGCAGGCGGAGCGCGATGAGTTGCAGCAAGAAACAGTAGTGGGTGTGGGTGATAACACACAGCCCAGCCTCGTCTCATCACAACGTGCAGTGGAGGACTATGACGAGGAGGAGGATGAAGACATGGAGCAACTCTCTGGCCAAATTGAGGATATGACATGCACACCAGTCATATCCTCGGTTCAGCGTGGCTGGCCAGAGGACAGGGTAGATGAGGAGGAGGAGGAGGAGGAGGAGGAGGACAGCATGTTCAGTCATCTTGTTGGTCAGGCTACTGAAGTCCTGGCTGTTAAGAGTCTGGCGCACATGGCTGACTTTATGGTAAGCTGCCTGTCTCGTGACCCTCGCGTTAAGAACATCTTGGCCGACAATCATTACTGGTTGGTAACACTGTTAGACCCACGCTACAAGGAGAACTTTTTGTCTCTTATTCCCGTGGAGGAGAGGTCAACCAAAATGCAGCAGTTCCGGAAGGCCATAGTCACGGAAGTAGGCAAAGCATTCCCCTCACAAAACGCTAGCGGCATAGGTCAGGAATCAGTGGACAACCGAGGCGTACAGCCGAGAGAGGCACAAGTCCAATCCGCCAGAGGTAGGGGAACAGTCTTTAAGATGTGGGACAGTTTTCTCAGCCCCTCACGTACCACAGCCCCTGAGGTGCGGGGTAGTGCCACAAGAAATCCTAAGTTTTCCCAGATGCTGAAGGAGTACCTTGCAGATCGAACAACTGTACTCCGACATTC
This sequence comes from Anomaloglossus baeobatrachus, assembly GCF_048569485.1. Lineage (NCBI taxonomy): Eukaryota > Metazoa > Chordata > Amphibia > Anura > Aromobatidae > Anomaloglossus > Anomaloglossus baeobatrachus. Next base: position 603,422,217 of record NC_134356.1, on the reverse strand, counting down.
CTCTGTGCCTTACAATTATTGGGTATCCAAGCTGGACACGTGGCATGAATTGGCTCTCTACGCCTTGGAAGTCCTGGCCTGCCCTGCCGCTAGCATTTTGTCAGAGCGTGTTTTTAGTGCCGCAGGTGGAATCATTACAGATAAACGCACCCGCCTGTCAACTGAAAATGCTGACAGGCTGACTCTGATCAAGATGAACAAGGGTTGGATTGGGCCAGACTTCACCACACCACCAGCAAATGAGAGCGGAATTTAAAGTTTGCCATGTACCTCCACTCACCCATGGGTACACACTTCTGGACTTTGGATAATCGCTGGACTGCTCCTCCTTCTCCTCATGCGCCACCATGATGACCGTTACAAATTGCAATACTTAGGCCTTTGTTTCAGGTATACCCCCAGTGGTAAATTTTTTCGCCCATTCTTTGCAGAAAGGACATTACAACGACAGGAGACCCGCTCCTTTGCAATGGGAACAATGTTTTGAGGCCCTCATGCACGTCTCTACCCAGGGACAACGTGGAGCCTCCGAATTTTTGGCTGCCCTGCCTAAGGGCTATACTATAATACACCCACTTCCTGACAATGGACACTTAATGTTTTGAGGCCCTCATGCACGTCTCTACCCAGGGACAATGTGGAGCCTCCCAATTTTTGGCTGCCCTGCCTAAGGGCTATACTATAATACACCCACTTCCTGACAATGGACACTTAATGTTTTGAGGCCCTCATGCACGTCTCTACCCAGGGACAACGTGGAGCCTCCCAATTTTTGGCTGCCCTGCCAAAGGGCTATACTATAATACACCCACTTCCTGACAATGGACACTTAATGTTTTGAGGCCCTCATGCACGTCTCTACCCAGGGACAACGTGGAGCCTCCCAATTTTTGGCTGCCCTGCCTAAGGGCTATACTATAATACACCCACTTCCTGACAATGGACACTTAATGTTTTGAGGCCCTCATGCACGTCTCTACCCAGGGACAACGTGGAGCCTCCCAATTTTTGGCTGCCCTGCCTAAGGGCTATACTATAATACACCCACTTCCTGACAATGGACACTTAATGTTTTGAGGCCCTCATGCACGTCTCTACCCAGGGACAACGTGGAGCCTCCCAATTTTTGGCTGCCCTGCCTAAGGGCTATACTATAATACACCCACTTCCTGACAATGGACACTTAATGTTTTGAGGCCCTCATGCACGTCTCTACCCAGGGTCAACGTGGAGCCTCTCAATTTTTGGCTGCCCTGCCAAAGGGCTATACTATAATACACCCACTTCCTTACAATGGGCACTTCAAGTTTACAGGCCCTCATGCACGTCTCTACCCAGGGACAACGTGGAGCCTCCCAATTTTTGGCTGCCCTGCCAAAGGGCTATACTATAATACACCCACTTCCTTACAATGGGCACTTCAAGTTTACAGGCCCTCATGCACGTCTCTATCCAGGGACAATGTGGAGCCTCTCAATTTTTGGCTGCCCTGCCAAAGGGCTATACTATAATACACCCACTTCCTTACAATGGGCACTTCAAGTTTACAGGCCCTCATGCACGTCTCTATCCAGGGACAATGTGGAGCCTCTCAATTTTTGGCTGCCCTTCCAAAGGGCTATACTACAATAGACCCACTTCCTTACAATGGGCACTTCAAGTTTACAGGCCCTCATGCACGTCTCTACCCAGGGACAACGTGGAGCCTCTCAATTTTTGGCTGCCCTGCCAAAGGGCTATACTACAATAGACCCACTTCCTTACAATGGGCACTTCAAGTTTACAGGCCCTCATGCACGTCTCTATCCAGGGACAATGTGGAGCCTCTCAATTTTTGGCTGCCCTGCCAAAGGGCTATACTATAATACACCCACTTCCTTACAATGGGCACTTCAGGTTTACAGGCCCTCATGCACGTCTCTATGCAGGGGCATTGGTGAACCTCACAATTTTGGACTGACCTGGCAAAGGAAAATACTACAAAGACTCACTTCCTCAAAATGGGCATATTAGACTCAGAGGCCTTTATGTACGTCTCTTCTCAGGGACATCGGAGTGCCACACAATGTTTTACGTAAAATCTTTCATGTATTGATCTCAAAAAGTAACATACATTAGCTCTATCTCACTATTGGGTATGTGCCCTTAACATTTCCGCCATGAAAATTCATTTTGGTGTCATTTTGGAAGGTTTTCTGGTGAGTCCGTAAAAATGGCGTAAAACGCAGACAAAATTGTTCACAGCTGTGACTTTTGAGTGATAAATGCTTCAAGGGGTCTTCCCCATGCTGTTGCCATGTCATTTGAGCACTCTTCTGAGACTTTTGTGCCATTTTTAGGGTTTCTACATGCTGCCGGTGGTCATTTCACAAAAATACTCGGGTCTCCCATAGGATAACATTGGGCTCGTTGCTCGGGCCGAGCACACGAGTATCTTGGGAGGCTCGGCCCGAGCTTCGAGCACCCGAGCTTTTTAGTACTCGCTCATCACTACCAAACATATATAGGTTTACTTTTACCTAAGGGCTCAAAACAAAATCAAACTTTTGTCCAAAAAAAGTAGTGCACTTTTTGCACCATTTTCCATGACATGTAGCATTTTCATATTTTTGGATATGGGGCTTAGTGATGGCTTATTTTATGCAACTCGAGCTGACGTTTTTAATGGTACATTTTTTGTGCAGATGCTATGTTCTGATCGCCTGTTTTTGTATTTTGCGCAAAATTTGTGACGACCAAAAAACGTAATTTTGGCATTTTTAATTATTTTGCCGCTACGCCGTTTACTGATCAGATTAACTGACTTTAAATTGAATAGATCGGGCATTTCTGAACTCTGCAATACCAAATGTATGAACATTTTTTTTTATTATTTTTTTTTTTATTAAAAGGGGAGAATGGGGGTGATTTGAACTTTCAACTTTTTTTTTTTTACGTTTTTTTATTTTACTGGTCCAGCTAGGCTACTATAAGGATCAGCAGTCTGATTGTACATTCATTTATGCTGATCAGAGCAGGAGTCATCACATGACCCTGTGCTACCATGACAACCATCACGGGGCCTCAGAGGTAGGTGGGGAAAGGCCCGTTTCCTGCTGCGGCGCTTTAAATTGTGCTGTTACATTTTTATGACTTGTTGGGTTAACAAGCATGGGTGGATTGCGGATCCACCTGTGCCTGCAAGGCACACGTCTGCTTTTTAAATCAGCAAATATGTGCATGGATCTCCGCTAACTCACCGCAGCAGCCAGCGGTGATCACCCCTTCATGATTTAGGACATACCATTACATCCTAGGTCGTGAAGGGGATATAATAATAATAATAACTATAGTTTTTCCACTAATCGTTATAATGCACTCCTGTGGGCGTAATAACAAGATTTGCAAGAAACAGTGAAGAAAACCTTGCACAAGATTGATCTACAGAGCACTCACTCATCAAGTCACTATGGCTCGAGATCGAGTTGAAGGTAATAATAATAATAATAATAATAATAATAATAATAATAATAATAAAAAATAGTTTTTCCACTAATCATGTTAATGCACTTCTGTGGGCGCAATAGCAAGATTTTCAAGACTCAGCGTTACTGACAGCTTTGCGCATGCACGACTTTCACATGTTCATGTCAGTGTATAGTGAAGACGGGGAACTTACACCAGCTTCACTGCATACTAACATGCGCACAGGGGCACGGTAATATGATTAGAGGGATGACTACTCTGGGAAAAACAACCCCTCCTCTACCATCTGAAACTAATTTGCATATTGGAAATGTTTCTTTTTTTTTTTTTTGTCATACATTGTGTTAAAGGGGTGGTTCACCCATATTTATTATTTCCTAGATCGCTATTATGTTGAGAAACAATGTTTCTCTCAAATACCTTATGTTGGCAATAGCACCTGTGAGCGGCGCTATTGTGGACCGGTGTTCCCCCTCGCCTGACCCCCGGGCTCCGTGACCTCGGGGACTCGGTGATGTCATGTCAACTTACTGCTGACCTGACATCACAGCGGCCGGCTGCAGTCTTCGTAAGTGGCTGTGGGTGGAGTATCATCACTCAGCACAGCACAGCGTAACAGCCCATCAGCTCCCAGCTCCCTCCTCTCTCACAGCAGAACGCTGCAAACAGGAGACACGCTGGTCTGTGATGAGTAGTGAAACACCGCCCACAGCCCAGTGACTCAGGAAGACTGGGGCCGGCCGCGGTGATGTCATGTGATCAGGAAGTTGACATGACATCACCGTATCCCCGAGGTCACAGAGCCCGGGGGTCAGGTGAGGGGAACAGCGGTCCGCAATAGCGCCTATCACAGGCACTATTGCCAACATAAGGTATTTGTGAGAAACATTTATTCTCAACACAATATCGATCTAGCAAATACCAAATATAGGTGAACCACTTCTTTAACTTATACTGTACATAGCAATAAACTCTTGATGGCAGTTTGGGGGCCATGTGGGACCTGTCAGGCTTCCTTTAATGTATATATACATTAAATATATGCCCACAACTGGAGCTTCATCCACTCCCACATTACTTTTTAATAGAAATAGAAACCTTTTTTGCCTTTGTTGGCCTAGCAGATCATTTTGGTCACTAAGCATTTTGCATTATTATTGCAGCAATCATTGTGTGACTGGCACAAGACTCTCACAATATCTGTATACGGGAGAGAATGAATTGCATGGGCTATTATCGCAGATATGTATGTATCTCTGCTAGGTGGATGGACCTTTTGTTACAGAACGAGTGAATTAGAATTTGGCGGCAGAATTAGATGTGTTTTGTGAATTCGCTATTGTAATTGCTCTTTCATAAGTCTCATCCTGTGTGGGTGATCAGCCATTATTGTTGATGGAAATGAGTCTTTATGATGGAAGATGAACAACTCCATTTAAATTCCGCTCATAGGTTAGTTCATTTACTTTTTTTTTTATTTCATTTATTGACGTCATTCCCTATTGATGGCTAGGACCGTATATGCCATGAAGTATCTGGAAAATCTTGTAGAATTTTAATATACCAAGTTAATTTAATAAGAATTACTTTTATTACAGATATAGTAGAACATAATATTTTACCTTAAATACTCAATGACACCATAGCCCCAGATCATCATCGACTTTGCGTCTGTTTTTTTGTCTAGTTTGGTATTTTTCTCCTTGCACATTATAGCATCCAATTCATTATTCTATTTGTGCCAGTTTTGAAGCCTATTTTATATGTGATTGTCTATTCTTTTTTTCGCTTTGTGCGAGTTTATCAACTCCAGATGTTGTTTTTACCTGATTCATCAATTGCGACTTTTTAAAAAGTCACAAACTTTGGATTAACTTCACTCCAATGTCCACTAATGCATTTTTGACATACAATTTTGACATGCAGAGTCTAGAGCTTTAAAATTGTGGTAGAATGGATAGGGGGAGTGGAGCAAGCGTGTTATACTTACCAAGCAGATTTAGCGCTATTTCCAGGGCTGCTCATTAACCTCAAACATATGCACTGCTTCTCCCACCCACCAACAGTCCCTTCATCTCTGACTGATTGCAGTCAGACCCAGCACAGATAAAGCATATGGCTACAGGCTGCAGCCTGCAGACATGTGCTTATCTTGGCTGTGTATCAAAATAAAAGGGACCCCATGCAGCTTTTTTTCCATTATATAATTACGTTTTAAAAAATGGCTTGCGTTCCTCCCCTAATTTTGATACCCAGCTGACAGTTGGGGGCTGGTATTCTCAGACTGGGGAGACCCTTGCTTATTCGGCCCCCAAAGCTGAAAATAGCAGCCTGCAGCCACCTAGGATTATCACATTAATTAGATGCAACAATCCTGGAACTTTATTGGCTCATCTTGATTGACCTGGTGCAGTGGCAATCGGGGTAATAAGGGGTTAATAACAGTGTCTGTGAATGGCTGCAGTCAGACACACTGTCACACAGGGTAGGGGAACGTCTAACTGCAACCAATTAGAGATGCAGGGACTGTCAGTGGGCGAGAGAATCAGTGCATATGCATGAAAGATAACACTGCACAACAATGATTTTGCTACCGAGAGAAAAAAATTTGACTTATACTAAGTTGAATGTTGATTCCAAAAATGAACTCCGACTTTGCCTGGCATGTCTAGATTTTAAGTTATGCATGCAAAGCCTATAATCACTTATTATAATATTAATGCATTAAATTATATTGGAAATATTCCTGCGGACATGCCTGGACCTGTCCGGACTCGCTCAAACAGGTCTATCGGCTGATGTCAGCAGTAAGTATATAAGGTAAGCTGGACAGAATTTGTAAAAGAGATCGGATCTGTTATACTTCGATACAGATTATAATCTTAGCCCCTTAGTGACCAGCAATATTTCTTTTTACTGATCTGAGTTATAAGAGACTAGCATATTCAAATGGGTGAAAATGCAGCAGCTGTTGACTGTCCACTATAGCTGACATGTTGCTGCATCAGTAACAATGGGTGTTGTCACTGACTATGGCCAATTAACCTCTTAGGCCGGGTACACAAATCCGTCTTTTCACGCTTTGACGGATGTGGCACAGTACACAGTACACTATGATACAGTACAGTGGCAGCGACGCAACTTCTGGGTCACATGCTCTGGTCATATGACAGCATGTGACCTGTGCTTATTGCGTTGCCAGTGTACTGTATACACTGTACTGGCGTGCGCTGCATCCGTCAAACCGGTGAAAAGCCGGATATGTGTCCCGGCCTTAGATGCTGCTGTAAATAATGACTACCTCATCTAGATGGTTAATAGATTGTGGGGGGGGGGAATGTAATTTATTAACTATATTGTGTGATGTGACTATCTGCATTAAAGTGATAACCATTCAAAGGTTGAAAATTGCAAATTTAAAAAAACAAAATTGGCACCATTAAAAACGTCAGCTCAAGAAGCAAAAAATAAGCCATCACTGAGCCATAGCTCCCGAAAAATGAGAATGCTACGGTTTTTGGAAAATGGCAATAAAAGTGTGCCACTTTTTTGGACAAACTTCTGAATTTTTTTAACCCCTTAGATAACAGTAGACCTATACATGTCTGTGTCTATGATCTTTTACCAACCTGAGGCATCACACCGACCCATCAGTTTTACCATAAAGTGAACATTGTGAATTACCCCCAAAACAATCATGCAATTGCACTTTTTTGTGCAATTTTTCCCCACTTGGAATATTTTTTGCCGTTTTCTAGTACACTATATGGTAAAACTTATGGTTTCATTTAACAGTAAAATCCACAAAAAATAAGTCATTATCTGGCAAGATTGACACAAAAATAAAAAATTATGGCTATCAGAAGAAGGGAAGCAAAAATCAAAAACAGACAATCGCCCTAAGGGTGAAGGGGTTAAGTATAACAAAATTTCCTGACGAGTTACAACAATTCTGATTTTGGATTTGGAATATGCACATTCGATTTAGTATAGGACAAAAGATTTTTGCGCAGTAGCAGACGAAAAGTCATTTTTTGTTGTGCAGCATAATGAAGAGCCCTGGAAATAGTATGAGTGGACCCTGAAGCAGTGTACAGTCGGGCAAAAGACCTGGTTAGTATAACGCGCCTGCTTTCCCCTCATTCTTATTTTTCCTTTATTTTATTATTTGCCCAAGTTGCTGAACCCGGGTCGGTACCCAGAGTTCTCTGAGAACTCCAGGCCCAGCTAAGTGCTCGGGTACTTTTGACACCGCCCGGATCTGGACTTTTAAAGTCTGCGTCCGCCATTCACTGATTGTGACTTTTTGAGGGAAAATATGGTACGTTTTTAAAAATTTCAAAACTTGTAACAAAATACTAGCCTTTTCAACAATACATAGATCAGGGGAGAGGATTGCATTGATGTTGTGCACTTTTTAAAGGTTCCTGATAAAGAATTAGCCAAACATATTTGGAATCACTAAATTGCACCCTCAAACCAGAAAAGAAAAACAAAATAGGTGATTACATATAAAATAGCCCTTAAAAAGGCACAAATAAAATAATAAACTGGGTGCAAGTAAAAAAAAAAGACTGACAGCAAAACACAAAACTAGACAAAAACAGACTTAAAGGCAACGAAGAATTGGGGCCTGTGTGTTAACACAACGTTATCTCGTTTCATAGATAATGTGATAAACAGGTAACCTGCAAAAAAATGGTGTTCTCTTACATGAAAAACATCACCCCAAAGTGTTGACCACTAAATGTCTTCCTTCTGTGTAACTTACTGTCCACTGCCTGTTGTCAAGTGTAATCCGTCTCTAGCAGCAGAGGCATTGAGGTGGATTACAGGATGTGAGGGAAGCTATTGGTTTACTTTTCTGTCTGGCAAACAGCACATAGGCATAACAGAGAAGAAAGTGTTCAGGTCGGAATAGGAAATCCTTAGACAACAGTAGAAGAATGACATGGACAGAAAGTTCTAGCTCCTATAGTGCAGAAGAAAGATGGTGAATAAGGGCGCTTTTCCACTTGCTTACCACTTCCGATGCGAAAGCATCGGAAGAGATATACAAATGACCCTCTGCTGTGGGTGTCAACCGAGGGTCATGCAACTGTGATGAGATCTTGAGATCGCATTATATCGCATCACAGGAACGGAGAAGATGGAGGGAGCACTTTCTCCCATCTCCTCCGCTGCCTGTCTATGCGTGCACCGCACTGCAGTCGCATAACATGCGAGTGCAGTGCGATTTTACACACACGTGAGTTGAGACTCAGTGCAAAACGCAGCAGCTGTGATTGCACCGAGAGCACGATTCATGTGGAGTAAAAATGAGACAGAGGAAACTGTCTCATTGATTAACACTGGTGCAAATGCAATTCGATTTTTTTATCGGATCGCACTCGCACAAGAAAATCGCAAGAAATCGCAAATCGCAGAAGAAACAAAAAAAATATGGAAAAGCGCCCTAAGAAAGAGTGAATGGCAAGTGACAGCAGAAAAATTGGAGTAGGTCCAAAACATATTAGATCAGTATGTGCACCAAAACTGTTCTAACTAGCTGCTAAATGTAGGGTCACAGATAGATAGCCAGATAGATAGATAGATAGATAGATAGATATATTGGTACATGGGGAAAAAAAAGAAAAAACCTGCATGAGGTATACTGTATATAAATAAATAAACATATATATATATATATATATATATATATATATATAGCACCACCGTGCTTGACTGTAGGCAGAACACACTTGTCTTTGTACTTCTCACCTGATTACTGTGATCATCTGATCACTTTACACCATCTGAATCAAATATGTTTATCTTGATCTCATCAGACCCCAGATCATGGTTCCACTAATCCATGTACTTAGTCTACTTCTCTTCAGCAAACTGTGTGCAGGCTTTCTTGTGCATCATCTTTAGAAGAGGCTTTCTTCTGGGATGACAGCCATGCAGACCAATGTGATGCAGTGTGCGTCATATGGACTGACCACTGACAGGCTGAGCCCCATTTCATTAACCTCTGCAGCTTCAACCTCTCCTAGCATCATTAATATGTCTATTTTGAAAAGACAACCTATAGAAATGATGCTGAGCATGAGCACTGAACTTCTCTGGTCAACCATTGTGATGCCTGTGCTGTGTTGTTTTGTTAAACCACTGTATGGTTATGGCCACTGTGTTGCAGCTCAGTTTCAGGGTGTTGACAATCTTTTTAGTCTAGGCTATCTTTATTTAGCGCAACAATCCTTTTTTTCAGATCCTCAGATAAATCTTTGCCATGAGGAGCCATGTTAAACTCCCAGTGACCAGTATGAGACAGTGTGTGAATGATAACACCAAATGAAAAGGTCCAATCACACTAAGCAACTTACCAGCGATCCCAACAACGATAGGGATCGCTGGTAAGTTGCTAGGAGGTTGCTGGTGAGATGTCACACTGCGACGCTCCAGCGATCCCACCAGCAACCTAACCTGGCAGGGATCGCTGGAGCGTGGCTACACGAGTTGCTGGTGAGCTCACCAGCAACCAGTAACCAGCCCCCAGCGCCGCGTGGAAGATGCTGCGCTTGGTAACTAAGGTAAATATCGGGTAATCAACCCGATATTTACCTTGGTTACCAGCGCACGGAGCTACACGTGCAGAGAGCAGGGAGCAGCGCACACTGAGCGCTGGCTCCCTGCTCTCCTAGTTACAGCACACATCGGGTTAATTACCCGATGTGTGCTGCAGCTAAATGTGCACAGAGCAGGGAGCAGCGCACAATGCTTAGCGCTGGCTCCCTGCTCTCCTAGTTACAGCACACATTGGGTTAATTACCCGATGTGTGCTGCAGCTAAATGTGCACAGAGCAGGGAGCAGCGCACAATGCTTAGCGCTGGCTCCCTGCTCTCCTAGCTACAGCACACATCGGGTTAATTAACCCGATGTGTCCTGCAGCTACATGTGCACAGAGCAGGAGCCGGCAGCACAGGCAGTGAGAGCGGCGGAGGCTGGTAACAAAGGTAAATATCGGGTAACCAAGGACAGGGCTTCTTGGTTACCCGATGTTTACATTGGTTACCAGCCTCCGCAGAAGCCGGCTCCTGCTGCCTGCACATTTAGTTGTTGCTCTGTCGCTGTCACACACAGCGATCTGTGCTTCACAGCGGGACAGCAACAACTAAAAAATGGCCCAGGACATTCAGCAACAACCAACGACCTCACAGCAGGGGCCAAGTTGTTGCTGGATGTCACACACAGCAACATCGCTAGCAACGACACAAAAGTTGTTCGTTAGCAGCGATGTTGCTAGCGATGTTGCTTAGTGTGACGGGGCCTTAACACCAAATGTAACACCCCTGCCCCCATTCACACCTGAGACTTTGTAACACTAATGAGTCACTTGATATAGGAGAGTGAAAAGGGCTAATAAGGTACAGTTTGGCCATTTTCACTTGGGGTTTACTCACTTTTTTTGCCAGCGGTTTAGACATTACTGACCTCATGTTCAGTTATTTAGACTGCTATACAAGCTGTACACTGACTACTTTATATTATATCAAAGTGTCATCTCTTCTGTCTTTTCACATGAAAGGATATAATAAAATATTTACAAAAATGTGAAGGGTGTACTCACTTTTGTCCAATAAGCCTTAACTGATTAGTAGAAACAAAGAATGAATGTAGCACTTCAAAAATAGTGAAAATTATAGGACTTTAACCCCTTAACGACCGTGGGCCGTAAAATTACGTCCTAGCGGTCATAACGTTACTGCCCGCGGTCTGCCGGCAGCATCATGCTGCGATCGGCACACATCTCAGCTGATTTTCACAGCTGAGATGTGTGCCTGCTAGGCACGAGCAGAATCGTTATCTGCTCGTGCCGTTTAACCCCTTATATGGCGCTGTCAATATGTGACAGCGCCATTATAAGCGCGATCGCGGTAAACTTTTACTTACCGCACGATACCGGAAGACACGTGACGCGATCACGTGACTTCCGATAGTTGTCATGGTAGCACAGGGTCATGTGATGACTCCTGTACTACACCTGACTCGCTTTCACGTTCGCTGTGCCAGCGGCACAGCAAAAGAGAAAGAGAGCGTATCTGCTGTTTACAGCCTTGTAGCTGTGATCAGCAGATACTGCAGAGCGATTGGATTGCTGATCGCAATAGCCCCCTAGGGGGACTAGTCAAATAAAAAAAAAAAAAGTTAAAAAAAAAGTTTTAAAAAATTAAAAAAAAAACAAAAAAACCTAAAAGTTCAAATCACCCCCCATTCGCCCCATTGAAAATTAAAGGGTTAAAAAAATAAAAAATATACACACATTTGGTATCGCCGCATTCAGAAATGCCCGGTCTATCAAAATATAAAATCAATTAATCTGATCAGTAAAGGGCGTAGCGGCAAAAAACTTCCAAACGCCAAAACGACGTTTTTTTGTCGCCACAACTTTTGCGCAAAATGCAATAAGAGGCGATCAAAACGTAGCATCTGCGCAAAAATGGTACCATTAAAAACGTCAGCTCGAGACGCAAAAAATAAGCCATCACTGAGCCATAGATCCCGAAAAATGAGAACGCTACGGGTCACGTAATATGGCGTAAAACGTTCGCCACTTTTTTTGGACAAACTTCCGATTTTTTTTAACCCCTTATATGAAAGTAAACCTATACATGTTTGGTGTCTCCGAACTCGCACTGACCTGAGGCATCACACCCACACATCAGTTTTACCATATAGTGAACACAGTGAATAAAATATCTCAAAAACCATAGTGCTATCGCACTTTTTTTGCAATTTTTCTGCATTTGGAATTTTTTTGCCGTTTTCCAGTACACTATATGGTAAAACTGATGATTTCATTTAAAAGTACAACTCGTTCCACAAAAAATGAGCCCTCACATGACTATATTGACTGAAAAATAAAAAAGTTACGTCTCTCAGAAAAAGAATGGCGAAAAAAAAAAAACGGAAAGCGAAAAATCGGCCGGTCGTGAAGGGGTTAATGGCCCATGTGGTGACGTTTCAGGTCATAGTGTGAACGCTTCTCAACACTGAGAGTGGTCTATGCATAATTATATAGTTACTTAGGTTGAAAAAAGACCTACCGTAGGTCCATCTAGTTCAACCTTCCTCCACCAGTTCTACATTTGGTCACTAAATCATTTATAAAACAATGTTTTGTGTAGTGAGGAAATCATCCAGCCCTTTGTTAAAAGCTGTTATAGTATCTGCCATTACTACCTCTTGTGGTAGGGTATTCCACAGTCTGACTGCTCTAACTGTAAAGAACCCTTTTCTTTTTAGCTGTCGGAATTGCTTTTCTTCCACTCGCAGTGAGTGCCCCCTGGTCCTTAGTATTGTCTTTGGAAAAAATAAGTCATGTGCCAGTCCTTTATATTGACCACACATGTATTTATACAAATTAATGAGATCTCCTCTGAGACGTCTTTTTTTCTAAGCTAAACATATCTAACTTTTCCAACCTCTCATCATATGTGAGGCCTCCATTCCTTGTAGTAGTCTAGTTGCCCGCCTTTGAACTGACTCAAACTTCTGAATGTCCTTTTTAAAATGTGGAGCCCAAAACTGGATCCCATATTCCAGATGTGGCCTTACAAGTGATTTATAGAGGGGCAACAATACGTTGGGATCACGGGATCTTATCTCTTTTTATACACCCTAGAATCTTGTTTGCTTTAGCAGCTGCTGCTTGACATTGAGTGCTGTTGCTCAGCTTATTTGTAATGAGAATACCCAAGTCCTTCTCCTGTTCTGTAGTCCCGAGTTTACTTCCATTTAATGTATATGCCGCTATAGGATTACTCCGTCCTAGGTGCATTACTTTACATTTATCAATATTAAATCTCATTTGCCAAGTATCTGCCCATTCTGACATCTTATTCAGATCATATTGTACTATCAAGGTCAGTTTTTAATATCCTACATAGTTTGGTGTCATCAGCAAAGACTGACACTTTACTATCAATCCCATCCACAAGGTCATTAATAAAGAGATTAAAAAGAATCGGTCCTAGCTAGAGATGAGCGAACTGGTCCCGGTTTGGCTCGAGGTCGGTTCGCCGAACGGAGGTCCCGTTCGAGTTCGGCTCGTCGAACGTTCGACGAACCGAACTCGAACTGCATAGGAAACAATGGCAGGCAATCACAAACACAGAAAAACACCTAGAAAACACCCTCAAAGGTGTTCAAAAGGTGACAAACAACTCACAACACATGGGAAAGTGACAAGGACATATACTCATGCGAAAACAAAAGAGCTGGACAAGGAAAAAGAGGAGGACACACAGATATATGAGTATATGCAAGGAAACATCGATTCCATTAATGTGCAACTTGAGCCCTGCTCATTTTAGGCTTCCAATCTGGATAAATTGCCTGAGCTCGCCACGTACGCCTTGGGGATCTTGTCGTGTCCTGCAGCCAGCGTTCTCTCGGAACCTGTCTTCAGTGCTGCTGGGGGTCTGCTGGCAGATAAGCACACGTGTCTGTCAACTGACAATGTGGACATGGCTCTCAGAGGACTTTTCTTCCCATGGGTCAGCCAGGGAAGGTGAAAGGCACGCGTATTTTTGAGAGTGCTTCATGCAAAGCATCTTTTTCATCTTGAAAATTGGGTCAATTGATGCCAGTCAAGTGGGGTGTGTGTGGCCCAATTAGTGGCAACGAGAGAGACTGTGGTTGGAGTCCCCTCGCTGTGTTTCTAAAAGAACCAAGATGAACAAGTCATGGCTCTCAGAGGACTTTTCTTCCCCTGGGTCAGCCAGGGGACAGGAAAGGCACGCGTATTTTTGAGAGTGCTTCATGCAAAGCATCTTTTTCTTTTTCAAAAGGGGGCTCAACCGATGCCAGTCAAGTGGGGTGTGTGTGGCCCAGTTAGTGGAAACGAGGGAGACTGTGGTTGGAGTCCCCTCGCTGTGTCTCTAAAAGAACCAAGATGAACAAGTCATGGCTCTCAGTGGACTTTTCTTCCCCTGGGTCAGCCAGGGGACGGGAAAGGCACGCGTATTTTTGAGAGTGCTTCATGCAAAGCATCTTTTTCATTTTGAAAAGGGGCATCAACTGATGTCAGTCAAGAGGGGTGTGTGTGGCCCAGTTAGTGGAAACGAGGGAGACTGTGGTTGGAGTCCCCTCGCTGTGTCTCTAAAAGAACCAAGATGAACAAGTCATGGCTCTCAGAGGACTTTTCTTCCCCTGGGTCAGCCAGGGGACGGGAAAGGCACGCGTATTTTTGAGAGTGCTTCATGCAAAGCATCTTTTTCTTTTTCAAAAGGGGGCTCAACCGATGCCAGTCAAGTGGGGTGTGCGTGGCCCAGTTAGTGGAAACGAGGGAGACTGTGGTTGGAGTCCCCTCGCTGTGTCTCTAAAAGAACCAAGATGAACAAGTCATGGCTCTCAGAGGACTTTTCTTCCCCTGGGTCAGCCAGGGGACGGGAAAGGCACGCGTATTTTTGAGAGTGCTTCATGCAAAGCATCTTTTTCTTTTTCAAAAGGGGGCTCAACCGATGCCAGTCAAGTGGGGTGTGTGTGGCCCAGTTAGTGGAAACGAGGGAGACTGTGGTTGGAGTCCCCTCGCTGTGTCTCTAAAAGAACCAAGATGAACAAGTCATGGCTCTCAGAGGACTTTTCTTCCCCTGGGTCAGCCAGGGGACGGGAAAGGCAAGCGTATTTTTGAGAGTGCTTCATGCAAAGCATCTTTTTCATTTTGAAAAGGGGCATCAACTGATGTCAGTCAAGAGGGGGGTGTGTGGCCCAGTTAGTGGAAACGAGGGAGACTGTGGTTGGAGTCTCCTCGCTGTGTCTCTAAAAGAACCAAGATGAACAAGTCATGGCTCTCAGAGGACTTTTCTTCCCCTGGGTCAGCCAGGGTACGGGAAAGGCACGCGTATTTTTGAGAGTGCTTCATGCAAAGCATCTTTTTCATTTTGAAAAGGGGCATCAACTGATGTCAGTCAAGAGGGGTGTGTGTGGCCCAGTTAGTGGAAACGAGGGAGACTGTGGTTGGAGTCCCCTCGCTGTGTCTCTAAAAGAACCAAGATGAACAAGTCATGGCTCTCAGAGGACTTTTCTTCCCCTGGGTCAGCCAGGGGACGGGAAAGGCACGCGTATTTTTGAGAGTGCTTCATGCAAAGCATCTTTTTCTTTTTCAAAAGGGGGCTTAACCGATGCCAGTCAAGTGGGGTGTGTGTGGCCCAGTTAGTGGAAACGAGGGAGACTGTGGTTGGAGTCCCCTCGCTGTGTCTCTAAAAGAACCAAGATGAACAATTCATGGCTCTCAGCGGACTTTTCTTCCCCTGGGTCAGCCAGGGGACGGGAAAGGCACGCGTATTTTTGAGAGTGCTTCATGCAGAGCATCTTTTTCATTTTGAAAAGGGGCATCAACTGATGTCAGTCAATAGGGGTGTGTGTGGCCCAGTTAGTGGAAACGAGGGAGACTGTGGTTGGAGTCCCCTCGTTGTGTCTCTAAAAGAACCAAGATGAACAAGTCATGGCTCTCAGAGGACTTTTCTTCCCCTGGGTCAGCCAGGGGACGGGAAAGGCACGCGTATTTTTGAGAGTGCTTCATGCAAAGCATCTTTTTCTTTTTCAAAAGGGGGCTCAACCGATGCCAGTCAAGTGGGGTGTGTGTGGCCCAGTTAGTGGAAACGAGGGAGACTGTGGTTGGAGTCCCCTCGCTGTGTCTCTAAAAGAACCAAGATGAACAAGTCATGGCTCTCAGAGGACTTTTCTTCCCCTGGGTCAGCCAGGGGACGGGAAAGGCACGCGTATTTTTGAGAGTGCTTCATGCAAAGCATCTTTTTCTTTTTCAAAAGGGGGCTCAACCGATGCCAGTCAAGTGGGGTGTGTGTGGCCCAGTTAGTGGAAACGAGGGAGACTGTGGTTGGAGTCCCCTCGCTGTGTCTCTAAAAGAACCAAGATGAACAAGTCATGGCTCTCAGAGGACTTTTCTTCCCCTGGGTCAGCAAGGGGACGGGAAAGGCACGCGTATTTTTGAGAGTGCTTCATGCAAAGCATCTTTTTCTTTTTCAAAAGGGGGCTCAACTGATGCCAGTCAAGTGGGGTGTGTGTGGCCCAGTTAGTGGAAACGAGGGAGACTGTGGTTGGAGTCCCCTCGCTGTGTCTCTAAAAGAACCAAGATGAACAAGTCATGGCTCTCAGAGGACTTTTCTTCCCCTGGGTCAGCCAGGGGATGGGAAAGGCACGCGTATTTTTGAGAGTGCTTCATGCAAAGCATCTTTTTCTTTTTCAAAAGGGGGCTTAACCGATGCCAGTCAAGTGGGGTGTGTGTGGCCCAGTTAGTGGAAACGAGGGAGACTGTGGTTGGAGTCCCCTCGCTGTGTCTCTAAAAGAACCAAGATGAACAAGTCATGGGTCTCAGAGGACTTTTCTTCCCCTGGGTCAGCCAGGGGACGGGAAAGGCACGCGTATTTTTGAGAGTGCTTCATGCAAAGCATCTTTTTCATTTTGAAAAGGGGCATCAACTGATGTCAGTCAAGAGGGGTGTGTGTGGCCCAGTTAGTGGAAACGAGGGAGACTGTGGTTGGAGTCCCCTCGCTGTGTCTCTAAAAGAACCAAGATGAACAAGTCATGGCTCTCAGAGGACTTTTCTTCCCCTGGGTCAGCCAGGGGACGGGAAAGGCACGCGTATTTTTGAGAGTGCTTCATGCAAAGCATCTTTTTCTTTTTCAAAAGGGGGCTCAACCGATGCCAGTCAAGTGGGGTGTGTGTGGCCCAGTTAGTGGAAACGAGGGAGACTGTGGTTGGAGTCCCCTCGCTGTGTCTCTAAAAGAACCAAGATGAACAAGTCATGGCTCTCAGAGGACTTTTCTATCCCTGGGTCAGCCAGGGGACGGGAAAGGCACGCGTATTTTTGAGAGTGCTTCATGCAAAGCATCTTTTTCTTTTTCAAAAGGGGGCTCAACCGATGCCAGTCAAGTGGGGTGTGTGTGGCCCAGTTAGTGGAAACGAGGGAGACTGTGGTTGGAGTCCCCTCGCTGTGTCTCTAAAAGAACCAAGATGAACAAGTCATGGCTCTCAGAGGACTTTTCTTCCCCTGGGTCAGCCAGGGGACGGGAAAGGCACGCGTATTTTTGAGAGTGCTTCATGCAAAGCATCTTTTTCTTTTTCAAAAGGGGGCTCAACCGATGCCAGTCAAGTGGGGTGTGTGTGGCCCAGTTAGTGGAAACGAGGGAGACTGTGGTTGGAGTCCCCTCGCTGTGTCTCTAAAAGAACCAAGATGAACAAGTCATGGCTCTCAGAGGACTTTTCTTCCCCTGGGTCAGCCAGGGGACGGGAAAGGCACGCGTATTTTTGAGAGTACTTCATGCAAAGCATCTTTTTCTTTTTCAAAAGGGGGATCAACCGATGCCAGTCAAGTGGGGTGTGTGTGGCCCAGTTAGTGGAAACGAGGGAGACTGTGGTTGGAGTCCCCTCGCTGTGTCTCTAAAAGAACCAAGATGAACAAGTCATGGCTCTCAGAGGACTTTTCTTCCCCTGGGTCAGCCAGGGGATGGGAAAGGCACGCGTCTTTTTGAGAGTGCTTCATGCAAAGCATCTTTTTCTTTTTCAAAAGGGGGCTTAACCGATGCCAGTCAAGTGGGGTGTGTGTGGCCCAGTTAGTGGAAACGAGGGAGACTGTGGTTGGAGTCCCCTCGCTGTGTCTCTAAAAGAACCAAGATGAACAAGTCATGGCTCTCAGAAAACTTTTCTTCCCCTGGGTCAGCCAGGGGACGGGAAAGGCACGCGTATTTTTGAGAGTGCTTCATGCAAAGCATCTTTTTCATTTTGAAAAGGGGCATCAACTGATGTCAGTCAAGAGGGGTGTGTGTGGCCCAGTTAGTGGAAACGAGGGAGACTGTGGTTGGAGTCCCCTCGCTGTGTCTCTAAAAGAACCAAGATGAACAAGTCATGGCTCTCAGAGGACTTTTCTTCCCCTGGGTCAGCCAGGGGACGGGAAAGGCACGCGTCTTTTTGAGAGTGCTTCATGCAAAGCATCTTTTTCTTTTTCAAAAGGGGGCTTAACCGATGCCAGTCAAGTGGGGTGTGTGTGGCCCAGTTAGTGGAAACGAGGGAGACTGTGGTTGGAGTCCCCTCGCTGTGTCTCTAAAAGAACCAAGATGAACAAGTCATGGCTCTCAGAGGACTTTTCTTCCCCTGGGTCAGCCAGGGGACGGGAAAGGCACGCGTATTTTTGAGAGTGCTTCATGCAAAGCATCTTTTTCATTTTGAAAAGGGGCATCAACTGATGTCAGTCAAGAGGGGTGTGTGTCGCCAAGTTAGTGGAAACGAGGGAGACTGTGGTTGGAGTCCCCTCGCTGTGTCTCTAAAAGAACCAAGATGAACAAGTCATGGCTCTCAGAGGACTTTTCTTCCCCTGGGTCAGCCAGGGGACGGGAAAGGCACGCGTCTTTTTGAGAGTGCTTCATGCAAAGCATCTTTTTCTTTTTCAAAAGGGGGCTTAACCGATGCCAGTCAAGTGGGGTGTGTGTGGCCCAGTTAGTGGAAACGAGGGAGACTGTGGTTGGAGTCCCCTCGCTGTGTCTCTAAAAGAACCAAGATGAACAAGTCATGGCTCTCAGAGGACTTTTCTTCCCCTGGGTCAGCCAGGGGACGGGAAAGGCACGCGTATTTTTGAGAGTGCTTCATGCAAAGCATCTTTTTCATTTTGAAAAGGGGCATCAACTGATGTCAGTCAAGAGGGGTGTGTGTGGCCCAGTTAGTGGAAACGAGGGAGACTGTGGTTGGAGTCCCCTCGCTGTGTCTCTAAAAGAACCAAGATGAACAAGTCATGGCTCTCAGAGGACTTTTCTTCCCCTGGGTCAGCCAGGGGACGGGAAAGGCACGCGTATTTTTGAGAGTGCTTCATGCAAAGCATCTTTTTCTTTTTCAAAAGGGGGCTCAACCGATGCCAGTCAAGTGGGGTGTGTGTGGCCCAGTTAGTGGAAACGAGGGAGACTGTGGTTGGAGTCCCCTCGCTGTGTCTCTAAAAGAACCAAGATGAACAAGTCATGGCTCTCAGAGGACTTTTCTTCCCCTGGGTCAGCCAGGGGACGGGAAAGGCACGCGTATTTTTGAGAGTGCTTCATGCAAAGCATCTTTTTCTTTTTCAAAAGGGAGCTCAACCGATGCCAGTCAAGTGGGGTGTGTGTGGCCCAGTTAGTGGAAACGAGGGAGACTGTGGTTGGAGTCCCCTCGCTGTGTCTCTAAAAGAACCAAGATGAACAAGTCATGGCTCTCAGAGGACTTTTCTTCCCCTGGGTCAGCCAGGGGACGGGAAAGGCACGCGTATTTTTGAGAGTGCTTCATGCAAAGCATCTTTTTCTTTTTCAAAAGGGGGCTCAACCGATGCCAGTCAAGTGGGGTGTGTGTGGCCCAGTTAGTGGAAACGAGGGAGACTGTGGTTGGAGTCCCCTCGCTGTGTCTCTAAAAGAACCAAGATGAACAAGTCATGGCTCTCAGAGGACTTTTCTTCCCCTGGGTCAGCCAGGGGACGGGAAAGGCACGCGTATTTTTGAGAGTGCTTCATGCAAAGCATCTTTTTCTTTTTCAAAAGGGGGCTCAACCGATGCCAGTCAAGTGGGGTGTGTGTGGCCCAGTTAGTGGAAACGAGGGAGACTGTGGTTGGAGTCCCCTCGCTGTGTCTCTAAAAGAACCAAGATGAACAAGTCATGGCTCTCAGAGGACTTTTCTTCCCCTGGGTCAGCCAGGGGATGGGAAAGGCACGCGTCTTTTTGAGAGTGCTTCATGCAAAGCATCTTTTTCTTTTTCAAAAGGGGGCTTAACCGATGCCAGTCAAGTGGGGTGTGTGTGGCCCAGTTAGTGGAAACGAGGGAGACTGTGGTTGGAGTCCCCTCGCTGTGTCTCTAAAAGAACCAAGATGAACAAGTCATGGCTCTCAGAGGACTTTTCTTCCCCTGGGTCAGCCAGGGGACGGGAAAGGCACGCGTATTTTTGAGAGTGCTTCATGCAAAGCATCTTTTTCATTTTGAAAAGGGGCATCAACTGATGTCAGTCAAGAGGGGTGTGTGTGGCCCAGTTAGTGGAAACGAGGGAGACTGTGGTTGGAGTCCCCTCGCTGTGTCTCTAAAAGAACCAAGATGAACAAGTCATGGCTCTCAGAGGACTTTTCTTCCCCTGGGTCAGCCAGGGGACGGGAAAGGCACGCGTATTTTTGAGAGTGCTTCATGCAAAGCATCTTTTTCTTTTTCAAAAGGGGGCTCAACCGATGCCAGTCAAGTGGGGTGTGTGTGGCCCAGTTAGTGGAAACGAGGGAGACTGTGGTTGGAGTCCCCTCGCTGTGTCTCTAAAAGAACCAAGATGAACAAGTCATGGCTCTCAGAGGACTTTTCTTCCCCTGGGTCAGCCAGGGGACGGGAAAGGCACGCGTATTTTTGAGAGTACTTCATGCAAAGCATCTTTTTCTTTTTCAAAAGGGGGATCAACCGATGCCAGTCAAGTGGGGTGTGTGTGGCCCAGTTAGTGGAAACGAGGGAGACTGTGGTTGGAGTCCCCTCGCTGTGTCTCTAAAAGAACCAAGATGAACAAGTCATGGCTCTCAGAGGACTTTTCTTCCCCTGGGTCAGCCAGGGGATGGGAAAGGCACGCGTCTTTTTGAGAGTGCTTCATGCAAAGCATCTTTTTCTTTTTCAAAAGGGGGCTTAACCGATGCCAGTCAAGTGGGGTGTGTGTGGCCCAGTTAGTGGAAACGAGGGAGACTGTGGTTGGAGTCCCCTCGCTGTGTCTCTAAAAGAACCAAGATGAACAAGTCATGGCTCTCAGAGGACTTTTCTTCCCCTGGGTCAGCCAGGGGACGGGAAAGGCACGCGTATTTTTGAGAGTGCTTCATGCAAAGCATCTTTTTCATTTTGAAAAGGGGCATCAACTGATGTCAGTCAAGAGGGGTGTGTGTGGCCCAGTTAGTGGAAACGAGGGAGACTGTGGTTGGAGTCCCCTCGCTGTGTCTCTAAAAGAACCAAGATGAACAAGTCATGGCTCTCAGAGGACTTTTCTTCCCCTGGGTCAGCCAGGGGATGGGAAAGGCACGCGTCTTTTTGAGAGTGCTTCATGCAAAGCATCTTTTTCTTTTTCAAAAGGGGGCTTAACCGATGCCAGTCAAGTGGGGTGTGTGTGGCCCAGTTAGTGGAAACGAGGGAGACTGTGGTTGGAGTCCCCTCGCTGTGTCTCTAAAAGAACCAAGATGAACAAGTCATGGCTCTCAGAGGACTTTTCTTCCCCTGGGTCAGCCAGGGGACGGGAAAGGCACGCGTATTTTTGAGAGTGCTTCATGCAAAGCATCTTTTTCATTTTGAAAAGGGGCATCAACTGATGTCAGTCAAGAGGGGTGTGTGTGGCCCAGTTAGTGGAAACGAGGGAGACTGTGGTTGGAGTCCCCTCGCTGTGTCTCTAAAAGAACCAAGATGAACAAGTCATGGCTCTCAGAGGACTTTTCTTCCCCTGGGTCAGCCAGGGGACGGGAAAGGCACGCGTCTTTTTGAGAGTGCTTCATGCAAAGCATCTTTTTCTTTTTCAAAAGGGGGCTTAACCGATGCCAGTCAAGTGGGGTGTGTGTGGCCCAGTTAGTGGAAACGAGGGAGACTGTGGTTGGAGTCCCCTCGCTGTGTCTCTAAAAGAACCAAGATGAACAAGTCATGGCTCTCAGAGGACTTTTCTTCCCCTGGGTCAGCCAGGGGACGGGAAAGGCACGCGTATTTTTGAGAGTGCTTCATGCAAAGCATCTTTTTCATTTTGAAAAGGGGCATCAACTGATGTCAGTCAAGAGGGGTGTGTGTGGCCAAGTTAGTGGAAACGAGGGAGACTGTGGTTGGAGTCCCCTCGCTGTGTCTCTAAAAGAACCAAGATGAACAAGTCATGGCTCTCAGAGGACTTTTCTTCCCCTGGGTCATCCAGGGGACGGGAAAGGCACGCGTCTTTTTGAGAGTGCTTCATGCAAAGCATCTTTTTCTTTTTCAAAAGGGGGCTTAACCGATGCCAGTCAAGTGGGGTGTGTGTGGCCCAGTTAGTGGAAACGAGGGAGACTGTGGTTGGAGTCCCCTCGCTGTGTCTCTAAAAGAACCAAGATGAACAAGTCATGGCTCTCAGAGGACTTTTCTTCCCCTGGGTCAGCCAGGGGACGGGAAAGGCACGCGTATTTTTGAGAGTGCTTCATGCAAAGCATCTTTTTCATTTTGAAAAGGGGCATCAACTGATGTCAGTCAAGAGGGGTGTGTGTGGCCAAGTTAGTGGAAACGAGGGAGACTGTGGTTGGAGTCCCCTCGCTGTGTCTCTAAAAGAACCAAGATGAACAAGTCATGGCTCTCAGAGGACTTTTCTTCCCCTGGGTCATCCAGGGGACGGGAAAGGCACGCGTCTTTTTGAGAGTGCTTCATGCAAAGCATCTTTTTCTTTTTCAAAAGGGGGCTTAACCGATGCCAGTCAAGTGGGGTGTGTGTGGCCCAGTTAGTGGAAACGAGGGAGACTGTGGTTGGAGTCCCCTCGCTGTGTCTCTAAAAGAACCAAGATGAACAAGTCATGGCTCTCAGAGGACTTTTCTTCCCCTGGGTCAGCCAGGGGACGGGAAAGGCACGCGTATTTTTGAGAGTGCTTCATGCAAAGCATCTTTTTCATTTTGAAAAGGGGCATCAACTGATGTCAGTCAAGAGGGGTGTGTGTGGCCCAGTTAGTGGAAACGAGGGAGACTGTGGTTGGAGTCCCCTCGCTGTGTCTCTAAAAGAACCAAGATGAACAAGTCATGGCTCTCAGAGGACTTTTCTTCCCCTGGGTCAGCCAGGGGACGGGAAAGGCACGCATATTTTTGAGAGTGCTTCATGCAAAGCATCTTTTTCTTTTTCAAAAGGGGGCTCAACCGATGCCAGCCAAGTGGGGTGTGTGTGGCCCAGTTAGTGGAAACGAGGGAGACTGTGGTTGGAGTCCCCTCGCTGTGTCTCTAAAAGAACCAAGATGAACAAGTCATGGCTCTCAGAGGACTTTTCATCCCCTGGGTCAGCCAGGGGACGGGAAAGGCACGCGTATTTTTGAGAGTGCTTCATGCAAAGCATCTTTTTCTTTTTCAAAAGGGAGCTCAACCGATGCCAGTCAAGTGGGGTGTGTGTGGCCCAGTTAGTGGAAACGAGGGAGACTGTGGTTGGAGTCCCCTCGCTGTGTCTCTAAAAGAACCAAGATGAACAAGTCATGGCTCTCAGAGGACTTTTCTTCCCCTGGGTCAGCCAGGGGACGGGAAAGGCACGCGTATTTTTGAGAGTGCTTCATGCAAAGCATCTTTTTCTTTTTCAAAAGGGGGCTCAACCGATGCCAGTCAAGTGGGGTGTGTGTGGCCCAGTTAGTGGAAACGAGGGAGACTGTGGTTGGAGTCCCCTCGCTGTGTCTCTAAAAGAACCAAGATGAACAAGTCATGGCTCTCAGAGGACTTTTCTTCCCCTGGGTCAGCCAGGGGACGGGAAAGGCACGCGTCTTTTTGAGAGTGCTTCATGCAAAGCATCTTTTTCTTTTTCAAAAGGGGGCTTAACCGATGCCAGTCAAGTGGGGTGTGTGTGGCCCAGTTAGTGGAAACGAGGCAGACTGTGGTTGGAGTCCCCTCGCTGTGTCTCTAAAAGAACCAAGATGAACAAGTCATGGCTCTCAGAGGACTTTTCTTCCCCTGGGTCAGCCAGGGGACGGGAAAGGCACGCGTCTTTTTGAGAGTGCTTCATGCAAAGCATCTTTTTCTTTTTCAAAAGGGGGCTTAACCGATGCCAGTCAAGTGGGGTGTGTGTGGCCCAGTTAGTGGAAACGAGGGAGACTGTGGTTGGAGTCCCCTCGCTGTGTCTCTAAAAGAACCAAGATGAACAAGTCATGGCTCTCAGAGGACTTTTCTTCCCCTGGGTCAGCCAGGGGACGGGAAAGGCACGCGTATTTTTGAGAGTGCTTCATGCAAAGCATCTTTTTCATTTTGAAAAGGGGCATCAACTGATGTCAGTCAAGAGGGGTGTGTGTGGCCCAGTTAGTGGAAACGAGGGAGACTGTGGTTGGAGTCCCCTCGCTGTGTCTCTAAAAGAACCAAGATGAACAAGTCATGGCTCTCAGAGGACTTTTCTTCCCCTGGGTCAGCCAGGGGACGGGAAAGGCACGCGTATTTTTGAGAGTGCTTCATGCAAAGCATCTTTTTCTTTTTCAAAAGGGGGCTCAACCGATGCCAGTCAAGTGGGGTGTGTGTGGCCCAGTTAGTGGAAACGAGGGAGACTGTGGTTGGAGTCCCCTCGCTGTGTCTCTAAAAGAACCAAGATGAACAAGTCATGGCTCTCAGAGGACTTTTCTTCGCCTGGGTCAGCCAGGGGACGGGAAAGGCACGCGTATTTTTGAGAGTGCTTCATGCAAAGCATCTTTTTCTTTTTCAAAAGGGAGCTCAACCGATGCCAGTCAAGTGGGGTGTGTGTGGCCCAGTTAGTGGAAACGAGGGAGACTGTGGTTGGAGTCCCCTCGCTGTGTCTCTAAAAGAACCAAGATGAACAAGTCATGGCTCTCAGAGGACTTTTCTTCCCCTGGGTCAGCCAGGGGACGGGAAAGGCACGCGTATTTTTGAGAGTGCTTCATGCAAAGCATCTTTTTCTTTTTCAAAAGGGGGCTCAACCGATGCCAGTCAAGTGGGGTGTGTGTGGCCCAGTTAGTGGAAACGAGGGAGACTGTGGTTGGAGTCCCCTCGCTGTGTCTCTAAAAGAACCAAGATGAACAAGTCATGGCTCTCAGAGGACTTTTCTTCCCCTGGGTCAGCCAGGGGACGGGAAAGGCACGCGTCTTTTTGAGAGTGCTTCATGCAAAGCATCTTTTTCTTTTTCAAAAGGGGGCTTAACCGATGCCAGTCAAGTGGGGTGTGTGTGGCCCAGTTAGTGGAAACGAGGGAGACTGTGGTTGGAGTCCCCTCGCTGTGTCTCTAAAAGAACCAAGATGAACAAGTCATGGCTCTCAGAGGACTTTTCTTCCCCTGGGTCAGCCAGGGGACGGGAAAGGCACGCGTATTTTTGAGAGTGCTTCATGCAAAGCATCTTTTTCATTTTGAAAAGGGGCATCAACTGATGTCAGTCAAGAGGGGTGTGTGTGGCCCAGTTAGTGGAAACGAGGGAGACTGTGGTTGGAGTCCCCTCGCTGTGTCTCTAAAAGAACCAAGATGAACAAGTCATGGCTCTCAGAGGACTTTTCTTCCCCTGGGTCAGCCAGGGGACGGGAAAGGCACGCGTATTTTTGAGAGTGCTTCATGCAAAGCATCTTTTTCTTTTTCAAAAGGGGGCTCAACCGATGCCAGTCAAGTGGGGTGTGTGTGGCCCAGTTAGTGGAAACGAGGGAGACTGTGGTTGGAGTCCCCTCGCTGTGTCTCTAAAAGAACCAAGATGAACAAGTCATGGCTCTCAGAGGACTTTTCTTCCCCTGGGTCAGCCAGGGGACGGGAAAGGCACGCGTATTTTTGAGAGTACTTCATGCAAAGCATCTTTTTCTTTTTCAAAAGGGGGATCAACCGATGCCAGTCAAGTGGGGTGTGTGGCCCAGTTAGTGGAAACGAGGGAGACTGTGGTTGGAGTCCCCTCGCTGTGTCTCTAAAAGAACCAAGATGAACAAGTCATGGCTCTCAGAGGACTTTTCTTCCCCTGGGTCAGCCAGGGGATGGGAAAGGCACGCGTCTTTTTGAGAGTGCTTCATGCAAAGCATCTTTTTCTTTTTCAAAAGGGGGCTTAACCGATGCCAGTCAAGTGGGGTGTGTGTGGCCCAGTTAGTGGAAACGAGGGAGACTGTGGTTGGAGTCCCCTCGCTGTGTCTCTAAAAGAACCAAGATGAACAAGTCATGGCTCTCAGAGGACTTTTCTTCCCCTGGGTCAGCCAGGGGACGGGAAAGGCACGCGTATTTTTGAGAGTGCTTCATGCAAAGCATCTTTTTCATTTTGAAAAGGGGCATCAACTGATGTCAGTCAAGAGGGGTGTGTGTGGCCCAGTTAGTGGAAACGAGGGAGACTGTGGTTGGAGTCCCCTCGCTGTGTCTCTAAAAGAACCAAGATGAACAAGTCATGGCTCTCAGAGGACTTTTCTTCCCCTGGGTCAGCCAGGGGACGGGAAAGGCACGCGTATTTTTGAGAGTGCTTCATGCAAAGCATCTTTTTCTTTTTCAAAAGGGGGCTCAACCGATGCCAGTCAAGTGGGGTGTGTGTGGCCCAGTTAGTGGAAACGAGGGAGACTGTGGTTGGAGTCCCCTCGCTGTGTCTCTAAAAGAACCAAGATGAACAAGTCATGGCTCTCAGAGGACTTTTCTTCCCCTGGGTCAGCCAGGGGATGGGAAAGGCACGCGTATTTTTGAGAGTGCTTCATGCAAAGCATCTTTTTCTTTTTCAAAAGGGGGCTCAACCGATGCCAGTCAAGTGGGGTGTGTGTGGCCCAGTTAGTGGAAACGAGGGAGACTGTGGTTGGAGTCCCCTCGCTGTGTCTCTAAAAGAACCAAGATGAACAAGTCATGGCTCTCAGAGGACTTTTCTTCCCCTGGGTCAGCCAGGGGACGGGAAAGGCACGCGTATTTTTGAGAGTGCTTCATGCAAAGCATCTTTTTCTTTTTCAAAAGGGGGCTCAACCGATGCCAGTCAAGTGGGGTGTGTGTGGCCCAGTTAGTGGAAACGAGGGAGACTGTGGTTGGAGTCCCCTCGCTGTGTCTCTAAAAGAACCAAGATGAACAAGTCATGGCTCTCAGAGGACTTTTCTTCCCCTGGGTCAGCCAGGGGACGGGAAAGGCACGCGTATTTTTGAGAGTACTTCATGCAAAGCATCTTTTTCTTTTTCAAAAGGGGGCTCAACCGATGCCAGTCAAGTGGGGTGTGTGTGGCCCAGTTAGTGGAAACGAGGGAGACTGTGGTTGGAGTCCCCTCGCTGTGTCTCTAAAAGAACCAAGATGAACAAGTCATGGCTCTCAGAGGACTTTTCTTCCCCTGGGTCAGCCAGGGGATGGGAAAGGCACGCGTATTTTTGAGAGTGCTTCATGCAAAGCATCTTTTTCTTTTTCAAAAGGGGGCTTAACCGATGCCAGTCAAGTGGGGTGTGTGTGGCCCAGTTAGTGGAAACGAGGGAGACTGTGGTTGGAGTCCCCTCGCTGTGTCTCTAAAAGAACCAAGATGAACAAGTCATGGCTCTCAGAGGACTTTTCTTCCCCTGGGTCAGCCAGGGGACGGGAAAGGCACGCGTATTTTTGAGAGTGCTTCATGCAAAGCATCTTTTTCATTTTGAAAAGGGGCATCAACTGATGTCAGTCAAGAGGGGTGTGTGTGGCCCAGTTAGTGGAAACGAGGGAGACTGTGGTTGGAGTCCCCTCGCTGTGTCTCTAAAAGAACCAAGATGAACAAGTCATGGCTCTCAGAGGACTTTTCTTCCCCTGGGTCAGCCAGGGGACGGGAAAGGCACGCGTATTTTTGAGAGTGCTTCATGCAAAGCATCTTTTTCTTTTTCAAAAGGGGGCTCAACCGATGCCAGTCAAGTGGGGTGTGTGTGGCCCAGTTAGTGGAAACGAGGGAGACTGTGGTTGGAGTCCCCTCGCTGTGTCTCTAAAAGAACCAAGATGAACAAGTCATGGCTCTCAGAGGACTTTTCTTCCCCTGGGTCAGCCAGGGGACGGGAAAGGCACGCGTATTTTTGAGAGTGCTTCATGCAAAGCATCTTTTTCTTTTTCAAAAGGGGGCTCAACCGATGCCAGTCAAGTGGGGTGTGTGTGGCCCAGTTAGTGGAAACGAGGGAGACTGTGGTTGGAGTCCCCTCGCTGTGTCTCTAAAAGAACCAAGATGAACAAGTCATGGCTCTCAGAGGACTTTTCTTCCCCTGGGTCAGCCAGGGGACGGGAAAGGCACGCGTATTTTTGAGAGTGCTTCATGCAAAGCATCTTTTTCTTTTTCAAAAGGGGGCTCAACCGATGCCAGTCAAGTGGGGTGTGTGTGGCCCAGTTAGTGGAAACGAGGGAGACTGTGGTTGGAGTCCCCTCGCTGTGTCTCTAAAAGAACCAAGATGAACAAGTCATGGCTCTCAGAGGACTTTTCTTCCCCTGGGTCAGCCAGGGGACGGGAAAGGCACGCGTATTTTTGAGAGTACTTCATGCAAAGCATCTTTTTCTTTTTCAAAAGGGGGCTCAACCGATGCCAGTCAAGTGGGGTGTGTGTGGCCCAGTTAGTGGAAACGAGGGAGACTGTGGTTGGAGTCCCCTCGCTGTGTCTCTAAAAGAACCAAGATGAACAAGTCATGGCTCTCAGAGGACTTTTCTTCCCCTGGGTCAGCCAGGGGATGGGAAAGGCACGCGTATTTTTGAGAGTGCTTCATGCAAAGCATCTTTTTCTTTTTCAAAAGGGGGCTTAACCGATGTCAGTCAAGTGGGGTGTGTGTGGCCCAGTTAGTGGAAACGAGGGAGACTGTGGTTGGAGTCCCCTCGCTGTGTCTCTAAAAGAACCAAGATGAACAAGTCATGGCTCTCAGAGGACTTTTCTTCCCCTGGGTCAGCCAGGGGACGGGAAAGGCACGCGTATTTTTGAGAGTGCTTCATGCAAAGCATCTTTTTCATTTTGAAAAGGGGCATCAACTGATGTCAGTCAAGAGGGGTGTGTGTGGCCCAGTTAGTGGAAACGAGGGAGACTGTGGTTGGAGTCCCCTCGCTGTGTCTCTAAAAGAACCAAGATGAACAAGTCATGGCTCTCAGAGGACTTTTCTTCCCCTGGGTCAGCCAGGGGACGGGAAAGGCACGCGTATTTTTGAGAGTGCTTCATGCAAAGCATCTTTTTCTTTTTCAAAAGGGGGCTCAACCGATGCCAGTCAAGTGGGGTGTGTGTGGCCCAGTTAGTGGAAACGAGGGAGACTGTGGTTGGAGTCCCCTCGCTGTGTCTCTAAAAGAACCAAGATGAACAAGTCATGGCTCTCAGAGGACTTTTCTTCCTCTGGGTCAGCCAGGGGACGGGAAAGGCACGCGTATTTTTGAGAGTGCTTCATGCAAAGCATCTTTTTCTTTTTCAAAAGGGGGCTCAACCGATGCCAGTCAAGTGGGGTGTGTGTGGCCCAGTTAGTGGAAACGAGGGAGACTGTGGTTGGAGTCCCCTCGCTGTGTTTTACATGCTTTTAGAAGGGCATGACATGGCTTGGAGGTTGACTTTCATCATCTGCAAACTGTTGGCTACCAAAATGCTGCCTTTCCAACAACTGTGGTTATAGACAATTAGGAACATACTGATGAAGATGAGATGCAGATACCCGATTGGGATGACAACTTAAATATTCGGTCAGGGCAAGAAGAGGCTCGGTCTGAGGGGGAGGGGAGTGCAAACACAACAATTGATGATGAAGTTCTAGATCCCACCTACTGTCAACCCACAGTCAGACACTCGAGGAGGTCAACAGAGGCGGTGGAGGAGGATGAAACCGACGTCGAAGTAACCTTGCGCCTTCCTGGACACAGTCGGAGCACTGGTAGCATGTCTACAACTGCATCCTCAGCCACCACTCTGCCTCTGAGCATTATTCGGGGTGGATCAACAGGTCGCATGGCCTCTAAGCCTTGCCTAGCCTGGTCCTTTTTTGACATAAAAAAAGATCGCCCAAATTATGTGATCTGTAACATTTGGCATGGTTATCTTAGTAGAGGTCAAAACCTCAGCAGTTTGACAACTTCTTCCATGAATCGTCACATGAATAAATATCATATGGCCTGGTGGGAAGCTCACCGTGCTGCAATGCGGCCTAGCGGAGCCAACCATCCACCGCCTGCCCCTTCCAGTGCATCCGCGCGCTCGTCATCTTCTAGGACTGTGGGGACAGCTGTCACACCTGTTTTTCCACCCACAACTTCCACCACTGTAACCGCAACAGGCAGTTTGCTTGGTAGGTTGTCAGTTGGTTTGGAAGGGGAAACAAGTGATTGTGTACAGCTCTCTCAAACATCGATAGCACCAACGTTGGATGAAGGCAACATCATGTCTCCGCCTGCACTTTCCTCACAAACCTGCATTTTTCCAGGGACACCCTACTCAACACCATCTACACACAGCAGCCAGATCTCTGTCCCTCAGATGTGGTCAAATAAAAGGCCACTTCCTGCGACCCATGACAAAGCTAAGAGGTTGACTCTATCCCTCTGTAAGCTGTTGGCTACCGAAATGCTGCCTTTCCGCCTAGTGGACACACAGGATTTTAGAGACCTTATGTCTGTCGCTGTGCCCCAGTACCAGATGCCTAGTCGCCACTACTTCTCTAAGAAAGGTGTGCCCTCGCTACACCAGCATGTCACACACAACATCAC
The DNA here is from genome assembly GCF_048569485.1 of Anomaloglossus baeobatrachus. Taxonomy (NCBI): domain Eukaryota; kingdom Metazoa; phylum Chordata; class Amphibia; order Anura; family Aromobatidae; genus Anomaloglossus; species Anomaloglossus baeobatrachus. The sequence goes on along the minus strand of NC_134356.1, from coordinate 603,391,462 downwards.
TGCTTCCTTGAGAAACTCTGTGTGTGAACGGGTGCATTTCACCACGATACTTGGACCAGTAAGCATGGACAGGGACGTTACATGTCGCTGACTGGCCACTGGGTAACTATGGTGATAGATGGTGAAGGGTCTGCTGCACAAGTCTTGCCGTCCCCACGACTTGTGTGTCAATCCTCTGTCTGTCCAAGTTCCGCCACTGCTTCTGCATCCTCCACCTCATCTGGGTCCTCCACCTCCGCCCCAAGCCTGCCTGGTCAGGCCACCAGCGTTCTCACTGCGCAGAAGGAATCACGCACCCCTCATTACTATGCTTGCAGCAGAGCGCAACGGCATCAGGCGGTCTTTAGCTTGACATGTCTTGGGAATAAGAGTCACACAGCTGAGGAGTTGTGGTCAGCTCTGCGGTCCGAGTTTAATAAATGGTTGTCTCCACTCAACCTGCAGCCTGGTAAGGCCGTGTGCGACAATGCTGCAAACCTGGGTGCGGCCCTTCGCCTGGGCAAGCTGGCACACGTGCCTTGTATGGCTCACGTGTTTAACCTTGTTGTCCAGCAATTTTAACCCACTATCACGGCCTAGATGGGCTTCTGCACAGGGCATGGTCACTCTCTGCTCACTTCTGCCGTTTAAACGCCGCAGCTGACTTGACTTGCATTGCTCCAGAAGTCTTTCAGCCTGCCGGTTCATCACCTGAAATGCGATGTATCGACACGCTGGAATTCGACTCTCCACATGATACAGAGACAGCACCACCGAGCCCTGGTGCATTACGTCATGACGTATAGCCTAGGCCAATGAGATGCAGAGGTGGGGCAGATTACACTGCTAGAGTGGTCTCAGATCAAGGACCTATGCACCCTTCTGCACAGTTTCGACATGGCGACGAATATGTTTAGCGCTGACAATGCCATTATCAGCATGACGATTCCAGTCATTTACATGCTGGAGCACACGCTAAACACTATTCGGAGTCAGGGGGTGGGACAACAGGAAGGGGAGGAACTACAGGAGGATTCATATGCGCAAGACACAACAACATCACCAAGGTCCAGACGTTCATCATCACCAACGCGGCAGGCATGGGACCATGGGGGACAGGGATCAACAAGGGCACATGGTAGCAGGCGAGATGTTGAGGAAGGTGCAGGAGGACATGAAGATATGGAGGACGAACTGTCCATGGACATGGAAGACTCAGCAGATGAGGGGGACCTTGGTCAAATTTCAGTTGAAAGAGGTTGGGGGGAGATGTCAGAGGAAGAAAGAACGGTTAGCACCTCTATGCCACAAACACAGCGTGGACTTGGTCCGCATGGCTGCGCAAGACACATGAGTGCCTTCTTGTTGCACTACCTCCAACATGACCCTCGTATTGTCAAAATTAGAAGTGATGCTGACTACTGGCTTGCCACACTATTAGATCCCCGGTACAAGTCCAAATTTTGTGACATAATTCCAGCCATAGAAAGGGACGCACTTATGCAGGAGTATCAGCAGAAGCTGTTACTCGATCTTAGATCCGCTTTTCCACCAAACAACCGTGCAGGTGCAGGGAGGGAATCTCCCAGTTGTAACTTGACAAACATGGGACGGTCTCGTCATCTTCAACAGTCTACACGTACCAGTAGGACCGTATCTGGTGCTGGTAACAGCAATTTAATGGAATCTTTTCATAATTTTTTTAGACCCTCCTTTGCAAGGCCACCAGAGACAACAAGTCTGACACATAGTCAACGGCTGGAGAGGATGATACAGGAGTATCTACAAATGAACATCGATGCCATGACTTTGCAAATAGAGCCTTGCTCATTTTGGGCTTCAAATCTAGAAAAATGGCCAGAGCTATCCAGTTACGCCTTGGAGATTTTGTCGTGTACAGCTGCCAGCGTTGTCTCTGAACGTGTCTTCAGTGCTGCTGGGTGTGTGCTGACAGATAAGCGCACGCGTCTGTCCAGTGACAATGTGGACAGACTGACGTTCATCAAAATTAACAAGTCATGGATCCAGAAGGAATTTACAACCCCTGTGTCATCCTGGGGAGAGTAAATGCTTGTGGATTTGGAATGTGCTTGATGCAAATCTAGCTGTGAAGGGTACAACTGCTGCCACTGAATGGGTGGGTGTGTGTGGGGCACAATTTTTGGAAAAAAGGGAGGCTCCGCTTGGAGTAACCCTTGCTTACATTGTTTTTAAAAGGAGCCAAGATGACCAAGTCATGGTTCAGCAAAGACTTTATCTACCTACCCCGGTGTCATGCTGGGGACGGTTAATTATGGCGTATTTTTGAATGTGCTTGATGCAAATCAAAACATCCTGTTTGCAACTAGGGCACAAGTGCTGCCACTGATGGGGTGTCTGTGTGCCCAATTTTTGGAAAAAAGGTAGACTCCGCTTGGAGTAACCCTTGCTTGCTGTGTTTTTTAAAAATGATACAAGATGAACAGATCTGAAGGCAAGATGAAGGCAACATCATGTCTCCGCCTGCACTTTCCTCACAAACCTGCATTTTTCCAGGGACACCCTACTCAACACCGTCTACAGACAGCAGCCAGATCTCTGTCCCTCAGATGTGGTCAAATAAAAGGACACTTACTGCGACCCATGACAAAGCTAAGTGGTTGACTCTATCCCTCTGTAAGCTGTTGGCTACCGAAATGCAGCCTTTACGCCTAGTGGACACACAGGATTTTACAGACCTTATGTCTGTCGCTGTGCCCCAGTACCAGATGCCCAATCACCACTGCTTCTCCAAGAAAAGCATGCCCGCGCTACACCAGCATGTCGCACACAACATCACCACTTCCTTGAGAAAATCTGTGTGCGACAGGGTGCATTTCAACACAGATACTTGGACCAGTAAGCATAGACAGGGTCATTACATGTCACTGACTGGGCACTGGCAAACTATGGTGAGAGATGGAGAAGGGTCTGCTGTACAAGTCTTGCCGTCCCCACGAGTTGTTTCAATCCTTCTTCTGTATGTAGAAGTTAATACACTGCTTCTGCCTCTTCAACCTCGTGTGGGTCCTCCACCTTGGCGCAAACCCTGTGTGGTCAGGCCACCCTTCCTTGCAACTGCGCACAAGGACTACCACACACCTCCTTACTATGCTGGCAGCAGAGCTCAATGCCATCAGGCGGTCAAAGTTTTACTTTGAAATGTATGGGAAATGTGAGTCACACCACTATTCCAGAGAATAGTAGTCAGGCAGGGTCAAAACATTAATTGAGGAACAGGAACAGAATGGGACGGCCAGGACTTAATCAGAAAACAAGCAGAGGTGAAATGCGGATCGGCCAACAAGGTACATAAACAGCAAGCAGGAAAAGTAGTCAGGTAACAAGCACACAAAATCATAAAACTGAACTGGGGGTAAAATTAACCAGAGGTTCATAGCTATGTCTGGCAGTGGTCTGCAGACAGGATGGGCATAAAAAAGGGTGTGGTGTCTTCCCATTGGTTGTAGCTGAATGATGGTATTTGATCTGTGAGATACCCACCAGCTACATTCAGCCAGAGATTCTGCATCTGTCAAGGTAATGCAGCCCAGTGGGTGAGCATAACCTGCATCCACCTGCGCCGCTGGCATCGACTACTCTCCCATCATCAGCACTATTCATGAAAGGAACACGTTGTCACCTGGCGACCGGAGTACAAATTGACGGAGCGGACTCCGTTGGTGACTTAACAGCCGTGTGTGGCAATGATGCAAACCTGGCTGCGGGCCATCCTCAGGGCAATGTGACACACGAGCCTTGTATGGCTCACGTGTTGAACCGAATTCTCCAGCAATTTTTAAAACACCATCACGGCCTACATGGCCTTGTGCAGCGGGCACGCTCGCTATGTGCTCACTTCCATCGTGCGCACACAGCAGCTCAACAACTTTCATCACTCCGGAAGTCTTAGGGTCTGGCAGTTAAACGCCGGAAATGCGATGTTCCGACACGCAGGAATTGGAATCTGCACATGTTGCAGCATGTGTGGCAGCACCGCAGAGCCCTGCTGAAATACGGTATGACATATATCCTGGGATAACTTGATCAAGAGGTGGTGCAGATCACGCTGCTGGAGTGGTGTCAGATCAAGGACCTATGCACCCTGCTACACAGTTCACAAATGTCGACGAAGATGTTTAGCACTGGCAATGTCATTCTCAGCGTGACAATTCTGGTCATCTACATGATGGAGCACACTGTAATTATTATTCGGAGTCAGGTGTTGGGACAAGAGGAAGGGGAGGAAGTACAGGAGGAGTCATATGCGGAAGGGATAACAAGATCTACGAGGTCCAGATGGTCAGCGGCACCTATGCGGCAGTCATGGTGAGGGAGAGGGATTAACAAGGGCGCATAGTATCAGCAAAAAGTGTTGATGAAAGTGCAGGAGCCCATGAAGAAATGGAGGACGAACTGGCGATGGGCATGGAAGACTCAGCAGATGAGTGAAAGCTTGCTCACATTTCGGTTGTGCGAGGTTGTGGGGAGAGGGCAGAGGAAGGAGGCACGATTCTCACCTCTCTGCCACCAACACACCAAGGACTTGGTCCTCCTGGATGCACAAGACACATGAGCGCCTTCTTGCTGCACTACCTACATGACCCTCGGATTGTATGAATTTGAAGTAATCCTGAATACTGGGTTGCCACACTGTTAGATCCCCGGTACAAGACAAAATTTGGCGAACTAATTCCTGCCATAGAAATGGACGCACGTATACAGGAGTATCTGCAGAATGTGGTACGCAATCTTAGATCTACTTTTCCACTAAACACCAGTGCTGCACAGAGTGAATCTCAACGCTTTGTCATGGATAGGAGGAAATGGTCTTTTACTTGTCCACATCGGAGGGACCGAGGGATGGCTGCTGTGCTGAGATGGCGTTGAGTACGGTGTCCCTGCACAGTTGCACTTTTGGTCATATCCCAAAATGAGTTGAAAAAGGACAGATGCTGTTGGAAAGGGGAACAGGTGTGTTGGAAAGGGGAAAAAAGTTTTGGTCCGTGGATTTGGTGGTTAAGCAACTGTAACATTTGCTGAAGAAACACCATCTGTTACAGTGGGACTGGCAGATTTGGATAAAGTGGTATATAATCTGTGACCGCTATATAACGAAAATTAATAAGAAAAGAAAGAGAACGGTATATATCCCCATCAGCAGTCAGTGTCCACCGTGCTCCCAGTTGGAATAGGAGAGGTTGGCAACTGGAAGGTTTGGTGGAGGATACAGAGCTGTGTGGCTATGAAACTAATAGTAGCCTGAACCGAGTTAGACGCCATTCGGATCTGGAGACTGTGAGCCCTGTTAGCGTCACAGGGTCCACATGCCCACCCAGCCCAGGAACTCCCTGTTAACAACACAGGGGCCATTGAGTACGCTGACCGTGTGCGTAGGGGCACACCTGTGGACAGCAGGCGCATCAGCAGCAGCAGGAGGCCTGTTAATGCCACTGGGCTGCACAAGCAGGACTGGTAGGACAGGAGCTGGTCTTAACCGTTCTGCGTTACCAACTGTGGTGGTGGCCTGCATCGACACCCTATCCCTGCCTACCTCTGGCCTAAAGCCGCAATGGGTTCAACACATGGAGGTGTGCTCTTTCGGAGCATAATAGAAGACTGCGCACCTCCTTGTTGGCTCCAGCCCCTTTTATAACCTGGGTCCGCCCCAAACCAGGGTGAACCACAATGCACCTCCTGGAGACAAAAGTAGAGTGACACGTCATGAGTGGCATAACTAGCGTCCTATTTGGAAACGCAACTTCAATGATGACCTCATGGCTGCCATGACCCAAACACCTCACCAGTCATCGTCTGACCATCAATAATGCGGTGACAAGTCATAGGTGTGGGCCTCTGCAAGCCATTTGGGAGGACACCTGATGCCCTGTGGTCTATATGGGACCCCCACATCAGGGCCAGGGCCAAAGAGTTCATTACCGGACCTAGTCTCTGATGCAGGAAGTGCCTGAGCATGCTCAGTAGCATGAAATACAGTCTCTGAAAAAAGACTATCAGCTTTAGCATGGTGTCTAGGCACAAAACAGGACTTAGACCCGGCACGGAATGCAAGCACCTGTGCAAAGAGGCTTTTAACACTTAGTGTGGGAGCATGCGCTGTATCCCGAAAAGAAGACTTAGCGTCAGGAATAACACAGTCAGGCTGAGCATACTCACTACGCGAAACACTGTAATTATGCTGCAGCTGGGGTACATCGGCACACGCATGCGCACTAGCTGCCTCTCCACACTTAGACGTGGAGGGGAAATTGCTCTTGGAGATGCTGTCTATGAACAGAAGGAAAAGCTAAAGGAAGCCTGACTTTCTATCCCTCCGAATTATGAAATGCAGCAATGAATTCCATGAGTTTGCTATAACATTAGCGTAGCAAAATGTGCATGAGGGTGTCATGTAGAGGTGCTATAAATAGCTTGTCACCAGTGGGGCACTAATGGAATACAACAGCCAGTTCTATGATGCCACAAAATGGCAGTATTTTGTGCTATCATTATAGCTTATTAAAAACAGAGCACGAGGTTGTCATGCAGAGGTGCTGCACATAGATTTGCAGTAGTGTGAATAGACAAAAGTACAATAGCCACGTTTAGGATGCCACTAGGTACACTGAGTGTTTGCTAGTATAATGGCTTAGTTTAAAAAAGTTGGAGTGTGCAATGCAGGCAGACGTGCTGCAAATATCGTTACAATAGTGTGAATAGACAAAAGTACAATAGCCACGTTTAGGATGCCACTAGGTACACTGAGTGTTTGCTAGTATAATGGCTTAGTTTAAAAAAGTTGGAGTGTGCAATGCAGGCAGACGTGCTGCAAATATCGTTACAATAGTGTGAATAGACAAAAGTACAATAGCCACGTTTAGGATGCCACTAGGTACACTGAGTGTTTGCTAGTATAATGGCTTAGTTTAAAAAAGTTGGAGTGTTCAATGCAGGCAGACGTGCTGCAAATATCGTTACAATAGTGTGAATAGACAAAAGTACAATAGCCACGTTTAGGATGCCACTAGGTACACTGAGTGTTTGCTAGTATAATGGCTTAGTTTAAAAAGTTTGAGTGTGCAATGCAGGCAGACGTGCTGCAAATATGTTTACAATAGTGTGAATAGACAAAAGTACAATAGCCACGTTTAGGATGCCACTAGGTACACTGAGTGTTTGCTAGTATAATGGCTTAGTTTAAAAAAGTTGGAGTGTGCAATGCAGGCAGACGTGCTGCAAATATGTTTACAATAGTGTGAATAGACAAAAGTACAATAGCCACGTTTAGGATGCCACTAGGTACACTGAGTGTTTGCTAGTATAATGTCTTAGTTTAAAAAAGTTGGAGTGTGCAATGCAGGCAGACGTGCTGCAAATATCATTACAATAGTGTGAATAGACAAAAGTACAATAGCCACGTTTAGGATGCCACTAGGTACACTGAGTGTTTGCTAGTATAATGGCTTAGTTTAAAAAGTTTGAGTGTGCAATGCAGGCAGACGTGCTGCAAATATGTTTACAATAGTGTGAATAGACAAAAGTACAATAGCCACGTTTAGGATGCCACTAGGTACACTGAGTGTTTGCTAGTATAATGGCTTAGTTTAAAAAAGTTGGAGTGTGCAATGCAGGCAGACGTGCTGCAAATATCGTTACAATAGTGTGAATAGACAAAAGTACAATAGCCACGTTTAGGATGCCACTAGGTACACTGAGTGTTTGCTAGTATAATGGCTGAGTTTAAAAAAGTTTGAGTGTGCAATGCAGGCAGACGTGCTGCAAATATGTTTACAATAGTGTGAATAGACAAAAGTACAATAGCCACGTTTAGGATGCCACTAGGTACACTGAGTGTTTGCTAGTATAATGGCTTAGTTTAAAAAGTTTGAGTGTGCAATGCAGGCAGACGTGCTGCAAATATGTTTACAATAGTGTGAATAGACAAAAGTACAATAGCCACGTTTAGGATGCCACTAGGTACACTGAGTGTTTGCTAGTATAATGGCTTAGTTTAAAAAAGTTGGAGTGTGCAATGCATGCAGACGTGCTGCAAATATCATTACAATAGTGTGAATAGACAAAAGTACAATAGCCACGTTTAGGATGCCACTAGGTACACTGAGTGTTTGCTAGTATAATGGCTGAGTTTAAAAAAGTTTGAGTGTGCAATGCAGGCAGACGTGCTGCAAATATGTTTACAATAGTGTGAATAGACAAAAGTACAATAGCCACGTTTAGGATGCCACTAGGTACACTGAGTGTTTGCTAGTATAATGGCTTAGTTTAAAAAAGTTGGAGTGTGCAATGCAGGCAGACGTGCTGCAAATATCGTTACAATAGTGTGAATAGACAAAAGTACAATAGCCACGTTTAGGATGCCACTAGGTACACTGAGTGTTTGCTAGTATAATGGCTTAGTTTAAAAAAGTTGGAGTGTGCAATGCAGGCAGACGTGCTCTGCAAATGTCTTTGCACTAGTGGGACTATAGCAAAGTCCAGTAGCCACGTTTAGGATGCCACTAGGTACACTGAGTGTTTGCTAGTAAAATGGCTTAGTTTAAAAAAGTTGGAGTGTGCAATGCAGGCAGACGTGCTCTGCAAATGTCTTTGCACTAGTGGGACTATAGCAAAGTCCAATAGCCACGTTTAGGATGCCACTAGGTACACTGAGTGTTTGCTAGTAAAATTGCTTAGTTTAAAAAAGTTGGAGTGTGCAATGCAGGCAGACGTGCTCTGCAAATGTCTTTGCACTAGTGGGACTATAGCAAAGTCCAATAGCCACGTTTAGGATGCCACTAGGTACACTGAGTGTTTGCTAGTAAAATTGCTTAGTTTAAAAAAGTTGGAGTGTGCAATGCAGGCAGACGTGCTCTGCAAATGTCTTTGCACTAGTGGGACTATAGCAAAGTCCAATAGCCACGTTTAGGATGCCACTAGGTACACTGAGTGTTTGCTAGTATAATGGCTTAGTTATAATGAGTTGGAGTGTGCAGAGGACAAGAGGGTACAGTGGCAGGATTGTGGTGCTCTGGGTAAAGGAATGGAAGCCTGCCTTTCTATTCCCTCCTAATGGTGAAATGCAGGGAGGAAATCCCTGACCTGGGCTACACAGACGCTGTGGCTGTTTTCAGGACCTGTCACCTATGGCTCTCTGACCCTGCCGGTTTGAGCCCTTAAAAGGACTGCTATAAAGTGCTCTCCCTAAGCTGTCTAACGCTGTGTATGCAGCGCATACAGCTGTATCGGCGATAGGACTCAGGAGGACGGAGCTGCGACAGTGATGTCTGACACCAAAGACGCAGAAGGCAGATAATGGCGTCCTGGAGGAAAATGTCCGGTTTTATAATGCAGGGACATGTGACATGGACATCCTATCACACATGCCGTTGCTTCTCTGGCTCAAAGTCCACTTAGCTGTGTGTGTGTCTGGGATTGGCTGACATGCTGGCCCGCCCCACAAGACGCGCGCGCTTAGGGAAGGAAGACAAGAAAAAAAAAAAAAATGGCGATCGCCATTATAGAGACAGCAGTGATCTGAAGGCGCTGTTCACGCACACTATACACTGAAATGTCATAATAGTGTGATTCACAGAGTGACTTACACTATTACAGCAGAAACCAAGCTAGGATTTAGCTGGTTTTTTGCTGCTAGAACCGTTCTCGAACGTTTCTAGAACTATTGAGCTTTTGCAAAAAGCTCGAGTTCTAGTTCGATCTAGAACATGCCCCAAAATCACTCGAGCCTAGAACTGGAGAACCATGAACCACGAACCGCGCTCAACTCTAGTCCTAGCACAGATCCCTGCGGCCCCCCACTGCTAACTATTGTCCATTTAGAGAATGTACCATTTATGACTTTGTTTCCTATCTTTTAGCCAATTCCTTACCCAGTTGCATACAGTTTCCCCTACAATAAACTGAAAAGTGTAATCATTGTTCATTAAAGTCCTATAATTTGGACTATTTTTGGAGTGCCAAACAACAAGGTTGGGGATGCACAGCAATAAATAATGTTTCTCCGTTTTTATTTTTAGAGTGCTACTTACATTTTTTTTTATTTCTATATAGATAGCTAAGAACATGAAACATAAAAAGTTAATTATTTTGGTCTCCACTTTCCAGATGATTTTCCTAATGCACAAAGATGATGCAACCGTCATGTTACGATACAGGTACAATATATATTGTGATGCAAATCTACTGTAAATGGATACTTAGATCATAAAAGGACAGGCGTCATTTTTGGTTATAATGGGCAGTGGCTGCAGAGCAGGTTCTATAGGCTCAAGATCAATAAAATGTGAACATTATAGTAAAATGGAGAAATTAGAAGATTCGATATAACGTCATCACTTCTGTCATACGATGTTTACCAGGGGTGCAACTGCAGAACTCTAAAAATAATATCCATGTTTTATACTCTCTATCTTCCAGTCAATTTATCAACATGACTTGTAAGCAGACTGTAGAAAGCCGGCATATACTCCGTGTCACGTAATTAATGACTGGAGAATGAGGAACTCTGTAAACAATATATTTTAGCATGTGCTGCTCATTGATATCGCTGAGCTTTTTAGATGACATTTGCTTATATTAAATGACTTATCGCTTTACTTACTGTGGAGGCATCACCTGGTGAAGACGGTCTTGGTAAAATATGAAGGAGAAAGATGGGAGAATATCTAATTCATACACTGTAGATAAATCTGTATACAGGTATGGCCAGCCTTACCTTTCTGGAAATTTCATGAAGGATTCCAATTTTTCACAATTACAACTCAATCCATTATTGCAACAAGATTCACATCACACAAATAGACAATTACAGCATGAACAACTCTTGACAGACCACCGAAAAATATACACTACAGTTCAAAAGTTTGGGGTCACCCAGACAATTTTGTCTTTTCCATGAGAAATCATACTTTTATTTATCAAATGAGTTACATAATGAATAGAAAATATATTCCACACATTGACGAGGTTAGAAATAAGGATTTTTACTTGAAATAATTTCCTCCTTCGCACAGAATGCTCCTTTGCAGCAATTCCAGCTTTGCAGACCTTTGGCATTCTAGCTGTTATTTTGCTCAGGTAATCTGGAGATATTTCCCCCATGCTTCTAAAAGCCCCTCACACAAGTTGGATTGGCTTGATGGGCACTTTTTTGATTACATTGGTCAAGCTATATCCCAGAGTTGCCTCTTCACTGTAGACGTTGACACTGGCGTTTTGCAGGTACTATTTAATGAAGCTGCCAGTTGAGGACCTGTGAGGTGCCAAATTCTCAAACTAGAGACTCTAATGTAATTGCCTTGTTGCTCAGTTGTGCAGCGGGGTCTGCCACTTTTCTTTCTACTCTAGTTAGAACCTGTTTGTTCTCTCCTCTAAAGGGAGTAGTACCCACCCTTGTAGAAAATCTTCAGTTTCTTGGCAATTTATCACATGGAATATCCTCCATTTCTAAACTGTCGAATTTCATATAAAAGTTCTCTTTTTCTGGCCATTTTGAGCAATTAATGGAACCAATAAATGTAATGCTCCAGATTCTCAACTAGCTCAAAGGAAGGTCAATTTATAGCGTCTCTAATCAGCAAAACTGTTTTCAGCTGTGCTAACATACTTGTACAAGGGTTTTCAAGGGATTTCTAAGCATCCATTAGCCTTCTAACACAGTTAGCAAACACAATGTACCATTAGAACACTGGAGTGGTGATTGTTGGAAATGGGCCTCTATACACCTATGTAGATATTGCATTAAAATTAAGACGTTTGAAGCTAGAATAGTCATTTACCACATTAACAATGTATAGAGTGTATTTCTGTTTCATTTTATGTTAGGTTCATTGAAAAAAATGTGCTTTCCTTTCAAAAATAAGGAAATATCTAAGTGACCCTAAACTTTTGAACTATAGTGCATTTTAATGTTTCAACCCTAGTCACTAGGCATTATACATATATCACCCTATGTTGAGCTAAGAGAAACTTTTAAGAGCTTTCCAAACTTTCAAAAGTATGTAAAAATAGCAGCATGGCTGCTAAAAAAATCCTTATATGCACCCTTTTTCCTCTATTTTCGTTTATTTATTGGAAAACCCCTAGATGTGATAACATTTAAAAACGGCACCCCTCGAAGTATACAAAACTACTGTTATTTGGTTAACCCTTCAGGTGCTACACAGGAATCAAGTGGATTGGAAAAATGAAAACTTATTTTTTTTTGATTGATCAACCAAAAAACATTTCTGTGGAAAGGGAAACACAATTTGAAATTTATTTTAGAGGTCCTAAAAAAAAAACAAAAAAGAAAATGTAAAAAAAAAAACAGACACGCATTTCTTATTTGACCTTACATTTTTCCAGGATCTAAGCAAGAAAATAATGTAAATATGATATTAAAATTATGCCCTGTGAATAGAGAGAAAAATTGAGGCAAACATTTTTTGAATATCACAAGGAGAACATTTTTTTTTAACTGAAATTGTACAATAAAACCCCAAAATATGCCTGTTAAGTAACTATGGAAAATGTCAAAGTTTGGAACTGGTTATTACCTATAAACCTTGAATTATTTTTTCTTATTTCAGGGTTACTCTTCAGCTCCAATTAGGTGACATCTTCCTGTTCAGCTACAAGTGTGCTGCTATCACATGAATATTCATAGGATGTTAAGTACGGCTGTCAGTCCACTCGACTGTCATTTACATTACTTGTAGAACGTTGCTCAGCCTTGTAGAGCTATATACAGTACATTAACCAATAACTGTACTATAAAGTGTGATTATTTTTAATAACTTACATTGTAATATTATTTTTATATATTCAGTCTATACAGAAATCACTGCCAACAATTCACTGACAAAGATTTTTATATATGTATATACATATATGAGAAACGGGTTTATGCCGCGCTCAAGAATCACTGTATCCAAGGAATTTACTTTAAAACTCTTTTTTTATTTCAGTTCCAACGCGTTTCAGAGACATATACCGTCTCCTTCTTCAGGGAAAAGAGAAAATGTCAAGGAAAAGGACATTTTCTCTTTTCCCTGAAGAAGGAGACGGTATATGTCTCTGAAACGCGTTGGAACTGAAATAAAAAAAGAGTTTTAAAGTAAATTCCTTGGATACAGTGATTCTTGAGCGCGGCATAAACCCGTTTCTCATATATGTATATACATATATAAAAATCTTTGTCACGATCATCTCGGGGCCGCTGCTTGGAACCACGCTGACACTCACAGGCTTTTCAAGGGGTTGTGACTGGCACAACCTCATCAGGTGAGTGTTCTCATTCGTGTTTTTCTAAACGGTTATTGCCGGGTAAGACCCTATTTGCGCCTTTTGTTTCCTCATCTCTAGCAACAATTCACTGAGAAAGATGACAGTTTTAAGAAATAAAAATTTTGGAGTGGCACTATCCGGGATATACAGTGACCTGTTCTATGACTTTGTCCTGTTGCCTGAGGACTGCCAATATCTGACATAGATTTACTTTTTGTTTCCTGTAGATTATTTTGAAAAAATAAACCAAGTTTCTTTTTGTCAACATAACTTGAATGATAATAAATACTTTTTATAAAGTTTTTTTCTATGTATGTATATATATATAGTATTCAACCCCCTGCAGATTTAGCAGGTTTACACATTCGGAATTAACTTGGCATTGTGACATTTGGACTGTAGATCAGCCTGGAAGTGTGAAATGCACTGCAGCAAAAAAGAATGTTATTTCTTTTTTTATTTTTTTTTTAAATTGTGAAAAGTTTATTCAGAGGGTCATTTATTTTTCAACCCCTCAAACCACAAGAATTCTGTTTGGTTCCCCTAAAGTATTAAGAAGTATTTCAGGCACAAAGAACAATGAGCTTCACATGTTTGGATTAATTATCTCTTTTTCCAGCCTTTTCTGGCTAATTAAGACCCTCCTCAAACATGTGAACAGCACTCATACTTTGTCAACATGGGAAAGACAAAGGAGCATTCCAAGGCCATCAGAGACAAGATCGTGGAGGGTCACAAGGCTGGCAAGGTGTACAAAACCCTTTCCAAGGAGTTGGGCCTACCTGTCTCCACTGTTGCGAGCATCATCTGGAAGTGGAAGGCTTATGGAACTACTGTTAGCCTTCCACAGCCTGGACAGCCTTTGAAAGTTTCCACCCGTGCCGAGGCCAGGCTTGTCCGAAGAGTCAAGGCTAACCCAAGGACAACAAGGAAGGAGCTCCGGGAGGATCTCATGGCAGTGGGGACATTGGTTTCAGTCAATACCAAAAGTAACGTACTCCACCACAATGGTCTCCGTTCCAGACGAGCCCGTAAGGTACCTTTACTTTCAAAGCGTCATGTCAGTTTGCTCATGATCACTTGGAGGACTCTGAGACAGACTGGTTCAAGGTTCTCTGGTCTGATGAGACCAATATCGAGATCTTTTGTGCCAACCACACACGTGACGTTTGGAGACTGGACGGCACTGCATACGACCCCAAGAATACCATCCCTACAGTCAAGCATGGTGGTGGCAGCATCATGCTGTGGGGCTGTTTCTCAGCCAAGGGGCCTGGCCATCTGGTCCGCATCCATGGGAAGATGGATAGCACGGCCTACCTGGAGATTTTGGCCAAGAACCTCCGCTCCTCCATCAAGGATCTTAAGATGGGTCATCATTTCATCTTCCAACAAGACAACGACCCAAAGCACACAGCCACGAAAACCAAGGCCTGGTTCAAGAGGGAAAAAATCAAGGTGTTGCAGTGGCCTAGTCAGTCTCCTGACCTTAACCCAATTGAAAACTTGTGGAAGGAGCTCAAGATTAAAGTCCACATGAGACACCCAAAGACCCTAGATAACTTGGAGAAGATCTGCATGGAGGAGTGGGCCAAGATAACTCCAGAGACCTGTGCCGGCCTGATCAGGTCTTATAAAAGACGATTATTGATAACAGAGAGTAGTGAAGTAGGGCTTTCAAAGCCGCGCCAATGACCGCTATGACCGATTGTAAGATTAATGTTACTTTTTATTTCATATTCAGGTCAACGCGTTTCTGGAGTCTCTGCTCCCTTCCTCAGGACATACAGGAAAAAGTACATCAAATCTGCTGGAAACACGAGGAATATAAGATCTATATACACTCCGTCACTGTGACGTCAAAACCCAGGCTCCTTTACAAAAAATCGGCAGGAAAAAAAACATACATATAAAGATAATCATGATGTAGTACAATAATATAGAAAAGATTTACAGGAACACACAAATGAACATATAGCTGTAATGTGTCACAAAACACGAAGTATCAATAACTTTGATTTTGAAAGAAAAATGTGTCTTTTATGTGTATGAAAAAAACAGGGGGGGGTGAACCCTTTCACATTTTTTAAAATAAAATGACTATCGGCCAGTCTCGAACCCTTTAGGTTATTGCATATTAAGTGAAACAGAATCCCAGTGAGACCTGTACCTATGTCTCCACCACAAATTTTGTAAAGTGCACATAGGAGATAGGTACCAAGGAAAGGATAGATATATCAAATGCAGAAGTGAGGAAAGATACAAATAATCCTTATTGGAACAGAGTTTCGAGACTGACTCACTGTAATTTTACCACTATATGTAAAATGGACCTTTTTTTATACATAAAAGACACATTTTTTATTATACATTTTTTATGTCAAAATTCATGTAATGTTGTTGCATATGACACATCATAGTAATATGTTTTCTGATGAATTTCGGGAATTCCTGTTATTTTACTACAGGATGACCATTTTATATTTACTTTTGGATGTGAGCATTTTATTCTTTTTAATCATCAGGTCACACCTTTCTTCATAGGGATATATCTGTACACGTATATTTCAAAGATACTGTTATCATCCCATATTATTTTTCATTGGTTTTATTATTATTATTACATATAATGCACAATGAACTTTGAATATATTTCCCACCTGTCAGAATGACGGGTTATGAGGGTGGTCTCCAGATTCCTGTATTTTTC
Organism: Anomaloglossus baeobatrachus; assembly: GCF_048569485.1. Lineage (NCBI taxonomy): Eukaryota > Metazoa > Chordata > Amphibia > Anura > Aromobatidae > Anomaloglossus > Anomaloglossus baeobatrachus. Next base: position 603,375,471 of record NC_134356.1, on the reverse strand, counting down.
TCGGAGCTTTGTCTTGGGGTACACACTAGCTCCTTATCTTATTCTCTGACATGCGCACTTTGTTTTTTCCCACGCTCTGAACTTTATTCACCCGCCTCCGGCGTTCACGCTAGGATATTTACGCCTTTGGAGTATAGTAGCCGTACTGGTGTTTATTTGTATCTTTCCTCACTTCTGCATTTGATATATCTATCCTTTCCTTGGTACCTATCTCATATGTGCACTTTACAACATTTGTGGTGGAGATATAGGTACAGGTCTCACTGGGATTCTGTTTCACTTAATATGCAATAATCTAAGGGGTTCGAGAATGACCGATAGTCATTTTATTTTAAAAAATGTGAAAGGGTTCGCCCCCCCCCCTGTTTTTTTCATACACACAAAAGACACATTTTCCTTTCAAAATCAAATTTATTGATGCTTAAGTGTTTTGTGACACATTACAGCTATATGTTCAATTGTGTGTTCCTGTAAATCTTTTCTATATTATTGTACTACGTCATGATTATCTTTATATGTATGTTTTTTTTCCCGCCGATTTTTTGTAAAGGAGGCTGGTTCTTGACGTCACAGTGAAGGAGTGTATATAGATCTTGTATTCCTCGTGTTTCCAGCAGATTTGATGTACTTTTTCCTGTATGTCCTGAGGAAGGGAGCAGAGACTCCAGAAACGCGTTGACCTGAATATGAAATAAAAAGTAACATTAATCTTACAATCGGTCATAGGCGCGGCTTTGAAAGCCCTACTTCACTACTCTCTGTTATCAGCCATCCTGGGTGCTGCTGCCGTTGACCTGGATTCCATGCATGCATAGTAGTTGTGACTTTCACAACTCGATTTGGTGAGTGTATTTACTCTTATCACCCCGTATTTACTCGGGTAAGACCCTATTGCGCTTCTTTTTCCACAGTTCTTGCTTCTAAAAGACGATTATTAGCTGTAATTGCAAACAAGGGTTATTCCACAAAATATTAAACCTAGGGGTTGAATAATAATTGACCCACACTTTTATGTTGAAAATTTATTAAAATTTAACTGAGCAACATAACTTGTTGGTTTGTAAGATTTATGCATCTGTTAATAAATCCTGCTCTTGTTTGAAGTTTGCAGGCTCTAACTTATTTGCATATTATCAAACCTGCTAAATCTGCAGGGGGTTGAATACTACTTGTAGGCACTGTATATAGATCTAATATATAAAGCTGAATGTGTGTATGTGTGTGTGTGTGTGTGTGTGTATGTCCGGGATTGGCATCTGCACCGTCGCAGCTACAGCCACAAAATTTTGCACACTCACACGTCTGGACCCCGAGAGTGTCATAGGCTATGTTTTGAGGGGAAATTTTAACCCCACGCATTAGTTATTCGCCAAAAAACCTGCCTCCATTAAAGCGAATGGAGTTGGGAGCCACAGTGCAGCCAGAACTTCAGAAGAATGCGCAGCCACGCCCTTATATGGAATGTTGGCATGTCACAATGCAGCCAGGGATAGAGACAGACACAGACAGGGAAAGAGGCAGACAGACAGGGTAAGAAACAGACATAGACATGGTAAGAGACAGACACAAAGAGACAGACACAGACAAAGACAGAGACAGACACAGGGAAACAGACAGACAGGGAAAGAAAGGGAAAGAGACAGACAGGGTAAGAGACAGACAAAGACAGGTAAAGAGACAGACAGAGACAGACACAGGGAAAGAGACAGAGGGAAAGAGGGAAAGAGGCAGACAAGGAAAGAGAGGGAAAGAGATAGACAGGGAAAGAGACAGACAGGGAAAGAGACAGACAGGGAAAGAGACAGGCAGGGAAAGAGACAGGCAGGGAAAGAGACAGGCAGGGAAAGTGACAGAGATAGATAGACAGACAGGGAAAGAGATTGAGACAGACGGAGAAAGAGACATAGACAGTCAGAGACAGGCAGGGAAAGAGACAAACATACAAAGAGAGAGAGAGACAGAGAGATATATACAGAGGGGGAGACAGAGAATGGGAGAGAAACAGAGAGACAGTTACCGTATTTTTCGCTTTATAAGACGCACTTTTGTTCCCCCAAATTTTGGGGGAAAGTAGGGGGTGTGTCTTATAAGCCGAATATACGGGGGGGTTATATATATATGTACACTGCAGGGTCCAGGGGAGTTGGGGGCGCTGTGCTGGGGGCAGGTGAACGCTGCGGCGGCAGCATTTGATCTCCTGCTCCCGCTCCTATAATATGCACAGCCGCTGTCCATCTCCGGTGGTGCTGAAATCGCACCGCAGTGACGGGCTGAGGGAGCGGTGCATATAATTTGTCCCTGCACCCCCCTGTGATGGCACATGTCCCCCCTGTGTTAGATTTGGCCCCCCATGCTGCTGCTCATTCTAAAATAAAAAAGCTTTACTTACCCCCTCCAGCGTTTCTCCCCGTGTCCCTGCTTCCACTGTGAGCAGGCACGCAGAGATCTCACTCTGCTGTACCGATCACATGACCGGCCGAGAACCAGGAAGTGGAGGAACAGAAGCACGGAGGGAGCTCAGCGCTGGAGGAGGTAAGGAAAAAGTGTTTTGTTTTACTATGGGCAGCAGCCTGGGGGCGATATCTAACACAGGGGGACTTGTGCGATCTATAGAGGCCATGGGCAGCACCATGGGGGCGATATCTAGCACAGGGGGACTTGTGCGATCTATAGGGGCTTTGGGCAGCAGCATGGGGGCGCTATCTAACAGGGGAACGTGTGCAATCCATAGGGGGCCATAGGCAGCACAGGGGAACATATGCAATCCATAGGGGACCATAGGCAACCCAGGGGAACATGTCCAATCCATAGGGGACCATAGGCAGCATAGGAGAATGTATGCAATCCATAGGGGGGCATAGGCAGCACAGGGAAATGTGTGCAATCCATAGGGGCCCATAGGCAGCACAGGGGAACGTGTGCAATCCATAGGGGACCATAGGCAGCACAGGGGAATGTATGCAATCCATAGGGGGCCATAGGCAGCACAGGGGAATGTATGCAATCCATAGGGGGCCATAGGCAGCACAGAGGAACGTGTGTTTTCAAGGGGGCTATATTCAATATAAGGGGGCCATATCCAGATTAAGGGGGCTAATTTTAGGATGGGGGGCTATGAGGGACATATACCCTATATGATTTGTTAGAGGGACACTGGCATTATAAGATGGACTCCATTTAACATTAAAAAAAAAATTCTCTTTTCCTTCACCAAATTCGGGGGGTGCGTCTTATAATCAGGTGCGTCTTATAAAGCGAAAACACGGTACTATCCCGGGCGTTAATACATTCTATTTATACATTCTATCCCGGGAATGTTAATACATTCTATTTTGTTAACAACAGTTATTAACCCGAGCGAAGCCGGGTAGTACAGCTAGTATATATATATATATATATATATATATATATATATATATATAAAAATATATATATATATGCATCTCAATAAATTAGAATATATTACAAAAGTTAATTTATTTATTTATTTTGGTAATTCAATACAAAAAGAGAAGTGCTTATATTATATAGAGTTATTGCACACAAAGTGATCTATTTGAAGTGTTTATTTCTGTCAATGTTGATGATTATGGCTTACAGCCAATGAAAACCCAAAAGTCATTATCTCAGAAAATTAGAATAATTACAATAAAACACCTGCAAAGGCTTCCTAAGCGCTTAATAATGGTCCCTTAGTATGGTTCTGTAGGCTACACAATCATGGAGAACACTGCTGACTAGACAGATGTCCAGAAGGCAGTCATTGACACACTCAAGAAGGAGGGTAAGCCACAAATGGTCATTGCTAAAGAAGCTGGATGTTCTTAGAGTGCTGTAACCAAGCATATTAATGGAAAGTTGTGTGGAAGGAAAAAATGTGGTAGAAAAAGGTGCACAAGCAACCGGGATAACTGCAGCCTTGATAGGATTGTTAAGAAAAAGCCATTCAAAAAATTGGGGGAGATTCACAAGGAGTGGACTGCTGCTGGAGTCAGTGCTTCAAGAGCCAGCACACACAGACGTATCCAGGACATGGGCTACAAGTGTCGTATTCCTTGTTTCAGACCACTCATGACCAATAGACTCCAGAAGCGTCTTACCTGGGCCAAGGAGAAAAAGAACTAGACTGTTGCTCAGTGGTCCAAGGTGTTGCCTTCAGATTAAAGTAAATTTTGCATTTCATTTGGAAATCAAGGTCCCAGAGTCTGGAGGAAGAGTGGAGAGGCCACAATCCAAGCTGCTTGAGGTCTAGTGTGAAGTTTCCACAATCAGTGATGGTTTGGGGAGCCATGTCATCTGCTGGAGTAGGTCCACTGTGTTTTATCAAGATCAAAGTCGGTACAGCTGTCTACCAGGAAATTTCAAAGCACTTCCTGCTTCTCTCTGCCTGCAAGCTTTTTTGAGATGGACATTTCATTTTCCAGCAGGACTTGACACCTGTCCACACTGCCAAAAGTACCAGTACCTGGTTTAATAACCACAGTATCACTGTGCTTGATTGGTCAGCAAACTCGCCTGACCTAAACGCCATAGTGTATTGTCAAGACGAAGATGAGAGACCCCAGACCCAACAATGCAGACGAGCTGAAGGCTGCTATCAAAGCAACCTGAGCTTCCATAACACCTCAGCAGTGCCACAGGCTGATCGCCACCACGCCACTCTTCATTGATGAAGTAATTCATGCAAAAGGAGCCCCGACCAAGTATTAAGGCATTTACTGTACAGACGTTTCAGTAGGCGCCAACATTTCTGAGTGTAAGATTTTTTCAGCTGGTCTTATATAATATTCTAATTTTCTGAGATAATGACCTTTGGGTTCTCATTGGCTGTAAGCCATAATCATCAACATTGACAGAAATAAACACTGGAAATGGATCACTCTGAAATAAATTAAATTTTTGATGATATTCTAATTTTTTGAGATGCACCTGTGTGTATATATATAACAGGTTGTTCTGGGGGTTCAGTTGCAGTTTTGGTATTTTAGTTGTCCTACCAAAAGGGGTTCTCTCACCTTCTTTGATATGTAAAATTGCAAGGTACTTGTAATAACTAGAGATGAGCCAGCCTCTAAAGGCTCGAGTTCAGTTTGGTTCGTGGAACGGAGGCCGCTTTCGAGTTCGGTTCGGCGAACAATTCAACGAACCTCTCGAACCCCATTGAAAACAATGGGAGGCATACACAAAAAAACATTATAAATGTACACATACAGTTAATAAACATTGCCATAACACTTACAGGTCCCCGCGATGCGTCCTGCACTCTGCCTCCCGCCGCTTTTCCTTCCAATAATCGCTGCGTCCTCCCGGTAACCAGCACTGATGATAGGACCTTCCGTGACATCAAAATAAGCATGTGACCAGTCACGTGTCTATTATCTCATTGGCTACAGACTGGTCACATGGCTATGACGTCATGCTAGGTCCTGTCATTGCACTCTCTCACCGGTACACGGTGATCGTTCCAGCATCTCCGTATACCGGCGAAATGCTCTGGTACATGGTCGACTCCCGTTCTACTTCCCCGTTACGTTATTCAATGGATGCCACAGCCGGTCAATAACGGAGATCACCATTGCTATAGTAACCCGCCTGTCAGCGGTGTCGTCACCGCTTACAGCCGGCAGCCTCTGCTCACTGACTGAATGAATAGACTGCAGTGCACGGGGAGCAGCAGCGTCCTTCCTCCCATGCAGCACTGTCTGATGTAGCAGAGCTGCATGGGTTGAAAGAGAAAGAAGACAGAAGACCATGGATCGTGGAGGGATGCGAGGGAGTAATGAACATGGAGTCTCTAATGTGTCTGTGTATTTATTTCTATTAAAGTATTTTTTCTCTGTGTGGTGTCTTTTTTTTAACCCTTTATTGGAGATTCTTAATGGCCGGGTCAAACTTGCCTGACATTAAGAATCTCTGACTTAATACTAGCTAGTAAAATAAAGCTAGTATTAACTCATTATTACCCAGCAAGCCACCCATCACCAGAGCAGCTGGAAGAGTTGAATAAAGCGCCAGATGATGGCGCTTCTATGAATGCACCATTTTCTTGGGCGGCTGTGGACTGCAATTCGCAGCAGAGGGGCCCAGAAACCTCGGGCTAACCTGTGCTGAAAATTCCAATCCCCAGCTGCCTAGTTGTACCTGGCTGGACACAAAAATGTGGCGAAGCTCATGTCAATTTTTTTTTAATTACTTCATGAAATTTATGAAATAATTAAAAAAAGGGCTTCCCTATTTTTTTTGTTCCCAGCCAGGTACAAATAGGCAGCTAGGGGTTGGGGGCAGCCGTACCTGCCTGCTGGATCTGGCTATCATACAAAAATATTGCAAAACCCACATCATTTTTTTTGTGGGCAAAAAACTCCTTCATACAGTCCTGGATGAAGTATCTTCCTGAGTCTTGTAGTTTTTGCCCAACCAAAAAATTACGTGGGCTTCGCCATGTTTTTGTAGGCTAGCCAGGTACAGCAGGCAGCTGCGGGCCACCCCCAACCCCCAGCTGCCTATTTGTACCCGGCTGGGAACCAAAAATATAGGGAAGCCCTTTTTGTTTTTAATTAATTCATGAATTTCATGAAATAATTTAAAAAAAAAATGACATGGGCTGCGCCCAAATTTTGTGTCCAGCCAGGTACAACTAGGCAGCTGGCGATTGGAATCCGCAGCTCAGGGTGCTCAAGCTTTCTGGGCACCCCTGCTAAGAATTGCAGTCTGCAGCCGCCCCAGAAAAGGGCGCTTTCATAGAAGCGCCATCTTCTGGCGCTGTATCCAACTCTTTCAGCTGCCCTGGTGACAGGTGGCTCGCTGGGTAATAATGGGGTTAGGGCTAGCTGTATATTATCAACTGGCCCTAAGCCCGAAATTCATGGTGTCATGCCAATATTAAACATGGCCACCATGATTTTCTAGTACAGTTAAAAAAAAACACAACACATTAAATTTTTTTTATTAGAAATAAAATACAACACAATTAGTGACTCCATCTTTATTGAAATAAAGAACCCCCCCTTCTCTTCATATGCTACGTGGAGAGGACACAGATCGCTCCCTGTTGTCTTCATGTAGCAGAGCTAGCAGAGCTGACAGTGTCGTGTGGATTACTTCGGACCTGGATTGTTGTTTTGGAAATAATAAAATGGTGAAAGAGGGTGTTTTTTTTGCCTTTTATACAAAATAAAGGATTTTTTGCTGTGTGTGTTTCTTTACTTTCACTTAAAATTTAATCATGGAAGGTGTCTCGGGGAAACGCCTGGCATGATTAAACTCATTATTACCCAGATTGCCACCGCACCAGGGCAATTCGGGATGAGCTGGGTGGTGTCCCGGGACTGTCGCATCTAATTGATGCAGCAATTCCGGGTGGCTGCTGAGTGATATTGTTAGGGTGGCGCTCCCCATCCTGACAATCCCAGCCTCCAGCCGTGTGGCTTTATCCTGGCTGGTATCAAAATTTGGGGGAACCACATTTTTTTTTTTTTTAATTTATTTATTTATTTTACTGCATGATACAGATCTGCCCGCCGGCAGCTGTGATTAGTTGCAGGGAGACAGCTGTCACTCATCGGGGGGCGTGTCTGACTGCAACCAATCATGGGCGCCGGTGGGCGTGGAAAGCACGGAATACCTGATTGAATAATGAAGCGGAAGCTATTTTCTAAAGAGGAAAAGACGCCGCAGATTTGTGACAGCCGTGCAGCGAGGTGATCGGTGAGTAGGAAAGAGAGAGGGATTGTGCTGGGGACGCAGGACACATGCAGATAGCAACGTGTGCACATAGCCTTATTGTGAAAAGCCACGTTTTTGTTGATCGAACCGTTCTCGAACCTAACTCGAGCTGTCGAGCTTTTAGCAAAAAGCTCGAGTTCGAGCTCGAACACCCTCCAAAATCACTCGAACATGAAATTGGCGAACTTCAAACATCGCTCTTTTCTAGTAATAACAAGCAACTTTGTTACTTACCTTTTAGTGATGAGCGAGTATGCTTGTTACTACTCGGTACTCGCACGAGTATCACTGTACTTGGGCTACTCGGCGGGGACCGAGTAATCTCGCGATACTCGTGCTGTACTCGTGGTCTTCATCCCTGCATGTTGGCGCTCTTTTGAGAGCCAGCCCTCATGCAGGGATTGGCTGGCAGACCACTGCAATGCCACAGCCCTGTTAGTTGTGGAATTGCAGTGATTGGCCAGCCTGCACAGCGTGACCGAGCCTTTATACCGGCGGGCGCGCTGTGCTCTGCACACAGCCATCCAGACAGTCAGTGCAGGGATAGTGTTGCTGCTTCAGGGAAAGGTTTGCGGCCCTTTATAGTTATTTCTGTAGCAGGGCTGCAAACAGTGTGACCAGAAGTCCTTCTCAGGACTATTATAGTTGTATACAGGCAGGCAGGGTATAGCCAGGTCGGAGTACAGTAGCAGAGTCCTTCTCAGGACTATTGTTGCTGTATACAGGCAGGGTATAGCCAAATCAGAATACAGGCTAGTGACCAGAAGAGTCCTTGTCAGGACTATTGTAGCAGTATACACGCAGGCAGGCAGGGTATATAGCCATTCCTAGTGGTGACCGTATACCAGCCTTCATCATATCTGGGGCTGGTGTACACAGTCTAAAACAGTCCTGATAGTGTCAGACTTCTCAGCAATTGTCGCTCCTAAAAACCTGTTAGGTTCTTAGTGCGTCCGTGCTTGCATTTAAAAACTGCACGTGTGTGCCTGTCGGTGGCAGCGTACAGGTGCACATTTTGCACAAACTATTATATAACGCACAAGTCTAGTGAATAATACACGTCAGTCAGCAGTGTCTGATAGTGTCAGACTTCTCAGTAATTGTCACTCCTAACAACCTGTTAGGTTCTTAGTGCGTCCGTGCTTGCATTTAAAAACCGCACGTGTGTGCCTGTCGGTGGCAGCGTACAAGTGCACGTTTTGCACAAACTATTATATAACGCACAAGTCTAGTGTATAATACACGTCAGTCAGCAGTGTCTGATAGTGTCAGACTTCTCAGTAATTGTCGCTCCTAAAAACCTGTTAGGTTCTTAGTGCGCCCGTGCTTGCATTTAAAAACCGCATGTGTGTGCCTGTCGGTGGCAGCGTACAGGTGCGCTTGTGTGCGTTTTGCACAAACTTGGATATAACGCACAAGTCTAGTGAATACACGTCAGCACAATGCAAAATGCGCAAGGGTGTTGGCAACGAACAAGGAAGTGGACGTGATGGTGGTGCAGGCAGAGGCCGAGGTCGTGGGCAAGCTCTAATTTCGCCACAACAAAGGGCCACATCTACTCGCTCGCACGTCCTGTCCCAAATTCTTGGGGACCGCAGCAGTACACCGCTCTTGAACCAAGACCAGTGTCAACAGGTTGTTAGTTGGATAGCGGATAATGCTTCCAGTCAGATTGGCACCACCACAAACACTCTGTCTTCCGCACGGTCAAGTGTCAGTAGCCGTGATACTGCACCGCACATTTCAGAACCTGAACCTCCTTCCTACCACAAGGCTGAGTACACGTCCTCGGACATTACTGATCCCACACTTGGACACTCGGAAGAGCTGTTCACGTTTCCATTCGCACATTCTGGCCTCTCGCCAGCTCATGTTGAAGTGGGTCATGAGGAGATCGTATGTACAGATGCCCAAATATTTGAGCAGCCACGTTCTCACGAAGTTGGCAACGTGTCTCAACAAGGGGTGGACGATGATGAGACACAATTGTCAGGAAGTCAGGAGGAGGAGCAGGGTGCGGAAGAGGAAGACGACGTGGTGGATGATCCAGTAACTGACCCAACCTGGCAGGAGGATATGCAGAGCGAGGACAGCAGTGCACAGGGGGAGGGAGGCGTAGCATCCCAACAGGCAGTAAGAAGCAGGGTGGTGGCTCCAGGCAGAAGTCAGGCAACCGTTCCCCGGAACAACAACACGACACAAGGTGCCTGTACAAATGTTAGGTCTTCCCGAGTCTGGCAGTTTTTTAAGTTGGCTCCAGATGATTCTAAAAAGGCCATTTGCAACACCTGCCGTGCCAGCATCAACAGGGGTACCAAAACTAGCAGCCTGACCACCACCAGCATGATCAGGCACATGTCAGCCAAGCACCCGACTTTGTGGGAAGTACAACAGAGTCGATGAGCAGTGCTTGCTGATGTCACTGCTACGTCATCGCTTGTTGTGCATGCGAGCCAATCCCCTGTCCATGCTGCCTGCGAACAAGCCTCCTCCGGTCCTGCACCTGCAGTTGCCTACGCAGAAATAACACCATCATCAAGCACGTCCTTGTCCCAGCGCAGCGTTCAGCTATCCATTCAGCAAACCTTTGAACGCAGGCGCAAATACACTGCCAACGCCCCACATGCCACAGTTCTAAATGCGAACATTTCGCGACTGCTTGCGCTGGAATTGTTGCCTTTTAGGCTGGTGGAGACAGAAGCATTCCGCGACCTGATGGCGGCAGCTGTCCCACGTTACTTGGTCCCCTGCCGCCACTATTTCTCCCGGTGTGCCGTCCCCGCATTGCATAACCACGTGTCACAAAACATCACACGTGCCCTGAACAATGCTGTTTCACCCAAAGTCCACCTAACCACAGACACGTGGACAAGTGCTTGTGGCCAAGGCCGCTACAGCTCGTTGACGGCACACTGGGTTAATATTGTGGAAGCTGGGACCCAGTCTGAGTGAGGGACGGAACACGTCCTTCCCACACCAAGGTTTGCAGGCCCTACCTCAGTCAGGGTTTCACCCACACTCTACAGCTCCGGAATGTCATGCTCTTCAGCCTCCTCCTCCTCCTGCGCATCCTCATCCACTTTACCCTCCACGCCAGTCCCAAGCTGGAAGCACTGCAGGACTGCCTCGGCGAAGCGGCAACAGGCTGTGCTGAAGCTAATCTGCATAGGTGACAAACCCCACAATGCAGAAGAGGTGTGGACAGCTCTGAAACAGCAGGCAGATCACTGGCTCACACCTCTGAACCTAAAGCCAGGAAAGGTCGTGTGTGACAATGGCCGGAACCTTGTGGCGGCTTTGAGGCGAGGCCAGCTGACACATGTTCCATGCGTGGCCCATGTGCTCAAACTCGTGGTTCAGCGGTTTCTAAAGTCATACCCAGAGCTGTCTGATCTGCTGGTAAAAGTTCGCCGCCTGTCTGCACATTTTCGAAAGTCACCTAATGCTTCAGCCAGCCTTGCCGGCTTTTTAGCGCCGTTTGCATCTTCCGGCTCACAGACTGGTGTGTGAAGTCCCCACGCATTGGAATTCAACTCTGCACATGTTGGTCAGGATATGTGAGCAGAAGAGGGCAGTTGTTGAGTACCTGCATCACCTAAGCCGTCGGGAAATGGGTCAAACGCCACACATAACACCTGAGGAGTGGAGATGGATGTCCGACCTATGTACCATCCTTCAAAACTTTGAGGACTCCACCAAGATGGTGAGTGGTGATGACGCCATTATTAGCGTCACCATACCGCTTCTCTGCCTTCTAAAACGGTCTCTGCTCAAAAACAAACATGATGCATTGCAGGCGGAGCGCGATGAGTTGGAGCAAGAAACAGTAGTGGGTGTGGGTGATAACACACAGCCCAGCCTCGTCTCATCACAACGTGCAGTGGAGGACTATGACGAGGAGGAGGATGAAGACATGGAGCAACTCTCCGGCCAAATTGAGGATATGACATGCACACCAGTCATATCCTCGGTTCAGCGTGGCTGGCTAGAGGACAGGGTAGATGAGGAGGAAACGCGTCGAGGCGATATGAGAGCATGCAATTAAAGGGAAGTAAACTTTTTCTCCTTGGGTGTATTTTGTTCACCTGCATATGCTTGGCATATTAAATGCCTATCTGAATTTCCTTGGACACTGCACTGGTTATACTTTGCCTTGATTGGGGTTGTGTAGTGTCTATCAAGAGAATAGATCTATATGTTCTTTGATGAGTGTTTCCATGCATTATGGCCACAGCAGATCAGGACAGGGGAGGAATTACTAGCTGACGGAATAGTGCACATTGTGTTCAGTTGTGATTCCCCTTTTTCTGGTCCTGTATAGTTGTTTTCAATAACCTGGAAGCAATTTGTAGTCTGACATATATAGAAAACCATTTTTTTCAATGCTTTAAGGGCATAATAAAGTATGAGATATATTGAAAATCACTAATATCTTGTATGCATGACTACCATTGTATGGCCACCAAGAGTGTATTTATATTTAATTCACTATTCAGTTAGGGTTTAGTGAGGGACAGCTGACGTGGAACGGGGGCGCCCAAAACAGTTACGGCGTCAAACCCTCCGTTGGTAGGTAGGAGCAAGGTCCCCTTAGGGATTTGTAGGGACCCCATATATTTCAGCTCCTCCTCTCATGTGACCCTATGTGTGCAAATATCACGGGGTGTTTTTTCAATTTTTAATACATATCAATAAAGATAGTCAATTTTAATTGGAATTTGAGGTTAATCCGTTTGTGTATATTGAACTCAATCCGACCATACTGAATTTTTTCTCAGGATATGTGAGCAGAAGAGGGCAGTTGTTGAGTACCTGCATCACCTAAGCCGTCGGGAAATGGGTCAAACGCCACACATAACACCTGAGGAGTGGAGATGGATGTCCGACCTATGTACCATCCTTCAAAACTTTGAGGACTCCACCAAGATGGTGAGTGGTGATGACGCCATTATTAGCGTCACCATACCGCTTCTCTGCCTTCTAAAACGGTCTCTGCTCAAAAACAAACATGATGCATTGCAGGCGGAGCGCGATGAGTTGGAGCAAGAAACAGTAGTGGGTGTGGGTGATAACACACAGCCCAGCCTCGTCTCATCACAACGTGCAGTGGAGGACTATGACGAGGAGGAGGATGAAGACATGGAGCAACTCTCCGGCCAAATTGAGGATATGACATGCACACCAGTCATATCCTCGGTTCAGCGTGGCTGGCTAGAGGACAGGGTAGATGAGGAGGAGGAGGAGGAGGAGGAGGACAGCATGTTCAGTCATCGTGTTGGTCAGGATACTGAAGTACTGGCTGTTAAGAGTCTGGCGCACATGGCTGACTTTATGGTAAGCTGCCTGTCTCGTGACCCTCGCGTTAAGAACATCTTGGCCGACAATCATTACTGGTTGGTAACACTGTTAGACCCACGCTACAAGGAGAACTTTTTGTCTCTTATTCCCGAGGCGGAGAGGTCAGCCAAAATGCAGCAGTTCCGGAAAGCCATAGTCACGGAAGTAGGCAAAGCATTCCCCTCACAAAACGCTAGCGGCATAGGTCAGGAATCAGTGGACAACCAAGGCGTACAGCCGAGAGGGGAACAAGTCCAATCCGCCAGAGGTAGGGGAACAGTCTTTAAGATGTGGGACAGTTTTCTCAGCCCCTCGCGTACCACAGCCCCTGAGGTGCGGGGTAGTGCCACAAGAAATCCTAAGTTTGCCCAGATGCTCAAGAAGTACCTTGCAGATCGAACAACTGTACTCCAACATTCCTCTGTGCCTTACAATTATTGGGTATCCAAGGTGGACACGTGGCATGAATTGGCTCTCTACGCCTTGGAAGTCCTGGCCTGCCCTGCCGCTAGCGTTTTGTCAGAGCGTGTTTTTAGTGCCGCAGGTGGAATCATTACAGATAAACGCACCCGCCTGTCAACTGAAAATGCTGACAGGCTGACTCTGATCAAGATGAACAAGGGTTGGATTGGGCCAGACTTCACCACACCACCAGCAAATGAGAGCGGAATTTAAAGTTTGTAACGGGAATTTGCCATGTACCTCCACTCACCCATGGGTACACACTTCTGGACTTTGGATAATCGCTGGACTGCTCCTCCTTCTCCTCATGCGCCACCATGATGACCGTTACAATAGTTAGGCCTTTGTTTCAGGTATACCCCCAGTGGTAAATTTTTTTGCCCATTCTTTCAGAATGGACATTACAACGACAGGAGACCCACTCCTTTGCAATGGGAACAATGTTTTGAGGCCCTCATGCACGTCTCTATCCAGGGAAAATGTGGAGCCTCCCAATTTTTGGCTGCCCTGCCTAAGGGCTATACTACAATAGACCCACTTCCTGACAATGGAAACTTCAGGTTTACAGGCCCTCATGCACGTCTCTATCCAGGGACAATGTGGAGCCTCCCAATTTTTGGCTGCCCTGCCAAAGGGCTATACTACAATAGACCCACTTCCTCAAAATGGGCACATTAGACTCAAGAGGCCTTCATGTACGTCTCTTCTCAGGGATATCAAAGTGCCACACAATGTTTTCACGTAAAATCTTTCATGTAATCTCCAAAAGTAACATACACCAGCTCTATCTCACTATTGGATATGTGCCCTTAACATTTCCGCCATGAAAATTCATTTTGGTGTCATTTTGGAAGGTTTTCTGGTGAGTCCGTAAAAATGGCGTAAAACGCGGACAAAATTGTTCACAGCTGTGATTTTTGAGTGATAAATGCTTCAAGGGGTCTTCCCCATGCTGTTGCCATGTCATTTGAGCACTCTTCTGAGACTTTTGTGACATTTTTAGGGTTTCTACATGCTGCCGGGGGTCATTTCATAAAAATACTCGGGTCTCCCATAGGATAACATTGGGCTCGGTGCTCGGGCCGAGTACACGAGTATCTTGGGATGCTCGGCCCGAGCCTCGAGCACCCGAGCTTTTTAGTACTCGCTCATCACTCTTACCTTTCTTTAATAATCCTCCTTGTTCTGAAGAACAAAGGGATTTGTAAATTTAAAGTGTACAGCTTGTTGGCTAGGTTATCAGCTACCCTGCAGTCTTTTAATGTCTGAAGGCTCTATGCTTTAGAAGCTAACAAGATCACAGCACCTCTGCCATGCTGTAAAGTCAAAACTGGACAATCCAGGAGTCAGTTTGACCATATAGTTTGGATCGGCAGCAGGACCATACCCTGGCTCAGAATTGTCAACCGCCTCTAAGAAAAGAGCTAGCTGGAGGTCAAGATTGGTGTGCCCCTAAAGATAAAACAGTAAAATTACCATTACCCTATAAGACCCGCCACAGTTCTGGCCTTTAAATTATTCTGCCACCAGGCTTTTGCTACCCCATCTAAGAGCAACATGTTGTAAGTGGGGAGAGACCCTGATTCCAACAATGTATCGCTTACCAGACTGCTTGCTGCAATTTTGATAACATTGCTTTCATCTGCTGCATATCTACCAGCTCTCTGAATGCTAATTCTGTATAATTCTGCCCACATCACTGATTGGCAGCAATTTGTGTACATTGTGCATAGGCAGAAAGTTTCCAATCAGTATTGTGGGAGGAGTTATTAGATTTTGAAGGACTACATGGCATCAGATTTACATATCCTCTAGTGATAATCTCCTGCTGATGAAACTAATGTTACGTGGCTCGTGGTAGTAACCGTCGGTGAGGTACTCTCTTTCCACATCCCGGCACTCTACAGAAAACTAGGGACTCTAGGTGTGTGTGTGTGTGTGTATGTTTGTGCTATTAAGGCAGCTTAACACTCTGCGACATCGCTAGCAATGTCGCTAGCGATCGCACCCGCCCTCGTCGTGCGTGCGTCATGGGCAAATCGCTGCCCGTGGCGAACAATATCGCTAGTACGCGTCACACGTACTTACCTTCCTAGTGACGTTGCTGTGGGCGGCGAACAACCTCTTTTTTAAGGGGGAGGTTCGTGCACCGTCACAGCGACGTCACACAGCGGCCCGCCAATAGAAGCCACATAGTGATGTGTGTTGCCTCAGGAACGACAAACAACCTGCGTCCAAAATGAGCAATGATATTTGGGAAATGAACTACATGTCCACGATCAACGATTTTTCACTATTTTGTGATCGTTAGTGGTCGCTCGTAGGTGTCACACGCAACGATGTCGCTAGCGATTCCGGATGTGCGTCACGAATTCCGTGACCCCAGCAATATCTCGTTAGCGATATTGTTGCGTGTAAAGCGGCCTTTATTACCATGGACACCTTCACATTCGGGCCTGATGTTCTCTGTCTGATATCCGACCTCTTTATCTCCAGATTGAAGAAATCTGACAAGTGAGTAAAAACAAGAATCTCTTTACTTGAAAACAAACTCAGAAATACAAGGCAGCAGGCATTATAATTCAACAACATTTCTGTATCACACAGAGATACATTCATCATGGTTACAGGTGATGGCACTTGTGAGTGGTATACAGGTAGAACATATAAGGTGAATCTCCATTTTCCTCGTACATGGGTCAATGAGTTACTCTGTGAACCCCGCACCCAGGCTACTGACTTTGATCATTGAAAAGGCCCCCTCCTAGAACCGATGCCCTCTTCTTGTGTCCACAGCTGGGCAGATCCTTTTCCATCCTGAGGTCCCCCATGACAGACCAAGAATAGACTAACTTCCCTACTAAGTCTCTCACTAACAGGTTTCATCCACCTTCCTGTGGATGGATTTCTGTCTCCACTTGAGGTTCTTTCCTGGTCTTGCTCCCTTGTAGTGAACACAGACACACAAAATAACTTGTCTTCTCTTTAAAGGGCATCACTACACTGCCCTTAAAACAAGAACCCTTCACACAGATATCTAACACTGCTTCCCACTATGGGCTAGTCCCAACTATTTACTGTTTCCTACCCTGTAAGTTTCCTATTACTTGGCAGAACACAGCATTACCTAACACCAGTATTACACAACACAAGTTTCATGACACATTACCTTGACATTATATATCACATACCTTCACCACAATATTGGTGCCTTCAGGAACACAACCACAAAACCACCTACTTACACTAAGATTGTATTAAAACTACAGCAAACAGCTCATTAGGTGAAACATTGCTGGAATCAGGGTATCTATCGCTACATTATGTTGCACTGAGATTAGAGGGGCAAAATCCTGGTAACAGATCAAA
Source organism: Anomaloglossus baeobatrachus (assembly GCF_048569485.1). Taxonomy (NCBI): domain Eukaryota; kingdom Metazoa; phylum Chordata; class Amphibia; order Anura; family Aromobatidae; genus Anomaloglossus; species Anomaloglossus baeobatrachus. Next base: position 603,358,578 of record NC_134356.1, on the reverse strand, counting down.
GTGTGCCTGCGCAAGACCTCTGTTACGGGGGGACCGGCAGATTAGGACCAAGGGGTATATATCCTAATCGCCAGTCGGGGCCCACCGTGCTCCAGATGACAAAGGAGCTGCTGGCACCTGAGGGTTAGGCTGAGACTATAGAGCTGGATGGCTCTGAGATAACCCAGGAACTCTGGGAACCGGTCACGTGTGTTGGGACACGTCAGACCGGACGACAACCCGATTAGCGTTTTGGTGCACCTAGCGCTACACCAACCACGTGTGCAGGAAACACGTCAGGCCGGGTGGTAACCAGGTAGCGTTGACCGGAAGACCGCCACGAAAGCGCCCTGTCGGCCACGTGTGTAGGACACGTCAGGCCAAGCAGTCCTCCGATTAGCGTTTCTGGCCACCTCTCGACTGGCCACGTGTGTGTAGGACACGTCAGGCCAGATGGGTACACCAGTAGCGTTGACCGGGAAGCCGAGGAGGATAAGGAACACCCTGTTAACGCCACAGGGGTCCTGGGGTACGCTGTCCGTGCACGTAGGGGGCACAACCGGACAGGTGGCGCAGCAGGTGCATTGTCCGTGTGCGTAGGGGGCACAATCGGACAGGTGGCTCAGCAGGTGCGTTGTCCGTGTGCGTAGGTGGCACAATCGGACAGGTGGCGCAGCAGGTGCGTTGTCCGTGTGCGTGGGTGGCACAATCGGACAGGTGGCGCAGCAGGTGCGTTGTCCGTGTGCGTAGGGGGCACAATCGGACAGGAAGCACAGCAGCCGCAGCCCAGTTAACGCCACTGGGCTGCTATAGCAAGACTGGAACGGCAGGAGGGAAGCACGGCGCCTGACCCTGATGTGCCGAGCCACGAATCTTGGCGTGACAGGCACCATTCGCCTAACCTTACCTACCGCTTCCCCACATAGGCTTATGCCGCAATGAGGCTCTAACATGGAGGTGTGCTCTAACATGGAGGTGTGCTCTGACTGAGCAAAAGTGAAGACTGCGCACCTCCATGTTATCTCCAGCCCCTTTTATAACCTGGGTCCGCCCCAAACCCAGGGTGGAACCACCAAGGTCCAATAGCAGAGTGCCATGTCATCAGTGATGTCACATGCGACCTATCCGGAACCGCCACGTCATTGATGACCTCATGGCAGCCACGCCCCAAACACTTCACCAGTCATCGTCTGACGACCAATACTGAGGTGCCAGATCATAGGGGCGGGCCTCTGCGAGCCAGTCCGGAGTTGCCACGTCATCAGGACACCTGACACCCTCTGCCCTATCAAGGCCTGCCACCTCACGGACATGCTCAGTGAGGTCCTTACCGGACCTAGCCTCTGGTGCACTAAGTGCCTGAGCATGCCCAGTAGCCTGAGCAACAGGCTCAGAAAGCAGACTATCAGTTTGAGCATGCTCAGTAGGCACATCCCAGAACTTAGACACAGCACGAAGTCCAAGTACCTGTGCAAAGAGGCTGTTAGGGTTAATTGTGGGAGCATGCTCAGTAGCCTGAACTGAGGACTTAGCCTCAGACATAACACAATCAGGCTGAGCATGCTCACTAGGCAAAACACCGAGCTTAAACTCTGACTGGGGTAAATCAGCGCACGCATGCGCACTAGCCGCCTCTCCACACTTAGACGTGGTGGAAGGAACAGCCAACTGGACGACCCGAGGCACGGCCAAGAACGGCAGCCGGCGCCTGGGCGCAACAGGAACCGCAGCAGGCTGCTTGCGGCTATGGCGGCGTCGGTTCGTAACAACCTCACTGTTGGCTAGTGTAGATGACGTAGAACGCGTCATCCACACTAACTTCAGAAGGAGGACGAAGATGGCCAAAAGACGAGGCGCGGGACCTGGAGAACTGATACGCCCATCCAACCCATCAGCTCCGCACTGACCATTAGGTAAGTACCATAAGTATCCGGTGACAGATTCCCTTTAAGGCCTCATTCACACATCAGTATTTTTCATCAGTATTTCAACAGTATTTCTATGCCAAAACCAGGAGTGTCTCCAAAACACAGATCAGCTGTCAATCTTTTAAAAATAGTTTTTTGCGGTAATCCCCACTCCTGGGTTTGGCATACAAACACTGATAAAAAAATACTGACTTGTAAATGAGGTATAAAAGTGTAAAAAAACATTTAATAAGTTATTTAACCTTTACAGCACATAACGATTTTCCATTTTCCGCTTTAGTTTTTCCTCCTCTTCTTCCAAAAGCCATAACTTTTAAACTTTTTCAACAAAACCATATGAGGGCTTGTATTTTGCAAGATGAGTTGTAATTTTGAATTAAATCATTCATTTTACCATAGTGTACTGGAAAATGAGAAAAAAAAATCCAAGTACAGAGAAATTGCTAAAAAACTGCAATTCTACAATTATTTTGGGGGTTTTATTCACTCTGTTCACTATATGGTAAAACTGACTTGGCAGTATGATTCTGCAGGTCAATATGAGTTTATAGATACCAAACATGTATTTTTTTATTTCTTTATTTAGTTGGTAAAAAAAATTCAGATATTAGTAAAAAATGGTGCTTTTATCACCATGTTCTCATTTTTCAAGATCTGGGACTGTGTGATTGCTTATTTTTTGCCCCTGAGATGACGTTTTTACAAAATGTTTTTTAGATAGATCCAATATTTTGATCCCCTCCTATTGCATTTTATTGCAAAGTTGCGGCAGCCAAAAAAAAATCATATTTCTGGCATGTTTATTTTTGTTACACTGTTTACCAATCAGATGAATTTATTTTAATTTAAATTTTGATAGATTGTACATTTCTTTGTGTGTTAAAATGTGTATTTTTTATTGTTTTATTTTTAATGCGGCAAAAGGGAAGTGGTTTCACCTTTTGTGCTTTTTTAACTTTCTTCTTTCACTTTTTCCTATTTTTACTAGACTTCTAAAGGGTGCTTTGCTGCTACATCACTAGCGATTGCTAGCGATGTCGAGCGCGATAGCACCCGCCCCCGTCGTACATGCGACATTTGATGATCACTTCCGTAGTGAACATTATCGCTACGGCAGCGTCACACACACATACCTTGTCAGTGACATTGCTGTGACTGCTGAACAATCCCTCCTTCAAGGGGTAGGTGCGTTCGGTGTCATAGCGACGTCACTGCGGCGTCACTAAGCAGTCGGCCAATAGAAGCAGAGGGGTGGAGATGAGCGGGACGTAACATCCCGCCCACCTCCTTCCTTCCTCCTTTTCCGGTGGACGCAAGTAAGCAGATGTTCGTCATTCCTGCGGTGTCACACATAGCAATGTGTGCTGCCGCAGGAACGAGGAACAACATCGTTACTGCAGCAGCAACGATAATTGAGATTAGGGGGGATGTCACCGATTAGTGATTTTGAAAGTTTTTGCAATGATTCAAAATCGCTAATAGGTGTCACACGCAATGACATTGCTAACGTGGCCGGATGTGCGTCACAAAATCCGTGATCCCAACGAGATCGCTTTAGCGATATCGTAGCATGTAAAGCCATCTTTTGAGCACTTGAAGCTTCAATCATCCCATTACTTGTGTTGTACAGAGCAGGGCATCAAAAGTCGGTGTTCACATGCGTTTCATCATGACAGACACAGTAGTCATCAGCTGACCTTCACGGGCCATCGACGAGAGGGGGAAAAGATACACTCCCAGTCGGCACATGTTAAATATATATAGAATGTAGCACTTTCCCGAGTTGGAAAATCTTCGGAGTTTTAGACCCCAGAGATCATAACCAGGCCAGTTTTTACCGTTCTCGGTCATTTGATCACCCCATGATGTCTATGTACAGACCTGGCACAGCCGTGTGTCCAGTACTCACATCGGTGTCATTTTGGATGTATTTCTGAACACTGAAAAACAAGAGCAATACAATTTGAGCTGTGTTTCTAAAGCCCGCTTTACACACTACAATATATCTTATGATGTGTCGGCGGGGTCACGTCGTAAGTGACGCACATCCGGCATCGTAAGGTACATTGTAGTGTGTAACAGCTACGTGCGATTGTGAATGAACTGTAAAACGTTCATCGCACGCACGTCATTCATTCCTCATAAATTGAACATCAGGTTGTTCATCGTACCCGGGGTAGCATACATCGTAGTGTGTGACACCCCAGGAACGATGAACAGATCTTACCTGCATCCTGCGGCTCCCGGCCAGCAATGCGGAAGGAAGGAGGTGGGTGGGATGTTTACGTCCTGCTCATCTCCGCCCATCTGCTTCTATTGGCAGGCTGCCGCATGACGTCGATGTGACGCCGAACGTCCCTCCCACTCCAGGAAGTGGACGTTCGCCGCCCACATTGAGGTCGTATGGACGGGTAAGTACGTGTGACGGGGGTTAATTGTTTGTGTGGCGCATTCAACAAAATTTAACATGCCGCACATACGATGGGGGCGGTTACGATCGCATACGATATCGTATGCGAAATCGTAACATGTAAAGCAGGCTTTAGAACACACAAAAAAGATGAATAAAAGTGACAATGAAAAAATGCAAATTGCAATTTTACAAACATGTGTTACATAAACTGCATAAAAAATGGTGGTATCAAGCAATACACTATCTCCCTAGATAAATACAATAGAGGGTACAATTTACAAAACAAAAGTACATTATGGGAGTTTTCTGTTGTTCTTGAATCACACAGGCACTGGAAATATGACAATCTATTCCAAATATAGAAAACATTTTGTTCCACAATTCAAATGCTGCCCATTCACTGCTGAACCCTGCCTTTGGTCCAAAGAAAAGTTTTTGCATACATGTGGGATTTCACAAAAGTGGTTAACAAACTGTGAGGTTCACTTTTTCATGTCAACTCTTACCAAAGTAAAAAATTCTGTGATATACCTGTGGGTTTAAAATGCTCACTATGCCCCTAGATAAAACCCTTGAGGTGTGTAATTTTTAAAATAGGGTCACTTGTGGGGGTTTCTGATGTTTAGGTAGCTTAGGAGGCCTACAAATGCAACATGTTGCCTATAATCAATTTAACACTAGAAGTCCCAGAGAGGGATCATTTAACATTTCTACCATTGAAACCCTATGGAGCTCGAAATTCCTGGGACTTCTAGTGTTAAAGCAAATTTGTGTTCCATAATGAATATATTGCTTCTTGTGTTCTGAACCCTTTTTGACTATAAGAGTGGTATTACTGCACTCAAAGGAAAGTTGCTAACAAACTGTGACATCAACGTTTTGGTATTACCTTTTACATAAGTGAGAAATTTGTAGCGAAAGCTACATTTTTGCTAACAAAAATGAATATGTTTAAAATAATGATGGCTTAAGGTTATCACATTATTGTATTTTTGGGTTCAAAATGCTCACTATAACCCTGGATAAACTCCTTAAGGGCTGTAGGTTTGAAATTTGGGGCACTTTTGGGGGTATTTCCAAACAGAACTTTTTGACTACATGTTAAGTATTGCAGTGCTCATAACAAATTGGATAACAATCTGCACACCCAATTTTTAGTGTTACTGTAACCGAGGGCCACGGAGTTCTTTTCAAGATACAACAGGCCTCAGAACAGGGAAAAGACCAAATGTTTTCAGAGACATTGGATTTACTAAGGGAAATAAAAGGGATTCTCTGAAAATGTACAAAAAGAATACAAAGAATAAAATAGAACACACACCTGGTCAAAGCTAACCAGGACCAATGTGCTGCACCACCGACAGTGGAGTAAGTTATTGCAATAAATAGAACAACAATTTACCTAGTTGACACTCCTGGGTAACACAGGAGCTAGAAACTAGCCTAAAGAAAGATTCTGAAAATTGATGAATACTATAAAGGGCCCTTCTGTGGTGGAGCACGGTAGTTACATTTTTCAGCTCTTTATAACCCCCCCTTATCCCCCCACCAGTGGGTTATTTATGGAAAAAGAAGTTCACTGCAGCTCTGAACCAGAGAACAACTGAATGTTATGTGACTCTTTAAGGTCTATTTGTATTAGTTTGGTTCCAAAATGGAAGTTTATGTGCATGCTGTCACCAAGTTCTCTATGGTGGGCCTGAGCTCTGGACTTACCTTGGGAAAAGTTCAGTAGATCTTTTGCCCATAAAGGAACTGTGGAACCAAGCCAGATTATATAATTTGTCACTTTCAGAGGTGGTCCTTCTGTCGGTACTTGGAATCCTCAGGCTGTGTTACTGCTAAATCTTGATGCTGATTCGGCTCCGCAATTGCCTGCCATTGTCTCTAGGAACAGTCTCTCATCACTGACAAGGCATCGCAGACAGTCCTCGCTACTCTGGTACTCACCATACTGTCAAATAGGATAGTCTCTGCACTTTGGGGCACAGAGATCTCAAGAAAGGACGAAGATGACACATACCTCTCAGGCTTTGCTTGCCTCCTTGAATTAGCCTTTCTCACCAGCGCTACCAAAAAGTCTCTTAGTCAACTCAGTGGAGACCTCTGGTGCACAGAAGCTGACACTGCCGGACTAACCTCCACCAGCTCACATTACATGTGGAGATGTGGGATTCATGCGAAAATTCAGCTGCATGAAAGCCTGAGCAAACACTGATTGCATGGGGCTAAAGCAACATTTTAAAAGTAAAATTTTATTTTTATTTTTCCATTCCACTTTGCATTAATTTCTGTGTTTCAACAGGTTAAAACAATTCCTGTCAGTGGTTTTGAAATATTTGAGAGGTGCGGGTTTTAAAATGGTGTCACTTTTAGGGCGTTTCTAATACATAGGCCCCTCAAAGTCCATTTAGATCTTAATTGGTCCCTAAGAAACAGGTTTTGTAAATCGAATGTCAAAAAACAATATTGCTCCAAAACCTTTAACCCTATTAACAGCCCAACAAATAAAATATTTGAAAAATGATGCAGATATGAGGTAGACATATGGGAAATGTTATTTATTAATTTATGTGATCAGCCAGACTAACTGGTTTAAGGATATAAAAACTGATATTTTTAATTTGCGAAATATTTTTCTCTAAATTTTTGCTAAAATTACAACAGCATTTATTTATTATTATTATTTAGAGTTATGACCACTTAAAGTGACAATGATAAGATTTCTAAAATTAGGCCTGGTAATTAAAGTGAAAATTAGCTCAGTCACTAAGGGGTTCTGTCTGCACAGAATGACTGTTCAAGCCAAGTACAGGCTCTTGATGGCTCTTGATATATCATGGACCAACCAGTAGGATTTTTGCTATATGAGATAAAGCTAGTGCCATACTGGAATTAACCGCTTCATGACCGGACGATTTTGCGCTTTTTGGCTTTTTTTTCTCGCCATTCTTCTTTCGAGAGACGTAACTTTTTATTTTTCAGTCAATATGGTCATTTGAAGGCTTGTTTTTTGCGGAATGAGCTGTACTTTTAAATGAAACCATAAGTTTTACCATATAGTGTACTGGAAAATGGCAAAAAATTTCCAAATGCGTAAAAATTACAAAAAAAGTGCAATAGCACTATTGTTTTTGAGATATTGCATTCACTGTGTTCTCTATATGGTGATCAAAACTGATGTGTTGGTGTGATTCCTCAGGTCGGTGCCAGTTCGTATACAACAAACATGTATAGGTTTACTTTTACCTAAGGGGTTAAAAAGAAATCAGAACTTTGTCCAAAAAAAGTGGCGCACGTTTTACGCCATATTCCGTGACCCATAGCATTCTCATTTTTTGGGATCTATGGATCAATGACAGCTTATTTTCTGCACCTCAGGCTAATGTTTTTAACAGTACCATTTTTGTGCAGATACTACGTTTTTATTGCCCTTTATTGTATTTAGCGCAAAATTTGTGGCAACCAAAAAACGTAATTTTGGCGTTTAGAATTTTTTTCCGCTACGCCGTTTATCGATCAGATTAATTGATTTTATATTTTGATAGATCAGGCATTTCTGAACGCAGCACTACCAAATGTGTGTATATATTTTTTTTTTTAACCCTTTAATTTTCAATGGGGCGAAGGGGGGGAATTGAACTTTAAGTTTTTTTTAATTTTTTTTAATTTTTTAAAACTTTTTTTTTTTATTTTTTTTATTTTACTAGCTCCCCTAGGGGACTATGTAGATCAGCTGTCATATCTGCTGATCACAGCTACACAGCTGTGAAAAGCAGATATGCTCCTAACTTGTCTCACCCAGCTATTAGCTATGTGAGGCAGGAAGTGACTCATGTGAGCTACAGGAGTCATCACATGACTCTGCTACCATAACAACCGAAAGTAATAATTCCGCCCGTGCCAAGCAGGCACACATCTAAGCTATAAAAATCAGCTGAGATGTGTGCCGATCGCTGCAAGCTGCTTGCAGCTGACCGCAGGCAGTAACACTATGACCGCTAGGACGTAAGATTACTGCCCATGGTCATTAAGGGGTTAAGAAGCTGATTGCAGGCAAACCTGTTGTAGAAAGATCAGATGCTTGGTTCATTAAATACTTTTAATGAAAGTTGAAGAAATGCACTGCACTTTGATTAATGTGTGCAATATGGTCAGGTCCTTGTACGTCGAGTCCTGGCATTTTTTTTCTCCTCCAACGTCTTCTAGCTTGCCCCCTTTTTTTTATTTGAATATTGTGTTGCGCTGCTATTGCTATTTTTTGGTGGTGTGTGTGCATTAGCATAAAATTCAGAGCTTCATTAAAATGGTGTCAGAGTACGCACATGCGTTTACCGCGATCTCCAGCACCATTTTATTAAACACACTGCGGTGAAGATTATGAGAAGTATCAGCACATGTGTTGATTTTTTTCTGTCCATGCTTATATTTTACATCATAAAAGTCTTTGTTTTTCCAAAATGTATATCCGCAAGATTCATAATATGTCTTGGAACTGCTGTCCACATATAGTTACATAGTTATATAAGGTAAAAATGACACAGGTCCATCAACTACAACCTTTCTCCAACAGTCATACATTCCTTATCACTAGATTATTTATACACCCACAATATCATTGTGAGAAAAGCTTCTAGCCTTTTTTAAATGCTGTTATAATGTGTGCCTATACTAACTCTAGTGGTTAGGCATTCCACAGTCTGACTGCTCTAAGGCTATGTGCCTACATTGCATTGTGTCCCTGCAGAAATTTCTGCAGCGATTTGAACAGCACATGTGAGCTTCAAATCGCTGCAGCAACACTGCGTAATGAATGCAGTGAAAAAGCCGATTTCATGCGCTCTGGATGCAGCCCCCACCATAGACAGAGCGGGACCCGCATCCAAAGCGCACGGAATAAGTGACATGTTGCTTTTTAGAACTCAGCGATTTGAAAGGATGCAAATCGCTGTGTTCTAAAATGCAACATGCTCTTGGATTATGCACAATCTTCATATATTGTGCTGGGGACACAGGACGCATGCAGTTACGCTGCAGTGCAAAACGCAGAGTAACTGCATGCAATATGCACACGTGGGCACAGAGCCTAACTGTAAAGATCAACAATCTCAAGGTTAGAAGTCTATCTCCAGAGATATTGATGTTTGTTTGTCTACATATCATAATCAAGAAGCTTACAACCCATGGCACTGTAGCTAATCTCTCCGGACATGGATAGCTAAAAAAATTAGATGAAATGTTGCGTTGCAGGATAGTCCAGATGGTGGATAAGCAGTGCTAATCATGTTCCAAAGAAATTCAAGCTGTCCTGCAAGCTCAGGGTGCACAAACTATCTATCAACATTTGAATAAAATGAAAGTCAAGGTAGGGGACCCAGGAGGACTCACTGCTGACACAGAGGCATTAAAAAGCTAGACTGCAGTTTGCCAATATGATTGGGACTAAGCCAAAGTTCTTCTGGTTAAGCATCTTGTGAATGGACAATACCAAGATAGAGCTTTGTAGTGAAGCACATCATTCTACTGTTTTCCAAAAACAAAATTAGGCCTTCTCAGAAAAAAACATAGTACCTTCAGTCAAATATGGTGGAGGCTCAAAGATGTTTTGAAAAAAGAAGAAAAAATGCCAGCTTACCAAGTTGATTCAATGAATAGGCTTCTATTCCATATAGACTCTCAGCAACGGATAAATGGCAGGAGCTCTTGCCAGCAATTGATATAAAGGAAGTATAGATCCAGTGAGCCAGATATTTTGAAATTGTTTTACTTCCTCTGGCACTCGGTGCCTTGACTGTGTGCAAGGCATCATGAAATCTGAAGACTATCAAAGGATTTGGGTTACAATGTAGTGCTCAGTGTCAGAAAGCTGGGTTTGCCTCCTAGCTCATGGGTTTTCCAGCAGGACAATGATTTCAAACATACTTCAAGAAGAACCCAGATATAGTGGCAAACAAAACACTGTAGAGTTCTTCAGTGACCAGCAATGAGTTTGGATCTAAATCCTATGGAACACCCGTGGAGAGATCTTAAAATTGCTGTTGAGAGATGGTGCAGTTGAGAGACCTGGAGCAGTTTGCAAAAGAAGAGTCCAAAATTCCAGGTGAGAGGTGTTAGAAGGTCGATGATGGTTATAGGAAGCGATTGATTGCAGTTATTTATTCCAAAGTGTGTGTAACCAAATTTTAAGTTGAGGTTGCCAACAATTTTGTTGGGCCGATTTTTGCGGTTTTGTGTGAAATTATGTCCAATTTGCCTTTTCTTCTTTGTTTTGTTTCCTGTTGATCTAATACACACAATGAAATAAACATGTGTATAACAAAACGTGTGATGCAATAATATTCTAGGAGAAACAGTTCCTTTTCGGGAACAATTTCAAGGATGCCAACACTTTTGGCCATGACTGTATGTATACAACATGCACATATGTAACAGCATATTCCTACCTTTATAAATGGAGTGGTTATATGAAACTAGCTTACCTACATAAAGAGCTAAATATCCATGATTGAAATTAGTAGTGAATTGAGTACACGAAGCTTCATTATTTTGCTACGTCAGCCGTGAAGTAGATTGGAGCAGTTTTAGGGGAAAGAGTTGGTGTCAGCTTTATTTTATTATTTCTTTTATTGTGCAGCACTGGCAGTGAACACAGTGCAGTACCCAGAATTATATTAGCTCAATCAGTATGTGTCTCACAATCGTATATTAGATTTAGAGTTAACCATAAACTACTGACTGAACAATATGATGGAAGTCATCACTGGTGTTATAACCTCAACTGAAAGGAAGGTTATAGCTAAAATATATGAAAGAGGAACTGCAAACATTCAGAAACACACAAAATGTATATCAACATTTTATCAGTATAATATTTATCAAATACATATAGTTATTAGGGATGATCGAATACTTCGATTATTCGGCTTCGCGAACATTTTCCAAATATCTCGCCGCTATTCGACTATTCCATGCCCAATGTAAGTCTATGGGAAGCCCGAATAGTTAGGAATAGTTGTTATTCGGGTTTCCCATATACTTACATTACGCATCGAATATTCGCGAATAATCGAATAGCAACGAGGTATTGAAATATTGAATATAGCCGAATAATCGAAGTATTCGATCATCCCTAATAATTATACCATATTCATTGTTTTTTGGGTTAAGATGTGGACATACGTAATACAATGATTATTAATGTAATCATTTTATCAGATAAGAGACTACAAAAATTTTGTTTTTTGATACCTTACATCAATGACTCCATTTTTAACTTGTCCAGTGTGAGCTGCAGCTGTAGCTCAATTTCTGGTAATCAATCATTTGTCCGGAGGCAGGGACTACGTCTGATTCGATGTAATACTTTGCATCTGCATGGCTTTTTTTTTTATTAGCTGGTGAACAAGGGTAAGGGGTACTTTCCACGCTGCGACATCGCTAGCTGATGCTAGCGATGCCGAGCGCAATAATACCTGCCCCCGTCGCACATGCGATATCTTGTGATAGCTGCCGTAGCGAACATTATCGCTAAAGCAGCTTCAAACGCACTTACCTGCCCTGCGGCGTCGCTCTGGCCAGTAACCCGCCTCCTTCCTAAGGGGGCGGGTCGTGCGGCATCACAGCGATGTCACACGGCAGGCGGCCAATAGAAGCGGAGGGGCGGAGATGAGCGGGACGCAAAACATCCCGCCCACCTCCTTCCTTTCGCATTGGCGGTGGAGGCAGGTAAGGAGATGTTCCTCACTCCTGCGGCTTCATACACAGCGATGTGTGCTGACGCAGGAACGATGAGCAACAGCGTATCTCCTATTGGTGCGACATTATGAAAATGTCCGACGCTACACAGATCACCGATTTACGACGCTTTTTCGATCGTTTATCGGCACATCTAGGCTTTACACGTTGCGATGTCGTTACCGGCACCGGATGTGCGTCACTTTCGATTTGACCCGACGATATCGCAGTATCGATGTCGCAACGTGTAAAGTACCCCTTAGAGTCAGGGTGTGTTTTTTTAAAATTAAATATTTTTGTGTGGATGTTTTTTCTTTTAGTTTACTAGGTTAGTAATGAGGGTGTCTGTTAGACGCCTCTCTATTACTAACACCAGGCCTTGATGCCAGCTGCCATTAAACCCAACTGCCATTACCTCAGTTGCCACAGCACCAAGGCTATCAGCAACAGCAGAATTGGCATATCTGCTGCGCCATTTCTGGGGTGGCTATGGGCTGCTATTTTTGGCTGGGAAGAGCCCAAGAACTATGGACCTTCCCAGCCTGTTATTATTAGCCCGCAGCCTCTCTGTTTGACTTTGGATGGTAGTCTAAAATAGACGGGCCCCCAAATCATTTTTTAAAGTTATTTATCAGGTTAAACAAGCTAAACACTGTTTAGTACCACATGAAAGGCACTAAAGGGGGCAAGTGTTTAATATGTAGGGGAGCGGGACATTATTGTGCTTTGGTCAACTTGCTATTTGTTCTACTTTGTGTCTTTCAACCAAGTTTATTGAGATAAAAACTCATGCAGTAAAAACGTATGCAAAATCGCATTAAAAAATGCAAGGTAAAATGCAAGTGAGCAGAAATGTGGGATTCATGTAAAAATTCAGCTGCATGAAAGCCTGAACAAAGACTGATCATGTGCACATAACCTAAGGCAACACATCGTGCCTATATGCCTCCAATCTAAAACTATCCCTCCTCCACCAGTTATTCCTGCCCTGAATGAAAAAGGACAGTATGTAGCCCTGAAAAAAAGAGCTTTTGTTTTTATGGCGCAGCAGTGGTATACAATTATTACAATAGCAATTAAACACTGCCTATATGTCCACTGTCATCTAAGCTCTCCCTCCTGATCAACTCTTCCTGAACTGCTTCTATAACACCCCACGGGACATGCAGGGTTACTCGTCACAAGGCCAGTGGTATTTGGGGTTGCTGTGAATGGCCTAAGCCGGCTCTGTGGCCCCGTCTGCTACATAAAAGAGGGTGCAAGGTGACCGGTAATAGGGGATGGGGGTTTGCTTTGCAGCGCCACCCGTGGTATGCGGCCAGGGATTAGCTGCCGCTGCAGCCTCTCCTCCGAGGCTGATGGTAACGCAGCTCAGATAGTCCAGCTCCTCACAGGTGGAGCCAGTCCCAGAGAGGATGGTGGTGACGGGGAAAGGGTTGTTGTTGCCGAAGTGCGGTGCGGCAGCGATGGCAAGGAAAGGGCTGACACAGTGGTTGCGGTTCAAGGTCTTTTACTCACTGGCCGTAGGTCACCCGAGGAGTGCCGGTCACCGCCATGAAGGGCCTCAGCCGATCCCTGATAATTCAGGGGCCACCACCGATGTTGTGGATCAAGTGAGACCATTCCTCCTTGCGCTTTGTAGTGTGGATCCCCGTGGCGTTAAGTTACTTGGGGACCCCAGTGTCCTTGGCTTTAGATCCCATCCCGTTCGCAGGCAGCACAAAACAATTATGGGCCTGAGCGTGGTCCTGACACCTGTCTCCATATGCTGCTGTGCCCCTGGATCTTTGTGGTGGGCAATAGGATGTGAAATCCTCCTTCCTTGCAGATTCTAGTGGCATAACATGGAGTATACACCACCATAGGGCTCTGCACCTTGCCTTACAGCGGTCCCGAAGGGGCTGTTGAGGCTCACCCTCCGGCTACCGTGTTGCTCCATTGTCTCACTGGCTCCACCGGTTGTCTCCTTTTCCTTCCAGCCAGCCCAGTTCTAACAGAAGAAGCTCTGAAGCACTCTCCTGCGACCGTGTTGTTCTGTGTTTCAGGCTATTCTTAGGTAAAACTGTGTGCTCTCTCACTCCCCTGTGCTGCCACCACCTTCCTGATGACTCACCAGAGCTGGGGAAAACCCCATTGCTATGATGATCACCTTCTAGTCTAGTTTCAGTGGGAAAACATGTTGTGTAACTGTTGACTCATTTCCTGGCTGTGTTGTGTAAGCATGAACACCAGCGCTTAACCCTTTCTTACCCGGGATGGGTACTGCACCTTATTGCAGATGCAATACCCTGTGGTAACTGAAACCTCAGGGGTGCCACACTTCCAGAGGACAGCATGTCAAGCATTGCGCCTCTTATATACGACATGATGACACAATGCAGCCGACCATTAACAGTAATGCTGTCACGCTTCCCGGTCCCCTGGCCCCGCTCTCCGGTCCCCGTGGCCCGCTCCCCGCTCCCCGGCGGCGTCCCCTGCTCACCACTCTGGTCCCGGCCTCCTCTTCCCCGCCTGCAGCCTCCATGCGTCCAGCTCCCCGCTCCCGGCGCTCCTCTGCGACGTGGGACTTCCAGCCGGGCACCCCTGCTTCCTCCGCACCACTCCCTGGACTGGCTTCTGGTACTCGGGCCTCGCGCATGCGCATTAGAGTGCGCGCGCGGTCATTGACCCTTTCTTAAAGGGCCAGCACCTAGAAACAGGAAATTGCATAGACAGGTACAGGGTATTTTAAGATGCACTTTCCTGGTGGGCGGGGCCTGTTCTACGTGTTTAGCAAGCTAGTGTTCAGGTCCCTGTATTGCTTTGCCCTGTGCTTTGCCTTGTATTAACCCTGTCTGTCTCGCAGAGCCTGCCCTGCCACGCCAGTCGCTCCGAACCAAGTCCATCCCTGGACCCTGACAGTGACTTCGGCGGATGTTCCACCACCTCTGCAGCTCCGCCAGTCTCCAGTCCCTGGCTCCGTTCGGTGACCCGTTCCATCGCTCAGCAGGTTCCGGATCCCGCCTGACCCTACAACCCGGCCTCGGACCCTGAGCTTCGTCACCCGGGCTACCGTCCAGAACTTTGTGTGCTCTGCGCCATCCACCTTTCCTGCTCCTCTACGGACTGTCCAGCTACCAATTGTGCTTCGGCTGCCGTGCATCCGGACCCTCTGGCGGGGTGACCGGCCTGGCTGCCTCCTCAGGGGAAATCGGTGTACGGTCCAGTGTTTCCACCACCCGGTCGTAACAAATGCCATTAGCCAAGATATCTACAGTGTCACTATGTATGGCAGGCAATTCTCGCATGTTGATTGGCTATCTAACAGCTGCAAAACATGAAGGTCTGGGATTCAAGCATGATGTTCAAGCACCCGCAACGCTCGATCGAGTAACGAGTGTGCCTGAGCACCCCAATGCTTGATCGAGTAACGAGCATTGGCAAACATGCTCGCTCATCACTAAACATGACCAGTTTATAATGCCATACAAATGGGATCTAAATTAGTATTTTAATTCTGTTGCTTATTTAAACCGAATATTGGCTAGGACACACGAAGAGTAAAACGGTCCAAGTGGAATGCAATATAAAAATCACATTCCACCTGGACCCATGTTACTTAATGGGGCTGTTCCCATCTGCAATTATTTTCTCAGCCCTAATCAGACCAAGAAAACAGTCGCAGCATGCTGCGGGTGGCGTCCGATCTGTTTGCACTCACACCCATACAAGTCTACAGGTGCGAGTGTACCATCGCACTGCACTCGAATGACACTGGAATGCATTGCGGTAATCGCATCAGCTGGCAATGAAGGAGATGGGGAGATGAATCCCTCTCTCTTCTCTGCAGAGCCCGTCTTCTACTCTGCAGCTGTGATCCGATTGCAGGATTGGACCACAGTGGCATAACACTTGGCTTACACTTGCAGCACAGCGGGAGCCGAGAATCGCATCTGATGCACTCGCATTGGATGAAATACGCTCATGTGGCCCCAGCCTAATATTAGGTCTATTAGTGTGTAAACTGCAATAGTTTAGGGGGGGGGGGGGGTAGATTTTTTCAATAGTTTTAGGTTTTGTTTTTTTTTTTTAAATTATCAATATTTAGAAAAATATTTACCATAAAAATACTTGATTTAAAACATTATGTCAAGGTTTTTATGACATATTCCCTTTAAAACTTGAGATTCCCAAACTGTCTACTCGATCTTAAAGGCTTTTGGCATACTTGCCAAAACATTTAACTAACCATACACATGAGTTATTGCCATTATTTAGCTCTCTTATCTTTAGTATGTTCAGAGCTATTTTCCTACTTGATCATATGATTGAACTTATTAAGAAACCATGTATAACTTGAGCAAACATCAAGATTCATTGTTCCTCCTGGGAAATATTGATTTTTGCTTCATCAAGTCAATAATTCCTGACAAGATCCAATAACTTTGTGTTATGAAACTCACAGGATGATGGCTGCTGCCACCTACATAGTAAATGGGGATCGGGGGTCTTATGCCTTCCAGATACATCTTCTCGTTTGATGGAAAGGGATAGCTGGGACGGACCCCTCTCCTGACCTAAACTTTAATATCAATACATCATTGATTTGCTTTGGCGGAGACAAGAGGCCAGAAAATCACAAGTGTTTATAAAACCTGGGAGCAGATTATATTGAAAAAATGATCAAGGCAAAATAGTAAAAAAAATATATATAAAAATCAATATTTTCCAATATAAAAGTCTTTTGTTATTACATGAACATTCATTTTATGAATGTCATTTTTTCATGCATTTCAAATATATTTTACTAGGTCATGTCAATTCAGTTGCTTTATATTCATATAATAATGTTTCATTTAAATCTTGTTTAGAGTTCACTCACATCTCTGTATAA
This sequence comes from Anomaloglossus baeobatrachus, assembly GCF_048569485.1. Lineage (NCBI taxonomy): Eukaryota > Metazoa > Chordata > Amphibia > Anura > Aromobatidae > Anomaloglossus > Anomaloglossus baeobatrachus. The sequence continues at coordinate 603,341,651 of NC_134356.1, read as the reverse complement.
ATCCGACGAGTCAAAATAAATATCGCATTCTACTTGCAGCAATGTTATTCAATGAGGCAGTGTTTTTCTGCAAGTTATTCCTCCTCTATAACCGGGGTGTGGAAAAAAATCACAGCATGTTTCGTACAGCCGAGAGACTTGTCAATGAGCGCCGGAAAAAAAAACGTCCGTCCCGCAAAACATTTGTATGGCATCGGATTTTTATGCACAAACCTGAAAGGAAAAAAAAAAAAATCTAAAGCATAAAATAGATAAATGACAGAAGGATATTAAATAATAGCAAAGAGAAAAGAGTTAAAAACTCTGCGCTGCCGTAGTGATGAGATCAATGAGATAAATAAAATGGTGATTTTAATAGTCAACGCGTTTCAGAGGCTCCTTCCTCAGGACAAAACTGAGAGTTTATGATTTTATTCTGAGGATGGAGCCTAGATGGCTCTGAAACCTGTTGACTATTAAATCATCATGATTTTATTATTGATCTCATCTTTAATTTGATCTCATCACTTTGGCAGCAAGGAATATTTAACCTTTCTCTCTTTGCTATTGATTATGCTCCACTTGGGTCTCTGTAAGGTTCGAGTTTTCCATGGAACTTGTTGTGTCTTCTTTCCTTTATTCATGATGGAGTCTATTGCCTCGTCTTGCCCTTGAACTTCCTGTCTGCCCTGCTTATAAGTCCAGGTCCGATTCCCTCCCTTCAAGGCCTCTAGGACAAGTGCTTCAGACATCCGGACTTCCTTGATCTGTAAAGAGTTTGATTCTCTGTTTGTGATCAGTCTACCTTATCCTGGACTCAATCTGTACGGGCTGTATGCTGGACTTGAGTGGGACTTTGCAGCCCTGGGAGATACACTGATAACTATTTGGTTGCTGTGCACACTCCTGCTTGCTATTCTGGATATTAACGTATTTGTTGCTGTGCGTACTCCTGCACATTATTCTGGACATACACATATAGATAGTGCACTACTGCGTATTACTTGTGGACATTGACGGTTTAGTGCCAGTCACAATCCTGCATAATATTTCCGGACTTTCATGCATTTGTGCGGGTGATTTAGTATTTCTGGACATTCAATTATTTGTGTTGGTTGCACTTGCATTTAATTTGTAGTTGCCACTGTTATGCTCTGTTACTTCTCTGTGTGTCTATTATTTGTCAATACAAAGTATTTAGCCTACACTTGTCTCAGTTTCGTTATTTTACACGCCATCAGATTCCAGAGTATCTAAGTACGTATTACAATCTCTGCAGCAGCTCTCTAAGCTACGATAGTGGTTGTGACTCTCACAACCACTCCAGGTGAGTCTTTCTTAGACCCCTCTTACACTGCTATATTTGTATAAGATTCTGTTGCGCATTATTTCTTTCCAGCTTCTGTTTAGAAGGATATTAAATAAATAAATAGAATAGATAGATATCCTACAGATATATAATATCATAGTCCCTTGCATATTATACACTTGCAACTATGCTGCCGTTCATGTGGCACTAAAGCATGTCTAGCTTGATTTAACTTAATAATAAATAATTTAAAAATGTAGAATTGGTGGAGGAAGGTTGAACTAGATGGACCTAGGTCTTTTTTCAACCTATGTAACTATGTAAAAAAATGATGTGCGATCGCCCTATGGTTGCTACCTAGCAAACTTAAAGCAGACAGCTGCAAGCTATTATCAGAAAGGGAAGGTCCATGGTTATTGGACCCCTCCCAGCCTAAAAATACCATTCTTCACTACTTTTTTGTCACACACACTAACTGTACACTGTAGTCAGTGTTTTTTTGGAGCTTTTTCTTCCTTTTTCTTTTGCTAAACTGTGATCTGTGACAGCCTCTTACTAAACAGATTCACACCATAATTTTGTGCGCTGCATTCCCTGCCTTGGCTTTTCTACAGGCTATTGTAGGTTGTGCTGTATATGCCATGTTATGACTGTGCTAGACTCTGTAATGGGATCATGTTGTGATGAAAATCATTATTGATAAGCCTGCGAGCCTTCTTCTCATTATCTGCTTGGTTAAAATATTTTAGGAATTTTAAGCGATTCACGCAAATTGAATCGCAAATTGGTCAATTGTTTTGTTTCCAGCTAATTTAATAAATTTGAGCATATAGCCAATTTGAATGATCTCATCTCTAGTAAATATACATTTTTGTGTGGTATTACAATATTTTCAGCTGTTTTTATAAACTTTGTAAAAAGTTTGTTAACTTCCTTAGCAGAGTTTAGGAGCGTTACATAAGTGACACCTACTTCACCCAGCCAGGATGTTTTTTGGCTCTTTTCATAACTACTTTAAATCTTCTTATGCTTCAAATGGATCTCACTTTAAAACATTTATTCCTAAACCCCTTCTCCCAGTACAAGCTGCTAATGCCGAAGTATTATCCAAATTAATTGAGATTTTCTCCTTAGCTCTGTGCGTGTCCTACTTCTTTCATTGTCTATGCTCCCTGCTTGTCTGATTCATGTTTTATTCTTTCCGCTTTTGCTTAGCGTGCTGGATTCCAGAGCGGGTGCACTCAGCTGCATCATGGGGCAGTGGCACTTTTATACATATCTTCTATTAGGAAGAAGAAAAGCATGCTTTAACCCTTTTACAGTATGGTCATGGAAAAGCAGGCGCAGCACATAATTGTGATGAAATAATGGATTTCAATTTACAGGAAATTCCACAGGAGAAGGAATAAGACTGGATTCAATGTTGAAAGTATCTTAAGAAATGAATAGGAAAAGCAGTAACATCTGTCGTGTCATGAGCAATGGGCGAGAGATCACTAATTGTATGGTTGAGGGTTTTTTGTTAAACTCATTCTTTATCAGTACAGATAACATATTTTTAAGATATTCAGGTGACTCAAGTCTTTTGAAAACACTTGGTGAATATGTCTGAGAGTAAAATAATTCTTATATAAAATGCAAGTATGGATGTGCTCACTCTAAAGGGTGCTTTACACGCTACGATATCGTTAATGTTTTATAGTCGGGGTCACATTGTTAGTGACGCACATCCGGCGTCATTAATGATATCGCAGCGTGTGACACTTACCAGCGACCATAAGCAACCTCAAAAATAGTGAAAATCGTTCACCATGGAGAGGTCGTCCCAAACTCAAAAATCGGTAATGGTTGATTATCGATGTTGTTCGTCGCTCCTGCGGCAGCACACATCGCTGTGTGTGACACCACAGGAGCGAGGAACGTCTCCTTACCTGCCGCCGGCCGCAATGTGGAAGGAAGTAGGTGGGCGGGATGTTACATCCCGCTCATCTCCGCCCCTCCGCTTTGATTGACCGGCCGCTTAGTGACGTCGCGGTGACGTCGCTGTGATGCCGAATGTCCCTCCCCCTTGAAGGAGGGATTGTTCGGCAGTCACAGCAATGCGACCAGGTAAGTGCATGTGACGCTGCCATAGCGATATTGTTCGCTATAGCAGCAAACACACGATATCGCACACACGATGCACTTGCCCATTCAAGTCTATGGGTCTGTGAAAAAAATTGGACCACATTTTGATTTTCAAGGTCTAACATAATGGAGAAGGGATAAAATCTTTTTTTTATTCTCTACCTTTGAGAAAAATGGATCTCACTTTGATTAGCATATAATCAGAATTTGATTAGCATATTGAGACCTTTTTTGTCGGATGGAGAATATACGGACTTGTAAACCTCACCTAAGACCATATGTTCTCCATCCATGTGAACCACACAACTGGATTTTTTCCATCTAAGAAAAGTGGTCTGGCTATGCTATTAAGGCTTCGGTTTCACTTAAAAACATCGGATTGTACTCACACCAGTGCAAAACTATGAAGTAGTGTCCACCTACGATTGATTTCTCATGCCATATTGACATGAGAAAAGAATAACACTGCATGCTGCATTTGGCAACGCGTCTTGGATCACTCACACCCATACAAGTCTATGGAGCATGTGAAACATTGGATTGCCCTCAGATGTCATCCGAGTTCAGGGTGACATACGCAGAGACAGACCGGGGAGGAGAGGGAGAAAGTGCTCCCTCCCTCTACTCCGCAGCTGGAATCTGATCACAAGATCGGATCACAGTGGCATGACCCTCAGCTGTCACTCACAGCAGAGCAGGAGCCAGGAGTCATTGGCATATCGCTTCCAATGCTTTCGCATCGGGAGCTATGCGCAAGTGGAACCAAGGCCTCAGACTCAGAGTAAGATCTGTTCTTCTCAGAGGTGGAAAATAAAAAAAAAGTTTCACCACCTTCTGCATTATGTCAGTCAGTGAAAATCAGATTGCATTTGGATGTGATCCGAGTGTCGTTTCGATTTTTTCATGGACCCGCAGACTTTAATGGACGAGTGTCATCCGATTCTGGAAGGCAAGTCCTTCTTCATTTGAATAAATATGTTGAACACATTTTGAGCTCTGTATTGAAAACACAGCTTTTTTTAATAAAAAAAATGGGAAAATAGAAACTAACCAGAGCTAATAATAATATATTTAACAACAATACAGAAGCATACTTTCTAGGCTTCCTATATTATATAAACGGTCTAAAAATGACCTATTTTTGGTTGAAATGTATGTATTGCTGTTGTTTATAGACATACGCTGCAAACTAAAGAAGCAGTGGCATTTTCACGTGGTTAAGTACAACAATTATCACTATTTGGGAGTATAAAGAACTAACTTTTGGTGCTGGGTATGAGAGCCATCTTATAAATAAAGTCATTTTGCATATAATACAGGGTGGGCCATTTATATGGATACACCTAAATAAAATGGGAATGGTTGGTGATATCAACTTCCTGTTTGTGGCTTATTAGTGTATGGGAGGGGGGAAACTTTTCAAGATGGGTGGTGACCATGATGGCCATTTTGAAGTAGGCCATTTTGGATACAACTTTATTTTTTCCAATGGGAAGAGGGTCATGTAACACATCAAACTCATTGAAAATTTCACAGGAAAAACAATGGTGTTCTTGGTTTTAACATAACTTTATTCATTCATTAGTTGTTTACAATTTTATGACCACTTATAGAATGTGTTCAAAGTGCTGCCCATTGTGTTGGATTGTCAATGCAACCCTCTTTTCCCACTCCTGACACACTGATAGCAACACCGCAGAAGAAATGCTAGCACAGGCGTCCAGTATCCGTTGTTTCAGATGCTGCACATCTTATATCTTCACAGCATAGACAATTGCCTTCAGATGACCCCAAAGATAAAAGTCTAAGGGGGGCAGATCAGGAGACCTTGATGGCCATTCAACTAGACAATGATGACCAATCCACTTTCCAGAACACAGTTCATGTAGGAATGCTTGGACCTGACACCTAAAATGTAGTGCTGCACCATCTTTCTGGAAAAACACAGAAAACATGCCATCTTCAGTGTATAAACAACAGATACTGGAAGCCTGTGCTAGCATTTCTTCAGCGGTGTTGCTATCAGTGTGTCAAGAGTGGGAGAAGAGGGTTGCATTGACAATCCAACACAATGGGTAGCACTTTGAAGACATTTTTATAAGTGGTCACACAATTGTAAATAACTAATGAACGAAAAAAGTTACATTAAAACCAACCACATCATTTTTTTTCTTGTGAAATTTGCAATACATTTGATGTCTTACATGACCCTCTTCCCATTGGAAAAAAATTGGATCCTAAATGGTCGACTTCAAAATGGCTGCCATGGTCAACATCCATCTTGAAAGGTTTTCCCCCTCCATATACTAATGAGCCACAAACAGCAAGTTGATATCACTAACCATTCCCATTTTATTTAGGTGTATCCATATAAATGGCCCACCCTGTATATAACCCTGTATATAACAAACACAGCCCAATCAGATACATGATTAGTAGGACTAAAGTGTGCTAGAGTCAAGTGCCTAAATAGTATTAATTTCACGGGTATGCAAAATTTTGATTTATCAAATTATTTTACAATCTAATGACTGAGTTTTAATTTTTTTTTATGCCTTCATTTAAAAAACACTTCTATTTTTAACCATCACATATACATTTTGTACAAAACGTGTGTGAAATTACATACAAGTGAGATAAACAAGAGAAATCTTTAGTGTTAATGTAAACATTTATTGTACATTCATTCTGCAACTTTATTGGAAATAATCTCTTGTGCCTTTTCCTTTTCTCTTCAAAGCTTCTCTTGATCCTTCTTTGTGCCCTGTACAGAGGACTGCAATGCCCACGAGGCCACACCCTTTTTCTTAAAGGGTCAGCATACCCTAACCTGGAAGTGTCTCTCAGGTCAGCTGAGAGGCTGCAGGTACTTAAGGCACTTCGGCCCTATGGGAGGTGCCTTAGCAATGAGTTAGATTGCTAGTTCTCAGGTCCTCAGTGCTGCTGCCACTGATATTGTGTTTCTTTCTGCTGTTAATTTGTACCTCTGTTGCAGTGTACTCCCTATCTACTGCTGCTGCTGGTGCGACTACCTACACTGGCTGTCTGCTAAGATACAAGGTGCCACTAGTATCCACACCGGCCGTTGTTGCTGTAACTATCCATCTATCCATCCTGGATGGATCCACTAATCTGCCTCTTGCTGCGACCGTTTCTACCAGTGACTGTACTGTGTCTGTGGCGCTAGCTGACAGGGTACCACAGATCCCCTGGGGCTGCCCTCTGCCAGCTGCTTAGCACTACGCGTATCTGCTGACATCCCCGGTGGCAGTAGTGAAAACTTGGTGGCTGGTCCTGTTCGTTCCTTCCATCCAGTAGACCCACTAATACAGTGCTCACCCTGCGAGCATAACAAGGACATTATTAAAAGATAGGTACCTGGACAGTGGACATTATTAAAGGATGGGGCTCAATACAGAGGACATTATTACAGGATGGGGCCAGGATAGGGAATATTATCACAGAATGGGGGACATTAGTAAAGAAATCTATGTCTGTATTATACTACTTAGTATAGAAATAGAGTCTGGCTCACATATTAGTAGGTGCCTCCGAGGAAAATCACAGTGTAGCAAAAACAGGAACTCGGGCACACAAAAGTTAGGAGTCTGAGGCAAAAAGATGCTTGAAAAACAGTAAGCTTGTTTTTATTGATACAAAAATCCAGAAATTCCAAACGTTTCGGCCTCAACACATAGGCCTTCGTCAGTGAATTTCTATGATACAAATATACAGAAAGGAAAATAAAATTAGTTATTGCATAAAGAAAACAATGTTTTTCATCATACATGTATAATATACGAACATACCTAATGAAAGGGTGAAAGGCAATATAAACAAGCTTCTAGGTACTGATAGCTATTCTATGCTAAAGAACAGAACATAATGTACCAATATTCTATATCATCAAACAGTGTTCACTAGAGGAGGTGACTGTCAACGTGACTGCCAATAAGGAGAACCACCATAAGAGATATTCAAAAATATATATATATATATATAAAAAAACAAAAAACATACCTAAAAGGGTCGTAGGGAAGAAATTTTAAGGATTCACATGTGTGAGATATCCATGAGAGGGAGTAAATGCCTAAAAATAGACAAGCATTTTACTAATCTATCTAGCATAAATGAAGAAGGGGTTATGTAGAGCTAAGTGAGAGGAAAATGCAGCAGAACATCTTCTAGTCTGCAAGATGCTCTGCACAGAGGAATCGTGACAAGAAAAAAATTAAAACTGCACATTACTGAAAAAAGCCATACTTAATAATACACTGTTAAAATATAAGTTCACTGTAGGAAGCTGGCCATATGTCAAGCAGTATAGTAATTGAGGATTATGGCAATCTATTAGAGGTAACCTACATGTATTGCTGATTAATGTCACGAAGTCTCAGTCAATGCTCTTCTGAGCACATAGCAATGACATGGGAAGCTCCTTCCTCTCCAATAAATGAGCTGTTAATGCACAAGTGACAATTATACCGTCTTCTTTATTTTTACCCCACTCTTTATCACTTGTTGTTTGGCCTTTGTCCGTATTAATTATATCAAGCCCAGAATGCTGTGATGCAGCTGTAGAGACTCGCGTAAACTAAGTGCTCAAGCAATAGGAGAGGTTTTCAATCAGATGAAGATTATTTATCTACCAGAAGGATTTGGCAGGATATGAGTCAGGTTTTTGCTATTCTTCTTTCTTTTTTGACAATACAGATCTAAGTTTCTAAGACTCGGGTGAAATTTTGAAAATTCATTTACTGTGTCCTTGCAGAAAAAATATAAATCTTTCAAGTATACTTACAGTGTCTTTTTATGCTGTGATAATGCTTGTGATATTCAGTAATATCTCCCTCTTGCAGCTATTTGCAACCTTTATGAGTAGAGTCAAGAAATCTTTTGAAATTTGTATTTGCTTTGTCAATTTTTTTTAATAATATGATTACAGAAAATTGGCAGCAAATCGAAACACTTCAAAGCTTTAACTTGCCCAGGAAAAATGTGTATAACACTCTGAGCAACGTTAAGAGGATCAAACTGCTGAAAATCAAATTCTACAAAAATTTCCTGAAATTTGCAGCTCCTCACTAATTTGACACTTTGAAATTCATAAAAAAAAATAAAGTTGCTGGCACCATTTCCATCGTTGTGGCGGAAGCATCAGTGAGCGGACTGATGTTTGTTTGCGTGGCCGAGGAGGCTTCCCCATAAAGCACAGCAGCTATGACATCACATCCCAGCTTCTAAATCAGATTTTCAAGCCTTGTATAGGGATGGTCAGTACACTAATGGGTCATCAATGATCAGCGGTTCCCAGTGGAGTAAAGTCAAGGGCAGGACTTGTAGTTTCCACAGTACAGTAAAGTTCCCTATCCAGATCCATCAGGTAAGCAGAGTAGACAGATCAAATTGAATGAGATGTTTGCCTCCTGTTTCTAAAATGAAAAAACTGACCGGTGTCACACTGTACAAAGACGTTGATAAGACGTAGTACAAAGTATTCCCCACTAGGTGGCAGCAGAGTAGTGAAGACGAGACAAAGTAACACTATAACAGAAAGCCAGCTGAAGTACAGCAGAGTAAATTCAGCAGGCAGTTAACAGGCAAACCACCAGGGGGCAATAGAGTATTCAAACAGTCAGGGTCTAGCCAGGAAAGTCGAGTCCCTGCAAAGGGAGGATCAAAATCAAGTTAGAAAACAGAACCAAGTTGGAAGCCGGGAGATCAGGTATGCAGAGGGAAACACAAACAACAGACCGGAGCGGGAAGTCAGGGACTGGGACAGACGGATGAGTGAGGGAGGGTACAGGTCATGGCATGGTAACAAGGAGTCAGATCAAACAGGAATTCTCACCAGAGCCAGTTACAGGCTGCAGAGCAAAACTATAACCAGTACCAGGATGCAATTGTAGAGACCAATTATAGTGTCTCCTGAAACCAGAATGAGGCTGATGGAAGTTAACCCCTGACATGACTAGGCCGGATCTGGGAAACTCTGGAATGGAGAATCCCGGACCTGGATCATGACAACCGCGCTTTCTAACAGACAAGTATTAACAGGTGCATACATGAAGCACACTCTAACAAATAAACAGCTGCACTCTGAAACGCTAAGGTATGCAAATACTGAATAAAGGAATTTGGACATACATTACTGCAAAGAAAATACATTTAAAAATTGAGACAGCATAAAAAAGGATAGTTTTATGTGAGCCCAGCAGCCAGCGCCAAGATGAATCTCGTTATTATGCACCTATTCACACTTGTCCTTTAGGAAGTGACATCAGTTTATTCATTTTAGATTATGGGGTAATGCCTTGTGACTGAGCACTCCATTTCCACCAGCTTATGGCGATATTTAATTTCTTATTAGCAGGTTCCTGCCTGTCCACAAAATAAACAATCAAAAAATCCTGAACTGGAGCCAGAATGAAACACTCAAAAAAGGGGATAATGACCATAACAATAGTGTGATAATAAAAGTCTAAATTTTATTAATGAAATATGTTAAAATTCAAATTACATTCTAAAAAATCAATTTATGGACAAAAATATTCCTTTATTTTAGCAGCAACAACACAAAAAAATAAAGTGAATAGTGCAAAGACCAATCATTAAATAATGCCTGATAATAAATTATATTTTATCAAAAACGAAGTATTCTGATGGAATGTTATAAGGTGCTACATCAGATCAATGCTGTTTCTAGGTATAAAAGAGATCCTATTACATATCCCGTGTATACAATGAAATATATGCAATACATTATATAAGAGAGATTCGTTAACTTAATGTATGGTCTGATGGTCCTGTATGCTGCATATCACGACGTGTGTTTCGTGCATTAGTCTTCCTCTTAGCAGGTTCCTGCGTGCCCATAAAATAGTAGGCTTTTTCTGAAAAAGGCATATTAGGTAGGGACCCAGCATGGTTAATATTAGGTCTAGCAGTTAGGTTCTTGTTGGATACTGAACCAGTTGGGAAGGAAATTATTTTCCTTGTTGTCATTAACCTGTTTCCATTTTGGACCTGCAGATTTTTGCTCCCCAGTTTATATCAGGGTTTTTTATGTATCCTATAATATTCATGTCTCCTGATTCGCTGCCTCATCTATTTCTTAGAGGATATTTTCTGTCACTTTCATTATAATTGAAGACATATAACAAACCCCTATTAATATTTTATTATTCTTTCTCCCTCCCCTAATCTGCCCCCAGAGTGACTCTCCATTTTCATTAGCCGAACTTGTATTATGATGTGCAATGGGTTTTGGAGACGATTTTACACATAAACAGTGATGAGCGAGCATGCTCAGTACTGCTAAACACCATTTAGTGCCACATGAAAGGCATTAAAGAAAGTGTATAATAAGTAAGGGGGCGGGACAGTAATTTGCTTTGGTCAACTTCTAAACTAATCTCTCCATCTTAAAACTCTCAATGAACTGCGTCTAGAGAAGAATGTGCCGAGCATCAAGTTACCAGGTCTATAAGACCTGATGACACGATGTGACCTATCAATCACAATATTGCCAGTAGCCAACATACATTGTAGGACAGGCAATCTTTGCATATTGATTGGCTGTCTAACAGCCCCAAAACTTCAAGGCAGGGACTCGAGTATGGTGCCCGAGCACCCGCGATGCTTGAGTAATAGCGTACCCTAACATCCCATTGCTCGATCTAGTATCAAGCATGATTTAACCTAATAAATAAATAATTTAGAAAAACAACTTGCTGTACCCCCTATTTTTGATAACCAGCAAAGATAAAGCAGACAGTTATAGTCTGGTATTATCAGGCTGCGATTTTTGGGCCCTTTCCAGCCTAAAAATAGCAGCCTGCAGCTGCCCCAGAAGTGCTATATCACATTAGGAGACCAAAAAGCTTTTTCCTGCCTGTTGCAGTGCTGTGAATCCCTCCCTCTCTGCATTGCAGTCCTTGCTCCGCATGCCACCTTCCCAGATTGGGTGATTAACTTCATTGCCACCACCTTGTCTTCCACTTCCACACTCTGGTCCTCCTCCTAACTAATTGACTTAACAACATTACTTGTTGGCAACTATGTCTTATCATAATCAACTTCTTGAGACAGTAATTGCCATTCCCCATCATTGTCTTCTTCTTACCATGGCTGTTTAAATATTTGGGCATTGCTGCACACAATCTCCTCAAGTCCCTTTTGTGCAGGACTGAGAGGCCAGAATCAATACATGTAAATGTAAAGAGCTTGTCGGTGTCCCAATATAAGATCACTTGTATCCTAGGACTCACCATGGTGGGAGGAAGGCGGATCAGGGGAAGAATTATGTAGTCCAAACTCTTCGCTAGTGAGACTGGAACATGTGATGCTGGAAAAAAGACTGCAAGTGTGATGCCCTGGACTATCCAGGTCGTCCCAGGTAGTCACACACAACACCACATCCCTCTCCCAGTTAGGTAACATCAGTCAAACTTAAAAGCATTGTCACCACCCTCCAGGTTTAATGTCCACACCAGAGGGGGTGGAGCCAGGCAGTTGGCTCCACCCACCGAGGAGTTCACAGGCCTGGAGGCAAGAACCTGAGTAGTCAAGTTCAAGTTGAGGAAGAGAAGAGTTTGGACAGTGAAGGAGGGAGGTTGAGTTCACAGACAGACCTGCGCTTAGGCCTGCCAAAGACTACCGGTGGCTGGGTCGTAGCCCAGTCGCCACTGGCAAGGAGGCAGACGGTAGTGGCCGCCTGCAGGAGACCGGAAAAACGACCGGTGGAACCGTAAGGGACCGTGACAGGGTAGTGGCCCGCCGGAACCAAACCGGGGAGCCAACTGGATACCGGAGCACCAGGCAGGGTACTCAGACCCTGAACTAGGCTAGAAGCCACCACCATAGTCAAATTAACTGATTGTGGTCTGGACCTCAGGGGTTCATTCCCACCTAAGTCCCGATTGAAGGCAACAGCCCAACCATTCCGGATAAGTGCCACCGCCAAGGGAAAGAGAGCCAAAGGGCCAGCGTGTGCAGGCAAATGGGCTCCTACGACAGATACATGTCGGGGAGCGGACTACCGGTGTTTAGGCACAGGAGTCAAGATTCACACACAGAGGTGCCGGAGAAAGGCGGGCACCACCAACCTAATGTGGGAAAAGCTGCAGCCGGCTGCGGGCCCCGTTCATCACTCCATTTGGTTTACCAGTGACTCCAGTGTTTTGTGTCAGAGTGAGTACACCAGTGTCATCAGGCACCGCGCCGCGCTGCACTGCAACACTACACCCTGCTCCCGGGCCACGGCCCGCCGGACCCCGGGACCAACATCCCCTACCCACGGAGGGGTCAACACCTAGCTGCGCTACTACACCACTCCCGGGGTCCCCACACCTTCACCGCAGTGGTGGTGTCTACAATCACCACAACCCGTGGGTGGTGTCATGAACTATCATTTCAAACCAAACACCCAAATCCCCGCGTGCAGCGCCAACTCCCTTGCAAAGTGACGTGACCCCCGGGTCCGTGAGAGGCTCGAGCCACCACCCGCAGTACGAGCACGGATCCGAGCGGCTCGGCGGTCACAGCCGAGCCCGCGGGGCGATACACATCGACTTTTCTGGCGTCTGCGAACAGGATTGAACCAGTCCACTTACCAGTGAAGTTGTGCCTTGAAGTCCCCATCAGCGGCGTCCCGCTGACAAATTTGAGAGTCCGCCATCTTGGGCGCGAAGAGTTCCCGCCTGAACCGTCTTCCCTGAGCAGAAAAGGTGCGAAAGCGAGGCCCCGCGCCCTAAGAGCGGAGCAGAGTAAAAAAGAAGGTGAAGTGCTCGGAAAAGACCAAGGGGGGCGGGCGAGGACTGTTTGCCATGTGACCGCATGGATAAAGGGCAGGGACGCCAGGACCCCGCCACCCGTCTTGTTCCTGGAACCCGAGTCCCCGAAGCTTGTGCCCGGGTCAGCGGCGTGGCTGGAGGTCCAGATGAGGCTGCTGTGTCGCCGCAACCGAGCTGAAGTGTGCCTCTTGATGGACAGATGGACAGCTGAGGTGGAGGAGCTCGTTACGGTCGCGCGGTTGTACGAGGTGGAGACCATTCTTGCGGAGCGGGTAGGTGACCCACGCTCCTATGTCCCCGAGGGACCGGCCGCTACAGCTGAGGGACCCGGTCAGCCCCCTGTCCCTATGTGGTCTTCCCCGTTGCCCGTGCCAGCCGCCGTCGCTTCCCCGCCCAGCCTGTTGCCTTCTCCACCGGCAGCGGAGCCCGCGGCCCTGACCCAAGAGGATCCAGATACCCCTCGGATCGTTGGCTCATAGAGGCTGAAGGAGCGGCCCCCGGTACGACAGCTGGCGGTGAACGGCCTGCAGCTGAAATGGGGGTGTAACCCGGCCCGCGGGTCCTGAAGAGCTGGATAGCAGTGACTCTGGCCTGATACGGAGCCGGTTTCGAAAGATGAGGAGACCCCCGGCCTGATCGACATGGAGGCCACGTACATTCCGTGGAATGGTGGGAACAGGTACCGGGCGGCCCTCTCCAGCCGTGCCTGTTGTGTGCTGGAATTGTACGAGGGCGAGGTGGAGTCTGCCTCAGAGGATGAAATCCCTCGCCTCCGAGCAGAAGATAACCAAGAAAATTAGAGTGAGGTAGCGGATCCCCGTTGGGACCCACCTGCAAGTCCCCGTTAGGACCTATGTTGTTAATGGTAGCGGACCCGCTACTGAAGCGCCCATCCCTGTTGGGACTTTTGTTGCCCCTTTTGTGACATGAGTAATCATGAACACGGCTGAGAACTATCAAGCCACCCAATAACTTTTGGGCTTGTAAATAGTGCCCTTATTGCCCTTCCCGCAACTGTGGGTCTCCGGAGAGGCTGGTTGGAGGGAGGACCCGCAGCAGAGCAGGCTGGTGTGCGGTCACCACAGGAACCGGTGACCATCCTCCGGGTCAGGGGTCCCCTGGATGTGCGGCCTCTGAGTGACTTCCGGGTGCGAAGCACCGTACCCGTTCCGCTTGGGTTGCCTGGCCAAGTTCCTGATCCGGACTGGGGAAAAGGGGTGCTGCCCACTTCTTAGGGGCAGCATCAAGGCTAGGTTGCTTGGGTGGGAAAGCGGAAGGACATGGAACCGTTGTTAAAAATGTTTGCAACGTTTACAGTAATGTGCCTCCCGTAAGGGAAGAAAGAAAAACCTACATATTCTTGAAAATGTAAATATGTTATTATAAATGTACATGTGTTTATTATCTTTTGCAGTTTTACAACAAAAATAATGAACGGGCAGCCCGCGGACGGTCTGCATTAAACCAAGGGGGAATGTGACACCCTGGACTATCCAGGTCGTCCCAGGTAGTCACACACAACACCACACCCCTCTCCCAGTTAGGTAACATCAGTCAAACTTAAAAGCCTTGTCACCACCCTCCAGGTTTGATGTCCACACCAGGGAGGGTGGAGCCAGGTGGTTGACTCCACCCACTGAGGAGTTCACAGGCCTGGAGGCGGGAACCTGAGTAGTCAAGTTCAAGTTGAGGAAGAGAAGAGTTTGGACAGTGAAGGAGGGAGGTTGAGTTCACAGGCAGACCTGCGCTCAGGCCTGCCAAAGACTACCGATGGCTGGGTCGTAGCCCAGTCGCCAATGGTAAGGAGTCAGATGGTAGTGGCCGCCTGCAGGAGATCGGGAAAAAGACCGGTGGAACCGTAAGGGACCGGGACAGGGTAGTGGCCCGCCGGAACCGAACCAGTGAGCCAACTGGATACTGGAGCACCAGGCAGGGTACTCAGACCCTGAACTAGGCTAGAAGCCACCACCATAGTCAAATTAACTGATTGCGGTCTGGACCTCAGGGGTTCATTCCCACCTAAGTCCCGATTGAAGGCAACAGCCCAACCATTCCGGATAAGTGCCACCGCCAAGGGCAAGAGATCAAAAGGGCCAGCGTCTGCGGGCAAACGGGCTTTAACGACAGATACACGTCGGGGAGCGGACTACCGGTGTCTAGGCACAGGAGTCAAGATTCACACACAGAGGTGCCGGAGAAAGGCGCGTACCACCAACCTAATCTGGGAAAAGCTGCAGCCGGCTGCGGGCCCCGTTCATCACTTTGTTTGGTTTACCAGTGACTCCAGTGTCTTGTGTCAGAGTGAGTACACCAGTGCCATCAGGCACCGCGCCGCGCTGCACCGCAACACTACACCCTGCACCCGGGCCATGGCCCGCCGGACCCCGGGACCAACATCCCCTACCCACGGAGGGCTCAACACCTAGCTGCACTGTTACACTGCTCCCAGGGGTCCCCACACCTTCACCGCAGCGGTGGTGTCTACAATCACCACAACCCGTGGATGGTGTCCCGAACTATCATTTCAAACCAAACACCCAAATCCCCGCATGTAGCGCCAACTCCCTTGCAGAGCATCGTGATCCCCGGGTCCGTTAGAGGCTCGAGACACCACCCGCAGTACGAGCAGGAGTACGAGCATGGATCCGAGCGGCTCGGGGGTCGCATCCGAGCCCGCGGGGCGGTACGCAAGCATTATTTGCAATCCAACAGACCAGCTGTTTGCACTGTTCTGGCTTTAACTGTGTTGTCCCGCGCCCTCCTGCAAAGTGAGACAGGAAGATATTTGTAAATGATGAGTGTGTGTGTTGTGCTCCCACAGCAGGCACAGTTTGCCCTGGCTCATGGCTTCTACATATACCACCATCAGCGGGACATCCATTTCCCAATCCCTTATTGCATGCCTAGAGAGAGAAGTTTAAACTAATTATGCAACTAAGAGCAGTATTAATAGGGACTAGGATAGAATAGATGTAGGCTTGAAAATTACTTTTGGTTTTACATTGCAGCAGCAAGGATTATAAGGAAATAACCCCTGCCTTGATGCCTCAAATGCTAATCTAGGCCTTTTCCAGCAACTCTCCCTACAGGAAATGCAGATAAGAGTCATACTGTTGTAGAATAGAATAGATTTGTTACGTTATAGCAGCAAGGACTGTAAAGAAGAAATAATAAGAAGAAAAGAAATAACCCCTGTCTAGATGCATCTAATACACTATCGCTTCTCCAGCAGATCTGCCTACAGTAAATGCAGCTACGATCGGTATTGTTAGAGAATAGAATAGATTTTTTTACATTGCAGCAGCAAGGACTGTAAGGCTATGTGCCCATGGGGAAAGTGTCCCGCGGATATATCCGCAGGACATTCCGCAGGACATTCCGCAGGAGCTCCCAGAAAACTGCAGCACAACTCTGTCTGTTTTAATGCTGCAGTTTTATTGCGGATTGTCCTGTGGATATGCTGCGGTCATTCTGCATTGAGGATACGGTACCATAGCTTCGGCACTGCATCCTCAAAGCAGAACAAGTGCTGGAGTGATCGGGGAGATCATACTTACCTCCATCACGTAGCACTTCACTTTCCGGCCGTTTCTGTCTGCACTTTGCAGGAGAAGGTGGACGGGCCTGAACTAGCTCCGGCTGTCACATGACCGGAGTTCGGGCAGGCCCCGCCCACCTCCTCCTCCTGTCTCCACCGAGCTCCTCTGCACCGGAGGAAGTGACTCCGGTATCTTCAATCAAGGCAGGTAAGTATAGGATTGTGCGGAAAAATCTGCAGTAATAATTGACATGCTGCAGATTTTTCCAGAGGGAAATCCGCATTATTTCTGCTGCGGAAAAAAACGCAGCATGGGCACAGCACTTCCAAAATGCCATAGAAATGTCTGGGGACTCACTGTACTGCAGATTTGTGACAAATCCATGGAATTTCCGTGAAAAAATCACAGCAAATTCCGCAAATTTTCCGCAGCGTGGGCACATAGCCTGAGGCAAAAATCTTTGCATAGATGCCTCTAATGTACTATACCTTGCCCAGCAGCTGTCCTTACACTAAAGTCAGCCTAGAGTGTTATTATTAGAGAGTAAAATAGATTAGTCTTAGCCCTGAAAAGGACTTTATGCTGCAACAGCAAAGACTGTAAGGAAATAATACCTGCCTAGATGCCTCTAATAAACTATTCCTTCTCCAGCATCTAGCCCTACACTAAATGGAGCTAAGAGTGGTATTATTAGAGAATGAAATAGATGTTTTTTACATTCAAGCAGCAAGAACTGTAAGGTAATATTTCCAGGCCAGGTGCCTTTAATACGCTATCCCTTATCAAGCAGCTTGCCCTACAGTAGGTGCAATTAAGAATGATATTAATAGAAAATAGAATAGATTATTTAATTTGTAGCAGAAAACTGTAAAGGGGGCTTTACACTCAGCGACATCGCTTTCGTTATCACTTGTTAAAGCACCCGCCCCCATCGTTTGTGCGTCACAGGCAAATCACTGCCCGTGGCATACAAAATCGCTAGTAACCGTCATCACGCGTACTTGCCTTCCTAGTGACATCGCTGTGGCCGGCGAACAGCCTCTTTTTTAAGGGGGCGGTTCATGCGGCGTCACAGCGATGTCACACGGCAGGCGTCCAATCAAAGTATAATACCACACAATTGGTCAAATCCATCTACGGACACTCCAATCATCAGAATATAATAGCACACAAAAGGAATTGACTAGGAGATATAGAAACATGCTACATAAGAAAACCAAGTTATGTTGGACTCGAATGTCCTTGGAGAGTTACTTGGAGTAAAAAATTGTTCCAAGAGGGCTCCGCGTACAAATTTACCCAGCCTTTGATTTGGAAGATGACGGCCTTAATCAGAGATGGATGGCGGCAGCGACAACTTGTTCGTTGGAATTTATCCGTATTATTATTGAAAAGAATAGTATGACTTTAGAGAAAATGGAGAAGGAAATTGAAATAGCCCACCAAAATCTCCAAAAGGAGATGAGTGTTGAGTCTTTTCAGAATCTAGCAACTATGTTGGAAAAAGATTTTGAGAAATGGGAAAAAGATATATCTAGTGACAAACAGAAGAAGTATTTACGTGATGTGGGTGATTTTGAAAGCAACAGAATTTTTCGGTGGCAGTATAAGAAGGCAGAGCAGGGAAAGGATCGGTCCAGGAGTTCATCGGTGCAGTCCATGTCATCTAGTGTTGCAAGTAGCAGTGCATCTATGGATCGTAGTCACGGGGTGAATACACGTTCAAGGAACAAACAAAAATTCACCAAGCGCCCATATGACATTTTCAACAGGGACAATGCGGAAAACCAGCAACAACTTAAGGTGATTAATCTTTCCCAGCATAATTTGACAGAATCACAGATATTACTTCTGAGTAAAGGCTTATCATTCTCTCCCACTTGTTTGGCAGACTCATTCACATCCGTAAAGGATTTGCACATGTTTGCAAGGAAATTATTTTTTAGACGTCTATATAGCAGAACTGAGCAATCTCAGGATCAGTGGTCCATACGGGAGGAAGAAGCTTTGGCCATTTTGGAATCATTGGAGGAGGAGAGTCAATCACAGATGGTGAGTGCTTTTCCTCATGATCTTTTAAATAAGTCCACCAAATTCCCTGCCTTTAACTCTTGTCCAGCCATAGAAATATTTACACGTATGGTTGCACAGGAGTTCCAGCAAAAATTCACAGGACCTTTTGGTCCTTCGAATTTAACTAAAGGAGAGAGGGCAGCGTTGATGGAATTACAGACATGGGATGACGTTGTGTTCAAGCTCGCTGATAAAGGCGGGAACATAGTGGTATGGCCTACCACTATGTATGAGCGCCAAGCATATAAGTTACTGAATAGGAAACAATGCTATAAGAGATTAACCATCAATCCTCTCCCCTCCTTTAAGGAGGAGTTGTTATCCATTATTGAAGCAGGCTTCAGACAGGGGGTGGTACCCAAGAAATTAGTGGACTATATTAAAAAATTGCACCCTAGGTTAGCAACATTCTATCTTATACCGAAGGTGCATAAGAGTATAACTGATCCGCCGGGTAGGCCTATTGTGGCGGGAAATGGGGGACTGTGTGAGGTCGTCTGCAACATCATTGACCATTACTTGCAGCCATTGGTCGTTGAGTTACCATCATTCATCAGGGACACGACATCGGCTTTGTGTAGACTGGATGGTATCCAGTTGGGACCAAGTATGACGTTGGTCATGGCCGATGTCGAGTCCTTGTATACTTCTATTAAGCATGCGGACGGGCTGCGGGCAGTCTCATATTTCCTTAACAATAGCAGTATTGATAAACCGATGATAGAGTTGTTATTGATGCTATTGGAATTTGTACTCACACATAATGTGTTTACATTTGATCAGAAGTTTTTTTTGCAAACACAGGGATTTGCGATGGGGGCGGCGTGTGCCCCCTCTTACGCGAACCTGTTTTTGGGGGCGTGGGAGCGGGAAATTTTTTTTTTTTTTTGGGGGAGACCATCCCGGGTTGTAGTTGCATCCTTAATTGGATGCGCTACATTGATGACATACTGTTTATCTGTAATGGCCCCCCCCGTGATCTTGATCAAGTGATGCAATCCCTTAATGACAATCAGTTAAACATTAAATTAACATTCAAACAAGGGAGAGAACTTGACTTCCTTGATATTCTAATTCAAACCAGGGATGATGGTTTTCTTTCAACTTCCATCTTCAGAAAGGGTACAGCTACTAACTGTCTGCTGCATGCCTCCTCTTCGCATCCAAGGTCAGTGATCTCGGGAATACCCGTAGGCCAGTTTTTGAGAACTAAACGTATTTGTTCAGATCAAGAATCTTTTGAGAGACAATCAGGTGAACTGGCCAATAGATTCATAGAAAGGGGCTATAGTAAAAAAATGATCCGTAAGGGTTTCCAATGTGCTATACATACCCCAAGGAACATCTTGCTATTTCCCAGGAGTCAGGAGTCTGGAAGAAGTGGCAATATGGATAAGAAAGAACCTATACGATTTATCACCACGTATCATAACAAATGGATGGAGATGAGGGAAATAATGATTAAGCATTGGGGGATTTTACAATCGGATCCTATCATAAGGAAGTTTCTCCCTCCCAGACCCCTTATTACAGCACGTAGATCAAAAAGCCTCAGGGATACATTGGTACATAGCCATTTCGATCGGGAGAAAATAAATAAAAGGGAGATACCTGTATCGGATCAGGGCTTTTTTCCATGTGGCCTTTGCAAGGCCTGTGCCAATTGTATTAAATCAAGAACTTTCTCTAATTTTGATGGTACTAAGCAATTCAATATACGGAAACGCCTAACTTGTTCCTCGAAGGGGGTCATTTACGTAGGTGAATGCCCGTGCAAAAAATTGTACGTGGGACTCACGACCCGTGAATTTAAGATTCGCATACGTGAACACTGTAGGGACATTGCTAATGTTACGGTTGCTGCGAGCACTGGAGACTATGTCCAGATTTCTTGCTACTGCACATGTGCGAGCGCTGGAGACTAAGTCCAGATTTCTTGCTACTGCACATGTGCGAGCGCTGGAGACTAAGTCCAGATTTCTTGCTACTGCACATGTGCGAGCGCCGGAGACTAAGTCCAATCTTGGAGCCATTGCACATGTGCGGGTGACATCATCGCTGACACGAGGTCACATGTCTCTGACACCTTCTATGCCGATTGGTCGCTGGTCATGTGCTTGTGACGTCTTGCTCGGTGATAGGCCAGCATGACGTCACTCCTGTCGTTCTGGCAGCGGATTGGCTCTGGTGTCCTCCATCTTGGATGAGGCACAGAGTCTATATAAGACCCTGACACACGCCGCATGGTGCTCAGTCCTCTTGGTTCATGCATATGAGTAGACGCTCTGTGCGCGTTCCTCTAGGCATTCCTCTGTCTATGCTAGGTGAGCGCTACCGGCAGGGTAGCGTTCTTATACCTTACAGCTTCGGCTGCTGTCCGTATCCTTACCTCTTAGGGGAGCGGACATAGGCAGGTGCCTGAGGCACATGGTCTGGCTGGGCCTTGTGATTCTACTCGTAGGTGGACGTTGCCGCTAGGGTAACGTTCCTTATACTGCGTCTGGCAGTTGTTCGTATCCTCGCACACTAGGGGAGCGAACAGAGGTAGGAGCTTTGTGCGGCTTACGCTGCTGTTCGTCTCTTTTGCACCACTAGAAGAGCGGACCTAGGCAGGTGCCATATCTAGTGGTTCGTGTCCTCGCACACTAGTGGAGCGAACGCAGGTAGGAGCTTTGTGCGGCTTAGGCTGCTGTTCGTCTCTTTTGCACCACTAGAAGAGCGGACCTAGGTAGGTGCCATTTCGCACACATTGCCTTTGTCTCTGTGATTATTAACAGAGATCATTCCACACACCCTCCAAGTAAGGGAGGAATTGCTTTACTTACTTATTATATCCTTCTGTGAGTTAACAGAGGTATTGCACTCTGCCATAGTCTGCAGCAAAGTCTTTGCACGGTGGACCCTGACTGTCTGATACTCCTTTCGGTTATTATCAGACAGCCCCCCGTAACAGCTAAGGCAAAAACAGTGGAAGATAATACTCAACTCAAAACGCTCCCACGTCACTTCAAGGAAATGCATAACAGCAACCCTCATGTCCTTAAAGTAAAGGCAATTGACCAAGTGGAACTGGGTATAAGGGGGGGTGATTTGAGTAAAATCCTAGCGAGGGTAGAAAGTCGATGGATTTTTAGGTTAGGCACGCTGAGTCCACAGGGTCTCAATGAGACCCTGGGATTCGGAGCGTTCCTGTAGATTTTGTGTAGACATTTGGTAGATTTTTTTCTTTGTCTCCTAGTCAATCCGTGGTTTTAATATTTTTTTAATTGTTGTTGTATACAATTTTATTTTCATGTCTGGTTTTTTGGTAGTGGGGTGGGTTATACCCTTTTAAGAAGTGTATATATATATATTATGTGTTTATAGTGAGTATTCATTTGTTTGTTTTTCATTTTTGTAGATAAATTGCATATTTGCACATCAGAATTTGTACCCACCATAGTGATGTTGGTCCCATGATCAAATGGTGAAATTATCGAAAATGTCCGAGATGGCGTCATCTTCTCTTTCCCGTGATTGGGAATGAAGTATTGAGCTTGAAGAGGAGGGGCCTATATTATAAACATTTGCTTAATATTGCTATAAGAATTGGATAATGCTTGGAAACATTCATGTTATGTATTGAATCATGTGTATATGTGGTGTCCTTTTCTGCCTGATATGATTCATTTTCGTATAGACTAAATTACCATTTCTGGGACGGAGCGCTTGCAGAGATCCAAAAATCCTCCCCGGACTGAATAACAGGCGTATGAATGTGGGACGCTCCTGTGTCGCTGCACACATCCGGTGCTTGCCACGCAGTGTGCGTTCCACTATCGCCTGGCAGGAAGTTCCCTTTACGATAGGAGGTGACGGATTTACGCAAGCGCCCAAAGGATCCCTGATAGGTGGGTTCAGTGTATATAATTCCCTCAGCTACCGTGACCCGACATGCCCCCTGTAGAAGCCGGGAGCGAAACACGTGTCGGGGATCGGGTGTTTGCGGTGAATACACTAAGGTAACCGTTGCTTTATTCGTATGATGTCATGCCAGCACTTTGTACCGTAGGTCTTGTGTTTTTGCCGGACGGCGAATTTAAGGCATAATTATCATTGGTGATTACAGCTGACATCTAGGAGGCTGCTTGAGTGCGGCACTGATTTGTAGCATCAGAAACCTAGCACATATCCTAATGGGTGACTTACTTTTTACCAATTAAAATCCTGTGTCTGGTTGGAACTATTTGGGGTTTTGCAATACTAACAAAGTTATAATATAGTGACTATTGTTACACTTGTTCATGCTGATCCAGCTCTCTCCACCCCTTGTCTGCTTAATAATTTATTTACAAGTGGCACGCTGTGGTGTCGCACAGGTGTTACTGAATAGTGCACACATGCAGTAACATCGGATGGAGCGACCTTGATTTCAGCATGGGAGGAGATCTGCTATAGGTATATTCCAGCATAACATTGAACTCTTTGGGGTTGTGCAATACTAACAAATTTATAATATAGTGACTATTGGTACACTTGTTCATGCTGATCTAGCTCTCTCCATCCCTTGTCTGCTTAATAATTTATGTACAAGTGGCACGCTGCGGTATCGCACGGGTGTTACTGTATAATGCACACATGCAGTAACATCGGATGGAGCGACTTTGATTCAGCATGGAAAGAGGGCTGCTATAAACATATTTCAGCATAACATTGAACTCCTCGGGGTTGTGCAATACTAACAATGTTATAATATAGTGACTATTGTACTTAAACCTGTTTCACATATCAAGTTTGTTGATCTGCACTAGTTACCTTGTTAATCCAAGAATCTGATGCGATTTTTACTGATCTATCTTGATTATGTGTATATAGACACAGCATTGGTCACTTTATTGGATATTATGTGCAATATAGATACCGCTACACCCTGACATACACTTTTTTGACTGCAATTTACTATTTTATTGTGTGGTGTTGTTCTAAATTTGAATGTCAATAAAATTATTTTGAGTTATTGAGACATAGTATACTCCTTTTTTGGATGAAAAAACTCGCATTTCTTCCTATTTTGATATAGTCCAATCAAAGTAGAAGGTCGGAGAGCAGCCGCATGAAAGTCACGCCCACCTCGTTGCTGGAGGACGCAGGTATGTTGTTGTTCGTCGTTCCTGGGGTGTCACACATAGCGATGTGTGCTGCCTCAGGAACGACGAACAACCTGCGTCCAGCACCAGCAACGATATTTGGAAAATGGAAGATGTGTCAACACTCAACGATTTGGTGAGTATTTTGCATCGTTAGCGGTCGCTCGTATGTGTCACATGCAACGACGTCGCTAAGGAGGCTGGATGTACGTCACGAATTCCGTGACCCCCAACGACATCTTATTAGCGATGTTGTTGCGTGTAACGGGGCCTTAAGGCAATAATCCCTGCCTTGATACATCAAATACACTATCACTTCTCCAGCAGCTAGCCCGCCACTAAATACAGCTGAGAGCAGTATTATTGGAGATGACAATAGATTAGACTTAGCCCTGAAAAGAACTTTCAGTTTTGCGTTGCAGCAGCAAGGACTGTAAGGCTTTAATCCCTGTTTAAATGCCTCTAATACACTATCCCTTCTACAGCAGTCCTACATTAATTTCAGCTAACAGCTGTATTATTAGAGAATACATTTTATTTTTTAGGTTGCAGCAGCAAGGACTGTAGGGCAAAAATCCATTTAATACACTATCCTTCCTACAGCAGCTCTTTCTACGCTATTTCATGGATAGAATGAGCCGAGTAGAGTATCATCTGGTTTATGTATACCCGATGATGCAATGTTGCTGTCCAATCACAGTAATTACAGTACCTAACATGGCTATGGCAGTAACATGATTGGCAGGCAAACCCCGCCTTTTTAGTGGCTGAAAAACAGATGCAAAACATGCAGGTGGGGACTCAAGCAAGGTTCTACTGTAGGTGACCACGCTTGTCCGTAAATAGTCTTTACCCAACATAATCATTATCATCATCCCTGACTCAGCTGACAGCTACCTCAGTCTGGATTGTAGAGAATTTTCTTTTATATACATATATATATATATATTTTTTTTTAAATATTTATTCCCTCATTTACAAAAAAGGATTGCACAAGACTTGGAAAAATTCAGTACCGTCACTTGTGTAAGCAAGCATATCATCTCTGTCTGACAGTAAGTTCAAATTTTTGAAAAAATATTGTGCTGCTTTTAAGTGCATTACAAATCAAGGATAAAAAGTGTGATTAAAATGCAGAATGGCAATTGTTAGCTACACCATATCACTGATCAATCACACTGAGTCTGTCACTGCTGCTGCTAGCACTTCTCTTTTCCCTACCAACTAAATCTCTGTATTATTCTATTTTTAACCTAAAATTAGAGAAAATTCATCTTCTCCACTGCTACAGTTCAGTTATATAACAGGTTAATGTCTGGAGTTATTTTCCAATGTTTTTGGGCTTTTTCTTCCTGTCTCTTTTGCTGAGCTGTGTGCTCTAATATCCTCTCTCTTTACCAAAACACTAAAATTACTGCAACATTCCCTGCCTTGGCTTTTAAACAGGTCTGATAGTTCCTCTCAATTGGACGTTATCTACTGTAGTGTTTAAAACAAATATGGGAAATTTAGTTATTGTTTTTTTTAATGGGGGAGGGGACCGTTTTGCGTAAATTGGAGAACAAGTTATTCTGGATCTACAAATATCAAAAAAAAAATATACAAATTTTTATTAGCTTTGAATTGACACTAGTTTACATATGGTGATTGCTCAATATTGCAATTAAGTTGTGCCCATGGTTACATCTATATATATAATTGCCTTATTCTGTCTGTCTGTCTGTCTGTCATGCTCCAAAATTGTGTCCTTACGGTGACACAAAGCTGATTGGCCGCTGGGCTCACCATGGCCCCGCCCCCCCCACGGATTGGCCTCTCGCCCCGGCTCTCTGCAGGCCCCGCCCCCCTCACGCAATCCACGCTCGCTCTTGCCCAACTGACACGTAGCGCCGACTCCCAGGTGAGTACACACACACACATCAGATCACACTCACTCTCACACACACCTCACACATCACATCCACACACTCACAAAATCCTGGGATGTCGCTTGCTTCTACACCGGCTCCGTCAGGATCCCAGCAGCGCCAGACATAACCTTGCGATGCTGGGATCTTCACGGAGCCCGTGAACACTGTTAACCATTATACACATCGGGTAACTAAGGTCCCTTGGTTACCCGATGTGTATCATAGTTAACAGTGTACACCGGCTCACACTCACTCTCACACACACCTCACACATACATCACATCGCATCCACACACTCACAGCATCCGGCGATATCGCTTGCTTCTCGGCCTCGATACTGTGCTGTTGTGACCTTCCAGGACCTGTCGGAGGATCACATGGCCAGAAGCATGTGGTATCTCCAGATGTTGTGAGTATGAGCGCGTATGTGCAATATCGTCAATGTGTGTGTGCGTGAGTGTATGCGATCGGGTGTGTGTGGGTGTGTGTGAGTGTATGCGATCGGGTGTGTGAGTGTCGGCAGAGGAGCATGGCGTGCTGGAGGAGGCTGGGAGGAGAGAGGCTGATCCTGGGGAAGGCTGGGATGGAGAGGCTGATGCTGGGGACAGAGAGGCTGATGCTGGGATGAGAGAGGCTGATGCTGGGATGAGAGAGGCTGATGCTGGGGACAGAGAGGCTGATGCTGGGGACAGAGAGGCTGATGCTGGGGACAGAGAGGCTGATGCTGGGGACAGAGAGGCTGATGCTGGGGACAGAGAGGCTGATGCTGGGATGAGAGAGGCTGATCCTGGGGACAGAGAGGCTGATGCTGGGGACAGAGAGGCTGATGCTGCGGGGAGAGAGGCTGATGCTGGAGACAGAGAGGCTGATGCTGGGGACAGAGAGGCTGATGCTGCGGGGAGAGAGGCTGATGCTGGGAGGAGAGAGGCTGATGCTGCGGGCAGAGAGGCTGATGCTGCGGGTAGAGAGGCTGATGCTGGCGCAGCATGGCGGATGGAGCACGTTTGGGAGTGCGCAGCATGGCGGATTGAGCACGTTTGGGAGTGCGCAGCATAGCGGATGGAGCACGTTTGGGAGTGCGCAGCATGGCGGATGGAGCACGTTTGGGAGTGCACAGCATGGCGGATGGAGCACGTTTGGGAGTGCGCAGCATGGCGGAAGGAGCACGTTTGGGAGTGCGCAGCATGGGGGATGCAGCACGATGGGGAGTGCGGAGTATGGCAGATGGAGCATGTTTGGGAGTGCGCAGCATGGCGGATGGACCACGTTTGGGAGTGCGCAGCATGGCGGATGGAGCACGTTTGGGAGTGTGCAGCATGGGAGATGGAGCACGATGGGGGGTGCACAGCATAGGGGATGGAGCACGATGGGGAGTGCGCTGCATGGGGGATGGAGCACGATGGGGAGTGCGGAGTATGGCGGATGGAGAACGTTTGTGAGTGCGCAGCATGGCGGATGGAGCACGTTTGGGAGTGCGCAGCATGGCGGATGGAGCACGTTTGGGAGTGCGCAGCATGGCGGATGGAGCACGTTTGGGAGTGCGCAGCATGGGAGATGGAGCACGATGGGGAGTGCGCAGCATGGCGGATGGAGCACGTTTGGGAGTGCGCAGCATGGGGGATGGAGCACGATGGGGAGTGCGCAGCATGGCGGATGGAGCACGTTTGGGAGTGCGCAGCATGGCAGATGGAGCACGTTTGGGAGTGCGGAGCATGGCGGATGGAGCACGTTTGGGAGTGCGCAGCATGGGGGATGCAGCACGTTGGGGAGTGCGGAGTATGGCGGATGGAGCACGTTTGGGAGTGCGCAGCATGGCGGATGGAGCACGTTTGGGAGTGCGCAGCATGGGAGATGGAGCACGATGGGGGGTGCGCAGAATAGGGGATAGAGCACGATGGGGAGTGCGCTGCATGGGGGATGGAGCACGATGGGGAGTGCGGAGTATGGCGGATGGAGCACGTTTGGGAGTGCGCAGCATGGTGGATGGAGCACGTTTGAGAGTGCGCATCATGGCGGATAGAGCACGTTTGGGAGTGCGCAGCATGGGGGATGGAGCACGATGGGGAGTGCGCAGCATGGCGGATGGAGCACGTTTGGGAGTGCGCAGCATGGCGGATGGAGCACGTTTGGGAGTGCGCAGGATGGGAGATGTAGCACGATGGGGGGTGCGCAGCATAGGGGATGGAGCACGATGGGGAGTGCACACCTCCCCCCAACACACACACACGCGCGCGCGCACTGCACAACACACGACACACACACACACACTGGGAACCACAAACAACTGCCCTATACAGACACCCACACACAGACAACGCTGCACACACAAATATATGCACATACCGCACAACACACACATTGCACAAAACATACCTCCCCCCAAAACACACCACACACACACAAACCGCGCAACACACACACACAACGCTACAGACACACAGCGCTCAACAAACAACGCAACACACAAACAACACCGCTCTCACCCCCCGCCACACCCAGACAACACCCAGAACATGTACAGCGCCCTACACAAACACTTGGTAACTACACACAACAACATCTATATATATATATATATATATAACAAAAATCATACATGAACTACACAATACGTAAATTCTAGAATACCCGATGCGTAGAATCGGGCCACCTTCTAGTGATACTATAATGATGGTATCAAAGTGAAGATGGGCCTCTTTAGGGAGAGATGTTGTCTTAGTCCTATCCTCCGTAGCCCTCTTCCCTATACTCCTCGACCCGCTCCTCTGTTTATTTAGGGTTCTTGACGAAGGGATGTGGTCACACTACCACATAATATTCCTACGTAAATCTCTATTTATGGCCAGGAAACTTATAGCCATATGTTGGATGAGCAGCTTTCCCCTTATGGTGCAAGCGTGGATAGAGTAAATGAATGCAATGCTTCCCTATGAGCGGACTGTGTACCAGAATAGAGGATGTTCGGATAAATTCACTAAGGTATGGGAAATGTGGAACTCATCCCCTTGACACTGACTAACAAATCAATTGTATCGTTCCTGTGTTCTTAACTGAGTTAACTGTAAAAGGATTATGGATTGAGGTTGATTCTAAATATTCTGGGTTGCTACCCATCGGCAGAAATGGATAATAATTGCTTAATGTTACTTGTTCCTTGATGTGAAGTTTGTGTATTTCAGGTACAACAACTAGGCAATGTCACCAATTTTGTGTAATGTCACAGAACCTACAATTAGAGTTGAGCGAGTACCTAACTATTCATACTTGCTATACTCATAATGAATACTTTCTAATACTTGCAAAGAAGAGGGGAGCCAGCACTGCTCATGAATGGCATGCAACAATAAAAAGTGTAAAATTCACAAATTCATTCCTACTATAACAATTCAATGAGATTTTTTGCATATTATTGATCAATGATTTGAGCCCCCCTGCCCTGTCACGGCAAATCTCTATAGGGGGGTCCCTACACTATGTCATAAATTAATATCGTACCATAAGGTTTCATATAATGACTTGAACAGGACCATATAAGAACACCACTTACCCGGGGAATGTCAGAACCGCTCCCATGCTGCAAGGACTGACAACTGCGAATAAAGGCAGCCCAGGTGCCAGTGTGTGTGGCAGAACCACACACACCAGCACAATGTCAGAACTGGCCCTCACAGTGCCAGACCAGCAAACATGGATGAGGGCGGAACAGCCTCAGGCAGGTAGTGCTTAACATAGTGTAGGGACCCCCCTATAGAGATTTGCCGTGACGGGGCAGGGGGGCTCAAATCATTGATCAATAATTTGCAAAATATCTCATTGAATTGTTACAGTAGGAATGAATTTGTGAATTTTACACTTTTTATTTTTTCATTCTTGCATGCCATTCATGAGCAGTGCTGGCTCCCCTCTTCTTTGTGTCCAATACTTGCGTATTCATTCCGAATAGCGTGTACAATGCGACTCAATGGGGAAATAATCACAATGTAATGAGTAACCCGAATTCCACACTATTTGCTACTCGCACGCATAGTACCGTATTTCGGTTACTCGTTACTTTGCGAGTTTTCCACATTGCATTGCACTTGCATTGCACACACTATTCGGAATGAATACTCAAGTAGTAGACAGTATTTGTTATGATTATAATGAGTACAAATAGTTAGATACTCGCTTAAGTCTACAGTACCCACAAAGTAAGGATATTAAACTATATGGTGGCACATGCGCTTAGCTGGCTTATTTGACTAGCTTGCTGTAATTTTAGGTGCACACATCTCATATGTCTTGTACCTGTAAACTTTCTTTGCTGTTTAAAGGGAACTTGTGACCAGTTTTGGGGCCTATAAGCTGCGGCCACCACCAGTGGGCTCTTATATAAAGCATTATAACATGCTGTACATAAGAGCCCAGGGCGCTGTGTAGAACATTAAAAACACTTTATAATACTTACCTAAACGGTCATTGCGGTGGAATTGGGTCATATGGGCGTCTCTGTTCTCCGGTGTTGGCACCTCCTCTTTCGGCTATCTTTGTTCTCCTTTTGAAGCCTGTGTGCATGATTCCTCCCTACGTCATAAACACTCGCCGGTCCCGCGCAGGTGCACTGCAATACTTTGATCTGCTCTTCTCAGGGAAGATCAAAGTGCACCTGCGCAGGACATCAGTGCCGGCGAGTGTGTATGACGTAGGACGCGTTATCCACCCCAACGTCAGAAGAAGGTCAACAAAAATGGCCAAAAGAGGCGGCGCCGGCACCGGAGAATGAAGACGCTCATATGACCCAACTCCACCGCAGCGACCGTTTAGGTGAATATTATAAAGTAGTTTTACATTCTGCACAGTGGCCTGGGCTCTTATATATAGCATGTTAGAATGCTGTACTATATATAAGAGCCCACTGGTGGTGGCAACAGCTTATAGGCCCCAAAACTGGTGACAGGTTCCCTTTAATAAACGAACTTTAAAAAAAAAATTAAAATGGGTGGTTTTTTTACTAGATCTTTGAATGACATGATTTAGAAGGTTTTTTTTTATTTTGGATTTAAAGTAGATATGATTCAAAAAGTGAACTAAAGAGTATTTAAAGGGTATTCGAAAAGGATTTTCATGTGAATTTTGAAGATGTATGCTTCAAAATCCAGTTAAAGTCTGCGTGAACAATTGTGAGTTAAAGATCTTACAAACAATATTTATATTCTGCATCTAGTACATGAATGTTTGTACTACTTCTATCAACTGTTTACCATTCACAAAACCATGAACATCAAGGCATTATCTCGATTTATGATCCAGTGGTAAAATGACTCTTCTCAAAACTTTGGAAACTTTGTATCTTTGCCAATTCCAATTTTTTTAATAAAAGGGGTCTTCCTAAATTCAGTATCTGCATTCACACTTTCATGACCTATCAGAAATGCATCCTAGTGGAATATGACTCTTTTTGCGGTATCCTGAAATTAAATAAGATTGCAGTTGCACTTTATGTAGGAATCTGACCAGTCTTCCGTCAGACAAGGATAGGGACGATCAGACATAATCTCTTGCAGAGAGAAAACGGCAAGACGTCTGAGCACCATGTTGCTCTGCTAGTTATATCTGGATATGACACCTAATTATCTGTGTTTTTATTGGTCTGGAAAGAAATGCAGTATTGCAGAGTAATGGTGTTCACGGCAGGCGAAGGAGCTGCCTCCCTGCAGTAATATTATTTGAGGCAGTGAAGATATTAAATAACAATACCTTTATTGCAGCAGAATTTTTTTTTTACTGATAAATAATCTTCAAGAAGCAATTCTGTACTTTGTGAAGTATGAAAAGGATAAGACAAATAATAAACAAGGAATGTATTAATCGAGCAGAACAAGTCCTAGAAGGGTTTTCTATTTAACTATCCTTGAACATATGTGCAGAAGTCACATTTTCTTTTCAGTGTAAAGAGTAAAGGGGGCTTTACATGTAACGCCATTGCTAACGAGATGTCGTTGGGGTCACGGAATTTGTGACACACATCCAGCCTCGTTAGCAACGTCGTTGCATGTGACACGTAAGAGCGACCGCTAACGATCAAAAATACTCACCTAATTGATGATCGTTGACACGTCGTTCAAATCCCAAATATCGTTGATGGTGCTGGACGCAGGTTGTTCATCGTTCCTGAGGCAGCACACATCACTACGTATGACACCCCAGGAACGACGAACAACACCGTATCTGCGTCCTCTGGCAACGAGGTGGGCGTGACTTTCATGCGGCTTCTTTCCACCCCTCCGCTTCTATTGGACCCTTGCCGTGTGACGTTGCTGTGACTGCGCACGAACCTCCCCCTTAAAAAAGAGGTTGTTCGCCGCCCACAGTGACGTCGCTAGGAAGGTAAGTACGTGATACGCGTCCTAGCGATATTGTGCGCCACGGGCAGCGATTTGCCCGTGACGCAGAAACGACGGGGGCGGGTGCTTTCACGAGCGAGTAAAGCAGCATTTAGAGGAGTCAACACTTTCTCTTGATAGTACAGCTTCCTCACAAGCTGACCAACACTTCTGTCCATACAATGTCTGCTAATAGAGGTGAATGCCACCAGGTCTGTCCATCAATCTCCGACGATAGAAAAGCAACTTTCCTATGTGAGATGTTTTACAATATGAGGAGACTGATGGATTAGACTGGTCACATGCCCCTCCATTATCAGCAATTTTAGGGAGTGCTAGTCAGTTTGTGAAAAAGTGGCCGACCTCTTAAAGCAGTTGATTTGGTTAGAAAACACAATTTCAACTGCCTAATTAGGGAGTGAACTCACTTGTATCCATTCAGCACAGGTCAATTCTGATTAGGTCTCACCTATGAGTTAGGACGTTTTTTAATTTGTGTGTCCGAAACGCGTCAGTGTTCCTATACCTGCAGTTATTTAACATGCAGTGCCTTTCGTGATTTCCTTTTAACCATGATGGAATAAAGCTTGTTGATTTTATATTTTTGGTGCTGGACCTACCTTTTTGCTCTTTCTTTTTGCCAATTCTGATTAGGGCTGTTTGATGACACTGACAGTCATTGAGCGGTGCATTCCCAACTAGTTAGACTTGTACTGGCCAACCAAGAGGTCTGGTTGACCGGTCAATTAAGGGTAAGGTCTTTTGGCGCTACCACTGCCTATTTAAGCCCCTCAGTCCTTTGCACGGTGTTAGCTGTTCTATGATGTTAGATACACCCTGGTACACAATCAGTGGGGAATTCTCTGCTCAGCCCCAACATTTTTTAACCATTCTTCAGATTTGCCCATTGAAGGCTTTGCTGGCTTTACCTTTGGATTGCTTGTTTTCTCTCTGTTTTTAATTATATTTGACCTAATGGATTCTGACACCTTTGCTCCTAACTGCACATTTGGTTCTTTGGTTGTTCCGATCCTTGATTCCAGCTCTGACCCAATATGTTTGATACAGGTAAAGTACACTGTGTGCAGAATTATGGCAAATCAGTATTTTGATCACATGATACTTTTTATACATGTTGTCCTACATCAAGCTGTATAGGCTTGAGAGCCAAATAACAATTAAGTAAATCAGGTGATGTGCATCTCTGTAATGAGAAGGGGTGTGGTGTGTAATGATATCAACACCCTATATAAGGTGTGCTTAATTTTTAGGCAACTTCCTTTTCTTTGGCAAAATGGGTCAGAAGAGAGTTTTGACGGGCTCTGAAAAGTCCAAAATTGTGAGATGTCTTGCAGAGGGTCTTGAAATTGCAACATTACTGGAGTATCAAAAAGCACAAGATGTGCCATACTCAGGGACATGGCCAAGATAAGGAAGGCTGAAAAATGACCATTTTTGAACAAGAAATATATGATAAAACATCAAGACTGGTCCAAGAAATATCTGATTTTTCAAAGGATGGAGTGAAGCTCAACTCCCAGACATACTGCCAGTTTCTGGAAGACATCTTCTTCAAGCAGTGGTACAGGAAGAAGTCAGTATCGTTCAAGAAAAACATGATTTTCATGCAGGACAATGCTCCATCACATGCATCCAAATACTCCACAGCGTGGCTGGCCAGTAAAGGTCTAAAAGATGAAAAAATAATGACATGGCCCCCTTGTTCACCTGATTTGATCCCCATAGAGAACCTGTGGTCCCTCATAAATGTAAGATCTACAGGGAGGGAAAATAGTACACCTCTCGGAACAGTGTCTGGGAGGCTATGGTGGCTGCTGTATGCAATGTTGATCGTAAAAAGATCAAGCAACTGACAGAATCTATGGATGGTAGGCTGTTGAGTGTCATCATAAAGAAAGGTGGCTATATTGGTCACTAATTTTTTGGGGTTTTGTTTTTGCATGTCAGAAATGTTTATTTCTAAATTTTGTGCAGTTATATTGGTTTACCTGTTGAAAATAAACAAGTGAGATGGGAATATATTTGGTTTTTATAAAGTTGCCTAATAATTCTGCACAGTAATCGTTACCTGCGCAAACAGATATCCTCCTAAGATGGCCAAATCTAAAAAAACACCACTCCAACTTCCAAAACTATTAAGCTTTGATATTTATGAGTCTTTTGGGTTGATTGAGAACATAGTTGTTGATCAATAATAAAAAATCCTCTAAAATACAACTTGCCTAATAATTCTGCACACAGTGTATATCTCTGTGCTGTGTTAACCAGTATATAGAAAAAAAAATGTTTAAAAGAACTGAGAGTCCTCAGTGGTTGATACCTTTTAATGGCTAACTTAAAAGATGGCAATAAATGGCAAGCTTTTGAGACTACTCAGGTGTCTTCATCAGGCTACTTGCCCTGATGAAGAGACCTGAGTAGTCTCGAAAGCTTGCTATTTTTTACCATGTTTCCAGTTACCCATCTAAAAGGTATCAACAACTGAGGACTCACAGTTCTTTTAAACTTTTTTTTCCAATATGTTTGATATTTTCCCTCACCTTTCTCCACCAGTTTGCATCCACCCCTCACATACAACATTGGTGTCTCTAGAATTAAGTCTACACTAAACCGTGAAAACCAAAGCGCACCTAGATCCTGATAAGTGGCTTGGCCAGCACCATGCTTGAACACAGGGATACAATTTTACCTGAAGGACTTTTCCAGTTCTGATTTATTACAGTGGTGCTCTGACGTAGAACCTTCACCTGTTAAGCCTGCTTTACACGTTGCAATTTCGCATACGATTTTGTATGCGATTTGCAACGCCCCCATCGTATGTGTGGCATGTTCAATTTGTTGAACGTGCCGCACATACGATTAACCCCCGTCACACATACTTACCTTCCATACGACCTCGATGTGGGCGGCGAACGTCCACTTCCTGGAGTGGGAGGGACGTTGGGCGTCACATCGACGTCACTCGGCAGCCGGTCAATAGAAGCGGAGGGGTGGAGCTGAGCGGGACGTAAACATCCCGCCCACCTCCTTCCTTCCGCATTACCAGCCATGAGACACGTGTGATCTGTTCATCGTTCCCGGGGTGTCACACACTGCGATGTGCGCTACCCCGGGTACGATGAACAATCTGACATTCAATTCTAGAGACCGGTCCGATGTGTATGCGATGAAAGTTTTACCGTTAAATCGCAATCGCACGTACCTGTCACACACTGCAATGTACCTTACAATGCCGGATGTGCGTCACTTACGACGTGACCCCGCCGACACATTGTAAGATACACTGCAGCGTGTAAAGCAGGCTTTAGTCACTTGGATAAAGAATATATCTCATTCTAAAGAGCATAAAATATCCACACTATGTTTGAGTAATACATACTATTTTATACAGATTCTATAGAATATCATCTCATGAAGATTTAAAAGAGGAACAGGTGAGAGTCCAGGGATCGTCTCAAAGTCCACAATTAATGTTGAAAAATCAGCCTGGTGGAGAAAATTCAATGCAGTACCATCAAGGCTGCTAGAACCATGTATTGCTCTAGAAACGTGAGATCGGGCAAAAGTAAAGTAATACCATCAAGACAGCGTAACCAAGTAAAGGAAGATAACCTTTGGGGTACTGAAAGAGAACCTGGTGGACTGGCACCATTACACACAGTAAGGTAAGACAACATGTACTGGTTTAGTTTAAAGCCACAGATGGTTGTGTGTATTGTATATTATTAAATTAAAGAAGTTACAAATGTTAAGTTGACAAATAATGACTTGATAACTTGATGGTTATCTCACTTAAGAGAATTAAGATATTTTAACATGGCAAAGGACGCTGACCAATGTCAATTAAGTGTCCCATTCCACATTTTGTGCTTTAGAAAGCCCAATGCAGTGGTAAGGTAAAATTTGCTATATCTGTAAGCTGCATATTCTCACCATTTCTATTTAGAGGGTGGAGAGTAGTTGATAGACTGTGTGGCTCAAGGGTAGGCAATTAATTTTCCAGAGGAGCCACATGAGAGTCCATGACTGGTGTGGAGGGCCGAACCAATAGGCTGAAATTAATGCTGCTCAATATTAACATATTAATTATAATAATTATTTTATATTAATATTAATTGTATCACTTAATATTAAGTAGAATTTAGTATGCTGACATCCCCTATACAGCTTGAGCGCTCACATAGGTCCCTATATATAGAATGAGCCCACACATAGCCTCTGTAGATACAGTATGAAACCCCACATAGCCTATCTACATACACTATGTGTGGAAATGTTGTGTGGTGCACGGTAAAGGCCCCGTCACACGCAGCGACGTATCTAACGATATATCGCCGGGGCCACGGATTCCGTGACGCACATCCGGCATTGTTAGCGACGTCGTTGCGTATGACAGCAAGGAACGACCGTTAATGATGGAAAATACTCACCTTGTCGTCCATAGTTGACACGTCGTTCCTTTTTAAAAAATCGTTGATTGTTCAGCACGCAGGTTGTTCGACGTTTCCGAGGCAGCACACATCGCTACGTGTGACACCTTGGGAACGATGAACTGCAGCTTATCTGCGGCCGCCTGCAATGCGGTAGGAAGGAGGTGGGCAGGATGTTACATCCCGCTCATCTCCGCCCCTCCGTTTCTATTGGGCGGCCGCTTAGTGACGCCACTGTGATGCCGCACGAACCGCCCCTTAGAAAGGAGGTGGTTTGCCGGCAACAGCGATGTTGCTAAGCAGGTAAGTCCGTGTGACGGCTCCAAACGATTTTGTGCACCACGGGCAACGATTTGCCCCTGACGCACAAACGCCGGGGGGCGGGTGCTTTCACCAGCGATATCGCTAGCGATATCGCTGTGTGTAACACCCCCTTTAGGGTTGTAATCTGCCTCTGAGCTTATTGTCACGGTGAATTCTCTCCAAGTTACAGACACACAAATGGTATTAGTGTAGCATGTGTCCACCTCTATAAAATGAAACAAAGTATATAAACAGTAAAAATGCATAAGACCTCAGTCAGTCAAAAAATTACCAGAAATTGCGCTTATATCAGTGAAAATCGCGCAGCTATTTCATCTACGATGGCATTGAATGGTGCTTTGTTGTGCGTCTTTTTCCACTAATATTCAGCCAAGTCACCGGGCAATAAATTTGGCGATGTACCTTTCATTTTTCACAATATTTTGACTTTAATGTGACCCCAGTGGCACTCGATCCTTCGCGTGTTTGCGCCCGTGATAGGGTCAATGAAATTTTGTTGATGATTCACCTTTTCATGCATGTAATTTAAACCTTGCCAGGTGGAAATGTTCCGATAAGCGACCCATTTGTCTGATCTGATCAATGTGCTGGGTGCTATATGGCGTTGAATTATCGGTCGCAACGTTTGTTCGTTCCGACAAAGCACGTGGAACATGCATAAGTCTTGTTTCTCATCCATTTTTTTTCCACACCAGAACTGCAGAATTCATAGATGCCTGGATCTGCCATTTTTTGTAGAGGACCTCAGTCAGTCGGAAAACGACTCAGAATGACAACAGGGGTATTATTGTAGCATGTAATTTTCCGACTGACTGAGGTACTATGCATTTTTACTGTTTATTTACTTTGTTTGTTTCATTTTATAGAGGTGGACACGATTTTGTAGAGGTGGACACATGCTACAATAATACCGTAGGTTATAGATAGTCAGTGTTTTCCACACTTCCCGTTGAAGGTGGACCCACACATGCGGACAGGCAGACCTCTGAGGGAAAACGTTTCTTATCAGTTCACTGGTTCTCAGATTGTCCCTCTGGTAATTTGAAGCGACCGGTGGTAGGGCCGCGGGTGTGTGTGTATGCTCTATTCCAACAAAATCCCCATACTCAGATTTTACCGGTAGTAACATTTCTTTACTATGAAACATATTTATAACACAGTCAACCGAACTATCTGCGCACATGTGTATGGTGGAGTCCCCGGATCTTCACTCCTTCCGGGTACGCAGCAAGGAAAAAAAAAGAAAAGAGAAAAACACAAAGAAATGGCGGCAACTTTCCCTAACTTTCCCTACAATCACGTACCAGTCTATCCCAGAAGAAGATGCCGCTCCCACGTCGCAGGCCTGGAGTCTCATGATGATGGGTCCCGGTGCAGCGCTGAAGGGATGCAGCTCCTCGGTCTTCTCCTTTGATCTTCTCCCGCTGGTAACGGATTCTAGTCAGTCTCTTAGTCCTGGGGCACACCGAGCAGAAGAAGGGAGGTCACGGTTGCACGGATGGCTCCCTTGTGTCGGTAACGGCCCCTGCACTTGCACTCAGGGTGCAATGCTCTGCAGTCAAGTTGTCACAGCCCCTGGATATGCACTCCGGGCGTGATGCTCTGCAGTCCGGTTAGATCCTCGGTGAAAACAAAGTCCTGCAAACCGGGGATGGCAGAAACCACTTTCACAGGGTGATTCTTCCAAGAATCCGGTTGCAAAAGAGCCCTCTGTTCAGGGAGACCACACGTAGCTCTGTGCTGGCTGAGCTCCGGGGCTGTACTGTCCTCCCACTCTTTTTCTTCCTGGTTAGAACACACAAGCTGTAGGGGATTTCCCACCTCTGTGTCTGTGATTGCACAGTCTGACACTGCCCCCTTGTGGGCAAGTGCTGAAGCAATGTTCAAATCCATTTCTACATTGATGATGCAGTCTGAATGGTTGATCCCATTACATACCCCCCCACTTAAAGGTTGGCAGTCCCTGTCAACTACCGTCGGTTCCCAGGCAGTGATGACTGCAGATGTCACAGGGGTTGGTTGAGAAGTGGGCCATATATACTGGTCCCTGTAAGACCGCCCGGGCGGGATCCCAGCAGTGGTGCGGTCAGTGCGTCTCAAGGGTCAGTTGTTCCCCTTCCCGTCACTGTCTTTACGCCCCACTTCAGTCAGCACTCCGGGGGAAGAACTGGGTTGTGTAGGTGGGTCACCGGTCTCAGAGTCGACGTGATCACTATGCTGGAAAACGTCCGTGACGTCAGTCGTGTCGGCAGCGTCACACCATCCGGGTACTGTGGTAGGGGAGTCAGGCTGGGATTGGCAGGGACGCAACATATTTCGGTGCACAGTGCGGATGCTGCGACTGTCTTCACCCCGCACTCGGTATACATGCCCATTGGGGTAGGGCCGTTCGATTACCCGGTAGACCTCAGTCTCCCACTTGGCTCGAAAATTCCCTTGTGGCTTCTTGATACGGAGCAGGACTAGCTGTCCCAACTTCAAGGGGTGCTCTTGCATGGGGAGTGGGTCAGCATGTATCTGGCCCCGGATTTGTTGGCTCACCAGCCGGTGTACAGTCTCCATCTTCTGTCGGTGAGCATTTAGCCAGGAGGGGTAGTTATGGCAGACATCATCTCCAGGGCGGAATAGGTTCAGGTCATGGACCCCTTTTCCGGGGCGGCCAATAAGAAGGGTGTGTGGGGTGTAACCAGTCACGGAGTGGACCTGGTTGTTGTAGGCCCATACTAGATCGGGAAGGAATTGGGGCCATTGGTCTTTCTTATCATCGGCCAAGGTGCGGATCAGCTGGAGTAGAGTCCGGTTGAAGCGTTCACATGCACCGTTCCCTTGTGGGTGGTAAGGAATGGTCCTTGACTTCTGGATCCCATACATCCGATGCAGCTCTTCGATGACTCGGCCTTCGAAACAAACCCCCTGGTCGGAGTGCAACATCTCCGGACACCCATAGACGTGGATGAACTGTCGACAGATGGCCTGTGCAGCCGATTCAGCCGCCTGGTCTTTGGTAGCAACAGCGACAGCGAATTTTGTGAAGTGATCCACCATGACTAGGCAGTACTGATAGCCTCTGTTCGTCGTCCCAATCAGCAGATAGTCCACCATCAACCAGCTTGCGGAGCCCCGGACAATAGATGGACTGTTGAATCCACCGAAAGGTCTTGTCTATTCCGAAGTGTCCATTCCTTTTGTGGGCTTTGGCCACCATCTCACGGGCCAATTGATCAGGCACCACAACTTGTGTGCATTCCTCCAGCATGTGCGACAAGAGAACCTTCCGGTATAGCACTCCTTCTCTCAGAATCAGCCGGTCCCACTGACTGAGCAGGGTCAAGGTCCCGGTAGACAGTCGTGCCCGTATATCGGCGGGAGGCTTCTGCTGCCGCTTCACCCATTGTTTGAGTAGAGCCCATTCAGGGTTCTGGTCCTGGAGCCTGCACCACTCCTGGGGTGGCAAGGCGACCCCCACTGGAGTTCCAGCTTCGCCCACAACGAACTGGCGGTAATCCATCATCTGTTGGGCGAGCTTTGCAAAGTCAGGCGTCTCGTCCCCTTCTAATTCTTCATCCCGGTCTCGGTGGAGTAAGGGGTATGACACTCTAGACAGGCTGTCCGCATTTTGATTCTCAGCTCCAGCCCTATATTTGATCTTGTAATTGAACTTGGAGAGCCGAGCCATCCAACGCTGCTCCATGACTCCGAGCTTCGCATTTTCTAAGTGGGCCAACGGGTTGTTATCGGTCAGGACTAGTACTTCGGTCCCCGTGAGGTACCCTGCAAATTTCTCCACCATAGCCCACGTTAGGGCCAACAGCTCCAGCCGGAACGAGCTATAATTGGTGGGATTCTTCTCGCCCTCATGTAGGGACCGACTGGCATAGGCTATGACCCGTTCCTTGCCTTCTTGTACCTGTGAAAGTACTGCCTCTAGACCCTGTAGACTGGCATCGGTGTGTAGTTGGAAGGGCAGGTTGTAGTCCGCATATGCCAGTATGGGGGGAGACGTTAAGGCACCCTTTAGGGCTTGGAAGGACTCTTCCTGGCTGGGTCCCCAGCTGATGGGTCGTCCTCTGGGGCTGTTGGTGGTCCCTCGAAGCAGGTCATGCAAGGGTGCAGCAAGCCGGGCGAAGTTTTTGACGAACCGGCGGTAGTAGCCGGCCAACCCCAGGAAAGCCCTGACCTCCTTGACGTTTGTGGGCTGCGGCCAATCCCGTACGGCGGCTATCTTCCCTGAAG
This sequence comes from Anomaloglossus baeobatrachus, assembly GCF_048569485.1. Lineage (NCBI taxonomy): Eukaryota > Metazoa > Chordata > Amphibia > Anura > Aromobatidae > Anomaloglossus > Anomaloglossus baeobatrachus. Next base: position 603,300,424 of record NC_134356.1, on the reverse strand, counting down.
ATGGCTGAACACCTTCGGCTGAGATCCGGTGGCCCAGGTAATTGATCTCGGGCTGCAGAAGACGGCACTTGCTGAGTTTCAACTTCAGGCCAAGTTCTCTCAACCTACTGAACACACGGCCCAGCTGCTGCAGGTGTTCTTCAAATGTGGCCGAATAGACTACAATGTCGTCCAGGTAGATGAGGGTGAAGTCAAAGTTGAAGTCTCCCAAGCAGCGCTCCATCAGCCGCTGGAAAGTCCCCGGCGCGTTGTTCAGACCAAAGGCATCCGGTCGAACTCGTACAGGCCCATGGGTAGGATGAAAGCAGTCTTCTCTCTATCTTTCTCGTGCATGGGTACCTGTCAATATCCGCTGGCCAGATCCAACGAAGAGAAGTATTTGGCTTTCTTCAGGGCTGTCAGGGATTCTTCGATCCTTGGCAAAGGGTATGAGTCCCGGGTTGTGCAAGCATTCAAACGGCGGTAGTCCACACAGAACCTCAGGGACCCATCCTTCTCCTTGACTATCACCACCGGTGCAGCCCAGGGGCTCTGGCTTTCTCGTACCACTCCAGCGTGTAGCATGGAATTCAGGAGATTTTTCACTTCTTGATATTGCTGGGGAGGTATTTGGCGGTACCTTTCACGGATCGGAGCAGCGTCACCTGTGGGGATTTTGTGCTTGATACTGGTGGTGCACCCAAAGTCGGTGTCATGCCGGGCAAAGAACGTCTGATGCTCTTGAAGTAGCTCTTCCACCTGGGACACCTCCCGTTTGGAGTATTGGGATACATCCCACTGACACTTCTCTCGTAGTTCTCGCCCCGCGTTGGTGTCACCCGCGACAGCGGCCATGGCAGAGACCATCACTGTCCAATCTCCCTCTGTAGACGGTACAAACTGGAGGGGGCTCATAGGGTTCACCTCTTCGGTTAGAGCGTAGACTCGGGCGAGCTGTGTCCCGGCTTCTAGGTCAACGCTCACGTTAGCCATGTTGCCCAGCCTGACAGGAATTCTTCCCTTTCTCACTACTGCTAGAGTTCGAGCGACTAGTGGATTCAGCTTCCCTTCCTTCGGGGTGCGCGGCTCAAGCAGCACCTCCACGCCTTCAAGCTGTCTCGTGGTGCTAAGAGGTAGTGAGATAACTGTCTCTTTCCCAGCCGGTAAGGTGATCCTAGTATGGCGGGGTACGGTGATCGTGGCCAGTGGCAGTTGTTCTTCTGTCATTCGCTGGAGGTTGCAGGTCCGGACCACTTGCTGAAAGGCACGGCGGGTGGCCCTATGTGCGGTCACTTCTTGCCAGTACTTGGGCCCCCTCTTGGTAAACAACACCAGATTCAGGTCTTTCAAGATGTTCATCCCAATAATCATGGGCGTTTCTGATCCAAAGCCTTCCCTGACCACAATTATCCCTCTCTTCCCGAGATCTTGGCCACAGATTTCGGTGTTCATCCAGGCAACTCCCGTCACCGGAATGGGTAGATTATTGGCTGCTTTGATCTTGATGGCGGTATCAGGGTCATAGGTAACCCGCGGCTTTAGACATTCTTCGTAGAACTGCTCGGAGATGGTGGATACCTGAGACCCAGTATCCATTAACCCTTGTACGGCGATCCCTTCCAGTAATACTTCCAGGGTAGGGCTATTTGATGCAAGTTTGTTCCGTGGCTGGCTCTGTTTTCCCACACCCCTCTCTTTGGCCTCCCCTGCCGAGTGAGCCTCTTTGGCAGGGGCGTCTAGTTTAAAGGCGGCCGCTGTTGTGAGACATGACTTGCTGGTTCTGGTAGATCGGACCGTGGATGAACTTGAAAGTTCTGGGGGCAACGGTTTGCTCTATGGCGGGGCTCGCCGCATGTCCAGCATCTTCCCATCGGCCGGCTGGGTTGTTGTCTCGCTTGCCTGCCCGCCTGTTGGTCTAGGGTGAGCTGTAACACCTGTTTCTGCAACTCTGCCACCATCTGCTTCAGTTCTTCCGTGTCGCTGTTCGGAGTCCCGATACCAGATATGGACCTGCAAGCCGCAGTATATGTCTGTGTCTCCACGACAGGTCCCCTTGAACGTTCTATAGCTTCTTGTTTGACCTCAGCGAGCGTAAGGGCCGGATTTATCCGGAGTAGATCTTGCAATGAGCGGTTAAGGTACGGGTCTCTCAATCTGGTCACAAACTGATCTCTCAACACCAGGTCACGGGCACCCGTACTAGCTATCTGTTCTTCTTTTCTACAGGCTTGTTCTAGCAGCACTTGAAGGGCATTGGCATATTGAGGAATGTCCTCCGACTCGAGCTGAGTACGCCGGAAGAACATATAGCGCAATGTTCCCGCATATGTGGTCGGCCCATAGGTGTTCTCTAGCACCCGCACCAAGTCATCCAACGTATGCCGGCCCCTAACCGTCTCCAGCCTGACTGTCGTCCACGCTTCCCCCTCTAATGTTAGCATGGCCATTTCTGCTAAGGTCTTAGGATCAGTGTTATACATTTCCCCCACTATCTTAAGTTGTTCAGTCCATTCAGTTACAGGATAGTTCCGTCCGTTAAACTTTCTCACCTGATTGACAATAGACGTCGGGGGGGCTGTCCGGTTATAAGTTACTACCGGGGGATGATTTTGTTGGTCACACATCCTGCCGACTGCGCCACATGAAGCGACCGGTGGTAGGGCCGTGGGTGTGTGTGTATGCTCTATTCCAACAAAATCCCCATACTCAGATTTTACCGGTAGTAACATTTCTTTACTATGAAACATATTTATAACACAGTCAACCGAACTATCTGTGCACATGTGTATGGTGGAGTCCCCGGATCTTCACTCCTTCCGGGTACGCAGCAAGGAAAAAAAAAGAAAAGAGAAAAACACAAAGAAATGGCGGCAACTTTCCCTAACTTTCCCTACAATCACGTACCAGTCTATCCCAGAAGAAGATGCCGCTCCCACGTCGCAGGCCTGGAGTCTCACGATGATGGGTCCCGGTGCAGCGCTGAAGGGATGCAGCTCCTCGGTCTTCTCCTTTGATCTTCTCCCGCTGGTAACGGATTCTAGTCAGTCTCTTAGTCCCGGGGCACAGCGAGCAGAAGAAGGGAGGTCACGGTTGCACGGATGGCTCCCTTGTGTCGGTAACGGCCCCTGCACTTGCACTCAGGGTGTGATGCTCTGCAGTCAAGTTGTCACAGCCCCTGGATATGCACTCCGGGTGCGATGCTCTGCAGTCCGGTTAGATCCTCGGTGAAAACAAAGTCCTGCAAACCGGGGATGGCAGAAACCACTTTCACAGGGTGATTCTTCCAAGAATCCGGTTGCAAAAGAGCCCTCTGTTCAGGGAGACCACACGTAGCTCTGTGCTGAGCTCCGGCTGAGCTCCTCCCACTCTTTTTCTTCCTGGTTAGAACACACAAGCTGTAGGGGATTTCCCACCTCTGTGTCTGTGATTGCACAGTCTGACACTGCCCCCTTGTGGGCAAGTGCTGAAGCAATGTTCAAATCCATTTCTACATTGATGATGCAGTCTGAATGGTTGATCCCATTTCAAATTCTCACTCAGTAGTCCTTCCTTAGGGTTGAGCTTTGCTTCTCCTTTGAGGAAGCTTATCCTTTCAGCGATGCATTAGAAATCATCCCAAGTTGGAGGCTGTAAGTCCATTCCGCTCTCAACTGCCATCTTCCAAGCAAGTCAATTTTTAACTACATAGCCAGAGTTAGCTCCTCCCATTCACATGTAACTCATACTGATCCAGTTATTGGGTGACTGCAAAGAGGGAGCTTAACCCTCTGTGTGCTGCCTGTCAAAAGGTTTCACAATATGTAGCAGTATACAATATACATAAAAAATGACAGCATTTGTATGGAACACTATACTTCTGGTATTCCAAGGAGATAGCCACTTTATGGGATCCCACATAACGGCCCAAACATGGCCTCTCTATTTACAGTATGCACCCCCATATAGTGCCTATATACAGTATGAGCCCTCACATGGCCCCTTATATACAGTGTGAGGCCTTTTTATATACAATGTGAGCTCCCACATAGCCTCTCTATATACAATTTGATCTTCCATATAGCTTCATAAATACAGAATGAGCCCCCACAGTCTCCTTAATACAATATGAACTGGCACATAGACTTCTAAGTACAGCATGAGCCCCACATATCTTCCTATATACATTATGATCCTCATAAACACATATACACCATATACACTGTATGAGCCCTACATAGCCTCCTAAATACAGCATGAGTCCCCATATAGTCTTCTATATACTTTATGAACCCCCACATAGCCTCCTATATACATTTCTGACTCCCCATAGCCTCCAATATACATTATGAGCCCCCTACATACATGCAAAACTCCCATACACAAGTTAAAAAAAACCGACATACTCACTTTGCTCCCACTCCCAAAGCTCTCTGCTCCTGCTTCCGGTGCATTTATTCTGCGCACAGCAAGAATATGTACTACCTCAAACAGCAAGTTAAGTGAGTAGCCCTACCACAACAGATATAAATACTTAATCATTATCAAATGAATTGATATAAATACAACAAAAGAAATTCCAAGATATACATTCAAAAACCATCTAGGACTGTAAACGCACACCAAAACATTAAGTATAATATATTCTATGGAAGCACATTCAATGATAATTGCTCATTTAACACCTTAGGATTTGAAGAGTAAAAAGTCTAAAATCCGAGCTGTTAATTGTTGAATGGTATATATTAGAATTTTTTTATGCTGTATATATGAACATTAATTTGATAATGATTAAGTATTTATACCTGTGAAATGTTCCAATTCACATGCTTAAAGCCTGCTTTACACCTTACGATCCAGCATATGATATTGTATGCGATCATAACCGCCCCCATCGTATGTGCGGCACGTTCAATTTGTTGAATGTGCTGCACAAACTATTAACCCCCCGTCACACGTACTTACCCGTCCATACGACCTCGATGTGGGCGGCGAACATCCACTTCCTGGAGTGGGAGGGACGTTCGGCATCACAGCGACGTCATGCGGCAACCAGCCAATAGAAGCGGGGAGGCGGAGCTGAGCGGGATGCAAACATCCTGCCCACCTCCTTCCTTCTGCATTGCTAGCCGGGGAGCCGCAGGACGCAGGTAAGATCTGTTCATCGTTCCCGGGGTGTCACACACTGTGATGTGTGCTACCCCGGGTATGATGAACAACCTGACGTGCAATTCTAGAGAAAGGTACGATGTGTATGCGATGAACGTTTTACCATTCAATCGCAATCGCACCTACTTATCACACACTACAATGTAACTTACAATGCCGGATGTGCGTCACTTATGACGTGACCCCGCCGACACATTGTAAGATACATTGCAGCGTGTAAAGCGGGCTTAAGAAAGGGGGCGTTCCTCCGAAACCTTGCCTAAATGGAATACGTTTGGAATGGGCTACTCCTGTGTGTGTTACATGTCTTGGAGTCTGGATTTTATATTGGAGAAAGTGATGTTCAAAGAAAATGCCTATAATTGCCAAAAAAGGATGAAGGACATTTCATCTGTATATGATAATGTGCAAACTATGAAATTACTATTTAAATTGTATGAAAAAAATTCTACACAGTAAAAAGTGTTTATAGCACGTTGGTGCTGTTTGGAATGCATTCCTCTCATTTTTTCCAGTATTTTTCTACAATTGACACAATTTGCTATCTTCAAAGCAATAATTGCATTTTACATGTTTTCCCTGTTCCTATTTTTCAAGTAAATCATCCTTTATTCACAATCATTTATTTTGTATTCTCTTTACCGTGCAAGGTGCAATACTTTAGCAAGAATTCACATTTATACACATTACATTCCAGCCACTAAGCAATACGAATGTGTCATATCATTGTAGATTCTATGTGAGCAGAAACTCACATCTTATTAATGTCAGAACGGGATTGGATTACTACTATGCGTGCATAAATAAACTCTCTGATTCATTCATTGTGGCTTATATAACAAGGGGTATTGCTGTAGGGAGTGCAGATATAGCAGTCGTGCTGGGTCCTTGTTGTTTGATCTGTCCCAAAACCTCACTCCACTACAAAAGAGCTCACCTGTATTATAAATGGTATGTGGTACTTAAAATTGTGCATATGCCCTGGATCCCTTCATCCCATTGTTCGTTGGCCCATACAGTGAGAAGGAGTTTGACAGTTGTTACCATTATTATTATTCGGAGAGTAATAAAGATTATTTGATCTGTTTGCTGCAGATGGATTTTGCATCAAATTTCCTGAAATTCTCCAGAAATTCCACAAATTCAAACAAGTTCTGTGATGATTAGCAGCGATCACACAATAAAATGTTTGACCACTATTTCACACACTGCTGAAGACTGCATAGCGGGATGATGACATCAGGGGTAAGAATGCTGACGGCTTTATAATTAGTGAGTGAATAATTTCGGCACTATATTTTATTTGCATGAATATTAAGGTATTTGGGATATTCGTTACTCATCGAGTATTTTGGTATTTGCATCATGAGGTTCAACTCCCCTCCTCACATGTTTGTTGTTTGATTTTCAACCACTTAACATGTGGTGATTGCCTGTCAATCACAGTAATGCTGCAGCTATCTTTGTTACTGATATTACTGTGATTGGCAGTTACAGTAAATAAAAAATGACAGTTGGTCCCCAGCCTATTTTTGATAACCAGCACAGGTAAAAGAGACAGCTGGGAAATGGTATTCTCAGACTGAGAAGGTCCATGGTTATTAGGCCCTCCCCAGTCTAAAAACTGCAGCCTGCTTCCAGTACACAATTGGCACACCCACTAGATGCGCCAATTGTGGTGCTTTATCTGGCTCATCTCGATTGCCCATGGTTGGGGTAATTTAAGGGGTTGATGTCAGCTGTGATTTTTCAAGCATGAGGACCCTTGACGTGGCTTGTGAGCATCCATATTTTGGCCAAAATATTAACTAATACCAAATATATATATATATATATATATATATATATATATATATATATATATATATATATATATATATATATATATTTATTTACACTTACCATATCTTTATACGCGATGCAGCCAGGCCCATTTGTGTAGACTTTGTAAACTAGGGTCTCCGTTCCTGTGTGGTGCACATGCAATATATAGTGCTGGGCAGCCTGTATAGTCTAATAGTATGGGTGTCATCAATATGCTGGGTAACAGGCTAGAGACGGGTCTGATGGATGGCCACCTATTGGTCGGGACCTATCCAATCCGCTAGTCAGAAACCTGGGAGGAGGAGGGGCTAGTTAAAGCAGTTGATGGATGATGGACATCTTGTCAGGGACACAGACAGTCAGACAGTCAGTCAGACAGTTGGTCAGAAGTTGACGTACAGACAGAAAGTGTAAACTGGCTTGCTGAGCTAAAGGAGTGTGGTTGCCATGGAGAGTACGGTGTGAGTACTCACTGGACTGAGCACCAGTGTGGTGCAGAGCCCTAGTTCAGGAAGACGCTTCAAGCTCACCTGATAAATCTGCCCGGTGAGGGAATCATCAAGGTTCCTCACCAACGTTAGTGTCCAGGGCACAGCAGCAAAGAGGGAACCCGCGAACTGGGACAGAGGTCCAACCCAAGAGAGGTTCAAGCTGCCTGCCATATGGGCCAGGACTGTAACAACAGGAAGGGACCCCAAAACACTTCAGGCCACTGGGACCCACCAACTGCAGACAGGTGCATGGAAGTAAAGCTCACCAGGTCACCCCACCGGCACTGGGATCAAGGGAATGCCGGATTACCTGAGGCCCAGATTGATAGAAACCAGCACCAGCCGGGTTGCAGCTACTCAGAACCAGTGAGTAAAGAACAAGTTAAACCCCAGCCCCTGTGTTGTCTGAATTCTTTCTGCACCTCTGCATCACCAACATCCACCCTACTACAACCACCTTCATTCTCCCCTGGGACTTAGCCCTACTTGCAGAGAGCCATAACATCCAAGCTGCTTAACACCACCTGCCTCAGCAGTGAGAGACTTTGCAGCAGTGGCTTTCCCCACATAGCCGCATATTGTAAGTGGCGTCACGAAAAATACTTTATTTTATTTTTACCTTGTTATTTTTCCCCTTTTTTAAGCTACCCCCAGGGTCACGGAATTGGGAATCGACCATCCGTGATACGTCCCAGTGATTCAAGGCCTGGGACCGAGTACCCCAAAGCTCTGGGGTGTTTCACTAAAGCAGACAGCTAGGAACTTGTATTACCACACTGTGAAGATCCATGGATATTGGTCCCTTCCAAACCTAAAAATACCATTCTGGTGAAGGAGGGATAGTATGAGGTAGTCTTTATTCAAATGAACTATTTGTGCATTTGTCTTTTTTTCTTTTCACTTACTGGGTTAGTAATGTTGGTGTCTGATAGACTCCTCTAAATTACTAACCCCTGGGCTTCATGTTACCTGACATTACATAGTTAACATTAGCTTCCCCAAAATAGGGTCCCAATTGCCACTGCACCAAGTCAATCAGCAAGAGGTGGAGCAAAGGGCCACAATTGGCACATCTAATCTGAAGTGCCAATTCTGGTGCAGCTGCTGGCTGGTATTCATGGAGTTTCCCAGCCTGTTAATCAGAGAGCAGCTGTCTGCTTTACCTTTGCTGGTTATGAAAAATAGGGGGTACCCTACTCCTTTTTTTAAAAACTATGTGTATATTTTTTAGGTATGAAATCAAGGCTATAAACACCCTTTTGTGCTACATGAAAGACACTAATGGGTGGTTTTAGCCTTGTTTAACCTAATAAGTATTTTTTTAAAAAATCTTGGGTCCCACTTATTTTTGACAATTAGTCAAGATAAAGCAGACAGCTGAGGACTGATATTCTGGGATATATCCATGGATATTTGGCTTTTCCCAGCATAAAAATAATAGCCCACGACCGCCACAGAAATGGCACATTACATTATATCCAATTAGCACTTCGCTTAAGCGGGCTTTACACGCTACGATATATCTAACGAGATGTCGCGGGGTCATGTCGTAAGTGACGCACATCTGGCATCGTTAGTGATATCGTAGTGTGTGACAGCTTTGAACGAGCAGAAATACTCACCTTCTCGTTCATCGTTGACACGTTGCTCATTTTCTAAAAATCGCACGTCCGGTTGTTCATTGTTCCCGAGACAGCACACATCACTCCGTGTGACACCTCGGGAACGATGAACACATCTTACCTGCGTCCCGCCGGCAATGCGGAAGGAAGGAGGTGGGCGGGATGTTTACGTCCCGCTCATCTCCTCCCCTCCGCTTCTATTGGCCGGCCACTGTGTGACGTCGCTGTGACGCCACACATCCCTCCCCCTTCAGGAATTGGATGTTCGCCGCCCACAGCGAGGTTATTTGGAAGGTAAGTACGTGTGACGTGGGGTTACAGCATTCTGCGACATAGGCAAGAAATTGCCCGTGCCGCACAAACAATGGAGGCGGGTGTGATTGCAAATGCGATCGCACGAATAATTGGACCGTGTAAAGCAGGCTTTAGGCATTTCCTGATTGTTCTGGTGTGGTGGCAATCGGGGTATTTTTTGGGGGGGATCAAGTCAGCTGTTTAATGTCTTCTGGCTTCAAGCCCTAGTGTTAGTACTCTATTAGATACAGTACCTCCATTACTAACCCAGTAAGTTTAAATATAATTAAACACAAAGATATTTTATTTTTAAATAAGACTCCCCAACTCTTCCCATGGTTCACCAATGTCTATATACAAAAAAAGCAATACGTCACCGAATCGGACATAGTCCCTAAATGGGAACCTGAAAGACATAAAAAGAAAGGTTAAAAATTTAAAACAAGAGTGTCGCGGTGTGACTGCACATGTTGCACCAGGTCCAATAAAACAACCGGCAAGCTGCGTAACACAGAGATAAAAACCATACCTGTGCTATCACACACTATCTGTACAGTTTCTTTATTGCTCTATGGCTTCCTCTCCTGATCTATAACTAAGCAGAGAGCTCAGGTGTTCTCACATTTTTCAGATTCAACCCAAAAAGGCTGCTGCATTTTCTATTTTTATACAGACTATGATAGCACCAGCCGTTTGGGTATGTTACCATGTGATGTGCTAGCTTTAAGATATTATGCAGAATCCGTCCCATCTGAGCTCACGTAATCCTTCCCTGAGTGATGTAATCTTCGACAAAGTGCAAAATTGAGGTGGCTATTTTATATATTTTGCAGAAGCAAACCGCATATAGTTCATATTCGCTAGGTTCATCAAATTTCTAACAATTTGATTTGCTCACCTCCAATGACCATCCTTAACTTTGGCAGTCCTGCTTCAGCCAATGTACAGTATTACAATGTAATCTATTCACTTTTTTTTACAGATTGCTAGATATCTTAAATCCTACATTTCAAAATATTTAGATATTAAGCCTGCTTTACACATTACAATTACACATGCAATCTCGTATGTATGTAATCAATCACACGCCCCCATCGTATGTGCGGCACGTTCAATTTGTTGTCCGTGTCGCACAAACGATTAAACCCCGTCACACGTACTTACCTTCCATACGACCTCGATGTGGGCGGCGAACAACTACTTCCTGTAGTGGGAGGGACGTTCGGCGTCACAGCGACATCACACGGCAGTCGGCCAATAGAAACGGAGGGGCGGAGATGAGCGGGACGTAAACATCCTGCCCACCTCCTTCCTTCCGCATTGCAGGCTGAACGCAGGTAAGATGTGTTCATCGTTCCCGGGGTGTCACACACTGCGATGTGTGCTGTCTCGGGAACATTAAACAACCGGACGTTCAATTTTTAGTAATTGAACGACGTGTATGCGATCAACGTTTTTTCATTCAATCGCACGTAGGTTTCACACACTACAATATCACTAACGATGCCAGATGTGCGTCACTTACAATGTGACCCCGCCGACACATCGTTAGATATATCGTAGCGTGTAAAGCCCGCTTAAGTTTAAAAGGTTGTCCACTACCTTTACATTGATAGCCTATTTTTAGGATATGTCATCAATGGCTAAGTGGCAGGGGTCCAACACCCGGTACCCCCACAGACCAGCTGTTTTCGATATCAGTGGCAGCAGCAGGCAACCGGAAATGCTTAGTTTTGGAACTGCCTTGTCAACTGATGGTGGTCGCAGCTGGGTACTGCACATCCTAAATGAATAGGAGGCGAATGTGCACTACCCAGCCGCGACCACTATCAGAGGATGGGGCAGCTTCGAAACTGAGCATTTCCTGCCACTTGCTACCGCCGCCGGCACCAAGAACAGTTCATCAACGGGGGTGTCAGGTGTTGGGCCCCAGCCGATCAGACATTGATGACCTGTCCTAAGGAAAGGACGTCAATGTAAAAGTAGTGAGTAACCTTTTTAAGGAAGGATATGTCTTTATGAGAATAATCGAACACAAATTCCTATGTAAAATCAAAAATTTCCTGAAAATACCAATAAAACAACAACAGTGCCATCACAAGACCTACGAGAGAAAACAAAATGTGTAACAAAAGAACAGTTTACAAATATAAAAATATGGAAGCGTTTACTGTAGTTGTATATATCCTGCTTCTTCCTTACAATCTGCTTGCTTCATGCAACATCTACGTACGGCACATTTTAAGAAAACACGAGGTAAGGTTCAGCATAGCAATAACTATAGCAGTCATTTCTGGAAAATAGCTAACAGGTAATGACATAACAGTACTGTCCGCGGAATAGAATACCAGCAAGGTGTCTCCCGGTAAGACAAGTCATATTGTTATCAGTGCCGCAGAGCTTGCAGTGTATTTTTCACAGTGACCCCAATAAAACAGCAAACAGAAGCCCATTTCCACCTGCCCATGAATCACATCTTGTATTTGGAAAATCATAGAGAATGTTTTCTCTCCGCAGTGAGTGTGAAAGCGACGTTCCTGCAAACTGAAAGCATCTCCTATAGTAAATTAAGTAACCTTCACCTGAGGCTCCCTGAAAATCTTTCATTTTCTATCTGCGGCTGTGGATGTTTAGCAGATAATAGCAGCAGAGGCTGGTAGGCTGTGAATTTCCAATCAAAGATTTAGCTGTGAATATTTATGATGGGTTTAACTGTACTCAGCCATGGAATTTGCCTGCTGACGTTCATGAGGATCCGACAAGAGTTGCGTTGATTGCATCTTTACAAGTGGAGGGGGCTTGGTAAACAGCATTATGGCTCCTTAGCCTCTAGATTAACAAGTCTCAGTGTTTGCGGTAAAAGGATAATCACTACAAATTGTGCAAGATTTGCTAAACAGATAGAGTTCGCCTGAAGCGGATGGTTTGGATTACAGTTTTGGGTCATAACCTCCCGTAAACAAGCAGATAATGCAGGTTGTTGTTTACACTGCGCAAATATTTGAGGACCATAACTAAAGGGCCCATATTTTTTATGTACAACTTGCCTATACACAACATTCTTTTATTTATTTTCTATTTCGTAAATGGCACCAAATGTATTTCAGAGTGATATACAGAGTTTGTCACCGTTCACAGCAATCGCCAATGACCTCTTAGTATTTTGTTAGAGGAAACCAACTGAAACACCAGGAGAACATACAAACTGGTTACTCCATGCAGATATTCTTGGTGGGCTTCACACCAAGGAATCCAGGAAAACAAAAATGACCACTTAGCCACCAAACTTCAAAGAATCAAAGAATGGTAGAGTTAGAAAGGACCTCAAGAGCCATCTGGACCAACCATCTGCAAGTGCAGGTTTTCCTAAATTATCCCAGCTTTATGTTTATCCAGTTTCCGATTGAAGATTTCTATTGATGGAGAGCTCATAACTTAATTAAAGGGTCTTACTATGTCAATTACAGAAAATTATATTTGCCTTGCCCCTCATCTGTCCTGGCATTACAGGTCTCCCCTGGTCCTTCTTTGGCTCTCTAAGACCCTTCCTCCAGCTGTGTTCTTTTCATCTCTTCCATCTTCATCTTCACTCTTCGACTAGTCCACTGACTTCACGATGTTGTGCTGCACAACATGGCATGACATTACTTGATGCTTAGTAAGCAACAGAGTTGCCAAAGAGTGAATATGAAGGCAAAAGAAATGAAAAGACTAGAACCAGAGGGAATACGTCAGCAGTGGAGAAGGCCAAGAGCTACAATGTCAGGACAGGTAAGGTGACATGGGTATATAGCGCCAGAGTTGTGAAAGAGGGAACATGAAGGCAAAAAAGAAGACTGGAGCCAGAGGGAGCAAGCCAGCAAAGGGGAAGGTAGGGAGCTATAGTGCCAGGGTAGGTGAGGTGTCATAGGTATATAGCAGCAGAGTTGCCAAAGAGTAAATATGAGGGCACAAGAGAAGACTGGAGCCAGAGGGCACAAGAGGAGAAGGTTGGGAGTTACAGTGCCAGAACAGGTGAGGTGACATGGGTATATAGCACTAGTGGTGCCAAAGAGCGAAAATGAAGGCAAAAGAGAAGAAGACTTGAGCCAGAAGGAGCAAGGTAGCAGAGGAAAAAGCAGAAAGCTGTGGTGCCAAGACAGGTGAGGTGACGTGGGTATATAGCATCAGAGGTGCTAAAGAATGAAGATGAAGGCAAAAGAGAAGAGAAGCCTGGAACCAGAGGGAACAAGCCAGCAGAGGAGAAGGCCAGGAGCTACAGTGCAAAAACAGGTAAGGTGACGTGGGTTTATAGCACCACTGGAGCCAAACAGTGAAGATGAAGGCAAAAGAGAAGACTGGAGCCAGAGGGAGCAAGCCAGCAAAGAAGAAGGTAGGGGGCTATAGTTCCAGGACAGGTGATGTGGGTATATAGCACCAGAGCTGCCAAAGAGTGAATATGAGGGCAAAAGAGAAGACTGGAGCCAGAGGGAGCAAGCTAGTAGAGGACAAGGCTGCGGTGCCAGGACAGGTGAGGTGATGTGGGTATATATTTTTTTTATTTTTTAAACTGCCCATTTATTATGATCTTGGGTCTGGAAAAGCCTCAGAGGATAATAAACATTTTATACAGGCAATTTGCTTTATATTGAATAATGATGATGCAAATCAAACTTCCCCACTGAGTTTGGTTTGTGAAATTCACTCTTCCTTGGACCTGACGTACGCTGCCATTAGTAAAAAAAATGTTTTAGTATGTTATATTTTTTCTGTATGTAGTTGTATTGCACAATGCAGTTGAGCATTTTTAATTACCCAAATAGTGTAGTCTGAATTGATAGATGGATGCCCTCTTCAGGAAACTCATCTTTTAGACTTATAATAAGATAGGGGGTTATTTAAAAAGTCTTCCATTCAGGAGGATGTAACATGTCCTGGGCAGACTATTCATTGCAATAGGAACGGTGTAGTGCCTCATATTGCTTGTGATGGCACTGCAAATAAATGCGTAAACCTTCAGGATACACGCAATAAATGGATTTCCAGTCCCAGTTGTGCAACATCACATGATTTATTACCAATTCTATCAATAAAAATGAATAATCCAGATAATATAACAAAAAAAAGACAGTGTATCTTTAGTTATTATGACAGTAAGAACAGAGGCATAACTAAGGAGGCTGGAGGGGCATGTGCTCCGGGCGAAGCTGTCAGTGGGTGACATCGGGCTCCCTGATGCAGCACTCTTAAGGCTACTTTGCACACTGCGACATCGCTAGCGATCTCATTAGTGATGTGAAATTCTAGATCGCTTTTGAGATCGCACATAGGTCATTTTACGCATGTGCGATCTCAAAAGATCGCACTTGCGATCTAGAAGTTCACATCGCTAATGAGATCGCTAGCGATGTTGCAGCATGTAAAGTAGCCTTTAGAGTCTCCCCAGCGGTTGTGTTTTGCCGCCCCTGTAATAAGAGCCGGCTATTCTCTGAGTCCGGCTGTCAAGCTGACAGCTGGACTCAGAGAAAGCGTGGCGCATAGCTTCCTGTGATCAATTGTACTTGTGTCTGTCAGACGCGAGTATAATTGAACCCTGTGACTGCCGGCACTTCTGGGCAAAAGCGACATCAGCAGTGTGATCAGGTCAGCTGATCACACTGCTGACATCACTCGTCATCGCCTTTAAAGTCATATGCAAATTAGCCCGGAGGTGCATCGGGGGCGTGTTGATGTACTCCAAGAGTTGCCTCCAAGTTTGCATGTTGCTTCAAATTAATTTCTTGGTGCTGACATACTGTATATCGTATAACTACGAGATGTATCATTTTTGTGTTGTTCCAGGCCCGATTCCACCATACACTAGTTTGAGTAATACAATTGTCCTTACACATTTCCGTTAAGGCCTCATAGACTGTATCACACCACCATACTAGCTCCATGTGTGTAATACTGCACCTATAGAAAACTCTTGCGGTAAATACCTACACTTTTGCATTTATACAGAATGTGGTTATTTCTGAAAAATTTGCATAGAATGGTGACTTATTCCATCAGATGCCATATTATGGTAGTATTTCCCTCTAGGGGCACCACCGATGTACTCTAAGGACACAGCTATAGTCTATTACCAGCCCGGTATTCATGCTGCTCTATGTCAATCAGAAGGTTGAATAGGGACTTCCCGGTCTCGTAAAAATAAGCATTCTTTAAAATATAATACCCATGGAAAGGCCAATTTAGATTGTCAGCGCTCGTATTTAATGGCAGGAAGCACAGAATGTTCTATTACTATGCAATTTCAGGAAATTAATCTTAGTATAACCGAGCATTGGAACCGTGAGCACAAAGCTTTTTATGCACGTAACTTTAAAAAAGGACATTTTATTCCCTTTGCAAAATATTGTCCGGCCACATATGGCTCAGTAGTTTAAATCCAGCAGTTTCCACAATTGCTGAATTACCTAATAAAAAAGTAACGTTTTTAGGAGAGCATGCCAAAGTCACCAGCTATATATTTTTGCATCTATAAAAATGCAGAGGAAAGATAAGGCCGGGAAGTGTGTTAATCTTGAAACATTCTCTATAAACAGCTTGAGAAATGCACTTGGGTTTCTCTGCAGAAAAAAAAAAACCCTAGCAGATTTTCTAATGCCATTCAAATGCTAATGTATTATTTATATCTGTATTATATTTTACATAATGAGAAACAGAGAGGTCCAATAATATACTGTAAAAAGCCTCATGCATATTGTGCACTTGGTAGAACTGAGTTGTACACAGCAGTATTAAGTCACCTATAGACCTCTGTGAGTACGTACCCTACCTCCATGAGTCTCCAAGTGCCATATCCCGTCGGATGCCATATTACAGCAATATTGTACCCCAGAAGCATATGGTAGAACAGCACCACATGGCACACCATCTGCTGGGGCTTGGAGATACTGCAGGTTCAGAGAATTAAGCTAAGCACAGGGACTCGGTGCCTTCCTACGCCCTCTTTTGATAAAATCATTGAGAACCTTTGTGTCCCACAGAGATTTTTACAAAATTCACCAACTGTCATAGTGGCATCGGGTTCTGTTCAGACTACAGATTTTGACACTCCACCCGATAACTTCTATGGTGCCTGTGGTCAACATAAACAGACTCGGGCATCGACATGAAAAGTGGTAATTTATACTCAGGCTATCAAGAGTTAATCTCCACTCCACTAGTCTGTTTGTTAGTCTCATTTGATCACATGTTGTGGGAAGACAATCAGATCTGCTTCCCTCTTCTATATGCTGGCTAGATCCTTCCACCTATGCCAGCTATAGTTTATCTTAGCTAGACTGGTGAGGTGTGGGGATCCAGATTATCTGGTGGTGGTTATACTTGTTGCTGAGTGGAGTTGTGGAGTTAACCCTTGTTGCCTTTTTGTTGTTACCTTCCTGCTCTTACTTTACTCCTGGGTATTTCATTGTCTATTCCGGTGTGTGCAGTGTGTTATAGTTTTAGTTTTCCCTTGTCTGTCTTTATCTGTTTTCCATCACACTTCTGCCCCGTCCTTCACTGATGGGAGGGGGGTATCAGAGTAGCACCATTCAGGAACATAGTCAGGAATGGAACTCAGGCAACTCCTCCATCAAACCTACAAAAATTGCCGAGATTAGGTAAATCATAAAAAATGTATATTTGTTGATTGTATTAAAAGTAAAACAAAACATAAAAAAGTGGGCAGAGTATATAACTGTGAGATAACAAATGAGGGCACCAGCGCATGCACAAGTGGTGTAAAACTATTTAATTTGGATGTTTGGTTAGTTATACGCTGGCTATTTTGGAGCATTTGTGTCTCAACGCCACCTTTAAGAGTAGCCCTGAGGTTAGGGATAGCCTAGGGTCCCCCAGCGTGTGGGACAGCACAGTAACCCCTGTCTCCCTCTATCCTAACAGTCACCTCGTGATACTTTGTAACGTTTTCCTAATGAGTGGTAGATTCTTGATCTATTGTATTTTGGTGAGGTGGGTGCAGATGTAGCCATGTGTATTTTAATGCTGATAAAGTAGTTTGACTTTGTGGCGTCCTGTGCCTAGCCACCACAAATAATAACTACATGTGTATTGCAATCTGTATAACATGTATTGTCAGCTTTAATGAGATACGGTTTTCTGTGCTGTTCACTAGAAACACACATTGCCCACACTCCCTTACTGGGGCTGTTCACTTGAGATAAAACTAACACTTGAGTGTACACCGTAGAGGGAGATAGTGGAGGATCTGAGTTCTGAGGTAAATTCAGTCAGTTGCAGCCAGGGTGAAGAGAGGAGTGTAACATGGAGACGGTCCTGTCCTGAGGTAGCTGGCTGGGCTTCTGGATGGGCCAGCTACACATTTGCAGGGTATCAGTCCCTAGGCCACCAGGACTTTTGAGTTGAGTGGAAAACTGAGAGACTGATATTAGCCTTTTCATAAGGAGCAGTGAACTTCCTGGGAGCACAGTGACACATTTGAGTCTGGAAGCTTCTGAAAGAAATAGTGAGTTTCATTTCAAGATTCAAGTAACCTGCTCACCAGAAGGGACTTACAATCCAGATTGGTCTTGTCTTGGATATCCTAGGATACCAGGATACCTATTCCTTGGTATCCCGCTCGGACCTACCACCTTGACATCAGAGGAACAACTGCACAACTAGGACCGGGCGCGGAACAACTGCACTAAATATCACAGGCAAAAGACAGCCACATTTACCAACACACCAAATTAATGCACTGCAGGATGCTGCATACCTATATAATAAAGGTGGACGCAACACAGGTGCAGAATACTGGCGAAACAACCACTCACACCTACCATTCATAGAGGAGATAGTTGTTTAGTATTGTAAATGCACATGGATAAGGCTTGTAGAGGGCACAAGCCACACAGACAAGTGTGATGCACAGTGTCTGCCTTATAGTCTGTTGATGACTATTAGATCAGGCCGGTTGCCCAGCACTATGTAAGTGCACCTCTCTGGGACAGGCAAAATGTTGGCTTGGGGAATTGGGGTGCTGGGTGTGCCAGTGGGGTGAACTTATATAGTGCTGGGAAACCCATCTGATCTAATGGGCTTCACCAATAGGCTGTTAGACTGTCAATGTACATCACACATACCTGTGTGACTGGTGCCCTATGCTATCCTCATCTGTGAGTGTAATGCCCCACCGGCCAGGTGTTTTACCCTACTCGGTGCCGGGCCGGGAATGCAGATCCTCTGTGTCGTCACGGGGTGGCCTGGCCCAGTTCTGTTGCCCTGAGGCATACAGAAAGGAGAGTTGGGGAGTGGTAGGGAGGCAGGACGGAAGATGGGGTGATAGTGACGGTTTAGGAAAGTCTTTTATGATCGTGACGCTACCTCTGGTACGCGACCAAGGATGGGCCGCCACTGCGGGTGCTGCTCTCCGGGGCTGATGGTAGTGGTCGTAGCCAGGATGGTATCGCTCCCCATAGGCGAAGCAGGATTACCCTGGGGAGGATGACGGAAGATGGACGGGGGTTGTGTTAGTCCCCTTTGGCGTCGCAGCGATGGGCGACGGTGCCGGCAAATGAGAGGCAGGCGCTGCAGTTCCTGGTCTTTTACTCACAGGAAATTCAGGCGCTTCCCCAGAGTACCGATCTTTGCCACGATGGGCTCCAGTCGATCCCAGATAGTCGACGGTCACCACCGGTGCCCATGAGGATTTTTAGTGAAGTGTCGTCCCTCTGTAGCTACCCGGAATCCGGGCTGAGGCTCCAGCTCCAAGCCACGGGCCCAAGTAGAGAACGGAATGCTTAACTCCCTTTGTTTGTGCTGGATGTCATCCCAAGCTGTGCCCGGGATGGTCTGCTCTAGTGTGATGGTTGCTCCTTCTTTTACCCCATGTGGTGCCTGCCCCCAGTGATTGCCTTGCAATGGGGGAAGTCCCAAGCTTCGTTATGGCTAACTATCCTGTCTGCCCTAATCCACCCCTCTGTGGGAAGCACCATACTGTTGTTTGTGTGTGTTTTGAGAGGGCACCGGCAGGTTAACCCCCTCCAACCCGAGATGGATATTACCCCTGAAAAGTGGTGTAATACACTGTGGCACCTGAAGAGCAGGGGTGCCACATGAGCATCTATAATACAAAGCACCCACCTCCGCCATTATTAGTAGGCGTTATTGGTTGTTCTATCAGTATTTTGCATGTGTATTGCCTCTGTGCTTATACTGGGGGCCTGCTGCATCCTGCAGTGCATAGTGTGTGTTGGTAAATACGGGTGCATTTTTTTGTGATTTATTTTTTTATTTTTGCACTTTTTGATGAGTTACTTCTTCTACATTAGTTGCATTTAATGGTACTGTATAAAATACTAATGTACGTCTATGGGGGCCATCTGAATCTCCCCCAGAGAAAGGAGATTGGGAGAGATAAGTGTCAGACAGTTTTAATCTTAAAAACAACTCTTCTGTTATTGAAGAGATAAGCCGCTGCCATAGATGTCTGGCTGCCACTTTTTCTGCTCTCCTCCTTGATCCTGGCTGATCTTTTGGCTGACAACTGTCTAATGTGAATGTGTGCCTTTACCATGCAATATACACCCAGAACCACAAGCAGTTCTGGGTGTATATTTCTAATCCCTGCATAACTGTTCCAGACTAAAGTAGCATACATAAAGAGATCTTTAGAAAAAGTATTTCTAAAGATCCTTTATGATATGCTAATGAGTGCAGAGACTAGTCACAAGAGCGTTATTTCCCGCGCTCATTCCACCCTCTTAGCATGTTAGTGTGCCCACAGAGGCATGCAAACATGCTATTCAATGCTCATTACTTGACATGATCAGCGGTGATGTGCGTACCTGTGTCTGTCGCGGGCGGAGGAGACGCGCTCGCCACGCTCTGTTCCGGAGCTTCTGCTGCTGCTCAGTGGCTCGAGCGGTGGACCGGACCTGAGGGCTCGAGCAGCGCTCCTCGTCCACGAGTGAAAAGGGGGTGGTTTACTTAAGGAGATAGTTTGTGACGCCAACCACGGGTCGCGTTGATAAAGGGCACCACTGCTGCTGGTGACGGGGATCCCGGGAGCGATGGTAGGGTAAACCAAACGGCTGGATGGACATGTCCGCAGCCAGCTGCAGTGTTTGTGCTCTCCCCGGACAGTGTGATGGTGGCTGTCTTTCCCTTCACCTGTTAGAATGTTCTGACTCCTGTGGTTGCCCACCCGTAGTCCGCTCCCCGGTGTATAGGTACCGAAGGAGCCCGTTTTGCCGGCAGGCGCTGGCCCTTGGATCTCTAGCCTATGGCGGTGGCTGTATATCCTCATGGTGTGGACTGTTGCCTTCTGTCGGGTCTTGGTTGTTGGGAAACCCCTAGGGTTCCGGTCACACTGGGATTTGACCGTTGTAGGCGGCTCCAAGCCTTGTCGGGGTCCGATGGCCCTGCCTGTGTGCTTAGCTTCACTCCACTCCCCAGTTCGGTACTGGCGGGCCACCGCCCGACACCGGGCCCACGGTTTTGCAGAGATCCACTAACTCCTGCAGATGGACACCACCGTCTGCCAACCTTGCTGTCAGCGCCTGGGCTCCAACCCAGACACTTGTAGTTTTCTGCCCTTTCACTTTCACCTCCAAACTCTACTAACTGCTTTTCCCGCCTCCAGACCTGTGAACTCCTCGGTGGGTGGGGCCAACCGCCTGGCTCCACTCCACCTGGTGTGGACATCAGACCCTGAGGGAGTCAACAAGGGTTTTTGTTTGACTGGTGTGACTGTTTAGGGAAGGGGGTGTGTGTGGTGTAATGTCTGTGACTACCTGGCTAGTCCAGGGCGTCACATTCCTCCTTGGTGAAATGCAGACCACCCGCGGGCTGCCCGTCCATCACCGGTTTTATTTTTCTGTAAAACATAAATTAACATATAAAATATTTAACGCAAGCATATTTGTAGTTCTTCCCTTACAGGAGGCATGGCACTTTAACGTTTCAAACATATAAAAACATTTTTAATAATAACGGACGGGTTCCTGGTTATCCGCTTCCCCACCCAAGTAACCTAAACCTTGATGCTGCCCCTAAGAAATGGGCAGCACCTCTCTTCCCCAGTCCGGAAGCAGGAACTTGGTTCCAGGTCACCCAAGCAGGAACGGGTACGGTGTCTCGCACCCAGCTGTCACTTCAGGGGACCCCACGTCCAGGAGGACCCCTCATCCCCAGAGGATGGCCACCAGTCCTGGTGGTGGCCGGGCCCCAGCCTACTCTGCTGCGGGCCCTTCCTCCAATCTGCCTCTCCGGAGGCAGCACGGAAAATGGCCCAAAAACTATTTACAAGCCCACAAGTTCGTGGGTGGCCTGCAAGTTCTCGGCCATGTTCATGAGTAGTTCCTCATGTGGGTGGTGAAAACACATAGAGTCCCTACGGGGACAACTGAGTTGCAACGGAGGACCGCTGCCATTATTTGAGGTCGCTTTCCTCATACACCTCCTCCAACTTGACATCCGGATGGCACGATGGGGGAGGGGACTGGGACCGCATCTGGACACCGCGGCCTGCATTGCTGCCCTGCAGCGGCAACCCTCCGCAGCCTCAGCCGAGGCCTGGAACTTGGGGGCGGTCAGCGTCACCTTCCGGGCCTGAGGCGGGCCATCCTCCACCTCTGTACTGGCCGAGCGGACTGCCGGGGCCTCCTCGGGTACGGCCGCCTCTGAATCGGATGGCTCCCTTCGGGGAGCAGGCACCTTCCATGGGAGCGGGGTTGGTGCTGGCCGGGCAAGCTGTTGTTCGCGGGCAGCACCTGCAGGTGGATCTTCGCAGGCTGGAATGATGTCATCTGTTGCCGGGTGCGGGAACAACGGGCCGACCGGCGGGGTGGCGATGACCAATGCGGGCAGCAGGGAACGCAGCAGGCTGAGCAAGGGCAGACCGGGCCCCTCAGCCGCAGCGACCAGTCCTCCGAGACACAGGGGCGTGGGTCACTCACCCGCTCCTACGACTGCTTCCGCCTCACGGGCCTGCACGGCCACCACCACTTCCACCATTCCAGCATCCCATTCTTGCACGAGGAGCTGGAGACGGGTCTGCAGCCTGCGGCTTAACTGTGCCACCCGAGCTTCCACCCACGCCGCTGTTTCAGGCGTAGGCCTGCTGTACAGAACGGACATCCTGCTTGCTCAGCCTCCAGGAACGGGAAGGTATCAGGGTCCTGGCTTCTCTGCTTCTTATGCCCTCAGCTACATCAGGCAGGCCTTCACCAGCCACTACTTGGTTCTTTCTAGCACTTCCTCTCTGGGGGTGGGGCTCCACTTTCGTGCCTTCCCTGCTCGGGGAAGACGCTTGAGCGGGAAATCTTCGCGACAAAGATGGCGGCACTTCAAATTTTCCGGCCGGACGCCACTGGCGGGGACTGCAAGGCGCACCTCTACTGGTAGGTAGATCGGTTCTATCCTGTTCGCAGATGCCAAGTTGTTGCGGGCGGAGGGGACGCGCTCGCCACGCTCGGGTCCGGGGCTTCTGCTGCTGC
The DNA here is from genome assembly GCF_048569485.1 of Anomaloglossus baeobatrachus. Lineage (NCBI taxonomy): Eukaryota > Metazoa > Chordata > Amphibia > Anura > Aromobatidae > Anomaloglossus > Anomaloglossus baeobatrachus. The sequence goes on along the minus strand of NC_134356.1, from coordinate 603,277,597 downwards.
TCGGTGGCTCGAGCGGTGGACCGGACCCAGGGACTCGAGCAGCGCTCCTCGTCCATGAGTGAAAAGAGGGTGGTTTGTTTAGGGAGATAGTTCATGACGCCACCCACGGGTCGTGGTGATAAAGGGCACCACCGCTGCTGGTGACGGGGATCCCGGTAGCGATGGTAGGGAGCAGCTGGGATGTTGTCCCCTCCGTGGGTAGGGGTTGGTGGTCCCGGGGCCCGGTGGTGTAATGGGGAGGCTGGATAGCTGGGATGCAGGGTTTCAGGGGCAGCGCGGCGCAGTGCCGGATGGCACTGGTGTACTCACTCAGGTAGTCAATGACAGAGTCTCTGGTAAACCAAACGGCTGGATGGACGGGTTCCGCAGCCGGCTGCAGTGTTTATGCTTTCCCCGAACAGTGTGATGGTGGCTGTCTTTCCCCGCACCTGTTAGAATGTTCTGACTCCTGTGGTTGCCCACCGGTAGTCCGCTCCCCGGTGTATCATAGTATCATAGTTTTTAAGGTTGAACGGAGACTCTAAGTCCATCTAGTTCAACCTGTAGCCTAACATGCTGATCCAGAGGAAGGCAAAAAAAACCCCAATGTGGCAAACAAGTTCCAATGGGGAAAAAATTTCCTTCCTGACTCCACATCCGGCAATCAGACTAGTTCCCTGGATCAATACCCTGTCATAAAATCTAATATACATAACTGGTAATATTAAATTTTTCAAGAAAGGCATCCAGGCTCTGCTTAAATGTTAGTAGTGAATCACTCATTACAACATCATGCGGCAGAGAGTTCCACAGTCTCACTGCTCGTACAGTAAAGAATCCTCGTCTGTGATTATGATTAAACCATCTTTCCTCAAGACGTAGCAGATGCCCCCGTGTTCCAGTCGCAGGCCTAGGTGTAAAAAGATCTTTGGAAAGGTCTCTGTACTGTCCCCTCATATATTTATACATTGTGATTAGATCCCCCCTAAGCCTTCGTTTTTCCAGACTAAATAACCCCAAGTTTAATAACCTGTCTTGGTATTGCAGCCCACCCATTCCTCTAATAATCTTGGTGGCTCTTCTCTGCACCCTCTCCAGTTCAGCTATGTCCTTCTTATATATCGGGGACCAGAATTGTACACAGTATTCTAAGTGCGGTCGCACTAGTGACTTGTACAGAGGTAGAACTATATTTTTTTCATGAACACTTATACCTCTTTTAATACATCCCATTATTTTATTAGCCCTGGCAGCAGCTGCCTGACACTGTCCACTAAAGTGAAGTTTACCATCCACCCATACACCCAAGTCTTTTTCTGTGCCTGTTTTACCCAGTGTTCTACAATTAAGTACATAATCATAAATGTTATTTCCTCTACCCAAGTGCATGACCTTACATTTATCTACATTAAACTTCAATTGCCACTTCTCAGCCCAATCCTCCAATTTACATAAATCTCCCTGTAATATAAAATTATCCTCCTCTGTATTGATTACCCTGCAGAGTTTAGTATCATCTGCAAATATTGAAATTCTACTCCGCACGCCCCCAACAAGGTCATTTATAAATATGTTGAAAAGAAGCGGGCCCAATACTGACCCCTGTGGTACCCCACTATGAACTGAGACCCAGTCCGAGTACGTACCATTAATAACCACCCTTTGTTTCCTATCACTGAGCCAGTTTTTAACCCAGCTACACATATTTTCCCCTATCCCCATTATTCTCATTTTATGTACCAACCTTTTGTGTGGCACCGTATCAAAAGCTTTTGAAAAGTCCATATACACAACATCCACTGCATTTCCCTGGTCCAGGCTTGAACTTACCTCTTCATAGAAGCTGATCAAATTAGTTTGACAGGATCGATCCCTCATAAACCCATGTTGATACTCTGTCATAAGGTTATTTTTCTTGAGATACTCCAGTATAGCATCTCTCAAGAAACCCTCAAGGATTTTACCAACTGTAGAGGTTAAACTTACCGGCCTATAATTTCCCGGCTCAGTTTTTGTCCCCTTTTTGAATATTGGCACCACATTTGCTATGCGCCAGTCCTGCGGTACCGACCCTGTTATTAAGGAATCTGAGAAGATTAAAAATAATGGTCTATCTATCACAGAACTCAATTCCTGTAGTACTCTTGGGTGTATGCCATCCGGGCCCGGAGATTTGTCAACCTTAGTGATTTCGAGGCGGCGGCGTACTTCCTGCTGGGTTAAGCAGGTAATATTCAAGGGTGAATTTATGGTATCACTGGTCATGTCATCTGCCATGGCATTTTCTTGTATAAAAACCGTAGAAAAAAAGTCATTCAGCAGGTTGGCTTTACCCTCATCTCCCTCCACCATTTCACCAAGACTATTTTTATGGGGGCTAACACTATCGCTTTTCAGTTTTTTACTGTTTATGTAGTTAAAGAATATTGTAGGATTATTTTTACTTTCTCTCGCAATGAGTCTCTCTGTCTCAAACTTAGCTAACTTAATTTGCTTTTTACATATTTTATTTATTTTCTATAATTATATAATGCCTCATCACTACCTACCCTCTTTAATTCTTTTAAGGCTTTCTGTTTTTCTTTTATTGCTTCCCTTACAGCTCTATTTAGCCATAGGGGTTTCCTCCTATTTCTAGCATGTTTGTTCCCATAGGGTATATTTTCTGCACAAGCCCTATTCAGCATGCTCATAAAAGTCTCCCATTTGCTTTGTGTACTTTCATTACTTAGTACATCATCCCAGTTTATTGCACTTAGGTCATCTCTCAACCGTTTAAAATTTGCTTTCCTGAAGTTTAGTGTCCTTCTAGCCCCTCTACTAGACATCTTACTAAAGAATACATGAAAACTTATTATTTTGTGATCACTATTCCCCAAGTAACCCCCAACTTGTATATTTGATATGCGGTCTGGCCTATTGGTTAGTACAAGGTCTAGTAGTGCTCCCCCTCTTGTGGGGTCCTGTACCATTTGTGAAAGGTAATTATCTTTCATTGTTATCAAAAATCTATTTCCTTTGCTGGAACTGCAAGTTTCTGTTCCCCAATTTATATCAGGATAGTTAAAGTCCCCCATAATAATTACCTCTCCGAGACTCGCTGCTTTATCAATTTGCTTTATGAGGAGATTCTCTACCTCTTCCATAATATTCGGCGTCTTATAACACACCCCTATCAGTATTTTATTATTCACTCTCCCCCCCCTTATCTCCACCCATAGGGACTCTACATTCTCAGTACCCTCACATATGTTGTCACGCAGGATGGGTTTTAAGGATGATTTTACATATAGACACACACCTCCCCCTCGCTTATTTGTACGGTCATTCCTGAATAGGCTATAATCCTGTAAATTAACAGCCCAGTCATAGCTCTCATCCAGCCATGTCTCTGATATCCCCACTATATCATAATTTTCTTCCAACAATATTAATTCTAATTCCTCCACCTTATTTGTGAGGCTTCGGGCATTAGTGTACATGCACGTTACGTATGACTCTGTACCTGTATTCCTGCTTACTGTATTAACTGTCCTAACCCTTCCCCCCGTACCACCCCCAATTTCATTACTTGTGCCCTGGTCACTATCTGCACTACATTCCCCTTCTATAAAGTGAATACCCTCGCCCCCCATTCCTAGTTTAAACACTCCTCCAACTTTCTAGCCATTTTCTGCCCCAGCAGAGCTGCACCCTCCCCATTAAGATGCAGCCCATCCCTAGCATAGAATCTGTAGCCAACTGAAAAGTTGGCCCAATTCTCCAGGAACCCAAAACCCTCTTTCCTACACCAATTCCTGAGCCACCTGTTAACCTCCCTGATCTCTCTTTGCCTCTCTGGTGTGGCTCGTGGCACAGGTAGTATTTCCGAAAATACCACCTTTGAGGTCCATGCTTTAAGCTTAAAACCTAATTCCCTGAAATCATCTTTAAGGACCTTCCACCTACCTCTAACTTTGTCATTTGTGCCAATGTGTACAATGACCGCTGGGTCCTCCCCAGCCCCTCCCAGTAATCTGTCAACCCGATCAGTGATGTGCCGAACTCGAGCGCCAGGAAGACAACACACTGTTCGTCGATCCCTGTCTTTGTGACAGATTGCCCTATCTGTCCCCCTAATAATTGAGTCCCCCACTACCAGTACCTGTCTTGCCTGCCCTGCACTCCTATTCCCCCCCTTACTGGAGCAGACACTCCTCTGGCGTTCAGAGGTCATGCCTTGCTGCAGCAATGCTACCCCTGTAATGACATCTCCCTCATCTGCCAAGTTTGCAAACCTATTGGGGTGTGTCAGTTCAGGACTAGCCTTCCTAGAACTTTTCCCTTTACCCCCCTTTCTAACTGTCACCCAGCTACCTACCTCACCGTCCTGCTGCTCCCTACTACGATCCTCCCCCACATCTGACCCAGCAAGCTGCTGCTCAGTGAGCAGCAAACTCCTTTCCATATTGCTATTGCATCTCAGAGTTGCCAGCTGCTCATTTAGATCCAGTATCTGGGCTTCCAAATGTGCAACTTGCGCACATCTCGAACAACAGTATGCACCCTCGAACGGCTTTTCAAGGACTGCATACATGAGACAAGATGTACACTGGATCGCATTAGCAATAGTGGAGCACATTTTCTAATGGGGATAGCACTAAACAAATGTTAAGTAATTAAACAACTAAATACAAACAATTCTACTCACACTTACTTTTGTTCACACTTTGCTCACTCACGCTCACAATGAAGAAGACAGGCTAAAATTCGCGCGCCGCTAGGTTTTCAGAAGTCTTCCTTCCGGCTGTAATGACCAAAACCCGGTTCTCCTTGAGCTCGCGGTGACTCTTCACTTATCCCAGAAGGCACTGGGAATATGCAAATTATCCTCGCAAGACTCCTTCCCTGGCTTTCAGAAGTCTTCCTTCCGGCTGTAACGGCCAAAACCCGGTTCTCCTTGAGCTCGCGGTGACTCTTCACTTATCCCAGAAGGCACTGGGAATATGCAAATTATCCTCACAAGACTCCTTCCCTGGCTTTCAGAAGTCTTCCTTCCGACTGTAACGGCCAAAACCCGGTTCTCCTTGAGCACGCGGTGACTCTTCACTTATCCCAGAAGGCACTGGGAATATGCAAATTTTCCTCGCAAGACTCCTTCCCTGGCTTTCAGAAGTCTTCCTTCCGGCTGTAACGGCCAAAACCCGGTTCTCCTTGAGCTCGCGGTGACTCTTCACTTATCCCAGAAGGCACTGGGAATATGCAAATTATCCTCGCAAGACTCCTTCCCTGGCTTTCAGAAGTCTTCCTTCCGGCTGTAACGGCCAAAACCCGGTTCTCCTTGAGCTCGCGGTGACTCTTCACTTATCCCAGAAGGCACTGGGAATATGCAAATTATCCTCGCAAGACTCCTTCCCTGGCTTTCAGAAGTCTTCCTTCCGGCTGTAACGGCCAAAACCCGGGTCTCCTTGAGCTCGCGGTGACTCTTCACTTATCCCAGAAGGCACTGGGAATATGCAAATTATCCTCGCAAGACTCCTTCCCTGCCTTATAGGTACCTTATAGGTACCTTATAGGTGTATAGGTACCGAAGGAGCCCGTTTTGCCCGCAGGCGCTGGCCCTTGGATCTCTTGCCTATGGCGGTGGCTGTATATCCTCATGGTGTGGACTGTTGCCTTCTGTCGGGTCTTGGTTGTTGGGAAACCCCTGGGGTTCCGGTCACACTCGGATTTGACCGTTGTCGGCGGCTCCAAGCCTAGTCGGTGTCCGATGGCCCTGCCTGTGTGCTTAGCTTCACTCCACTCCCCGGTTCGGTACCGGCGGGCCACCGCCCGATCCCGGTCTCACGGTTTTGCAGAGATCCACTAACTCCTGCAGACGGCCACCACCATCTGCCAATCTTGCTGTCAGCGCCTGGGCTCCGACCCAGACACTTGCAGTTTTCTGCCCTTTCACTTTCACCTCCAAACTCTACTAACTGCTTTTCCCACCTCCAGACCTGTGAACTCCTCGGTGGGTGGGGCCAACTGCCTGGCTCCGCCCCACCTGGTGTTGACATAAGACCCTGAAGGGAGGCAACAAGGGTTTTTGTTTGACTGGTGTGACTGCTTAGGGCAGGGGGTGTGTGTGGTGTAATGTCTGTGACTACCTGGCTAGTCCAGGGCGTCACATGTCCATTGTTCTCACTTCAGAACACCAGGTTTAGGCCCATTTCACACGTCAGTGAAAAACACTGATGTGTAAAACACGCACATGTCCTTCCGTGTGCCGTGATTCACGGCACACGTGGGTTGTCTAAGTGCAATCCGGGTTCCGTTCTCCGTGGCCCGTGATTGCACATAGAGATTAACTCACCTGTGTCCGCTCTCGCTCTCTATGGTGCTGAACGCTCCCGCAGTGCAGCATCCGGCCGGCGCTGATCCCCGCAGGAGTTGCTTTCGGGTCGGCTGTGTCATGTATTCATGAATATGCACGACAGTAATGAGCCGGCTCAGAAGCAGCAGGCAGAACAGGCTGCAGAGAGCGTCGCTGAAGCCGGGTGAGTAAAAATGATTTTTATTTTATATGCACGTTTTTTTCTGGCACGTGTTTCACGGATCACATTACTGCGTGTTCCGTGGGACATCAGTGATGCCAGAAAAAAATGGACATCTCCGCGCGGCAATCACGGACACGCGGGTATGCCGCATGGAGACACGTTCAGTGAAAAATCACTGATGTGTGAGCAGACCTATTGGTTATGGGTCTGCGTATGTCAGTGATTCTGGTACGTAGAAAAAAAAGCACAAACGTACCAGAATCACTGACATGTGAAACAGGCCTTAGTGACAGTGCACATTATATAGAAGTCCCGACACTTCCGGTCATGCGCACTATGAATCCGGGTGTACGTGTCCCGGCTGTAGAGAGGTCTAGTGCGCATGACCGGAAGTGCAGGAACTTCTGATCATGCACACTGACCCTTAGCCCGGCATTCTGAAGTGGCGACAAAGGACACAGGCACACATGTCAACCTTAACATCAGGACTTTGATTACCTAATTTTTTTTGACAAATCATACACATTAAATTGTTAGGGATGTGACTGTTAGCACCTTCACTGATTAGATGTTTGATGCAACAATGGTCCTGCAAAACCCAGCCTAGTATACAGGGAAACAAGATAGAAGAACCCGCAGACTCTACACACAGCTGATCGGTGGACCTCCTGAGACCCTGAGACCCTAATTTTATATTAATACCAGAAAACCCTTTTGAAACAATAAAAGATTGACTATGAAAACCATGAGTAGTTCTGTGCCTTGTCGTAAAAAACTATGCTGGCTGGTATCATTAAATGTATCACATCAAAGTCCATCATCATGTAACTTTATGAACAGATCTTTCGTCAATGAAATCTTCACGTTTCCTTTGATCATTTCCTTTCTGTTATTCTTTTCTTTATTATGTGTCAACTTTTCACCTTTGAAGTTTGTTATTATGCAGTTCAGTGTGCATTAAGGAATGCTTTCCCACACAAAGGTAAATAAGTACACCCCACTCCAAACGAGCGGGGCATCCCTACTCTACATAACCATATTCATAATGTATTTCCATAATCTTGTTCTGTGCATAAAAGACGATTAGATGCATTTGTGTCTCTAAGTAAGACTCTTTCCCTTTTTGATTCCTTTTCTACATATTTTACCATCACCAAGATGTCACATCTAAGCCCATAAATCCATATGTTTACCCGTAAACACTTTTGATGTGCTGTTCCTCCTTCGATACTCATTGAGGATATAATAGTCCGGTTTCTCTTGGTTTCTCTCTGGATTTTCCATTGTCACTTTTATTGTTAGTGCCATCAGTCGATGTAATTGGTTTCTTTTGAGAAGTCGCTACTGCGGCTTCTTATATGTTCTTTACACAGGCTTTCATGTGAAAACTTTTACACCACGGGTGACTGTGTTGCCATGACATTGGTATCCAAATGTTATGCAATTTTCTACAAACCACATTTTTTTGACATACTTCACTGATTCTATTCTTTAAAGCTCGCAGCACATGTCCGCTTAAAAAAATACACAAAATGTCAAAATAATTTATGGCAAAAAGTTGAGTCACTTTGTAAATACTTTGCATTACATATCTTAGGGTGTGTTCCCACTGATTCTTTTGCTGAGTTTTTGGAGCAGAAACTTTCACGTTTTTTGAGAAATTTTAAAGAAGGATTTGGAGAGTTTCCGCTCAGTTTCTACTCAAACTCCAAAATATATAGTATATATACCTTATACTGATCCAACCCAGCTTAAAGGCTAGGACTGCTTTCACAGTTTTGCAGACTCCACGGCTGAATATTTCTAACTGGCTTCAAGGGAACCTATGACAATGAACGTGGAGTCTGATCTGCATGCAGCAAGTTGTAAAACATGAGAAGCTGATTAGATTGATATATAGTCTTGATGGAAAAACTAAGATAACTCTTATTTTATTCAATTAAGAATAGACAGGCAGTTTCTAGCACAATCTGTAAGGAAATAAAATCAAAAGTTTATTCCAAAAGATTAAAGCTTGAGCAGGATACATTTTAAAGCTGACATGTTTCGAGCAAGATGTGCCCTTACTTATAGCATGTGTTCACCAGCTGGTATCGGCACAAGACGGAGATATTTCTTCCTGCTATCTTGATAGAGTTACATGGTTAGCCTGTTTTTTTTCTGTCTTCTCGCTATATTATTTTATTCCTTTTAAATTCTACTAGGGATGAGCAGGTACTACCATGCTCGGGGGCTCGGTACTCATAACTTGTGATGAAGGGTCACTACCATGCTCGGGGCACAGTACTTGTAACTAGTGATAAGTGAGCACTACCATGCTCGGGTGCTCTGTACTCGTAACTAGTGATGAGTGAGCACTACCATGCTCAGGTGCTCTGTACTCGTAACTAGTGATGAGTGAGCACTACCATGCTCAGGTGCTCAGTACACGTAACTAGTGATGAGTGAGCACTACCATGCTCAGGTGCTCAGTACTCGTAACTAGTGATGAGTGGGCACTACCATGCTCGGGTGCTCGGTACTCGTAACTAGTGATGAGTGGGCACTACCATGCTCGGGTGCTCTGTACTCATAACTAGTCATGAGTGAGCACTACAATGCTCAGGTGCTCGGTACTCGTAATTAGTGATGAGTGAGCACTACCATGTTCGAGTGCTAGGTACTTGTAACTAGTGATGAGTAATCACTACCATGCTTGGGTGCTCAGTACTTGTAATTAGTGATGAATGAGCAGTACCATGCTCAGGTGCTCTGTACTCGTCACTAGTGATGAATGAGCATTACCATGATTGTGTGCTCTGTACTCATAACTAGTGATGAGCGGACACTACCATGCTCGGGTGCTCAGTACTCGTAACTACTGATGAGCTAGCATTACGATACTCGGGTGCCCAGTACTTGAAACTAGTGATGAGCGAGCACTACTATGCTCGGTACCCATAACAAGTAGGTCAGACGAATGGACGGGCTCAACTTATGTACTAAGTATAATGGAAGTCAATGAGGATCAAAAACCTTCTTGAAAAATGCTCAAGTTCCTCATTGACTTCCGTTATACTCAGTACATGAGTCAAGCTCGTCAAAGTGTATGACTGCTCGTTAAGAGTACCAAGCACCTGAGCATGGTAGCGCTCACTTATCACTAATCTCTACTCGTTTTCTCTTAGGAGTCCAGTGGGTGGTCTCACTTAAGGATGAGTTACATCCTTCCTTGTATGACTGTGCTAATTTCTGAGTAGAAACACCCACTGAACCCCTAATCCCTGATTATTCTGAATCTCTTCCCACAGCACTATAAGTTAATCTGTTTAGCTCATCTGCCACATCCCAGTTGGAAAAAAAAATCATACTAATTGAAATAGAAAAGTGAAAACAGGTCTGGTCTATCACTTAAAAAAATCACTCCCAAAAAAGGGCTTTATTTGCTAAACTTGTCTAAATACGTGTGCTGTGTAGTGTAGGTGCAATAAAATAGGTGCCAATCACCATCTTCCACAGTTTCCAGCTCCGCCCTGGTCCTCTTGTCACTCAAATGAATACAAATCTGACTCGCCAGATCGCACTGGGGTTTGTGTGAGCTAGAAATCACTTTTACAATGTAAGCCTATACAGTCTTGTTCTGACGTTTTATAGTCTTATATTGCAAAAGCCATTTCCACTCACACATAAACGCCAGTGTGATCCGGCGAGTCAGAAATGCATTCGAGTGAGAAAAGCATTAGAACCAGGGCTGTGGAGTCAGAGTCCATTTTGGTGGAGTCGGAGTTGGAATTGGTATAAAATGGACTGACTCCGACTCCTAAAATATAAAATAAATTGGGCACAGCAGTTCAATGCAGTATGTGATAAATATTTTTTCATAAGAATTTGAGAAAGTTATGAAATGTCCTATAAATGTCTGTTCTACTCTTGATCAAAGAATCTAGGCTTTAGTTGAGATGAATGTGAGCTGCACTTCAGCAACATGATATAAGTAGTGATGTTACCATTTTACTACAGTAAATTTATCACAAATATGAGTCATGTATAGTTGAACCTAGAAATTTCCATCCAATATCTACAAAGACACATCTGCATGTTTTCCTCACTATCTGACATGAAATCAGAATAAACCTTTCCCGTTTTAGGTCAATTAGGAACCAAAAGTATTTATATTTGCCAAATGCCAGAATAATGAGAGAGAGAGACAGAGAGAGAGAATGTTTTAAGGCATTTTTATTATTTTCTGCAAAGTCAATAGTTTATATACACTAAAGGGTACTTTACACGCTGCGATATCAGTACCGATGTTGCTAGCGTGCATACCAGCCCCCGTCGGTTCTGCGTCACAGACAAATCGCTGCTCATAACGCACAACATCACTAACACCCGTCACACTACTTACCTGCCTAGCGACGTTGCTGTGACCGGCGAACCGCCTCCTTTCTAAGGGGGCGGTTCGTTTGGCATCATAGCGACGTCACTAAGTGGCTGCCCAATAGCAGAGGTGGGGCAGAGATGAGCGGGCAGAATATCCCGCCCACCTTCTTCCTTCCTCATTGTCGCAGGTACGGTGATTTCCTCATTCCTGCGGTGTCACACATAACGATGTGTGCTGCTGCAGGAACGACAAACAACCTCGCTACTCACCTGTCAATGATTTTTGGTGTTGGAGCGACCTCTCCAATACCAACGATTTTTACCTCTTTTGCGATTGTTTTAGGTCGCTCAGAGGTGTTACATGCTGCAATGTCGCTAACAATGCCGGATGTGCATCACAAACACCGGGACCCCGACGATATATCGTTAGCGATGTCGCTGCGTGTAAAGGACCCTTTAGAGTACTAGGCCTTTAAACAATAGGGGACAGCCCATATAATGATTTCATGTCTTTGGAAGCTTATGATAGGTTTATTGGCAACATCTTAGTTTATTAGAGACACATCTGTGAATGCATTTTAATGCACACCTGAAACATAGTGTTTCTTTGTGTAGCATCATGGGAAAGTCAAAAAAAATCAGCCAAGATCTCAGGAAGAGAATTGTGGACTTTCAGAAGTCTAGTCCATCCTTGGGTGCAATATCAAGATATCTAAAGGTGCCTCATTCATCTGTACAAACAATTATACTCAAGTACAAACAAGATGGGAATAACACTTAGGAAGGAGACGGATTCTGTGTACCAGAGATGAATGTGCTTTGGTCAGACATGTGCATATCAACCCAAGAACAAAAGCAAAAGACCTTGTGAAGGTGATGGCAGAACCTGATAAGATTGAATTGAACAGCAGACATGTGTGCCTCGCAGACGCAGGTGGATCTGCAATCCACCTGCACCAGTTAACCTCTGAAATTGTGTTGTGAAAATGTGACAGCGTAATTTAAATGCCTGGAGCGGGTAACGTGCACTTACCCATTGCTATCGGAAGCCCTGTAACGTGATCACAGAGAATTGATGGTTGCCATGGTTGCACAGGGTCATGTTGTAAGTCATTTTCAAGGTGGGCTCTCCAGTATTCAGCAAAATCACGCACCGGGAAAGGGATTCTAGGCAGTTAGATTGATAAATGATTGCTTTACTTTACCAAAACAGAAAAACATGCATAAAACAGAAGAACATAGATACAAGGCATAAGGCTAACTCCCCTGTTCTGCGCCACCTATAAAGGCAATTTATGTCACCTTCTCACCAACCTTTGCCTAATCAAGGGACTGTCTGAACAGTTGCCTAATACCTAGTAATCCCTGTAGGAAGCAGAAGTAATTATGTGTGTGTGATCACACTTTACCAGTGGTGCAGCACAAGAGTTAATAACTTATCCACCTAAACATAAACAAATCCTATAAACCCCCTGAATACCCTTAATTTCTGAAGCCTCATAGAGAAGTCAGATGTTAAAAGTGGGAAGGCAAACCACGCAGGTCAGCAACACAGTCCTGGAAATTTTATAAATCGACAGTCAATGCCAATGTGTGGCGCTGTCCCTTTGAGGTTTAAAATGTAACTGTAAACTGACACAGCAGAGCCAGCAAGTCTTAGGCGGGCTTTGCACACTACGACATCGCAAGCCGATGCTGCGATGTCGAGTGCGATAGTCCCCGCCCCCATCATACGTGCGATATCTTGTGATAGCTGCCGTAGCGAACATTATCGCTACGGCAGCTTCACATGCACTCACCTGCCCTGCGACCGTCGCTCTGGCCGGCGACTCGCCTCCTTCCTAAGGGTGCGGGTCGTGTGGCATCATAGCAACGTCACATGGCAGGCGGCCAATAGCGGCGGAGGGGCGGAGATGAGCAGGATGTAAACATCCCGCCCACCTCCTTCCTTCTCATTGCAGCCGGGAGGCAGGTAAGAGATGTCCCTCGCTCCTGCGGCTTTACACACAGCGATGTGTGCTGCCACAGGAATGAGGAACTACATCGTACCTGTCGCGGCAGCATAATTATGGAAAAGTCGGAGCCTGCACCGATGATACGATAACGACGCTTTTGCGCTCGTTAATCGTATCATCTAGAATTTACACACAACGATGTCAAAAGTGACGCCGGATGTGCGTCACTTTTGATTTGACCCCATCGACATCGCACGTGCGATGTTGCAACGTGCAAAGCCGCCCTTACTGTGTGTGTCTATAGTCAGCCTGAATAGATAAGTGTTTTGGTACCAAAACATAAAGTGTAGCGTGCACGCGATCCTGGGCCCAGCCTTTTGTACCCGGGTACTATGGTGTCCAGCTGCCATAATAAGAAACTTGGAGATCCTCTCACGGTGAACTCTTATAGCCAGCAACTGCAGTATGATGATATCCAGCACAGGATGCTACTCACACGCGTCACAGTCCACCTCGCTAAACTCAAACACAAATCTTCTCAAAATTCACTTAAATATTTCTATGGCAGGTCCTTTCCGTTACGTACACCTCTCGCTTTCCCTGCAGCTCATACACATCAACTCCTCAGCCCTCAAAGTTCAGTCGAAAAGTCCAAAGAGATGTTGCTATAGTAACAAAACAGTCAAATACAGATGCAAAACAGCCGCTTCTTGTGGTGGGTCAGTAACACTGCATACAATGAACAGTAAATAAGTGTTTTGCAGCATTTCACAGTGGATAAAAGGTCATTAATACACTCTCACCCTCTGACAATGTGATGACTCCTGTGCTATTATGACTCACTTCCTATAACAGCCAGCAGAGCAGCCGCTGTTACAAGAGATGAGCATTTCTGGTGTTCTGAGCTGTGCAGCTCTGATCTACAGAAATGAAAGAGCGATTAAACTGCTGATCCTAATAGCTCCCTAGGGAGACTAGTACAATTTAAAAAAGTAAAAAAAAGTTTTAAAAGATAATAAGAATAAAAAAAACTTACAAGTTCAAATCACCACTCATTTGCCCTATTGAAAATTAAAGGGTTACAAAACTAAAAAAAAATACACACATTTGGTATTGCCACATTCAGAAATGCCTGATCTATCAAAATATAAAATCTATTAACCTGATCGGTAAACAGCGTAGCGGCAAAAAAAATAGCAAATGCCAAAATTATATTTTTTGGTTGTTGCAAATTTTGTGCAAAATGCAATAACAGGCGATCAAAATATAGCATCTGAGCAAAAAAAAATACCATTACAAACAACAGCTTGAGATGCAAAAAATAAGCCATCACTAAGCCCTATATTTCAAAAAATAAGAACGCAACAGGTCACGGAAAATGGCGCAAAGACTGTGCCACTTTTTTTGGGCAAAGAAATTTAATGATTTTTTTTTAACCCCTGAGACATTAGTTTGAACATATAGTGAACACTGTGAATAAAATATCCCAAATACAATCATGCAACAGCATATTTTTTGCAAGTTTTCCAGACATGCACTTTTATGTTATCGTTTTTCAGTACACTATATGGTAAAACGTATGGTTTCATTTAAAAGCACAACTCGTCCCGAAAAATAAACAAGCTCTCATATGGCAAGATTGACAGAAAAATAAAAAAATTACCGCTCTCAAAAGAAGGGGAGCAAAAAAAAAAAAAATGGAAAATCTCCTGGGGGTGAAGGGGTTCATGGTTGCCAATTTGCACAGGGACAAAGTCCTTAAATTTTGGAGACATTTCCTGTAGTCTGAAGAAACTAAAACTGAACTGTATGGCCATAATGACCATCGTTATGTCTGGAGGAAAAAGAGAGAAGCTTTGAAGCCTAAAGACACCATCGCAACCGTAAAAAATGGGGGTGGCAGTATCATGTTGTGGGGTTGTTTTGCTGCAGGAGGGTCTAGTGCACTTCACAAAATAGATGGCATCATGAGGAAATAAGATTATGTGACAATACTGAAGCAACACTTCTACACATCAGCCAGGAACTTAAAGCTTGGATGGCAATGGGTCTTCCAAATGGACAATGACCCGAAGCATACTGCCAAACCGGTTACTAAGTGTCTTAAGGAGAACAAAGTCAATGTTTTGGAGCAGCCACCACAAAGCCCTGATTGTTAATGTATGTAAAGTGCTATCTAATAAATAGCGCTATACAAGTGATTAAATATTATATATTATTATCTCAATCCTATTGAAAATTTATGGGCAAAGCTGAAAAGGCCGGTGCGAGCAAGGCGACCTACAAACATGTCTCAATTACACCAGTTCTGTCAGGAGGAATGTGCCTAAATTCCTACCAATTATTGTAGAGGAAAATAAAAGGAACCTGTGGGAAAAAAAAGCGCAATAGGGTCTTACCCTGACAGACAGCGGGTGAAGGAAAGGGTAATCCTACTCACCAAGCAGGGTTGTGAAAGGCACAACTCCTGTAACAGCATAAATCTGGATCAATGGCAGCAGTACCCCAAGCGGCTGACAACAGAGAGAAAATGTGGAACGGGGCTTTCATAAACTGCGCCAAAGATCACTGATGAATTCTTGGATTAATGTAAACTATTTATTTTTGCACAGGTCTACGCATTTCAGGAGGCTCAGCTCCCTTCCTCAGGACCGACAGGCACAAGTTGATGTTTTTTTTGTGCCTGTCGGTCCTGAGGAAGGGAGTTGAGCCTCCTGAAACGCGTAGACCTGTGCAAAAATAAATAGTTTACATTAATCCAAGAATTCATCAGTGATCTTTGGCGCGGTTTATGAACGCCCCGTTCCACATTTTCTCTCTGTTACCAACTATTGTAAGAAGCTTGTGGAAGGATATCCAAAATGTTTCACTCAAGGCATACAGTTTAAGGGCAATGGTACCAAATACAGTGTACTAATGAAATGTATAGAAACTTTTGAATTTGCAGAAAGTAATAAAAATGCCTTAAAACATGCTCTCTCTCATTACTCTGGCATTTGGCAAATATAAATAATGTTCGTCCTAATTGACCTAAAACAGGAATGGTTTATTCTGATTTCATGTCAGATAGTGAGAAAAACCTGCAGATGTGTCTTTTTAGATAGTGTATGTAAACTTCTGGTTTCAACTATATGAGGGAGTCGGAGTCGTGGAGTCGGAGTTGGAGATTTGTCTTACCGACTCCATAGCCCTGATTAAAAAAGTGCTAGAAACCGGGGAAGACGGGAATTGGTAAGCATTTTATTGCACCTACACTACACAACACCCATATTTAGACAGGTTTAACAAATCTTTGGGCTGTTCCTTTTTAATACTATGTAATGTATTTCAAAGTTATTCAACATGTTTGCAAATCATATGGATTTATTAAACATGAAAATGCTTTCAAAGAAGAAAATACTCTGAGATCTATTATACTAATTGAAATTGGAGAAGTTGGTGACAGATTCGAAGGTGTAATCTACGCAAGATGTGATCGATAGTCAATTTAACATGGAAGACTATGAGTTAAACCTTTCAACCTGGTGGTCAAAACTGTTGCCTTCCAGCATTGTAAACCTTAGTTCAGATTGAAGCGGTAGAGCATCAGAACACTTATTGCAATTATTTAGTAACATTTGTAGTGTTTGTTTCTTTTTTATTCTTGTTGACACAGTTCATACCACAAGGGATTGAGTTTTGCTTCCTTGGATCCTTGTGGTAATGTGAGAGGGCTGCAGCTGCAGTGTTTCATCCACTCCACCAGAGGGAAGTCTGCGTGGTCTGGGAAGAGGCTCCTGTGAGCGTTAAGAGAGAGGAAGAACTTGAAGTGTGGTGCCAGTCTTTCTCCTGCTCTCATAAGGAGACCTGGAGTGTTAGAGATAGCCTGTCGATTGCTGTGTGAGCAGACCTGGAGTGCAAGAGACAGCCTGTCGATTAGTGTGCAAGCAGAGGCCACACAGCTGTGTGTCAGCATTTATAAACCGTTGTCTGAGAGAGTACTGTGAGCGGAGCTGTTGTCCTGGTGACCTCGGCCTTCCTACCAGACTGTGACTTTTGCCCTGAGGTGATCCATTCCTGAGGTCTTCCTACCAGACCTGACTTCTGCACTGAGGTGATCTATCCCCATGATTGCTGGTGCCATAGAGAACTGCTGCGGAGCTGAAAGCTGCTTGGATTCCCCTTTGTACCAGAGACCCTCTCAGATCTATCCATTAATACTGTAAGTCCTGAGTTCAGGCCCCGTGCATTTCTTACTGTTTTTGCGAGCAAGTGTGCACACTTATGGGGTAGTGGTTTTGGCGCCAAAGCAGGTATAATGCGCAGCAGTCACTGCTACAGAACTGAACTGTAACTACTGTTGTATTGCTTCTAGCAGGTGTTTAACCCCTGGGTACTATCCTGTTTGTTCATATGTATCAGAGAAAGGGAGGGGTATAGAGATTTAGCTACGATTCTTAATTGGTGTGCTGGTCCAGAGACAGGTCCTTATTGCACAATGTGAGATACACTCTATAATTCCTTCATGGTGTAAGACCCCATAGGTTTATAAGACAGACACCATATTATTTTTTTACCTTTTTTTCTCTAAATTTGTGGTGCATCTCATAATCGGAGCATGTTATATTCCGCAAAATACTATATTGATTTTTTTTCTCTTTTATGGGATGTGAATCTATATACTGCAATCAGTCAGATATTGGCAGCAACATTTAAGAGATTAACAACAGTGGGTGGAGCTGAAAATTATTGTTAATAGCAGATGATGACTGAATAACACAGCCAGTGGATGCCAGAAAAATGCAAATTTCCTAAGTTGGTATCAAGGAATGAAACCCAACATATGATTTAAATGTACATAGCGTATGAGTTTATTGTATTTAAGTGAGTAAATAGAGGGCTCTGCCTCCCTGTGTATCATGTGTATGATATCATCTATATTCCCATGGCTTAACTACAGGGTGCCAATGGGTATCTATGGAACCCAGAAATCTAAAAGTGAACCTAGGTCTGCTACATATGAAACCCTATTGAACCCCACCAAATTCTGAGCTTAATAGGCTGCCAGCCAGCATTAAAGTCCATTTTCTAAGCCAGAGGTCCCTAACCTTTATGACATTAAGGGGTACTTTACACGCTGCGACATCGCTACTGATATATCATCGGGGTCTCGTCATTAGTGACGCACATCCGGCACCGGTAGCGACATCGCAGTGTGTAACACTAATGAGCGAAGATCAACGGTCGCAAAATCGTTCCAAAATGTTGATCGTTGACACGTCGTTCATCTCCTTAATATCGCTGCGGCCACTGGTACGATGCTGCTCGTCGTTAATGCGGCATCACACATCACTATGTGTGACACCACGGGAGCGATGAACATCTCCTTACCTGCGTCCACCGGCAATGAGGAAGGAAGGAGGTGGGCGGGATGTTACGTCCCACTCATCTCCACCTCTCCGCTTCTATTGGACGGCCGCTTAGTGACGCCGCAGTGACGTTGCTATGACGCTGAACGCACTTCCCCCTTGAGGGAGGGATTGTTTGGCGGTCACAGCGACGTCACTGACCAGGTATGTGCGTGTGACGCTGCCGTAGCAATAATGTTCGCTATGGCAGCGAGCACCAAATGTCGCACAAGCGACGGGGGTGAGAGCTATCGCGCTCAACATCGCTAGCAATCGCTAGCGATGTCGCAGCGTGTAAGGTACCCCTAAGAGCCTCATTTAGTTCTGAAAGAGGGCCATGAGCCACATCTAGCTCTGAGAGATTGTCATGAGCCACATCCAGCTAATGCCTCCTCACAGTAGTGATACTTAGAGCTCCCATTACTGGTATAATGGCAGCCAAAACATTTTTACAGAAATCACACTTAGGCAGTATACCAAGTTACAGGGGACTCCTTTTCCAATCTGCTCTTCTTTGTGGGGCGACTCACAAAAGTCCCCATCTGGAGACCTGCTCTTCATAGCTGTGTGAGAGACCTGGTGCTACTGCACCAAGCTGGAGGGCAGTCACGAGCCACACATCATGGGCTTGTGAGCTACATGTGGCTCCCAAGCCATAAGTTGGGGACCCCTTGTCTAAGCAGTCCGGAGACTAGACATTCTCCGGATAGACCTTCAATATCAAACTCCAGAACAACCCTTTCAAGTAAAATGATCAAATTCTAACATTTTGTCTTCTCCCTTCTTTGCCCACCTTCCCAATTATCTCCACAATTCCCTTTTCCATCTCTCTTCCCATCTTCCCTTACCATGCCATATTTCTATGCTCAGTCATTTATATGTATGTCGCACGTTGTTTTCTAAGCATTATTTTATCATGTTTGTTGCTCTAAAAATCTAAATAAAAATTGAACAGGGAAAGACGTGCTAAAATTGTGTCTGCCTGCTAGGAACAGTCACTGAGCGGGGATTTATACAGTTCCGACTAGAATCTGTAATAAATTATCATTTAATTGAGTAGCTTCTTCTAAGCCGTTGAAATGAGCCTCTAGGGTACCAAGATATAGAAGGAGATGCTAACTTGTTTATTATATAGAGCCATAGTCATTGCTCCTATACTGAATTTTTTAATGGCACTTAGAAGTGCAAATGGGTCTACTTTACCTTTGCTCAAATTTGATTTAGGAAAGTTTTTAATGATGTAAAAAACTGAATCATTATCACATTAGATCACATACTGTGTATGATGATATTATTGTGACATACTAGTAAAACCTCTGAGAGGTCACATGTAGAAACATTTAGCATAAACATCTCTAACAGGGTATTACAAAATCATGTTTTTTCTTTATACGTGATCATCTCAAGCCTTTCACCTAGAGATATGAGGTAAGGTAATGAAGGAAATATCTGTAATCCATAAATTAAATTACCTATATAGTGGAACCTTGGTTAACGAGATCAATCCGTTCTGGGAGTGTGCTTGTTAACCAAGTTACTCGTCTAGCAAAGCAAGATTTCCCATAGGAAATCATTGCAATGCAGACAATTCGTTCCACAACTTGTTAAATATCCCATCCTGGTCCCCTATTGTGCCATTCCACACATGTACAATCAAGCACAAGCACAAACACAAAAACACACACAGACACATATTATGCTCACCTTACCTTCCGTTCCATCGCCAGCCTCTTGGATCTTGCAGTTCGCTGGTACAGGATGAGTATCGGGTAATCATCGCGACGAGGGGGGACCTTCCGCTGCCAGAGTGCTCACGTCAAAGGCAGGAGCCGCTTGCCTCTGATTTGTCAGCGCACTGCCTTTGAGTAGCGGCTGACAGAGGAAGTTCCTCTCTCGTCGCGATGGTTACTCGATACACATCCTGTACTGGCGAACTACAAGAACCAGGATGCCGGCGATGGAACCGAAGGTAAGGTGAGCATAATATATGTATGTGCATGTTTGTGTGTGTTTGTGTGTGTTTGTGCGGACTGTAAGAGCGGGACAGAGCATGGTGGATGTATGGAACCGGAAGTGTGTGTGGTGAGTAGTTTGCTCGTACGGCAAAGCTTGCTTGAAAAGTGAGTTACAAATTTACAGCAAGCTTTTCTCGTTAAGCGGAATACTCACTAACTGTGTTACTCGTTAACCGAGGTTCCACCATATATAAATATCAGTAAGTGCAAATATGTCACAAGTAGGAGCTGTTATGTCTCACCTGGTGACGTAAATAATTAAAGCCCCCAGTCCAAATAATTAATTGTTGTACATCACAGACAGATGATGTTGGCATGAGGGGGTGTGCAAGCTGGTGTAAGGCTCAACCGCCCCAGATCTGCAAATCCACTGTGTATGAAATACTATGTTTAATGTCCATGTTATAGTGTAATGTGAAGCACCTGTCAAGGTAATTTTTGGTTGTGCAGAACCACATTTCTTTGTTTTTATTACTGAAGAAAAAACAAAAAGCCAGCACCAAATGTGCACTCCAGCACTAAAAATTCCAAACTGTACTTATTATAAAATTTTGAGATTTTTGGCAAAAAATTGCAATTTCTTGAGCTACCTCGCCACGGCAAATCTCATTTGAGGCAGTCCTACACTAAAATATTTTTATAAAATGTGCCATACGGCCTCACATATGAATAGTAGAACTGCTCTTAGCAGCACTCACCTGGTCTATTTCAATCCCGTACCCATGACTGAGTCATGGCTGTGGGCGGGACAGGTCCAAGCAAATGCTGCATGAAGTAAAAGTAAAAGCTTTTCTCGTTAAGCGGAATACTCACTAACTGTGTTACTAACTGTGTTACTCGTTAACCGAGGTTCCACCATATATAAATATCAGTAAGTGCAAATATGTCACAAGTAGGAGCTGTTATGTCTCAGCTGGTGACGTAAATAATTAAAGCCCCCAGTCCGAATAATTAATTGTTGTACATCACAGACAGATGATGTTGGCATGAGGAGGTGTGCAAGCTGGTGTAAGGCTCAACCGCCCCAGATCTGCAAATCCACTGTGTATTAAATGCTATGTTTAATGTCCATGTTATAGTGTAATGTGATTAATCCCTTAACGACTGAGGACCTACTGGTACATCCTAAATCATCAAGCGGTAATCACCTCCATATGCTACAGGCAGCCGGAGGTGATTCCTGCACATGTCAGCTGATTTGAACAGCTGACATGTGTGCCTCACCGGCACGAATGGATCCGTGATCCACCCGCGTCTGTTAATCCCTTAAATTGCGCTGTCAAACTGTGACAGCGTGATTTAAATGCCTGCAGTGGAAAACGTGCACTTACCCGCCTCCATGGACAGTGCCGTGAAGTGATCACGGGGAGCCGATGGTTGTCATGGTAGCAGTGTCATGTGATGACTCCTGTAGCTCACATGACTCACTTCCTGTAACAGCCGGCAGAGCAGCCACTGTTACCAGAGATGAGCATTTCTGGTGATCACAGCTGTGTAGCTGTGTAGATCTGGCACGAAATGGCCGTCGTCCGTAGAGTGCCTACACCTGTCTTCTCTCCCGCATGTTTTTAAGTGCACAGTATTTGGAATAAAGAGAGTTTTTATGCTACGGCTCTTTTTTTTGCTCTTCTGGATTATTCATCGGATGTTTTCCTCCATTCAAGACGAGAACCCCCTGAGAGCATTTAATATGGAGTGCCTGAGCGGACTTTCTCCCTAACAGCACCTGTCAAGGTAATTTTTGGTTGTGCAGAACCACATTTCTTTGTTTGTTTTTATTACTGTATTGCACTAAAGTGGTCGTTGGGGTGCAGAGAAAGAACAATGGACTGTCCTGCAGCCGAACAGCAGTCTCTGGCACGATTACAATGGCCCCCGACTGCCCCTTTAACAGGTGAACAGGTTGGAGTTACGGAGTCTGTAATGGTTGGACTGGGATGGCAATTGAAGGAGCACACAACAGAAACTTAAGGCCGCTTTACACGCTACGACATTGCTCAAGCGATCTCGTTGGGGTCACGGAATTTGTGACGCACATCTGGCCGCTTTAGCGATGTCGTTGCGTGTGACACCTATGAGCGATTTTACATCGTCGGAAAAACATGCAAAATCGCTAATCGGTGACATGCCCCCTATTTCCAATTATCGTTGCTGCTGCTTGTACGATGTTGTTCGTCGTTCCTGCGCAGCACACATCGCTGTGTGTGACACCGCAGGAGCAACGAACATCTCCTTACCTGCCTCCACCGGCAATGTGGAAGGAAGGAGGTGGGCGGAATGTTACGTCCCGCTCATCTCCGCCCCTCCGCTTCTCCGTTTAGTGACGCCGCTGTGACACCGAACGAACCTCCCCCTTAGAAAGGAGGCGGTTCGCCGGACACAGCGACGTCGCTAGGCAGGTAAGTAGTGTGACAGGTCAGAGCGATTTTGTGCACCATGGGCAGCGATTTGCACATGTCGCACAAATGATGGGGGCGGTTAGGCACGCTAGCGATATCGGTAATGATATCGCAGCGTGTAAAGCGGCATTTAGAGAAAAAGGACAAATGAATGAGAGTCACGATTGAAACATCAAAATAGACAACAGAATGGCTAGATTGCAGTATGTTAGAAATTTCTTTGGTGCACTGATCAACGATATAGCAGGGTGTCGCGGGGGCGGAGGAGGGGACGCTGCGCTCTCCAACTGGTCGGGTCCGGCTGGTGCTGCTGCTGCTCGGTGGTGGCTCGAGCGGTGGGCCGGATCCCGGGGACTCGAGCGGCGTTCCTCGCCCGTGAGTGAAAAGGGGGGTTTTGATTGTGGGGAATTTGTCCGTGACGCCACCCACGGTTGTGGTGAGATTGGTGACACCACCGCTGCTTTGGACGGGGATCCCGGGAGAGATGACAGGGAGCAGCTTGGATGTTGAGTCCTCCCTCCGTGGGTAGGGGGGTTGGTTGTCCCGGGGCCCGGTGATGGGGTAGGGATGGATGGCAGGCGGGTTACGGGGCCTGGCGAGGTGCAGAGACGCGGGGGCAGCGCTTTGCCACACGGCACAGTGGTACTCACTCAGCCCAAAGATATACACGGAGTCTCCGGTAAAACAAACGGCTGGATGGACGGGTCTCACAGGCGGCTGCGGTGTTGTTTCTCCCGGCAGGTTGATGGTGACTGCCTTTCCCTGCACCTGTGTAGTGTAACGGTTCCAATCGGTTCCCACCGGTAACCCGCTCCCCAGCTTAAGGGTTGCTGAAGGAGCCCCTTTTGCCCGCAGGCTCTGGCCCTGGGAACTTTAGCCTTGGTGGTGACTGTGTTTCCCTCTCTCGGTTGGACTGTTGCCTTCTTTCGGGACTTGGCTGCTGGGAAACCCAGGAGGTTCCCTTCGCTAACGGATTTGGCAAATTGCACGGCGACTCCTAGCCTTGCCGGGGTCCGTAAGCCCTGCCGGATGGTGCTGGCTTCTCTTTGCGTACCGGTCCGGTACCGCCGGGCCACCGCCCATCCACGGTCCTTACGGCTAGCTCCAATAGGCCACTCCTGCAGACTGTCACCACCGTCTGCCAACCTTGCTGTTCCGTCCGGGCCACACACCCGGACCGACTTCAGACTGCTCAACTGCCACTTTTCTTCCTCTGACTTTCACTTCCCTCACTCATCTGCCAACTGAACTGCTTTCTCCCGCCTCCAGGACTGTGAACTCCTCGGTGGGCGAGACCAACCGCCTGGCCCACCCCCTGGTGTGAACATCAGCCCCTGGAGGGAGGCAACAAGGGTTTTGTCTGACTTAGGTGTGCCTGACCGGGAGTGTGGGGTGTGTTGGTGTAGTTATCTGTGGCCCCTGGCTTGTCCAGGGTGCCACATTCCCTCTTAGTTAAATGCAGACCGTCCACGGGCTGCCCGTCCATCACCGGTTTTATTTTCACAAATTGGAAAGATATAAAACGGTAAAACAGGTTACAAGCATAATAACATCTTCCCACATCCGGAGGTACTTTACTTAAAACGTTACTAACGGTTTTGGCTTCCGCTCTCTCCCACCCAAGCAACCTGGCCCTGATGCTGCCCCTAAGCAAATGGGCAGCACCCCTTGACCCCAGTCCAGCACAAGTTGCCCGAGCGGGTTCTGTCCTTTTCAGGGGACCCACATCCATGGGGAACCCCTGAAACCCCCAGAGGATCGCCACCGATTCCGGTGGTGGCTGGGCCCCAGCCTGCTCCACAGCGGGCCCTTCCTCCAATCTGCCTCTCCGGAGGCAGTCACGGTAAAGCCATAAAACATTTTTATTTACAAACCATCAGTTCGTGGTTGCCCTGCCAGTTCTCGGGCTTGTCCGTAGTAGTTTATACGCAAAAACTTATAAAACAGTCTCCACGGGGACAACGGTGGCGGCAACGACCGGTTTCAAATCAGGGTTGAATCAGGTGAACTTCTCGGTAATCATTCTTATCATTCAAACTTTCAAAACTTTAAACGGTTACTGGTGGTCCCAACGGGGACAACTGCAGCGGGACTCCGCTGCCATCACTGGGATTCCTCGGTGTAGGCTGGGGGAGGGGACGCGGTGGACACCCGAGCCTCCTGGCTGCCCCTCAACTTTGCATCCAACGCAAACCACCCCCTCTCCCCACAGTGTCGGGTATACTGCATCAGGTCTCCCGGCATCAGATTGCGGCCTGGATGCTCTTCTGGCAGGTGGGCGTTGACATCCCGCCGGGCTACAAAGACTTCGGCCTCCAGGCCCGACTCATAAATAAAGCCATAGCCCCGGCGGACATCAAACCGCCTCACTTGCCCTTCATACAGGGGGCCCCGGACACGGAAGGTCGCTTGCCGGAGGCTCTCCTTCTCCCGGATCGTGCGGGCCACCAACTCTGCTCTCTTCCTCTCCCTTTCAGCGATCTCCGGGCCCAGCGGCGTTGGCTCCCTGTCCCAATACGGGGCTGCTGCGAGCTCCGGCGCACGGGTCGGGCCCCTCGAGACCTTCTGGACACTGCCCACCACTGGCAATCTGGGTGGAAGGTCCCGCGGTAACTCGGCCTGGGGTGCTGCCCTGCAGTGGCAACCCAGCGCAACCTCAGCCGAGGTGTGGGGGATGGGCACAGGGGTCCTCTTCTGCCGGGCCTCCTGCACGGAGAAGAAGTCTGTCGGCTCCGGCTCGGGGGAAGTCTCCGCAGATGCCTCCGGTTCGGGCTTCGGCATCTTCCAGGGTAGCGTCTCTGGCCGATCACGGGCTCCGGCTACAGGCCGATCCGCCTGGGCGGACATGCGGGGTACCGCTACCGGTTGCGGGGGTAGCGGGCCTAGTGGCGGGGCCGCGGCGGCCAGTACGGGTAGCGGGGGAGGTAGCAGGGCGAGCAGGCGTGGACCGGGTCCCTCGGCCGCGATGACCGACCCACTAGGGGTACAGGGGCGTAGGTCACTCACCCTCCCTTCCGAAGCTCCCTCTTCCTCGCGTCTCCGCACGGTCGCTACAACCTCTGCCATGTCAGCCTCCCACTTCTCCAGGAGGAGCTGCATCTTGACCTGCAGCCGTTGTTGGAGTTGAGCGGTCCGGATCTCCACCCACGCCGCGGTTCCAGGTGCGGGGCTACGGTGCTGCGGGTATGGCATGAACATGGCTCTGGCGGCCTCTTTCAGGAACCAGAACAAGATGGCCGCAGGGTCCTGGCGTCCCTGCTTTTATAGCCGCGCACTACATGCAGCCAGACGCCATCAGTCCCCCTTAGTCACTTTCCGGCTCCTCCTCTATAGGGGCGGGGTTTCGGCCTTCGCGCCTTTACTGCTCGAGGAGACGCTCGAGCGGGAATCTTTCGCGCCAAAGATGGCGGCTTCTCAAATTTTCCGGCCGGACACCTCCGGCGGTAACAAGGCGCACCTCTACCAAACGGCAGAGCGGTAGGATCCTGTTCGTGACGCCAAGTTGTCGCGGGCGGAGGAGAGGACGCTGCGCTCTCCCACTGCTCGGGTCCAGCTGCTGCTGCTGCTGCTGCTCGGTGGTGGCTCGAGCGGTGGGCCGGATCCCGGGGACTCGAGCGGCGTTCCTCGCCCGTGAGTGAAAAGGGGGGTTTTGATTGTGGGGAATTTGGTATTGTCCGTGACGCCACCCACGGTTGTGGTGAGATTGGTGACACCACCGCTGCTCTGGAGGGGGATCCCGGGAGCGATGACAGGGAGCAGCTTGGATGTTGAGTCCTCCCTCCGTGGGTAGGGGGGTTGGTTGTCCCGGGGCCCGGTGATGGGGTAGGGATGGATGACAGGCGGGTTACGGGGCCTGGCGAGGTGCAGGGTCGCGGGGGCAGCGCTGTGCCGCACGGCACGGTGGTACTCACTCAGCCCAAAGATATACATGGAGTCTCCGGTAAAACAAACGGCTGGATGGACGGGTCCCACAGGCGGCTGCAGTGTTGTTTCTCCCGGCAGGTTGATGGTGACTGCTTTTCCCTGCACCTGTGTAGTGTAACGGTTCCAATCGGTTCCCACCAGTAACCCGCTCCCTAGCTTAAGGGTTGCTGAAGGAGCCCCTTTTGCCCGCAGGCTCTGGCCCTGGGAACTTTAGCCTTGGCGGTGACTGTGTTTCCCTCTCTCGGTTGGACTGTTGCCTTCTGTCGGGACTTAGCTGTTGGGAAACCCAGGAGGTTCCCTTCGCTAACGGATTTGGCAAATTGCACGGCGACTCCTAGCCTTGCCGGGGTCCGTAACCCCTGCCGGATGGTGCTGGCTTCTCTTTGCGTACTGGTCCGGTACCGCCGGGCCACCGCCCGTCCACGGTCCTTACGGCTAGCTCCAATAGGCCACTCCTGCAGACGGTCACCATCGTCTGCCAACCTTGCTGTTCCGTCCGGGCCACACACCCGGACCGACTTCAGACTGCTCAACTGCCACTTTTCTTCCTCTCACTTTCACTTCCCTCACTCATCTGCCAACTGAACTGCTTTCTCCCACCTCCAGGACTGTGAACTCCTCGGTGGGCGGGACCAACCGCCTGGCCCACCCCCTGGTGTGAACATCAGCCCCTGGAGGGAGGCAACAAGGGTTTTGTCTGACTTAGGTGTGCCTGACCGGGAGTGTGGGGTGTGTTGGTGTAGTTATCAGTGGCCCCTGGCTTGTCCAGGGCGCCACAAGAGCACGGTAGGCCAAGATGCTCAGACTAAACCAGAGATGGAGCAAAGTTAATTAGGTCAGAAATTTAGTGCATCAATGTACCAACTGAGAGAAAGAGAGAGAGAGAATGTTCAGTTAAAAAAACTGGATCCATTGGTGGAATGCGTTTTTGGCCGCATTACGATGGATCCGACGCCCATAGGCTTTCATTATACAACACGTATACATTGTATGTCCTTTCTGGCAGCTGGACAAGGAAATTTCGCCGGATGCGGTGCACGCCAGATGAAATGCGAGGCCATGCGGCACAATCCGGTGCTAATACAAGTCTATGAGGAAAAAAACGGATCAGGCAGAAACAGACGCCAGATCCGTTTTTTCCGCAACTAGCCAGGTTGTGCCTGACGGCAAAAAACTTATGTGTGAAAGAGGCCTAAAAGGAGAACAGTCTAGAAAAACATTGGAAACAGTAAATTGAAATATTTAGCATACCAAAATGGCCATTTTTAAATCTGCCCAGTCGCCACGTCAAGGCATATTTCGTATACTGGATATCTACTCTGAACTGAAGCCTTTCTCTGGGTTTAAAAAACACCTCTGTATGGGCAAGTAGTAACCTGCTATGAAGAATACAATCACCTGTGGCTAGTGGGGGAGGGGTGCACGATCAGAAGGCATAACCTGCATTAATCTAGACAAAAAGACTGATAGCACTCCCAGAACTGGAATGTGAACAGGTGCATAACTGAATATGACATAAAATGACAAAAAAACAGACATGTGGTCTTTGGTAACATGTAAAATATACGTGTGTTAGGAAAGAGAGGCTCCGTTCACACAACTTATGGACTTTAATTGCTGCTTTCTACAAAACCCACGCTTTCTGCTTTTTCTAGTCAACAGAAACAGTTTGGATGCTGCCCAGCTCACTGAGCACCATATTGTCTGAAACTGCAAATGTGACAAGGAGAAATCACACAGTCCGCCAGTGCGAAGAAAGATCACAAGGTTTAGAGCATGACGGAGCCCTAGACACAGCACTGCTCATTCCTGTGCTGTTATAGAGAAAGGCACTAAAGTTACAGAGTGGGAAAGTGCCAGAGGCAGCAGTAATACTACACATCTATCTTCTAGACTCATTTATTAAAGGGCTGAAAATGCTGTTGATCCTAGCATGCAGACATCAAATAAATGAAGGTTGTGAACTGCAGAATAACAATGTAGTACAGTGAACTCTTACTGGAGAAGAGCTGTTATAGGCTGAGGAAATAAGAGAGTGCTGTTACCAAGACATTCTTGTCCCAGTCGTCTTCTCTTGCTCCCCAAGTCCAGCACCTAGCACACCCCCGCGGAAACCTCACACACCTAGACACTCACACACTCTCCGACTCCATGTTACCGCTGTCCTCCATATCTTCACTGCACAACACAAACAGTGCCACTGTTTTCTACAATACCATACTTGCATCAGCTATTGATTCAGTCACCACTCTCATGCATGGCAAAGTACGACAAATTAATAGACAACCCTGGCACACCAACCTCACTAAAAAGTTTTGGAGAGTGTTCAGAGTTGCGAAGCGGCGGTGGAAGAAAATATACTAACAGGAATACTTAATTATATTCAAACATGCAACCCTCACATTCAAGTCGGCCCTAAGCCATGCTAAACAGGATTACTTCAAAACCCTCATAACTTCTTTATTCCACAACCCCAAACAGTTATTTAACACTTTTAATTCCCTCCTTCACACACCACTGCCCCTCCAACCTCCCTCATCTCTGCAGAAGACATTTCAACAACAAGATGGACCAAATCAGGCAAGTCTTTACTGCCCAACCACTAAAACCCTATGCCCCTCTCCACTAACCTTCCTATCCACCATCACGGATGGAGAGCTTACCCATCTCCTCTCCAAATCTCACCTCACGATTTATGCTATAGATCCCTTTACACCTCCTCCTCAACTTCACCATCATACATATCCTAACTCAAATCCATCTCTTCAACTTATTATTAACTTATGATACATTAGCTTTTGCTTTCAAACACGCCACAATCACACATCCTAAAGAAACCATTCCTCGATATGACCTCTAAATCCAGTTATCAGCCCATATCGCCGCTGGCATTTGCCTCCAAGCTCCTCAAAAAACACATCCACACTGTATTTTCCTCCCATGTCTCCTCTAACTTACTCTTTGGCAACCTTCAACTCATAGAATCATACAATCATAGAATGGTAGACTTAGAAGGGAACTCAAGGGCCATCGTGTCCAACCCCCTGGAGTGCAGGTTTCCTAAAAAATCATCACAGCTATATGTTTATCCAGATTCTACTTGAAGATTTCCATTGATGGAGAGCTCACTACCTCCCGCGGTAGCCTATTCCACTCTTTGCCCTGCACTCACTGTCACAAAGTTTTTCCTAATGTATTACCTAATCCAGCTTCAACTCCCAAAACTCCACTACAACTGCACTAACCAAAATTACTAGCAATTACTGCCAAAGCTGACAAACACTTCTCCCTACTCCTCCTTCTAGATCTGTCCTTTTCCTTCGATACAGTCAACCACTCCCTCTTACTACATATCCTCTATCCCCTCGATATCACAGATTTTGCCCTCTCATGGATCTCCTCATACTGTATCTTTTTAACCGCAGATTTAGCGTTTCCCATTCTTTTTTATCCCATCCTCTATCTCTTTGTCAAGTCTTGGTAATCCTATTCTTCTCCATCTACATCTTTGGTGTAAGACAACTCATAAAGTCCAATGGCTTCCCGTACCTTTTATATGGTGATAACTCTCAAATCAACCTCTCTGGCCCAGATGTCACCTCTTTACATTCTAGAATCCTGTAGGGTCTATCAGCCATATCCTCCTTCTTCTCCTCTCACTTTTTAAGCCTAATGTAGTCAAAACTGAATTCATACTCTTTCCATCATTTCGCCTAACTTCCCTATCCGATTTATCTATCACAAAAAAACAACATCCACTCTCCCCTGTACCTGAAGTCCACTGCCTCAGAAAAACCCTTGATTCTGCCCTGTCCTGCAGTCAAACTGCATATCTAAGATTTTACTACCTCTTGCTGCCTCTAGCACAAACACATTTTCAAAACTCTTTATTTCCTCAACCCTGAATCTACTAAAATTCTAGTGCATGCCCTGATCATTTCCTACTTCAACTATTGCAATATCCTCTGCTGTGGATCCCCTGCTAACACTCCCACACCTCGCTAGTCCATCCTTAACTCTGCTGCCTTTCTAATCCACCTCTGTTTTCTCTACTGCTTTGCCTTTTTTCTCTTTAAATGTCTTTATTGTCTCCCAATTCCCATAATTTACAATTCAAGCTACTAAATTGACCTACCAAACCGTCCATAATGTGTCTCCCCTATACAGTATATCTCTAACCTAAACTCCCAATATCATCCAAATCTAAAAGGCATTCCGTCAGTGTAACAATGAGAAGTCTAATGTATTGTAATGTACGTGCTTTACAATACATTTTACCAGTGATCAAAGGCTCAAAAAGAAACCAAATAAAAAGGTGAAAAAATTGTAGAAATATAAAAAAAAATACAAGAATAAATAAGAATAAAGAATATTATGCCAATCAATACTCATATTTTCCCCCATACTGCAAAGGCATACTGATAGGGAATTTAGATTGAGTCCCAGGGTGGACAGCGATGATCACATCAGTAAAGTGCTGTGGAATTAATAGCGATATATGTGAGTAAAATAAATAAGTACATATTTATGTAAAAACAAAAATAAACAAAAAAAGTACACAAATTTGGTATTGCCGACACCGCTTCCACAACAACCCGATCTATAAAACTATTTCACTAGTTAACCTCTTCTGTAAACACCATAAACATAAAAAGTGGTAAAAAACAATGCTTATTCATCATATGGCTGAAAAAAAGTAAGATAAAAAGTGATAGTCACATTTACATAAAAATGGTATCTCTGAAAATGTCATCTTATCTCTCAAAAAAATAAGTTATTACTCAACTTTGTTAACAAAAACTATATTAAAAAAGCTATAGCTCTCAGAATATAGTAATGCAAATGCAATTCTTTTTTCTATAAAATTGTTTTTAATGTGTAAAAGAAGCAAAACATTAAAACATTATATAAAATGTGTTATTACTGTAGTAGTAGTGACCCAAAGAATAAACCTCTTATCAATTTCCCCACATTGTCAAAGGCGTAAAAAAAACAATAAAAAACAGTTACTGAATTGCAATTTTTCGTTCATTCTGCCTCCCAAAAAATGGAATAGAAATCAATAAAAAAAATATTATGTGCCCTTAAATGGTAAAAAAAAGTCAACTCATCCTGCAAAAATACGCCCTCATATGACTTTGTCAGCACAAAAAGTACCAAAGCTATAGTTCTCAGAATATAGCAAAGGAAAATCAAATATTTTTTCTATAAAATTGTTTTTATTGTGTAAAAATGGCAAAACATAAAAAAATTATACAAATCTGTTATCGCTGTTATCACAGTGACCCGAGAAATAACGCTATATAATCACTTATACATTAAAAAAAATGAAACAAATTCTTAAACTGCTGTGGATTTGTTTATTCTGCCTCCCAAAGAACACAGTAAAGCGGGCTTTACACGCTACGATATTTCTAGCAATTGCTAGTGATATCGTACCCGTCGTGCATGCGATATCGTGTGATCGCTGCCGCAGCGAACATGACTCCGGAATGTCTGACTGAAGGCCTTTGACCTTCACCCAACAGCCCCCTACCCCCTAGGGTTCTTATCTAAAATAAACACAAACACTGCGTGACGTTGGATATAAAGGCCACAGCAGCCCCATTTATTAGTAACAGAAACATAAGCCATGTAACAATACAATTCTTCATTGAAGAACCCCCGAAAAAGGAGGGGGGGGGGTACCTGAAGGTTAACCAAAATGTTCCTTGCAACATCAGCCCATCTCCTGACCCTCAGCCGCAACACACCGACTCGAGAGCCCAAGCCAGATGTTGCCCACACTATGTCCCGCTGAGACTCAACCCAGCAAGGACCCGTTTACCAAACAATTGCACCGCTAGAGGTAACCCGCTCCGGCACTGGGTTCCGTCCTCTCCTCTGTACAAACCCCCACCTTCAGACACCCCCCTCCTTTCCGCCGCTGCGACAAATACGATCTTCCTCCTTTTCTTCGTCGATGTCGAATCCACAATCAGGGCGGGCGGGCGGGAACGATTACAGTCACCGTCCAGGTAGGAATGGCCCACCCCCCCTCTGACTTGCCCTATATACTACCCCCTATAGCACCACCCCCTGACTAATCACACTGACCCCTGATCCTAGCTGCCCCTTAGCACCACCCCCAAATTTCGCACCCAAACTGACTTCTCCATTAACCCCTTATTAACCCTATGGCCTGGCATCCCTCCTAGTCATGTAGCCCTCCCTTGAGCCCCTTCGGGGCAGCAGTCCGGGCTCTTCCTTGACTCCGGAATGTCTGACTGAAGGCCTTTGACCTTCACCCAACAGCCCCCTACCCCCTAGGGTTCTTATTTAATATAAACACAAACACTGCGTGACGTTGGATATAAAGGCCACAGCAGCCCCATTTATTAGTAACAGAAACATAAGCCATGTAACAATACAATTCTTCATTGAAGAACCCCCGAAAAAGGAGGGGGGGGGGTACCTGAAGGTTAACCAAAATGTTCCTTGCAACATCAGCCCATCTCCTGACCCTCAGCCGCAACACACCGACTCGAGAGCCCAAGCCAGATGTTGCCCACACTATGTCCCGCTGAGACTCAACCCAGCAAGGACCCGTTTACCAAACAATTGCACCGCTAGAGGTAACCCGCTCCGGCACTGGGTTCCGTCCTTTCCTCTGTGCAAACCCCCACCTTCAGACACCCCCCTCCTTTCCGCCACCGCGAGTGCGCATGACCCCTTGTGCGCGTAAGTCCTCCCACACCAACAAAGCCTTCTCAACCCCCTCCATCAGCCCTAAGGCCCAAATATCATTTCCCACCGAATTTAAATGGACCCCGTCCCGGCGCAACAAGTCGGCGGACGCCGCTTCCAACTCCGGGTGTGGAACAGAGACACCCCCGACCCGGGAAATGAAACGCCCAATCTCCCGATTCACTTTGCTTCGCGCCCTGTTTACTGCCTCCACCGACCTGGCGTGCCGCCATGCCAGCCGCGCAACCATATCAGACCAGACAATTATTAGACCCGGGTGGGAAGACAGGAGCCGCAGGCAGTCACATTTTATATCTTGTATCAGGTCCCTGGAAGCCCGGAGACCCAGGTCATTCCCACCCGCGTGTAGTACTACCACGTCCGGTGCTCTGTCCAACTGTGAATGGTGGCGCCAGGTAGGCAACACCTCACTCCACAGCATGCCCCTGACCCCGATCCATCGCACTGTCGCCTTTTCCCTGGGGACCCCCAACTGACGGCCGTCCGGTCGTATTCCCGCATGAAACGCCCCCCAATACACGTATGAGTGGCCGAGCACCCACACCAACAATGGTAAACCTACAAAACAAAAGGTGACAACACGGAGGAGGGGGGGGTAGGGGGGGGCACGTGGAAGAAAAGGGGGTAATGAATACCAAACAAATACCGCCCCCGCCCCCCCCCCACCAATATCTCACAACAAGTTCGGCCGGACGTAAGATCTAAATCTGGCCGAGTCCCATCGTCCAATCTTACGGAGAGCCTGCACGCCCAGACCCCAACGAGCCGCCTGAGTCGCAGCCCCAATCCGAAAGGAATGTGACGCGAACTCAGCCTCGTTGAGACCGCAACACTGCAGGCACCTCCGAAAGATACAGACAAATTGGTAACTGGACAAGGCTGACCCATCCTGGTGGGACAAAAGGGACCCCGGGCGAGTTCCCCTCTCTTCTAAAAACGCCGACAGCCATCTGACAGGGCATTCCGCTAAACCAGGTACACCCCATAGTTCCACCATCCGACCTCTACCCAGCTGGTCCGTCTTTGACCGTCTCAAGCAACACCGTACCACATCCATACCGCATTCCACGTCCTCCAACAACAAACCTCCGTGACTCCTCGTGTTTCTGCTCACCAGTTCACTAATTCTAAACGCCCCAAAGAAGGCCAAAACAAAAGCGGTCCCAAACAACTGGCATTCATACTCCGAACAGCACACCCGAGGCAAAACCGACAACAGCTTGCCCAGCAGCTCAAAAGATACCGGGCGCCGAAGGTCTCGGCGCGCCCCCGCCTTACTGTAACCCTTCAGCGCCTGGCGCACCCAGAAATCCTTCGTGACATCCTTCCAGCCCAGTAACCTGAAAAAGAAAGCAATGCCCGCCAACCTGCCCACCACAGCCGACCACGAAAGGCCTTCTTCCTTAGCCCTGCCCATCATGAACAAAACTTAATAAACTCTGTCACCTTCAGGTACATCACCTCCCACCTCATCAACCAACTCGAGCCAACGGTCCCACGCTGAATTATAGCTGCGCCACGTACTGGGTGCCACCGAATGTCTGATCAATTCCCAGGCCGGCTGCAAACCAGGTCCCACAACCAGACGGGCCACACGGTCTCCTGCTGCTCCGCGTCCGGCGCCAGCATTCGAAAGCGGTCCCACTGGAAGCGAGATAAAGCATCAGCCACGGAATTCAGCACCCCCGGCACATGTACAGCGCAGACCCACAAGTTCAACTCCAGACATTTCAACACCAAATGACGCAAGAGATCCACCACCGGGGGGGTCAGCTGTCAACTTGTTAACACACTGAACGACCCCCAGGTTGTCACACATGAAACGCACCTTCCTGTCTTTCAAATCCTGTCCCCAAACCTCTATGGCCACGACAATAGGAAAAAGTTCCAACAGGGCCAAATTCCTAGTCAGACCGCAAACCCGCCACGAATCAGGCCACCTGCCGACACACCATCTCCCCCCAAAATATGCGCCAAAACCACTGGATCCCGCCGCGTCCGTATACAGTACCAACTCCTCATTTGACACCACCTCACGAAGCCACAATGACCGTCCATTATACAGCTGCAAAAAACGGGACCACACTCTCAGGTCCGCCTTGTGCTCCACCTTCAAGCGCACAAAATGCAAAGGGTGCAACACACCGGTAGTGGCTTGAGCCAAGCGACGGGAAAAAACTCTTCCCATCGGCAAAATCCTACACGCAAAATTCAACTTTCCCAACAGGGACTGCAAGTCCCGTAAACGAATCTTCTTGGCCTCAATGGCCCCTTGAACGCAACGCCTCAAATCCGCCAGCTTGTCCTCCGGCAAGCGGCACTCCATGGCAACCGTATCCAGCTCGATACCCAGGAATTTCAAAACAGTAACCGGACCCTCCGTTTTTTCAGGCGCCAACGGAACGCCAAAGCGGCGAGCAACCTGCTCCACTGTCCGAAGCAAAAGGGAACACTGCGAGGATCCAGCAGGTCCCATGCACAAAAAGTCGTCCAAGTAATGCAACACTGAATCTAGACCCGCCTCCTCCTTAATTACCCATTCCAAAAAACAACTAAACTTCTCAAAATAGGAACATGAAATTGAACAGCCCATAGGCAAACAACAATCTACATAAAACTTGTCCTCCCACCAACACCCCAACAGGTGAAAACTGTCCGGGTGCACCGGCAACAGGCGGAAGGCCGCTTCTATATCCGTTTTCGCCAAAAGCGAACCACAACCCAACTTCCTTAACCATTCCACCGCCTTATCAAAACGGACATACGATACTGAAACCAGCTCAGGATCAATACCGTCGTTCACCGACCTGCCAGTAGAATAGGACAAATGGTGGATAAGCCGAAACTTGTTAGGTTCCTTTTTCGGGACCAACCCCAACGGGGACACAACCAAGTCCGGCAACGGAGGGGCATCAAAAGGCCCCGCCATCCGTCCTAGTTCCACCTCCTTCTGTAACTTATCCGCAACAATCTCACCATGTAGGCGAGTTGACTGTAAATTTTTCAAACGAATCTCTCCCGTCTTAACCACTGACGGTATCTTGAAACCAAAACTAAAACCTTCACTCAACAATTCCGCCGACACCCGATCCGGGTATCTACTTAGAGACGGCGCCATCCGATCTACCCTCACCGGGGTCCTCCCTTTTTGACGAAGACTCAGCGGCCTTCCCTTTTCCCTTCCGGAAGCACTTAAGGTGACTGTGGGCGCCACCACAGCCCGAACACTCGTGCTTGAATCGGCAGGAGGAACCAAATCGGCATTCCTTTTCATTGAACTGCCGGCAAACGCCCTTTTTGGGCCCCGGCGAGGTGCCAAATGATCCCCCGCCGGTGCCCCCTGGAAAGGACTGCGATGCCGACTTCGGCGCAGCCATCAGCCGCATCCATAGACTAATTTCTTTGTGGTCCCACCGTAATCTGGGTCTGACCGCCTTCTTCTGGCGAAACTGCTCGTCATACCGTAGCCAAGCAGTCCCCCCGTAGGTCCTATACGCTTCACAAATAGAATCCAGATAGCAAAAAAGCGCCGAACAGTTATCCTTTTCCCCCACCACACTGGCCAGTATCACAAAGGCCTGCAACCAGTTCTGAAAAGTGCGAGGAATAAGGCGATAACGCCGCCGTTCTTCCTCGTCCTTTTTGCTCTCATCCGGTTTAACCCGATCCAGATTAAACTTTTCCAACGGAAGCAATGAGAATATTTCAACATATTCATCCTTCCATATTTTTTCCCTGGTCTCCTGCTTCAGATGCGCCCCCAACGGTCCATCAAAGCAGACATACACTTCCCCTCTCGCCTTGTCATCTAATCGAACAATGTCCACTGCAGCCGCAGCTGCGGCAGCGGGAGCCGCAGCTGCGGCCGCGGGAGCCGCCACCACCGGCTCACCAACCACATTGCCACTAGCAACCCCTCCAGCCGCAGGAGTCACAACCTCCTGCCCCGTCGCTCCCTGCCACACCATGCTAGGGCCCCCCACAGGGGCAAACAAACCCCTGACCAACCTCAACAACTCGGATGCCACACTGCCGTCACCCGTCACCGCATTCATGACCTGCCCACCACTCGGGCCACCGAGCAAACCACCCGTACCACCAACCACATTCACGCCCTGCACGCCATCCATATCACCAGACACACCATCCATAGCCAAACCAGGTGTACGAGAAATAGGAAAAACCGTGGTCTTACCAGGCTGACTCCGAGAAGATCCCGAAACAGCCGTCACATGTCCTCCGCGTCGCACTCCAGCCGTTTCGCCGACCTCCACAATCTGGTCCCCGGTGTCGTCCTCCGCGACGTCCTCCTCCAAGGTGGCCTCATCCTCCTCACTGGACCCAGGCCCAGGGAGCCCGCCATCCGGCAGACTCGACCTTAGGCCCCGTCCGCCCGCAGCACCATCCATCCATCCTCCGCGCCGTCCGCGACGATCCAGACGCTGGCGCCGCCATGTAATCACCGCCTGGGGCATGCCGTCCGGCATCCCCGCGCGCTCCAGCTGACCCCGACGCCGTCCCATCGCTGTCCATCCTCTGTGATCCAAGGCCGGGCCGTCTCCGTACGGAATCCCCCGCCGGCACTGGGACCCTATGCTCCTGCATAGGCCC
Organism: Anomaloglossus baeobatrachus; assembly: GCF_048569485.1. Classification (NCBI taxonomy): domain Eukaryota; kingdom Metazoa; phylum Chordata; class Amphibia; order Anura; family Aromobatidae; genus Anomaloglossus; species Anomaloglossus baeobatrachus. The sequence goes on along the minus strand of NC_134356.1, from coordinate 603,239,703 downwards.
CGCTCTGTTCCTGGCCTTTGCTGCCGCTGCCACTGCGGCCTCATCCGTGCCCTGCGACCCCACTGGCCCACGCAACCCAGCTGGCCCCCGTGACCCCGCTGGCACATGCGACCCCGCCGGCCCACGCGACCCCGCCGACCCACGCGACCGCGCCGGCCCACGCGACCGCGGCGGGTCAGGTGACCACGCCGGGTCAGGCAAGCCTGCCGGATCGCGGGGACACGCCGGGCCGGGTGAGTACGAGGGGTCACGTGACCGCGCCAGGTCAGGTGACCGCGCCAGGTCAGGTGACCGCGCCGCCCCACGTGACCGCGCCGCCCCACGTGACCGCGCCGCCCCACGTGACCGCGCCGGCCCACGCGACCGCGGCGGGTCAGGTGAGCGCGCCGGGTCAGGTGAGCCTGCCGGAGCACAAGGGAACGCCGGGCCAGGCGAGCGCAGCGGGTCACGTGACCGTGCCGGGTCGGTGACCGCGCCGGGTCAGGTGACCGCGCCAGGTCAGGTGACCGCGCCGGGTCACGCGGCCGCGACGCGCGCGTCACTGCCGTGCGCGTCACTGCCGTGCGCCGCGAACCGTAAGAGGAGGGGAGGCCGGCCATGTCGCTCACCGCCCCGCTGCCTTGGTGCCCGCGGCCCGACTTCCGGCCGGGGCATCGCGACGTCCCGGCTCCCGGATCCACCGCCGCACGTCCACTTGGGCTCCGTCTCCGCTGCCGGCTCCTCGGCGTCATCTCAGGGCTGAGGCGCTCCGGAGGTCGCGTTCTTCGCTGCCGCTTCGGAGGCAGGGGGGTCCCATCTTCCTCACCGACGCCGGACCATCGCTGCAGCTGTTCGTCCATCCACCGCTGTCCACGCTGCTCCGCCATCCTCTTCATCTGTGCCATGAAGTCCTCCATCTTCAGGATCCAGCCACAACGATTACAGTCACCGTCCAGGTAGGAATGGCCCACCCCCCCTCTGACCTGCCCTATATACTACCCCCTATAGCACCACCCCCTGACCAATCACACTGACCCCTGATCCTAGCTGCCCCTTAGCACCACCCCCAAATTTCGCGCCCAAACTGACTTCTCCATTAACCCCTTATTAACCCTATGGCCTGGCATCCCTCCTAGTCATGTAGCCCTCCCTTGAGCCCCTTCGGGGCAGCAGTCCGGACTCTTCCTTTATCGCTACGGCAGCGTCATACGCACTTACCTGGTCGTTCGGCTGTGACTGCCGAACAATCCCTACTTCAAGGGGGAGGTGCGTTCGGTGTCACAGCGCCGTAACCGCGCCGTCACTAAGCGGCCGGCCAATCAAAGCGGAGTGGCGGAGATGAGTGGGACGAACATCCTGCCCACCTCCTTCCTTCCTCATTGCGGGCGGGACGCAGGTAAGGTCAGGTTCCTCGCTCCTGCGGTGTCACACACAGCGATGTGTGCTGCCGCAGGAACGAGGAACAACATCTATAAACAACCATTAACAATTTTTGGTTTTAGGACGACTTTTCCATGGTGAACGATTTTCACCACTTTGGAGGACATTTAAGGTCGCTGATAAGTGTCACACGCTGTGATATCGTTAATGACGCCGGATGTGCGTCACTAACGATGTGACCCCGACGATAAAACATTAACGATATCATAGCGTGTAAAGCCCCCTTTAGTCTCAGCTCACATACTGTATATCGTCCACTTTACGCTGAGCACTTATAAGGGAGTGTACTTGTAAATCTCTGATTCAGACAGAAACCTTGATAAAACATTCATTATGAGGAAGCAGAGGGAGTCATTTCAAGCTGTCCTATGATCCGGTGGTGTCCATCTTTTTAAGCGTGCATACAAGCACTGTCGACCACAGTTTTGGGCACTTCTGAAAAGATGGACACAGCTGAACAGATATCAGACAGAGTCCAGAGTAATTCTGTGCCTCATTATAGGGAATGGATCAGACGGGAGAGTCATCTGATTCATGTCATTTGAAGATTTAGATGGAAACCATGATGTAAGTACTCAGCATAGAGCACAGGATAAATGGGATCCAAAATGTTATGTAAAATGTTCCCAATAAAAGCTTCAACTCAATCCACAAAAAAAAACCCCAAGTCTCCACTCAGGTCTCTCAATGGAAATATAGGAGGCTTCCACGTTAAAAGTGTAACCTCTGTAGGGGAAGTATGGTGTACAGAAACTGGGGCATCTAGTAATACACAATGTTTATCAGTAATAGACATTAATCCCTCCATAGTTTCAACCTGCGGGAGAAGAAACAGCACATGAGGACAGGACTAATTGGCTGAGCGAGCTGGAGAAAAAGGGAATAGCTAACTGCATGGAAAAATGTGGGGTCAGTCGTCCATTATTGGACAATAACTTGCTGACAGATCTGCAGCTCCGTATGAGAGAACTGTGAGCCCTGGAGCTGCACCACAGCTATAGACCAGTCAGGTTACCAGAAGCTGCCTACCATAGCATGGCTTCCCACTAAGAAGAATACTGCCTGCTATTCCGAGCATTACTAAGCACTTGAACCCAGAAGCTCCAGGCTGGAACCATGTGTGACTACAGACTTACTCCATCAGGGAATTAGTAGCTAGTGCTGGGACTTGTGGTTCTAATTTGGGATAAGTATATTTAATCTACTTATAAGGTAGCACTACTTAGACTTGTGATTTCACTAACCAGGAGTTCATGATAGGACAATTGAGGGGATTTTGTTTTCATTATATTACGTGCACCAACAGTTACTGCAAGTGTCCCAACAATGGTGGAAACTGGGACCCCAACCTTGAACTGTACTAGTTTGTATGGCTGCAGCCATTTGAAGGATAATGATGATCAGGTAGGAGAAGAGTCTTCCCTAAAATTCAGGTTTATTGCAATGCACATCTTGCATTTTATAAAATATTGCATAAAATTGCTTGTTTGCTGTTCCTTGGTATTCCCCCTTCCACAGACACCTTTCATCCCCCTTTAAACAAACCTGTTTTGCGTTTTAACCTGATCTCTTGTGAATGTGTATGGAGCATGGACAGGGTTTCTCCTGAGTCTACCCCTTGCAGAAAAGGATGACCATTCTGCATTCCCCTATAGCAGCCTTCAAGATTCGAGTTGAGGCACCGTATTATATTGAGGTGAGAAGTACTGTACACTCTGCCCATGGTGGTGGTATAAAGGGTGTTACACTGCTAGCACAAAAGCTCTGGAAAAGTGATATGGCTCCTCGCACCTCCCAAAAAATCAAGCAAATACTGTGCTACTAAATTCAAATGTCCTCCTCCCTTCTTAGCCTCACAGTGTGCCTAAACCGCAGCTAGCGTCCACATGTTTGACAGTAATGTAGCAATGAGATCTCACATAATTTACAGATCCCATGTCTCCAGAAGTACAAGCTAGGCACACTGTATTGGGCACTACAATGACAGATTTTCAATTTTCACTAAGAAACTTCTACTGCATGTTTGTTTCTGCAAAATACCAATGGAGTCAAAATTGTCAATATAACTTTAGATAAATTCCCAGAGGGTGTAATTTCTAACATAGGATCACTTTATGTGGGATTCTGCTCCACCGCCACTTAGCTAAAATATTTTTTTTGTGGTAAACATTTAGTGATATTTTCTTCAACCCAATGGCATCAAAATCTGTGACACATCTGTGGTGTGAATATGATCACTTCATCCTTAAATAAATTAATTGAGAAGTGTATTTTGTCAAATGGGGTAAATTAATGGGGGGGGTTCATGTTCTGGCACATCAGGAGCTCTGCCAATGTGACATGTCACTTGCAAACCATAAGAGCAAAATCTGAACTACAATGTGGCACTCCTTCCCTTCTGAGTTTGTGTCAGAAGGGACTGTGCTTCAAAAGTAGTTTTTGACCACATATTGTAGTCAGGAAAAATTGCATAACAAATGTTACAGTTCATTTTCTCCCATTTCTCCTTTTAAAAATTTAAAACGTGGGGCCAAAGAAACATTTTAGGAGAAAATGTTAATTTACTCACCCAATCTTAAATAATTTTGGGAATCACTTGATGGTTAAAAATGCTCATTACTCACCTAAATGAATTCCAAGATAGGTGTAGTTTCCAGAATGGGGTCACTTGTGGGGATTTCTGCTGCTTTGGCATGTCAGGGGGTCTTTAAATGTTACATAGCAGCGACAACTATGTCAGCCAAAATGGTGCTCCTTCCTTTCTTAAAGGTATTTTTGGACTTAGGAGAAATTACGCAACCCATTGTATGGTCCATTTACTCCTGATAGTATTGTGAAAATGAAAAAATTGTGGAAAAACAACATGCTTATGGGAAAAATGTACATTTTCATATTCACATCTCAACTTTATAATATTTTGTATAGCACCTGTTGGTTGGTTCAAGGTGTTCACCACAAATCTAAATAAATTCCTTGAGGGGTGCAGTTTCCAAAGTGCGGTAGCTTGAAGGAGGTTTCCACTACTTAGGCACATAATATGCTATGTAAACACAACATGGCGTCACCTAGCTAGGCCAGCTAATTATGCATTCCAAAACTCAAATGATGCTCCTTCTCTTTTGAGCCCTGCCATGCACCAAAATAGTAATTTTTCACCACAGATGAATTATAAGCGTGCTCACGAGAAATTGCACAACAAACTGTAGTTTCCAGTTTCTCCTTTTAATGTTATAAAATTGCTAAATTTAGGGCTTAATAATATTTTGTGGAAAAAGTAAAATTTTCATATCTTCCTTCCATATTGCTTTAATGATTTGAAGCACTTAAAGCAGGGGTGGGGAACCTCCAACCCCCGGGCATGCGGCCCGCGATGATCTTTTATGCGGCCCCCGGGCAGATTCCCAGGGGCTGCAGTGACGGGTTCGCCGCTGCGGTCCTGTAGGCTTCCGGCCCTTTAAATCACCACATGTGCCGCTGTCCACTGTCAGCGTGCTTAGCGGTGTGTGTGCCCTCCCCTCTGCTCTCCGAACCGGTGTGCCCGGCTCCTGCACTCCCGCTGCTATGTGCCCGACTCCTGCACTACCGCTGCTATGTGCCTTGCTCCTGCACTCCTGATGCTGTGTGCTCGGCGCCTGCACTGACGCCGCTGCGTGCCCGGCGCCTGCAGTCCTGCCCTCTGTGCCCCGTCCAGTGCTTTGGGGCCTTCCATTTCTGTGTACCACCCCCCCAGAGTTGTGTGCAACGCTCAGTGCTGTGTCCCCCTGACCCATGCTGTGTATCACCCCAGGTTTGTGTCCCCACCAGTGATGTCAGGGCTCTGCAAGTGCTGTGTGCAGCCCGCCCTGTGCCGTGTGCCCTCCCAATGAAGTGAATCACCCCCAGTGTTGTGTTCCCCCAGTCATGCCTGTGCTCTGAAAGTGCTGTCCGTGCCCCCATTCCCTCCAGTGATGTCTCTGCCCACCCGTGATGTTTGTGCCCCTCTTGTGATGTGTGCGCCCCCTGCCCCCCAGTGATGTCTTTGCCCCCCCAGTGATGTCTATGCCCCAGCCCCTCTTGTGATGTCTCTGCCTCAGCCCCTCTTGTGGTGTGTGCGCCCCCAGCCCCTCCAGTGATGTGTGCACTACCCAGCCCCTCCTGTGATGTCTCTGCCCCCCCAGTGATGTCTCTGCCCCCCAGTGATGTCCATGTCCCCAGCCCCTTTTGTGATATCTGTGCCCCCAGCCCTTCTTGTGTTGTGCAGGCCCACCCAACCCCTCTTGTGTTGTCTGTGCCCTCCAACGATGTCTGTGTCCAGCAACTCTTGTGATGACTGTGCCCCCAGCCCCTCTTGTGTTGTGTATGCCCCCAGCATCTCCTGTAATGTGTATGCCCCCCAACCCCTTTTGTGTTTTATATGCCCCCCAGCCCCACTTGTGTTATGTTTGCCTCTAGCGTCTCCTGTGATGTGTATGCCCCAGCGTCTTCTGTGACTTATACATCACATTGGAGATGCTGGGGGAATATACATCACAGGAAGTGCTGGTGACATACACATCACAGGAGACACTGGGGAGATTCATAACATAGCATTTACATCACATGGGGCATATATGTGCCCCCAGTGTCTCCTGTGATGTATATGTAGCAGTTCTAGCGTCTCCTATCTGATGTGTACACGTCAGTTCCATAGTCTCCTATGTGATGTATATGCCCCCAGCCCCTCCAGTGATGTATGTGCCTCCAGCGTCTCCTGTGATGTATATACAAAGAGTTGACTGCGCTACAGACCGCGACAAACCTACAAAAGCAGTTGTCAGAAACAGCCACACCAAACAGAAGCAGCTGCAGCTACCACAGTAAGGGTGAGTTAATGAATTGTTTGACCAAATATTGCAGAGTTATTTTCACATTGATAATTTGGTGCGGCCCCCGAAGGTTGGTAGAAATTGCCAAATGGCCCCCGGCAGTAAAAAGGTTCCCCACCCCTGACTTAAAGGGTCAATAAACTTCTTGGATGTGGTTTGAGCAGTGTGAGGGGGGTGCAGTTTTTATAAAGGTATCACTTTGGGGTATTTTCTGTTACCTAGGCCTCTCAAAGTCACTTAAAATGTGATGTGTTCTCTAAAAAGTTGGCTTTGAAAATATTGTTAGAAAAATGAGAAATTGCTGATAAATTTTTAACTTCCTGACCAAAAAGTGTTTCAAAAATAATGCTAAAATAATTCTAATGTATTTTTGAATGTTATTTTTAAATATTGTGGGTGACATTACTCTGTCTGGTTTAAGGGCATAAAATTTGAAGTTTGAAAATTGCCACATTTTACATTTGATTGCCAAATTTCAGATATTTTCACAAATAAAAGCAAAAATCTCATCCTCAATTTACCACTATTATAAAGTACAATTTGTCACATATATAGTCTAAAGGCTGTTTTACACCTTACAATTTCTCGTGCGATCGCATTTGCGATTGCACCCGCCCCCATCGTTTGTGCGGCACGGGCAATTTCTTGCCCGTGTCGCACAATGCTGTAACCCCCGGTCACACGTACTTACCTTCCAAACGACCTCGCTGTGGGCGGCGAACATCCACTTCCTGAAGGAAGAGGGACGTTCGGCGTCACAGCGACGTCACACAGTGGCCGGCCAATAGAAGCAGAGGTGCGGAGATGAGCGGGACGTAAACATCCCGCCCACCTCCTTCCTTCCACATTTCCGGCGGGACGCAGGTAAGCTGCAGTTCATCGTTCCCGGGGTGTCACATGCATCGATGTGTGCTGCCCCGGGTACGATGAACAACAGGACGTGCAATTTTTAGAAATTGAGCGACGTGTCAGCGATGAACGAGAAGGTGAGTATTTCTGCTCGTTCATAGCTGTCATACGCTATGATATCACTAACGAAGCCGGATGTGCGTCAGTTACGACGTGGCCCCGCCGACATCTCATTAGATATATCGTAGCATGTAAAGCCCGCTTTAGAATCACTGGGATCCATTGACGCGTTCCAGAGTTTTTACCTTATAAATTGACACTGTTAAGATTTGTAAAATTTGACCTGGTCAGGAAGGTGAAACAGGCTAGGAGTTGATGGGTTTAACATTATGTTGTACATTCAAATGATATCCATGTAAATTTGTGATTTTTGAAAGGGACTCCGTCAGCAGGTTTCTGATATGTAATTTGAAGTGAACATGCTGCTAGAGTTAAAACAGAAAACTCAGCCCTGCATCTGTTATTACAGTCTTTTTTTGTTTACCTGCAATGTTAGTATAAGCCTTTTATCTTTATCATTAATGGGTCTCAGCAGCATATAAATTGTAGTCCAACTTCGCCCTTTCTGTGATTAGCACATTCTGTCTATGGAATGTATAATGAAAGCCTGGTGCGGGCTGGGAAAGCTCTCCCAGAACTGCTACATGCAAAATCTAATATCTTTCACTGTGTCAGAATGACTGTGTACCGCTCCGGTTTTAGTCGGGCTGCTCGGATCCAGGATTGTGGTGGCTCGAGGGGCCTGGACCCAGGTTGGCGGACACTTTGATCCGTAAAAGTGGGGTATTTGCAGGGGAGAAGTTTGTGACGCCATCTGTGGGTTGCAGTAATGGGAGTACCGCCGATGCTGTTAAGAGTACTGGGGCAGATGGAGTTAAGCAGCCTGATGTTAGTCCCTCCACAGGTAGGGAAAGCCCCGGGCTTAGGGTGTTTGATGGTTGTTTGGGAGCGCATGGTGCAGGGGACCAGGGTACTCACTGTGGGTAGTCGTGGTGATGATAAGGATTATAACGTAGACACTCATACTGAAGGTAAACCAAATCCTCTGTGTACCACAGTCATTGCAGGGAGCCCGTCCAGGTATCCACTACCACTGGTGTCACTTGGTAATCTGGAGCCCACCTCTGTGGACAATTTAGTTGTCTGTTTGAAGCTGTTGGAGCCTCTCTTACTGTGTTTAGTGTAGCTGTGCTCTTGATGGCTGGCACTTGGGATTTCAGTGGGCTGCTTTACTGGAAAACCCTATCCCCCGCAGTGTGCTGATGCCTTCAATCTCTGAGCTCTTAGGGAAGTTTGTGAAGATACTCTCCCTCCGAGGTTAATTATCAGGACATTGAATCAGTTCCTAACCTAGGGTCCTGTACCGGTCAGTTCTTTTGGGTTTTCTGATGCCGACAGTCCTCCCAGACTATGTCCGTCGCACCCTTTTCCAATGTCACTGCTACCGGTCCCCGACTCCTCTGGACCCGGACCACCGTCTGCGACCCAACCTCGGTCTAGCTCCCCGAGAGCTGCCACTCCAGCTCCTCACTCTTTGAGGGCTGCCATTGAACTCTCTACTTCCTCCCTCCCACCAGTCTGACTGACCCTTAGGTGGGTGGCCCTATTCCAGCTTGACCAACCCACTGGTGTGTCTGACAGGTCATGATGTGAGGTGTTGATTGGGATTTGTAATGCTGATTAGACAGATTTCTGGGAACCTGGAACCATGGGGGGTAGGTCCTGCACTCTGGGTGACAGGATGCAGTTCCTTTTGGCACCCTGATATATTCAGGGGCGCCACATTTGCACACAATAATCTAAGTGATACATTGTTGAACTCATGGCCTTTTTGCCTACATCATACTACTCTCAGATGAGGTAGCAAAAACCTGCTGACAGATTCCCTTTAACTATATCATCAGATGTAACCAGACTTTTGTCCCCATCAACTCATTCTAAACCATCTGGTAGTTGCTTTCCATTTTCAATGGCAACAAGGGATCTGCGGAGGCGTATCTTCGAGGTAACAATCACAACCGACACACACACACATACACACACACACACCCACACACACCAAACCAGGATCCCCATTTCATGTAGCATGGCATGCAAGATGAGTACCCCACTCACGACTACCGCCTTAGACCACGCCACACCAGTGCTGAGCTTTTATGTAATGCCTCTAATCTCTGTGGTCAGATTTGAACATCAGGCTATTCGGATACATCGCCCTCATTTTTTAGGAATGTAGTTTTTAAACCATGATCGTGTGACAGAAAAAGGTAATTTTCTTCTAAATTAATGTGTGCTAATTACTGCTCTCTATTTGAACTAATTATCCTTTTCTTGGTAACCTTACAAAACATAAAAATATACCAAATGTGCAATTAGCTTGGGTATTTAAAGCAAACCTACAAAAAATTATTTTCTACCATCATCTGTAGACATGTAGCCAGACGCTTAATATAACAGATGCTGGCACAAATGGTTAATCATCACCAGCTGTTTGATTTCTGCGCTGCCATCCTTATACCCATGTTTTCCTAAAACTTCACTTGGTTTGAACAAATGATATGCTGGTAATAATCACTTGTGAGATCTCATACTGAACACTGAGAACATTACAGCTTTGGGCACTACATGGCAAAATCCTATAAAGTATTGATGGAATTCCATACTGGCATATCTAGAAGGTTGTGCGAAATGGTGAAATGATGTGCTGTGCTAGTATTACTCTGATTGAAGAGCAATTATATACATTATTTATATGTAATCACTATTCCGTTAGAACTGACAATTGTATGTCACACGTTAACACATATACTGGTCATTGTGCTGAAGTGGGCATTGGGTTATACCAGTGTCTTGTGGGGCCACAATCATGAAGGAGAGCACCACTCAGGTAAACTCTTGACTGACCCAGTATTTGGGACTGTTGCAGATGCTCAGATGTAGATGGCACTAGGGATCATGTAATGGCAAAATCACATAAGAGCCATTCATATAAGCCCATGACAGACCTTTTAAGAGAGACTGATTTCTCATTGAGGATGAGTGGTGTGGAGTAGAGTAGGGCATTCTCTCATGCCATCATGGTAATTTAGACTAAGGGCTCTTTCACACTGCATTATGACCTACATTTACTAGTCCCGTTGGGGCTTCCATCTGAACCTCCCCACAAAACGGGTTTCGGACATATGTGACATTGGTGTGATTGACTATAATGGTGCAGTCAGAGTCACCATTAAAGTCGCCCCCCCCCCACAAAATGGGTTTCGAACACATGCGCCGATGGGGACCTTGACTATAATGGTGCAGATGGAGTCACTGTTTGCTCTGTCTTCCACCATTTTCAGGCGTATAAGCTTTCTGCAGGTGTACACCCAGATATAGTAGACTGCGTCTGGGTGTCCACCTGCAGAAAGCATACACGCCCAAAAATGGCGCAAGACGGATTACACAGTAACTCCGTCTGCACCATTATAGTCAATGGCCCCACTGGCGCATGCATCAGAAACCCATTTTGAAGGGGTTTGGACAGAAATCCTGATGGGACCAGTGAACGTAGGTCTTAACGCAGTGTGAAAGTGGCTTAAGGATGAACTAACAAAATTTATACAAAACAACAGGTGTGGTAGTCCAGCCAAAAGATATATCCCGAGCCTGAAAAAACTTCAACTTCAATGGTAATGCATTAAATACTCCATATAGTAATGTGCTACATAGCAGACGTGCGCCTTTTGGCTTGTAGACTTAGTCAGCTGTGACTAAGGCTATCTACCGAAACACATAGGTTTCCTATGTGGCTCATTGGCTCATTACTATATGGCGTTTTTAATGCATTAAGATTCAATTTTATCAGGCTTGGGATATACCTTTTTTCTAGACTACACCTATTGTTTTGTACAATTGGAGTTCCTCTGGCCGGTCCATGCCATTTCTCACAATTAGTGGAACCATCCTATCTGCATTGGTGAGCTGACAAACTTCCTCTGCCAATATGAAGTTTATGCTGCTACAGAGTTAGCCGGAAGAGCTGTACTAACTACAACTACAAAAGCGGAAGACACAAAGGAGTTATAATTGATAATAATGGCATTCAGTCTGGTCAGCTGGTTGGCACAGATGAGTTAGTTGCCAGGAGGACCATAGTGAAGGTATGCCGCCTTTCAGGAGTTGCTGCCTATATTATTATCCCGATACCCCCTGGACCAGGAAAGCTAAGAAGCATAGTAGTGTTATCGCTGTTAAATACATTGGGAACCACCAATGTCATTGACTGGATAGCCATTCCTAAAAATTTTAGTGAGAGCAGAACCATTAAAGTTTCTGTGCCTGTCATCTGAGATGTGTTGTGTCATGCTCTCTTATGGTCAAAAAGTAAGGTTTTATTTCAGTTTAGTCTGCTGTGTCTCATATCATTTGGCCATTTTCTTCTATCCCAACTTATCTTGCATAACTAGTCCTCCAAGCTCACAAAGAAACGAAAATGAACCCTTATTCCAGTATTTGGTATATTAGTAACATTGCATAAATGGTGTTCTTGGCACTTCCTTTCACCCAGGAAAAAGGTCCAGTTGGTTGGTTTAGCGCTGTCCCTACATTTTTTGCCCAAGACAAGATGGTTTGTTGGTCCCATTCCTTGCACTCAGTATGCGAGCCTCACACCCCATTCACCCATCATCTCTGACAAACCTGGTTATGCTTATTTCAGCAATGTACATATATAGACTTTGGCCGAACAAGTGCTCTGCTGACAACTACTGTATATCATCCGCCTCCTCTACAGAGAAGAACATTTGGCTCAACTGCGCTAGACTCCTTGGGCAATGACGTATTTGCCAGATATCAAAAGGATCAGTTATTAGATATCCAACATGCCAGATGATGTCAGGGAAGAGACACACATTACACCTTTAGCCCACTTTAGTCTAATGCCTGTGGAGGGTCTTTAGGGTATTGTGCATATGTTTCCTTGCCCATTCAGACCTTGCAATAGATATACTTTAGTTTGGAGGGTTCCTTTTATACTGGGGGGTTAATTTCAGTGACAGGTTCCCTTTAATGTGCACTAGTCTTTGTCTATTGTTATCTAGAAGGACGGCTGCGTATAATATATAACAATTAGTAGGCATTATAACAACTGCGGCAGAGAGACGCAAGCCTTACATGCAGTGTTTGGTCAAGTGCCTGGTGTAATTATATACAATAATTACACGTGATTAATGTATAATTCCACTATGCAGTCTTTACCGAGACCTGTGCATTGCTCAGGATCCTCTTGGCAATTTTTAAAAAAAGCACTGGGGAAAATGCCAGTATGTGTAATGAAAGATTAAAAAATGTGTGTTAGCGTAGAATCAATTACAACATCAGGCACCTTAAATAATTTCGCATCTGCAGCAATCTATCAGTTTCATGGGCCTTGTCAATTTCAAAAGGCTTTAACATCAGTTTGACATCAATGAATCTAGCGGGAATTCAAAGAAACATCAAAGTAGCAGTGATAGAAATGAGGGATTTGCATATCTCGGGCGTAATGTGAAATTTCATTGCCAGCTTCATGCAGTCAAAAAGTCATTAACCCCTTCAGCTGTGACAAGGCAGGGGGGTGCCGTGCCGCTGCAGAGTTTCTTTAGTGACTTTGTCTGAAAGTCAGACTCGTTCTTTTCTCCATTTCACCCTCGTTTTTGCATATTAATCTTACCTTATTGGACCTGATGTCATATCAATCTGTTACGATGTGTCTGCTGCGATGGCTCTACTAAATGGAAAACCTATTGAAGGTTAGATGTAGTGCATCGACAGTGCCATATACATTTATTTCCATGTCTGATTATGAAGGTTTTGTAATGGGCCGTCTTTAAGATATGTTACTCACAAACTAAATGTGTACAATGTAATCTGGAGAAGCACTTTTTGTAAAACTACCTGCTCAATGCAAAAGTAAGGTGGCACATAGCAACCAATGTGTGACCATAATGTAGCAGCATATGGACAGTTGTATAAACTGGAAAGTAAATTACAGAGATATTCCGGTAAATAAATGACTTATTGTTAAACGGAATCTGTCAGCAGGTTTTCGCTATGTAATCAGAAGATAGCATTCTGTAAGGGTTAAAAAAACCAAAAATCAACTATGCCTTTCTTATCATGATCCATGTTGTTGTTTAACAAAAGGCTTTATCACGTAATGACTATCATTGCTGGACTACAATTGAACACGCACGGCAGTCCAACACACCCCCTCCTCTGATTGACCCCTCACTGTCAATGTACAATCTCTATAGAGAGAATAGTGTGGGTGGCGGGGAAGCTCACTCAGCTCTGCTACATGCTAAATCTAAAAATCTTGATTGTACCCAGTAATCTAAGTGATACATCAATGGATTTAGAGGTTCTTTACCTATATTATTCTGCTCTCAGATGAGGTAGCAAAAACCTGATGACAGATTTCCTTTAAGTGGCATTAAAACAAAAACACTTATACTCACCTCCAAGGTCGGCACCGTTCCAGCCATTTCGGCACTCGCTCTCTGAGACTCACATGATGTTCTTATGTCACCTTAGCCCTGTGCCAATCAGCGTCAGCGTCACTGTCCCCTTATTCAGATATATCAAACATCAATAGGAAGTGAGTGGACAGGCGCAGCTCTGACTTCCTCTTGATGGTCAATTCATCCAAAAGTGGGAGAAAATAGCTAGCATTGATTGGACGCAGGGCTCACATGACAAAACTTTGTCACGTGAGCCCCCAGAGAGTGAGTGCCAACATTGCTGAAACTGTGCCAGTATGGGAGTTAAGTACTAGGTGGGCCATTTATATGGATACACCTAAATAAAATGGGAATGGTTGGTTGTATCAACTTCCTGTTTGTGGCTGATTAATATATGGGAGGGGGAAACTTTTCAAAATGGGTGGTGACCATGGCGGTCATTTTGAAGTCAGTCATTGGGCACCACCACATTATGGGTGTCAAATCCGAGCATTCCTATATGAAAGGTGTCCTGGGAAGTGCATTGGTCAACGTGGGCTAATTGAATGGCCACCAAGGTCTCCCGATCTGACCCCCTTAGATTTTTATCTTTGGGGTCATCTGAAGGCAGTTGTCTATGCTGTGAAGATACAAGATGTGAAGCATCTGAAACAACAGATACTGGAAACCTGTGCTATCATTTCTTCTGCGATGTTGCTATAAGTGTGTCAAGAGTGGGAGAAGAGGGTTTCATTGACAATCCAACACAATGGGCAGCACTTTGAACACATTTTATAAGTGGTCATAACATTGTAAATAACTAATGAACAAATAAAGTTACATTAAAACCAAGCACACCATTGTTTTTCTTGTGAAATTCCCAATAAGTTTGAGTTATGTGTTATATAATCCTATTCCCATTGGAAAAAAAAAGTTAGATCCAAAATGGCCAACTTCAAAATGGCCGCCATGGTCACCACCCATCTTGAAAAGTTCCCCATCCCATATTCTAATGAGCCACAAACAGAAAGTTGATATCATGAACCATTCCCATTTTAATTAGGTGTATCCATATAAATGGCCCACCCTGTATAAGTGTTTATTTCAACGGGAGCACACATGGTAAATGAGAAGGGGTTGTCCTAGTAATGGAAAACCCTTTTTAGCAGTACACAATTCCTGGGAACCAAATAATAGGTATGCTAGTAGAGATGAGAGAACGTTTGGAGGTTCGGTTCAAAGGGCAAATTCAAACCTTACATAAAATTCGGTTTGTGACCCTGACTTGATCAAATCCTTAATAGAAGTCAGTAATTGAGTAGTTTGTGTCTCCACCCACATGCAGCCAGCCATAAGCAGAACATTTCCTGGGGAGGCTGGGTGGGGTTTTTCATTTTTTTTTTTATTTTTTGTATGCACACTGCACCTGATCACGCTGATTTTACCTCAAATGTGAGCTGTTAAAACACTGCACGTGGCTTGCACAGGGCTGCTCGCTAGAGTGTTTTGCACTCGTAACCCACTCGAACTTCGAACTCGAACTTTTATTGTTTTGAAAGTTGGTTTCCAAACCCGAACGTGGAACCTCAGGTTCACTCATCTCTATATGCTAGGTCTTCACGAGTAAGAGAAACAATTTGCAGCCACTCTTTTCTTGGACTATTATATGGACATCTCCTAAGGTACTGTATGTGCACGTGACACCTTTCAGATTTGCTCAAACCCACAGAGTTTTTTGGCAGGAAGATGTTTCAAGACTCACTGGCATCTTGTCTTTTCATGCATCTTGTTGAGTTCCTCAGCGCGTTTTTCAACATTTTTCAACAACCCACCACTGGGTATTACCTTGCGGTACCGCACGCTTGATAGAAGTTTAGCTCAGATACATGATATTCACCTGTAGCGGGGTGCTCATCCACATAGAAGGATCAATCCAGGATAATCCAGAAAGGAAAAAGACCGCACTCTCCACTGTGCCAAAAATCCTCTTTATTCAATCAGGTGCAGGGTAAAAGGCAGGAGAGGAGCTAGGTGCAGGCTCCTCACCAGGATGACGGCCGTTTCGCGTGTGATTACACTTCGACTGGTCCACACCGGGGTGTGTATATACTCTACTGGTTTCACTCATCCAACATTCACAGTCCAAGTAGTGACTGTAATCTTGGCCCAGCCCCAGGTCTCTAGACTCAAATTGACTTTCTTCAACAAATCAGCAGCAAATATACAATGTATAAACACACCATAAAGGGCTATTCTCATCTCTATACGATATTCTATAACATAAGCATGAGAGATGTGGCCCCCACGGCCCACCGCTGTCAGAGGAAATATGGCTGCAAATGTGCAAGTTTCTAAATTGATTTGTATGGATATTCCAAAACTGGCCAAATACACTTGTTCTGAAATTTTTGGAACTCCAAAAGAAATGAATGTGAATATGCCATAAATTTTGGAAATGGAACAAATACTCAAAAACAGGACATCCTCTGTTAATTCACAAATTCTTAGTTGGGTAACTTAGAAAGAATTTTTTTAAATTGGATTTGTGGTTTCTCCTTGAAAAGTTTGTTTGAAAAGCCAAAGGTAACTTAGCAAACATGAACATACTGCCTCCATTTCCAAAGGCGTAGTGAATGTGTTCGGTACTGAAATATTCCCTGGTAGCTTCACTATTACATTGTGTGCAGAATTATTAGGCAAGTTGTATTTTAGAGGATTGTTTTATTATTGATCAACAACTATGTTCTCAATCAACCCAAAAGACTCATAAATATCAAAGCTTAATATTTTTGGAAGTTGGAGTGTTTATTTTTTTCAGATTTGGCTATCTTAGGAGGATATCTGTTTTTGCAGGTAACTATTACTGTGCAGAATTATTAGGCAACTTAATAAAAACCAAATATATTCCATTCTCACTAGTTTATTTTCACCAGGTAAACCAATATAACTGCACAAAATTTAGAAATAAACATTTCTGAAATGCAAAAACAAAACTCAAAAAATTAGTGATCAATATAGCCACCTTTCTTTATGATGACACTCAGCAGTCTACCATCCATAGATTCTGTCAGTTGCTTGATCTCTTTATGATTAACATTGCGTGCAGCAGCCACCATAGCCTCCCAGACACTGTTCCGAGAGTGTACTGTTTTCCCTCCCTGTAGCGATTACATTTTATGAGGGACCACAGGTTTTCTATGCGGTTCAGATCAGGTGAACAAGGGGGCCATGTCATTATTTTATCATCTGTTAGACCTTTACTGGCCAACCACGTTGTGGAGTAGTTGGATGCATGTGATGGCGCATTGTCCTGCATGAACATCATGTGTTTCTTGAACGATACCGACTTCTTCCTGTACCACTGCTTGAAGAAGTTGTCTTCCAGAAACTGGCAGTAGGTCTGGGAGTTGAGCTTCACTCCATCCTCAACCGGAAATGGTCCCACAAGTTCATCTTTGATTATACCAGCCCAGACCAGTACCCCACCTTCACCTTGCTGGCATCTGAGTCGGAGTGGAGCTCTCTGCCCTTTACTGATCCAGCCTCTGGCCCATCCATCTGGCCCATCAAGAGTCACTCTCATTTTATCAGTCCATAAAACCTTTGAAAAATCATTCTTAAGAAATTTCTTGGCCCAATCTTGACGTTTTATCTTATGTTTCTTGTTCAAAGGTGGTTGTTTTTCAGTTTTCCTTACCTTGTCCATGTCCTTGAGAACAGCACACCTTGTGCTTTTGGATATTCCAGTAATGTTGTAGCTCTGAAATGTGGCCAAACTGGTGGCAAATGGCATCTTGGCAGCTTCACGCTTGAGGTTCCTCAATTCAAGTACAGCAATTATGTGCCTTTTTTGCCCAAGACGATTCTTGTGACCCTGTTGACTATTTGCCATGAAACGCTTGATTGTTCGGTGATCACGCTTCAAAAGTTTGGCAATTTGAATACTACTGCATCCCTCTGCAAGACATCTCACAATTTGGGACTTTGAGAACCCGTCAAATCTCTCTTCTAACCCATTTTGCCAAAGGAAAGGAAGTTGCCTAATAATTAAGCACACCTTATATAGGGTGTGATTGTCATTACACCACACCCCTCCTCATTACAGAGATGCACATCACCTGATTTACTTAATATGTAGTTGACTCTCAAGCCTATTCAGCTTGGAGTAGGACAACATGTATAAAAAGTATCATGTGATCAAAATACTCATCTGCCTAATAATTTTGCACACAGTGTATATGCAGTTCTCTTGTAGCACAGTAAATATCCAGTCACTTCTATATGCCCTGGTGTCTCAATGGTTAGCACAGTTTTGCTAGTAGAGGCTTTTATCCTACCTGAAATTCAGAAAGTATCGGAAAAAGGGAAAGGATTTTCTTAGATAGTTTAGTTAGTTCTAAAATTCTGCTTTGAGGTCAAGATGCATAGCTCACCGACTGTGACAATGACATCCATCCGTTTATGAATGTTTGCGACTGAGACATGCTAGTGGGCTGCTTAATTAGTAAACGATGGCTTAATTGTGTTTGCTGTATCTTCTGTGTGAATTATGAATGACCTGCATCTGTTGTGGTGGATGGAGACAGGATAGAGAGCTCTTTGGGTAGGTCATAGGGTGCAAATCTTCATCTGTTATTGCAATATGATCATAAGAGAGCATTTAGTTACTTTGTAGAATGATTAAATAAAGCGTCTAATGTAGTATGGATACAAGTAAAAAGGCCTAAAACATTTTATTTTTCTCTTGTTAAACCTATATATTTTTTCTTCTTCATCTTTCCTATTATTTTAGACTCATTTGGGGTATTTAAGGCCTCCCTTCACATTTCACAAATGTCAGCCAACCCTATAACATTGACGGGTTTAGATATCTAATCTAATCAGGGGTCCCCAGCTTGTGGCTGCAAGGGCAATAATGTCGGCACTCTATGTGACTGCAGACTTTTAAATCCTTACTACAAGTGCACCACACACTGTCAGGATTCTTTGGTATTCGTAGCTGGCGATGGCAGATCTGTGAACGGAAGTATGTGGTTGGCAAGCAAGAAGTAATGTGCCGATTAGATGTGTGCGGCTTCACTCAATATAAAGAAATTGTGAAAGGACAGGCACGCCTAGCTTCAAGTATGCCCATCAAATACTTGCAATCAGATGAGTGCCTTTACTCAGTGGCAATACCAAAGAATCCTGACAGTGTGCTGTGTGCGCAGTGTAAGGATTCGGAAGTCATCAGTCACATACATGACTAAAGAGTTTTAGCAAAAACCAACCAACCCCTTAAACACCCCTTTTAAAAAATTGCCATAGATCAATGTAAAATTAAAAGTATTACTTACTGTAAATCTATGAACTCCATCTTTCCATTACATGTCCTGAAGTTATACAGCCACCTGACTGCTGATGCCAAGGATTGGCTATGGGGTCCTGTGTATGGGGCCATGACCTGCATGTACCCTCATGCTGACTGCAGGCATCAACCTGTGCGTGGTCATCTTGCAGCACCTGTTTGGAGACCCTCCATCTTGGATATAGGGAGGTACAGCCAGACTCTGTTAGAATTATCATTTTGACCAGCAGAGTTCGGCTTTCCAGGCCAATCCACTGTGATCAGGTGCTGTTTTAGACTCCTCCACCCTTCACTGTGGGTCTGACTGTTGTTTTGTTTAGTTCAGATTGCCTTAGTTCTTGTTGTTTGCAACTTCTATCTGTTTCTCCTGTTATTGTCTGTCCTCCAGTTTACAAGTTCTGATTATTTTGCTCAGTTTGTCCGCCTGCTTGCAAGTTTTGTCTATATTCTGTATGTCTGGTCAGGTCATTTTAGTTTCCATTTTGTCTTATTTGGTTTTGCCCTGGCTTTCCTCTTGTTTGTTCCTGACTTCTCCTCTCTTGTGTTTGTATATTCCCTGTACCTGTTTAGCGTACCCCTTCCTTGTTCTGTTTGTCCTGGTGTCTGGGTTCTGTGTTATGTTTCCTGCACATTGACTTCCTTGATCTGATGCTGCAATCTCACGGATTGCCCTGAAGTGGCACCTGGTGGCTTCCTGCTGCTCAAGCCTAACTTCAGCACCTTTGCATAGGGGTCCAAACCAGCAGTGTAAACAGGCAGTTTAATCTATTAGCTTGATCTAGCAAATAACAGAGTATGTACAGCATGCTTTGCTGTGTGAATATCACTGAAACCTCATACTGCGTTGCATCACGAAGCTTTGAATAGTGGTCAAAACCAGCACTGAACAGGCGGTGTAATCTATAAGTGTCCACAGTACCACCAAACCCAAAAATGGAAAAAAAGTCTTATTTCATTATTCAAAGCTATCATATTTAAACAGAGCTGCCACCTGCTTTGAACAATAATCTTTCAAAATAAATGCTTTAGATTTCCGAGATAGACACTGATCAGCTTGGGTAAGCAGCTTCAAGTCCAAATGGCTGGGACTGGCAGTAGCAAGTTTAGCTGGCGCACCTCCGGCTTGATTCTAAATCCAACTATGAGCTTATTGAATGCAGCAACTATACTGTTCATCACTGGTGCAGAAAATTGGCTCCTGTGTGGGAACTGTTAAAAAGGCACTCTAAAAATCAGTGCCCTGCTGAAAGTGCATAGTTGGCACCTGGGGAGCATGTGCATCTTTTGTCAACGTCACCCCCTTAAAAATGAGCAAAGTGAAAGTGGTGACTTCAACAAGTCAGGGACCTGTCACTTATGGTTTTCAAGCACTATGTTAAATGGGGTGCTGTGGCCCATCCAGGACTGCTACCAGGAATTTCAGGGCCGCATACTGCCAACATTTTCAGGCCCCTCTGAGAGTTCACCTCCGCTGCAGCTCTGCCTCCATCCCTCAATCCTTCCCCCACCACCACTCTTGGAAAATCTCCAATTCTGCAAACAGTCCTCACCAATCAAACATTAACTGCTAATTGTCATTTTGACAGCCCGAAAAAAGCTGCATGCACCATTTTTCGGGCTATCAAAATGACGAACCCCAAACAGAATCCACAGCCATATGCATATACAGTATATATATATATATATATATATATATATATAATTTATTTAGCTCGGCTGGGATCTTTCCTTTGGTCTAAGCAAGTCACAGATGACAGCAGATTCCACACAGGTACGGCCATGGCCGTGTTTATTCTGTAGAATAAATGTCTAAGGCCATCTGGCCACTAACTACCATCAGTATGCTGACTACAAAATAAACCTATACAATAAACAAACAGTAACATCTTACTGTGTCGGCTCCTCAGCACAGCAAGCAGCGTTGTGGAGTCTCAGCACCAGCCATCATGAGCCTGGACTGCTCTCCTCAGAAGTCTCACTCAGTCTGGCTCCTGCCAGTCTCTCAACACAGGCTGACGACCATGAGCTGTGTTCCTCCCAAAGGCTCTTTCCTCTTTGAGATTATCAACTTCTTTCCTCTCAGAGGCTGCTTCTCCTGCAGTGCTGCTCCACACACTGCCTCCTCAGACTCCACACAGTCTGCCA
Organism: Anomaloglossus baeobatrachus; assembly: GCF_048569485.1. NCBI lineage: Eukaryota > Metazoa > Chordata > Amphibia > Anura > Aromobatidae > Anomaloglossus > Anomaloglossus baeobatrachus. The sequence goes on along the minus strand of NC_134356.1, from coordinate 603,218,578 downwards.
TGTGCCAAAAAAAACCTCCAGTAAAAATCATATGGCCTGTTAGACACATGTCAATCATACCCATGGGACGGGTATGTAAGTGGCCAGACCCACCCATCTCCTTAACCACTTGTGAACCTGCCCTGAGAATACCTTAGCTGAAACACGTGACACTACAAGTACCAGCACAGAACTCCAGGGTCACACCACGTATGTGGTACATTCCGGCCATTAGCAGTATATATCATAGAATCATAGAATATTAGAGTTGGAATGGACCTCCTGGGTCATCTAGTCCAACCCCCTGCTCAAAGCAGTTGCTGCACCTACTGCCACTCCCTTCTGTTATTTAAAATCACTCCTGGCTCTCTCATGTGCCAGTTATAGTTCTTCTATGTTGACCTCTCTGAAGGAGTTGCTCCTTTCTCAGCTATGGAATTTTTTGTGTTGTTTTATGCCTTTGTATTTCTATTTTTCCCTGTTTTGCTTTATTGTAATAGTAAGACTAGTATCTTGCTACCCAATTCACTAGACAGGGCTAACCCAGGCACAGCCATGGCTTAGGCTTGTGATCGCTCATGGAGCAGGACCCGTCTAGGGACATTAAAGAGGGTTAAGGCACAGGTGATTGTCAGAGGGTCACCCCTTCTCACTATTGCTAGGGCCCCCCCTTTACCTTGTCTCTGGTCTTTTCCCTTTCCACACAGGGCATCTCTGCACTCTGCCATGATAATAAGCACAAATCACAAAAAATATATCTTCATTGTAAGTTCACTTTGTAGCTTTTGCCACCATGTAAAGGATTATGAACAGGCGTAAAGTATGTATCAACAATAAATATTTTAGGTTAGAAGATAATGAGAATATTTCCTCCAGATTGTAACAATAAAATATAGAGAAGATGCTTAAAGCCTCCAATACGGAAGAAATACAACTGATGATTGTAAAGTCATTAATACTCCATGTGCCCCAGACAATATATCATTTTTCAGTCAGTCCCTGATCCATTGCATTCACACTGCAAAGAAATGAGGCTGTATTCAGCTCAGGATGTGAGGACTGTCATACTTTGCCGTGATGTGTTGTACAAGGGCAGCAGTCCATCTTGTAACCACCCATCAGTTACTAGAGTCAAACATGCCATCCGATATTTTACAAGTGTTTTACTCCGCACATTAAGATAGCAAGACACCTGACAACCTCATCTGGTCTAATGACAACAGTGATTCACAACATAAGACGTTGGTGGCAATGTGACAGAAGGAAAGGATTCATAGATTCACATCCCTACAGCAGGTTATCGGAGGGAGACATTTGTTTAATGCAGGCATATTTTGTCTTCTATATTGAAACAAATAGAGATCAGAAATCATTAAAATAAATAAAATAACATTAAATAAAAAAAAAATCAGAATTCTTTATATTTTCGTAAAGTGCACTTAAGTGGGGACTTTCCATATTTCAGCATTTATTGATGATCTTAAGAGATGAACAATTTGTACTCTACTGAAAAGCTTATGTCAGGACAAGGAATATTTTAAAATATGTTTTGCAATATTAAAGGGGTTATCCACTACTTGGAGAATCTCTTCTGAGTCAGCATCTTTTCCCTCAGGAAAATAACAACACTTATGGTATACTCCCCTTACTCGCCAAAGACCAAATTGAACAGTTCACCCTCATAGAATGACAGTAACATATAACATTCTAACAGTCATGGGTGGAGCTCATTCGCGACTCCTAGAGGCAGATGACGGTTAAATATTATTGCCATCATCTGCAGGAAAAGATGTGGGCTCAATTAGTGAGCGTGAATCAAAGTCAGGGAGCTGACATATGACGAATCAGTACGTAGTTGTCATACTCAGGAAAGGGAATTCCAAGTGCACAGTGCAACACAAAAGATACAACGGGGATGCAAAGGGTAGGAAGGCTCTAATGGTAAGGAGAGGGGACACAGATCACCTCCTGACAATAACCTGTGTCTGAACCCTTAGCTTTCAATCATCCCATTCAGTCCCTCCCCTCGCCGCTGTCCCTGAACTCACATTGAGTAGTGCAAACGCCGATGAGTGCCCTAGCCTTCACCATTGCAATAATCAAACACAGGAGAAGGAAGACAGACTGGGGAACATAGAGAAAAGGATATACATCAACACCAATTTTGTAGCCACACACCTGGGTTGCAAATGACAGGACTCAAGCTGCTTCCATAGACTTCCTCCCTTCATGGTGGTCAGTTTAGAAATAAATACTATTACTGGCATGAGTTGGGGGACTGGCCCAAACTGGCTGCTCAGGAAATTGGAGTAGCATGGAACTACCAGCAAGGAAATAGTCCTTAACTGTTGCTGCACCAAAATAAAGCAAATACATTTAAAACCCAGAGTTTTGTAAGGCAATGTGAATCTCAGATTCCAGTGCTGTCAAATTTCTCCCCAAGGATGGGAGAGACTCATGACAGTAATATTGTAAAGTCCCTCTTACAGAGAAGTGAGGAAATAATCATTGACAGATGCAGTAAACAGGCAATACGCTAGGTGGCAATAAGGATACTAGAGACTGAGGGAAGTCAGGCAGGCCAGGGTCAGAACCGAGAGGACGCAAAGAGACTCAGGAAGCAGACAGAAGAGAGGTCATGAAAACAGCCGGGGTTCAAGTAACCATGAGAGTATGTACAAACAAAAGGGGACAGGCAAAGAGTAGGGAGGAGGGAAGCCAAAGTTGGGAGCCAGACGAGAACGGAAAAGTCAGGGGGAGCAGGCAGAGACAAGTCAGAGGTCAATCCGGGGTCAAGTACCAAGATCAATCACTGTAACCAGGAGCCAGGTGCTTACCGGAACTTAACCAGAGAATATGACTGGTGCCACACTGGGCACGAACACTCCTAGATAAAGCAGAGCAATGCCCGGAAGTGGCACATGTGGGCAAGCCCCTCCAACCGCCGGTGAACGACCAAGTGCAGGGAACGGCCCTTCACAGGGCAAAGAATAACATGATGGCTGCACACAGGAGGACAGAACAGAAGGTCCCGGCACAGGAGCCGCACTGCAAGTCAGGGCAGTGACACTAACCCCTCTTGAAAGGGGGCCACCGGACCCCAGGTTTCCCAGGAACCTTCAATGAAAGGCCCTAACCAATTGGTTGGCTTTATCCAAATGTGCCGGAACCCCCAATCTCTCTTCAGGTTCATAACCCCACCAAAGGACCAAGTACTGGAGGGAGTTCTGGACCCTACAAGAATCAACAATCCTCTGTACGTCATACTCAAGACCTCCATAGATGGGGACAGTAGGAAGCGGGACAGGAGATGACAAGGCAGAGGGAACAAAGAGTTTAAGCAGAGATTTGTGAAATACATTGGGAATAGGAAAGATCTGAGGGAGCAGTAACCTAAAAGCCACAGGGTTGACAACCTCAATAATTTCACAAGGCCCAATGAACTTGGAACCCAACTTGCCCGAAGGCACTTTAAGCTTGATGTTCTTCATGGAGAGTCACACCTTATCTCCTACCTGCAAGACGGGACCCCAGAAATGTCTCCTATCAGCTTTCCAATTCTGACGATGCTGGGCCACCCCAATATTTCTCTGGACCTCCTTCCAGACCTCCACAAGCTGCTGTATAGCCAACTCCACATCCGAACACCCAGAATTCAACCTAGAAAATTCTCCAAAGTGAGGGTGGAAACCAAAATTACAGAAAGAAGATGAGGTCCCAGTGGATTGATTAACTCAACTGTTGAAAGAAAACTCAGCAAGAGGTAAGAAAGAGCACTACACCTCCTGTGAGTAGTCCCCAATCACCGTAAAATTTGCTCCATAGATTGCTTAGTTCTCTCTGTCCATTGGTCTCAGGGTGATAGACCGACGAGAATGATATTTCAATCGCAAGCTTTCTGCAGAATGCCTTCCAAAATCTGGTAACAAACTGTACCCCCTATCAGATACAATATTTAAAGGAATCCCATGCAACCTAATCACATGACGGATAAACAACCTAGACAAAGTCTTGGCATTAGGTAATCCCGCTAACAGGACAAAATGTGATTGTTTGATAAAATGGTCCACCACCCCCCAGACCACAGTCTTCCCATCAGATATAGGTAAGACAATAATGAAATTCATGGAAAGGTGAGTCCATGGTCTTTCTGGAATAGGCAGTGGAGCCAATTTCCCGGGCGGCCGGTTACGACACACTTTAGCACGAGCACAAGTTTCGGAGGTGGATACAAAATCGGTGACATTTGAATGCATAGAAGCCCACCAAAAAAAAAACAGGAAACCACCCTCAAGATGGCCATAATCCCCAGGTGACCACTTAAAATAGAGACCTAAGTTGTGTTGTTGCTTCCTCTCCTTATTTCCCGAGCTGGCAGCACCGACTTCCATGGGCTCCGAGTCGGGTTGCCGGCTGATCTTGGGATGGGTGAAGGGTGTCTCCAGTCATACTACACATCTCTCCCGGATTCTACAGTCCATGCGGATGGCCTGAGTCATGGCCTTTTCAAGGGAACTATGAAGAGCATGGAGATCCAAAGCATCCTTTAAGTTCTCTGACAGGCCTCTTAGGAATTGACAGCAGAGGGCGGCATCATGCCAAAAAATCTCAGTTGACCACTGATGGAACTCGGAGCAATACTGATTGGCCATGCTCTCTCCCTGCCTCAAACTCATGATCTTAGCCTCAGCTACTTGGGCTCTGTCAGGTTCATCATAAATGAGGCCTAATGCCTCGAAAAACAGGTCCACGGACGATTGTTCTGGGGCCAAAGGTGGCAACGAAAAGGCTTCCAGGTCCTGAACTGAACTTTTTCTGAAAGTCCGGCGGAACCCGGCAAACCTGAACTTCCACTGGTTTGCTCATCACTATTCCTAAATAAAGATGAGCAAACATAGGGTCCGATGCTCATACCAAACATCATACCAAACAAAAAAAACAGAGTTCAAGTGCAGAGTTTGCTTTATATATGCAAACCACTCGCGTGAGCATCGCGGTATTCTGGTGCACTCGGTGCTCAGCCCAGTGTGAGCCACTTGCAATGTTTGAATGGCTCGCACTGGGGGTAACAACAGAATTAATGGATGTAGTGTGCACCAAAGAAAAGAGAATAATCCTGCCCTCCTGCCGCTGGAAGTGATCTATTTATGGCTGGCTGCATGTTTGCGGCAACCCGAACTAACTAATTAGTGATTTCCATTGGGGTTCAGGTCAAGTCCAGGTCCCAAACTGAACTTTATTAAATGTCTGGCTGAACCCGGTGAACCCAAACTTCCACGGGTCCACTCATCTCTACTCATAAAGTATTTAAAGTTGTTTTTTTTATAATGCAGATTTTTGTATAGATAATGTTCCAAAATCCATAATAAAAATAACTCTTTGTGAATAGGAATTTCCATGTCAGTTTCCAGAAAGTACAGATAAGGAAATCAAAAGGGAGATGATAAAATAGGTCTCGTGATTTTTTTTTTCTCTTCTGAATTCATTTTACCAATGCTGAACCCTGGCTAGGGAACTGTTTTCTGTACATGGCTAGAAATACAATGCATAGATGGGATGAGACGTTCGTGCCACCCTACAGTGGAATACAGTACATCTCAAAGCTAACCACAGACCTATGGGAAAAGAGGCAATTATCCAGGACAAATTGTGACCTGAACATACTAGAACACTTTATAATTGCCCGAAGGGCTTCTGAAGTTCTCCCACTGAAATCTCCTTGTAAATAATTTAACTTAACTGATTTACTTCGGTGGAGAATTTAACAGGAACAATTTTTAAAAGGCTGGGCCTGTCAAAAGTTCTTTAAATTAATTGGCTCTTTAACTTCTCGACAAATCAAATTAGATCACATTTCAACTTCAATTCTCCACTGTTCCAGCTTCAATTAATGATGTATCGGGAAGTAGGATTGCCATAACGTACAAGTATAAACTACTGTACCCGCGCAAGGTAATGCTCCATGATTTTACCTGCTGGCATACAGAAAATCTTTATGCAATTAGCAGTGCTGAATTCACTTCAGACAATCTTCACTTGTTTCACAGTTGAGATGAGATTAGGCAAATAAAAATTAGTTATCGGAGCATACCTTTCCGTTAACCCCTCAGTCGACAACTCTGGAAGTCAATGGAATGCAATTACTTCTATTGATAAAATGGACTTGTGTTCGGCTTGGTGAAATGTTTCCCTTAGATGTTGGAGAGAAGAACAGCAAACTTTAACAATGTTTTTATGCATAATTAACCTTAAAGACCTTTTTTTTTTTGCTTAACTCAGTGCTTTTTTATGCTTAGATCATGAAGATATAAACAATAAAACAAAGTCAAGTCATAGACACATAGGATAGCTCTTCTTTAATTGAGTTAAGAGTATGTTGTCTATGATTTTTTGACACATTTCACTCGCTTCTTAAGGTACCGTCACACATAACGAGATCGCTAGCGAGATCGCTGCTGAGTCACGGTTTCTGTGACGCAGTAGCGATCCCGTTAGCGATCTTGTTATGTGTGACACCTACCAGTGATCAGGCCCCTGCTGTGAGATCTCTAGTCGTTGCCGAATGGTCCAGGCCATTTTCTTCAAAGACGATGTCCTGTTGGGCAAGACACATCGATGTGTTTGACACTGTGTGACAGGGTCACAGTGACTGCTGAGATTGTTATACAGGTCGCTACTGCGACCTGTATCGTTCCTGCATCGTTGGTAAGGTCTGACTGTGTGACATCTCACCAGTTACCTCCCAGCGACTTACCAGCGATCCCTATCAGGTTGCATCATTTTCGGGATCACTGGTAAGTCGTTGTGTGTGACTGGGCCCTTAAGGTCCAGTCACACTAAGCAACTTACCAGCGATCCCAACAACAATAGGGATCGCTGGTAAGTTGCTAGGAGGTTGCTGGTGAGATGTCACACTGCGACGCTCCAGCGATCCTACCAGCAACCTGACCTGGCAGGGATCGCTGGAGCGTCGCTACACAAGTTGCTGGTGAGCTCACCACAACCAGTGACAAGCCCCCAGCGCCGCGTGGAAGATGCTGCGCTTGGTAACTAAGGTAAATATTGGGTAACCAACCCGATATTTACCTTGGTTACCACTGCACGGAGCTACACGTGCAGAGAGCAGGGAGCAGCGCACACTGAGCGCTGGCTCCTTGCTCTCCTAGTTACAGCACACATCGGGTTAATTACCCGATGTATGCTGCAGCTAAATGTGCACAGAGCAGGGAGCAGCGCACAATGCTTAGCGCTGGCTCCTTGCTCTCCTAGTTACAGCACACATCGGGTTAATTAACCCGATGTGTGCTGCAGCTAAATGTGCAGAGAGCAGGGAGCTGCGCACAATGTAGCGCTGGCTCCTTGCTCTCCTAGTTACAGCACACATCGGGTTAATTAATCCGATGTGTGCTGCAGCTACATGTGCACAGAGCAGGAGCCGGCACTGACAGTGAGAGCGGAGGAGGCTGGTATCAAAGGTAAATATCGGGTAACCAAGGACAGGGCTTCTTGGTTACCCGATGTTTACATTGGTTACCAGCCTCCGCAGAAGCCGGCTCCTGCTGCCTGCACATTCAGTTGTTGCTGTCTCGCTGTCACACACAGCGATCTGTGCTTCACAGCGGGACAGCAACAACTAAAAAATGGCCCAGGACATTCAGCAACAACCAACGACCTCACAGCAGGGGCCAGGTTGTTGCTGGATGTCACACACAGCAACATCGCTAGCAACGTCACAAAAGTTGTTCGTTAGCAGCGATGTTGCTAGCGATGTTGCTTAGTGTGACGGGGCCTTTAGTCCTAAAGTCCCGGCCCCTGTCACCAACCTTCGCGCTGACAATCTGGTCACTGATTTCAAAGAAAACCTTATCCGACAGGAAATTGTCTTCTAATCCCCTAATAGCACAGATCCTTCAAGCACTTCTTCAAGTTAACTTAGGGGTGCTTCACACACAGCGAGCTCGCTGCCGAGATCGCTGCTGAGTCACGCTTTTTGTGACGCAGCAGTGACCTCATTAGCGATCTCGCTGTGTGTGACACTGAGCAGCGATCTGGCCCCTGCTGCGAGATCGCTGCTCGTTACACACAGCCCTGGTTCGTTTTCTTCAAAGCCGCTCTCCTGCTGTGACACACAGATCGCTGTGTGTGACAGCAAGAGAGCGACAAATGAAGCGAGCAGGGAGCAGGAGCCGGCATCTGGCAGCTGAGGTAAGCTGTAACCAAGATAAACATCGGGTAACCAAGGTGGTTACCCGATATTTACCTTAGTTACCAGCCTCTGCAGCTCTCACGCTGCCTGTGCTGCCGGCTCCGGCTCTCTGCACATGTAGCTGCTGTACACATCGGGTTAATTAACCCGATGTGTACAGCAGCTAGGAGAGCAAGGAGCCAGCGCTCAGTGTGCGCGGCTCCCTGCTCCCTGCTCACACTGGTAACTAATGTAAACATCGGGTAACCATACCCGATGTTTACCTTAGTTACCAGTCTCCGCAGCTTCCAGACGGCGGCTCCGTGCAAGCGCAGCGTCGCTTGCACGTCGCTGCTGGCTGGGGGCTGTTCACTGGTCGCTGGTGAGATCTGCCTGTTTGACAGCTCACCAGCGACCATGTAGCGATGCAGCAGCGATCCTGACCAGGTCAGATCGCTGGTCGGATCGCTGCTGCATCGCTAAGTGTGAAGGTACCCTTAACTAGGGTATTGTAAAGTGTCCCACGCACAATAACTACACAGGAAGCTGAGTGAGGATTGAATTATACGGCCACAGCAGCCTTTATTAATTACAATTAAGAACAAACTTAAAAATGATAACCGTCATAACCGTAACCTTTTCCCTGAGGAGATCTTGGATGGCCTAAGCCACTGAAACAGCACCAGAAAACAATCCCCAGTGGTACCACTCTGACTCAGGGATGACAATTGTCACAGTCCACCACTTTACTGCCGCCAATGAGTAAAATTCCCATATTTTATTATTTAAATAATAAATTCTTAATTAACCACATAAATAAGAGCGGGTGGGCGGGTCGTTCACCAGTCCTGGATCCACACGACAGGATGACCCAACGGCTCTTCTTCCCTTTATAAAGGTATTCCGTCCTCCTCCCCACCTCTTCCTACAAACATCCTCCAATCCCATATCTGACCCCTAACCATGTGGCTTTCAAATTCCTAACTCCCCCTATCTCCTGCCGAGCAGCGCGCCAATTTCTTGTTACCCCTTTCCTACACAAACTCCATTCACCCCGAATGTGCCTGGCCTTACAAATCCCTGTCCTGTCCATTCTTCCACTATGGCTGTATCCCCGCTCCATCCCTTCTCTTTCTTTGGAACAGTCAAAGAAAAATAAATTACCTTACTCCTTGCTTTTGACTTTTTGCTTTATGACCTGCTACCTGCACCTTGACCCAATTCATTCTCATCTCTTCAAGTCTCTCTCTCTCTGACTATCATTACCTACTTAACTAAAATATTTAATTTCTCTCTTTCATCCAGTATCTTCCCCTACTGCTTTAAATATGCCATTATAACTCCTTTACTAAAAAAAAAAAATTGCTTTACCAGAAGTCCTAAATCTGTAGACTCCTGTAATGTTTGGTCCACTCTTGTCTCATCTGCTTTCTAAGATAGCTTTCTTCTTGACCCTTTACAATCCATTTTCCACTTATTATATTCCACAGAAACTAAAGTTTGAAATCATCTACTAAAAGTCAAATCTAATCTCCACTACACCCTTCTGATTCTCCAGGATTTCTCTGCAGAATTTGTCACTGTGGATCACCAGCTCCTCCTTACAATGCTCCGTTCTACTGGCCACAAGGACACCATTCTCTCATGGTTCTCCTCCTACCTGTCTGTTCCCTCAAAGTGTCACTTACTGTTTTTTCTTCCCCTCCTCTACCTCCTAGAGATAGAATTCTTAAAGATTCTATACTAGGCACTCCTTTTACTCTGTACACCTCTCTTACTGAAAAAAAACATGAACAGATTTGGTTTCATGTACCATCATTGTGCTCATGACACCCATTTATACAATTCTTCTCCTGGCATCACCCCTCATTACTACAACTTACCAGGGATTGTCTGTCTGCTGTCCCTAACTTTATGTCTTCCCTTTATCTAAAACTTAAAATATTCAAAGCTGAACTCCTTGGTATCTCCCTCTACTAATCTACCTAAACCCAATATTACCATTTCCATGGGTTGTTCTAACATAACTCCCAAACAGTATGCTTATTGTCCTGAGGATGTATTTGACTCAGATTTTTCCTTCATTTCCTACATCTAATCATTCTTTTTTCTTACCTTTGACTCTAAAAAACTTTTACTGCCACTCTTATTCATTCTCGTCGGAACTATTCGAACTCTCTATTAATTGGAATATCTCCTACTAAACCCTCATCCGTCCAATAAATGCTAAGTACAGCAGCCAGGATTATATTCATCTCCAACTGCCACCCTGTGCCAGTCATTGCACTGGTTGTCCATCCACTACAGAGTCCAATATAAACTTATCACTGTCACCCACAAAGTTCTTTACAGTTCTGTACCACCCTGTATCTTTTTCCTCATCTCTGTCTACCATCCAACCTCTTCATTCCGCTAATGACCTAAGACTAACATCCTCTATAATCCAAATCTCCCATTCCTGGCTCTATTACTTCTCTTGTGCTGTGTCAGTTCTCTGGATAGCTTTACCCCAGATATATGCATTTTTCCTGTATCTACAGATTTAAGCTTGCCCTAAAAACAAATTTATTTACAGTGATCTATCAGCTCACCTCACTAGTCTACACTGAAAAAAATATAGACGCAAAACTTTTGTTTTTGCTCCTATTTTATCACGGGCTGAACTCAAAGATCTATGACTTTTTGTATGAACACAAAAGGCCTTATTCTCTCAAATATTGTTCACAAATTTGTCTAAATCTGTGTTAGGGAGCATTTTTCTAATTTTGCTAGTTATTCCCGCCCCTGTCTACCTGCCTGTCCTTCTTCTACCTGTCTCTGTTGTTACGGGGGAGGAAGGAGGAAGGAAGGACAGGCAAACAGGGGCGGGAATAACTAGCAAAACACAACCTACCTATTAGATATTCTGTTGCACCTATCAATCAAATACCCATGCATTTCGCAAACTTTACTTGCCTGTATTTCAGGAACTATACATCCGATGTCATAACTAAAGGTATGTATAGAATCAGCCTGATAGCTCCAGTATAGCACTGGCTTTAGCTTACATAGGAAAATCCTGGTGCTTGGTCCTCTTTAATTTAAGTGTAGGGAGATATAACTTTCCCATTGAGATGTGCAGTATGAAACTGGGACATCCTTACCATAAGTATTGTCTAATTGAGTTATATGGCTACTTATCCAATGTCTGGTCTCTGCTACTGATGCTGCCACTTCTCTTGCTATTACCTGTAAAACGCCAGTATATCAAATAGGTGCAATGCTTAGCCTATCAGAGAGTTTCCCCATTCAATAAATCTTTTTTTTTAACATCTTGTTCTTGTCTGAGAAACACATTTTTGTTTCCTGTGAAACCTGGATTTTTGTTTGTTTACTTCGGATTTGGATTGTGCCTTACGACCATTAGATTGCTGCCTGCAATGACCTCTTTACTCCATCAGCCCAGACCTCCATCTTATCTGACCTCATGGTGCCATGCTTATGAATTCTTATGTGTTTGCAGTCAGCATTTGCCATCACGGACTACACCAGGGACCTGACCTTGTAATTCTCCTAGGGAATTTTAAAGTCGAGAATAGACTTATCTTTAAGATATATTTACAGGAGTCAGATTTTTTTTTATTCTGTGCTTAGAATCAGCATGAGAGCGCCAGTATAGGGCTATGTGCACACACTGCGTCTTTTTGACGCTGCGTTTTTGTGCGTTTTTGGCCGCTAAAAACGCACAAAAACGCACCTGCGTAGAAAAAACGTGGCAAAAAACGCACGCGTTTTGCCGCGATTTGGTGCGTTTTTTTGCTGCGTTTTGCTGCGTTTTTGCTTACTGCGTCTTTATGCGTTTTTTATCAGTGAACAAAAAAAAAAGGTCTGATGTCATTTCCTTCTTCAATGTGTTCTTCATTCTCCACTAGTGTATGCAGAAGAGCAGACAGCTGCAGAACTACAAGGCTCAGCATATTCCATCCAATAGTGTATGCAGGAGAGCAGACAGCAGCTGCAGAACTACAAGGCTCAGCATGCTCCATCCAGGACTATATGCTTGAGGGAGAGTCAGGGGGTGCAGACCTACAAGGCTCAGCATCCTCCTTCCAGGACTGTATGCAGGATTTTTTTGCCCCCCCAAACAAAAAAAATGACGTGGGCTTCGCCATATTTTTGTATACTAGCCAGATACAGCAGGCAGGTACGGGCTGCCCCCAACCCCCAGCTGCCTATTTGTACCCGGCTGGGAACCAAAAATATAGGGAAGCCCTTTTTTTTTAAATTATTTCATGAATTTCATGAAATAATTTTAAAAAAAAATGACGTGAGCTTCGCTCAATTTTTGAGTCCAGCCGGGTACAACTAGGCAGCTGGGGATTGGAATCCACAGTGCAGGGTGCCCATGCTTTCTGGGCACCCCCGCTGTGAATTGCAGTCCCGCAGCCACCCCAGAAAATGGCGCTTTCATAGAAGCGCCATCTTCTGGCGCTGTATCCAACTCTTCCAGCTGCCCTGAAGCCGGGTGGCTAGCTAGGTAATAATGGAGTTAGGGCTAGCTGTATATTATCAGCTAGCCCTAAGCCCGAAATTCATGGTGTCACGCCAATATTAGACATGGCCACCATGAATTTCTAGTAAAGATAAAAAAAAAAACACAACACAGAAAAATATTTTTATTAGAAATAAAACACAACACAATTAGTGACTCCATCTTTATTGAAATAAAGAACCCCCCTCCGCAGTAATCCTGGGTCAAGGGTCCCGCGCCGTCCAGACCGGATCCAATATCATCTGATCGGTTTGCTGGAAGGCAAAGCGATCAGATGATGTGTCAGGTTCTAGGGGCTGAATCACATGACACATCAGCTGATTGTATAAAAGCCGATTATACAATCAGCTGATGCATCGGTGCAAAAAAAAAATAAAAAAAATAATACTCACGTCTGTGCTGATTACCGGCAGCTCCTACAGCGATGGGGGGGGAGTCTGATCCTGTCCGATCGCTGCAGCAGCTGCCGGTAATCAGGGATGAAGTCTCCTGACGCATCCACTGATACCGGCCGGGCGCCGGCGTCATCACGATACTTACGATCACCTGATGCGTCAGGTGACTGCATCAGGTGATCCATCGCCAGGTCCTGCATCCATCGGAGGGTTCCCGGCCGTCTGCACACAGCCGGAGCGGGGGTGGCGATACCGTGAGAGGATCTGGGAGCGGGCATGGCACCGGGAGTCTGCAGACAGGTGAGTATAACTTTTTTTTTTTTTCTACTGTTAACTTTTGTTTTCGCAGCCGCTTCCATCTCCTGCCTGTACATGGCGCCGCACGGCAGCATACATGCACAGGACGGGAGGTGGACGCGGCGGTGACGGTACCGGGAGGATTCACGCTTCTGTATATACTGACAGAAGGAATCCTCTTCCTGTACACGACACTTTACTACCCACCTCCTGCGCTTATAGCTGCGTTTTTGGTCTTCAAAACGCACCAAAACGCAGCTATTTGCGTTTCTCATTGCGTCTTTCAACATCCCATTGAACTCAATGGATGAAAAGCGCAGTGAAAAACGCGGGAATAATTGACATGCTGCGTTTTTGTGGTCACCACAAAAACGCAGCTGAAAAAAAACGCTGTGTGGGGACAGCAAAAATGAAAACTCATAGACTTTGCTGGGGAAGCAAAGTCATGCAGTTTTGAGGCCAAAAACGCACCCGAAAAACGCGCAAAAACGCCGAGAAAAACGCACTGTGTGCACATAGCCTAGCACTGGCATTAGTTTATATATGAAAATCCTAGTGGTTGGTCTTTAATTTAAGTGTAGAGAAATATAACCTTTAGTTTATTTATGAAAATCCTGATGGTTGGTCCTCTTTAAGTAAGGAAACAGAGTGCAATAAGGAGACTTAAGCAGGTTTTACAAACTGCGACAGTGCTAGCCGATGCTAGCGATGTCGAGTGTAATAGCACCCGCCCCCGTTGTACGGCCGATATGTGTTGATCGCTGCCGTAGCGAACATTATCGCTACGGCAGCGTCACACACACTTACCTGCCCTGCGACGTTGCTGTGACCGGCGATCCGCCTCCTTTCTAAGGGGGCGGTTCGTTCAGCGTCACAGCGACGTCACAGCAGCGTCACTGAACCGCCGCCTAATAGAAAAGGAGGGGCGGAGATGAGCGACCGGAACATTCCGCCCACCTCCTTCCTTCCTATTTTTCCGGTGGAGGCAGGTAAGGAGATGTTTGTCGCTCCTGCAGTGTCACACACAGCGATGTATGCTGCCGCAAGAACGACAAACAACATCATACCTGTCGCTGCAGCGATATTATGGAAATGAGTGACGTGACAACGAGCAATGATTTTTGACGTTTTTGTGCTCGTTGATCGTCGCTCATTTGCGTTACACGCTGCGATGTCGGTAACAGCGCCGGATGTGCGTCACTAACGACGTGACCCCGACGATATATTGTTGCCGATGTCGCAACGTGTAAAGCCCGCTTTACACTGGAAGTACAGTTCATGTCACTCCTAGATGTCCTTTTGGATTAGGCCATAAAGAATTATGTATAGGCAACATAAGTGCATTACAAGTCACCTATACAAATGTAGCAAACTCTTAGGGGTACTTCTCAAATAGCAAGATAGCTGCTGAGTCACAGGTTTTGTGATGTACCAGTGACCTCATCAGTGATCTTGCTGTGTGTGACACTAAGCAGCGACCTGGCCCCTGCTGTGAAATCGCTGATCATTACACACTGTTCTGATTCATTTTTTGGTTGTTGGGCTCCCACAGGGCAGCACGCATCGGTGTGTTTGACACCTTACCCAAGGACCTCATTCGCGACTCACGTAGGTGTGCATCTTTCTGCGCCCTCTCTGTTCCGATTGGTGATCGTTACTGCGTTCGGATTGATCCATCCTCTATTCTGGCTTGTAGATCGCAGTACATTTCAGAGGGCTAAATTCACTTGTCCCGGACCGCGTGTAGCAGCAGATCGTAATACAGTCCATTCTGCATCAGGACTGTAAGATTGTCAAGGATGGAGAAGGATGGAAGCGCTATTATGTTGCCTTCTCTAAAGGCAAGGCCGCCCAGTCACAATGCAGTTACGACCACCAATCAGAGCAGAGGGGGCGCAGAAAAGGCAATGTAGATGCATGCCTATGTTACTAATCAAGATTTGAATCGTGCTATGTGACAGGGTCCCAGCGACCGCCGTATCGTTGCTGCGTCGTTGGGAAGATCTGACTGTTTGACACCTCACTAGCGACCCTGTAGTGACGTACCAGCGATCCTGACCAGGCCGTATCATGGTCGGAATCACTGGTACGTCATTTAGTGTGACTGTACCCTTAGGGGTACTTTGCACGCTGCGACATCGCAAGCCGATGCTGCGATGCCGAGTGCGATAGTCCCCGCCCCCAACGCAGCTGCGATATCCTTGTGATAGCTGCCGTAGCAAACATTATCGCTACGGCAGCTTCACATGGACTCGCCTGTCCTGGGACGTCGCTCTGGCCGGCGACCCGCCTCCTTATTAAGGGGGCGGGTCGTGCGGCGTCACAGCGACGTCCCACAGCAGGCAGCCAATAGGAGCGGAGGGGCGGATATGAGCAGGATGTAAACATCCCGCCCACCTCCTTCCTTCCGCATATCCTACGGAAGCCGCGGTGACGCCGGTAGGAGATGTTCCTCGCTCCTGCGACTTCACACACAGCGATGTGTGCTGCCGCAGTAGCGAGGAACAACATCGGACCGTCGCGTCAGCGTAATTATGGATTACGCCGACGCTGCACCGATGATACGATTACGACGCTTTTGCGCTCGTTAATCGTATCATCGAACCTTTACACACTACAATGTCGTATGCGATGCCGGAAGTACGTCATTTTCAATTTGACCCCACTAGACAAAAGATCTAGAAAACCAGTTTAAATCTAACTAAGGCGGGCTTTGACCCCACCGACATCGCACCTGCGATGTCGTAGTGTGCAAAGCCCGCCTTAGTTAGATTTAAACTGGTTTTCTAGATCTTTTGTCCCCTATTTGTTAGGCTAACATTGGCCAAATTGGGATATTGACAGGTTTGGACAACAGTTTGATGTGTATGTACTCATTTTTTGGGTAGATAAGGATCCAGCATGTCTGCCTTAAGGGTATCGTCTCACTAAACGACATACCAGCGATTCTGACCATGAGATGACCTGGTCAGGATCGCTGGTGCGTCGGTACATGGTCGCTGGTGAGCTGTCAATCAGGCAGATCTCACCAGCGACCAGTGACCAGCCACCACCCAGCAGCAACTCGTGGAAACGATGCTGTACTTGGTAACGAAGGTAAATATCGGGTAACTAAGCAAAAATGCTTTGCTTGGTTACCCGATATCTACCCTGGTTACCAGCGCACACCGCTTAGCGCTGGCTCCCTGCATTCGTAGCCAGGGTACACATCGGGTTACTAATCAAAGCACTTCGCTTAGTTACCCGATGTGTACTCTGGCTACGTGTGCAGGGAGCCAGTACTGGCAGCCTGAGAGCGGCGTACGGTAGTAACCAAGGTAAATATCAGGTAACCAAGCAAAGCGCTTCGCTTGTGTACCTTGGTTTCTAGCATCCGCAGCTTCCAGACGCCGGCTCCCTGCTCCCTGCACATTCAGATTGTTGCTCTGTCGCTGTCAAACACAGCGATGTGTGCTTAACAGTGGGAGAGCAACGAGCAAAAAAATGAACCAGTACTGTGTGTAATGATCAGCGATTTCACAGAAGGGGCCAGGTCGCTGCTCAGTGTCACACACAGCGAGATCGCTAATGAGGTCACAGGTGTGTCAGAGAACTTGTGACTCAGCAGCGATCTCGCTAGCGATCTTGCTATGTGGGAAGTACCCCTAAAGGTCCAGTCACACTAAGCAACTTACCAGCGATCCCAACAACGATAGGGATCGCTGGTAAGTTGCTAGGAGGTTGCTGGTGAGATGTCACACTGCGACGCTCCAGCGATCCCACCAGCAACCTGACCTGGCAGGGATCGCTGGAGCGTGGCTACACGAGTTGCTGGTGAGCTCACCAGCAACCAGTGACCAGCCCCCAGCGCTGCGTGGAAGATGCTGCGCTTGGTAACTAAGGTAAATATCGGGTAACCAACCTGATATTTACCTTGGTTACCAGCGCACGGAGCTACACGTGCAGAGAACAGGGAGCAGCGCACACTGAGCGCTGGCTCCCTGCTCTCCTAGTTACAACACACATTGGGTTAATTACCCGATGTGTGCTGCAGCTAAATGTGCACAGAGCAGGGAGCAGCGCACACCGCTTAGCGCTGGCTCCCTGCTCTCCTAGCTACAGCACACATCGGGTTAATTAACCCGATGTGTCCTGCAGCTACATGTGCACAGAGCAGGAGCCGGCACTGACAGTGAGAGCGGCGGAGGCTGGTAACAAAGGTAAATATCGGGTAACCAAGGACAGGGCTTCTTGGTTACCCGATGTTTACTGTGGTTACCAGCCTCCGCAGAAGCCGGCTCGTGCTGCCTGCACATTTAGTTGTTGCTGTCTCGCTGTCACACACAGCAATCTGCGCTTCACAGCGGGACAGCAACAACTAAAAAATGGCCCAGGACATTCAGCAACAACCAACGACCTCACAGCAGGGGCCAGGTTGTTGCTGGATGTCACACACAGCAACATCGCTAGCAACGTCACAAAAGTTGTTCGTTAGCAGCGATGTTGCTAGCGATGTTGCTTAGTGTGACGGGGCCTTTAGACTAAAAATCCTTTTCTTTGCTAAAAGCTAACCCTCTTCCAGAGAGCTTTGCAATTAGTTTTCTCAAAGAGAACACAGGAGCTCCCAGCAGAGTGAACACTCCTTTGTATTGAAGAATTGGGCGAGATAGTGATGAGATAGAGATGTGGGCATGTGCATCCCTAAAGGTCCAGTCACACTAAGCAACTTACCAGCGATCCCAACAACGATAAGGATCGCTGGAAAGTTGCTAGGAGGTTGCTGGTGAGATGTCACACTGCGACGCTCCAGGGATCCCACCAGCAACCTGACCTGGCAGGGATCGCTGGAGCGTGGCTACACGAGTTGCTGGTGAGCTCACCATCAACCAGTGACCAGCCCCCAGCGCCGCGTGGAAGATGCTGCGCTTGGTAACTAAGGTAAATATCGGGTAACCAACCCGATATTTACCTTGGTTCCCAGCGCACGGAGCTACACGTGCAGAGAGCAGGGAGCAGCGCACACTGAGCGCTGGCTCCCTGCTCTCCTAGTTACAGCACACATCGGGTTAATTACCCCATGTGTGCTGCAGCTAAATGTGCACAGAGCAGGGAGCAGCGCACACCGCTTAGCGCTGGCTCCTTCCTCTCCTAGTTACAGCACACATCGGGTTAATTACCCGATGTGTGCTGCAGCTAAATGTGCACAGAGCAGGGAGCAGCGCACAATGCTTAGTGCTGGCTCCCTGCTCTCCTAGCTACAGCACACATCGGGTTAATTAACCCGATGTGTCCAGCAGCTACATGTGCACAGAGCAGGAGCCGGCACTGACAGTGAGAGCGGCGGAGGCTGGTAACAAAGGTAAATATCGGGTAACCAAGGACAGGGCTTCTTGGTTACCCTATGTTTACATTGGTTACCAGCCTCCGCAGAAGCCGGCTCCTGCTGCCTGCACATTTAGTTGTTGCTCTGTCACTGTCACACACAGCGATCTGTGCTTCACAGCGGGAGAGCAACAACTAAAAAATGGCCCAGGACATTCAGCAACAACCAACGACCTCACAGCAGGGGCCAGGTTGTTGCTGGATGTCACACACAGCAACATCGCTAGCAACATCACAAAAGTTGTTCGTTAGCAGCGATGTTGCTAGCGATGTTGCTTAGTGTGACGGGGCCTTAAGTATGCAACTATAAGTGTGT
This sequence comes from Anomaloglossus baeobatrachus, assembly GCF_048569485.1. Taxonomy (NCBI): domain Eukaryota; kingdom Metazoa; phylum Chordata; class Amphibia; order Anura; family Aromobatidae; genus Anomaloglossus; species Anomaloglossus baeobatrachus. The sequence goes on along the minus strand of NC_134356.1, from coordinate 603,199,514 downwards.
TATAATGATTTAGTCCAAAATTCAATATTATGCACTTATTCATTCATCATCTCTGCTCTCCATCATCTAGGCGATACAGAGCATGCTGCTAAAAGGGAAGTAACCATTCTTTTCTTCCCTGTGGGGTTATCTATACCCCCTGTTTTCTGCTCTATTAGAATCATCTGCATGATTGCCCTCAGGCATTGCATTACATGTATCAGCATCGGTTTATGCAGTGCAGATCTGTGCAATTATGATTGTGTAAAGGTTTATCCATGTGTGATTGCCATACCATACTATATCACACTGGGACAGGGGAGGAAAAACTGACAGATGGAACTGAATTTTCCATTATGTTAATGTGCTCCTCCATTATGTTAATGTAGATTGTGTATTATGTACTATGTACTAATTTGTACTGGATCATGTACTATGGACTAATTTTTCTGCAGAAGCCTGCCTATACTGGGGCTTAATATTTGAGTTTTTTTGTTTTTTTTTGTCCTGGTTTTCCTGATAGGAAGCTGTTATCTATCACAGTGTGATTATATGAGCACTTTGTTGTACCATGTACTAATTTGTACTGGATCATGTACTATGGACTAATTTTTCTGCAGAAGCCTACCTATATTGGGGCTTAATTTTTGATTTTTTTGTCCTGGTTTTCCTGATAGGAAGCTGTTATCTATCAGACAGTGTGATTACATGAGCATGAGTACAAAGGTACTTAATACATTCTAGTACTATTGTATGGCCATCCGTAGTGTAATTATTATTTTAATTCACTAACTATCTAGGGCAACTAGAGGGTGAGCCGACGTGGAACGGGGGCGCCCAAAACAGTTACGGCGTCATACCCTCCGTTGGTAGGTAGGAGCAAGGTCCCATAGGGTGCTATAGGGACCCCATATATTTAGCTCCTCCCCTTCATCATCTACGCCCTTTGTGTGTTCACTATTAATGGGTGTCTAAATTTTAAAATATATCAATAAAAGTTTAATATTAATTGAAATTGAGGTTTTTTGTTTTTCGTATATTGAACTCAATTGGTCCTATTGTATATGGTTTTTTCTGCTCTCCATCATCTAATCATCGTGTCTGCTCTTTTCACAAGTATGTCTGAAAACTACTCCTCTTTCCCATGATCTGACTTCCCCTATGTATGCTGCATTTGTCTGCATCTGGTATATCTGAAAACTGCTCCTTTTCCCATGATCTGACTTTCCTTGTGTATGCTGAATTTGTCTGCATCTGGTATGTCTGTAACTGACCACTCAATGACCCCCTTCTCAATTTTTTTTTATGACCCCTTGTTTACTTTACATATGCTATGCTACATCTGGGCTCAGCTTTGATTTAAGGAATCAGGAAGAGTACCAGCCCCTTCCTTCTGTAATCCACCTGAGTGCACGTCTAACATTATATATTTGGCCCATATTGTCGGCTAAGACATCTCGGCGTGTGCATGTCTAAATTTTCAGCTATAAGTGTGCCGTAATGAATTAGGCCAGAATTAGCTTTTGCTAGTACTATAAAACGCAGCTTCTTATTTGCGTAAAAAAGAGCAATAAAAATGCAGAAAAAATGCAACATGTAAACATAGCCTAAAGCGGGCTTTACAAGCTACGATTTTGCTACAGCGATCTCGTTGGGGTCACAGAATTTGTGACACACATCCGGCCGCTGTAGCGATGTCGTAGCGTGTGACTCCAAGGAGCGATTTTGGATCGTTGCAAAAACGTCCAAAATCGCTCCTCGTTGATATGGGGGTCCGCTCCCAATTATCAATACTATCGCTTTGCCGTTGTTGTTCCTCATTCCTGCGGCAGTGCACATCGCTGTGTGTGACCCCCGTAGGAACGAGGAACATCTCCTTACCTGCCTCCGGCCACAATGTGGAAGGAAGGAGATGGGCGGGATGTTTGTCCCGCTCATCTCCACCCCTCTGCTTTCATTGGGTGGCCGCTTAGTGACGTCGCTGTACGCCGAACGGACCACCGCCGGTCACAGTGACGTCGCTATGCAGGTAGGTATGTGTGACGCGGGTGCGCGATTTTGTGGGCGACGGGCAGCGATATGCCCATTTCGCACAAACAATGGGGGCAGGTCGCATGCTAGCGATATCGGTACTGATATCGTAGCATGTAAAGTCACCCTTAGAGTACAGGAAAAGTTTTGCAAAGGCAGCAAACGTTCTTTCAATGGTAAGTGATGGGTGAAATATGAAGTTTGCTATACCTGCATATACCGGTCACATATACTGTTCTAACCACACAACATAGGAAAAGAAGCAAGGTAGGGATGAAAAACTTGGACAATAAAGAAACAAGACAGAAGAATCAGTGCCTTTGAAATGTTGTGCTGGGGAAGGACGTTATCTACATCATGGATGGCAAGAACAACAAACAAATCAATTTTGGAACAAATCAAGCAAGACTTGTCACTTGAAGCAAGGATCAACAAGCTACAACTTGCCTACTTTGTACACATCATACAAAGAAAGCAATCACTGGAGAAGGACATCATGGTCAGAAGAATAGAAAGAACAAGACGAAAAGGAAGACCAGCAACCCAATGGCTTGATACAACCAAGATAATGGCAGAAAAGAACCTGGTGGATCTATCTGGACTTACACAAGATCAGTCTTCCTATAGAGCCTTCATTCATCAAGTCGCCGTGGCTGGAGATCGAACCAAAGGCCATTAAAAGAAAGTATGATAATTAGGCCTAGGACACATGGCGAGTAAAATGGTGTGAGTGGAATGCGATAAAAAAATTACATTCCACTCGGACCAATATTATTTTATGAGGCAGCTCCCTTGAGCAATTATTTTCTCAGCCATAATTGGACCGAGAAAACAGTTGCAGCATGCTGCGGGTGCAATGCGATCCTGTTCCACTCCCTCCCATGCAAGTCTATGGGGCGAGAGAAACATTGCATTGCACTCGCGTTACACCGATGTAACAGTAGCAGTGTGATTCTTGCATCTGCCGGCAACAGAGGAGAAAGGGAGATAAATCCCTCCCTCTCCTCCGCAGCGCTGGTCCCCCACTCCGCAACTGTGGTCTGATTGCACGATCAGACCACAGTCGCATGACACTCGTATGACACTCGGCTCCCGCTGTGCTGTGAGCATGTGCCGAGTGTCATGAGAGCACTCACACAAATCCGCGTGTGGCCTTAGCCTTACAGTAAGCAGTCAGAAAGTCATAGTGTAGCTAACTACTATGATGCCAATCATGTAGCCCTGTTTCTCCATGTCCTCTTTGACTCTGAGCATAACATGTAACGCAAGAATTATTGTTAACGATGGCAATTGCCCATGGTACAAATCATGAAAATTGAATTTTTAGAAGCAGGAGCCTTTGCTTATTTTTTTACTTGTACAATCTAGCAATGGTTCACACTTCCTCCTGTTATAAAAGCCACGAGCTAATGAAATATTCCAGATTACATTGATAAATTGGGAAGCATGTCAGTGAATGAATAAATATTGTATTGTAAAATACATTGGAAAGTTGCATTAAATATAGATAGGCAGTGTTGGGTATAAATAATAGAAAAGTCCATTTTCATGAGTGCCGAAGAAGATTTCTATAAAAGGAAGCACTCCTCAGATTACATTCTGATTGAAATATGTAACCTTTAAGATGTAAGCCCCTAAAATGATTAAGACTGGCGAGCAATGGCATTATTTTTTTGGACCGTGTATGTAGAGGTTGTGCCGTAAAGTCAATAAATAAGGATAATAATGAAATAGTGGTTTGAAATCCATTGGAGACTGAATTTATCTTAAATTAATTTTGCCTTGGATATTACGGCTTATAATGCTGGTTTAAAGAGCATTAGCTTGATCCTCGCTAAACAAGCAAGACACATAGAAAACACTCTATCTGATAAAGAACACAGCCAAATGCTTTGTCAGTACTGTGATTGTGTTTAAGACTCCATGGGGAATCTTAACATTGGTAAGATAACAGGATCAGTTAAAGGGAGGGGGTATCTTAAAGGGACCTGCCATTCTTTTAACATGAGAGGCTCGATTTCAACTTTACGCCTTTATAAATCTTTTGATCTCTTTTTTATGAGATGTGGCCACTCTTGGAAGGAATAAATTACATTCAGATTTCTAATGTGGACCTTCAGAATGTTGCTGCTTTACCTATACCACCATCAAGACAGAGCAGAAGGGTGAATTAAAAAAAATAAATGTCCATAAACAGGACTTTGGATAATCTCTTTAGATAATCCATTTTTCTTAAAAAAAAAGTCCCCTGATAATAATCTACACTGGGTATCCTGGTGATAAAATCTCCAGAACTTATAGGGGTTTCAGCAATTTTCCATTTGATAGGGGATAATATCCAGATTGATGGGGGTCTGACCACTTGGAAGACCACCGATCTCAATGGCTCTAAAGAACCTGTTTGAACTGTCACGATTCTGCTGTGTGGAGCATTTTGCATTTGAAAATGCTCTGCTATGTCTCTTGTGCATTTGCTGACAGGTTGTCTTTCAACACTAGGGTCCACACTGGTTTTGGGAAGTGCTTTCACAGATGCGCCTCATTCCTGGTGATTGCTCTGTCTGAACTTCGCCAGTTGTACTTCCTGTTTGCTTAGTGTTCTCTTTGCTCCTGTCTTGTGTAAGTGTTCTGATCTTGGCTTCTGACCTTTTTCTGACCACGTCTCTGTCTGCTCCCTGAACCTTATACGTTACCTCCCAGCTTCTAACCTCAGACCTCTTCCTGACCACGTCTCTGTCTGCTCCCTGAACCTTATACATTACCTCCTGGCTTATGATCCTGGCACGTCTCTCACTGCTCCCTGAACCTTATATGTTACCTCCCGGCTTATGACCCTTTTATTCATACTGATCGTAGTGTCTAGCATCACATGAACAGAGCAGTAATCGGTCATGGATACCTCTGTTCAATTCATTCTCTAAAAGTCCACTGAAGACAGCATTCAGCAATCCTATTAATGGTAAATGGAGGGTAGTTGTGCATGATTGACTACATCTCCATTTATATTCAGCTCTTCAGAGCAGTGGTTCTTGAAATCGGTGGAGGTCCCAGTGGTCAAACTCCTAGCAATGGATAGAGGGTGACTTCAATACTCAGCACAATGCTTCTGGAGCATTTGCACTGGTTAATTGGTGACATTAAGTGACCGCCTACTTGCTACCTATAAATTGTTTGGCGGCTATTTAATATCCTATTTAGACAGGCTGACCACAATTCCATGAGCACAGAAAAATTGTTAATGCAATCGATCCAATGCAAAATGCTCCCAGCACATGATCTGTTTACACATAATTATATGCTGATAACAATGATTTTTATGCAAGCTTAGTAAGTCATTTCACCCAATGAACAATCATTTTCTTCAAGTGATTGTCAGATTGTTTTGACAGGTAGATGGGAATCCTCATTTCTTATTATCAACCAACTAAATGCACTCTAAAGGTACCGTCACACTAAGCAATGCTCCAGCGATCCCACCAGCAACCTGACCTGGCAGGGATCGCTGGAGCGTCGCCAAACGGGTTGCTGGTGAGCTGTCACACAGGCAGATCTCACCAGCAACCAATGACCAGCCCCCAGCCAGCAGCGACGCGTGGAAGCGATGCTGCGCTTGGTAACTAAGGTAAATATCGGGTAACCAACCCGATATTTACCTTTGTTACCAGCGCACACCGCTTAGTGCTGGCTCCCTGCACTCCTAGCCAGAGTACACATCGGGTTAATTACCCGATGTGTAGTCTGACTATGTGTGCAGGAGCAGGGAGCCGGCACTCGCCACGTGAGAGCGGCGGACGCTGGTAACGAAAGTAAATATCGGGTAACCAAGGAAAGGGTTCCTTGGTTACCTGATATTTACATTGGTTACCAGCGTCCGCAGAAGCCGGCTGCCTGCTCACTGCACATTCAGTTGTTGCTCTCTCGCTGTCACACACAGCGATGTGTGCTTCACAGCGGGAGAGCAACAACTAAAAAATGGTCCAGGACATTCAGCAACAACCAGCGACTTCACAGCAGGGGCCAGGTTGTTGCTGGATGTCACACACATTATATGTTTTGCAGTCTGAAAGTAAATGTTTACCATCTCCACAGTGCCCTGAAAGGAAAATTAAAACGACTGTCTGGTCTAAATCTACAAATCTGCACTAAAGGCCCCATCACACACAACGAGATCGCTAACGAGATTGTTGCTGAGTCACAGTTTCTGTGACATAGCAATGATCTCGCCAGTGATCTCGTTATGTGTGACACCTACCAGCGATCAGGCCCCTGCTGTGAGATCGCTAGTCGTTGCCGAATGGTCCGGACTATTTTCTTCAAAGGCAATGATCTGCGATGCATCGCTGTGTTTGATGCCTACCAACAACCTACTAACAAGGTCCCAACGCCCGCCGAGATCGTTATACAGGTCACTCATCGTTATTGCGTCATTGGTAAGGTCTGACTGTGTGACATCTCACCAGTGACCTCCCAGCAACTTACCAGCAATCCTTATCAGGTCGTATCGTTGTCGGGATCGCTGGTAAGTCATTGTGTGTAACTGGGCCTTTACTCTGTGTCTACAGACTTATGAATCTTCACTTTGTGTGCACAGTGTGCTACAAGGATTCTCTGGTGTTAGAGCTGGGAATGGCAGTCACGTGGCCACTGGTATGCAATATGCAGACTCTAGGCCAGAATCTGACTAGCTGGGTGAAGCCTTGCTCAATACACATACATGTGACCGCCGTTCCCGACTCTAATACCGGTGAATCCTCGCAGTCACCTTATGTGTCCCTCTATGTGACTGCAGACTAGTAGATTTAGATCAGACAACCTCTTTACACATTCTGCAATTATCATGGGTATTAATTGAACGTCCATATGAAACTTAAAATCTCCAAACACATTAAACTAACGTTGGTCGAACCCATCAATATCGGCAGGCTGGGCAGATAGTCTAATGATTAAGGGAGTCTTCTAACTGCACCTGAGACATGGTGTTGGGGAAAGTGAGGAGCCAGCATGTCTGATTTTAGGCTGCTTAGTTTTTGATCTCTGTGAGATAACCATTGCCACAAGAGTCTGGCAGCTGCACCCTCCTACTACAGGAGTGCTCGGCAGAGCAAATGCTCCTGCGAATGGAGCAGTTGAGCTAGTTACCAGTTGAGCTATCGATCTAAGTATATCTGTTTTGCGGGCTATCCATTGTGTATGGAGACTTTTAGGCATGCTGGATCCTCCTGTTGGAGGGACACCCTACGAATTTCTAAAGTTGAAACATATAAATTATTATTTAAGAGTTGTTCAATATCCAAAATACTATCTATTTATGTAGGAGAAATAACTTATTTTGGAGGGAAAATGTTAAATAGCTGAACACTGGCCTTTTTCTTCTATTGATGACCATGCATAATTTTGGATTTTTTTTTAGTACATTTGGTTTTAGGAGCTCACATTTTTTTCTCGTGGTCTCATTGAAATATTTTTGCCTATTTTTTCATATGTTGGTAAAATTTTGATATTTATGTCATGATCGGAAAAATTGAATTCCAAGTACTGTGAGAATGAGAAACTATGGATTGGAGCACTATGGATCTTATCATTATAGTTTATGAGGGCATGGCCATGGTGGTCTAGGGAACCACCACCTAGAACAGTGAATCCCCTAGGCCAAGCAATGCATCTACATGGGTATGAAAATGAGCTTTCTTCCCAGAAGAACAAAGCTTTATCTGTAGTGCCAACTACTGGAAGTACAGTATCTACAATATAAGCAAGTATTGTTATGAGGGTAGTATTGACAGACCTGGGGTATCTGAGCTGGCCCTAAGATCATGGCCCCTATGCTCACTCTCTCCCCGGGGGTACTATTGAAAGTAGGCAGGCCCGGGTCCCCAACCTGTTCCTATCTCCTGTCCGAGCCCTGACTTTCCTCCCCCCCAACCCTGGGAGTGGGCCAGAAACCCAGTAACAAAACCACACAGAAAAGACACGGACAAGGGAGAACAAAATCTCATACACACTGCACTCACACCAAAGGAAGAGACAATAAGTGTACTTGGGGAATAAAGAAATAGGTAGGGAAAAATCACGAAAGGGGAACGTTCACACCACGCAACAAATCAACTGTTGTTCACCATGCACTGAGAACTAAAGAGACCGGGATCACTGATGCTATCTTCGGCAGCCTCCTACTACACTCCCCAGCCTTAACACTAGAACTACTGGACTTGTGACACCTATATAGAAATACATGGTGCAAAGTAGTCAAAATGACTACCTCAGTAGTTCTAGTGTTAAAAAGGAAGAGGTTAGCTGGAGAAGGTAATTAGCAGCCTGGCTCTAAAGGTACCTTCACCCATAACGACTTACTTGCGATCCCAAAAACGATGCGACCTGATAGGGATCGCAGGTAAGTCGCTGGAAGGTCACAGGTGAGATGTCACACAGTGAGATCTTACCAGCGATGCAGAACAATACAGATCGCAGTAGCGACCTGTATAACGATCTCAGCAGTCACTGTGATCCTGTCACACAGTGTCAAACACAGCGATGTGTCCTGCCCAGCAGGACATTGCCTTTGAAGAAAATGGCCTGGACCATTCTGCAACGACTAGAGATCTCACAGCAGGGGCCTGATCGCTGGTAGGTGTCACACATAACGAGATCGCTAACGGGATCGCTACTGCGTCACCAAACGGTGACTCAGCTGCGATCTCGCTAGCAATCTCGTTATGTGTGACGGTACCTTAAGAAGAGTTGCACACTGCTTAAAAAAAAAGGATTAAAAAAGGATTAACTCCTGCACGGCTGGGAGCAGTGAACAACTCAGCTGATGCCCAGTCGAGCTGAGCATTTAAGAAAGACCAGGCTGCATGTCAGACTCTGCAATGTGAACAGAGTTCGACGCCGTAGTAGTAATCCTCATGTGCGGAACCGGACAGCGTATGACAAGTAAGCTACACGTGCAATCAGTTGATTTTTTTTAATAAAAATTTTTAACTATACAATTTTATTAAACGTGTCTCACTTTATATTGTACTGCTCTTTACAAGCCACATATAGAGAGAGCATACATAATGCAGCCATGTTTATTTATTATTTCTATTCTTTGTAAGTCACTTTAATGTGAATAAAGCATTGACTTATTCAATAATACATGAGATTCAGTCTTCCTTATAAAAATCTAGCCTGACTTGTGTGCAGCCACCAAGACTTCTTATGTCGCCTGATTGTCTTCAAGCCCAAATTAGCTCCTTAGCAAGATCTACTCATTTGGGTTAATAAGTCTGCAGGGATTATACCATTGTGCACTAATTACAACATATCAGTGTGGGTCATATGTCCACACTTCTTCATGAGTGACTCGCTGATCCTCAGAAGACCCTGCATTACTAATTGTGTATGTATAGTGACACTGTCACCATACACCAGGGAGAGGGTCTGAGCAAAGCCTTCAAAGTCCGTGCATTGCCTGGGCATCTACTATACCTCATTACTCATTTAACTGCCTCATCAGGCTCCATCTGAAGCCCTGGGGTTACTGTTTATATAGAGCTCATTACCTTATTACCAGACACATAAAAATCTTCCATTTGTCTGTCTTGTGGTGAATCAAACTGCTCCATGGCAAATTATAGAAAAATGTCACTCTGCTTGCTATCAACACTAGTTTAAATCACCGGGGAGAATGGCCAGCTTCATTAGTCAGAATATTTAATTACTGTACACAGGGTAAGGGTACAGTGCCAAAGAGGGAAAGTTGGTTGAAAGGTGACAGAGACGCTTATTTAGAAGAGATGTAGAATGTCATGCCCATTTAAATATATTTGAGCAGGAGCATACATAGAAGTCATGGGGCCCCATAGCAGAATTTCTAATTGGGGCCCCCCACAAAAAATAAATAAATAAATAATATTCGGCTGGGTCAAAGAAGAGCATATTGTATTTCACAACTTTACAGCCCTTACTAACTATTGAAGCCCGTAGATTCCCCCTTTCATTGCAGCCAAAAAGTGTGATGGCAACAAAAGTGCCCCACAAACACTGTATGATACCACTCAGCAAATTCCTCCACAGCAACCTCCACACACACAGTATGATGATCCTACTGTACCCCCTTCAACTGCCCCAGCAATGAATGGTGACCCCAACACATTAAGATCTCCAACTGTGACCCCCACATAGCCCTCTATACAGTATAATGGCTTCTACTATCCCTCTGAATAGTATAATGGCTCCCACACAGCCCTCCGCACAGTATGACGGACCCAACACAAACTTTCAAACTGTATAATTGCTTACAGATAGTATAATGGCCCTCATATACATCTAGATAAAGTATAAAGGCTCCCTCATAGCCCTCCAAATATTAAAATGGCCCCACAAAGCCTTCTATATAGTATAATGGGCCTCACATAGTCTGCCATATAGTAATGGACCTAACATAGTCCTCCATATAGTAACACTTCCTCATAGTCCTCCATACGGTAATGGGCCCCACATAGTCTTCCATACAGAATAATGGGCCTCACATTATCCTTCATATCATCTAATGTGCCCTGTAGTCCTCCATGTACTATAATACACTCCCCATATTCCTCCATATAGCATTATGCTGCCCCACATAGTATGTTGTCCCTACATAGTATTATACAGCGCCCACATAGTGATGTGCGGCCCCACATAGCCTTGTATGGCACTCACCATGTACTGAATCAATGCATCCTCACCTCTCCTCGATCTCCCGCCACTGCTCCTCGTTCGCCCATGGCGTGCAATAGTGATGTCACCGCTGTGTTGAGTTGTCAGAGCACAGTGGGGCAATGATGAGAGGGAGCACTGCGCTCTGTCTCATCATCGATTTTCAACTGTATCGGCAACTGCAATGCCGATACATTTGAAAGAGCGATCCTAGGTGCGCTGCCACCGTCGGGCTCCACAGCTCACAGGCCCCATAGCAGTGGCGTGGCCGACCTCTGTTGGCGGTACTCCACTGTACTTGAGTTTTTTAGCCCTTCGTGTTAGAGTTGTTTGCCACTCAAAGCGAACTATTCATGTAAAAAACTGCTATTAACCTGCAGCTATGGTGTTAATCTGAAAATAGAGTTCTTACTCACCCTACTGATAGTTACTGTATGTAATAGGGATGTTAGACATCCTCATTCAGGGCCTTCTGGTGCTGTCTGTGAAAATAACCTCTGCTAGGAAAACCCTTTCTTTTTTAAGCATATGGAATCACTGCAGAGGGAATGATGAAACCTTCTGTGCTGCCCTGACCCATGGCCCCACCAAATCACCTGCTACCCCAGTTTACATCATATTCAATGATAAATTGAAAAAGGGGAATAGCCTGCCTGTATGAAGGTTCTGCAAACAAAGGTGGGGAGATGAAGACTGAGAGAGTGGCAGCACAAAGAGCAAAGGTCCCCAATCTTACTGATCCTTAGAGCCCCATTCCGATCTCAGAAATGTTTACGAGCCATATTCAGTTCCCTCTCACAGTAATGACACCCAGAGCTACAAATATCGGTATTATAACAAAGTATTTCCACAGTAATCATGCTGAGGTAGTATACCAATGTGGCGCCCTGGACAAGCCAGGGGCCACAGGTAACAACACACACACACCCCCACCCCCAGCAGTTCAACAGCAGACATCTCCAGTGAGACCTGATTTCTTCCTCGGGTTCAGACAGACACACCAGGTGGGCGGAGTCAGGCAGATGGGCACGCCCGCCGAGGAGTTTAGCTGGCCTGAGGCAGGAAACAAGTGCAGACAAGTCCAGGCAGAGGAAGAGAGAGGAGGTCTGCAGAGAGGCAGACGCAGACTGGGGCCTAGGTTGGAGCCTAGGTCCCTCGTGTAGCCAGTGAGGCAGACGGGAGTGGCCGTCTGTGGGAGCCGGGAAGACAGTCTTGGTGGAACCTTAGGTAGCCGGGACAGGGTAGTGGCCCGTCCGGTACCGAACCGGGGAGCCAGCTGGAAACCGGAGCACAGGAGGAGCGTACACGAAGGTGAAGGAAAGGACTTTAACTACCAACCTGGGGTCAGGGGAAAAACAACTGCAGCCGCCTGTGGGACCCGTCCATCCAGCCGTTTGTTTGACCAGAGACTCTGTGTGAATTACTGGCTGAGTAAGTACCACCGTGCCGTGCGGCACAGCGCTGCCCCCGCGACCCTGCACCTCACCACGCCCCGTAACCCGCCTGGCAACCATCCCTAAAACCCTCACCGGGGCCCCCCCTACCCACGGAGGGGAGAACTAACATCCAGGCTGCTCCCTGTCATCGCTCCCGGGATCCCCCTCCAGAGCAGCGGTGGTGTCACAACTTTACAACCGTGGGTGGCGTCACGGACAATCACCAAATCCCCACCATCCAATCCCCAGCCCCTTTTCACTCACGGGCGAGGAGCGCCGCTCGAGTCCCCGGGATCCGGCCCACCGCTCGAGCCACCACCGAGCAGTAGCGGCAGCCGCAGCAGCAGCGGCCGGACCCGAGCAGTGGGAGAGCGCAGCGTCCCCTCCTCCACCCGCGACACCAACATCCAGGGGTTCCCACAATACGCCCATTCAGTATTCTTGCATGTAGGACTCATATCAAACTGTCAAATCCGGAAACAAGCACCTCCTCTGACAGATAGTATCATCTTATTTGCAGTTTACCATACTTAAATTATCTCTAAACTCGCAAGGCCAGAATATGGACATCTAGATTTGTTCTTCTATATGGGACTAGTTTGGAGACCCCTGATTTAGAACATAGTGTCATTTTGAGTGAACAGTGCATCTGCCTCTGAGAGAAAGAGACAGATAACAAACAGGTTGTTTATTCAATTCATAGGGCTATCTGTGTAATGCAGGACAGGACAGGTCCTCCAACGCAAGATTCACTATTTGTATCAGCTCTTCTCTCTGTCCAGGATATGAGTATTGTTATGTGCTATAAGGGAATAACTGGAAACTGGGGCTTCTAGAATGGCCCTCATGTTAGGGGGCCCAAGCTTTCCTTCATCCTTGAAATACTTCTGATGTTGAAGAGGTCTGGACCACCAGCCTATCCCCTCGTGTCACAGCCCAAAGAGGGCTGTGACATGAGGGGTTAATCCCACACAAATAGAGAGACAAAGAAAAAATATATAGGTAAATATAGGTATAGACAATACGTGCTCAGGGGGAATAAACAACAGGGAGGAGAAAAATTAACAATGAGAATATTTCCTTAACATACCAAATAACGCAGAGAAGATCTCCAGAAACTGGAACACCACATCACAAGGACTGGTATCGCTGTAAGCTATAATCGACATTTGAGGATCAAATCCACTATCTTAAAAAGAGTGGGGAGTATCTGGGATAGAACTCTCAGAACATGTGACTCCAAAAACAACCATCAGGCTAGCAGAACTTACCTCCTACAAGACTGAACCAAAGAGAACACAGCTTAGTTGATGCCCGAGCCTGTCTGAGAAACTCAGAAACCTAACAAGAGACATTGTGTAGTGTCAGACTCTGCGGTGTGAACAGAGTCAGATGCCATCCTGACACTTGGTGAGTTTTGAGCTAAACCCCGTGTGACAAGTATTAGGAGCAAAAAGTCCCCTCCATTAACTCAAAATCACTTAATAGTGCATAGAATCGGACTGGCTACCGGAGGAACCTCCAGTAATACCAGGCCTGGCCACGGTTACCTAAACTGAACTCTGGAGCTCTCACCTGAGCTCCGGAGTGCAGCCTGGACTGAACTTGGGGTTTGCAGGACTGAACTGTAATTGCCGACTGATTTTTCGGCGATTGCGGTTCAGTTCATAGCAGTTGCGGACAGGTCGGGCTGAACTCCGAAGCTTTCACCGAGCTCTGGAGTTCAGCCTGGCCTGGCCTGTCCGATTCTGGTAGTGCAAATGAAATTGGTTTTCTGAACTTCTGCTACATGAGGCATAGACTGAACTGGGAAAGCCTTTCATTTTCCACAAAGTATTCTCACAGCTTGGCTTTAGAATGGCCACAACTGACCCAATGGTCGACAAGCTGTGATTTCCCTCCCAAAGATCCTCATGCAGTACATTACTTTAAAGGGCAAACAAGAAGTTAATATCTTAGTATATGAGGAGAAAATTGATTCCCATAGTCAAAGCTTTCCAACAATATGGAGTGTTTTTGTCCTTTGTGATGGTGATATGGCAGGAAGATAATGAGAAAAATAAAGGATTTTATCAGAGTTATGAGCTTCTCACAGAAATTTGAGTTTTGTTCCCCAGGGTCCTTTTAATCAAAACAAACATTAAGTTTTATAGCTGTTTGCTATATTAAAAGATCATTAGCTTTGCATGCTCAAAGTCGTTAATTGTTTTAACCCCCGTGGACCTGCAGGTCCTTATTAGTAATGTGTTCTTCTCTTTGCCTGTAGGGTGAAATGGGTTAAGTCTGGTCCATTTAGGTATCATTGAGCATTAACACATTGTACCCAGCATGACCTCCAGATCCCCCAGAGTTTCCTGCCATGGTATTACTCTTAAATTAGCAAAGGGAAATTCTCCTTGTTGTAGCTGGACAGAAAACAGCTGTGCTCATTAAAAAAGGAGAAATAGATAAGTGGTTGTATAATTAACACCAAGTAATTAACACAGAATTTTAATAGTACTGTAGAATTTTTCATTTACAGCAAAGCGAGACTTCTTGTATACTACACCAATTCTATCTATCCATCCATCCATCCATCCATCTATCCATCCATCCATCTATCTATCTATCTATCTATCCCTCTATCTATCTATATTATCTATCTTATCTTATCTTAGCTATATATTTATCTATCTATCTTATCTATCATCTATCTATACATCTATCTTATCTATCTATCTATCTATCTATCTATCTATCTATCTATCTATCTATCTTATCTATCTATCTATTTATCTATCTATCTACCTATTGTAAGCTGAGTCAATCAATCATTCTTCGTGGGTGTTGTGAACCCATGCAGGGCCCTTACTTAATCCATCCCCAGAGAAGAGATACATTAGTGAAATATTTACAAATATTTTCAGTTTTAATTTTTATTAAATTTAGTTAACGACCCCAACTCTTCTTAATTAAATTAAGTGAGACCATTTTAGCCACATGCTAAGAAGACCTTTTACAAGCCATTATTCACATCACAACTGCTAAATGTAACATGTAGCACAAACAAATCCCAGCTACATGCTGGATTTTCTTTCCAACCCCTTCTCAACATACAGTATGACTGATCTGTCTTGCTGCTGTTAACCAGTTAAATGACGCTGTCAATCTGAGACAGATGATAGGAGGATATGAGTAGAGATGAGCGACCCTTAAGCTCGTGGCTCAGGGTTCGGACTCAGAAAATGACGTGAAAATCCCCGTGGTGAATATCGCGCTGTGCTTTTGTCTGTCTGATGTCCCGCATTGACCCCTCTTTGGGAATTGTTTGTTAGTCTCAAATTTTATGTCAGCATTCTAAGCTGTATTGTTCATGAAGAATAAAACAACAGAAAAAAAACACCGTCCACCCACCTCCGGAAGTGTTTTGCTTTTGGCCCATAGCAAAACACTTCCGGAAGTGAGTGGGCGGTGTTTGTTTGTTTTTTTATTCTCTGTGAACAATACAGCTTAGAATGCTGACTGTAAGTCAAATTAGAAACGAAAAAACACTTCTCGCAGCACGGACAATGCAGGGCATTAGACAAGCAGAAGCACAACGCGATACTCACCAAGGGGATTTTCTCATCATTGTCCAAGCCCTAATCCCGAGCCTCGAGCTTAAAGCGGGCTTTACACGCTACGATATATCAAACGATATATCGTCAGAGTCACGTCATAAGTGACGCACATCCAGCGCTGTTTGACATATCGTAGCATGTGACAGCTATGATCGAGCAAAAATTCTCACCTTATCGTTGGTCGTTGACACGTCGCTCATTTTCTAACAATGGAATGTCCGGTTGTTCATCATACCCGGGCAGCACACATCGCACCGTGTAACACTCTGGGAACGACGAACACAGCTTACCTGCATCCCGCCGGCAATGCGGAAGGAAGGAGGTGGGCGGGATGTTTACATCCCGCTCATCTCCGCCCCTCGGCTTCGATTGTCCGGCGGCTGTGTGATGTCGCTGTGACGCCGAACATCCCTCCCCCTTCAGGAAGAGGATGTTCGCCGCCCACAGCAAGGTCGTTTGGAAGGTAAGTAGTACATGTGACGGGGGGTTACAACATTGTGAGACACGGGCATCAAAGTGTCCGTGCCGCATAAACGATGGGGCGGGTGTGATCGCAAATGCGATTGCACGATAAATTGTAACGTGTAAAGCACCCTTAAGGTTCTGATGCTAGATTCAAGAAGTCCAGAGGAAGTATGTTTGTGGTTTAAGGCCCCATCACACACAGAGATAAATCTTTGGCAGATCTGTGGTTGCAGTGAAATCATGGACATATTGTTCCATTTGTACACAGCCACAAACCTGGTACTGATTGTCCACAATTTCACTGCAACCACAGATCTGCCGCAGATTTATCTCTGTGGGTTACAGGGCCATTAGTCTCAGCGTGTTTCAAAGTTGATACAATTCTTCATCAGGAGTACCACAATATTATAAGCAATTCCTATACCCCTCACCTAGACCAGATAAGACCCTATTGCGCTTGGTGTCCCCTTCTCTTTCTAATCCGTGACAGCGGCATTTAAAGGAAATCTGTCACCAGATGTTTGCTACCCAATCTGAGAGTAGTGTGATGTAGGAAAATTGACCCTGATTCCAATGATGTGACAGTTTACTGAGGGCACCAGTTTTGACACAATTTGAGTTCTCAGGCTATGTGTCCACGTTGCTTTTTACCTGCTTCTTTGCTGCTTTTTCAACTGCAGCGTTTAATTGCAAAATAGATGTGCTCTGCTTTTCAAGCAAAGTCTATGGGAATTTGGGTTTCTTGTGCCCACTATGCAGTTCAAACTGCTGCCTTTTTGTGGCTGAACTTTGGACAAAAACTCAGCTTTGCAGTGCAAAACCCAAATGGCAAAAACAATTGACATGTCAATTGTTTTTGCCATTTGCGTTTTGAACTGCAAAGCAGAGTTTTTGACCAAATTTCTGCTAGAAAAAGGCAGCAGTTTGAACTGCATAGTGGGCACAAGAAACCCAAATTCCCATAGACTTTGCTTGAAAAGCAGAGCACATCTATTTTGCCATTAAACGCTGCAGTTGAAAAAGCAGCAAAAAAGCAGGTAAAAAGCAACGTGGACACATAGCCTCAGATAGAGCATGAATTAGAGATCAAAAAATTAACGCACCCACTCCACATCTCTCTGTATACACTGTCTATTGAGTTTGAGCTTCTAATCAAAGGAGGAGGCATGTTTGGATGACTAAGGGGTGCTTCACACACAGCGAGATCGCTGCCGAGATCGCTGCTGAGTCACGTTTTTTGTGACACAGCAGTGACCTCATTAGCGATCTCGCTGTGTGTGACACTGAGCAGCGATCTGGCCCCTGCTGCGAGATCGCTGTTTGTTACACACAGCCCTGGTTCGTTTTCTTCAAAGGCGCTCTCCCACTGACACACAGATCGCTGTGTGTGACAGCGAGAGAGCGACGAAATGAAGCGAGCAGGGAGCAGGAGCCGACATCTGGCAGCTGCGGTAAGCTGTAACCAAGATAAACATCGGGTAACCAAGGTGGTTACCCGATATTTACCTTAGTTACCAGCCTCCGCAGCTCTCACGCTGCCTGTGCTGCCGGCTCCGGCTCTCTGCACATGTAGCTGCATTACACATCGGGTTAATTAACCCGATGTGTACTGTAGGTAGGAGAGCAAGGAGCCAGCGCTAAGCAGTGTGCGCGGCTCCCTGCTCTCTGCACATGTAGCTGCATTACACATCGGGTTAATTAACCCGATGTGTACTGTAGCTAGGAGAGCAAAGCTAAGCGGTGTGCGCTGGTAACTAATGTAAACATTGGGTAACCATACCCGATGTTTACCTTAGTTACCAGTGTCCGCAGCTTCCAGACGCCGGCTCCGTGCAAGCGTCGCTTGCACGTCGCTGCTGGCTGGGGGCTGGTCACTGGTCACTGGTGAAATCTGCCTGTTTGACAGCTCACCAGCGACCATGTAGCGATGCAGCAGCGATCCTGACCAGGTCAGATCGCTGGTCGGATCGCTGCTGCATCGCTAAAGTGTGAAGGTACCCTTAAGCTAGTGTCACACACAGCGACAACGTCAACGACGTCGCTGCTACGTCACCATTTTCTGTGATGTTGCAGCGACGTCCCGTCGCTGTCGCTGTGTGTGACATCCAACAACGACCTGGCCCCTGCTGTGAGGTTGCCGGTCGTTGCTGAATGTCCAGCTTCATTTTTTGGTCGTCACTCTCCCGCTGTGACACACACATCGCTGTGTGTGACAGCGAGAGAGCGATGAAATGAAGCGAGCAGGGAGCAGGAGCCGGCGTCTGGCAGCTGCGGTAAGCTGTAACCAGCGTAAACATCGGGTAACCAAGGTGGTTACCCGATATTTACCTTCGTTACCAGCCTCCGCCGCTCTTGCTGCCAGCGCCGGCTCCTGCTCTGTGCACATGTGGCTGCAGTACACATCGGGTTAATTAACCCGATGTGTACTGTAGCAAGGAGAGCAGGGAGCCAGCGCTAAGCAGTGTGTGCGGCTCCCTGCTCTCTGCACTGTGACATGTAGCTGCAGCACACATCGGGTTAATTAACCCGATGTGTACTGTACCTAGGAGAGCAAGGAGCCAGCGCTAAGCGCGGCTCCCTGCTCTCTGCACATGTAGCACAGCGACGTTATGATCGCTGCTTCTGCTGTGTTTGACAGCTAAGCAGCGATCATAACAGCTTACAAGGTCGCTGTTACGTCACAGAAAATGGTGACGTAACAGCGACGTCATTGTCGTTGTCGCTTAGTGTGAACCCAGCTTTAGTCTGAGTCAGCCAGTCCTAACAGTGATAATCTCCTAGTGATAAAACCTTCACTGTAAGTAAACAGCAGCACACAATGTACTAAATGACACATCACTGAAATATATGTTTAAGCCTCTATCTACTGCTGCCTTCAGATTGCATAGCAAAAACTTGCTGACCGTATATTACATAAGCATTTGGATGATCACAGGTCCATATCCCCTAAGGAGACTAAAAAAAATTATATATTTTAATATAGAAGAAATAGAAAAAATATATAAATTCAAGTCACCACTCTTTTCACCAGAGGAAAAATACAAATAATGAAATACACTTGTTCTCGCTGTGCCCATAAAAAATGTGTCCATCAAAATGTACAATTAATTAACTCAATCGGTAAATATCTTACTGAGAAAAAAAAAATCAATATGCCAAAATTGCTCAGTTTTTGGTCATCGATCCTTCACAAAAAGTGCGATAATAAGCAATTAAAACATCATATCTACCCCAAAATGGTATTAGTAAAAATGCCATCTTACTATGTAAACAAGCCTTCTCACAGAGACATTTGCTGAAAAAATTAAAACATTAACATTATATATATATAGTATTCTCTTGTGTCGTGATTTTTCAAGTCTTTTAATGTTTTCATTTTTTCAGCAAATGTCTCTGTGTGAAGGCTTGTTTACATGGTAAGATGACATATATATATATATATATATATATATATATATATATATGTAGAACAAGCTGAAAACACTGTCTTGGGACCGTGAAGAAGGAGGCTGTGTCCGCCGAAACGCGTAGTCCATACTGCATATACCTTGCACTTAACAACTTGTCAAGAGCTCTGGAATTTTTTATTCTTAGATAATAAAGTCAGAGAAAAAAAAAAAAAAAAACTTTTGTTGCCCTTTGGAGTCATTCTGCCTTGCTGGATCCTTTTTACATTTTTTACAAATGTCTGAACTTTTTCCACTCTTGGATATTAACCTAATTTTTTTAAATTCTGACCAGTGTCACTTTATGAGGTAATCCCTCTGGAACTCTTGAACGGATTCCCGTAATTCTAAGACTATTTTTTCTTGGCATATTGTATTTCATCAGGGGTAGGGGTCCGCAGCAATGACGTCAGAACTTCACCCGAGTTCACTGTCATCGCGCGGCTCTATCTCTGTGTCGTGGCCTGATTTGTGGTCACAAGTGATTGCACCGCTGCAGGGAACCCGAGTGATATCATTACTGATAGCGCGACTCACTTCAGTTGCTGCATGGAGCTCACAGAGAGCGCTTGTGCTCTATGACCACTCGCTGTCAGCTTCCGATGTAGCAGAGCTGAAAGCGTCGTGGGACCTCGTGTTGATTATGTCGGACCTGCAGGGGTGTTTGGGGATTAATAAAGTGGTGAAATAGGTTTTTTTGCCATTTAGCTCAAATAAAAAAATTTTTGGTCGTATATGTTTATTTTCTGTAACTTACAGATTAATCATGGGGGGGTGTCTCATAGACACCTGCCATGATTAACCTAGGACTTAGTGGTAGCTATGAGCTTCCAATTAACTCCTTATTACCCCGATTGCCACCGCTCCATGGCAATTCGGGAAGAGCCGGGTAAGGCCCTGGGACTGTCGTATCTAATGGGTGCGGCAATTCCGGGCGGCTGCTGGCTGATATTTTTAGGCTGGGGGCAGCTTAAAACCGATAGGTCTCCCCAGTCTGAGAATACCAGCCCCCAGCTGTGTGACTTTATCTTGGCTGGGTATCAATTGGGGGGACTGCACATCGTTTTTTTTAAATTATTTATTTATTTATTTTACTGTACATTATAGACTCGCCCACTGGCGGCTGTGATTGGCTGCAGTGAGACAGCTGTCACTCAGTGTGGGGGCTTGTCTGACTGCAACTAATCATAGGCGCAGGTGGGCAGGGGAAGCAGTGAATATGAGATGGCCTAATGAGTGGCCGGCAGAAGCAGGAGAGGACGCAGGAGCAGTGTGACAGCCGTGCAGCGCCGGTGATCGGTGAGTATGATGGAAGGAGAGGAAGAGACCGAACGACAGAGAGAGAGAGAGGGAGATAGAAAGACCTGCATTTTTGTTGACAAGAACGCAACCAAAATGCAACCAAAATGCAGTGCAAACGCACAGCTAAACATTTTGGTTGCATTTTGACACATCTCATTCATTTCAATGGGTGGAAAATGCAACCAAAATGCACTGAAGAAGTGACATGCAGCTTTTTTTTACACAACAATTTTGACAAATATTTGACAAATAAAACGCTGCCTAAAAAAAAGCAACATGCGCATAGAATTTTCTGACTTCTCATAGACTTTGCTGGGGAAGCACAACACATGCATTTTGTCAATGACAGTGTAGTTTAAAACACCACCAAAATGCAGGAAAAAAGCCAACGTGTGCACATGACCTGAAACACATAATGTTTATTGTTATGAAGTCAGAAGGGTTAAAATTTTATCAACAATGTCTAATTTTTGCAACAAAATTTACAAAACCATATTTGAAGTGACTGAGAGGCCTAGGTGACAGAAAATACCCAAAAGTGACACTATTCTACAAATTGAACCCCTCAAACTGCTCAAAAACATCCAAGAAGTTTGTTAATCCCTCAGGTTCTTCACAGGAACTAAAGCAATTTGGTAGGAAAAAAAAAATGAAAAATTAGCTTTTTCCCACAATTTAGTCCCAAAGTTTGCTTTTTTTACAAGGGTAACAGGAAAAAGTGCACCATTCAGTTTGTTGTGCAATTTCATCTGAGTTCAGCGATACCCCATATGTGGTGGAAAACTATTATTTGGGTGCACGGCAAGGCTCGAAAGGGAAGGAGCACCATTTGACTTTTGGAAAGCAAAATTTGCTAAGATCGATAGTGGACACAATTTTTCGTTGCAGAGCCCCTTAATGGGTCTAAAATGTGGATATTCCAAACAAATTACCCCATTTTGGAAACTGAACACCTCAATGAATTTATCTAGATGTGTGCTGAGCACTTTGAACCCCTAGGTGCTTAATAGAATTTTATAACTTAGAATGTTAGAAGCAAAACAGTAACAGTGCAGTGAAATTACAAGAATATGTATAACTAATCATATGGTAAATAGTTGCAAGTCACATTTATGTAAGGTCTCCGACACACATCCGTGCCGCCGGTACGTGTTTGCCAGTTTTTGCACGTACCGGCGGCACGAAGACACGTTCAGCAATGCTACCCTATTGTAGCAGGCCCACACACGTAAAACCACACGGAACGTGTGTCCGTGTGCGTTTGTACGTGTGTGCGTTTTTATACATGCTGACATGTCCACGTTTTCTCCGGCAGCACGGGTGTCACACGGCCCGCACCCGTACTACACGGGTGTAGTGTGGATGCGGTCCTGTGTGACACGCGCCGGAGAAAACACACGTGTCAGTGAAAAAAAAAAATAACCTTTACTCACCTTCTCCAGCCCTCCTGTCTCTGCCGCTGCTGCCACTTTCTGCCGACCACCGCTCATTATGCTCATTTAATATTCACTTCACTGCGCCCGGCAGCAGCGGGGAGACGTCAGGGCTGGAGACCGAAGATTAGCACCACGGACAGCAGCGCGGACCACGTGAGTTTGCAAATTACTGGTGTGGAGACACGGGGCTCAGTGGGTGCTCTCGTCCACTAAAACCCGCCGCCTTTAGAAAGACAGCGTGGCTCAGGGCTCATCCCAACTGAACGCCGGCTTCCTTAACCGTGGGCGTAACACTACTCACACAACACAGGGTGAGGGAACGACAATAATTAGACTTTATTGGATCCCCAAACAATTAACGGCACATAACACATAACCAGCAAAACACACAAATGTAACAGGCAACAGAGTCTCACCCTTCCGCTGGCTCACCAGGGATTTAAAATGTCCATGACTCACAGGATACAGGGCTACTTACTCCAATACAGCAGCACCCCGCTTTTGGCGGGCACCCACCGTGACTGGAATAATGCCAGATTTAGGAAGCTGTGTGAGGTCTGCAAAGTCTGTAACAGGTGACTGAACTGTCCCAACCTGAGTGTCCTCCTTAGGTAGTCCTGGTATGATGATACAATCCTGGCAGCCGGGGTCGAAATCCCTAGGCTGTGGATATGGTCTCCAACTGGAACCGGAGCCCCTAGATTGAAGCCATAAGATATCCTGATCCTCTAGTCAGCTCCAAAGAGCTTAGACTGGATCCATCAGCATCCATCAACCTTCATCCCCTGGTGGCTTAAAGAAGTCCCTTTTATAGCCATAACCTTCCCTTAGGATACACTGCGTCCTCATCAATTGGTTGGACAAGATTGCTTCTCCCATTGGATGAATTTCAAGCTGCATGGATAATGTTCATTTAAATGATGTGCATAGAAAGACTCAGTATATCTACATGGAGTCGGCAAGTCACCGACTAGACAATGGCTACTAAGGTAATTACATTATCAATACACAACTACAATACAATGGTTACTGGAAAAGTCTGGAGAGCAATAGCTAAGCAAACATGACTTAGCACACATAAGAACAATAGTCTGGCTGAATGTTAAGAAACTTTAACCCATGAGAGGCATTGGGTGTCCATGTCTTCACAACCGGTTCTACATGTGCTATCGCGGATAGCACACGGAGAACACACGTGGCCAGCACGTACCTGAGACACGTACTTACCACACGCAACACACAGGGTAAATACGTGTCACGCGGCACGTGTGTGTTTTTAACGGAAGTGTGTTTCAGGCCTATGAGATAGCCAAAATGATTGTCTATAAATGGTGGTAGTCTCCCATTCAAAGCTGTAGTGGATGTGTGATATGGAGCCTGAAAGAAAAAGAAGTCAAAACATTGCTACCCTTTTGCTCGTTAGGGTATGTTTCTTATTGTCAGGTCTCCATCTATCTTTGCATACTTATCCTATCTTGGTTTGTGCTACATAGTTCCTCAGGAGGTGAGTAAAACAACTCAGCAGCCATTTAGGCATATAGGTCCAAGTTTTGGGTTTCTAGTTGTGCTGTTGGGGACTTTATACTGTAGTCTATGTAGAAACCATTAGGGTATTGTGCAGCTAGGGATGCAAGTTTGTACAGGAACCAGTAGGGTGTAGGTGCAGCTGCAATTTGATAAGCTGTATTCCCCTTTAATCCCTATTGGAATACCTATTGGAATAGCATATAAAAATTATAAATGGCAGATTGTCTTTTAACCTGTCTGTGATGATAATAAGATGATTAATGTATCATGACACCCTTTATGTTTTACGGAAGTGATGTAAACCAGGATGTCCGCTCTGGTACTTGTAGTGTCACATTCTTAGGGCACTCCAGGGACAAGGTTTATTTATAGCTAGAGAGGGTCCAGCTATCCACATATTTCTGCCTATAAGTGTTTCCTATATGTCAAGATGGAGACTGGATGTTTGGGACATGGTCAGTGTGTGGAGGTTTGTGACACCTTCAGTAGGAACCTCAGAAAGAGGGCTTGTGTGTACTGACCGGAGTCAGAGAGTTTAGAGATACATAATTCCACTGGAATATTCCTGTAAAGAAGGTGTATCTGAACCTGTGCAAGTGACACGCCCAGCTCCAAGGCCGAGGGGTACTCGGTACTGGGCCGGACTAGTCCAGTGATGTCACGGTGGAATGACCCAGTTCCGTGACCCTGGTGGTGTCTTTCAATAATAAAGGGATGATGATTATGATGATGGGAGTTGTAGTTAAAAGTAAAGGTTTGTGATGCCCCCTGTGGTACTGCGGCTATGTGGGCCGCCGCTGCGCTGTGTATTCCCCGGGGTAGATGATGATGGCATAGTTGAGGTGTTCTTGCTCCCCACAGGTGGAGCAGGACCCCAAGGGGCAACATTGGAGAGTCTATTTTTGGGCAACTGGTGGGCTTCAGGGTGCAGGGCCAGGAATGTGGACAATAATGGACAAGGACTGCAGTTTCGTTACCTTTCACTTTACTTGGTAACCGGTGAGAAAGTCCTGTGAGACTGTTACGGGTTGTGATGATGGTGGTCTGAATAGCCTGGAAGCAGTCGGTGAAGCCTCCCTGGCTAGGTGGGTGTGAGGCCTACCCGCTACGCTCTTTCCTGTTTTTCAGGGCCCCCGCTGCGTTAGCTAGGCTGAGGCCCTCTCCTCTGTTACTTGTGATAATTCTCTCACCCATATGGCAGGCTGCGCAGGCCGCAGCAGCTACCACTTTGCTGACAGCGGCTCTAGGTCCCAAATCTGTGGCTTTGCCTTCAGGTGGTCTGTGTGGGCCAAGAGACTTGTAATTAGAGATGAGTGAGGTTTGAGGTTCAAGGTTCGCCAATTTCATGTTCAAGTGATTTTGGGGGGGTATTCGAGCTCGAACTCGAACTTGAGCTTTTTGCTAAAAGCTCGACAGTTTGAGTTAGGTTCGAAAACGGTTCGATCAACAAAAATATTGCTTTTCACAGTAAGGCTATGTGCACACGTTGCTATCTGCATGCATCCTGCATCCCAAGCACAATCCCTCTCTTTTTCCTACTCACCGATCATGGGCGCCTCGCTGCATGGCTGTCAGAAATCTGCGACGTCTTTTCCTCTTTAGAAAATGGCTGCCGCTTCATTATTTAATCAGGTATTCTGTGCTTTCCCCGCCCACTGGCGCCCATGATTTGGTTGCAGTCAGACACGCCCCCACGATGAGTGACAGCAGTCTCACTGGAACAAATCACAGCCGCCGGCAGGCAGGTCTATATCGTGCAGTAAAATAAATAAATAAATAATAAATGAGGTTCCCCCCATATTTTATACCAGCCAGGATAAAGCCACACGGCTGGAGGCTCGTATTGTCAGGATGGGGAGCGCCACATTATGGGGAGCCCATCACCCTAACAATATCACCCAGCAGCCACCCGGAATTGCCACATCCATTACATGTGACAGTCCCGGGACTCTACCCAGCTCATCCCGAATTGCCCTGGTGCGGTGGCAATCGCGGTAATAATGAGTTTAATCATGCCAGGCATCTCCCCAAGATACCTTCCATGATTAAACTGAAAGTGAAAGTAAATAAACACACACAGCGAAAAATCCTTTATTTGGAATAAAAGACAAAAAAACACCCTCTTTTGCCAGTTTATTAATCCCCAAATACACATCCAGGTCCGTCGTAATCCACACGACACTGTCAGCTCTGTTACATGAAGATGCAGCAGCACCGTAGAACATGATTGCACTGTGTCCTCTCCACGTAGCAATGAATCGCGCTGTCACTAGAGACTTCACTCTGCCTATCTTTATTATTAGAGGCAGAGAGAGGGGAGCCAGCACGATCTGAAAATGGCATGCATCATATAAAAAGTGCAAATTCACAGATTTATTCCAGTTGTACTGTAATATAAATGAGATTTTTAGCAAATAATTGATCAATTCTTTGAGCCACCCCTGCCAACGTCATGCAAATCTCAATAGGGGGGTCCTACTCTATATTCTGTATTTCATGTGCCATGCGGCCTCCTAGATAAAGTTAAAAGCAGAACCATAATGGAGCACACATACCTGTAACCTGTATATAACCGCTTCTATGTTGCAAAAGAGGCAATTGTGGATAGAGGCCAGCCCAGGTCCCAGCATGTGGAGCAAGCTCTACACATACCAGGACTATATCAGAACTGACCCTCCCAGTGCCAGACAGCAACCATTGATAAAGGCGGACCAGATCCAAGTATGGTGCTTAATTAGCAATGCCTGTGGACAGTTGGAA
The DNA here is from genome assembly GCF_048569485.1 of Anomaloglossus baeobatrachus. NCBI lineage: Eukaryota > Metazoa > Chordata > Amphibia > Anura > Aromobatidae > Anomaloglossus > Anomaloglossus baeobatrachus. The sequence goes on along the minus strand of NC_134356.1, from coordinate 603,172,851 downwards.
TAAATCTGTGAATTTTCACTTTTTATATGATTCATGCCAATTTCAGATCATGCTGGCTCCCTTTTTTTCTTCATTATTAGAGGCAGTAGCTCAGTGGATAGAGCGCTCGCTTAAGAAGCATAACTTTACGAGTTCTAGCCCCGCTCCCGGTAAAGAATTTGATTTTTTTTATTTTTAATTTTAAATAATATTTATTATATATTTATAATTATACTTTAATTTAACAATGCACTGAGGGGAGGAGCCGGACATCAGCTGTGAGCCGCGGGACACACCTCTAAAATCGGAGCAGTTCACGGAATGAGACTGCATTGCTCTCTCCTCTCTTTCTTCTCTCTCTCTCTCGCTCTGTCTCTCTCCCTCTCTCTTTGTTTCTCTCTTTTTCTCTCTCTCTTTCTCTCTCTTTCTCCTCTCTCTCTCTTTTTCTCTCTCTCTCCCTCTCTCTCTTCTCTCTCTCTCCTCTCTCTCCTCCCTCTCTTTCCTCTCTCTCTCTTTTTTTCTCTCTCTCTCTTTCTCTCTCTCTCTTTCTCTCTCTCTCTTTTTCTCAGTCTCTCTTTTTCTTTCTCTCTCTCTCCTCTCTCCCCTCTCTCTTCTCTCTCCTCTCTCTCCTCTTCTCTCTCTTCTCTCTCCTCTCTCTCTTCTCTCCTTTCTCTCCTCTCTCTTTCTCTCTCTTTTCTCTCTTTCTTTTTTTCTCTCTTCTCTCTCTTTCTTTCTTTTTCTTTCTCTGTCTTTTTCTCAGTCTCTCTTTTTCTCTTTCTCTCTCTCTCTCGCTCGCTCTCTCTCCTCTCTTCTCTTCTCTCTTCTCCCTCTCTTCTCTCTCTCTCCTCTCTCTCTCCTCTCTCTCTTCTCTCTCTCTTCTCTCTCTCTCCTCTCTCCTCTCTCTCTTCTCTCTCTTCTCTCTCTCTTCTCTCCTCTTCTCTCTCTCCTCTCTCTTTTCTCTCTCTTTTCTCTATCTTCTCTCTCTCTTCTTTCTCTCTCTCTTTCTCAGACCTGGTGATGATTAGCTGATGCGGTCACCTGACGGAATCAGCTGACACTATAAGTCGAGCGGTGTGGCTTTTTACCGCCCGGCCGGCTAAACTATCTGCTGATGCTGTCGGACAGGAGTCTGCACTGAAGTGTGTAGTTTGTTTGTTTTTTTTGCACTGATGCATTAGCTGATTGTATAAAAGCCGTTTATACAATCAGCTGCTGTGTAATGTGACTCAGGCCCTTGAACCTGACACATCATCTGATCGCTTTGCCTTCCAGCAAACCGATCAGATGATATTGGATCCGGATTGGACGGCGCGGGACCCTTGACCCAGGATTACTGCGAAAGGGGGGTTCTTTATTTCAATAAAGATGGAGTCACTAATTGTATTGTGTTTTATTTTTAAACAAAAATATTTTTCTTTGCGTTGTGTTTTTTTTATCTGTACTAGAAATTCATGGTGGCCATGTCTAATATTATCGTGACACCATGCATTTCGGGCTTAGGGCCAGTTGATAATATACAGCTAGCCCTAACCCTATTATTACCCAGTGAGCCACCCGTCACCAGGGCAGCTGGAAGAGTTGGATACAGCGCCAGAAGATGGCGCTTCTATCAAAGCACCATTTTCTGGGGCGGCTGCGGACTGCAATTCGCAGCACGGGTGCCCAGAAAGCTTGGGCACCCTGAGCTGCAGATTCCAATCCCCAGCTGCCTAGTTGTACCTGGCTGGACATAAAAATTGGGCAAAGCCCACGTCATATTTTTTTTTTTAATTATTTCATGAAATTCATGAAATAATTAAAAAAAAGGGCTTCCCTATATTTTTGCTTCCCAGCCGGGTACAAATAGGCAGCTGGGGGTTGGGGGCAGCCCGTAGCTGTCTGCTGTACCTGGCTAGCATACAAATAAATGGCAAAGCCCACATATTTTGGGGGGGCAAAAAACTCCTGCATACAGTCCTGGATGGAGTATGCTGAGCCTTGTAGTTCTCCAGCTGCTGTCTGTATGGAGGAGAGCAGACAGCAGCTGCAGAATAACAAGGCTCAGCATGCTCCATTCACTAGTGTATGCAGAAGAGCAGACAGCAGCTGCAGAACTACAAGGTTTTTGCCCACCAAAAAAATGACGTGGGCTTCGCCATATTTTTGTATGCTAGCCAGGTCCAGCAGGCAGATACGGCTGCCCCCAACCCCCAGCTGCCTATTTGTAACCGGCTGGGAACCAAAAATATAGGGAAGCTCTTTTTTTTTTAAAATTATTTCATGAATTTCATGAAATAATTAAAAAAAATCGACATCAGCTTCGCCCCATTTTTGTGTCCAGCCAGGTACAACTAGGCAGCTGGGGATTGGAATCAACAGTACAGGTTAGCCCGAGCTTTCTGGGCCCCTCTGCTGCAAATTGCAGTCTGCAGCCGCCCCAGAAAATGGTGCTTTCATAGAAGCGCCATCATCTGGCGCTGTATCCAACTCTTTCAGCTGCCCTGGTGATGGGTGACTTGCTGGGTAATAATGAGTTAATACTAGCTTTGTTTTACCGACTGGAAACTGGAGCACACAGGGGGGTACTCAGACCCTGAAACGAGGTCCCGAATCCACTGGACTGAGTTAATTTACTGATTGTGGTCTGGACTATAGGTCTTTTCCCACCCAAATCCCGACTGAAGACAACAGCCCACCGAGGGGGATAGAAAGCCACAGCACAGGCAGAGAGATCCCATGGGCCAGCGTCTGCAGGCAAATGGGCTTTCCCGACATACATACAGCCAAGGAGCGGACTCCCGTCGCTGAAGCGCAGGTAGTCTACACATACACCACACAGTGCAGGAGAAATGCAAAGACCACCGAACCGGGTGGGGGACGAGACGCAGCCGGTTGCGGGCACCGACCACCATCAACTTTGTTTACCAGAGACTTGTGTGTGTCAATAACAGTGAGTACAACAGTGCCATCCGGCCGCGCACCGCCCTGCACTGCCCAGCTCTCCCCAACGGGTCCTGAGGCCATCATCCCTGCCCACGGAGGGGTTAACATCTTGCTGCATAACCATCTCCCCCGGTTGCCCCGTAACTGCAGCGGTGGTGTCTACGCCTTCACCACATCCCGTGGTTGGCGTCACAAACTCAAACACGGATCCGGCCGTACACCTACCTTCCACCCCCCTATGTAGTGCCAGCATCCTTTCAGAGCGAAGTAACCCCGGTTCAAGATGCGCTCGAGCCACCCACCAACGAGCCCGGATCCGAACGGCTCGGCTGCAGCCGAGTGTGGGGCAGTGCAATAGCAGTGGTGGGAGGGGACTGGCAGCTGTAGGTGCCATGAGGTGTGAAGATATCATAACAATGCATTGCCTTGTATGTCTGGGGAAATAGGTCCTACAGTGGAAGGAACTGCTTTCATAAAAGACCCAATTACACATTGAACTATGGTAAAAATTCTAAGTTGTCCAAGCATTATGAAATGGAATCCTAAAGAAAGGATGGATTAAGTTACTGGCTCTAGCTAAGCTGAGCTTTCTAACTGAGGACGGTCATAGGAAATTGTGCCGAAAGAGAGAACCAAAGAGGCACTGGAAGAAGAAGCCATGTTAGATCTGCAAAGTAAGGATCTAGAACTGGCAACTCTTCTGTGAGCATGATGCCCAAGGGCCCATACAGTAGACTGTATAGTGTGCTTGATGACCCAGTGTCACACCAGACAGTAAATTCAAGTATGGGTGAATTTGACTACCACATAGGAGTCAATCTGAGAAAGGTGCTTAACCAAGAGTGGAGCTCAAAGGCGACAGAGAAGACTCTCTGAGTTGGTAGAGAAAGATACCATCCCCAACAGCTTTAAGCAGAGGGGGGAGGTATATAACATGGCTGCCAGAATGTACCACAGACTTGATATAAACCTAGATGTTAGCTCTGGTACTTGCAGTGCCTTGAGTTTTGTTAGGGTTTTCTGGGGACAGGTTTTTTCGGTAGTCTTAGAAATGGGTGAGTCTGGCTATCCACATACTTCCCTCTGCTGTTGAGTGTGCCTTATTTAATAAGATGGAGACTGTGATAAGATGGTCAGTGGGTGGAGGTTTGTAACACCTCCAGAAACAACCTCAGAGAGAGTGGTTCTGTTTACTGACTGAGATAGGTGAATCGAGAGGGAGATACCTCCACTAAGATACTCCTTTGGAGAAGGAGTATCTGATCCTGTGTGGGCATACTGCAAGATAAAAAAACTGTATACCGTATTTGGGTTCTGTGAAGCGAAAGGAAGGCTAGTGAGTGTGGTTTATGTGCAGTATAATAAACAGGCTGACCTTTTTTAAGTAAGAAGTGGCCCTCTCATTAGCTTGTGGAGCAAGTAGAGTGAGTAACCCCATCACACTACTGAGAATGATCTCTACAGAATATGAAATGCCACTGTGTCGCCCAGGGATATGGCATACTCGGTCCCGGGTGGTGTATAAGTGTGGAATGTCACTTTGGTGGCCGTTGCCCGGTTCCGTGCCCTGGGTGCTTTTTAAAAGGGCTATATTTACATGGGATAATAAAAGAAAGTTTATCCTGGACGCCACTTGCGGTTTGCGGCTATGTTGAAGGAGCTGCCGCTGCACAGTTCTCACTACTGGGGCTGGTGTTAGTGTTAGCCTAGATGTTAGGCCCTCCACAAGCAGGGCCGGGGCCCAGAGTGTAGTTGATGTAGAAGGATGTTGAAAGAAGGTAGGCCACACAAGGGGTTGCAGTGTACCTGGTTCCTTTACTCACAGTAAGCTAGGAACTGATCACCTGAGGCCGTCTGGTCTCAACCGCAGGTCCCCGTAGTCCCAGTGCTGGTTTAGTGACCTGGTGGCTTCTTTCCCCTGCTCCTGTCTTTGGTTGGTGGGTCTCCATGGCTTGGAGCGGCTTGGGGTCTCCTCCTGGTAGTCTCTTACAGTAGTCAATATGACGGTAGCGTGAACCCTGTGGGGTCAGAGTCTCTGGTCCTCTACCCTGGTTTTCCCTTTGCTACTGTGTCCCGAACTTCAAGGTCAGTGAGGTCCTTGATGGTCCCCTCACTATGTAGATTTTATCAGGTCTGTCTGGCAGGTCTGTCTGGAGCGTTTTCCTGACCTAGGATTCTGTACCCCGTTGGTGCGTGATTCTGGGAGTACTCCACCGTACTCCACCAGCAACCAACCGCCTGGGCCCTCAGGTCACTGTTACACTCTTGACAGTCCTTCCTCTCTCTCTGTCACTGACTCACTCACTGACTGACTGTCCACTGTCTGCCCCCCCACCTGGTTGTCTATTGAACTAGATTGACTCCACCTCTAGGCGGCCACCCATTGGTCCAACCCTAGCCTGGTACCAGTCTATGGGGAAATTGGGGAAAAACAGGGATTATCTGGAGTGTTTGGTTGTTACCGGCACTGGTCTTCTGGGTCCCTAGGGGGAAGGCCCTGCATCCTGGTGGGGATGCAGTACCTAGTAGCTCCCTGATGGCTTCAGGGGCACTACACCAACTTAATTTTAGGCTGTTACCAGAGTACAATCTTAATGACTCCAGTATTTGTTTTTTAGTACTGATAATGATATGTAAAGTATTGATGAGCAAGTATGCTCAGCAATGCTCGGTACTCAATCATGCATCAGGGTGCTCAGAACACTTTGTGCTTGATATAGTACCGCGGGTGATCGAGCTCTATGCTTGAGTCCCCATTCTGTAACCTGCTCTGACACAACTCCCAGCCACTACAGTCTCATCATCTGTGTGCAGCAGGCAGAAGATATCACCCCGCAACCTCTGTTCTGTTTTCCCAGCCACCACTGTCCTTGTCATCCAGATGCACATTGCATTACCCGTCAACTTCCTTTCTATGTGAGTTGCTCCAATGTTCCCCCTGGCCAAAGTAACCATGCGGTTAGTTACTCTCGAGTCTGACAAATCTTTCTCACATGCACATGGAACGGAGATTGCCGGGCGATGACAGCTGCTCCCAGATGATATGGACTGTGGTGGCTGGGAAGACAGCATGGATGTTTCCGGGCAATGTCTGCTTCCTGGAGACCTTGGTGGCTGGGGACAGAGTCATAACAGGTAACAGAATGGGGACTTGGGAAAAATATGCTTGAGTCACCCATTGTGCTCGGTACTCGAGTTGAGCATTTCCGAGTGTACTACATGTTCGATTCGAATACTGAGCACCCGAGCACTTTTGGAGAAGGACTTGGGGATTCTGGTTACAAGTAGAGATGAGCCACCCCCCTAGTGTTCAAGTTCAGTTCGGTTCATCGAACGGCGGGTGTGTTCGTCGACTGTTCGATGAACGTTTATTGAACACTTTCAAACACCTTCGAACACCATTGAAAACAATGGCAGGCAAACACAAACACATACAAACATGCACAAACACGAACGCACACACACATATTATGCTCACCTTACCTTCCGTTCCAGCGCCGGCCTCCTGGGACTTGCAGTTCGTTGGTACAAGATGTGTATTGGGTGCCAGCTCACTGCCTTTGAGTAGCATCTGACAGAGGAAGTTCCTCCCTTGTCGCGATGGTTACCTGATACACATCCTGTAGCGGCAAACTACGTTTATTGGGTAACCATCGTGATGAGGGAGGAACTTCCTCTGTCAGACGCTACTCAAAGGCAGCAAGCGGCTCCTGCCTTTGACGTCAGCACGCTGGTAACGGAAGCTCTGGGGCATCGGTCACATGGTTACCCAATACACATCCTGTACCAGCGAACTGCAAGTCCCAGGAGGCCGGCGATGGAACGGAAGGTAAGGTGAGCATAATATGTGTGTGCGCGTGTATGTTTGTGTATGTTTGTGTGTGTTTGTGTGAGTTTGTGTGTGTTTGTGGTGTATTTTTGCATGTGTGAAATGGCACAATAGGGGACCAGGATAGGACATTTAACAAGTTGTGGAACGAATTGTCTGCATTGCAATGATTTCCTATGGGAAATCTTCCTTTGCTGAACGAGTAACTTGGTTAACAAGCACACTCCCAGAACGGATTGTTCTCATTAACCAAGGTTCCACTGTATTAACATTGAATGACAGTATTACTGTAAAAAGCTAGTTACACTTTTGGTGATCGAACCATTATCGAACATAGCCTTGAACTGTTGGACTTGAAGCTAAGAGTTCGCGTTCATCGAACGACTCGAACATCGCCTAAAAGAGGTTGAATTTGAGATTGGCGAACAGTTTGATTCGAACACCGCTCATCTCTACTTACAAGTATGCTGAGCAGCAGCACTCAATGTCAGGCAGCAGCTGCAAAATCAAACAAGATTTTAGGATGTATAAAAAGAGAGATTAGATCCCGTGATCACAACGTATTGTTACCCCTCTATAAATCACTTGTAAGGCCACATCTGGAATATGGGATCCAGTTTTGAGCTCCACATTTTAAAAAGGACATTCAAAAATTAGAGTCAGTTCAAAGGCGGCTAACTAGACTATTACAAGGAATGGAAAGCCTCCCATATGATGACAGGTTGAAAAAGTTAGATATGTTTAGCTTAGAAAAAAGACGTCTCAGAGGAGATCTCATTTATATGTATAAATACATGTGTGGTCAATATAAAGGACTGGCACATGACTTATTCCTTCGAAAGACAATACTAAGGACCAGGGGGCACTCACTGCAAGTGGAAGAAAAGCGATTCTGGCAGCTAAATAGGAAAGGGTTCTTTACAGTTAGAGCAGTCAGACTGTGGAATGCCCTACCACAAGAGGTAGTAATGCCGGATACTATAACAGCTTTTAAAAAAGGGCTGGATGATTTCCTCAGTACACAAAACATTGTTGGTTATAAATGACTTAATGACAAAATGTATAATTGATGGAGGAAGGTTGAATTAGATGGACGTAGTTCTTTTTCAACCTTTGTAACTATGTAACTATGTAATTTAATATTGACAGTAGTGATCTCTAATGAAAACACACTTTTGTGATACTTGATTGTAATTTTACCATTCTTCATGATTGGTGAATGCATGTGTCGGTATAATAAGGAGCCCATTCTTAGTTGTCCTCTTGTCCCAACCGTTGAGTTTGTCCTAGTCAAGTTGAAAGAAGCTAAAAATAACTTGATGAAAGACTGTGTACTGCTGTAACGCCAATGTTTCAGACAATGAAGCTGTGGGATTAAGCAGGCAGTTCATAATATATTTGCCATCACTACACCTTTCCTACGTTATTAAAATGTTCAGCAGCTAAGAGACTTGATGTGCATTATCCATTCATTGTGCACAATTTCCCGCAGCCCAGAATCGTCCTGGGCTGATGCAGATGTCAAACAGCAGGATTGATTTTCTGTTTATGCATTTTCGGTTCACTTCTTGAAAGATAATTCAGGTCGAGGGAGAGGTACAGGAAAACATTGACAAAAATATAAGAAGGCTTAAGCTTTAGAGGAGATGTCAGCTTTTAAAAAGAAGCACATAATGTCAGCTCAATTATAAAAGGGACATCCAAGTTGGAAACAGAAGGGCTGGTAGTTATATATAGAAGCGTTTCATGAGAGGCGGCAAAAATCAATATAATGTATTGAATTATAACATATTTGCAGAACTACCATAAAGTCTACTGCGAGAAAAAAGAGTTTCTTCTAGAAATTAAAATTTTCAGAACTTTTTTACTTGTTATTATAACTAATCACTGAAGCCTGAAATTAAACTTTTGGTTTAGTAAATGGATTAAAACTTTATAATTAGTGGATCAGTTTAATTAGAACAAAATATGTAGCGAAGCATAGAGGGTCTAATAATTTATATCACGGTTCAGGGGCCAACATATGCTCGTTTGACCTATGTGAAAATCCAAAAAGTTGATGGAACTTCCAAATTAGAAAATGCTTCAGGTTAAAGGTATATACCCATATATAAAAAATTAAGTATCAAATAGAATATGGCTACACAATTTAGATTTTTATTTTATCACTTTTTTAATGGGTCATAAATACTTCCAAATAATGACTTAAATTTGTATTAATTTTACTAACCAAAAAAAATGTGAATATACCTGTTACCGGGTTTCCTGTGATTAAATGACTGGTAGCTCAATGTAATGTTCCTCTCACAGAGGAGTGAGAGATGCAGAAATCAGGCAGTACAATAGGTGGCACTGGGGATATCTGGAGACTGAGGGAAGTCAGGCAGGCCGAGGTCAGAACCGAGAGGGCACAAAGAGACACAGGGAGCAGACAGGCGAGAGATCAGACAAGTCGGGTGGCAGGAGAGTAAGTATAAACACAAGGGGCAGGCAGAAGAGTAGTCAGGGAAGAAAGCTTGGGTTAGGAGCCAGACGGGAATGGAGAAGTCAGAGTGGCATAGACAGAAGCAAGTCAGGGGTTAGTCCAGTGTTGAGTACCAAGATCACTCACTATAACCAGGAGACAGTCGCTTACTGCAACTTAGCCAGAAAATACGATTGGTGCTGCTCCGGGCATGAACTCACCCAGATAAAGGAGAGCAACCGCCTGGAAGCGATGCATGTGAGTAAGCCCCTTCCACAGCTGGCGAAACAACCCCGTTCAGGGAACGACCCATGAAAGGGGAGAGAATAACATGTGACCACACACAGGAGAACCTAGCAGAAGGTCCCGTTGCAGGAGTTACATCGCAAGTCAAGGCCATGACGCACACTAGGTCTTGTATAATTAGGTTCTTAAAGATCCATTCCATTCTCCTATCATATTCAGGTATTTAAAAATGATATTTATTCACTACTACTGCATGGTAGACTGCGCTGTGCAGCCTGATTGCTGTGTACCCATAAAAAATGGCCCTTTCTGTGAGCTACGTAACCAAGCCTCATTCAAGGCAGAGGGGTTGCATTAGCAAGCTCAAAGTAGGGGCTGAGGTTGGTCGGTACACATCTATAAGACCGATTAGCACTGAGTGCAAAGCAGGAAGGCAGTGAGTAAAAATAATTTTTAGGCAGATATGCTCGAAAACCAGACTGAAAAAGTGATTAATAGACGTTAAAAAAGCACTTCCATTCAAAGATTTTTTTTCATTAAATCTGTGTATATGTGCATGTAGTGTAGTGTGAGTGTGTACTCACATACCGCTGCTCTTTTTGCAACCCAGTTGAATTCTGCTCTTCGTTTTCTCATTGACCTCCCTTCTTTGCAGGCTTTACAGGTCAAATTGTGCCCTGCATGACCCAGAAGTGGCTTTTCCATTATAAGTGAATGGCTGATAAGAACGAGGCTCAGCACAAGACTTCCAGCTCACACACAGAGCATAGAGTGAGGCGGAGAGTCCGAATTGTGATGATATCACAGAGAAGAGGAGCAGAATAGAGAAGGATCCCTGAAAAGTGGTAAGTGAGTATTTTAGTACACTAAAGGGAACTTTAAACGCTGCGATATTGGTACCGATATTGCTAGCGAGCGTACCTGCCCCCGTCGGTTGTGCGACACGGGCAAATCGCTGCCCGTGGCGTACAACATCGCTAACACCCGTTACACGGACTTACCTTCCCTGCGACGTCGCTCTGGCCGGCGTTCTGCTTCCTTTCTAAGAGGGCGGTTTGTGCAGCGTCACAGCGACGTCACACGACAGCCGTCCAATAGCAGAGGAGGGGCGGAAATGAGCGGCCGGAACATGCCACCCACCTCCTTCCTTCCTCATTGCTGTTGGACGCAGGTAAGGAGATGTTCGTCGTCGTCGTTCCTGCGGTGTCACACATAGTGATGTGTGCTGCCGCAGTAACGACGAACAACATCGAACCTGCAGCAGCAATGATATTAAGGAAATGAACAACGTGTCAACGAGCAACAATTTTTCACGTTTTTGCGCTCGTTGATCGTCGCTCATTGGTGTCACATGCTGCGATGTCGCTAACGGCGCTGGATGTGCGTCACTAATGACGTGACCCCAACGATATATCGTTAGTGATGTCGCAGCGTTGAAAGCACCCTTAACACTACACACAATACACAAATATATACATTTAATGAAAAATATTATTCATGCAAGGTCTTCTTTAAAAAGAATGAAAATATATAGGTATTACAATGTAAAACAAATAGCTGGGTTCATGTTCAGGTGTTTGAGCTTCTTTTAATGCTTTCTGTTTGCAATGATGACGTGACCATTATTTGGCCAGGCTCTTCTTGGATAGCACTCATTATTTTATACATATAAGCAAATAAAATACGGTAGTCAAATAAAATGACTGTGAAGACACTATGAAAGACCCTTCAGGAAACAACCACCTGAATTTCCCTTAAGCGTTTTCTGCTTCTTAAAAACAATGAAAAGGAAAAGAAGAATAGTAACCAATCGTAAAGCCCAATTAGAAAGCTTATTTGATAAAAAAAATTTAATTTTTATTGAGGATCAAGGGGTTACATAGATTTACAAAAGCAGATATATAAATTGGTTAGGTAACATGAAATATGTATCACAGGACATATGGTCTTATATAAAGTGAATTTCCAATGTGTTAAATAAATGCATAAATAAGTCACAATGGTATAACAGTAGAAACTACAACTTGGGTGTGATAACAAAAACACAAAAAAATAAGGTATCTGTCACACCCGGGTTACCAGAAGAGGAGGAAGTGGTCCACTGGACCAAGGTACCGTTCACTGACCTTGAGGAGCGGACCTGGGTGACCAACGAGTCTTCATTACTATCACCAGAGGTGGCAGCAAGTACACATACTGGTAAATGTCTGCACGGAGGCAGCCTCAGGGAATCCGGATACCTCAGCAGCTGGTGTCACAGGACAAAGACCAAGAACCAAGACACATGAGTAGAGTTGAGCGCGGTTTGTGGTTCGTGGTTCTCCAGTTCATGGTTCGAGTGATTTTGGGGGGTGTTCTAGATAGAACTAGAACTCAAGCTTTTTGCTAAAAGTTTGGCAGCTCGAGCTACGTTCGAGAACGGTTCTATCACTATAAATGTGGCTTTTCACAGTAAGGCTATGTGCACATGTTGCTATATGCATGTGTCCTGCGTCCCCAGCACAATCCCTTTCTCTTTCCTACTCACCGATCACGGGCGTCTCGCTCCCCGGCTGTCACAAATCTGCGGCTTCTTTTCCTCTTTAGAAAATGGCTGCCGCTTCATTAGTAACTTAGTTATTTCATGCTTTCCCCGCCCACCGTTGCTTATGATTGGTTGCAGTCAGACACGGCCCCAAGCTGAGTGACAGCTGTCTCACTGCAACCAATCACAGTCGCCGGTGGGCGGCTCTATATCGTGCATTAAAATAAATAAATTAAAAAAAAAAATGCGGTTTCCCTCTTTGATACCAGCCAGGATAAAGCCGCACGGCTGGAGACTGGTATTGTCAGGACGGAGAGCGCCACGGTATGGGGAGCCCACCACCCTAACAATATGACCCTGCAGCCACCCAGAATTGCCGCATCCATTAGGTGCAACAGTCCTGCGGTACTCTACCTGGCTCATCCCGAATTGCCCTGGTGTGGTGGCAATTGGGGTAATAATGAGTTTAATCATGGCAAGCGTCTCCCCGAGATACCTTCCATGATTAAACTGTAAGTGAAAGTAAAGAAACACACACACCGAAAAATCCTTTATTTGGAATAAAAGACAAAAAACAACCCTGGTTCCCCCCTTTATTAATCCCAAAAATACTCCTCCAGGTCCAAAGTAATCCACATGACAAGGTCAGCTCTGCTCTCTCGGGATGTCTTGGCTCCGTAGCAATGAAGTGACTCATGCAGTTAGCAGAGACGTCAGTCAGAAAACCAGGCTTCAAGATTAGAAAATCTGCCTATCTCTTTCGTAAGAAGCAATAGATTAGTGGATAAAGCGCCCGCCTAAGAAGCATAACGTTGGTAGTTGTTGTCCCAGTAAAGAATTTTTTTTTTTTTATTTATAATTTCAAATTATAATTATTATCTATTTATAAAGTGAAAGTAAATAAACACACACCTTGAAAAATCCTAATTTTGGAATAAAAGACAAAAAAAACCCAGTTTCACCATTTTATTAAAATCCTCCAATACCCATCCAGGTCCGACGTAATCCACACGACACTGTCATCTCTGCTACAGAACACGAGTGCTCTGCATGAGCTTCACATAGCAATGAAGTGAATCATGTGGTCAGCCGAGACTTCAGCAATCCAGACTTCAAGACTACCAAATGTGCCTATAATACAAATTAGAAGCATAGAGTGCTCACCTAGGGAGCATAAGGTCGCGAGTTCAAGACATGGTAAATTTATTATTTTTTTTTTTTTTATTTTTAATTTTAAATTATAGTTATAATATATTTATAAATATAATTTAATTATGCACTGAGGGGAGGAGCCGTACATCAGCTGTGAGCTCTCCCTCTCTCTCTCTCTATCTCACTCTCCTTTCTCTCTCCTTTCTCTCCTTTCTTTCTCTCATTTCTCTCTCTCTACTTTCCCTCTCTCCTATCTCTCTCTCTTTTCTTTCTTTCCTTTCTCTCTCCCCTTTCTTTCTCTACTTTCTCTTCTTTCTCCTCTTTCTCTTCTCTCTCTTCTTTCTCTCTTTCTCTCTTTCTCTCTCTCTCTTCCTTCTCTCTTTCTCTTCTTTCTCTCTCCTTTTTTTCTCTCTCTCCTTTCTCTCTCCTTTCTTTCTCGCTCTCTCTTATCTCTCTCCTTTCTCTCCTTTCTCTCTCTCTTTCTCTCTCCTTCTTTCTCTCTCTCTCTCCTTTGTCTCTCTCCTATCTCTCTCCTTTCTTTCTCTCCATTCTCTCTCTCTTTTCTTTCTCTCCTTTCTCTCTCTCCTTTCTTTCTCTCCTTTCTTTCTCTCCTGTCTTTCTCTCCTTTCTCTCTCTCCTTTCTTTCTCTCCTTTCTCTCTCTCTTTCTCTCTCTCTCTCCTTTCTTTCTCTCCTTTCCCTCTCTTTTTTCTTTCTCTTCTTTCTCTACTTTCTCTTCTTTCTCCTCTTTTGCTTCTTTCTCTCTTCTTTCTCTCTTCTCTCTCTATCTTCTTTCTCTCTCTCTCTCTTTCTCAGACCTGGTGATGTTCAGCTGATGCGGTCACCTGACGGAATCAGCTGACACTATAAGCGGAGCAGTGAGGCCGGATTTTTACCGCTTGGCCGGCTAAACTATCAGCTGATGCTGTCAGACAGGAGTCTGCACTGAAGTGTGTATTTTGTTTGTTTTTTTTTTTTGCACTGATGCATCAGCTGATTGTATAAAAGCCGTTTATACAATCAGCTGCTGTGTCATGTGATTCAGGCCCTTGAACCTGACACATCATCTGATCACTTTGCCTTCCAGCAAACGGATCAGATGATATTAGATATGGATTGGACGGCGCGGAACCCTTGACCCAGGATTACTGCGGAGAGGGGGTTCTTTATTTCAATAAAGATGGAGTCACTAATTGTGTTGTGTTTTATTGATAATAAAAATATTTTTCTGTGTCTTGTGGTTCTTTTTATTGGTACTAGAAATTCATGGTGGCCATGTCTAATATTGGTGTGCCACCATGAATTTCGGGCTTAGGGCCAGTTGATAATATACAGCTAGCCCTAACCCCATTATTACCCAGCAAGCTACCATCACCAGGGCTGTTGGAAGAGTTGGATACAGCGCCAGATGATGGTGCTTCTATGAAAGTGCCCTTTTCTGGGGCGGCTGTGGACTGCAATTAGAAGCAGAGGGGCCCAGAAAGCTCAGTCCAACCTGTGCTGTGGATTCCAATCCCCAGCTGCCTAGTTGTACCTGGCTGGACACAAAAATATGGCGAAGCCCACGTCATTTGTTTTTTAATTATTTCATGAAATTCATGAAATAATAAAAAAAGGGCTTCCCTATATTTTTGGTTCCCAGCCGGGTACAAATAGGTAGCTGGGGGTTGGGGGCAGCTCGTAGGTGCCTGCTGTACCTGGCTAGCATACAAAAATATAGCAAAGCCCACGTCATTTGTTTTTGAATTATTTCATGAAATTCATGAAATATTTAATAAAAAAAAGAGCTTCCCTATATTTTTGGTTCCCAGCCGGGTATAAATAGGCAGTTGGGGGTTGGGGGCGGCCCATAGCTGCCTACTGTACCTGGCTAGCATACAGAAATATGGCGAAGCCCAAATAATTTTGGGGGGGGGCAAAAAGTCCTGCATACAGTCCTGGATGGAGTATGCTGAGCCTTGTAGTTCTGCAGCTGCTGTCTGTCTGTATGGAGGAGAGCAGACAGCAGCTGCAGAACTACAAGGCTCAGCATGCTCCATTCACTAGTGTATGCAGGAGAGAAGACAGCAGCTGCAGAACTACAAGGCTCAGCATATTCCATCCAGGACTGTATGCAGGAGTTTTTTGCCCACCAAAAAAATGACGTGGGCTTTGCCATATTTTTGTATGCTAGCCAGGTACAGCAGGCAGCTACGGGGTGCCCCCAACCCCCAGCTGCCTATTTGTACCCGGCTGAGAACTAAAAATATAGGGAAGCCCGTTTTTTTTTAATTATTTCACTTATTTCATGAAATAGTTAAAAAACAAATGATGTGGGCTTTGCCATATTTTTGTGTCCAGCCAGGTACAATTAGGCAGCTGGGGATTGGAATCCGCAGCACAGGTTAGCCCGAGGTTTCTGGGCGCCTCTGCTGTGAATTGCAATCCGCAGCAGCCCAAAAAAATGGCACATTCATAGAAGCGCTATCATCTGGTGCTGTATCCAACTCTTCCAACAGCCCTGGTGACGGTGGCTTGCGGGGTAATAAGGGTTAATACTGGATTTGTTTTACTAGCTATTATTAAGCCAGAGAGTCTTAATGTCAGGCAAGTTTTACCTGGCCATTAAGAATCTCCAATAAAGGGTTAAAAAAAGACACCACACAGAGAAAAAATACTTTAATAGAAATAAATACACAGACACATTAGAGACTCCTTGTTTATTACTCCCTGTCAGCCCTCCACGATCCTGCTCTTCTGTCTTCTTTTCCTTCAACACATGCAGCTCTGCTCCATCAGCAGCGCTGCATAGGAATTAGGCGGTGCTATTCCCCGTGCAGTGTTCTCACTCCGTGAGTGAGAAGGAGCTGCTGCTTGTGAGCGGTGACGTCACCACTGACAGGCGCGTTGCTATAGCAACAGTGATCTCCGTTATTGACCGGATGTGGCAGCCGGTTTATAACGGAGCGGGAAAGCAGACCAGGAACCCGACCGCGTGCCAGAGCATGTGCCCGGTACACGGCGATACACAAACGATCACCGTGTACTGGAGAGATGCACTCGCAGGTCCTACATGACACGTCATAGTCATGTGACCAGTCTGTAGCCAATTAGATAACAGACACGTGACTGGTCACATGGCTATTTTGATGTCACAATAGGTCCTGTCATCACTTCTGGCAGTGCTGGTTACCGGGTGGACGCAGCGATCATCGGATGGAATAGCGACAGGAGACAGAGTGCAGGACGGATCGTGGGGACCGGTAACTGTTATGGCAATGTTTATTAACTGTATGTGTACATTTATAATGTGTTTTTATGGGTTTGTGATTGCCTCCCATTGTTTCCTATGGGGTTCGAGCAGTTCACCGAACTGGTTCGCCGAACCGAACTCGAACGAGACCTCCGTTCGGCGAACCAAGCTCGAGCCGAACCACGACCGGTTCGCTCATCTCTACACATGAGGCAGAGGCTTGTGTGGTCGGAGACAGGCTGGAGGTCAAAAGCAAGTGGAAGATGCTTGCAGGAACTGGAGGCAGACAAACAGACACAGACGGGAACACTGACACTACTAGAGGACGCAAAGACAAAGTCACAAACGTTTACGGAGTGTGGGTAGCACGGAGGACCTGACAATTAACACGGGCAGACTGGCTACAGAGACATGTTGAACAGGCACCTCCCAATAAGAAAGGATGTGATAAATACCCAGTACCTGAAGAGGTCATAGGAGGGACATTCGGGTCGGGTGATGCTGGCCCTTTAAGAATAGGGGTTAGAGCAGGGCCATGTCTTAGTTCGCATGCGTGGGCCTCGGGAACCAGACATCAGATCAGGAAGCACGGAGAAAGAGGTGGCCAGAGCAGAACATCGGCGCTTAGGGGCAAGGGACAGCAGGGATGCTGAAAGGAGAGTGAAGGAAAATTGGGAGTCATGGGACCGGGAAAGAGGCATGGAGACTGGACCGGTGAGCAAGGGGTGATGGCAGCGCTCCTGGATTGGGGGTGCTGATTAGAGTTGAGCGCGGTTCGAGGTTCTCCAGTTCGCGGCTTGAGTGATTTTGGGGGCTGTTCTAGATCAAACTAGAACTCGAGCTTTTTGCTAAAGCTCGATAGTTCTAGATACGTTTGAGAACGGTTCTAGCAGCAAACAGACCAGACTAATTCCTAGCTGACTTTCCGCTGTAATAGTGTAAGTCACTCTGTGACTCACACTATTATGAAATTTCAGTGTATAGTGTGCGGGAACAGCGCATTCAGATCACTGCTGTTTGGATAATGGTGATCACCTTTTTTTTTTTTTCCAGCATGTCAGCCAATCCCAGACACACACACAGCTAAGTGGACTTTTAGCCAGAGAAGCAACGGCATGTGTGATAGGATGTCCATGTCACATGTCCCTGCATTATAAAAACGGACATTTTCCTCCAGCACGCCATTATCTGCCTTCTGCGTCTTGGTGTCAGTCACCGCTGGCGTAGCTCCTGTCTCCGATACTGCTGTGTACGCTCTATACACAGCGCTATACAGAATAGGAATAGAAGTTTCTTTCAGCCCTTGTAAGGGCTAATACCGGCAGGGTCAGAGCCATAGGTGACAGTCAGGTACGTGAAAACAGATTTTAACAGCTACACAAGATGACAGCGTCTGTGTAGCTAAGGTCAGGGATTTCCTCGCTGCATTTCCCCATTAGGAGGGATAGAAAGGGAGGCTTCCTTTCCTCTACCCAGACCCACAACCCTGCCACTGTACCCTCCTGCCCTTTGCACACTCAAACTCATTGTTACTAAGCCATTATACCAGCAAACACTGAGGAAACTTAGTGGCATCCTAAACGTGGCTGTTGGACTTCATTATTTTCCCACTAGTGCAAAGATATTTGCAGCACGTCTGCCTGAATTGCACACTCAAACTCATTGTTACTAAGCCATTATACTAGCAAACACTGAGGAAACTTAGTGGCATCCTAAAAGTTGCTGTTGGACTTCATTATTGTCCCACTGGTGCAAAGCTATTTCTAGCACCTCTGCATGACACCCTCCTGCTCTGTTTTTAATAAGCTATAATAATAGCAAAAAATGCTGCCATTTAGTGGCATACAAGAAGTGGCTGTTGGACTTCCATTAGTGTCCCACTATTGCAAATCTATTTCCAGCACCTCTGCATTGCACACTCAGACTCATTGTTACTAAGCCATTATACTAGCAAACACTGAGGAAACTTAGTGGCATCCTAAAAGTGGCTGTTGGACTTCCATTAGTGTCCCACTGGTGCAATTCTATTTGCAGCACCTCTGCATGACACCCTCATGCACATTTTGCTACGCTAATTTTATAGCAAACTCAGGGAATTCCTTGCTGCATTTGATCATTCGGAGGGATAGAAAGTGAGGCTTCCTTTACTGTCCTCTGGTACCCACAGAGCACGGCCACTGTACCCACCTGTCCACTTTTGCCACGCTATTTAATTTGCCCAAAGAGCTGACTCTTTTTCTGCCTTCCTAAAATTGTCTGTAATACTAAGTTAGTGTTCCTTTGCTGCCAAGCAAGGTACAACACATGTGCATTCTACACTCCTTTCCATTTCTGGAATGCAATTATTAACTGCAGGTAGTCCAGCCAATCTGTGACGAAGGTGCAGGCGTGGATATAATGTAGCCTGCATCCAATGTTGGTTTTCTCGATGTCTGACAGCTCAACAATACCATCTGTTTCCACTTCCAAAACAAGTGATGACCTGCCAATCACACTCCCTGTTGCGTGTAAAGTGGTGGAAGTTCAGTGTGAAAAACCATGTGAGACTGCTGTCCCCACAGTCACAGAGGATGAAGAGCACGCAGATGCACTTGATGGGGCAGGCGGTAGTTGCACAGGCACGCTAGGCAGCATTGTAGCACAGTGAAATTCACATTGCGACTTATGCTTCATTTTAAGTTGTGTACAGGGTGGGCTCCCCAGTATGCAGCAAAACCAGGCAACAGGAAAAGGACTCTAGTCAGTTGGGTTGATAAATGACTGTTTAACTTTACCAAAACAAACAATAAGAACCATGCATACAATTTAAATAATTGAACAATCTATTCTGTTGCCTACTACCTGCTAATCCCTCTGCGTAGCAGTAATTGTGTGTTTGTGCGTGTGTGTGTGTGTGTGTGTGTGCAAACACGACTTACCAGTGGCACATCACAAGAGCTTCCCAGTTATCTACCTAAACATAGACAAAACACATTACCCCCCCTGAATACCCTTGTTAGCTGAAGCCTCACAGATAAGGCAGATGATAACAGTGTGAATACAAACCACACAGCTCTGCAACACAGTCATGGAAATCTTGAAAATCAACAGTCAATGCAAACATGTGTCGCTGTCCCTCTATGATTTAAACTGTATGTGACAATTTGACAGTGCAGAGGCAGCAAGTCTTATTGTCTATAAATAGTCGGCCTACCCAGAACAGATATGTGTTTTGCTAATAAAACAAAGTGTTGCGTGCCCGCATTATTTTCTGGGCACAGCCTACCGTACCCGGGTACTGTGATGTCCAGTTGCCATAAATACAGACTTTACGCTCCTCTCACGGTAAGCAGTATAGACAGCACCGTAAGAATGTTGGTCTGTGGCACAGGATGCTGCTCACTGGCGTTATGGTACTCCTCACCAAACTCCAAAATGACCCCCCTCACAATTGAACGAAGTGTTTCCGCGGTGGCTCCTTGCTGTAACACACACCTTTAGCTTTTCCTTCTGTTCATAGACAGCATCTCCAAGTCCACACCCGAAGAGCAATTTCTCCTCCACGTCTAAGTGTGGAGAGGCAGCTAGTGCGCATGCATGTGCCGATTTACCCCAGCCGCAGCCTAACTACAGTGTTTCGCCTAGTGAGTATGCTCAGCCTGACTGTGCCATTCCTGAGGCTAAGTCTTCATTTCGGAATACAGCGCATGCTCCCACACAGTGCGAAAAGCCTCTTTGCACAGGTACTTGCATTCCGTGCCGGGTCTAAGTCTTGCTTTGTGCCTAGACACCATGCTAAAGCTTATAGTCTTTTTTCAGAGACTGTATTTCATGCTACTGAGCATGCTCAGGCACTTACTGCATCAGAGACTAGGTCCGGTAATGAACTCTTTGGCCCTGCCCCTGATGTGGGGGGCCCATATAGACCACAGGGCATCAGGTGTCCTGACGATGTGGCCAGGCCACTCCCAAATGGCTTGCAGAGGCCCGCCCCTATGACTTGTCACCTCATTATTGATGGTCAGACGATGACTGGTGAGGTGTTTGTGTCGTGGCAGCCATGAGGTCATTATTGAAGTTGCGGTTCCAAATAGGACGCTAGTTATGCCACTCATGACGTGTCACTCTGCTTTTGTCTCCAGGAGGTGCATTGTGGTCCACCCTGGTTTGGGGCGGACCCAGGTTATAAAACGGGCTGGAGCCAACAAGGAGGTGCGCAGTCTTCTATTATGCTCCAAAAGAGCACACCTCCATGTGTTGAACCCATTGCGGCTTTGGCCAGAGGTAGGGTGGGATAGGGCGTCGATGCAGGCGACCACCACAGTTGGTAACGCAGAACGGTTAAGACCAGCTCCTTTCCTACAAGTCCTGCCTGTGCAGCCCAGTGGCATTAACAGGCCTGCTGCTGCTGATGCGCCTGCTGTTCACAGGTGTGGCCCCAATGCACACGGTCAGCGTACTGAATGGCCCCTGTGATGTTAACAGGGAGTTCCTGGGCTGGGTGGGCGTGTGGACCCTGTGACGCTAACAGGGCTCCCAGTCTCCAGATCCGAGTGGCGTCTAACTCGGTTCAGGCTACTATTAGTTTCATAGCCACACAGCTCTGTGTCCTCCACCTAACCTTCCAGTTGCCAACCTCTCCTTTTCCATCTGGGAGCACGGTGGACACTGACTTCCGATGGGGATATATACCTTTCTCTTTCTTTTCTTATTAATTTTTGTTATATAGCGGTAACATAGTATATACCACCTTATCCAAATCTGCCAGTCCCACCGTAACAGATGGTGTTTCTTCAGCAAATATTACTTTTGCTTAACCACCAAACCCACGGACAAAAACTTTTTTCCCCTTTCCAACACACCTGTTCCCCTTTCGACCAGCATCTGTCCTTTTTCAACTCATTTTGTATATGACCAAAAGTGCAACTCTGCAGGGACACCGTACTCAATGCCATCTCAGCACAGCAGCCAGCCCTCGGTCCCTCAGATGTGGACAAGTAAAAGACCATTTCCTCCTATCCATGACAAAGCGTTGAGATTCACTCTGTGCAGCACTGGTGTTTAGTGGAAAAGCAGATCTAAGATTGCGTACCACCTTCTGCAGATACTCCTGTATACCTGCGTCCCTTTCTATGGCAGGAATTATTTCGCCAAATTTTGTCTTGTACCGGGGATCTAACAGTGTGGCAACCCAGTAGTTAGCATTACTTCGAATTCGTACAATCCGAGGGTCATGTTGTAGGTACTGCAGCAAGAAGGCGCTCATGTGTCTTGTGCATCCAGGAGGACCAAGTCCTTGGTGTGTTGGTGGCAGAGAGGTGAGAATCGTGCCTCCTTCCTCTGCCCTCTCCCCCCAACCTCGCACAACCGGAATGTGAGCAAGCGCTCACTCATCTGCTGAGTCTTCCATGCCCATCGCCAGTTCATCCTCCATTTCTTCATGGGCTCCTTTACCTTCCTCAACACTTTTTGCTGATACTTCCTCCCCTTCCTCTTGTCCCAACACCTGACTCTGAATAATGCTTACAGTTTGCTCCATCATGTAGATGACCAGAATAGTCACGCTAAGAATGGCATTGCCAGTGCTAAACATCTTCGTCGACATTTGTAAACTGTGTAGAAGGGTGCATAGGTCCTTGATCTGACACCACTCCAGCAGCGTGATCTGCACCACCTCTGGATCAAGTTAGGCCAGGCTATATGTCATAACGTATTGCAGCAGGGTTCGGCGGTGCTGCCACAAACGCTGCAACATGTGCAGATACAAATTCCTGCGTGACGGCACATCGCATTTCAGGCCTTTAACCACCAGACCTACAGACTTCTAGAGCGACAAAAGTTGTTGAGCTGCTGTATGCGAACGATGGAAGTGAGCACATAGCGAGCGTACCCGCTGCACAAGGCCATGTAGGCCGGGATGGTGTTTTAAAAATTGCTAAAGAATTAGATTCAACACGTGAGCCACACAAGGCACGTGTGTCACATTGTCACGGCGAAGGGCCGCACCCATGTTTGCATCATTGTCACACTCGGCCTTCCCTGGCTGCTGGTTGAGTGGAGACAACCATTGATGAAACTTGGTCTCCAGAGCTAACCGTCCACAACTTCTCAGCGGTGTGACTCACATTTCCCATACATTTCAAAGTAAACATTTGAACGCATGATGGCATTGAGCTCTGCTGCCAGCATAGTAAAGAGGAGGTGTGTGGTTTTCCTTGTGCGCAGTTACAAGGAAGGGTGCCCTGACCACACAGGGTTTGGGCCGAGGTGAAGGACCCACACGAGGTTGAGGAGGCAGAAGGAGTGTATTAACTTCTACATACAGAGGAAGGATTGATACAACTCGTGGGGAAAGCGAGACTTGTACAGCAGACCCTTCTCCATCTCTCCCCATAGTAACCCATTGCCCAGTCAGCGACATGTAACGCCCCTGTCCATGCTTACTGGGCCAAGTATCTGTGGTGAAATGCACCCTGTCACACAGTTTCTCAAAGAAGCGGTGATGTTTGGTGCGACATGCTGGTGTAGCGCATGTACGCCTTTGTTGGAGAAGGAGTGGCGCCTAGGCATCGGCTCTTGGGGCACTGCAATGGGCATAAGGTCTCGAAAATCCTCGGTTAAAAAGGTTGGAAAGGAAGCATTTTGGTAGCCAACAGTTTGCAGATGCTGAAAGTCAAGCTCTAAGCCATGTCATGCCCTTCTAAAAGCATGTAAAACACAGCAAGGGGACTCCAAAGTCTCCCTCGTTTCCACTAATTGGGCCACACACACCCCACTTGTCTGGCATCAGTTGACCCCATTTTCAAGATGAAAAAGATCCTGTGCATGAAGCACTCTCAAAAATATGCGTGCCTTTCACCTCCCCTGGCTGAGCCAGGGGAAGAAAAGTCCTCTGAGAGCCATGATTTGTTCATCTTGGTTCTTTTTTCAAAAGCGAGGGGACTCCAACCACAGTCTCCCTCGTTTCCACTAATTGGGCCACACACACCCCACTTGACTGGCATCAGTTGACCCCCATTTTCAAGATGAAAAAGATGCTTTGCATGAAGCACTCTCAAAAATACGCGTGCCTTTCACCTCCCCTGGCTGAGCCAGGGGAAGAAAAGTCCTCTGAGAGCCATGACTTGTTCATCTTGGTTCTTTTTTCAAAAGCGAGGGGACTCCAACCACAGTCTCCCTCGTTTCCACTAATTGGGCCACACACACTTCACTTGACTGGCATCAGTTGACCCCCATTTTCAAGATGAAAAAGATGCTTTGCATGAAGCACTCTCAAAAATACGCGTGCCTTTCACCTCCCCTGGATGACCCAGGGGAAGAAAAGTCCTCTGAGAGCCATAACTTGTTCATCTTGGTGATCCTTAGTCTGTCCACATTGTCA
The DNA here is from genome assembly GCF_048569485.1 of Anomaloglossus baeobatrachus. Lineage (NCBI taxonomy): Eukaryota > Metazoa > Chordata > Amphibia > Anura > Aromobatidae > Anomaloglossus > Anomaloglossus baeobatrachus. Next base: position 603,149,145 of record NC_134356.1, on the reverse strand, counting down.
GTGGACAGATGCGTGTGCTTAGCTGTCAGCACACCCCCAGCAGCACTGAGGACACGTTCCGAAAAAACGCTGGCTGCGGGACACAACAAGATCCCCAAGGCGTACGTGGTGAGCTCAGGCAATTTATCCAGATTGGAAGCCTAAAATGAGCAGGGCTCAAGTTGCACAGTAATGGCATGGACGTTCCCTTGCATATACCCATATCTGTGTCTCCTCCTCTTTTTCCTTGTCCAGCTCCTTTGTTTTCGCATGAGTATATGTCCTTGTCACTTTCCCATGTGTTTGTGTTGTGTTGTGAGTTGTTTGTTACCTTTTGGACACCTTTGAGGGTGTTTTCTAGGTGTTTTTATGTGTTTGTGATTGCCTGCCATTGTTTCCTATGCGGTTCGAGTTCGGTTCGTCGAACCGAACTCGAACGGGACACCCGTTCGACGAACCGACCTCGAGCCGAACCACGGCCGGTTCGCTCATCTCTAGTGCTGATAGTGTGATAGTAGCAGTAAGTGCTAAGATAGAGGTGATTACATCACATACACACGTGGTCAAAATTGTTGGTCCCCCTCGTTTAATGAAAGAAAAACTGACAATGGTCACAAAAATCACTTGAATCTGACAAAAGTAATAAATAAAAAATCTATGAAAATGAACAAACGAAAGTCAGACATTTCAGCTTTTCTGCTTCCACAGAATTTTTTAAAAAACAAATCTCATGAAATAGGCCTGGACCGAAATGATGGTACCCTTAATTTAATATTTTGTTGTCCATCCTTTTGAGGCAATCACTGCAGTCAAACGATACCTGTAACTATCAATGAACCTTCTGCACCTCTCGACAGGTATTTTGGCCCACTCCTCAAGAGCAAACTGCTCCAGTTGTCTGGTGTTTGAAGGTTGCCTTTTCCAGATGGCATTTTTCAGCTCTTTCCAAAGATGCTCAATATGATTTAGGTCAGGGCTCATAGAAGGCTACTTCAGAATAGCTCAATGTTTTCCTCTTAGCCACTCTTGTCTTGAGTATTTTTAGCTGTGTTTTGGGGTCATTGTCCTGTTGCAAGACCCATGACCTGTGACTGAGACCAAGCTTTCTGACACTGGGCAGCACATTTCTTTGTAGAATCCCTTGATAGTCTTGAGATTTCATTTTACCCTACACAGATTCAAGACACCCTGTGACAGATGCAGCAAAGCAGCCCCAGAACATAACAGAGCCTCTTCCATATTTCACAGTAGGGACAGTTCTTTTCTTGATATGCTTCATTTTTCCATCTGTGAATATAGAGCTGATGTGCTTTTCCAAAAAGTTCAATTTTTGTCTCATCTGTCCTAAGTACATTCTCCCAGAAGCTTTGTGGCTTGCCAACATGTAGTTTGGAAAATTCCAGTCTGGCTTTTTTATGATTTTTTTCCAACAATGGTGTCCTCCTTTGTCGTCTCCCATGAAGTCCACTTTGTCTCAAAAAACAACAGATTGTGCAATCTGATACTGATGTTCCTTGATCTTGTTTAAAGTTCAACTTTAATCGCTTTAGAAGTTTATCTGCGCTCTTTTGTTATCATTCGCATTATTCGTCTTTTTGATTTGTCACCAATTTTCCTCCTGCGGCCACGTCCAGGAAGGTTGACTAGAGTCCCATGGATCTTAAATTTCTGAATAATATGTGCAACGGTAATCACAGAAACATCTCACTGCTTGGAGATGGTCTTATAACCTTTACCTTTAGCATGCTTCTCTATAATTTTCTTTCTAATCTCCTGAGACAACTCTTTCCTTCGCTTCATCTGGTCCATGTTGAGTATGGTACACATGTCGCGGGCGGAGGAGGGGACGCCGCGCTCTCCCTTCTGCTGCTCGGGTACGGCTGGCACTGCGGCCTGCTGCTGCCGCTGCTCGGTGGCTTGAGCGATGGGCCGGATCCCGGGGACTCGAGCGGCGCTCCTCGCCCGTGAGTGAAAGGGGTTGTTGGGGTGTGGGGATTGTCTATTGTCCGTGACGCCACCCACGGTTGTGGTGATTGCACCACCGCTGCTCTGTATGGGGATCCCGGGAAGGATGATATGGAGCAGCCAGTTGTTATGTTGCCCCTCCGTGGGTAGGGGTTGGTGATCCCGGGGCCCAGCGAGGGATTGGGAGATGCAGGGCCTGGTGGGCGCAGGGACGCGGGGGCAGCGCTGTGCCTTGCGGCACTGTGGTACTCACTCAGCCTGAGACGTTGACACAGTTTTCGGTAAAACACTCGGCTGGGAAGACGGTTCCCACGGACGGCTGCACTTGCTTTCCCCAGTAGGTGACGGTGACGGTCCCTCTGTCCTGCACCTAAGTTGATATTGGTTTCGATGGGTTCCCACCGGTAACCCGCTCCCCGGCTTGGATATGGGCCGGAGGAGCCCTACTTTGCCCGCAGGCGCTGGCCCTGAGAAACTGGTGCCTTGGCGTTGGCGGTGTCTCTCCTCAATGGTTGGACTGTTGCCTTCAATCGGGACTTGGTTGTTTGGAGACAGACGTCCCCTTCACTGACGGATTTGGCAAATTTACGGCGACTCCTAGCCTTGCCGGGATCCGAGAGGCCCCTGCCCTGGTGCTGACTGTCCTTTGTATACTGCTCCAGAGCGCCGGGCCACTACCCGTCAGCGGTCCTGCCAGCAACCTCCGAGCAGTCCCACTCCAGACTGTCACCACCGTCTGCTGACCGTGCTGACTCTGTCCAGGCACACAGCCACGGACCAACTTCAGGCTTTCTTACTGTCACTTTTACTCTTTTCTTCTTTTTCTCCACTACTTCACTTCCACTTCACTTAGACTCTGTTGTTTACTCCTTCACTCCCCTAACTGATCTGCCTGGTTTCTCCCGCCTCCAGGGCTGTGTACTCCTTGGTGGGCGGAGCCAACCGCCTGGCCCACCCCCTGGTCTGAACATCAGCCCCTGAAGGAAGGCAACAAGGATTTTGGGTTAGCTTAGATGTTCCTAACTGGGGTGTAGGGTGTGGTGGTGTGATGATCTGTGACCCCTGGCTTGCCCAGGGCGTCACATTCCCCCTTAGCAAAATGCAGACTGTCCGCGGGCTGCCCGTCCAACACCGGTTTTATTTTTCTGTAAATATATAAAAAGTAAACGGTAACATAAATATAACTTATGGCATCATCCCACAGCGGGAGGTTCATTTCTTAAACGTTACTAAACGGTTTTACGGGTACGGTTTCTGCTCTCTCTCACCCAAGCAACCTGGCCCTGATGCTGCCCCTAAAGCCCAGGCAGCACCCCTTTACCCAAGTCCAGCACAAGTCACCCGAGCGGGATCTGTCCTTCCCCTCCAGAGGGTAGCCACCGGCTCCTGTGGTGGCTGGGCCCCAGCCTGCTCTGCTGGGGGGCCCTCCCTCCAACTTGCCTCTCCGGAGGCGGCAATGCGGAAACGGTACGGTAAACCAACTTATTTACAAGCCACTTAACGTTTGTGGTTGCCCTGCAAGTTCACGGGCTTGTCCATGGATAGTTCCCATGCTAAACAATTTTAAACGGTCCCCACGGGGACAATGGTGCCAGCTCCGGCCGGTTCAATCACTGAGAATCAGGTTAAGTACACGGTAATCATTATTTTTCTTATCATTCTCTGTAAACTTTTCAACTTTTAAACTTTTTCAACAACACTCTGGTGGTCCCAACGGGGACTGCTGCAGCGGGCATCCGCTGCCCTACTCCAGGCCTTCAGCTTCATCCGAGGGAGGGGGTGCAGGACTCACTCTGCTCTCCTGGCTGCCCCGCAGTTTGGCATCTAGGGCAAACCACCCCCTCTCTCCGCAGTGTCGGGTGTACTGCACAATATCCCCCAGCATCAGATAATGGCCGGGGTGCTCCTCAGGCAGGTGGGCATTCACATCCCGCCGGGCTACAAACACTTCGGCCTCCAGGCCCGGTTCATAGATAAACCCGTAGCCCCAGCGGACATCAAACCGCCTCACCTGCCCCTCGTACAGCGGGCCCCGGACACAGAACGTGGCCTGGTGGAGATTCTCCTTCTCCCTTATAGCTCGGGCCATCAGCTCGGCTTTCTTCCTTTCTCTCTCTCCGATCTCCAGGCCCAGCGGTACCGGCTCCCTGTCCCAATATGGTGCTGCTGCGAGCTCCGGCGCACGGGTCGGGCCCCGCGGGACATCCTGGACGTTGCCCACTGTCAGGAATCTGGGCGGCGTGTCCCGCGGTGTCTTGGCCTTGGGCGCTGCCTTACAGCAACAACCCGGCGCTACCTCAGCCGAGGTGTGGGGGATGGGCACAGGGGCTTTCCGCGGCTTGGCCTTCGGCTCGGAACGGGTCATCGGCTCCGGCTCGGGGAACTTTTCAGGGGCTGCCTCCGGTGCAGACTTCGGGGCCTTCCACGGCAACACCTCCGGCTTGCTACGGGCTCCGGCTACAGGTCGGCCCGCCGGGGCGGGCATGCTGGGTATCGCTACCGGTTGCGGTGGCAGCGGGCCTAGTGGCGGGGTCACGGCCCCCGAGACGGGTGGCAAAGGAGGCAGCGGAGGGAGAGGGCTTGAACCGGGTCCCTCAGCCGCAGCGACCGGTCCCTCGGGAACATAGGGGCGTGGGTCACTCACCCTCCCTTCCTCCGCTTCCTCCTCACGTCTCCGCACGGTGGCTATAACGTCCGCCATGTCGGTATCCCACTCCTCCAAGAGGAGCTGCATCTTGACCTGCAGCCTTAGGTGGAGCTGCGCGGTCCGGATTTCCACCCACGCTGCGGTTCCCCGGAGTTTTGGCCTTCGCGCCTCTGCTACTCGAGAAGACGCTCAAGCGGGAACTTTTCGCGCCAAAGATGGCGACTTCTGGAAATTTTCAGCCGGATACCTCCGGCGGTCACAAGGCGCACCTCTACCCAACGGCAGAGCGGTAAGATCCTGTTCGTGACGCCAAGTTGTCGCGGGCGGAGGAGGGGACGCCGCGCTCTCCCTTCTGCTGCTCGGGTCCGGCTGGCACTGCGGCCTGCCGCTGCTCGGTGGCTCGAGCGATGGGCCGGATCCCGGGGACTCGAGCGGCGCTCCTCGCCCGTGAGTGAAAGGGGTTGTTGGGGTGTGGGGATTGTCTATTGTCCGTGACGCCACCCACGGTTGTGGTGATTGAACCACCGCTGCTCTGTATGGGGATCCCGGGAAGGATGATATGGAGCAGCCAGTTTTTATGTTGCCCCTCCGTGGGTAGGGGTTGGTGATCCCGGGGCCCAGGGAGGGATTGGGAGTTGCAGGGCCTGTTGGGCGCAGGGACGCGGGGGCAGCGCTGTGCCTTGCGGCACTGTGGTACTCACTCAGCCTGAGACGTTGACACAGTTTTCGGTAAAACACTCAGCTGGGAAGACGGTTCCCACGGACGGCTGCACTTGCTTTCCCCAGTAGGTGACGGTGACGGTCCCTCTGTCCTGCACCTAAGTTGATATTGGTTTCGATGGGTTCCCACCGGTAACCCGCTCCCCAGCTTGGATATGGGCCGGAGGAGCCCTACTTTGCCCGCAGGCGCTGGCCCTGAGAAACTGGTGCCTTGGCGGTGGCGGTGTCTCTCCTCAATGGTTGGACTGTTGCCTTCAATCGGGACTTGGTTGTTTGGAGACAGACGTCCCCTTCACTGACGGATTTGGCAAATTTACGGCGATTCCTAGCCTTGCCGGGATCCGAGAGGCTCTTGCCCTGGTGCTGACTGTCCTTTGTATACTGCTCCAGAGCGCCGGGCCACTACCCGTCCGCGGTCCTTCCAGCAACCTCCGAGCAGTCCCACTCCAGACTGTCACCACCGTCTGCTGACCTTGCTGACTCTGTCCAGGCACACAGCCACGGACCAACTTCAGGCTTTCTTACTGTCACTTTTACTCTTTTCTTCTGTTTCTCCACTACTTCACTTCCACTTCACTAAAGCTGGTGTCACACACAGCGACAACGACAACGACGTCGCTGCTACGTCACCATTTTCTGTGACGTTGCAGCGACGTCCCGTCGCTGTGTGTGACATCCAGCAACGATCTGGCCCCTGCTGTGAGGTCGCCGGTCGTTGCTGGATGTCCAGCTTCATTTTTTGGTCGTCACTCTCCCGCTGTGACACACACATCGCTGTGTGTGACAGCGAGAGAGCGATGAAATGAAGCGAGCAGGGAGCAGGAGCCGGCGTCTGGCAGCTGCGGTAAGCTGTAACCAGCGTAAACATCGGGTAACCAAGGGAAGACCTTTCCCTGGTTACCCGACATTTACCTTCGTTACCAGCCTCCGCTCTTGCTGCCAGTGCCGGCTACTGCTCTGTGCACATGTGGCTGCAGTACACATCGGGTAATTAACCCGTTGTATACTGTAGCAAGGAGAGCAAGGAGCCAGCGCTAAGCAGTGTGCGTGGCTCCCTGCTCTCTGCACTGTGACATGTAGCTGCAGTACACATCGGGTTAATTAACCCGATGTGTACTGTACCTAGGAGAGCAAGGAGCCAGCGCTAAGCGCGGCTCCCTGCTCTCTGCACATGTAGCGACGTTATGATCGCTGCTGCTTCTGCTGTGTTTGACAGCTAAGCAGCGTTCATAACAGCGACTTACAAGGTTGCTGTTACGTCACAGAAAATGGTGACGTAACAGCGACGTCGTTGTCGCTGTCGCTTAGTGTGAACCCAGCTTTAGACTCTGTTGTTTACTCCTTCACTCCCCTAACTGGTCTGCCTGGTTTCTCCCGCCTCCAGGGCTATGTACTCCTCGGTGGGCGGAGCCAACCGCCTGGCCCACCCCCTGGTGTGAACATCAGCCCCTGGAGGAAGGCAACAAGGATTTTGGGTTAGCTTAGATGTTCCTAACTGGGGTGTAGGGTGTGGTGGTGTGATGACCTGTGACCCCTGGCTTGCCCAGGGCGTCACACACACCATGTCACCATACAGCACGATGAGTATCTGTAGCCCTATATACAAGCCCACTGACTGATTACAAGATTGTAGACACCTGTGATGCTAATTAGTGGACACACCTTAGATTAATATGTCCCTTTTGTCATATTATTTTCAGGAGTACCATCATTTCTGTCCAGGCCTGTTTGATGAGTTTTATTTTTTTTTAAATTCTGTGGCAGCAGAAAAGCAATGTCTGAATTTCATTTGTTTATTTTCATAGTTTTTTTATTTATTTTTTACTTTTGTCAGATTCAAGTTATCTCTGTGACCATTGTGGTTTTTTCTTTCAATAAACGAGGGGTACCAACAATTTTGACCACGTGTGTATATATGTAGAAAAGACACAAAAGTGTACATATACAGCAGCGGCACAGTAATACAAAAATAAGGTATAAGCAAGTGCCAAGATAAAGACAATTATATACTTACTACAGGATAGCAAGATAGTAAAATATTCACACTTGGTTGGTGTCCACCCCGATGCACGTTTCGGCACTAGCCTTCATCAGGGATTGGCATCAATAGGGATGGTAAGGCATTGAAAAGATGGCCCAGCCCTATCGTAAACAAGAGGGTGTGTATGCGTCAGCCAATACAAAAATCAGGAGTACAGAATACATACCAATAATACCGTAGTAATACAAAGGTGGAATAATGTGGCCGGTCAGCCAATACTCTAAGAGGGGTGTATAACAAGAAGTATGCCACAAATAATCTCAAAAGAGGTGTGACACATGAACTATGGAATGACTCCATGTCCAGTAACAGCGACTGCATCATGTGACCCACTGCACCACAATCACATGGAGTTCTCGCTACCCATATAAACAAATTTAGCAACAGCCGACAAGGTGGACAGTGAATCTGTTGTGCACCTACGTGCCAACAATCCAAAGTCTTGGTGGAAAAAAATAATAATATAAAGTGCATGCGTACTGCTAATTGCATATTCATAGAGATGAGTGGACCTATAGAAGTGCCAGACGTTAGATAAAGTTCAGTTCTGGATCTGGACTTGACCTGAACCCCATTGGAAGTCACTGACTGGGCAGTTCTGGTCTCTGTCCACATGCAGGCAGCCATAAACAGATCCCTTTCAAGGAGGGCGTTTTTTTTTTCTTGTGCACACTACATCCAATAATACTGATATTACGCCCAGTGGGAGCCATTCAAATACTGCAAGCAGCTTGCACTGGGCCAAACATCGAGTGTATCATAACACAGCGATGCTTGATCTGGTATTTCACATTAGAGATGAATGATCCTGCCAAAGATCAAATCGGTTCAGGATCTCTGAGCATGCCTGAGGATCACCTATCAGATCTTCTTTGATTCCTAGCCGATTAGATCGTCGACCCTAGCCGAACCTATTAAATTCAATGGGAGGCAAAAGTGATGTGTTTTAAAATGGTGTAGGGGGCTGTAAAAGAAAGAAAATAAAAAAGGGTTAAATCAGTACAAACTTACAGAGTCTCCCCACAACTGCAGCGCAACTTCTGGGGGCCAACAATTATCCCTAATGCGTATTCACTGCTTTTCCCTTTCACCGTCTTCTCTGATTTGCTGCCGTTGGACCACGCCCCCACCCCCTGAGACAGCATCTGTGATTGGTTAGAATCACAAATGCTGTTTGTGTCTTTATACTGGTGATCAAAAAATAAATAAATAAAACAATTGGCTTAGGGTCCCCTCATCTTTTGATACTAGCACAGATAAAGGCATGGCTACAGACTGCAGCCCCCAGCTGTGCACTTATCTTGGCTGTGTATAAAAATAAGAGGAACCATATGGTGCTTCTTTAAATAACAAGGATTTTAATAAATAATTTTAAAAATCGGCATGCGGTCCCCCCTCCGACTAGTTGAGTTGATTGGCATATACCTCAACATTACATATGAGTTTGTCTGAATTGGGTTATACAAAGGTTGTAATTATACACAATTGTGGAAATAGCAATTTTGGGATTGATAAGTGACCAGTCAATTCAGGGTTTTGTGGTCTGTCTCTAATCTAATCTAATCTCTTCCATTGGTTGTTAGCAGGGGAACTTTGCTTTAGGTTCAACCTTGGACACCCTGAAGAGGGTATCTTTATCTACAAGTCTGTTTATGTTGGATGTGGTTGTTGTTTGTCCCACTTAACACTTTATTGTGCGTTTGTCCCTTTTCACAATCCCTTCTATTTGGGGTAAATTCTTGACTTCTGCAGCTCTTTTGGATAAGGAAATGGGGAAAAAAAGAAAAGCTGACTGAATTGGGAAGTGGTAAATTGGTGATATTTATAAATGGTGGATCTGAAGCAGTCAGGTAAAGTGGGAGCAGATGCAGGAGTGCTCTACGATTCGTGAGATTTGACAGTGACAATGAAATAACAATTAGTGTTGTTCTTATTCTTTCCGTGATCTAAGAAAGACGAGCAAAGACCATGTGTAGAATTGTGATATCTCCTAAACATGCCGAATCACTTATATCAGGTCTCCTAATTACGGTATTACTTCAATTTGTAGAAGCATCTGTTGCATCTGTTCCTTCTAATTGTCAGGGAGCAGCTGCCTCGGAAGGAACGTATCATACATCCTTTAGAAAATTCACAGCCCTGAAAACTTTGCTTATATTAATTGATGGTAAAGGTTCTACATCAGTGTATCTGATTCAATATCAATTAGGAATGAAGTGAAAGGTAAACCGAGAAAATAATTATTTTCAGCTGATACTCTGCTACTTGTGCAGAATTTATACCAAATTATCATCTATTTATTGCAATGTGGGGTTCACAACCAATAAAAAAATACTTCTTTTATGGGCTCTGACAATTAGGACTTATGTACATCGGCATATCATAACTGCTCCACAGATGTCCATGCAATTTAGCTTCCACAAAGTTAGAACAAGCCTGTGCTGTCTAAGCCCAACAGAAAAAAATATTGACACTTCCTATGAAAGCAAAGCGTCTAGAAGAGAATATGTCCGACACCCTCTACACTGCAGTACAGGCTCCACACTCATAGGCGTAAGCCCTTACTATAACAATACACAATATCATCCAAAGTTGCATAATGTGTAAATAAGTTGGCAAGTTTCTACAATGTTGCGGTCCTTAAAAAATAATTAGGACCCTATGAGATTTTTCTGTTACAGACCTACTGTGTAATACTGCAGAAATACAGTGGCATTTCTACATATTTTATGTTACTTGTTGCAAAGAGTGAAATTCATAAATACATAAATAAGAATTGACGTGTAGCAGATTTTAAATACACAGTGCCAAACACTCTGTGGTGCGGTAACACATCCGTGTGTGATGTCAGTGTGCTGTCTGTTGTTTTGGTACCTTGACCTTTTGAGTTTCACTGATCCATACTCACATTTGTTTAAAAAATGAATCCATGTCTCCAGTCTCTGATATTCAGAGTATGGGTACACTCACACAAGCGTATGACTTGGACGAGTGCAAAGCAAGAAAATCTCATATTGCACTTGGACCAATGTTATTCAATGAGTGCGTTACAAAGCTGAGAAAAGAGAGCACAAATAGGGTCTTACCAGATATTAAATTAGCGGTATGTATAAAGGTACACTCACCTTCTGAGGTTGTGAGAGTCACAAACACCAAGACAGCAAAAAGATAATGGCGGCTGCCGCAGCCCCATGTGGTTGACTCTTCAGTGCTGGAGAGGAGAGGGGGTTAATGTTGTGCTGCCGCCAAGAAGGATGAAAAAAAATTGTTGATTTATTAATAAATGTTTTTGTTCTATAGGTCTACGCGTTTCAAGCTTCAAGACCTCTTCTTCAGGACCAAAAAAGAAGAAAAATCAACAATACTATTTTTCTTTTTTTGGGTTTTTTTGGGGACGAAGCAATAAAAAAAATCTCCTAGACGAAGCACGGTAGTTGCGAAACGCGCGTCAGTGTGTTTGTGGGAGGCCGCGGCACCATTATGTATTTGGACTACTGGTAATATTGCTATGCATGACTAAATGAAAAGCTAAATGATGGTTTACGGTAATGTAGATATAATCCCCCTACAGATATGAATATATTACATACTTTTTATTATATAGATAGGGTTTTTTGATGCATATGGTCTTAATTGCTATTTAGAATAAAATAACTTTTTACCAATATACATAGGTCCAGTATTATTGTCAACAGGTGCCAGGCTTTCCTCATTTATTCCATCCGTCACTTGGGTTGATCCATTTGATTTTATGTATTTTAATGAATAACAAACATGTTGTTAATTGATTTATACAATTTGGCTTGCATATGTTTTTTGGTGCATTCATAGAGGTTTGTGCAATAGGGCCATCCATACTAATATTGTGGTTTTGGTGTTATATCTATAAGTATTGTTAATACTGGACTGGTGGAAGAGACTTCGACGGTGCTAATGGTTCACGGGCTAAGGGGTGTAAAATACTTGCCTTTCCTTGGATGCTGGCAACCCACTCTACTCTACACTACTAATTTGACACTTTCAGTAGTTTACAAGTTATCTTCTACTAACATTTGTAAAAATTCCTAAGAGTAGAGTTAAGCGCGGTTCGTGGTTCGTGGTTCTCCAGTTCTAGGCTCGAGTGATTTTTGGGCTGTTCGAGATCGAACTAGAACTCGAGCTTTTTGCTAAAAGCTCGATAGTTCTAGATACGTTCGAGAACGGTTCTAGCAGCAAAAAGCAGGGCTTTTTACAGCTACAGTGAGCAGGAGCCATCGCTGGCAGCCTGCCACAAGCTGGTAACCAAGATAAACATCGGGTATCCAAGCAAAGCGCTTTGGTTAGTAACCCGATGTTTATCTTAGTTACGTGCAGGAAGCCCACACTTTCCCGCTCAGCTCGCTCCACCCCCTCCTGCCCGCGGCATGTACACATACATACACATACACAAACACACACACACATCCACCCCCCCCCCCCCCGCCCGCCCGCCCGCTCGCTCGCTCGGCTTACCTGCGGTGATGAAGTCCCGCCATCCCGACCTCAGCGCTGTCACTGTCCTCCATGGCCGCCGCTTGTCACATCACCTATCGCTTCCGACCCGAGACTGACACTGGCGGTGACGTCACGGACCTCTCGCGATACTTGATGTGAAGGCGCCGGTCATTGACCTCAGTGACAGGGGCTGTCAGTGTGCTGGAGATCAGCGCAGGTAATGTACCTCACTGACAGCAGCACTTGTCACCCCCCTGCAGTGACCTGGGCTGACCCATTGATGTTAGCTCAGGTCACTGCACTGCTCTCCCAGCCAATGGGGAACATCCTGCTCTTCATTGACTGGGACAGTGTGCATCGTCATGGCAACCCCTTGGATTACACCAGACCTGGATTTGTTTTTCAATCTAATAAATTGGTTAAAGAGGGAATGTTTTGGGGAGTGTTTTTTCAAATAAAAATGTGTTTGTCGTGTATTTTTTTTTTATTACTGACTGGGTTGGTGATGTCGGGTATCTGATAGACGCCTGACCTCACCAACCCCAGGGCTTGATGCCAGGTGACATTACACATCTGGTATTAACCCCAAATATTACCCCGTTTGCCACCGCACCAGGGCGCGGGATGAGCTGGGGCGAAGCACCAGGATTGGCGCATCTAATGGATGCGCCACTTCTGGGGCGGCTGCGGCCTGCTATTTTTAGGCTGGGGAGATTCCAATAACCATGGACCTCCCTAGTCTGAGAATATCAGGCCCCAGCTGTCTGCTTTACCTTGGCTGGTGATCCAATTTTGGGGGACCCCTACGTGTTTTTTTTTTTTAATTATTTATTTAATTTAAAATAACAGCGTGGGGTGCCCTCAGTTTTGGATTACCAGCCAAGGTGAGGTTGCCAGCTGTGGTCTGCAGGCTGCAGCCGTCTGCTTTACCCTAGCTGGCTACAAAACTAGGGGGAACCCTATGTCATTTGTTTTTCATTTTTTTGGCTAAATACAAAGCTAAGCACCCCTTAGTGCCACATGAAAGGTACCAAAGGGTGTTCCACTTTTTCTCCATTTTTTTCTCCACTTTCTCTCCACTTTTTCTCCATTTTTTTCTCCACTTATTCTCCACTTTTTCTCCTCTTATTCTCCACTTTTTCTCCACTTTTTCTCCACTTTTTCTCCTCTTATTCTCCACTTTTTCTCCACTTTTTCTCCACTTTTTCTCCATTTTTTTCTCCACTTTCTCCACTTTTTCTCCACTTTTTTCTCCACTTTTTCTCCTCTTATGCTCCACTTTTTCTCCTCTTAATCTCCACTTTTTCTCCACTTTTTCTCCACTTTTTCTCCACTTTTTTCTCCACTTTTTCTCCTCTTATGCTCCACTTTTTCTCCACTTTTTCTCCACTTTTTCTCCACTTTTTCTCCACTTTTTCTCCTCTTAATCTCCACTTTTTCTCCTCTTATGCTCCACTTTTTCTCCACTTTTTCTCCACTTTTTCTCCACGTTTTCTCCACTTTTTTCTCCACTTTTTCTCCTCTTATGCTCCACTTTTTCTCCACTTTTTCTCCACTTTTTCTCCACGTTTTCTCCACGTTTTCTCCACATTTTTCTCCACTTTTTCTCCTCTTATGCTCCACTTTTTCTCCACTTTTTCTCCACTTTTTCTCCTCTTAATCTCCACTTTTTCTCCACTTTTTCTCCACTTTTTCTCCACTTTTTCTCCACTTTTTTCTCCACTTTTTCTCCACTTTTTCTCCTCTTATGCTCCACTTTTTCTCCACTTTTTCTCCACTTTTTCTCCACTTTTTCTCCTCTTATGCTCCACTTTTTCTCCACTTTTTCTCCACTTTTTCTCCTCTTATGCTCCACTTTTTCTCCACTTTTTCTCCACTTTTTTCTCCACTTTTTCTCCTCTTATGCTCCACTTTTTCTCCACTTTTTCTCCACTTTTTCTCCTCTTATGCTCCACTTTTTCTCCACTTTTTCTCCACTTTTTCTCCATTTTTTTCTCCACTTTCTCCACTTTTTCTCCACTTTTTTCTCCACTTTTTCTCCTCTTATGCTCCACTTTTTCTCCTCTTAATCTCCACTTTTTCTCCACTTTTTCTCCACTTTTTCTCCACTTTTTTCTCCACTTTTTCTCCTCTTATGCTCCACTTTTTCTCCACTTTTTCTCCTCTTATGCTCCACTTTTTCTCCACTTTTTCTCCACTTTTTTCTCCACTTTTTCTCCTCTTATGCTCCACTTTTTCTCCACTTTTTCTCCACTTTTTCTCCACTTTTTCTCCTCTTATTCTCCACTTTTTCTCCACTTTTTCTCCACTTTTTCTCCATTTTTTTCTCCACTTTCTCCACTTTTTCTCCACTTTTTTCTCCACTTTTTCTCCTCTTATGCTCCACTTTTTCTCCTCTTAATCTCCACTTTTTCTCCACTTTTTCTCCACTTTTTTCTCCACTTTTTCTCCTCTTATGCTCCACTTTTTCTCCACTTTTTCTCCACTTTTTCTCCACTTTTTCTCCTCTTAATCTCCACTTTTTCTCCTCTTATGCTCCACTTTTTCTCCACTTTTTCTCCACTTTTTCTCCACGTTTTCTCCACTTTTTTCTCCACTTTTTCTCCTCTTATGCTCCACTTTTTCTCCACTTTTTCTCCACTTTTTCTCCACATTTTCTCCACGTTTTCTCCACGTTTTCTCCACTTTTTTCTCCACTTTTTCTCCTCTTATGCTCCACTTTTTCTCCACTTTTCTCTCCACTTTTTCTCCTCTTATGCTCCACTTTTTCTCCACTTTTTCTCCTCTTAATCTCCACTTTTTCTCCACTTTTTCTCCACTTTTTCTCCACTTTTTCTCCACTTTTTCTCCACTTTTTTCTCCACTTTTTCTCCACTTTTTCTCCTCTTATGCTCCACTTTTTCTCCACTTTTTCTCCACTTTTTCTCCACGTTTTCTCCACGTTTTCTCCACTTTTTTCTCCACTTTTTCTCCTCTTATGCTCCACTTTTTCTCCACTTTTTCTCCACTTTTTCTCCTCTTAATCTCCACTTTTTCTCCACTTTTTCTCCACTTTTTCTCCACTTTTTCACCACTTTTTCTCAACTTTTTTCTCCACTTTTTCTCCACTTTTTCTCCTCTTATGCTCCACTTTTTCTCCACTTTTTCTCCACTTTTTCTCCACTTTTTCTCCTCTTATGCTCCACTTTTTCTCCACTTTTTCTCCACTTTTTCTCCTCTTATGCTCCACTTTTTCTCCACTTTTTCTCCACTTTTTTCTCCACTTTTTCTCCTCTTATGCTCCACTTTTTCTCCACTTTTTCTCCACTTTTTCTCCACTTTTTCTCCTCTTATGCTCCACTTTTTCTCCACTTTTTCTCCTCTTATGCTCCACTTTTTCTCCACTTTTTCTCCACTTTTTCTCCTCTTATGCTCCACTTTTTCTCCACTTTTTCTCCACTTTTTTCTCCACTTTTTCTCCTCTTATGCTCCACTTTTTCTCCACTTTTTCTCCACTTTTTCTCCACTTTTTCTCCTCTTATGCTCCACTTTTTCTCCACTTTTTCTCCACTTTTTCTCCATTTTTTTCTCCACTTATTCTCCACTTTTTCTCCTCTTATTCTCCACTTTTTCTCCACTTTTTCTCCACTTTTTCTCCTCTTATTCTCCACTTTTTCTCCACTTTTTCTCCACTTTTTCTCCATTTTTTTCTCCACTTTCTCCACTTTTTCTCCACTTTTTTCTCCACTTTTTCTCCTCTTATGCTCCACTTTTTCTCCTCTTAATCTCCACTTTTTCTCCACTTTTTCTCCACTTTTTTCTCCACTTTTTCTCCTCTTATGCTCCACTTTTTCTCCACTTTTTCTCCACTTTTTCTCCACTTTTTCTCCTCTTAATCTCCACTTTTTCTCCTCTTATGCTCCACTTTTTCTCCACTTTTTCTCCACTTTTTCTCCACTTTTTCTCCTCTTAATGTCCACTTTTTCTCCTCTTATGCTCCACTTTTTCTCCACTTTTTCTCCACTTTTTCTCCACTTTTTCTCCTCTTATGCTCCACTTTTTCTCCACTTTTTCTCCTCTTAATCTCCACTTTTTCTCCTCTTATGCTCCACTTTTTCTCCACTTTTTCTCCACTTTTTCTCCTCTTATGCTCCACTTTTTCTCCACTTTTTCTCCACTTTTTCTCCTCTTATGCTCCACTTTTTCTCCACTTTTTCTCCACTTTTTTCTCCACTTTTTCTCCTCTTATGCTCCACTTTTTCTCCACTTTTTCTCCACTTTTTCTCCACTTATGCTCCACTTTTTCTCCACTTTTTCTCCACTTTTTTCTCCACTTTTTCTCCTCTTAATCTCCACTTTTTCTCCACTTTTTCTCCACTTTTTCTCCACTTTTTCTCCACTTTTTCTCCACTTTTTTCTCCACTTTTTCTCCACTTTTTCTCCTCTTATGTTCCACTTATTCTCCACTTTTTCTCCACTTTTTCTCTACTTTTTCTATGGTCGGTCTACCCATTAGCTCTGCCATGCATAGTGTAGCTCTACACCTACTGCACATGTTACTTTATGATTGACATCTCTTTCGTACCAGAGCTGTCTAAGTCTACTCTGACCCCATATTTGTCATTACTATATTGTCCTTGTACTGTATTATGACATTTGTATCATGTGTTTCATTTCTTGCTGTGTTGCAATTTTTTTGCTGCATCCCAATTGTACCTCTACATTGTTCGAGTTTATGTTATTGTTCTCTCACTCTTATGTGATACTGATTATTGTCATTTTTCATGATTACATGCAGATAAGTCCAATCTGACGAAGGCTCAGGCCGAAACGTCATTTGTAACTTGTTTTGGACAAAAACATATATGCTTATGAAAAAATTTTTTTCTTAATACGGACCAATAAAGAGTGATTTTGCATTACTATCCGTTGTGACTTACTGACTTAGTCTGGGAGATATAGAGTGCCGAGGTTACTCACTAATTTTATCTATTATTACCTCTGAGCACCTATATACCAGTGAGCAGAGCTTCCTCTACAGTAGTTCTCCTGATTAGGCATGCCCTTACCTCATGAGCAGGGCATTGCAGCTTTGGTAGCAACCATTACGACATGGACTCTGCTGCTGTGGACCCGGGGAGAGTGAGTGCAGATTCATTGCACCCACACTCCTCACATGAAGGGTCCGCACTCCTAGAAAATGGGGGATACGTTCCCTGAGTGTCTCCCCCCCATATTCTAGACGGTCCAGAGTCGTCATGGGACCCCTTTATTTTTTTTCTTACAATAAATTGGTGAAAGAGGAAATGTTTTGGGGACTGTTTTTTCAAATAAATTTCTTTTGTCGATTTTTTGTTTTTGTTAGTACTGACAGTTTATGATGTTGGGTATCTAATAGACGCCATGACATCACAAACTGCTGGGCTTGATCTCAGGTGACTTTACAGCTAGTATCAACCCGATTTATTACCCCGTTTGCCACTGCACCAGGGCACGGGATGAGCTGGGGTGAAGCGCCAGGATTGGCGCATCTAGTGGATGCGCCACGTCTGGGGTGCCTGCGGCCTGCTATTTTTAGGCTGTGAAGGCCCAATAACTATGGACCTTCCCACCCTGAGAATACCAGACCACAGCTGTCCGCTTTACCTTGGCTGGTGATCCAATTTGGGGGGTCCCCTACTTTTATTGTGTAATTATTAATATTTATAAAATAATTATAAAAAAGAGCCTGAGGGGACCTCCACATTGGATCCCCAACCACGGTAAAGCTGCCAGCTGTGGTTTTCAGGCTACAGCCGTCTGCTTTACCCTAGCTGGCTATCAAAAATGGGGGGACCCAACGTAATTTTTTTTTTTTAACTATTTTTTAAATAGAAAAAATTAATGGGCTTCCCTGTATTTTGATTGCCAACCAAGGTAACGGCAGGCAGATGGGGGTGGCAACCCATAGCTGTCTGCTTTATCTGCGCTGAGAATCAAAAATACCGCGGAGCGCTACGTCATTTTTTTAAAGATTTATTTTTACAGCACTGTGATGTCCAGCAATCAAAATACAGGGAAGCCCATTTTATTTTTAGTTATTTAAATAAATAATTAAAAAAAATATATGTTAGCTCCCACTGCATTTTTTGTATTGCTAGCTAAGGGTAATCCAAGCAGCTACTGGCTGCTAACCCCCACTGCTTGGTGTTACCTTCACTGGCAATGGAAAATCCAGGGAAGCATTTTTTTTTTTTTTTGCCAAAAAGCTACAAAAAAAGGACGTGAGCTTCGCCATATTTTTGTATGCTAGCCAGGTATAGCAGGCAGGTGCTGGAAGAGTTGGATACAGCGCCAGAAGATGGCGCTTCTATGAAAATGCCATTTTCTGAGGTGGCTGCAGACTGCAATTCGCAGCAGTGGGGCCCAGAAAGCTCAGGCCAACCGGTGGTGCGGATTCCAATCCCAGCTGCCTAGTTGTACCTGGCTGGACACAAAAATGGGGCAAAGCCTACGTCATTTGTTTTCTAATTATTTCATGAAATTCATGAAATAATAAAAAAAGGGCTTCCCTTTATTTTTGGTTCCCAGCCGGGTACAAATAGGCAACTGGGGGTTGGGGGCAGCCGTACCTGCCTGCTGTACCTGGCTAGCATACAAAAATATGGCGAAGCCACATAATTTTTTCAGGGGGCAAAAAACTTCTGCATACAGTCCTGGATGGAGTATGCTGAGCCTTGTAGTTCTGCAGCTGCTGTCTGTCTGTATGGAGAAGAGCAGACAGCAGCTGCAGAACTACAAGGCTCAGCATACTCCATCCAGGACTGTATGCAGAAGTTTTTTGCCCACCAAAAAAATGACGTGGGCTTCGCCATATTTTTGTATGCTAGCCAGGTACAGCTGGCAGCCACGGGCTGCCTCCAACCCCCAGTTGCCTATTTGTACCCGGCTGGGAACCAAAAATATAGGGAAGCCCGTTTTTTTTTAATTATTTCACTTATTTCATGAAATAATTAAAAAACAAATGACGTGGGCTTCGCCCTATTTTTGTGTCCAGCCGGGTACAACTAGGCAGCTGGGGATTGGAATCCGCAGCACAGGTTAGCCCGAGGTTTGTGGGCGCCTCTGCTGCGGATTTCAGTCCGCAGCCGTCCCAGAAAATGGCGCTCTCATAGAAGCGCCATCATCTGGCGCTGTATCCAACTCTTCCAACAGCCCTGGAGCCGGGTGGCTTGTTGGGTAATCATGAGTTAATACTGGCTTTGTTTTACCAGCCAGTATTAAGCCAGAGATTCTTAATGTCAGGCACGTTTGACACGGCCATTAAGAATCTCCAATAAAGGGTTAAAAAAAGACACCACACAGAGAAAAAATACTTTAATAGAAATAAATACACAGACACATTAGAGACTCCATCTTTATTACCCCTGTCAGCCCTCCACGATCCTGCTCTTCTGTCTTCTTTCTTTCTAGTGTAGTAGTAGTGACGATTGTAGTGAGGGGCATCACTTGGGGCTGGGGAACCTCCATCCTAACTACAATGCTCACTACAATCGGGAAGCAGCGTGCAGCCTTCACTCCGTGAGTGATCACTGCTGGCTGCTAGCGGTAACGCTGACAGACGCGTTACCATAGCAACGGTGCTCCCGGAGCCGCGGTTAGCGGTGACGTCACCGCTAACTGCGTTGCTATGGCAACGGTGATCTCCGTTAATGACCGGCTGTGTCAGCCGGTCCCTAACGGAACGGGGAGTCGACCGTGTGCTAGAGCATGTCGCCGGTACACGGCGATACACATATGTGCACCGTGTACCGGAGAGATGCACTCGCAGGTCCTACATGACGTGTCATAGTCATGTGACCAGTCTGTAGCCAATGAGATAATAGCCACGTGACTGGTCACATGGCTATTTTGACGTCACGATAGGTCCTGCTTCTCTGCTGGCAGTGCAGGTCACCGGGAGGATTCAGCGATCATCGGATGGAATAGCGGCAGGAGACAGAGTGCAGAAGGGATCGCGAGGACCGGTAAGTGTTATGGCAATGTTTATTAACTGTTTGTGTACATTTATAATGCATTTTTATGTGTTTGTGATTGCCTCCCATTATAGCCTATACGTTCGAGTTCGGTTCGTCGAACGTTCGACGAACCGAACTCGAACGGGACCCCCGTTCGGCGAACCGGCCTCGAGCCGAACCGGGACCGGTTCGCTCATCTCTACCTAAGAGTGCAGATTAGAAATGAGGGAGTCTCCAAAAATTCATTTTATATTGTTCGAGACAATGGCTTACCTACCCCAATTTTAA
Organism: Anomaloglossus baeobatrachus; assembly: GCF_048569485.1. Classification (NCBI taxonomy): domain Eukaryota; kingdom Metazoa; phylum Chordata; class Amphibia; order Anura; family Aromobatidae; genus Anomaloglossus; species Anomaloglossus baeobatrachus. The sequence continues at coordinate 603,129,056 of NC_134356.1, read as the reverse complement.
TATTTCTCTCTTTCTCCAAAAAGTGTCCCTTTTTTCAGTTATTTTAGGTTTTCTGGATACTCCAAGGAGGAGACCCCACACTGTTGGTGTAGTTCTAACTCCAATTAAAAGTTTCATAGATTCATTCTACGACACTGGTGAGAATGAAAGAAATACACAGCCATGGGATTTCCAAAGGTCTTCAAATGAATTTAATGAAAATCAGAACTTTTATACCCTTCAGAAATATTGATGTACTATGCATAAATTTAGGCATTTCTTACAGGATAGCAAAAAGAGTTATAGAAGACATAATTGCACAGTTAGTACAGACACTCCCTGCATCCATCCAGCTTGGTCACACCACTTAAAAAGTCTTTGTTTCAAATAGTTCTTTTGACAATTACCACACCCTAAGGTGTACTTTGCACGCTGCGACATCGCTAGCCGATTGTAGCGATGCCGAGCATGATAGTCCCCGCCCCCGTCGCAGATGCGATCTCTTGTGATAGCTGCCGTAGCGAACATTATCGCTACAGCAGCTTCACATGCACTTACTTGCCCTGCGACGTCGCTCTGGCTGGCGACCCGCCTCCTTCCTAAGGGGGCGGGTCTTGTGGCGTCACAGCGACGTCACACGGCAGGCGGCCAATAGAAGCGGAGGGGCGGAGATGAGCGGGACGTAAACATCCCGCCCACCTCCTTCCTTCCTCATTGCAGGCAGGACGCAGGTAATGAGAAGTTCCTTGCTCCTGCAGCTTCATACACATCTATGTGTGCTGCCGCAGGAACGAGGAACAACATCGTACCTGTTGCTGCAGCGAAATTATGGAAATCACCGACACTACACAGATCACCGATTTGTGACGCTTTTGAGATCGTTTATCGGTGCTTCTAGGCTTTACACGTTGCGACGGCGTTACCGACGCCGGATGTGCGTCACTTTCGATTTGACCCCGACGATATCGCAGTAGCGATGTCGCAACGTGCAAAGTACCCCTAACACATTTTGGCAGGCCTGAAGATATTAAGTCTCTTTCTTACTCAAACATTTCTCCTCTTTTTCTTCATGCCTTCTTCATTGTTCTGCGGGCCCCAACTCAGTTCTGGTTTCTGGGACTGCACATATGCAGTAGGACTCTCAGGAGTGTGCTTAGGGTGTGGCCATGCTATTCTCCCTTCTCTTAAAGGGCCAGTGCATCCCAGTCCCTGCAATTAGGCTCAGTGCTTATAAGACATCCTCCCCCATTGGGAGGTGTCTGTTCAACATGTCCCTGTAGCCTGTCTACTCATGCTAGTTTTCAGGTCCCATGTGCTATCATGCAGTCCATATTAGTTTGTGACTTTGTCTCTGCTTCCTTCCAGTAGTGCTCATGTTCCTGCTTGTGTCCATCTGCCTACCACCAGTTTCTGCAAGCATCTTCTGTCTGCCTGTTACCACCAGTACCCGCCAGTCCCAGACCACACCAGCTTCTGCCTCATCTGACCCTTTTCCTGGTCTACACCCTGTGGCACCAGCTGCTGAGGTATCAGGATTACTGAGACTGCCTCCGGGTGGTCCCTTACCAGCCTGTATGACTGTGCTACCATCTCAAGTGGTAGTACTGAAGACTCGGTGGTCACCTAGCTCTGCTCCTCCAGGTCTGTGAATGGTGCCTTGGTCCAGTGGACCCACTTCCATCTTGTCTGGTAACCCGGGTATGACAATATTATTATTCAGACCAACTATAGCATGATGGATGTGTGACTGATTGAGGACTGGATTTTAGGACCTTTCCCACATAAGACCCGACTGAAGACAACAGCCCAACCATAGGGGTAAAGCCACTGCCCAGGCATAGAGACCCGAGGGGCCAGCGTCTGCGGGCAAAGAGGGCTCTCCCAACACATATCAAATTGGGGAGTGGACTACCGTTGCTCAGGCATAGGAGTCGTGATTTCTACACAAGTGAGGTGCAGGAGAAAGGCGGAAACCACCAACCTGTTAAGGGGAAGACTGCTACCGGCTGTGGGAACTGTTCACCATCTCGTTTGCTTTACCAGAGACTCCAGCGTGTTTATCATAGTGAGTACACCAGTGCCTCCGGGCCGCGCACCGCGCCGCACCACACCGACACCCCAGCACGCACCCATCCCTTCGCCTCAGCACCTCCCTCGGGCCCCCGGGACCATCATCCCCCTACCCACGGAGGGGGTCAACACCAAGCTGTGCAAAACCGTCCCCGGGAGCCTAGTCAATGGCAGCGGTGGTGTCCATCCATTCACCACAACCCGTGGGTGGCGTCACGAACTTAAACCCCCTGCAAACAACCGCGGCTCCGGGCATGGACCTCCCCGCCGAAGTCCCTATGTGTAGCGCCAACCCCCTTTCATAGTAACGTGACCCGCGGGTCCATGAAGAGCTTGAGCTTGAGCTACCCACCGACGAGCACGGATCCGAGCAGCTCGGCAGCCGGCCGAGCCCCGGGGCAGTACAGATGCTTGAAAAAGACAAACTGATGTCGAAATGTTGCATGTTTACTGCACTATGATGGAATAAAGAAAGAAAAGAATTTGTACTCAGGAGGATGCTGTCATTCGTTTCTTTATATGGTATGTGGAGTCAAGTGATCCCTTGATACTGGACGGGCATCCCAATAAAGCCAAATTGGGTGCTACACAGGCGGCCATTGACTACAGGTGCTGCGGTCTGCTGTGTTTACACAACTATAGCATGATGGGTGTTTTATTTTCCTTTTTTAAACCAATTGTGTATATGCTAAGTTATTTTCATAACTAATACAAAACCACTTATTAAAACACAAACATGAAGTGGTTGAACTTGTATTGGTCATTATTGAAATTATTTTACCATGAGAGGTGTACATACAAAAGTTTATTATTTCCAATTTAACTGACGTTGACGTGGTTAGTTTAACTTACAAATATGTACCTTCAACTTTAGGTTTCAAGCTTTTCCCCATGCTTCTTTCCTATAACCCAGGCTCCAGACTTTATTCCTGTAGTCCTTCCTCATCTGGTATAGACAAGAAAACATGGTGATAAATATATGGCAGTGTCTGCTGTAGTTCACTGACTTATCCTGTCTTGTCCCCGTGAAGGTGCTGTAATTGCTGATGGAAACAATAGCCTGTCTTAGCAGGACTCCTAGAAAGAATTTTTATAATGAAAGAGCCCCGGCTTTCTCCTATGAGTGATTCTTACTGAATATAAATCTTTTGACAGACTTTCAGTCTGCGGCTTGCTTACTTGGATAACCATTTTCTGATTCTTGAATTTCTGTGTCCCACCCAGTCTCTCAACCTTCTCGCCACTCTGAGGATGACGTTGGCTATGCAATGCCTGCTGTATTTTCTAAATGTTCCTCAATACCTCTCATGTGAAATGTGTCCTCTTTTCCTCTTGAACCCCCTATCAATTTACCATTTCTGACATCAGTTATCTTATTACTTCTTTTCTTTTGGATGTGTCGCGGGTGAAGGAGGGGACGCTGCGCTCACCCACTGCTCGGGTCCGGCTGCTGCCGCTGCTGCTGCTCGGTGGTGGCTCGAGCGGTGGGCCGGATCCCGGGGACTCGAGTGATGTTCCTTGCCCGTGAGTGAAAAGGGGAATAGTTTTGGGGATTGATTGTCCGTGACACCACACACGGTTGTGGTGAGATTGGTGACACCACCGCTGCTCTGGACGGGGATCCCGGGAGCGATGACAGGGAGCAGCTTGGATGTTGGTTCTCCCCTCCGTGGGTAGGGAAATTGGTTGTCCCGGGGCCCGGTGAGGGGTAGGGATGCTTGACAGGTGGGCTACGGGGCCTGGTGAGGTGCAGGGTCGCGGGGGCAGCGCTGTGCCGCACGGCACTGTGGTACTCACTCAGCCAATAACGAATACAAAGTCTTTGGTAAAACAAATGGCTGGATGGACGGGTCCCACAGACGGCTGCGGTGTTTCTCCTCCCGGCAGGTTGATGGTGACTGCCTTTGCCTGCACCTGTGTAGTGTGTACGGTTCCAATGGGTTCCCACCGATAACCCGCTCCCCAGCTTGGATGGGTGCTGAAGGAGCCCCTTTTGCCAGCAGGCTTTGGCCCTGGGAACTGTAGCCTTGGCGGTGGCTGTATTTCCCTTCACGGTTTGAGCTGTCGCCTTCAATCGGGTCTTGACTGCTGGGAAACCCCGGAAGTTCCCTTCGCTAACGGATTTGACAAATTCAACGGCAACTCCTAGCCTTGTCGGGGTCCGTAAGCCCTGCCAGATGGTGCTGGCTTCTCATTGTTCACCGGTCCGGTAACGCCGGGCCACCGCCCGTCCACGGTCCTTACGGCTCACTCTAATCGGCCTCTCCTGCAGACGGTCACCACCGTCTGCCAACCTTGCTGTACCGTCCGGGCCACACACCCGGACGCCTTCAGTCTGCTCTGCTACCACTTCACTTCCTTTCCCTCCAAACTCCATCGCTCAACTCCAAACTTAACTAACTTTCTTTTCCCGCCTCCAGGACTGTGAACTCCTCGGTGGGCGGGACCAACCGCCTGGCCCACCCCCTGGTGCAGATATCAGCCCCTGGAGGAAGGCAACAAGGATTTTGTGTTTGGCTTTGGTGTGCCTAACCGGGGTGTGGGGTGTGTTGGTGTAGTTCTGTGACGACCTGGCTTGTCCAGGGCGCCATAGATGCTTTCTCACAGTACCAGTCATTAGACTATTTGGAATAGAGATCAACACAAACAAGGACATACTCACATGTGCCTACCTTGGGTATCAACTATATAAAATCATTATGCAGTTGTTGGATGAGTACAATGGCCTTAACCTGTGCACTTGCAGGACAGTTTTTGTTGTTTTTTTTTTACTGGGTTGTGAAGGGCACAGATTAAATCCCTGGCCTGGGCTGACCAATGTTAATTTACCAGACTATGGCTCCATCAGGATAGAAAGTCAGACCATTTGTCGAATAGATCACCATAGAGAATAGTAATCTGGGAAGACAACACCTATCAACTGATCACCACACATCACACACACATAGACATGTTGTTCCTTTACTCTTCCATTCTTCTTTTCCTTAGGTGACGACTGTTGCTGCATATTACTTAATAGTCTGATGTCCTGCTGCATACTACACTCAAAGTTCTCAGGTAATGGCATGATGGTGGCTGTTTTATCAGCAGTGTCTACCAGGGCATTACTCTGGTCTTGTATTTTCCTTTACAGTATATGAGCCTGGACTTTCATAATAGACTCTGCTTAGGTAGCTTCAGACCTTTAATGAACTGCGTGATACTTACAAGAATTACATGGAGCTGTACCTGAGGACAAATGAAATCCCTGCTGCTCCTCCAAGTGAGCCATAATCATGTACCCGACTGAAACTGTACACCGTCTGATATTCTGCCATTGTATGCAGTACTGCAAGTGCCTTCATCTCCACCTCTTGCATTGAACAAGAAAATGAGAGTGGTTACTGTTGTGACGGGGTATGCGACAGAGCAGTAAGGGACACCAGGCCAAGGAACAATCCAACAAGATTTAATGAGGCAGGGAGCATAAACCATCCAATATTAAAATGGTTCTTTAGAGTCCACACGAAGGAAACAGATTCGGGGGCGCCACCCGGCAATCCGATGCCAAGGAACACGTAACAGTCCTCAGGTGAGTTCCCTAAATCCAGCAGCGTGGCATCTGATCCACAATGTCCAATTGTCCATTTACGGGCAAAAAGGAGCTGGCCTCTGCACAGTTCCTTGCCTTTCACCCAACAAAGCAAAAACTAACGAAAAAACATGTGTCTGAATCTCCCACCTCTCCTTAGATCCACCCCCTGGATGGGCAGAAGTGCTCAGAACCACACCTTTAACATTTGCTACTTTTAGCTCTTAACCCCTTAGTGACGGAGCTAATTTTCACCTTAATGACCAGACCAAATTTTGCAATTCTGACCAGTGTCACTTTATGAGGTTATAACTCTAGAACGCTTCAACGGATCCCGGTGATTCTGAGATTGTTTTTTCGTCACATATTGCACTTCATGTTAGTACCAAATTTAGGACAATATTTTTTGCGTTTATTTATGAAAAAAATTGAATATTGGCAAAAATTTTGAAAATTTTGCAATTTTCAACTTTTGAATTTTTATACCGTTAAACCAGAGATTTCTGTGACACAAAATAGTTAATAAATAACATTTCCCACATGTCTACTTTACATCAGCACAATTTTGGAAACAAAATTTTTTTTTGTTAGGAAGTTAGAGGGGTTCAAAGTTTATCAGCGATTTCTCATTTTTACATCAAAATTTACAAAACCATTTTTTTAGGGACCACATCACATTTGAAGTGACTTTGAGAGGCCTAGGTGACAGAAAATACCCAAAAGTGACACCATTCTAAAAACTGCACCCCCCAAAGTACTCAAAACCACGTTCAAGAAGTTTATTAACCCTTCAGGTGCTTCACATGAACAAAAGCAATGTGGAATGAAAAAAAGCAAAAATTAAATTTTACCTAAAAATGTTGCTCTAACCCAAATTTATTCACTTTTAGAAGAAATAACACAACAAAATGGACCCCAAAACTTGTTCCCCACTTTCTTATGAGCACGCCGATACCCCACATGTGATCAGAAACCTCTGTTTGGACAAATGGGAGGGCTCGGAACAGAAGGAGCAATATTTGAATTTTGGAAAGCAAATTTGGCTGAAATAGATTGCGGGCACCATGTTGCATTTACAGGTCCGCTAAGGTACCTAAACAGAAGAAATCCCTCACAAGTGACACCATTTTGGAAACTAGACCCCTCAAGGATTCTATCTAGGGGTATAGTGAGCATTTTAGATCCACAGGTACTTCACAGATTTTGTTAACGTTACGTTGTCATATTGAAAATTTTAATAATTTTCTCAAAAATGTTGCTTTAGCATCAATTTTCTCACTTTTTCAAGAGGTAATTCCAAAAATTTGACCTCAAGGTTTGTTAACCACTTTTTTATGAGCGCGGTGATACCTCACATGTGGTCTGAAACCTTTGTTTGGACAAATGGGAGGGCTTGGAACGAAAGGGGCAATATTTGAATTTTGGAAAGGAAATTTGGCTGAAAAAGATTGCGGGCACCATGTCACATTTGGAGGACCCCTAAGGTACCTAAACAGCAGAAACCCCGCACAAGTGACCCCATTTTGGAAACTAGGCCCCTCAAGGAATTTATCTAGATGTTTGGTGAGTACCCTGAACCCCCAGGTGCTTCACAGAATTTTATAACGTTGAGCCATGAAAAAAAAAAAATAAAATTTTACCACAAAATTGTTATTTCAACCAGGTAGCTTTTTTTTTAAAAGAGTAAAAGGAAAATATTCAGCATAACATTTATTGTGCAATTTCTCCTGAGTTTGGCGATACCTTATATGTGGTGGAAATCAACTGTTTGGGTGCACAGCAGGGCTCGGAAGGGAAGGAGTGCCATTTGACTGCAAAATTGGCTGGAATCAATAGCGGACGCCAGGTTGCATTTGGAGAGCCCCTGAGGTGCCTAAACAGTGGCTGTCCCCCACAAGTGACTCCATTCTGGAAACAAGACACCTCAAGGCTTTTATCTAGGTGTATAGTGAGCAGTTTGAATCCACGAATACTTCACAGATTTTGATAAGCTTAGGTTGCCATATTGAACATTTTCATTTTTTTCACAAAAATGTTGCTTCAGCATCAAATTTCTCACTTTTTCAAGAGACAACAACAAACCGTGGACCCAACAGGTTGTTATCCAATGTCTTATGAGCACAGGGATACCCCACATGTGGCCAAAAACCTCTGTTTGGATAAATGGGAGGGCTTGGAATGGAAGGAGCACCATTTGAATTCTGGAAAAGTTGAGATAAATTGCGGGCACCATGTCACATTTGCAGGGCCCCTTGGGTACCTATACATTAGAAACCCCCCACAAGTGACTCCATTTTGGAAACTGGATTTTATTCAGGAGTATAGTAGCATTTTGAATCCACAGGTACTTCACAAAAATGTTGCTGTAGCAACAAATGTCTCACTTTTAGGCTATGTGGCCATGATCCAGCGACACGGCGTCTAGTACACAGTGTCAGCCTCCTGCAGAGATGTGAGTGTTGTCCACGGGAGAACGCAGCTGCCCATGCCCACGATTTGGGTTCAGGCCGCTGTGGAGCTCTATGCTACCTGCAGAGAACACTCATCTCCGCAGCATAAATTGACATGCTGAGGCTCGGGAAGCTGCCGCCACAGGTCGGTTTATGCTGCGGAGAAGAGAAGTACATTGGGCAAGCACATTGGGCATGGGATTTCTAAAAATCCTTCCACTGTGCTTCTACTGCACAATGCAGCGTTATGGACGCAGGGAAAACACTCTGCGCCCAAAACGCTGCAAATCCCGATTGTGGGCGCACAGCCTAAAATGCTACAATGGATGAATGGATAGATGTCAAACAAATATAACGTCCCACCCCCTGCATATTCTAAGCTGGCGCCCTTTAGTGCCTTTCATGTGGCACTAAAGGGTGCCTAGCCTTGTATTTAGCCCCCCAAAAAATTAATAATTAAAATAAACGACGTGGGGTCCCCCCTATTTTTGATAGCCAGCTAGGGTAAAGCAGACAGCTGTAGCCTGCAAACCACAGCTGACAGCTTCACCTTGGCTGGTGATCAATTTGGAGGGCTCCCCAGGCGTTTTTTTAAAAAAAAAAAAAAACGTGGGGTCCCCCCAAATTAGATCACCAGCCAAGGTGAAGCAGACAGCTGGGGTCTGGTATTCTCAGGGTTGGAAGAGCCATGGTTATTGGACTCTTCCCAGCCTAAAAATAGCAGGCCGCAGCCGCCCCATAAGTGGCGCATCCATTAGATGCGCCAATCCTGGCGCTTCGCTCCAGCTCATCCCGCGCCCTGGTGCGGTGGCAGACGGGGTAATATATGGGGTTGATACCAGCTGTAATGTCACCTGGCATCAAGCCCTGGGGTTAGTGATGTCACGGCATCTGAACAGATACCCGACATCACTAACCCAGTCAAGAAATAGAAAAACATAAAGACAAAAAAAAAATTATTTGAAAAAAAACTCCCCGAAACATTCCTCTTTTACCAATGTATTGTAAATAAATAAATTTCGGTCGCTGTAATCCATTTTTGAGGTCCCACGCCGTCTCTGGATCTTCTAGAATATGGGGGGCACGTTCAGGGAACGTATCCCCCATTTTCTGGAAGAGCAAGCTCTCCATGAGCAGTGTGGGTGCAGTAATCTGAGAATACTGCACTCACACTGCCCCGGTCCAACCTAGGGCAGAGTGACCTGCAGTAACCTCATTCTAGAATATGAGGGGCACGCTCACAGAACGTACCCCCCATTTTCTAGAACAGCAGGCTCTCCATGTGAGGAGTGTGTCTGCAGATTACTGCACTCACCCTCCCCCGGTCCACAGTAGAGCAGCCTACTGCAGCAGCGACGTCAGCGTCCCTGCTTGCAGGGATCCAGCTGACAGCCGCTGTCTGCGCATGCGCCGCCAGCATTCAAGAGAAGGAGGCGGCGTGATCGCGGGGCCGGAGCACCAGCAGCCAGGTAACGTATGACCGGGGGCTGGGGGGGGTGACGGGGGGTGACGGGGGGTGACGGGGGGACCTGGGGACAACTTTCTGCCGCATGTGACGTGTCACATGCGGCAGAAAGAGTAGGATGAATGCGGCCGCCATTTTCCACGCTCCGGAGGGGAGAGGGGGGAGGCGGCTCTGGAGAACCGGAGGGGGCTCCGGGGACCAGAGATCTCCGGTGTACCGGAGGAGGGGTCAGGGGGAGGACATTTCCCTCCGATCTGAAATGTTTGATCATTTCAGATCGGAGGGAAATGAATGCAGAGCCGACGGCGGCGGCAGTTTTCAGCGCGCGTCGGCGCCATCTTGGATTTTCCGGAGGGGGGGTAGGGGTGGTGGGGGGACTCTCCGGTACCGGGGGCTTTGGGGGCACTAGAGGATTATATTTATTTCTCATCTGACATGTTTGATCACGTCAGATGAGAAATAAATCAATTTTAACGGCCATTTTTTTTTTTTTAATGTTGTCGCCGGTGTACGGTGTATACCGGCGATCGCATTAACGGGGTCCAAAAAAAACACCCCGATTCATAATCTTGGGGGTCTCAGCTACCTCCGGTAGCTGAAACCCCCGAGATTTTTCGTCACTGGGGGGCGCTACAAGCTTTTTCCGGCCTGACGTCTCAAGACGTCGGAACAGAATAAGTACCCTGTTTTTCCGACGTCTTGAGACGTTAGGCCGTCGCTATGGGGTTAAGGTACCTTCACACTTAGCGATGCAGCAGCGATCCGACCAGCGATCTGACCTGGTCAGGATCGCTGCTGCATCGCTACATGGTCGCTGGTGAGCTGTCAAACAGGCAGATCTCACCAGCGACCAGTGAACAGCCCCCAGCCAGCAGCTTTGTGCAAGCAACGCTGCGCTTGCACGCAGCCGCCGTCTGGAAGCTGCGGAGACTGGTAACTAATGTAAACATCTGGTATGGTTACCCGATGTTTACATTAGTTACCGGTGCACACCGCTTAGCTGTGTGTGCAGGGAGTCGCGCACACTGAGCGCTGGCTCCTTGCTCTCCTAGCTACAGTACACATCGGGTTAATTAACCCGATGTGTAATGGAGCTACATGTGCAGAGAGCAGGGAGCCGCGCACACTGCTTAGCGCTGGCTCCTTGCTCTCCTAGCTGCTGTACATATCGGGTTAATTAACCCGATGTGTACAGCAGCTACATGTGCAGAGAGCCGGAGCCGGCAGCACAGGCAGCGTGAGAGCTGCGGAGGCTGGTAACTAAGGTAAATATCGGGTAACCACCTTGGTTACCCGATGTTTATCTTGGTTACAAGCTTACCTCAGCTGTCAGACGCCGGCTCCTGCTCCCTGCTCGCTTCATTTGTCGCTCTCTCGCTGTCACACACAGCGATCTGTGTGTCACAGTGGGAGAGCGCCTTTGAAGAAAATGGCCTGGACCATTCTGCAACGACCGGCGACCTCACAGCAGGGGTCTGATCGCTGGTAGGTGTCATACATAACGAGATCGCTAACGGGATCGCTACTGCGTCACCAAACGATGACTCAGCTGCGATCTCGCTAGCGATCTCGTTATGTGTGACGGTACCTTTAGAAAGGAGTTTCTACAACACAGTCTCCAGAGATTTTGTATTAGGGAAGCCTCCTGCAGAGGAGAACAATATATATGCAACCCCACACCAGATCAAGGACAATAGCTACTGCTAAAGACTGATTACAATATGGTACAGTCTGGGGGGATATAATGTTACACCTGTGTCCACACATTTTCCACCAAGGTGGTCACTGTATATCCCATGCATAGACTTCTATTATTGTAATACTTGGATCCATTCATAAAAGGCTCAGAATGTGCATTAGCAATTGAGGTTCAACAGCAAGATGGGAATTAGTTATCAATATCTATTATTATCATTCAGTTCCACTAATGATTCCAGGCTATTTGCAGTCAAATGGCGCTCCTTTTCTGGACCCTGCCATGTGCCCAAACAGTTGAATTCCACAACCACATATGAGGTATATGCATACTCAGAAGACATTGCACAATCATATTTATGGTTCATTTTATTCTGATAGCTTTTTTCTCACAAGGGTATTTGGTTGAAGTAACAATTTAGTGTTAAAAAGGAATTTTTTATTTTCACAGCTCAGTTACAAAACTTCTGTGTAGACCCTTGGGGGATCAAGGTGCTCACCAAACATCTAATTAACTTCATTGAGGGGTCTAGTTTCCAAAATGGGATCACTTGTGGGGGAGCTCCACTATTTAGGCACCTCAGGTGGTCTCCAAACGTGACATGGCATCCACTAAAGAGTCCAGCTAATTTTGCTTTCAAAAACACAAATGGAGTTCCTTCCTTTCCGAGCCCTGCCATGCAACCAAACAATTGATTTCAACCACATATGAGGAATCAGGGTAATCACAAGAATTTGCAGAATAAATTTTGTGGTGCATTTGTTTTCTGATACCCTTGTAAAAAAAGCTATCTACGTAATTGAAGTAACAATTTTGTGATAAAAATGTATTTTTTTTATTTTTATGGCTCAACATTATAAACTTCTGTGAAGCCCTTGAGGGTTCAAGATGCTACCCAAAAAGCTAGCTAAATTCCTTGAGGGGTCTAGATTCCAAAATGGGGTCACTTGTGGGGGGAGCTCCACTGTTTAGGCACCTCAGGGGTTCTCCAAACGCAACATGGCATCCGCTAATTATTCCAGACAATTTTGCTTTTAAACTGTCAAATGGTGCTCCTTCCCTTCCAATCCTTCCCGTCTGCCCAAATAATTGATTTCCACCACATACGAGGTATCAGCATACTGAGGAGAAATTGCACAAGAAATTCTATTGTGCATTCTTCCCTGATACCCTTGAGAAAAAAAAGCTACCTGGTTGAAGTAACAATTTTTTTGATAAAAATGTATTTTTTTATTTTGACAGCTCAAAGTTATACATTTCTGTGAAGCCTAAGGGGGTTCAAGGTGCTCACCAAACATCTAGATAAATTCTTTGAGGGGTCTAGTTTCCAAAATGGGGTCACTTGTGAGGCAGTTCTCCCAACGTGACATGGCATCTGCTAATAATTCCAGCTAATTTAAAAAATTTAAATGGAGTTCCTTCCCTTCTGAGCCCTGCAATGCACCCAAACAATTGATTTCCACCACATATGAAGTATCAGCGTAATCAGAAGAAATTGCTCAACACATTGTATGGTGCATTTTTTCCTGATACCCTTGTGAAAAAGGAAAATTTTATGGCTAAAGTAACATTTTTGTTAAAAAAAGTAAAATTTTCATTTTTTCCGTACATGTTTCTTTGGTTCCTGTGAAGCACCTAAAAGGTTAATAAACTTCTTGGATCTGATTTTGAGCAGTTTGAGGGGTGCAGTTTTTTGAATGGTGTCACTTTTAGGTATTTTATGTTACCTAGGCCTGTGAAAATCTCTTCAACTATGATGTGGTCCCTAAAAAATTGGTTTTGTAAATTTTGTTGGAAAAATGAGAAATAGCTGATGAACGTTGAAGCTTCTAACTTTGTAACAAAAAAAAAAAAAAAAATGTTTTACAAATTGCGCTGATGTAAAGAAGACAAGTGGTAAATGTTATTTAAGAAATATGTTGCACAACATAAATCTGATTTATGGGCATAAAATTTCAAATTTTGAAAATTGCAAAATTTTGGCAAAATTTCTGATATGTTCACAAATAAATGCAGAATATATTGTTCTAATTTTGCCACTGTTATGAAGTACAATATGCCATGAAAAAACAATGTAAGAATCATCAGGATCTCATGAAGTGTTTCAGAGTTATAACCTGTCAAAGTGACAAAAAATGGCCTGGACATGAAGGTGGACTCGAGGGTAAAGGCGTTAACACTTTAAAACTCAAAAGCTAACAATAGATATTTCCTGTTGCAATCCTAATAACACACCGATTCAATCACATTATGAAAATAACAGCATATTTCATTCATCACAAACTATCACGCATAGAATTTGCACAAGACAAAGGAATAAAAAAATCTAACACTTCTTTTTTCTAGGATCTCACAGAAAACATCACCATATTCCTCAAATATCATTTTTTTACATCTCACTATTCACATTCCAGTAACATGATATTGGCTGTACAGTAGTATAAGTGATCACACACTATCTGCATTCACAATAATATATTTATTGTCACACACTCTTATTATTTTAGGCACTGGGACTCTTTTGTCAGCTCCTACATAGAATAATACAATTCAGAGCTACCAAATATTAAAGGAAAAATCTTGGATATAATTAATACGCAACTGACTTTGGAAAGGAAGAACAATGAGAGGAACAATCATGGTAAGAAACAAAATGTCTTACTTTGACAGCTCTTTTTGCTTTCCGCCATCTTTCATGTCAATTCAGGTAATATGTAGCTTTGTTTTTCTAGGAAGTCAGTCAGTATCTAACCTTACAGTTAGAATTGTGTACTTAATTTAAGATTCAAGTCTTCAATTCAAGTATTTAGTCCAGTATAATGTCTTAAAGGGAACCTGTGACCACGTTTTTGGCCTATAAGCTGCGGCCACCACCATCGGGCTCTTATATATAGCATTCTAACATGCTGTATATAAGATCCCAGGCCGGGGCTATAACATAAAAAACACTTTATAATACTTACCTAACAGTCGCGCTGTGGGCCTTATGGGCGTCTCAGTTGTCCGGTGCCGGCGCCTCCTCTATCGACCATCTTCGTCCACTTTCTGAAGACTGGGTGCATGACGTGGCTACGTCATACACACTCACCGGTCCTGCGCAGGTGCACTACAATACTTTGATCTGCTCAGGGCAGATCAAAGTGGGCCTGCTCAGGACCTGAATGCCGGCGAGTGTGTATGATGTCAGACCCATCATGCACCACGGCTAGAGAAGAAGGAGAACAAAGATGGCCAAAAGAGGCGGCGCCGGCTCCACACAACGGAGATGCCCATAAGGTTCACAGTGCGACAAGTTAGGTAAGTATTATAAAGTATTTTTTATGTTATACCCCCGGCCTGGGCTCTTATATACAGCATGGTAGAATGCTTTACATAAGAGCCCGGTGGTGGTAGCCGCAGCTTATAGGCCAAAAAAGTGTGCTTTGATCTCCCCCCAACCACATTGTTTAGAATTACAGGCCTACAAGTCTGTGTAAACTACAGTGAGTCGGGAAGCAGAGGTGGAGCATTGGGGCTGGAGCTTGTAGGTAAGGTTGGGTGACATATTCAACCTCTCCAATTTTTTCTTCTTCTTCTCTTAGGCGGGCTTTGCACGTTGCGACATCGCAAGCCGATGCTGCGATGTCGCACGCGATAGTCCCCGCCCCCGTCGCAGCAGCGATATCTTGTGATAGCTGCCGTAGCGAACATTATCGCTACGGCAGCTTCACATGCACTCACCTGCCCTGCGACGTCGCTCTGGCCGGCGACCCGCCTCCTTCCTAAGGGGGCGGATCGTGCGGCGTCATAGCGACGTCACACGGCAGGCGGCCAATAGCGGCGGAGGGGCGGAGATGAGAAGGATGTAAACATCCCGCCCACCTCCTTCCTTCCGTATAGCCGGCGGCAGCAGGTAAGGAGATGTTCCTCGCTCCTGCGGCTTCACACACAGCGATGTGTGCTGCTGCAGGAACGAGGAACAACATCGTACATGTCGCGGCACCAGCATTATGGAAATGTCTGTGAATGCAACGATGATACGATAACGACGTTTTTGTGCTCGTTCTTTGTATCATCTAGCATTTACACAGTACGATGTCGAAAGTGACGCCGGATGTGCGTCACTTTCGATTTGACCCCACCGACATCGCACGTGCGATGTCGCAACGTGCAAAGCCGCCCTTAGTCTTATTCCCCCTCCTCAATTTCCTGTGCAATTCAATCACTATCTTCAATCTATAACTCAATACAACTATGGCTACACATCTTAATATTTAATGACGCCCACAGCATCCCAAAAGCTGATCCCAGGTACCATAAGATAAACTGTAGCTTTACAATCTAGATTCCTTTTGTGAACTAATTTTTCAGTCAATATAAAACAATTTAAAGTCTGTTATGAAACTAATTCCCAGGTAATATAAAACAAACTCTAGTTTTCTTATAAAACCAGTTTTAAAAATAATCTTGAGCTTCACTCACCTATTTTTAAAACACTGAAAATCAAATCTAGTTCCATAATTCGATTTTACATATAGTGTAGATGCATTAAATTTGTTCTCTTTGTCTAAAATCTGCATTCCTTCCCTAGCTGTTAATTAGAAGCAAACTATAAATCAAAGCAGGAAGGAGGAAGTTGTGGGGCACTCTACTGACCAAGTCTAGATGTCTCGAATTCACTTTCTTCTGTGGAGGAAAGAGACTTCAGACGTTATCACGGGAAAAATGCTGTCATTTTTTTCTCAGTCAGGTCAGTCACCATTTATATTTAAAGCCGTAAGTCAATATTTCTCATATATTTCTATATTTGCATGAAATATATATCACCTATTGTGGTTGGTCAAGAGGTTGCAGGACAATAACACAACACTGACAATGAGACAAGGCAGGACACTGTCTAAACACTTAACATTCCTATAGGGAATTAAACACACATATAAGCATGCATAAAATTCCAGTAAGTTTTATCATAAATATCAGTACTAAGCCTTAAAACCTGCATGGGGAAAGATTTCCTGGAGAAAGAGAATATGTGTAAGACAATGAATTACCTACTGCGATTTTTATATGTCTCTCCATTTTCAAAAAGTGTCCCTTTTTCAGTTCTTATAGGTTTTCTGGATATCCCAAGGATGAGCCCCCCCAAACTGTAAGAGTTCTAACTCCAATTAAAAGGTTTTGGGATTCATTCTACATTGCCAGTAAGAATTAAACCTCTCCAAATTAAATGAATGAAAGTGAGGACTTTTACACCCTTCAGTAATATGGGCTTTTCGTGCATAAATGTAGGCGTTTCTGACATGAAAGTAAAGAGTAGAATACATAGCGGCATAATAAGTACAGACACTCCCTGCATCCATCCAGCCTAGTCACATACCTCAACATGTCTTTGGTTCAAATAGTTATTGTACGGACTATCAAATCCTATTAGCTTTTGGCAGGCCTGAATAAATTAACCCTTTCCTTACCCTTAACAATGTACACACGCTTAACTGGGCTAGTAGATTTGAACCAGTGTGACTAAAATCAATTTGAATGGAAAATATCACAATTGCTGCAAAAAAAAAAAGTGCATTGCATCCCACATGATCTTTGGCCAGTTCACTGGCTGTAGCACTAGTACGGAGCATTGGAAGAACAGAAGACGTAGAGGACTGGTGAGCTGCAGTGGCAGCAAAGGCGGCAAAAAGACTGGTGAGGGCATAGGACAGGTGCATATAATATATTCTATTTCCTCAACCGCTTCCTGGCCTTCAGAAAAACACAGCAATAGGGTTTCCAACTGGCTGCCATTTTGCTAGTTTAGTTGATTTGCTATTTTAACTAATAATAAGACAGCTGAGACACAATATGAAATCAATATGAGCATTCACTTACATAGATGTCACCAAAATTTCCAAGTTTTCTTGCGATACCCAGGAGAAAACTAAAGAGAATGAAAAACAATGAGGATAAAAAGTGGGTAAGTTTTGTGCCTCACATAGCAGAGTGGTGACTTTTATTGCTGTATATTAGATGGGTCATTGTGTGAAGCACTATCATTTCCCCACACTTTACAAGCCCCACTTGCTTGTTCACTTACAGAAGGAAAATATCACTGTTTGTCTCTTTAGAAACTGCTTACGAGAAGTTCGATTTTAGCTGAAACAATTTAGAACACAATGAAATTTTATCTGGGATCGTAAAATTGCCATTTCTGTTGAACAGGCTGTGACTCCTGGGAGTAAGGAATTAAAAGGAATAGAACATTTGTTAACTGCTTGACCTGTGATGAAAAATAGACCTTCTTTCTCTTACGTAAGGACCCTCTACACCTGGAATGAAGAAAGACAATGTCATGTGACTGTTATGTCAACCTGATTCTGTTCCATGTAACTTTTGCTCTGAAATATGAAAAAATGTCTCTGTAATGAAAATAAAAATAATGTAGAGGTGGAATAAGAGGAAAATGGAAACTATAAAACATGTAGAAATGATATAAGAACTCATAAACCATGATGTAATCATCTCATAATATGATGTAATTTGAATAAAATATTGGATTTATTTAATTAAATTTCATTGTCTGAATGGTCTACTATAAAGGAACATTTTATGTCTGTAGAAACCGGTAAAGAAATCCGGGGTGTCCATCCCAGCTTAAAGGTGCATTCAGACAACCGTGTAAATAGGTCAGAGATCGTATCACATTGGACATACTTGCTGCTGCTCACCCAACCAAAACGTGACAACTTCATATATTTCTATACAGCAGTCATTCTTGGGTTTGGAAGACGCTTGGCCTTTCCGTTATATGGTCATTTGAACACACACTAAGATGAAGAATGTGTTAGAACCTTGTAAATTTATTTTTGAATTTCATACTGTTGTTACGGGGTGTCACAGGGGATCAGGGCTTCTAAACTGACCTTCAGGTTAGGGGGCCTCTAGCTGCCTCAGAAGGTAGAGATTAGAGTTGAGCGCGGTTCGTGGTTCGAGGTTCTCCAGTTCTAGGCTCGAGTGATTTTGGGGCCTGTTCTAGATCGAACTAGAACTCGAGCTTTTTGCAAAAGCTCGATAGTTCTAGAAACGTTCGAGAACGGTTCTAGCAGCAAAAAAACAGCTAATTCCTAGCTTGGTTTCCGCTGTAATAGTGTAAGTCACTCTGTGAATCACACCATTATGACATTTCAGTGTATAGTGTGCGGAAACAGCGCCTTCAGATCACTGCTGTTTCTATAATGGCGATCGCCATTTTTTTTTTTTTCCTTGTCTTCCTTCCCTAAGCGCGCGCATCTTGTGGGGCGGGCCAGCATGTCAGCCAATCCCAGACACACACACAGCTAAGTGGACTTTTAGCCAGAGAAGCAACGGCATGTGTGATAGGATGTCCATGTCACATGTCCCTGCATTATAAAACCGGACATTTTCCTCCAGGACGCCATTATCTCTTCTGCGTCTTTGGTGTCAGACATCACTGTCGCAGCTCCGTGCTTGGTCCTATCGCTGATACAGCTGTATGCGCTCCATACACAGCGCTAGACAGCTTAGGGAGAGCACTTTCTATCAGTCCTTTTAAGGGCTCAAACCGGCAGGGTCAGAGTCATAGGTGACAGGTTCTGATAACAGAGACAGCGTCTGTGTAGCCAAGGATAGGGATTTCCTCCCTGCATTTCACCATAAGGAGGGAATAGAAAGGCAGGCTTCCATTCCTTTACCCAGAGTCCCACAATCCTGGCACTGTACCCTCCTGTCCTCTGCACACTCCAACTCTTTTTAACTAAGCCATTATGCTAGCAAACAGTCAGTGTACCTAGTGGCATCCTAAACGTGGCTATTGTACTTTTGTCTAGTCACACTATTGCAAAAATATTTGCAGCACCTCTGCCTGCATTGCACACTCAAACTTTTTTTAACTAAGCCATTATACTAGCAAACAGTCAGTGTACCTAGTGGCATCCTAAACGTGGCTATTGTACTTTTGTCTAGTCACACTATTGCAAAGATATTTGCAGCACCTCTGCCTGCATTGCACACTCAAACTTTTTTTAACTAAGCCATTATACTAGCAAACAGTCAGTGTACCTAGTGGCATCCTAAACGTGGCTATTGTACTTTTGTCTAGTCACACTAGTGGAAAGATATTTGCAGCACGTCTGCCTGCATTTCACACTCAAACTCTTTTTAACTAAGCCATTATACTAGCAAACAGTCAGTGTACCTAGTGGCATCCTAAACGTGGCTATTGGACTTTTGTGTAGTCACACTAGTGGAAAGATATTTGCAGCACGTCTGCCTGCATTGCACACTCAAACTCTTTTTAACTAAGCCATTATACTAGCAAACAGTCAGTGTACCTAGTGGCATCCTAAACGTGGCTATTGTACTTTTGTCTAGTCACACTATTGCAAAGATATTTGCAGCACCTCTGCCTGCATTGCACACTCAAACTTTTTTTTAACTAAGCCATTATACTAGCAAACAGTCAGTGTACCTAGTGGCATCCTAAACGTGGCTATTGTACTTTTGTCTAGTCACACTATTGCAAAGATATTTGCAGCACCTCTGCCTGCATTGCACACTCAAACTTTTTTTAACTAAGCCATTATACTAGCAAACAGTCAGTGTACCTAGTGGCATCCTAAACGTGGCTATTGGACTTTTGTCTAGTCAAACTAGTGGAAAGATATTTGCAGCACATCTGCCTGCATTGCACACTCAAACTCTTTTTAACTAAGCCATTATACTAGAAAACAGTCAGTGTACCTAGTGGCATCCTAAACGTGGCTATTGGACTTTTGGGTAGTCACACTAGTGGAAAGATATTTGAAGCACGTCTGCCTGCATTGCACACTCAAACTCTTTTTAACTAAGCCATTATACTAGCAAACAGTCAGTGAACCTAGTGGCATCCTAAACGTGGCTATTGGACTTTTGTCTAGTCAAACTAGTGGAAAGATATTTGCAGCATGTCTGCCTGCATTGCACACTCCAACTCTTTTTAACTAAGCCATTATACTAGCAAACAGTCAGTGTACCTAGTGGCATCCTAAACGTGGCTATTGTACTTTTGTCTAGTCACACTATTGCAAAGATATTTGCAGCACCTCTGCCTGCATTGCACACTCAAACTTTTTTTAACTAAGCCATTATACTAGCAAACAGTCAGTGTACCTAGTGGCATCCTAAACGTGGCTATTGTACTTTTGTCTAGTCACACTATTGCAAAGATATTTGCAGCACCTCTGCCTGCATTGCACACTCAAACTTTTTTTAACTAAGCCATTATACTAGCAAACAGTCAGTGTAACTAGTGGCATCCTAAACGTGGCTATTGGACTTTTGTCTAGTCAAACTAGTGGAAAGATATTTGCAGCATGTCTGCCTGCATTGCACACTCCAACTCTTTTTAACTAAGCCATTATACTAGAAAACAGTCAGTGTACCTAGTGGCATCCTAAACGTGGCTATTGTACTTTTGTCTAGTCACACTATTGCAAAGATATTTGCAGCACCTCTGCCTGCATTGCACACTCAAACTTTTTTTTAACTAAGCCATTATACTAGCAAACAGTCAGTGTACCTAGTGGCATCCTAAACGTGGCTATTGTACTTTTGTCTAGTCACACTAGTGGAAAGATATTTGCAGCACGTCTGCCTGCATTTCACACTCAAACTCTTTTTAACTAAGCCATTATACTAGCAAACAGTCAGTGTACCTAGTGGCATCCTAAACGTGGCTATTGTACTTTAGTCTAGTCACACTATTGCAAAGATATTTGCAGCACCTCTGCCTGCATTGCACACTCAAACTTTTTTTAACTAAGCCATTATACTAGCAAACAGTCAGTGTACCTAGTGGCATCCTAAACGTGGCTATTGGACTTTTGTCTAGTCACACTATTGCAAAGATATTTGCAGCACCTCTGCCTGCATTGCACACTCAAACTCTTTTTAACTAAGCCATTATACTAGCAAACAGTCAGTGTACCTAGTGGCATCCTAAACGTGGCTATTGGACTTTTGTGTAGTCACACTAGTGTAAAGATATTTGCAGCACGTCTGCCTGCATTGCACACTCAAACTCTTTTTAACTAAGCCATTATACTAGCAAACAGTCAGTGTACCTAGTGGCATCCTAAACGTGGCTATTGTACTTTTGTCTAGTCACACTATTGCAAAGATATTTGCAGCACCTCTGCCTGCATTGCACACTCCAACTCTTTTTAACTAAGCCATTATACTAGCAAACAGTCAGTGTACCTAGTGGCATCCTAAACGTGGCTATTGGACTTTTGGGTAGTCACACTAGTGGAAAGATATTTGAAGCACGTCTGCCTGCATTGCACACTCAAACTCTTTTTAACTAAGCCATTATACTAGCAAACAGTCAGTGAACCTAGTGGCATCCTAAACGTGGCTATTGGACTTTTGTCTAGTCAAACTAGTGGAAAGATATTTGCAGCATGTCTGCCTGCATTGCACACTCCAACTCTTTTTAACTAAGCCATTATACTAGCAAACAGTCAGTGTACCTAGTGGCATCCTAAACGTGGCTATTGTACTTTTGTCTAGTCACACTATTGCAAAGATATTTGCAGCACCTCTGCCTGCATTGCACACTCAAACTTTTTTTAACTAAGCCATTATACTAGCAAACAGTCAGTGTACCTAGTGGCATCCTAAACGTGGCTATTGGACTTTTGTCTAGTCAAACTAGTGGAAAGATATTTGCAGCACATCTGCCTGCATTGCACACTCAAACTCTTTTTAACTAAGCCATTATACTAGAAAACAGTCAGTGTACCTAGTGGCATCCTAAACGTGGCTATTGGACTTTTGGGTAGTCACACTAGTGGAAAGATATTTGAAGCACGTCTGCCTGCATTGCACACTCAAACTCTTTTTAACTAAGCCATTATACTAGCAAACAGTCAGTGAACCTAGTGGCATCCTAAACGTGGCTATTGGACTTTTGTCTAGTCAAACTAGTGGAAAGATATTTGCAGCATGTCTGCCTGCATTGCACACTCCAACTCTTTTTAACTAAGCCATTATACTAGCAAACAGTCAGTGTACCTAGTGGCATCCTAAACGTGGCTATTGTACTTTTGTCTAGTCACACTATTGCAAAGATATTTGCAGCACCTCTGCCTGCATTGCACACTCAAACTTTTTTTAACTAAGCCATTATACTAGCAAACAGTCAGTGTACCTAGTGGCATCCTAAACGTGGCTATTGTACTTTTGTCTAGTCACACTATTGCAAAGATATTTGCAGCACCTCTGCCTGCATTGCACACTCAAACTTTTTTTAACTAAGCCATTATACTAGCAAACAGTCAGTGTAACTAGTGGCATCCTAAACGTGGCTATTGGACTTTTGTCTAGTCAAACTAGTGGAAAGATATTTGCAGCATGTCTGCCTGCATTGCACACTCCAACTCTTTTTAACTAAGCCATTATACTAGAAAACAGTCAGTGTACCTAGTGGCATCCTAAACGTGGCTATTGTACTTTTGTCTAGTCACACTATTGCAAAGATATTTGCAGCACCTCTGCCTGCATTGCACACTCAAACTTTTTTTTAACTAAGCCATTATACTAGCAAACAGTCAGTGTACCTAGTGGCATCCTAAACGTGGCTATTGTACTTTTGTCTAGTCACACTAGTGGAAAGATATTTGCAGCACGTCTGCCTGCATTTCACACTCAAACTCTTTTTAACTAAGCCATTATACTAGCAAACAGTCAGTGTACCTAGTGGCATCCTAAACGTGGCTATTGTACTTTAGTCTAGTCACACTATTGCAAAGATATTTGCAGCACCTCTGCCTGCATTGCACACTCAAACTTTTTTTAACTAAGCCATTATACTAGCAAACAGTCAGTGTACCTAGTGGCATCCTAAACGTGGCTATTGGACTTTTGTCTAGTCACACTATTGCAAAGATATTTGCAGCACCTCTGCCTGCATTGCACACTCAAACTCTTTTTAACTAAGCCATTATACTAGCAAACAGTCAGTGTACCTAGTGGCATCCTAAACGTGGCTATTGGACTTTTGTGTAGTCACACTAGTGTAAAGATATTTGCAGCACGTCTGCCTGCATTGCACACTCAAACTCTTTTTAACTAAGCCATTATACTAGCAAACAGTCAGTGTACCTAGTGGCATCCTAAACGTGGCTATTGTACTTTTGTCTAGTCACACTATTGCAAAGATATTTGCAGCACCTCTGCCTGCATTGCACACTCCAACTCTTTTTAACTAAGCCATTATACTAGCAAACAGTCAGTGTACCTAGTGGCATCCTAAACGTGGCTATTGGACTTTTGGGTAGTCACACTAGTGGAAAGATATTTGAAGCACGTCTGCCTGCATTGCACACTCAAACTCTTTTTAACTAAGCCATTATACTAGCAAACAGTCAGTGAACCTAGTGGCATCCTAAACGTGGCTATTGGACTTTTGTCTAGTCAAACTAGTGGAAAGATATTTGCAGCATGTCTGCCTGCATTGCACACTCCAACTCTTTTTAACTAAGCCATTATACTAGCAAACAGTCAGTGTACCTAGTGGCATCCTAAACGTGGCTATTGTACTTTTGTCTAGTCACACTATTGCAAAGATATTTGCAGCACCTCTGCCTGCATTGCACACTCAAACTTTTTTTAACTAAGCCATTATACTAGCAAACAGTCAGTGTACCTAGTGGCATCCTAAACGTGGCTATTGTACTTTTGTCTAGTCACACTATTGCAAAGATATTTGCAGCACCTCTGCCTGCATTGCACACTCAAACTTTTTTTAACTAAGCCATTATACTAGCAAACAGTCAGTGTAACTAGTGGCATCCTAAACGTGGCTATTGGACTTTTGTCTAGTCAAACTAGTGGAAAGATATTTGCAGCATGTCTGCCTGCATTGCACACTCCAACTCTTTTTAACTAAGCCATTATACTAGAAAACAGTCAGTGTACCTAGTGGCATCCTAAACGTGGCTATTGTACTTTTGTCTAGTCACACTATTGCAAAGATATTTGCAGCACCTCTGCCTGCATTGCACACTCAAACTTTTTTTTAACTAAGCCATTATACTAGCAAACAGTCAGTGTACCTAGTGGCATCCTAAACGTGGCTATTGTACTTTTGTCTAGTCACACTAGTGGAAAGATATTTGCAGCACGTCTGCCTGCATTTCACACTCAAACTCTTTTTAACTAAGCCATTATACTAGAAAACAGTCAGTGTACCTAGTGGCATCCTAAACGTGGCTATTGGACTTTTGTGTAGTCACACTAGTGGAAAGATATTTGCAGCACGTCTGCCTGCATTGCACACTCAAACTCTTTTTAACTAAGCCATTATACTAGCAAACAGTCAGTGTACCTAGTGGCATCCTAAACGTGGCTATTGTACTTTTGTCTAGTCACACTATTGCAAAGATATTTGCAGCACCTCTGTCTGCATTGCACACTCAAACTTTTTTTTAACTAAGCCATTATACTAGCAAACAGTCAGTGTACCTAGTGGCATCCTAAACGTGGCTATTGTACTTTTGTCTAGTCACACTATTGCAAAGATATTTGCAGCACCTCTGCCTGCATTGCACACTCAAACTTTTTTTAACTAAGCCATTATACTAGCAAACAGTCAGTGTACCTAGTGGCATCCTAAAAGTGGCTATTGGACTTTTGTCTAGTCAAACTAGTGGAAAGATATTTGCAGCACATCTGCCTGCATTGCACACTCAAACTCTTTTTAACTAAGCCATTATACTAGCAAACAGTCAGTGTACCTAGTGGCATCCTAAACGTGGCTATTGGACTTTTGGGTAGTCACACTAGTGGAAAGATATTTGAAGCACGTCTGCCTGCATTGCACACTCAAACTCTTTTTAACTAAGCCATTATACTAGCAAACAGTCAGTGTACCTAGTGGCATCCTAAACGTGGCTATTGTACTTTTGTCTAGTCACACTAGTGGAAAGATATTTGCAGCACGTCTGCCTGCATTGCACACTCCAACTCTTTTTAACTAAGCCATTATACTAGCAAACAGTCAGTGTACCTAGTGGCATCCTAAACGTGGCTATTGTACTTTAGTCTAGTCACACTATTGCAAAGATATTTGCAGCACCTCTGCCTGCATTGCACACTCAAACTTTTTTTAACTAAGCCATTATACTAGCAAACAGTCAGTGTACCTAGTGGCATCCTAAACGTGGCTATTGGACTTTTGTCTAGTCAAACTAGTGGAAAGATATTTGCAGCATGTCTGCCTGCATTGCACACTCCAACTCTTTTTAACTAAGCCATTATACTAGCAAACAGTCAGTGTACCTAGTGGCATCCTAAACGTGGCTATTGTACTTTTGTCTAGTCACACTATTGCAAAGATATTTGCAGCACCTCTGCCTGCATTGCACACTCAAACTCTTTTTAACTAAGCCATTATACTAGCAAACAGTCAGTGTACCTAGTGGCATCCTAAACGTGGCTATTGGACTTTTGTGTAGTCACACTAGTGTAAAGATATTTGCAGCACGTCTGCCTGCATTGCACACTCAAACTCTTTTTAACTAAGCCATTATACTAGCAAACAGTCAGTGTACCTAGTGGCATCCTAAACGTGGCTATTGTACTTTTGTCTAGTCACACTATTGCAAAGATATTTGCAGCACCTCTGCCTGCATTGCACACTCAAACTCTTTTTAACTAAGCCATTATACTAGCAAACAGTCAGTGTACCTAGTGGCATCCTAAACGTGGCTATTGGACTTTTGTGTAGTCACACTAGTGTAAAGATATTTGCAGCACGTCTGCCTGCATTGCACACTCAAACTCTTTTTAACTAAGCCATTATACTAGCAAACAGTCAGTGTACCTAGTGGCATCCTAAACGTGGCTATTGTACTTTTGTCTAGTCACACTATTGCAAAGATATTTGCAGCACCTCTGCCTGCATTGCACACTCAAACTTTTTTTAACTAAGCCATTATACTAGCAAACAGTCAGTGTACCTAGTGGCATCCTAAACGTGGCTATTGTACTTTTGTCTAGTCACACTATTGCAAAGATATTTGCAGCACCTCTGCCTGCATTGCACACTCAAACTCTTTTTAACTAAGCCATTATACTAGCAAACAGTCAGTGTACCTAGTGGCATCCTAAACGTGGCTATTGGACTTTTGTCTAGTCAAACTAGTGGAAAGATATTTGCAGCATGTCTGCCTGCATTGCACACTCCAACTCTTTTTAACTAAGCCATTATACTAGCAAACAGTCAGTGTACCTAGTGGCATCCTAAACGTGGCTATTGTACTTTTGTCTAGTCACACTAGTGGAAAGATATTTGCAGCACGTCTGCCTGCATTGCACACTCCAACTCTTTTTATCTAAGCCATTATACTAGCAAACAGTCAGTGTACCTAGTGGCATCCTAAACGTGGCTATTGTACTTTTGTCTAGTCACACTAGTGGAAAGATATTTGCAGCACGTCTGCCTGCATTGCACACTCCAACTCTTTTTAACTAAGCCATTATACTAGCAAACAGTCAGTGTACCTAGTGGCATCCTAAACGTGGCTATTGTACTTTTGTCTAGTCACACTATTGCAAAGATATTTGCAGCACCTCTGCCTGCATTGCACACTCAAACTCTTTTTAACTAAGCCATTATACTAGCAAACAGTCAGTGTACCTAGTGGCATCCTAAACGTGGCTATTGGACTTTTGTCTAGTCAAACTAGTGGAAAGATATTTGCAGCATGTCTGCCTGCATTGCACACTCCAACTCTTTTTAACTAACCCATTATACTAGCAAACAGTCAGTGTACCTAGTGGCATCCTAAACGTGGCTATTGTACTTTTGTCTAGTCACACTAGTGGAAAGATATTTGCAGCACGTCTGCCTGCATTGCACACTCCAACTCTTTTTATCTAAGCCATTATACTAGCAAACAATCAGTGTACCTAGTGGCATCCTAAACGTGGCTATTGTACTTTTGTCTAGTCACACTAGTGGAAAGATATTTGCAGCACGTCTGCCTGCATTGCACACTCAAACTCTTTTTAACTAAGCCATTATACTAGCAAACAGTAAGTGTACCTAGTGGCATCCTAAACGTGGCTATTGTACTTTTGTCTAGTCACACTATTGCAAAGATATTTGCAGCACCTCTGCCTGCATTGCACACTCAAACTTTTTTTAACTAAGCCATTATACTAGCAAACAGTCAGTGTACCTAGTGGCATCCTAAACGTGGCTATTGGACTTTTGTCTAGTCAAACTAGTGGAAAGATATTTGCAGCACATCTGCCTGCATTGCACACTCAAACTCTTTTTAACTAAGCCATTATACTAGCAAACAGTCAGTGTACCTAGTGGCATCCTAAACGTGGCTATTGGACTTTTGTGTAGTCACACTAGTGGAAAGATATTTGCAGCATGTCTGCCTGCATTGCACACTCAAACTCTTTTTAACTAAGCCATTATACTAGCAAACAGTCAGTGTACCTAGTGGCATCCTAAACGTGGCTATTGTACTTTTGTCTAGTCACACTAGTGGAAAGATATTTGCAGCACGTCTGCCTGCATTGCACACTCCAACTCTTTTTAACTAAGCCATTATACTAGCAAACAGTCAGTGTACCTAGTGGCATCCTAAACGTGGCTATTGTACTTTTGTCTAGTCACACTAGTGGAAAGATATTTGCAGCACGTCTGCCTGCATTGCACACTCCAACTCTTTTTATCTAAGCCATTATACTAGCAAACAGTCAGTGTACCTAGTGGCATCCTAAACGTGGCTATTGTACTTTTGTCTAGTCACACTAGTGGAAAGATATTTGCAGCACGTCTGCCTGCATTGCACACTCCAACTCTTTTTAACTAAGCCATTATACTAGCAAACAGTCAGTGTACCTAGTGGCATCCTAAACGTGGCTATTGTACTTTTGTCTAGTCACACTATTGCAAAGATATTTGCAGCACCTCTGCCTGCATTGCACACTCAAACTCTTTTTAACTAAGCCATTATACTAGCAAACAGTCAGTGTACCTAGTGGCATCCTAAACGTGGCTATTGGACTTTTGTCTAGTCAAACTAGTGGAAAGCTATTTGCAGCATGTCTGCCTGCATTGCACACTCCAACTCTTTTTAACTAAGCCATTATACTAGCAAACAGTCAGTGTACCTAGTGGCATCCTTAACGTGGCTATTGTACTTTTGTCTAGTCACACTAGTGGAAAGATATTTGCAGCACGTCTGCCTGCATTGCACACTCCAACTCTTTTTATCTAAGCCATTATACTAGCAAAAAATCAGTGTACCTAGTGGCATCCTAAACGTGGCTATTGTACTTTTGTCTAGTCACACTAGTGGAAAGATATTTGCAGCACGTCTGCCTGCATTGCACACTCAAACTCTTTTTAACTAAGCCATTATACTAGCAAACAGTAAGTGTACCTAGTGGCATCCTAAACGTGGCTATTGTACTTTTGTCTAGTCACACTATTGCAAAGATATTTGCAGCACCTCTGCCTGCATTGCACACTCAAACTTTTTTTAACTAAGCCATTATACTAGCAAACAGTCAGTGTACCTAGTGGCATCCTAAAAGTGGCTATTGGACTTTTGTCTAGTCAAACTAGTGGAAAGATATTTGCAGCACATCTGCCTGCATTGCACACTCAAACTTTTTTTAACTAAGCCATTATACTAGCAAACAGTCAGTGTACCTAGTGGCATCCTAAACGTGGCTATTGGACTTTTGTGTAGTCACACTAGTGGAAAGATATTTGCAGCACGTCTGCCTGCATTGCACACTCAAACTCTTTTTAACTAAGCCATTATACTAGCAAACAGTCAGTGTACCTAGTGGCATCCTAAACGTGGCTATTGTACTTTTGTCTAGTCACACTAGTGGAAAGATATTTGCAGCACGTCTGCCTGCATTGCACACTCCAACTCTTTTTAACTAAGCCATTATACTAGCAAACAGTCAGTGTACCTAGTGGCATCCTAAACGTGGCTATTGTACTTTTGTCTAGTCACACTATTGCAAAGATATTTGCAGCACCTCTGCCTGCATTGCACACTCAAACTTTTTTTAACTAAGCCATTATACTAGCAAACAGTCAGTGTACCTAGTGGCATCCTAAACGTGGCTATTGGACTTTTGTCTAGTCAAACTAGTGGAAAGATATTTGCAGCATGTCTGCCTGCATTGCACACTCCAACTCTTTTTAACTAAGCCATTATACTAGCAAACAGTCAGTGTACCTAGTGGCATCCTAAACATGGCTATTTTACTTTTGTCTAGTCACACTATTGCAAAGATATTTGCAGCACCTCTGCCTGCATTGCACACTCAAACTCTTTTTAACTAAGCCATTATACTAGCAAACAGTCAGTGTACCTAGTGGCATCCTAAACGTGGCTATTGGACTTTTGTGTAGTCACACTAGTGTAAAGATATTTGCAGCACGTCTGCCTGCATTGCACACTCAAACTCTTTTTAACTAAGCCATTATACTAGCAAACAGTCAGTGTACCTAGTGGCATCCTAAACGTGGCTATTGTACTTTTGTCTAGTCACACTATTGCAAAGATATTTGCAGCACCTCTGCCTGCATTGCACACTCAAACTTTTTTTAACTAAGCTATTATACTAGCAAACAGTCAGTGTACCTAGTGGCATCCTAAACGTGGCTATTGTACTTTTGTCTAGTCACACTATTGCAAAGATATTTGCAGCACCTCTGCCTGCATTGCACACTCAAACTCTTTTTAACTAAGCCATTATACTAGCAAACAGTCAGTGTACCTAGTGGCATCCTAAACGTGGCTATTGGACTTTTGTCTAGTCAAACTAGTGGAAAGATATTTGCAGCATGTCTGCCTGCATTGCACACTCAAACTCTTTTTAACTAAGCCATTATACTAGCAAACAGTCAGTGTACCTAGTGGCATCCTAAACGTGGCTATTGTACTTTTGTCTAGTCACACTAGTGGAAAGATATTTGCAGCACGTCTGCCTGCATTGCACATTCCAACTCTTTTTAACTAAGCCATTATACTAGCAAACAGTCAGTGTACCTAGTGGCATCCTAAACGTGGCTATTGTACTTTTGTCTAGTCACACTATTGCAAAGATATTTGCAGCACCTCTGCCTGCATTGCACACTCAAACTCTTTTTAACTAAGCCATTATACTAGCAAACAGTCAGTGTACCTAGTGGCATCCTAAACGTGGCTATTGGACTTCTGTCTAGTCAAACTAGTGGAAAGATATTTGCAGCATGTCTGCCTGCATTGCACACTCCAACTCTTTTTAACTAAGCCATTATACTAGCAAACAGTCAGTGTACCTAGTGGCATCCTAAACGTGGCTATTGTACTTTTGTCTAGTCACACTAGTGGAAAGATATTTGCAGCACGTCTGCCTGCATTGCACACTCCAACTCTTTTTATCTAAGCCATTATACTAGCAAACAGTCAGTGTACCTAGTGGCATCCTAAACGTGGCTATTGTACTTTTGTCTAGTCACACTAGTGGAAAGATATTTGCAGCACGTCTGCCTGCATTGCACACTCCAACTCTTTTTAACTAAGCCATTATACTAGCAAACAGTCAGTGTACCTAGTGGCATCCTAAACGTGGCTATTGTACTTTTGTCTAGTCACACTATTGCAAAGATATTTGCAGCACCTCTGCCTGCATTGCACACTCAAACTTTTTTTAACTAAGCCATTATACTAGCAAACAGTCAGTGTACCTAGTGGCATCCTAAAAGTGGCTATTGGACTTTTGTCTAGTCAAACTAGTGGAAAGATATTTGCAGCACATCTGCCTGCATTGCACACTCAAACTCTTTTTAACTAAGCCATTATACTAGCAAACAGTCAGTGTACCTAGTGGCATCCTAAACGTGGCTATTGGACTTTTGTGTAGTCACACTAGTGGAAAGATATTTGCAGCACGTCTGCCTGCATTGCACACTCAAACTCTTTTTAACTAAGCCATTATACTAGCAAACAGTCAGTGTACCTAGTGGCATCCTAAACGTGGCTATTGTACTTTTGTCTAGTCACACTAGTGGAAAGATATTTGCAGCACGTCTGCCTGCATTGCACACTCCAACTCTTTTTAACTAAGCCATTATACTAGCAAACAGTCAGTGTACCTAGTGGCATCCTAAACGTGGCTATTGTACTTTTGTCTAGTCACACTAGTGGAAAGATATTTGCAGCACGTCTGCCTGCATTGCACACTCCAACTCTTTTTAACTAAGCCATTATACTAGCAAACAGTCAGTGTACCTAGTGGCATCCTAAACGTGGCTATTGTACTTTTGTCTAGTCACACTATTGCAAAGATATTTGCAGCACCTCTGCCTGCATTGCACACTCAAACTTTTTTTAACTAAGCCATTATACTAGCAAACAGTCAGTGTACCTAGTGGCATCCTAAACGTGGCTATTGGACTTTTGTCTAGTCAAACTAGTGGAAAGATATTTGCAGCATGTCTGCCTGCATTGCACACTCCAACTCTTTTTAACTAAGCCATTATACTAGCAAACAGTCAGTGTACCTAGTGGCATCCTAAACGTGGCTATTGGACTTTTGTGTAGTCACACTAGTGTAAAGATATTTGCAGCACGTCTGCCTGCATTGCACACTCAAACTCTTTTTAACTAAGCCATTATACTAGCAAACAGTCAGTGTACCTAGTGGCATCCTAAACGTGGCTATTGTACTTTTGTCTAGTCACACTATTGCAAAGATATTTGCAGCACCTCTGCCTGCATTGCACACTCAAACTTTTTTTAACTAAGCTATTATACTAGCAAACAGTCAGTGTACCTAGTGGCATCCTAAACGTGGCTATTGTACTTTTGTCTAGTCACACTAGTGGAAAGATATTTGCAGCATACCTGCCTGCATTGCACACTCCAACTCTTTTTAACTAAGCCATTATACTAGCAAACAGTCAGTGTACCTAGTGGCATCCTAAACGTGGCTATTGTACTTTTGTCTAGTCACACTAGTGGAAAGATATTTGCAGCACCTCTGCCTGCATTGCACACTCAAACTCTTTTTAACTAAGCCATTATACTAGCAAACAGTCAGTGTACCTAGTGGCATCCTAAACGTGGCTATTGGACTTTTGTCTAGTCAAACTAGTGGAAAGATATTTGCAGCATGTCTGCCTGCATTGCACACTCCAACTCTTTTTAACTAAGCCATTATACTAGCAAACAGTCAGTGTACCTAGTGGCATCCTAAACGTGGCTATTGTACTTTTGTCTAGTCACACTAGTGGAAAGATATTTGCAGCACGTCTGCCTGCATTGCACACTCCAACTCTTTTTATCTAAGCCATTATACTAGCAAACAGTCAGTGTACCTAGTGGCATCCTAAACGTGGCTATTGTACTTTTGTCTAGTCACACTAGTGGAAAGATATTTGCAGCACGTCTGCCTGCATTGCACACTCCAACTCTTTTTAACTAAGCCATTATACTAGCAAACAGTCAGTGTACCTAGTGGCATCCTAAACGTGGCTATTGTACTTTTGTCTAGTCACACTATTGCAAAGATATTTGCAGCACCTCTGCCTGCATTGCACACTCAAACTCTTTTTAACTAAGCCATTATACTAGCAAACAGTCAGTGTACCTAGTGGCATCCTAAACGTGGCTATTGGACTTTTGTCTAGTCAAACTAGTGGAAAGATATTTGCAGCATACCTGCCTGCATTGCACACTCCAACTCTTTTTAACTAAACCATTATACTAGCAAACAGTCAGTGTACCTAGTGGCATCCTAAACGTGGCTATTGTACTTTTGTCTAGTCACACTATTGCAAAGATATTTGCAGCACCTCTGCCTGCATTGCACACTCAAACTCTTTTTAACTAAGCCATTATACTAGCAAACAGTCAGTGTACCTAGTGGCATCCTAAACGTGGCTATTGGACTTTTGTCTAGTCAAACTAGTGGAAAGATATTTGCAGCATGTCTGCCTGCATTGCACACTCCAACTCTTTTTAACTAAGCCATTATACTAGCAAACAGTCAGTGTACCTAGTGGCATCCTAAACCTGGCTATTGTACTTTTGTCTAGTCACACTAGTGGAAAGATATTTGCAGCACGTCTGCCTGCATTGAACACTCCAACTCTTTTTATCTAAGCCATTATACTACCAAACAGTCAGTGTACCTAGTGGCATCCTAAACGTGGCTATTGTACTTTTGTCTAGTCACACTAGTGGAAAGATATTTGCAGCACGTCTGCCTGCATTGCACACTCCAACTCTTTTTAACTAAGCCATTATAATAGCAAACAGTCAGTGTACCTAGTGGCATCCTAAACGTGGCTATTGTACTTTTGTCTAGTCACACTATTGCAAAGATATTTGCAGCACCTCTGCCTGCATTGCACACTCAAACTTTTTTTAACTAAGCCATTATACTAGCAAACAGTCAGTGCACCTAGTGGCATCCTAAACGTGGCTATTGGACTTTTGTCTAGTCAAACTAGTGGAAAGATATTTGCAGCATGTCTGCCTGCATTGCACACTCCAACTCTTTTTAACTAAGCCATTATACTAGCAAACAGTCAGTGTACCTAGTGGCATCCTAAACGTGGCTATTGTACTTTTGTCTAGTCACACTATTGCAAAGATATTTGCAGCACCTCTGCCTGCATTGCACACTCAAACTTTTTTTAACTAAGCCATTATACTAGCAAACAGTCAGTGTACCTAGTGGCATCCTAAACGTGGCTATTGGACTTTTGTGTAGTCACACTAATGGAAAGATATTTGCAGCACCTCTGCCTGCATTGCACACTCAAACTTTTTTTAACTAAGCCATTATACTAGCAAACAGTCAGTGTACCTAGTGGCATCCTAAACGTGGCTATTGTACTTTTGTCTAGTCACACTAGTGGAAAGATGTTTGCAGCACGTCTGCCTGCATTTCACACTCAAACTCTTTTTAACTAAGCCATTATACTAGCAAACAGTCAGTGTACCTAGTGGCATCCTAAACGTGGCTATTGGACTTTTGTGTAGTCACACTAGTGGAAAGATATTTGCAGCACGTCTGCCTGCATTGCACTCTCAAACTCTTTTTAACTAAGCCATTATACTAGCAAACAGTCAGTGTACCTAGTGGCATCCTAAACGTGGTTATTGTACTTTTGTCTAGTCACACTATTGCAAAGATATTTGCAGCACCTCTGCCTGCATTGCACACTCAAACTTTTTTTTAACTAAGCCATTATACTAGCAAACAGTCAGTGTACCTAGTGGCATCCTAAACGTGGCTATTGTACTTTTGTCTAGTCACACTATTGCAAAGATATTTGCAGCACCTCTGCCTGCATTGCACACTCAAACTTTTTTTAACTAAGCCATTATACTAGCAAACAGTCAGTGTACCTAGTGGCATCCTAAACGTGGCTATTGTACTTTTGTCTAGTCACACTAGTGGAAAGATATTTGCAGCACGTCTGCCTGCATTTCACACTCAAACTCTTTTTAACTAAGCCATTATACTAGCAAACAGTCAGTGAACCTAGTGGCATCCTAAACGTGGCTATTGGACTTTTGTCTAGTCAAACTAGTGGAAAGATATTTGCAGCATGTCTGCCTGCATTGCACACTCCAACTCTTTTTAACTAAGCCATTATACTAGCAAACAGTCAGTGTACCTAGTGGCATCCTAAACGTGGCTATTGTACTTTTGTCTAGTCACACTAGTGGAAAGATATTTGCAGCACGTCTGCCTGCATTGCACACTCCAACTCTTTTTAACTAAGCCATTATACTAGCAAACAGTCAGTGTACCTAGTGGCATCCTAAACGTGGCTATTGTACTTTTGTCTAGTCACACTATTGCAAAGATATTTGCAGCACCTCTGCCTGCATTGCACACTCAAACTTTTTTTAACTAAGCCATTATACTAGCAAACAGTCAGTGTACCTAGTGGCATCCTAAACGTGGCTATTGGACTTTTGTCTAGTCAAACTAGTGGAAAGATATTTGCAGCATGTCTGCCTGCATTGCACACTCCAACTCTTTTTAACTAAGCCATTATACTAGCAAACAGTCAGTGTACCTAGTGGCATCCTAAACGTGGCTATTGTACTTTTGTCTAGTCACACTATTGCAAAGATATTTGCAGCACCTCTGCCTGCATTGCACACTCAAACTCTTTTTAACTAAGCCATTATACTAGCAAACAGTCAGTGTACCTAGTGGCATCCTAAACGTGGCTATTGGACTTTTGTGTAGTCACACTAGTGTAAAGATATTTGCAGCACGTCTGCCTGCATTGCACACTCAAACTCTTTTTAACTAAGCCATTATACTAGCAAACAGTCAGTGTACCTAGTGGCGTCCTAAACGTGGCTATTGTACTTTTGTCTAGTCACACTATTGCAAAGATATTTGCAGCACCTCTGCCTGCATTGCACACTCAAACTTTTTTTAACTAAGCCATTATACTAGCAAACAGTCAGTGTACCTAGTGGCATCCTAAACGTGGCTATTGTACTTTTGTCTAGTCACACTATTGCAAATATATTTGCAGCACCTCTGCCTGCATTGCACACTCAAACTCTTTTTAACTAAGCCATTATACTAGCAAACAGTCAGTGTACCTAGTGGCATCCTAAACGTGGCTATTGGACTTTTGTGTAGTCAAACTAGTGGAAAGATATTTGCAGCATGTCTGCCTGCATTGCACACTCAAACTCTTTTTAACTAAGCCAATATACTAGCAAACAGTCAGTGTACCTAGTGGCATCCTAAACGTGGCTATTGTACTTTTGTCTAGTCACACTAGTGGAAAGATATTTGCAGCACGTCTGCCTGCATTGCACACTCCAACTCTTTTTATCTAAGCCATTATACTAGCAAACAGTCAGTGTACCTAGTGGCATCCTAAACGTGGCTATTGTACTTTTGTCTAGTCACACTAGTGGAAAGATATTTGCAGCACGTCTGCCTGCATTGCACACTCCAACTCTTTTTAACTAAGCCATTATACTAGCAAACAGTCAGTGTACCTAGTGGCATCCTAAACGTGGCTATTGTACTTTTGTCTAGTCACACTATTGCAAAGATATTTGCAGCACCTCTGCCTGCATTGCACACTCAAACTCTTTTTAACTAAGCCATTATACTAGCAAACAGTCAGTGTACCTAGTGGCATCCTAAACGTGGCTATTGGACTTTTGTCTAGTCAAACTAGTGGAAAGATATTTGCAGCATGTCTGCCTGCATTGCACACTCCAACTCTTTTTAACTAAGCCATTATACTAGCAAACAGTCAGTGTACCTAGTGGCATCCTAAACGTGGCTATTGTACTTTTGTCTAGTCACACTAGTGGAAAGATATTTGCAGCACGTCTGCCTGCATTGCACACTCCAACTCTTTTTAACTAAGCCATTATACTAGCAAACAGTCAGTGTACCTAGTGGCATCCTAAACGTGGCTATTGTCCTTTTGTCTAGTCACACTATTGCAAAGATATTTGCAGCACCTGTGCCTGCATTGCACACTCAAACTTTTTTTTAACTAAGCCATTATACTAGCAAACAGTCAGTGCACCTAGTGGCATCCTAAACGTGGCTATTGGACTTTTGTGTAGTCACACTAATGGAAAGATATTTGCAGCACGTCTGCCTGCATTGCACACTCAAACTCTTTTTAACTAAGCCATTATACTAGCAAACAGTCAGTGTACCTAGTGGCATCCTAAACGTGGCTATTGGACTTTTGTGTAGTCACACTAGTGTAAAGATATTTGCAGCACGTCTGCCTGCATTGCACACTCAAACTCTTTTTAACTAAGCCATTATACTAGCAAACAGTCAGTCTACCTAGTGGCATCCTAAACGTGGCTATTGTACTTTTGTCTAGTCACACTATTGCAAAGATATTTGCAGCACCTCTGCCTGCATTGCACACTCAAACTTGTTTTAACTAAGCCATTATACTAGCAAACAGTCAGTGTACCTAGTGGCATCCTAAACGTGGCTATTGTACTTTTGTCTAGTCACACTATTGCAAAGATATTTGCAGCACCTCTGCCTGCATTGCACACTCAAACTCTTTTTAACTAAGCCATTATACTAGCAAACAGTCAGTGTACCTAGTGGCATCCTAAACGTGGCTATTGGACTTTTGTCTAGTCAAACTAGTGGAAAGATATTTGCAGCATGTCTGCCTGCATTGCACACTCCAACTCTTTTTAACTAAGCCATTATACTAGCAAACAGTCAGTGTACCTAGTGGCATCCTAAACGTGGCTATTGTACTTTTGTCTAGTCACACTAGTGGAAAGATATTTGCAGCACGTCTGCCTGCATTGCACACTCCAACTCTTTTTAACTAAGCCATTATACTAGCAAACAGTCAGTGAACCTAGTGGCATCCTAAACGTGGCTATTGGACTTTTGTCTAGTCAAACTAGTGGAAAGATATTTGCAGCATGTCTGCCTGCATTGCACACTCCAACTCTTTTTAACTAAGCCATTATACTAGCAAACAGTCAGTGTACCTAGTGGCATCCTAAACGTGGCTATTGTACTTTTGTCTAGTCACACTAGTGGAAAGATATTTGCAGCACGTCTGCCTGCATTGCACACTCCAACTCTTTTTAACTAAGCCATTATACTAGCAAACAGTCAGAGTACCTAGTGGCATCCTAAACGTGGCTATTGTACTTTTGTCTAGTCACACTATTGCAAAGATATTTGCAGCACCTCTGCCTGCATTGCACACTCAAACTTTTTTTTAACTAAGCCATTATACAAGCAAACAGTCAGTGTACCTAGTGGCATCCTAAACGTGGCTATTGGACTTTTATCTAGTCAAACTAGTGGAAAGATATTTGCAGCATGTCTGCCTGCATTGCACACTCCAACTCTTTTTAACTAAGCCATTATACTAGCAAACAGTCAGTGTACCTAGTGGCATCCTAAACGTGGCTATTGTACTTTTGTCTAGTCACACTATTGCAAAGATATTTGCAGCACCTCTGCCTGCATTGCACACTCAAACTCTTTTTAACTAAGCCATTATACTAGCAAACAGTCAGTGTACCTAGTGGCATCCTAAACGTGGCTATTGGACTTTTGTGTAGTCACACTAGTGTAAAGATATTTGCAGCACGTCTGCCTACATTGCACACTCAAACTCTTTTTAACTAAGCCATTATACTAGCAAACAGTCAGTGTACCTAGTGGCATCCTAAACGTGGCTATTGTACTTTTGTCTAGTCACACTATTGCAAAGATATTTGCAGCACCTCTGCCTGCATTGCACACTCAAACTTTTTTTAACTAAGCCATTATACTAGCAAACA
Source organism: Anomaloglossus baeobatrachus (assembly GCF_048569485.1). Taxonomy (NCBI): domain Eukaryota; kingdom Metazoa; phylum Chordata; class Amphibia; order Anura; family Aromobatidae; genus Anomaloglossus; species Anomaloglossus baeobatrachus. The sequence continues at coordinate 603,090,472 of NC_134356.1, read as the reverse complement.
GTCAGTGTACCTAGTGGCATCCTAAACGTGGCTATTGTACTTTTGTCTAGTCACACTATTGCAAAGATATTTGCAGCACCTCTGCCTGCATTGCACACTCAAACTCTTTTTAACTAAGCCATTATACTAGCAAACAGTCAGTGTACCTAGTGGCATCCTAAACGTGGCTATTGGACTTTTGTCTAGTCAAACTAGTGGAAAGATATTTGCAGCATGTCTGCCTGCATTGCACACTCCAACTCTTTTTAACTAAGCCATTATACTAGCAAACAGTCAGTGTACCTAGTGGCATCCTAAACGTGGCTATTGTACTTTTGTCTAGTCACACTAGTGGAAAGATATTTGCAGCACGTCTGCCTGCATTGCACACTCCAACTCTTTTTATGTAAGCCATTATACTAGCAAACAGTCAGTGTACCTAGTGGCATCCTAAACGTGGCTATTGTACTTTTGTCTAGTCACACTAGTGGAAAGATATTTGCAGCACGTCTGCCTGCATTGCACACTCCAACTCTTTTTAACTAAACCATTATACTAGCAAACAGTCAGTGTACCTAGTGGCATCCTAAACGTGGCTATTGTACTTTTGTCTAGTCACACTATTGCAAAGATATTTGCAGCACCTCTGCCTGCATTGCACACTCAAACTCTTTTTAACTAAGCCATTATACTAGCAAACAGTCAGTGTACCTAGTGGCATCCTAAACGTGGCTATTGGACTTTTGTCTAGTCAAACTAGTGGAAAGATATTTGCAGCATGTCTGCCTGCATTGCACACTCCAACTCTTTTTAACTAAGCCATTATACTAGCAAACAGTCAGTGTACCTAGTGGCATCCTAAACGTGGCTATTGTACTTTTGTCTAGTCACACTAGTGGAAAGATATTTGCAGCACGTCTGCCTGCATTGCACACTCCAACTCTTTTTAACTAAGCCATTATACTAGCAAACAGTCAGTGTACCTAGTGGCATCCTAAACGTGGCTATTGTACTTTTGTCTAGTCACACTATTGCAAAGATATTTGCAGCACCTCTGCCTGCATTGCACACTCAAACTTTTTTTTAACTAAGCCATTATACTAGCAAACAGTCAGTGTACCTAGTGGCATCCTAAACGTGGCTATTGTACTTTTGTCTAGTCACACTATTGCAAAGATATTTGCAGCACCTCTGCCTGCATTGCACACTCAAACTTTTTTTAACTAAGCCATTATACTAGCAAACAGTCAGTGTACCTAGTGGCATCCTAAACGTGGCTATTGGACTTTTGTCTAGTCAAACTAGTGGAAAGATATTTGAAGCACGTCTGCCTGCATTGCACACTCAAACTCTTTTTAACTAAGCCATTATACTAGCAAACAGTCAGTGTACCTAGTGGCATCCTAAACGTGGCTATTGTACTTTTGTCTAGTCACACTATTGCAAAGATATTTGCAGCACCTCTGCCTGCATTGCACACTCAAACTTTTTTTAACTAAGCCATTATACTAGCAAACAGTCAGTGTACCTAGTGGCATCCTAAACGTGGCTATTGGACTTTTGTCTAGTCACACTAGTGGAAAGATATTTGCAGCACCTCTGCCTGCATTGCACACTCAAAGTTTTTTTAACTAAGCCATTATACTAGCAAACAGTCAGTGTACCTAGTGGCATCCTAAACGAGACTATTGGACTTTTGTCTAGTCAAACTAGTGGAAAGATATTTGCAGCATGTCTGCCTGCATTGCACACTCCAACTCTTTTTAACTAAGCCATTATACTAGCAAACAGTCAGTGTACCTAGTGGCATCCTAAACGTGGCTATTGTACTTTTGTCTAGTCACACTATTGCAAAGATATTTGCAGCACATCTGCCTGCATTGCACACTCAAACTTTTTTTAACTAAGCCATTATACTAGCAAACAGTCAGTGTACCTAGTGGCATCCTAAACGTGGCTATTGTACTTTTGTCTAGTCACACTATTGCAAAATTATTTGCAGCACCTCTGCCTGCATTGCACACTCAAACTTTTTTTAACTAAGCCATTATACTAGCAAACAGTCAGTGTACCTAGTGGCATCCTAAACGTGGCTATTGGACTTTTGTCTAGTCAAACTAGTGGAAAGATATTTGCAGCATGTCTGCCTGCATTGCACACTCCAACTCTTTTTAACTAAGCCATTATACTAGCAAACAGTCAGTGTACCTAGTGGCATCCTAAACGTGGCTATTGGACTTTTGTCTAGTCACACTAGTGGAAAGATATTTGCAGCACGTCTGCCTGCATTGCACACTCCAACTCTTTTTAACTAAGCCATTATACTAGCAAACAGTCAGTGTACCTAGTGGCATCCTAAACATGGCTATTGTACTTTTGTCTAGTCACACTATTGCAAAGATATTTGCAGCACCTCTGCCTGCATTGCACACTCAAACTTTTTTTAACTAAGCCATTATACTAGCAAACAGTCAGTGTACCTAGTGGCATTCTAAACGTGGCTATTGGACTTTTGTGTAGTCACACTAGTGGAAAGATATTTGCAGCACGTCTGCCTGCATTGCACACTCAAACTCTTTTTAACTAAGCCATTATACTAGCAAACAGTCAGTTTACCTAGTGGCATCCTAAACGTGGCTATTGTACTTTTGTCTAGTCACACTAGTGGAAAGATATTTGCAGGACGTCTGCCTGCATTGCACACTCAAACGCATTGTTACTAATACATTGTAATACCAAAAATTAAGTAAACTTAGTGACATACAAGAAGTGGCTGTTGTACTCCATTAATGCCCCACTGGTGCAAATCTATGTGCAGCACCTCTGCATGACACCCTCCTGCTCTGTTTTTAATAAGCTATAATGATAGCAAAAAATACTGCCATTTAGTGGCATCATAGAACTGGCTGTTGTATTCCATTAATGCCCCACTGGTGCAAATCTATGTGCAGCACCTCTGCATGACACCCTCCTGCTCTGTTTTTAATAATCTATAATTATAGCACAAAATACTGCCATTTAGTGGCATCATAGAACTGGCTGTTGTATTCCATTAGTGCCCCACTGGTGCCAAGCTATTTCTAGCACCTCTGCATGACACCCTCCTGCTCTGTTTTTAATAAGCTATAATTATAGCAAAAAATACTGCCACTTAGTGGTATACAAAAAATGCCTGTAGGACTCCTTTATTGTGCCACTGGTGCCAAGCAATCTCAAGCACCTCTGCATTCTACACTCATGTCCATTTTGCTATGCTAATTTTATAGCAAACTCAGGGAATTCCTTGCTGCATTTGATCATTACGAGGGATAGAAAGTGAAGCTTCTTTTACTGTCCTGGTGCCCACAGAACACGACCACTGTACCCATCTGTCCACTTTTGCCACGCTATTTAATTTGCACAAAGAGCTGACTCTTTTTCTGCCTTCCTAAAATTGTCTGGAATACTAAGTTAGTGTTCCTTTGCTGCCAAGCAAGGTACAACACATGTGCATTCTACACTCCTTTCCATTTCTGGAATGCAATTATTAACTGCAGGTAGTCCAGGCAATCTGTGACGAAGGTGCAGGCGTGGAAATAATGTAGCCTGTATCCAATGATGGTTCGCTCGATGTCTGACAGCTCAACAATACCTTCTGTTTCCACTTCCAAAACAAGTGATGACCTGCCAATCACACTACCTGTTGCGGGTTAAGGAGTGGAAGTTCAGTGTGAAAAACCATGTGTGACTGCTGTCCCCACAGTCACAGAGGATGAAGAGCGCGCAGATGCACTTGATGGGGCAGGCGGTGGTTGCACGGGCACGCTAGTCCGCATTGTAGCACAGTGAAATTCACATTGCGACTTATGCTTCATTTTAAGTCGTGTACAGGGTGGGCTCCCCAGTATGCAGCAAAACCAGGCTAAAGGAAAAGGACTCTAGCCAGTTGGGTTGATAAATGATTGTTTAACTTTACCAAAACAAACAATAAGAACCATGCATACAATTAAAATAATTGAACAATCTATTCTGTTGCCTACTACCTGCTAATCCCTCTGTGTAGCAGTAATTGTGTGTTTGTGTGTGTGTGTGTGTGTGTGTGTGTGTGCGAACATGACTTACCAGTGGCGCATCACAAGAGCTTCCAAGTTATCTACCTAAACATAGACAAAACACATGACCCCCCCTGAATACCCTTGTTAGCTGAAGCCTCACAGATATTGCAGATGATAACAGTGTGAATGCAAACCACACAGCTCTGCAACACAGTCATGGAAATCTTGAAAAGCAACAGTCAATGCAAACATGTGTTGCTGTCCCTCTATGATTTAAACTGTATGTGACAATTTGACAGTGCAGAGGCAGCAAGTCTTATTGTCTATATAGTCGGCCTACCCAGAACAGATATGTGTTTTGCTAATAAAACAAAGTGTTTTGTGCCCGCATTATTGTCTGGGCACAGCCTACCGTACCCGGGTACTGTGATGTCCAGTTGCCAGAAATACAGACTTTACGCTCCTCTCACGGTAAACAGTATAGACAGCACTGTATGAATGTTGGTCTGTGGCACAGGATGCTGCTCACTGACGTTACAGTGCTCATCATCAAAGTACAACACAACTCCCCTCACAATTGAACAAAGTGTTTCCGCGGTGGCTCCTTGCTGTAACACACACCTTTAGCTTTTCATTCTGTTCATAGACAGCATCTCCAAGTCCACCCCCGAAGAGCAATTTTCTATTGCTATAGTGACCAAAGGCAGATCCAAAAAAACAGCAGCCCCTTGTGTGTAGTCTGCAACAATGCATGCAATGAACGGCAAATGAGCATATTGCGTTGACAGTTGCTAAAGCTGAGCAATACACCTTCACGCTGTCAATTCATATCCATGTGATACTTCATGGAGGAAGTACTCAAAAGTGTGAGTTTTTGCCTTCTACTTACAGATTGTTGACAAATCTTACAGATTCCATGACTTGGGTGATCCTTTGCGATGTCCAAAAATTCAGAGGCTAGGAAAGGCTTACAGCCCATGCGACCTGCATAGCCAACACGACATCTGCTCAGAGTCAAAGTTGTGGTCCAGGATTCAGTTGTTGACGTGCTTCCAGTACATTGTCTCTGGCCAGGAAGACGCAACGTAACCTCGTCGTCAGTAGCATCCTCCTCCACCTCCTCTGCTGACCTCATCGACTGGCTGACTTTGGTTTCATAGTAAGTGTTGTCTCCAACCTCATCAATAACCCTGTGTGTTTTCATTCCCCTCGTCCTGAGTCCTCCGAGACAACCTCTTCCTGCCCTGACCCAATAGTAAAGTTGTCCTTCCAATCAGGTATCTGTGCTCCTCATCATGTTCCCCATTGTCTCCACCAGGAGGATTTACTTTTTGGAAATGAGGGTGTAGATTAGGCTCAGCACCTTCTTCATCAGGGCCTGGATCCCAGTCACAAAGCATCAGGCTATCTGCGCAGATCATTTCCCCTGTCTCATGGAACTCGCTACCTCAACACGTTAGATTATCTGCTACACACGCAAGCTTCAAACTGAATCTGAAAACTCATCTTTTCAGAAATGACTATAACCTTCAATGACACCACCACCATACGTACTTGACGCTCAACCTAAACAACTCCTACTGTCTCCTCCCAAAAATCCTTTAGAATGTAATCCTGCAAGGGCAGGGCCCTTTTCCCTCTGTACCAGTCTGTCTATAGTTACTTGTATATGTATTCTGTATGTAACCCCCTTCTCATGTACAGCACCATGGAATCAATGGTGCTCTATAAATCAATAATGATAAAAATAATAATAACTTCCTTGTCTGTACTCATTGCAGCTTTGGAGCAAACCTCTGATTCCCAGGCTATAGTGCGACTGAACAGCTATGCAAACTCAACCATCTCTGTCACCCCATACTCAGCAGGGCTGGTGGAAACTTGAGAGCTGTTAGGAAGCAAGTGCGATTGGATTGACACCACAGAGGAATGGAGTATTTGGGATCTTGAAATTGGGGTGGAGGAGAGGCCACTTTATGGAGCAATTCAGATCCATTGAAGCAGCTGCTGATTTGGCCTCATCTACATTTGTTAGCGATGGTCGTGTCCATGAAAAAAGGGATCATATCAGATTATCCATGGGAAGAAGTACACCTGTTCTTTTGGATGTTATTTGTTGTTACAAAACGGTGACGCCTTAAACGCAAGCAGCCTGCTGCGGTTTCAGTTGCGCCCAGGCATCAGCTGCCATTTAGGCCTGTGCCTCGGGTTGTCCAGCTGGCTGCTTTCTCCTCCACGTGTAAGTGTGGAGAGGCAGCGAGTGCGCATGCGTGTGACGAATTACCCCAGCCGCAGCCTAACTCCAGTGTTTCGCCTAGTGAGTATGCTCAGCCTGACTGTGCCATTCCTGAGGCTAAGTCTTCATTTCGGGCTACAGCACATGCTCCCACACTTAGTGCGAAAAGCCTCTTTGCACAGGTACTTGCACTCCGTGACGGGTCTAAGTCCTGTGTTGTGCATAGACACCATGCTAAAGCTGATAGTCTTTTTTCAGAGACTGTATTTCATGCAACTGACTATGGTCAGGCACTTACTGCATCAGAAACTAGGTCCGGTAATGAACTCTTTGGCCCTGCCCGTGATGTGGGGGGCCCATTTAGACCACAGGGCATCAGGTGTCCTGACGATGTGGCCAGGCCACTCCCAAATGGCTTGCAGAGGCCCGCCCCTATGACTTGTCACCTCATTATTGATGGTCAGACGATGACTGGTGAGGTGTTTGGGTCATGACAGCCATGAGGTCATCATTGAAGTTGCGGTTCCAAATAGGACGCTAGTTATGCCACTCATGACGTGTCACTCTGCTTTTGTCTCCAGGAGGTGCATTGTGGTCCACCCTGGTTTGGGGCGGACCCAGGTTATAGAAGGTGCTGGAGACAACAAGGAGGTGCGCAGTCTTCTATTATGCTCCGAAAGAGCACACCTCCATGTGTTGAACCCATTGTGGCTTTAGGCCAGAGGTAGGCAGGGATAGGGCGTTGATGCAGGCCGCCACCACAGTTGGTAACGCAGAACGGTTAAGACCAGCTCCTGTCCTACAAGTCCTGCTTGTGCAGCCCAGTGGCATTAACAGGCCTGCTGCTGCTGATGCGCCTGCTGTTCACAGGTGTGGCCCCAATGCACACGGTCAGCGTACTGAATGGCCCCTGTGATGTTAACAGGGAGTTCCTGGGCTGGGTGGGCGTGTGGGCCCTGTGACGCTAACAGGGCTCCCAGTCTCAAGATCCGAGTGGCGTCTAACTTGGTTCAGGCTACTATTAGTTTCATAGCCACACAGCTCTGTATCCTCCACCGAACCTTCCAGTTGCCAACCTCTCCTTTTCCATCTGGGAGCACGGTGGACACTGACTGCTGATGGGGATATATACCTTTCTCTTTCTTTTCTTATTAATTTTCGTTATATAGCTGTAACATAGTATATTCCACCTTATCCAAATCTGCCAGTCCCACCGTAACAGATGGTGTTTCTTCATCAAATGTTACTTTTGCTTAACCACCAAACCCACGGACCAAAACGTTTTTCCCCTTTCCAACACACCTGTTCCCCTTTTCACCCGCATCTGTCATTTTTCTACTCATTTTGTATATGACCAAAAGTGCAACTCTGCAGGGACACCGTACTCAATGGCATCTCAGCACAACAGCCACCCCTCTGTCCCTCAGATGTGGACAAGTAAAAGACCATTTCCTCCTATCCATGACAAACCGTTGAGATTCACTCTGTGCAGCACTGGTGTTTAGTGGAAAAGCAGATCGAAGATTGCGTAACACCTTCTGAAGATACTCCTGTACACGTGCGTCCCTTTATATGGCAGGAATTATTTCGCCAAATTTTGTCTTGTACCGGGGATCTAACAGTGTGGCAACCCAGTAGTTAGCATTACTTCGAATTCGTACAATCCGAGGGTCATGTTGTAGGTAGTGCAGCAAGAAGACGCTCATGTGTCTTGTGCATCCAGGAGGACCAAGTCCTTGGTGTGTTGGTGGCAGAGAGGTGAGAATCGTGCCTCCTTCCTCTGCCCTCTCCCCCCAACCTCGCACAACCGAAATGTGAGCAAGCTCTCACTCATCTGCTGAGTCTTCCATGCCCATCGCAAGTTTGTCCTCCATTTCTTCATGGCTCCTGCACCTTCCTCAACAATTTTTGCTGATACTATGCGCCCTTGTTAATCCCTATCCCCCACCATAACTGCTGCCTAGGTGCCGCTTACCGTATGGACCTTGTAGATCTTATTATCCCTTCTGCATATGACTCCTCCTGTACTTCCTCACCTTCCTCCTGGACCAATACCTGACTGCGAATAATGGTTACAGTGTGCTCCATCATGTAGGTGACCAGAATTGTCACGCTGAGAATGGCATTGCAAGTGCTAAACATCTTCGTCGACATTTGGAAACTGTGTAGAAGGGTGCATAGGTCCTTGATCTGACACCACTCCAGCAGCGTGATCTGCACCACCTCTGGATCAAGTTAGCCCAGGGTATACGTCATACCGTATTTCAGCAGGGCTCTGCGGTGCTGCCACACACGCTGCAACATGTGCAGATTCCAATTCCTGCGTGTCGGAACATCGCATTTCCGGCGTTTAACTGCCAGAACCTAAGACTTCCGGAGCGATGAAAGTTGTTGAGCTGCTGGGTGCGAAGGATGAAAGTGACCACATAGCAGCGTGCCCGCTGCACAAGGCCATGTAGGCCGGGATGGTATTTTAAAAATTGCTGGAGAATCAGATTCAACATGTGAGCCATACAAGGCCCATGTGTCACATTGCCCTGATGAAGGGCCGCAGACAGGTTTGCATCATTGCCACACACGGCTTTTAAGTCACCAACGTAGTCCACTCAATCAATTTGTACTCTGGTCCCAATGGGAAGACACCACACCCTTTTTTAGGCCCCTCCTGTCTGCAGACCACTGCCAGACAAAGCTATGAACCTCTTGTTACTGTTACCCCCAGTTCAGTTTTATGAGTTTGTGTGCTTGTTACCTGACTATGTTTCCTGCTTGCTGTTTATGTACCTAGTTGGCCGATCCGCATTTCACCTCTGCTTGTTTTCTGATTAAGTCCTGGCCATCCCATTCTGTTCCTCTTCCTCAATTAATGTTTTTGACCCTGCATGACTACTATTCTCTGGAACTGCAGCCTTCCACAGGTATTGATCAACGTGGGCCCTGTGTAATTCCAAATCACTGTATAGGGGTTAAAGGGTTTCAGGGTTCTGGGTGTCCAGCTTGGTGAGTGGCTTGCCTCTAGCCTATCCTTTACAGCCCATCTGAGTGTGTCGATCCAGGCAGGCGTTACACCGTGCCCTCTGCAGAAGGCCATGTAGGCAGGGATAGTGTTTTAAAAATTGCTGGACAACCAGGTTCAACACGTGAGCCATACAAGGCACGTGTGTCACATTGCCCTGAAGAATGGTCGCAGACTTGTTTGCATCATTGTCGCACACGACCTTCCCTGACTGCTGGTTGACTGTAGACAACCATTGATGAAACTCGGTCTCACTCTCCAGAGCTAACCGTCCACAATTCCTCAGCGGTGTCTCACATTTCCCCTACATTTCAAAGTAAACATTTGACCGCATGATGGCCTTGAGCTCTGCTGCCAGCATAGTAAGGAGGTGTGTGGGATTCCTTGGGCGCAGTTACAAGGAAGGGTGGCCTGACCACACAGGGTTTGGGCCGAGGTGGAGGACCCACACGAGGTTGAGGAGGCAGAAGCAGTGAAGGAACTTGTACATACAGAGGAAGGATTGACACACAAGTCGTGGGGACGGCAAGACTTGTACAGCAAACCCTTCTCTATCTCTCACCATAGTTACCCAGTGGCCAGTCAGCAACATGTAACTCCCCTGTCCATGCTTACTGGTCCAAGTATCTGTGTTGAAATGCACCCTGTCACACACAGAGTTTCTCAAGGAATCGGTGAGGTTGTGTGGGACCTACTGTGGTAGCGCGGGCAAGCCTTTTTTGGAGAAGGAGTGACGACTGGCCATCGGCTCTTGGGGCACTGCAATGGGCATAAGGTCTCAAAAATCCTCGGTCTCAAAAGGGTGTAAAGGCAGCCTTTCTGTTGCCAACAAGTTGCAGATGATGAAACTCAACCTCTTAGGCATGTCATGCCCTTCGAAAATCATGTAAAACACAGCGAGGGGACTCCAACCACAGTCTCCCTCGTTGCCACTAATTGGGCCACACACACCCCACTTGACTGGCATCAGTTGACCCCCTTTTGAAAAAGAAAAAGATGCTTTACATGAAGCACTCTCAAAAATACGCGTGCCTTTCACCTCCCCTGGATGACCCAGGGGAAGAAAAGTCCTCTGAGAGCCATGACTTGTTCATCTTGGTTCTTTTACAAACACAGCGAGGGGACTCCAATCACAGTCTCCCTCGTTTCCACTAATTGGGCAACACACACCCCACTTGACTGGCATCAGTTGACCCCCATTTTCAAGATGAAAAAGATGCTTTGCATGAAGCACTCTAAAAAATACGCGTGCCTTTGCCATCCCCTGGCTGACCCAGGGGAAGAAAAGTCCTCTGAGAGCCATGACTTGTTCATCTTGGTTCTTTTAGAAACACAGCGAGGGGACTCCAACCACAGTCTCCCTCGTTTCCACTAATTGGGCCACACACACCCCACTTGACTGGCATCAGTTGACCCCCCCATTTTCAAGATGAAAAAGATGCTTTGCATGAAGCACTCTCAAAAATACGCGTGCCTTTGCCGTCCCCTGGCTGACCCAGGGGAAGAAAAGTCCTCTGAGAGCCATGACTTGTTCATCTTGGTTCTTTTAGAAACACAGCGAGGGGACTCCAACCACAGTCTCCCTCGTTTCCACTAATTGGGCCACACACACCCCACTTGACTGGCATCAGTTGACCCCCATTTTCAAGATGAAAAAGATGCTTTGCATGAAGCACTCTCAAAAATACGCGTACCTTTGCCGTCCCCTGGCTGACCCAGGGGAAGAAAAGTCCTCTGAGAGCCATGACTTGTTCATCTTGGTTCTTTTAGAAACACAGCGAGGGGACTCCAACCACAGTCTCCCTCGTTTCCACTAATTGGGCCACACACACCCCACTTGACTGGCATCAGTTGACCCCCATTTTCAAGATGAAAAAGATGCTTTGCATGAAGCACTCTCAAAAATACGCGTGCCTTTGCCGTCCCCTGGCTGACCCAGGGGAAGAAAAGTCCTCTGAGAGCCATGTCCACATTGTCAGTGGACAGACACGTGTGCTTATCTGCCAGCAGACCCCCAGCAGCACTGAAGACAGGTCACGAGAGAACGCAGGCTGCAGGACACGACAAGATCCCCAAGGCGTACGTGGCAATCTCAGGCAATTTATCCAGATTGGAAGCTTAAAATGAGCAGGGCTCAAGTTGCACAGTAATGGCATCGATGTTTCCTTGCATATACTCATATATCTGTGTGTCCTCCTCTTTTTCCTTGTCCAGCTGTTTTGTTTTCGCATGCGTATATGTCCTTGTCACTTTCCCATGTGTTTGTGTTGTGTTGTGAGTTGTTTGTCACCTTTTGGACACCTTTGAGGGTGTTTTCTAGGTGTTTTTCTGTGTTTGTGATTGCCTGCCATTGTTTCCTATGCAGTTCGAGTTCGGTTCGTCGAACGTTCGACGAGCCGAACTCGAACAAGACCTCCGTTCGGCGAACCGACCTCGAGCCGAACCGGGACCGGTTCGCTCATCTCTAGTAGAGATACGTCTGGAGAGTGACCCCTGCTTCTGACTATCCCTGATCTAGAACCCCTTCCTTCCTACCCCAAGGGGGATGGGACAGGAGCGTTTAAACACCAACAGTGATAGACAAATAGGGAAAACCAAAACTATCCCATCGTACACTCACACAGAGTAATCAGACAAAAAGTGATATACAGGAAAACTAAAGCAGGGATGCAATAACTAGATGACAAAAGGAGTACCACTGCATGCCAAGCAACATGCAGTATATCACCAGACTGGAAAACAACAGCCCATGGACCATTGTAGCAGAAACCTATAGTCAGCAAAGAAAGACAAATTCCTCCTTCTTAAAAAGGCCAGGAGTATGTAATAGTTCTCCCACAGCATATGATCAAAAACATAACCAGCAGACTAGCAGAAATTAAGTCCACTAGACCGATCACTAATGAGCACACAGCGGGTCAATTCCCGAGTCTGTGTACAACTCTGAAGCACCGGCAAAAAGTAGAGTGAGGAGTGTCAAAGTCTGTGGTTTGTACAGCATCTGATGTCGCCATGACACTCGGTAATGTAAACCTACAGCTTCCCTTATCGAGAAGGTCTCAATTGGAACAGCAAAACCAATAGGAGTCCCAGTGGCCAAAAACACCATTGAGCAAGGTTAGAGGGAAGACCACTGGTAAAAAAGGAGACCAGAAACAAATTCTTAGTGAAATACAAAATTCAATTTAATAATATATTTGTGACATAACAGACAGTGATGACAAAAAGATCTAAAAATCGCCAGACACAAAATTGCACAAACACCACCATATGTTATGGAGCTGCTAGAAGCAAAAGGATTACTGTCAGAAACCCAATAGCCAAAAGGTGGGGAGATCAAGTAGTAGATCATAGACTAATGGTTACCCATGTGTTCCTCTCCCTATAAGAGCCAAAGAACATGGCACTAATAAAACATATCAGAGGAAATACCTTGTGACATGTTGAAAACAGCTAGGAGGCAAAGCAGGTGGCAGTGGGCGGGGGGGGGGGGGCGGACATGGCTTCGTCAGGAGGCACATATATCTTATGTCACATATATATAATTCCATTGAATTTTGTATTTCACTAACAATTTGTTTCTGGTCTCCTTTTTTACCAGTGGCCTTCCCTCTAACCTTGCTCATTGGTGTTTTTGGCCACTGGGACTCCTATTGGTTTTGATGACACTCGGTAAGTCTAGAGCAAATGCCTTGTGACAACTCTTGACCTAACCGTCTGGTGGCTCAAAGGGTGGGTGGAATGGTACACCACTAGAATACTAGAGAGCCTTTTAGTGGGACCAAGGCTCTCAAACACTAATAGTACAAATGTTTAGCAGAAGGCAACACAACTCTTCTTTTGAAGCCAATCACTTGCCACTATGGTATTTGTATTGTTTATTCCCAAATAAACTCTCAAGGCCAACATCACAATTTGCAATTTGTATTTTGCTCACTTTTCCTTTTTTGATTTGTGGTATTCAATAATACTTTTGTTGTTTAATCTTTAAAAATGGAATTCGTGGTTCATGAATTTTGCACATCAAAACTATTCTTTAATTTTGTCTTTCAATGTCTTAGTTGCCCAAAAAGTAACATAATTTGTAAAAGTAAATGCAAAATTAGCTACAAAATTGCAAGCGTGCATAAAATCACTCCAGAAAGGGGCTGGTAAACTTTTTTTTAAAAATGTAGTAACTTTTAAGTAAGTAACAATTGATGAATGGGCCATAAATATCTGCAGAAGCAAAGACACCCAACACATTAGCAAACATAAAAAACATACAAGTAACTTTGAGTATGTCTAGATCCTTTTGAATATGCTTTCTTTCCTTTCTAGTGTTGGCTATTCCTCCTATCTTAGTATCATCTGCAAGTTTTAGGCTATGTCCGCACATTGCGTTCTGGTTTGACAACAAAAATGCACCCTCTGGCAAACTATTGACAAATGTAAACACTGCATTTTCCCTGCGTTTGGGCTGCATTTGTGCTGCATTTTGGACAGCGTGTTTTTAAAGGAGAAATAAAATATGATGGGATAGGATTTGATAGATAGCTAGAATACATAGATACAGGGAAAGATAAAAAAAATTTATAGAAAGAATAGATAGCATGACTGCCCGGTGACAGGAGACAGAGACAGAGCCAAGCCATGAGAATAAACTCAGGTGAACCTATGAGGTCAGTGCCGCGACACAGGCAGTAGTGCGGGCCCCGCAGCTGTGACGTCAGAGTTTCATCCGAGTTCATTGTCATCGCGTGGCTCTGTCTCTGTGTGCTGTTATGAACTCAGGTGAACCTCTGACGTCAGTGCTGCAACACAGGCAGTAGTGCGGGGCCCGCAGCTGGGATGTCAGAGCTTCACCCGTTCTTTCTCATCGCACGGCTCTATCTCTGTGTCGTAGCCTGATTTGCGGTCACAGGTGATGGACTCACCTGTGACCGTAAATCACCTGAGTGATGTCCCGCTGATCACGCGGCTCACTTCAGTCTCTCGGGCGACTTGCTGTCACAGGTGGAGAACTCCAGCTGTGGCCGTGGGTAACCTGAGTGATGGCATCGCTGATAGCGCAACTCACTTCAGTTGCTGCGTGGAGCTTCCAATGTAGCAGAGCTGATAGCATAGTGGGACCTCATGGGGATTACGTCAGACCTGGAGGGGTGTTTGGGGGTTAATAAAGTGGTGAAAGAGTGGTTTTATTGTCTTTTATTCCAAATAAAGGATTTTTTGGGTATATATGTTTATTTACTTTTACTTACAGATTAATCATGGGGAACGTCTTGCCATGATTAACCTAGGAATTTAATGGCAGTTATGGGCTGCCATTAACTCCTTACTACCCCAAGTGCTACCACACCAGGGTAATTGGGATGAGCCGGGTAAGGTCCCAGGACTGTCGCATCTAATGGATGCGGCAATTCTAGGCGGCTGCTGGCTTATATTTTTAGGCTGGGGGCAGCCTAAAAATGATAGGCCTCCCCAGTCTGAGAATACCAGTCAGAAGCTGTGAGGCTTTATCTTGGCTAGGTATCAAAAGGGGAAGGGGGGGGGGACCGCATGTTGTTTTCTTTAAATTATTTATTTTTAATTTTACTGCACAATATAGTCCCGCCCACCGGCAGCGGTGATTGGTGGTAGTGAGACAACTGTCACTGAGTGTAGAGGTGCGTCAGAACGCAACCAATCATAGGCACCAGTGGGCGGGGAAGTAGTGAATATGAGATGAGCCCAATGAGCAGCTAGCACTTTCAGAAGCAGGAGAAGCTGCGGGAGCAGTGTGACAGTCGCGCCGTGCCAGTGATCAGTGATTGGTTAGTATAAAGGAGGAAGACAAGGGGTTAAGAGGGAGAGACCGACAGAGAGAGAGAGACCGAGAGACTAGCATTTTTGTTGACAAGAACAAAATGCAACCAAAATGCAGTGCAAACGCACAGCTAAACATTTTGGTTGCGTTTTTACACACCTCATTCATTTCAATGGGTGGAAAATGCTCACAAAACGCAATGAACAAGTGACATGCTGCTTTTTTTTACGCAACAATTTTGACGAATATTTGTCAAACAAAACGTTGCCTAAAAAAGCAACGTGCGCATGGAAATTCTGATTTCTCATAGACTTTGCTGTTGAAGCAAAACGCATGCATTTTGTCATTGACACGGTGCAGTTTAAAACGCAACCAAAACACAAGAAAAAAAGCAACGTGTGCACATGGCCTTATGAGTTCCCCAATAATTCTGTTGTCCACATCATTTATAAAGATATTAAACAGCCTTGCGGCACCCCGCTTTTACCTTTCCTCCAGTTCAATGTGTGGTCTTTTAATATTACTTGTTGTGTCCGATCATTAAGCCAGTTATGACTCCATCTAACTGATTTTTTGTCAATTCCGTACTTGATCATTTTTTAATGAGGATGTCATGTGATACTTTATCGAATGCCTTACAGAAGTCAATTTTGTATCACACAGGTAGAAGAAAAGACCGGGTTTATGCCGCGCTGAAAACCACTGATGCGTGTAAATTAAAAGATTTCCTTTTTATTGGATAGTTCCTACGCGTTTCAGAGACATCCGTCTCCTTCCTCAGGAAAAGAAATCATATGATATGATTTCTTTTCCTGAGGAAGGAGACGGATGTCTCTGAAACGCGTAGGAACTATCCAATAAAAAGGAAATCTTTTAATTTACACGCATCAGTGGTTTTCAGCGCGGCATAAACCCGGTCTTTTCTTCTACCTGTGTGATACAAAATTCCTCTCCCGGGGCTGCAGCTAAACCACCGGGCACTCACAGGCTATCATAAGGGGTTGTGACTGGCACAACCTCACCAGGTGAGTGCTTCTTTGTCTTGTTTGTCCACCCTCATACCGGGTAAGACCCTATTGCGCTTTTTTCCCCTTTACAGTTTTACAGAAGTCAAGGTATACCATATCCATGGCATTCCCCTGGTCCAACCATTCAGTGACTTTGTTATGGAAGGAAATCAGGTTGGTCTGACAAGATTTATTGGTCATAAAGCCATGCTGGCTTTGATTAATTAATGCCTTACCATCCAGGTACCTAGAAAAATGTTCCTTGACAATTTGCTCAAAGATCTTTCCTGTAATGGAGGTCAGGCTTACTGGCCTGTAATTTCCTGGATGCTCCATTTTCCCCCTTTGGTAGATAGGAACCACATTTGTCCTTTTCCACTCCTGTTTCCCATGATTTATTGACAATTATGGCAAGCGGTACTATTATTTCCTCAGCTATCTTGATCAGGACTCTAGGGTGTAAATCATCTAGTCCTTGGGACTTAGTTTCCTTTAATTTAGCTAAGTGTTCTAATATCAATCCTTTGCTTTTATTGTCAAGTTCGACTCCTCCTGACCATCATGTCTATCATGATTATTGTTGATGCTTGCATTAGATTTTTGGGAAAAGACAGATTCGAAATATGAATTTAGTAGCTCCACCTGCTTTTCCACCTTAATGACTGTTTCACCTTTTCCCTTCCTTCAGTAAGAGCATTGAAGCTGGGTCAGGGCAGGGTCTTCCAGCATTACAATGATCCGAAACATGCAACCAAGGAATGGCTCCATAAGAAGCATTCCAATATGCTGGAGTGGCCAAGCCAATCTCCAGACCTGAACCCAATAGAAAATCTTTGGAGGGAGGTGAAACTCAATGTTGCCCAGCAACAGCCTCGAAACCTTTAAAATCTGGAGAAGATCTGTATGGAGGAGTCGCCAAAATCCCTGCTGCAGTGTGTGTGCAAACCTGGTCAATAACTACAGGAAAAGTCTGATCTTTGTAACTGCAAAGAAAGGTTTCGGTACCAAATATTAAGTTCTATATTTCCATTGTATAAAATACTTATTTCATGCAACAAAATGCTAATTAATTATTTAAAAATCATACAATTTGATTTTCTGTATTTTTTTTAAGTCTGCCTGTCACAGTTGAAGTGTACGTGTACCTATGATAGAAATTACAGACTTCTCCATTGTTTGTAGGTGGGAAAACTGACAAAATCAGCTGACGATCAAATATTTATTTTCCCCTCAATTTAAGAGACAGCATAGTTATATATGGTGACTTACAGTTGACTTTCTTTCTTATGAAGTCATTCACTTTTCCGGTCTTTTTCATCAGGCCCAGAATGACATAACAGTTTTTTTTTGTCTGCAGAGTATTCAACAAAGTCACATTTGATTTCTTACATTTACAGTATTGTCCCCATCTATTCCCAATTTGCCCAAATGCCACTTGCTGCTGTCACCGAAAAGCTGAGGCACTGCTGCCATATGTGTCCCTAGTACTACATCAACTATGTGGCATAAAAACAGTGCTCCTCTTAGTGCCCCATAAAAAAATACATCTTATTGTCCCCCTTATAAAAATAAACACTTCCTTTGTGCCTCTATGGTAAAATTGCTTCATAGAACATATCAATGCCCAGTGCAAGTGCCCTAAAATACAGTGCCCACATTCTGCCTTTAGAACGGTGTAACATTTCTTAAAGGGAACCTGTCAGGTGCAATATGCACCCAGAATTACAAGCAGTTCTGTGTACATATTGATCATCCCTGTATACACTAGAATAGATAAAGAGATCTTTAGACAAAGTATATCTAAAGATCCTTTATGATATGCTAATTAGCGCAGGGACTAGTCACAAGAGCATTAGTTCCTGCACTCATTCCGCCCTCTTAGCATGGCAGTACACCCACATGGCTGTGCTAACATGCTATTCAATGCAGCATCATTAGTGGTGACGCGTGTACCTGATCAGAAGTCCTGACACTTCAAGTTATGCGCAGTATGAACCCGGGTGTAAGCGTGGCTTCAGAGAGGTCTAGTGTGGATTACCAGACGTTTCGGGACTTCTGGTAATTGGTGACAGCAGACACAGGTATGTGTGTCCCCACTGATGATGTTACATTGACTAGCATGTTAGCACGCCCCTGTGGGTGTGCTACCATTCTAAGAGGGCGGAATTAGCACAAGAACTAACACCCTTGCGACTACTCCCCACACTCATTAGCATATCATAAAGTATCTTTAGAAATACTTTATCTTAACCCCTTCAGCCCCGGGGCACTTTCCGTTTTTGCGTTTTTGTTTTTTACTCCCCTTCTTCCGAGAGCCGTAACATTTTTATTTTTCCGTCAATCTTGCCATATGAAGGCTTGTTTTTTGCGGGACAAGTTGTACTTTTAAATGAAATCATAAGTTTTACCATATGGTGTACTGGAAAACAGCAAAAAAATTCCAAATGCGGAAAAATTGCAAAAAAGTGTGATGGCAAAATAGTTTTTGGGATGTTTTATTCACGGTGTTCAATATATGGTAAAACTGATGTATGGGTATGATGCCTGAGTTTGGTGCGAGTTTGTAGACACCAAACATGTATAGGTGTACTTGTATTTAAGGGGTTAAAAAAAATTCACAAGTTTGTCCAATAAAAGTGGCGCACGTTTTGCGCCATTTTCCGAAACACGTAGCGTTCTTACTTTTTGGGATTTATGGCTCAGTGATGGCTTATTTTTTGCATCTCGAGCTGACGTTTCTAATGGTACTATTTTTGCGCAGATGCTACGTTTTGATCACCTGTTATTGCATTTTGCGTAAAACTTGCGGCGACCAAAAAAACGTAATTTTGGCGTTTGGAATTTTTTTTCCACTATGCCGTTTACCAATCAGATTAATTGATTTTATATTTTGATAGATTGGGCATTTCTGAACGCGGCGATACCAAATATGTGTATATTTATTTATTTTTTAACCCTTTAATTTTCAATGGGGGGAAAGGTGGGTGATTTGAGCTTTTATGTTTTTTTGTTTTTTTTTATTTTTTAAAACTTTTTTTTTACTTTTTTATTTTATTTTACTAGTCCCCCTAGGGGGCTATAGCGATCAGCAATCCAATCGCTCTTATCTATCTGCTGATCACAGCTATACAGCTGTAAACAGCAGATTCCGTCACTTTCTGTTTCACTCTGCTCGCGGCCGAGGGAAAACAAAAGTGAAACTTCATAGCTGCAGGCGTCATCACATGACCCTATCCTACGATGGCAACCACCGATAGTCATGTGATCACGCACGTGACTTCTGGTGGGGGCGGCGGTAAGTAAAAAACATGGCCGCGCACATATAGATCTCGCTGCCAGACTTTGGCAGCGAAATTTATGGAGTTAAATGTTGCGAGTGGAAGCGATTCCACTCGCAACATGCAGGCACACATGTCAGCTGTTGAAAACAGCTGATATGTGTGTCGACCGCCACCGCCTGCCCGCGGCAGGGGGCCGGGCTTAACGGGACACGCTCCATGACGGATATATCCGTCCATGGTCGTGAAGGGGTTAATATCTCTTTATCTATACTAGTGTATACAGTGGCAGTTAGGCAGGGATTAGCAATATGCATCCAGAACTGCTCATGGTCCTGGGTACATATTGCACCTGACAGGTTCCCTTTAACCTAACCCATAAACCTCAGTGCAGCAAGATATCTGGTGCCAAAAATTAATTTGACACTTAACTTAACATGTTCAACAGCTTTTACTGTGTTAAGTGTATCATTTCAATTTATGACATTATGTTACCATTGTGTTATGTTAAGAAATGTTATAATTGTTAAGTCAAATTGACTTCACAAGGGATTCTGCGGTCATTGCAGGAGATACAAGTATGTATAGACTGTAATGTAGACATGGGTTTACAGTAGATTTATAATTTTTTTATCATTTTTATATATTATTTTTGTATTTACATTTGGAAATTCCTTAAACTTATCAGATTTTTCTTTGCAGAATTGTTCTTTTAAATTGAAATATTATTACTTCAAAGGCAAAATGTTATTGGTATACATTTAAGACGACGCCAGTTTTCCCTCACTGCCGGTGAAGCATATTCATGTACGGTTATTCCCTTCCTGTTGGCGCTATGGTTGACCTAAGCAGCCTATGAAAATAATTTATGAGATATGACATATTGATTTCTGCAACATCCAATGAGTTATTGATGCGCAGTGGGAGTCATTAGGAAGCCTGGGGTCTAATCCCAAGGTCCTGCGTAACATCACTGGCAAGGAGCTTCAAGTCTACTCAATTTCTTCTAGACGTGAAATTATTTGCATTTTTTTATAGAAATGTATACTATTTTAGCATATATTGAAGTCATCTCGAAATTTGGTTGCTGGGTGGATTCACAGAAAAATTTAGCTTTTTATATAATAGCTTGGGTTTAGCCAAAATGACCAACTGGGTAATTAATATAATGAATGCGCCTAAAGTACATCGCTCCATAGCAGTTTATGATATATGAGTAAGCACTTCATTATATAAATAGCAAAAATGCATTGCTCTTATACATAGTGTAGGTCCATCTACTTTCTACTGGTGCTAACAGCGTGACATGGCTATTTCAAGGCATTTTTGTAGATTAACTCCTTAAGGATGTGGCGATTTTTGTTTTTTTTTTGCGCTTTAGTTTTTTTATCCCCTTATTCCAAGATCCATAACTTATTATTTTGTTCATCAATATAGCCATGTGAGAGCTTGTTTCCTTCAGGATGAGTTGTACTTTGGAACATCATCCAGTTTATCACATGATGTAATGGTAAGCAGGAATAAAATGCCAAGTTTGGCGAAATAGCAAAAAAGTTAAATTCTGCAATTTTTTTTTATTTCACTTAACGCTCATTTTACCATGAAACTGACAAAGAAGTGTGATTCTCCAGGTCAGTACAATTACGTAGATACCAATCATGTATATGTGGCGCCCCTGAGGCTTCAGTCGCCACAGGGTACTGAGTACAGGTACGGAGGAGGTCATTGCTGGTAAATCACCACAATCCACCACAATACAAAGTAAGATGCCCTCTCACTGGGACCGGGCTAGGGTAGAGATATTGAGGGGGGTGGCCATCAGTGGACTCTCTGCTCCCTAGTTCAGGAACCCGGGGGGGGGAGCTTGACACAGGGGAGTGAGGTGACAGACACACACTCAGACAGTCTAGCAAAGACACGGAACAAGTGAGATGCAGGAGAACACGGTCGCTGAGGGGAGAGCTGCGCGATAGCTCCCTCAGGACCAAGTGCACTCGACAGGGTGCGGAGCCCTAGGCTGGTGGGCACTTCACATCCTGCCAGCAGAATCCGGTGGTCAGATTATTTCAAGTCTTCTGGCCCTTCCAAAGTGCTCGGGGCATAGCATCATATAGAGCCAGTAATGGACTCGCGCTGCCTGCTATACAGGACAGGAATGGGGTCCATTCAAGGACCCGGGTCCCCGCGTGGCTTCAGGCCGCAAGGACTCACACCACATAGCACAGGGAGGAAGGACTCACAGACAGAAACACCGGTTCTGGCCTCCAAACTATCTGAGATCGGCTGGGGCCCATCACAGCGGAGTCCGACAGTCCAAAGCCTGTGGGCCCGAGCTCTGCCTGTGCAGAGCTGTACCAACCTAGCTGCACTACCACCGACCCCCAGATGAAACCCCTTGTAGCGGCTGCTCCCATATTATAGCTGGACACCACAGGTGACGTCACAAAGAACTACTATCCCCACCATCATCCCCCCCATTTAATGACACCGTCGGGGTCACGGAACCGGACCTAGCTGCTGTGACATCCCACCCCCTACATCTGCTTGGTGACGAGTAACACCCAGACCCCGTGGGCACATCATATACAGTAGATTTTATTTAAGTTAATATATATTTCAAAACGAATCCCACGAGATAGTAGAAGATAGTCCTCTATCCGTGAAAGTCAGAGCAACTCACAAGTTAATATAATTGATATTAAAAACATATTTTACTTAAAGAATTAAAATAATCTCCTTTACAGTAATTTGGATATCAAAAGTGCATTCATAGACAGGGTTTCTCAGAAAAAGGCAATACAGGGTAAGATATAAAGTGTAGGGCCATGCAGGTAATAAGTAATCAACTGATGGTCTATATATTAATACATGGCGAAAATTTATGTGTCATACTCCAAACTAAATACATGCCAACTCGAATTATAAATTAAACAGTGTCCAGTAAATAGAGCGAGTCCATGTATTATTGACCAAATATTGCTAGTATACTGAAGTGACCAGCATAATAAGTATTCAATGTCAGTGAGCAAGATATAAATAATGCTAATTTCAAGTCAACAGTGGTGGCGAGACAGCAATAAACTCTAACAAGTGTGATAATTACCTGATGCTAGGCTAATTAGACCCGTATTCCTCTGATCTCGACGCGTGTTTTGTTGCATTTTGACTTTCTCAGGAGGGGTGTGGATGAGTTTGGCTTGTCAAAGTGAGGGATATTTAAACCCAATGGTATGAAGGACAGGCACGCAGGAATTTCAAAATTTGCAGCTCAGAGGTTGCCAGATATAACGGTGCACAGATCATGTGACCAGGCCTCGCAACAAGTGGACCTGGAACGCAAACAGACCCACTATTATGAAAACAGACGACAGCATCAGAGGTCAGCGAGGTGGCAACATTTGTGTGCGCACATCCAGCTCTCTTAAAGGAAAAATACGTACGTTAAAATCAGGTGAAAAGTAAATGTTATGAGAAGAGATAGATTTAATTATATTTACAGAGTTCATTTTACCATGAAACTGACAAAGAAGTATAATTCTCCAGGTCAGTACTATTACGTACATACCAATCATTTATACAGTAGGTTTTGTTTAATTTAAGTGGGTAAATAAATAAGAACTTTTGAAAAAAACTTGCTTGTGTCATTACTTTCCGGGAGCCATAACTTTTTCAACTTTTTGGAACTGGGGCTGTGTGAGTGTTCAGTTTTTGCACCCAGAGTTGATATTTTTATTGATATTACTTTGGGGTATATACGATATTTTGATCGCCTGTTAATACATTTTCTTCTGTTGATGCAGTG
The DNA here is from genome assembly GCF_048569485.1 of Anomaloglossus baeobatrachus. Taxonomy (NCBI): domain Eukaryota; kingdom Metazoa; phylum Chordata; class Amphibia; order Anura; family Aromobatidae; genus Anomaloglossus; species Anomaloglossus baeobatrachus. The sequence continues at coordinate 603,067,335 of NC_134356.1, read as the reverse complement.
GTCTAGAAACTGCAATTATGGAGATTTGATTTTTTTTTTTTTTCTTGTTACTCTGTTTACCAAACTGATTAATTTATTTAAAATTTTGAAAGATTGGACTTTTACAAAAACAGCAACAAAAATATATATTTTTTTAATTTCTTAATATTTAATGTGGTAAAAGGGGGTAATTTGAAATTTTATAGTTTTAATTTTTTTCATATTTTTTAAACATTTATTTGCTGCTTTAAACTGTATTTAACCCCTTTCCCCAAGAGCCTGTTTTTTCTCTTCATAATTAGGCCATTTTTTTAAAATTCTGACCATTGGCAATCTGACAGTTTATAACACTGGAACACTTCAATGGAACCCAGTGATTCTGAGAATGTTTTTTCGAGATATATTGTACTTCATGTTAGGGGTAAACTTTAGATGATTCTTTTTTAGTTTAATTGTTAAAATATTGGAAATCTAACAAAAATTTGGAACGTTTCATAATTTTCAAACCCGAAATTTGGTGAAAATTTTTTATATCTTCAAACTTTGAATTTTTATGTCCTTAAATCCAAGAGTTATGTCACAAAATAGTTAATAAATTACATTTCCCATGTGTCTACTTTACATCAGCGCAATTTTTTAAACATCATTTTTTTCGTTAGGAAGTTAGAAGGGATGAAAGTTTATCAGCAATTTATCCTTTTTCCAACAAAATTTACAAAAGCATTTGTAGCACCCCTGACAAATCAGGTGCCACAAAATATGTAACTAACAGTGGACAACCCAAACCCTGGAATACCAGTGCCAGTGACAAAACAAGGGACAAGCACACAACCCCTTTTCCCTGCCTGGAGACAGCTCAGAGACGGGCCTGATGGAAGCCGCCTATTGGTAGGAGCTCATCCAATCTCTTATCTAGAAACCCGGGAGGGGAAGGGGCTGGAGTTGAACAGAGAGCAGGCGGGAACTGAAGTCAGTTGGGAGTTGGAGTCAGTTAGAATGAGGAGTTAGGTGTTGTTGGAGAGAGACTCTGACGGAGTCAGAAGTGAGAGAAGGAGAAAGTGAAGTGTTTTAGGACAGTAGTCCTAGATGTTAAAACCTGAAGAAAGAACTGGAGCTCAAACAGGAGGACAGTAGCTGTGAAGTAAGAAACCAGTACTCAAGGAACCGAGGGTTGTCAGAGGAGTGCAGGACCAGTACTTAAAGAACTAAGCACAAGGCGGGGTGCTGAACCCTTGAATGGGAGTACGTCAAGCTACTATTAAATCTGCCAGGTGAGGGGATCATCAGGGTCTCCCACCAACCTGAGTGTCCAGAGCAAAGCAGCAAATAGGGAACCTGGGCACAGGGACAGGAGTCCAACCTACTCAAATGGTCCAGGCTGCCTGCTATACTGGCAAAGACTGTGAAACGGAGGAGATCCCAGGAAGCTTTAGGTCACATGGACCCACCATAAACAAAAGTGTGCATGGAGGACAGCTCACCAGGTGACTAACTGGCCCTGGGAAAAAGGGTGAGGGAACACCTGAAAACCAGCACCACCCGGGTGGCGGTACCAAAACAGTGAGTAAAAAACAGTTTAAACTGCAGTCCCTGTGTGGCTTGAATCCTTTCTACCTTGGTGCATCATCAGCTTACACTGCACATTACAACCACCATCATCCTCTTCTGGGGCCTAGCCATGCTTGCGGAGGGACAGAACGCCTAAGCTGCATTATACTACCCGCCCCAGGATGATCATGCAGCGGCGGCTCCCACAAAATAGCCACAACCCACAAGTAGAATAGTCAAAAACTCTTTTATTTATTTTATTTTTATTTTTCCACTTTTTTCACCTTTTTTGGATCGACCCCCGGGGTCACAGAACCAGGCATCGGCCGCAACCACGACTCCCCTGTTCACCGCATGGCCGGGACCGAGTACCCCACTGCCCTGGGGCATCACACATTTTTTTTTAGGGACCACATCACATTTGAAGTGACTTTGAGAAGCCTCAGTGACAGAAAATAACCAAAATTGACACCATTCTAAAAATGGCACACCTCAAACTGCTCAAAACATTATCCAACATTATTAACCCTTTAGATGCTTCACAGGAACTAAAGCAATGTGTACGTAAAAAAATTGAAACTTTTACTTTTTCTCACAAAAATTTTACTTTAGCCTCAAATTTTGTATTTTCCCAAGAGTAATAAGAGAAAATGTACCATACTCTTTGTTGTGCAATTTCTCCGGAGTACAATGATACCCTCACATGTGGTGGAAATCTGGTTGCATGTATGGTAGGGCTCAGAAAGGAAGTTGCGACAGTTGACTTTTTAACTGCAAAATTTTCTGGAATGGTTAGTGGAAACTTCATGATGTTTGGAAAGCACTTGAGATGCTTAAACAGTTGATCTCCCCCACAAGTCACCCCATTTTGGAAACTAGACTTCTCAAGGAGTTTATCTAGATGTTTGATGAGCATCTAGAATCCCCAGGTGCTTCACAAAATTTTGCAACGCTGAGCCATGAAAATAAAAAAAAAATATTTTTACCACAAAAATGTTTTAACCTCAAATCTTTAGTTTTCACAATGGTAACAAGAGAAAATGCACATACAATCTGTTGAATAATTTTTCCTGTGTACACCGATACCCCGTATGTGGTGGAAACCTACTGGTTTTGCACACGTCAGGGCTTGGAAGGGAAGGACCGTCATTTGAATTTTTGAATGCAAAATTAGCTGGAATCATTAGCGGATGCCATGTTGCCTTTGGAAAGCCCCTGATGTGCCTAAACAGTGTATTTCCTCCACAAGTAACCCCATTTTGGAAACTAGAGCCCTTAAGAAATTTATTTAGATGTTTGGTAAGCACCTACTGTAGAACCCCCACGTGCTTCACAGAATTTTGCAATGTTGAGCTGTGAAAATGAATGAAAAAATCAATTCTTTCACAAAAATGTTGCAGTAACTTCAAATCTTTCATTTTCACAGGCTAACAGGAAAAAATGCACTATACAATTTGTTGTGAAATTTTTCCTGAGTACGCCAATACTCATGTGGTGGTAATCTATTTTTTGGGTGCTCGGCTGTTCTTGGAAGGGAAGGAGTGCCATTTGAATTTTTGAATGCAAAATTAGCTTGAATCGTTGCCGGACATCATGTCATGTTTGGAGAGCCGTTGATGTGCCTAAGCAGTGGAGGCCCCCACAAGTGACTATGGTTTGGAAACTAGACACGTCAAAGAATTTAAATAGATGTTTGGTGAGCATCTTGAACCCCATTGTGCTTCATGGAATTTGATAACATTGAAAAGTGAAAATTAGAAATACATTTTTAACCACAAAAAATTTGTATAAACACCACATTTTTCATTTTCACTAGGGTAACAGGAGATAATAGACAATTTGTTGTGCAATTTCTCCTCAGTAAGCCAAAGAGAAGACAGAAAAGAGCTCCATATTTGAGTTTAATTTGGAATGGTTTGCGGGTACCATGTCACATTGGCAAAGCCCCTGAGGTGCCTAAACAATGGAGCTCCCCAACAAGTTACCCCATTCTACAAAATGCACCTCTCAATTAATTCATCTCTAGGTGCAGTGAGCATATTGACACCACAGATAAAATAATTTCATTTTTACCACTAAAATATCGTTTTAACCCCAGATTTCCATTTCTCACATGGAAAATAAGTAAAATCTCACATGTGACCATACAGTACTGTTTGACAGCACCACAGGGCTCAGATGGGAAGGAGCACCAGTTGATATTTGGAGAACAGATTTTCTTAGAATAGTTTGCCGAGTCCATTTGCAGAGCCCCAAAGAGCCAGAATAGAAGAAATCCCCTCAAGTGACCAAATTTTGGAAATTACACCCCTCTGGGAATTCATTTATGAGTGTAATGACAATTTAGTCTCCAGAAAACACCCATGGTGTAAAACCTAGTGAATATTGCTGAATTAAAAATTGCAAATAAACTCTTGTCATGCCCAGTACACTGTAGTGACCATACATTGTGCCCAGCTCATGCTTCTGGAGACCTGCACCCTGTAAATTAAGCAGGCTGTCCTCACTACAACAATGTCAAACATTTGAACAGTTGAAAAAAACTGTTGATCATCATACTTTTGTGCACATCTAAAAAGGCGCATAAAATAATGGACACCTGTCACAGAAAGGAATGGAGGTAACCAGCGAGTTAGGACTCCTGGACTGACCCTCAGGCTAGGGATGCCCTAGCTATCCCTGATCCCAGAATTACCTCTGAAGGTGAGGACGTCTTGGCCACCACCCTGGCCGTTCTCCTAACCAGCCCTGATCTAGTACCCATCTCCTACCACCTAAGGGGGCGGACTGGAATCAGAGAGGTAACCCCACAGTAAATAAAGAACAGGGAGGAAATCAAAACTCAGTAACACTGCGCCAAAACACAGAGGTATAAACAACAAATGGTAAAGGGGAAAACCAAAACAGGGAAGAAAATGCAAGACAAGAGGTAACTCCACAACAATAGAAAGCATATAGCAAGACTTGTACAAGAAGCTGCGAACCAACACCCTCTCTCTACGGCAGAACTTGGTAGAGTGTGAATCTATCAACTGCAAGGAAGAGGTGGCTGATGGGCCTTTTTAAGGAGGAGGAGAGTGGCCACAAAAGGCTACAGCTGAGTTCCAACCAAGCAACTTGCAGCATGGGAAAGCTGACATTTAACTCTTTCTGTCCCAACAGAAAGCAATGTACATTTCATAGTCTCCAGGTAGGGAGAAAGCTTAAAAAAGAGAACTGTCGTAAATCTGTCAACGCAACAGATAAATGTGACAACACCGCTGGATAACAGGTGAGACAAAAGATCAAAGTGATATGTTCTGCCTTGTTTCAGTGAATTTTTAGTTGTGAATTTTGTCTGAATCCCTTTTTTCTAGAGAGTTACACGTAATCCCCAGTGTAAGTGCTTAGCGTAGAGCTCTGGATACAAAATAAAGAAAAATCAGTTACATGTCACACCTCAACAACACCACAGACAAGGGGGACAAATAACAAAGGGGAATAACAAGAACAATGGGGAATAACAATGAGGAAACAATAACAATGGTGGGCCCTGGTACTAGTGAGATGGTAGACAGATACCTCATGTCTTACCTGGTACTGTACCTTGCACTCCTAACCAGACCCTATAAAGGTTCCTCACCTGTCACCGAGCAGGAATACCTGCAGCCCTGAAAAATCCCTACTATAGTTCTGTTTAGGGAGTTGGAGATAAAGTACATTTGAGCCACCATTGCACTAATACAACAAAATGGTAGGTGAGACAAATGGGAAAAACATCTGAAATGGAGAAAATACGTCTCAGGATGAATCCACAGCAGCTCCTTCCACCAAGGTGGCTAGCATAAAATGCTTTGTATAATCAGCAAAGAATGCTGGGAAACCCTGCTACTTAAACACAATGGGGCCTGGCAATAGAGCTACAGCTGAGAAGCACTGCAGGAAAGCTGCCAGCAGTAAAACTGACATTAGCTTTTTCTGCACCAAGAGAAACAAAACCATATTTAAATGGAGATGAGAGGCTCCAATCCAAAAGCTGTCACTAGTCTCTAAAAACAGAGAGATGACCGTGACAGGTAGTCAATGACTCATTGGACATTACAGAAATAATTTGCTCCCATGTGAATATATAGGCACAAGTGGTGTAATCTCCACAGAAACGTCATGGTTCATAAATTATTTTCATAATCTGTCTAGGCCAACTGTAGCTGGGGAAAGAAAGGGAACAATATTTTTATGCTGATATTATAAAGTGGCATGTGTCATCCATAGAGTCCTATTGTATAATAAGAAACATCAGAATATACAGAGTCTACCTAATTTTGTCGTGACCCTCTGTCCAGAAAATGCAGTCTGTTATGCTTTTTTTATACCGCTCTCCTGTCCTCTGTAAGGTTAATTGCGCCCTATGTATCCTTCGGATGGTAATGCTGGCAGCTTTTTGTGGTATGTATGCCAAAAACAAGGCTCAAATACGATGTGCATAGAGCCTTAAAGGGAATGTATCATCAGAAAAGAAATTATTTTATTCAGGTTTTTGTATGAACTGTATTTTTTTAAAACAAAAACTGTAGCAATGTTTTTTTTTCCATTTTACAATCTGTATTAAAACAGCAGTACAGGGTAGATATCTTGCAATTTTCACTGGCTAATTTACAATCATATTTTCTATTCTTTATAGAAGAGTTTTCAGCGGCCTAATTATCAACACAGGCAGGATTCCATTGACAGGTAACTAGTGAAGAGAGAATCTATTCCTTGCAAATCAAATTTGTGTAGAATTTTTCACAATCTGCTATTCACAACAAATTTGAAGAATTTGTGCTTCACTGCTCACAAATTGCCAAGAATGCCCGCCACCATTTTACGCAATGCATAAGATTTTATTAGCTTTAAAAAGTTCAGATGACCTTGGGCATGGTCGGGGCGGCTTCCCACTAATACCTTGAAGCTATTATGTCACATATTTTAGCATTATCAATCAGGAAGGAATATTAGTATAAAAGCAGAGGCAGCAAATGTTTAAAATATTTTATGGTGAATCTGAATAGTGAGAGGACGTCACAGATCATCCACAAAGAAGGTTAACTTTTCACCCCCCATTTAGATGATGCCTGGTTTGGCAGATATATTGGTAGGATGATAGCTTTACGAACCATCAGTATTAAAGGTACACCTTGACATGGTAAGTACCTTATATTTTTAATGGTTAAAGCAACATTGGAGTTGAAATATTCATTGATCGCAGCATGGTGGTGCATCGTTTATGTATGTTTCTTCTACTACATGCCATACTCTGACTAGACTACTGCCCATCTCATTATACCTGATTAGCCAGTAAACAATACTATCCCAGTCTTCCCCTTCTGTGCTATCTGAACATGCACTTGGTCAAGTTGCTCGTACATGCACTGCCATCCCCCTTGGTGGATTCCTCAGCTGTTGAGAAATCATGGCATGTGTTCAACCTTGCTGGAAGATACCTAGTCACCAGTATTTATTACAGCAAGCAGTGCCTCCTCTGTGCTCTCACGTACAGGAGAATGTGGGTCACTCTCCAAATGTGGCATTGAGTTTGAACTGAACAATTGACACATGGAGCAGAAATTATAGACATTAACAACAAATGTGTTTCACGGCCTACTGACTAAATCTAATCTTTTAAGTGGCCGCAATTTCTCACCACAACCAGGACTATTTACCATTATGCCTGGTTCCAACACCAGGCAGTGCTTGATCACTTCCTCTCACATCTCCTCTTCATCATCCTAAGTGAACATAACCATTTCCCCAACAACAACCAAGCAGAATGTTACTTCCATTCCATACTCTTAAGGGGGCTTTACACGCAACGACATCGCTAACGAGATGTCGTTGGGGGTCACAGAATTCGTGACGCACATCTGGCCTCGTTAGTGACATCGTTGAATGTGAAACATACGAACGACCGCTAACGATCAAAATTACTCACCTAATCGTTGATCGTTGACACGTCGTTCTAATCCCAAATATTGTTGATGGTGCTGGACGCAGGTTGTTCGTCATTCCTGCGGCAGCACACATCGCTATGTGTAACACCGCAGGAGCGAGGAACAACATCGTACCTGTGGCAGCCGGCAATGAGGAAGGAAGGAGGTGGGCAGGATGTTACGGACGCTCATCTCTGCCCCTCTGCTTCTATTGGGCGGCCGCTTAGTGACGCCACTGTGACGCCGCACGAACAGCCCCCTTAGAAAGGAGGTGGTACGCTGGCCACAGCGACGTCGCTAGGAAGGTAAGTATGTGTGACAGGTGGTAAATAGTAAATATAAAAGAATACCCCAATTTATTTTATAAATATAACTTTATTCTTTATTCACTAAAAAAACACCCACAAATGCAGTACAAAGGAGCATCAATAAAGGCATCATGTTACCCACTTTACACAGATATTACGGTTATTTATATCAGTTGATGGAAGGCCAAAAACCTCATAAAACTCTTCCTATAAAATCCCTACTCCAAAGGAAGATATAACATACACTACACTGGTCGCATGAAATCATGCAATAAGACCAAAGGTGGATAAATGTAAGGAGAAAGGGAGAATAAGACAGAATTAGTTATATTTAGTAAGGTGGATCATATCGAGACTGTAATTGTATCATCATAGATACAAACACGCCAACAGATTGAACAAAAAGTCCCTTAATTGGCTTCCACCATTGATCAAGTAAATGATCGGATCCCCCATAGATAAAATATTCACACAGAGGCCACTTCTCCTCAAACCAAGTGGACATTCACCGGTATCCACACTTATAATATCAGATAATCATTACATCCCTATGGGTAACAGTGAATATCCAAAAAACCAGAAGACCAGCACTCTTGTTATATAGATATTAACAAATATTCCAACAGATGCAGTTGCAATAATTACACCCGTTGGTCTAAATTAATTAAAGCAAACCAAGCTGTAGTTATTAGTCCGGATAGAATGTTAGTCCATGATAGTAAAATTCAAGCTCTTGATGAACATATCCTGAATATCTCCCATATCCACTCTGAGTTTGAATAAGCTCCAGGAATTTCTTCAGGGGATTAGCAGAATTAGATGATGGGTGTTAGCGATTTTGTGCGCCACGGGCAGTGATTTGCCCGTGACGCACAAACGATGGGGGCGGGTGCTTTAACCAGCGACATCGCTAGTGATGTCACTGTGTGTAAAGTGGCCTTTAGTCTTTTTATTGTTGTAAGCTTAAGCACTGCCAAGTGGCATGATTCACCTTTGGCTCTGCTCCTTGCAGAGCCATTGGGTGTTGTCTATTGCTCAGTTGTTTGTATTCCCTGGGTCCTTTGCCAGTGGGCAGGGCTTATTTGGTGCCTCATTCCAGTAATTGCCTTGCTTTATCTTTAGGCTGTTTCCACCAGAACTTCCCTAGTGATAGTTCCTGCTCTGCAGTGTGCACTTCTGGTTCCCGTGAGTTCGTTCTGATCCTCGTCCCGCTAATCCAACTCTTCTCCCTGTCCACCACTCCATCTGTCTTGTCTGTGTTCCCTGACTTCCTAGCCCTCCACTTGTCTTGTTCCCTCAGTCCCACTTCCCCCCTTTTGTACTGACGTTCCTCTTCAGCTTCTGACCCCGGCTTGCTCTTGGACTATGGTTCTGCTCCCCATCTGTATCTGACATTACCTCCAGGCTACTGACCTTAGGCTTCAACATGACTTTGGCTCCTCTTTCTCCTTTGCACTGACGTGACCTCCTGGCTCTGATTCTCAGCGTGTACAACCATTCTCCTACCTCCCCATCTAGAAACTGGTGACATTTAGTGGGCAGATTCTGCATTACACCTAGGAGCTCTATATTTCTCCTGTGTACCAGTGCCCACTGGTGGTAGCATTTCACCAATCTTTTTTACAGCTGTTTTAGAGCTTAGGAGGAGTAGAAATGAGTGAATACATTCAAGCAGAATTAAATTCTAGTTGAAATCTACAAAAATCCACATTGAGCAAAATTCAGATTAATTTTTTTTGTTATTCACTTCCTCTTTACTCCCCATACATTTACACATCGTTATGAGTTTCAATACCTGCAGCTCAAACATTTAATCACTTCATGAATGAGGAATGTAATTCTTCCATACTCTTTTACTCCATTTAAACAGAGAGTAAACGTTCACAATCCAGGCACTATCTAACTCCTTTCTACTCATTTAAACCATACTGAAAACATGTGTTATCTTACCTACATCTTCTGCTGGAAATCTGACATGGACTGAACACAAATCTGGTCATCCACCACAGGTGGTTTACTCAACACTTTGATGTTGAGATGATATCTGACTCTGGCTGAGGAAGCCAAAACTATTCTTAACTATCTATCCCAATGCTTCCAAGGCTGCCAATCCACAGGCGACATGTACCATATTTATTGGCTTTACCGAAAAGTCTTTAGGCTCTAGATTAGATTGTACTTTAGAAAGAGAAGTTTCCAGTGCCAGGAATAGGTTAAAAATCCTTTTTTATTGAAAATAAGGTAATAAGAATCCAGCAGATACCATAATAGATGTCAGAAAGATGGCAGAACAACGCGTTTCGATGCTTCAGGTCTTAGTCATGTTCTCATGACTAAGACCTGAAGCGTCGAAACACGTTGTTCTGCCATCTTTCTGACATCTATTATGGTATCTGCTGGATTTTTATTACCTTATTTTCAATAAAAAAGGATTTTTAACCTATTCCTGGCGCTGGAAACTTCTCTTTCTATTTTCAATTGGATGGTTACCGAGCCTCATTCCTTGCGCAGGATCCCTGATTACAACCAGCAGGTCAGTCCTTGGTGAGCTGGACTCTCCCTTATCTTCTTAGATTGTACTTTAGTCACGTATTTCAGTCATATCATAACATAAAGAAAACCCCCTGGGAGGCTTTACTAAACAAACGCAACCACAATATTCCCAAATATTCTCATTCTTATTTTTTCTAATGTTCCAACTATCATAGTACATAGTTACATAGTTACTTAGGTTGAAAAAGCCCTTGGTCTATCTAGTTCAACCTTCTTCCACCAATTAATTATTTTGTCACTAAATCATTTATGACCGACAATGTTGTGTGCACTGAGGAAATCATCCAGTCCTTTTTTAAAAGCTGTTATAGTATCTGCCATTACTACCTCTTGTGGTAGGGCATTCCGCAGTCTGACTGCTCTAACTGTAAAGAACCCTTTCCTATTAGCTGCCAGAATCATCTTTCTTCCACTTGAAGTGAGTGCCACCTGATCCTTAATATTGTCTTTGGAAGGAATGAGTCATATGTCATATGCCAGTCCTTTATATTGACCACACATGTATTTATACATATAAATGAGATCTCCTCTGAGACGTCTTTTCTCTAAGCTAAACAAATCTAACTTTTCCAACCTTTCCTCACACGGGAGGCCTTCCATTCCTTGCAATGATCTATTTGCCTACCTTTGAACTGAGGAGCCCAAAACTGGATTCCATATTCCAGATGTGGCCTTACAAGTGATTTATAGAGGGGTAACAATACATTGGGATCATGGGATCTAATCTCTCTTTTTATGCACACTAAGATCTTGTTTGCTTTGGCAGCTGCTGCCTGACATTGAGTGCTGCTGCTCAGTTTACTTCGGCCGGGGGAAAACATCAACTAGACCTCTTGGAAGTTAAAAGACAAATTCTTATGATTGATCAATGACATAGTTCTTAAATCGGAACAGTTGATTCGGGATGGTTGGGAGCTGTGCACTACACTGATGGGTATGAGTGACTTATTAGTAACAAGGTCATCAAATATGTGCCTCTTACTATGACTGGACAACACAGGAAGATAATGCTTACAGCTCCTTCTCGCAATCTCACCTTCAGACATGGATTGAGTCCAAAAGAGTTGAGTCCATCCACTGCTCCATTTCAATTATTTTCTTCTAACTTCTTTTTTTAATTGAATGTGTGTTTAAGTGAACGCCCGTCCTACACATCTGCTGCTCCATCCGCTTTAATTCCATGGGGAGCAATAAAGCCAATTAAAGACTTGGGTTCTGTTGCCTTGGAAACTAAGGGTGTTGTAATCCAAACGTTGTCTGTGGATAGACATGGGGCCGGAGTGATTGAGAAGCGAGGAAGGGTCAATAAGTACAACAAGTACGGTTCCCAGCAATCAATAGATTTTATTAATCTACAGAAATGTTAATTCCCCAATGTTTGCTTGCACAAGCTGCAGTCAGCTGGAGTGTAATTGATTTACTTGATATTATATGTTAGGCCAAATTTAAAGAATGTCATTAATAATATAAATAATAATACATTTAATCATTGCAATTATTTATCTGCTATGACTATTGCATATATAGTTTTAGATCCTTTTTTTCATCGTTTAGTTTTTAGTAGTGGAAATGATTCTAATAATTTTTAAAATATTCATTATTATTTATTATAATGATGATGTTAATTTTCGTTGTGTTACCATGATTATTATTATTATTATTATTATTATTATTATTATTAGTAGTAGTAGTAGTATTATAATTATGATTTAATTTGCCTTGTGTTACCATGTTTGTTTTTTTTTTAATTATTATTATTATTATTATTATTATTATTATTATCATCATATCGTTACTAAAATTTCTTCTCTTTGTGCAGGTTCATGCTAAATAGAGATGCGTGGTTGATCTGCTGTGAATTGACTTCAAAATAAAATTTCCTAAACTTGACAGGCCCCTACAAATTCTGTCAATTTGCAATTTGATTCTCGAGGATTGCATAAAAGAAATGCTCAACACAAATTTTACACTCTGCAAAAGACTGCAGCAGCCAAAAGTGAGCTAATGACAATAAGTGTGGTGTGGGTTCACCATAATGCCAAGTCCTTCTATGCACTAGTTAGGCACAAAGCTAGCATGTGAAAGAAGGTCTCCTGGTCAGATAAAACCAAAGTAGAAATTTTGGGGCTAAATGCAAAACGTTGTTTGGTAGAAAAGTAGAAAAGATCACTCTAAAAATATAAATCCATGGGTGGGTCCAGCAGCCTCCAAGGCCCTGATCAGCGATGCACATCACTGATCAGCATCCGTGGTTGCTTTTGGCTTATTAGATCTTTAATTGAGAAGAACTTGTAGGACCAGCACAAGCACAGATGTTTCAGTAAAAGACCTTTATCAGTGTGCATGCAGGGGTCCTCAGAAGGTATAGCAACTTGGCAACTGGCGTAGTCAGGTATGACGCGGTGTCCACATAGACACCGGTGGACATCGCGTCATACCTGACTACGCCAGTTGCCAAGTTGCTATACCTTCTGAGGACCGCCTGTATGCACAGTGATGAAGGTCTTTGACCGATATGTCTGTGCTTGTGCTGGTCCTACAAGTTGTTCTCATTATTCACATTTATTTTGAGTGCCAAGTTTCTACATCTCCTTGAGACGGTTTTGGACCCTACTTGAGCACCACCCCAGAAGTGCTGTGTGTATCAACTCACTTGCTTTTGGCTTAGCACTTTCCCCCTGTCCATTTTTACACCACATCTGTGCATGTGTCTTGCAGCTGCTGGGCCGCTCATCAGTGATGCACATCACTGATCAGCATCCGTGTTTGCTTTTGGCTGAGGACTTTTTTTTTTTTCTGGTCTATTTTTCCCCCTTTTTGCACCACATCTGTGCGTGTTTCCTAAAGCTGCCAAGCACTGATTAGTGACATCCATCACTGATGAGTATCCATGCTCATTTTTGGCTTGAACTTTTATTTTTCCTGTATGTTTTCCCCTCCATTTCACACAATATCCATGTGTGCTTCCTGCAGCTATTGAACACTGATCAGTGACGTATACTACTGATCGGCATCTGGTTGTTTTGGTTACCAAAAAAAAGTAAAATAAGAATAAAATATTAATTTAGATTAGTTGATAAGCTAGATTAGGGACAATACAAATATACAAATGCACCCTGTGTAAGGATCTAACGAACTTATTATTATTATTATTATTTATTTATTTATTTATTTATAGAGCACCATTAATTCCATGGTGCTGTACATGAGAAGGGGTTACATACAGAATACATATACAAGTTACAGTAGACAGACTAGTACAGAGGGAAGAGGGCCCTGCCCTTGTGGGCCTACATTCTATAGGATTTTGGGGAGGAGACAGTAGGTGGGGTTTAGGTTGGGCGGCAGTTCCGCACGGTGGTCAAGCGGCAGCTCCGCACGGTGGTCAGGTAGCAGCTCCGCACGGTGGTGAAGCAGTGAAGTCATTGTAGATTATAGGCATTTCTGAACAGATGAGTTTTCAGGTTCCGTTTGAAGCTTGCAAGGGTAGCAGATAGTCTGACGTGTTGAGGCACTGAGTTTCAGAAGACTGGGGATGTTCGGGAGAAGTCTTGGAGTCGGTTGCATGAGGAGCGGATGAGAGAGGAGGAAAGAAGGAGATCTTGGGAGGACCGGAGGTGGCGTGTTGGGGTGTATTGGGAGATTAGTTCAGAGATATACGGAGGAGACAGATTATGGATGGCTTTGTAGGTCAGTGTCAGTCGTTTGAATTGAATACGGTGGAAGATTGGGAGCCAGTGGAGGGACTTGCAGAGAGGAGAAGCGGGGTGGTATTGAGGCGAGAGGTAGATCAGTTGGGCAGCAGAATTAACGATGGACTGGAGAGGGGCGGGCACGTTAGCAGGGAGGCCGCAGAGGAGGATGTTACAGTAATAATGCGGGAGATTATTAGGGCATGCACTAGCATTTTTGTAGATTGCAAATTGAGGAAAGGACGGATTCTGGAAATATGTTTGAGTTGAAGACAGCAGGAGGTGGTGAGGGATTGAATGTGTGGTATGAAGGACAAGGCAGAGTCAAAGGTCACTCCAAGGCACAGAACTTTGGGTACTGGCAAGAGTGTGGTGTTATTGATTGTAATAGATAGATCAGGTATAGACTGTAGGTGAGATGGAGGAAAAATGATTAGTTCAGTTTTGGCCACATTGAGCTATAGGAAGCGAGAGGTGAAGAAGGAGGATATAACAGATAGACAATCCGGAATTGTGGACAGCAGAGGTGTGACATCTGGGCCAGAGAGGTAGATCTGAGTGTCATCGGCATATAGGTGGTACTGGAAGCCATAGGACTTTATGAGTTGTCCCAGGCCAAATGTATAAATGGAAAAAAGTAAAGGTCCCAGGACAGAGCCTTGAGGGACGCCAACAGAGGGAGGCTGGGATGAAGAGGTTGTGTGGGAGTGGGAGACACTAAAAGTGCGGTTGGAAAAGTGTGAAGAAATCCAAGAGAGGGCAAGATCTCTGACACCAAGGGAAGAGAGGATTTTTAATAGGAGGGAGTGGTCTACAGTATCAAAGGCTGAGGACAAGTCTAGAAGTAGGAGTATGGAGAAGTACTTGTTAGCTTTGGCAGTAAGTCATTTGTGATTTTAGTCAGGGCAGTTTCGATAGAATGATGTAGACGGAAGCCGGACTGTAGGTTGTCAAAGAGAGAGTTAGATGAGAGGTGGGAGGAAAGTTCAGCATGGACATGCTGTTCCAGGAGTTTTGAGGTGAACGGGAATAGTGATATGGGGTGGTAGCTGGTAGTAGAGGTTGGGTCAAGGGAAGGTTTCTTTAGGATTGGTGTGACTGTTGCATGTTTAAAGGCAGAAGGGAAGGTACCAGTCGTTAAAGATAGGTTGAAAAGATGGGTTAAGGCTGGAATAAGGATAGTGGTGAGGTTAGGGGGGAGGTGGGATGGGATGGGGTCATGTGCGCAGGTAGTGAGGTGCGCTTTGAGAGAAGATGTGCAAGCTCTCCTTCGGTGATGGTGGGGAGGAAGTTTATGGGGGGCAGTGGTCAGTTATATAAAGGGGTTGTGGTGACTGAACAGAGAAGACTTGCTTTATTTGGTCGATTTTTTCTTTGAAATAAGTGGCAAAGTCTTCTGCATAAATAAGGGAGGTTGGAGAGGGCATTGGTGGGCGAAGGAGGGAGTTGAAAGTATTGAATAACTGTTTGGGGTTGTATGTTAAAGAGGATATGAGGTTTCTGAAGTATTCCTGTTTAGCGGAGGTGAGGGCTGAACGAAATGTGTGAATTGCATTTTTTAATGTGGTGAAGTCTTCCTGGGAGTGCGTTTTCTTCCACCGCCACTCTGCAGCCCTAGACACTTGCCGAAGTTTTTTAGTGAGGCTGTTGTGCCAGAGCTGTCTATTGATTCGTCTCACTCTGCCATGCACAAGGGGAGCGACTGAATCAATAGCTGATGTGAGAGTGGTGTTGTAGAAAGTGGTGGCGCTGTCTGTGTCGTGGTGTGACGATATGGAGGACAGCGGTAGGATACAGTTAGAGAGGGTGTGCATGTTGAGATGTGCAAGGTTTCTGCGGGGGTGTGTTAGGTGCTGGACAGGGGGGCAGGTGAGGAGGACAGGGCTGAAAAGGTCAGTAGACGGTGGTCAGATAGGGGGAGGGGGGACGTTGTGAGGTCAGAAAGGGAACAGAGATGGGTGAAGATAAGGTCTAGTGTGTGTCCATCTTTATGGGTGGCAGAGGTGGACCACTGAGTTAAACCAAAAGACGAAACAAGCGACAGGAGTTTGGAGGCTGCCGACTGGCGGTTGTCAGTGGGGAAGTTAAAGTCACCCTAATTTGATCAGCTTCTATGAAGAGGTAAGTTCAAGTCTGAACCAGGGAAATGCAGTGGATGTTGTGTATATGGACTTTTCAAAAGCTTTTGATACGGTGCCACACAAAAGGTTGGTACATAAAATGAGAATAATGGGGATAGGGGAAAATATGTGTAACTGGGTTAAAAACTGGCTAAGTGATAGGAAACAAAGGGTGGTTATTAATGGTACGTACTCGGACTGGGTCTCAGTTCATAGTGGGGTACCACAGGGGTCAGTATTGGGCCCGCTTCTTTTCAACATATTTATAAATGACCTTGTTGGGGGCATGCGGAGTAGAATTTCAATATTTGCAGATGATACTAAACTCTGCAGTGTAATCAATACAGAGGAGGATACTTTTATATTACAGGGAGATTTATGTAAATTGGAGGATTGGGCTGAGAAGTGGCAATTGAAGTTTAATGTAGATAAATGTAAGGTCATGCACTTGGGTAGAGGAAATAACATTTATGATTATGTACTTAATTGTAGAACACTGGGTAAAACAGACACAGAAAAAGACTTGGGTGTATGGGTGGATGGTAAACTTCACTTTAGTGGACAGTGTCAGGCAGCTGCTGCCAGGGCTAATAAAATAATGGGATGTATTAAAAGAGGTATAAGTGTTCATGAAAAAAATATAGTTCTACCTCTGTACAAGTCACTAGTGCGACCGCACTTAGAATACTGTGTACAATTCTGGTCCCCGATATATAAGAAGGACATAGCTGAACTGGAGAGGGTGCAGAGAAGAGCGACCAAGATTATTAGAGGAATGGGTGGGCTGCAATACAAAGACAGGTTATTAAACTTGGGGTTATTTAGTTTGGAAAAACGAAGGCTTAGGGGGGATCTAATCACAATGTATAAATATATGAGGGGACAGTACAGAGACCTTTCCAAAGATCTTTTTACACCTAGGCCTGCGACTGGAACACGCGGGCATCCGATACGTCTTGAGGAAAGAAGGTTTAATCATAATCACAGACGAGGATTCTTTACTGTACGAGCAGTGAGACTATGGAACTCTCTGCCGCATGATGTTGTAATGAGTGATTCACTACCAACATTTAAGCAGAGCCTGGATGCCTTTCTTGAAAAATTTAATATTACCAGTTATGTATATTAGATTTTATGACAGGGTATTGATCCAGGGAACTAGTCTGATTGCCGGATGTGGAGTCAGGAAGGAAATTTTTCCCCATTGGAACTTGTTTGCCACATTGGGGTTTTTTTTGCCTTCCTCTGGATCAACATGTTAGGCTACGGGTTGAACTAGATGGACTTAGAGTCTCCCTTCAACCTTAAAAACTATGATACTATGATACTATGATACTATGATGATAGTGGGAATGTCAGCAGAGAGAAAGTGTAGAAGCCAGGCAGAGAGCTGGTCGAGGAAGATAGTGGTAGGGCCCGGGGGTCTGTATATGACGGCCTCTTGGAGGTTAGAGGGAGAATATATTCGAACAGAGTGCACTTCAAAGGAAGGCAGGACAAGGGAGGGTAGAGGTGGGATTGGGTTAAAGCTGCAGTTGTTAGAAAGAAGGAGACCAACTCCTCCACCCTGTCTATTGCCAGGGCGAGGAGTGTGGGTGAAATGAAGGCCACCGTAGCATAGTGCAGCCGGGCGAGGAGTGTGGATGAAATGAAGGCCACCGTAGCATAGTGCAGCAGGGGAGGCAGTGTTGGAGGGTGTCAACCATGTTTCGGTGAGGCCCAGAAAGGATAGATTGCTAGAAGTAAAGAGATTGTGAATGACGTGCAGTTTATTACAGACTGTACGGGCATTCCAGATCGCTCCAGAGAGAGGGGGCGGCGGAGTGGCTGAGAGGGGAATGGATTTTATATTGGAGAAGTTGCGGTAGTTACTAGTATGTGGGGAGTGATAGGTGGGTGATAAAGAGGAAAGTACTATCTGTGGGGGGCCAGGATTGGGAGAAATGTCACCAGCAGTGAGAAGACGTAGAGAAAGGGAGAGCAGGTTGGAGAAGGAGAGTGGACGGCATGTTCTGCGTGTTATTAGGAGAGATCAGAGATTTAGGAACAGGTCAGAAGATGAGGACAGATGAGAAGGCAGGAGGGAAGGGGAGATGATTATTTGTTTGGAGAGGGCTGGGGTTTGGGGATAGCTAAGGAGAGTAAGGAGGAGAGGGGCAAGGACTGTGAGGGCATAGGTGAACATGGTTGGAGTAAGGTGTTAAATATGGGAAAAGCAAACAAATTGTGACTGTGGCAAACACAGTTTGAAAGAGTTAAATTTACCTTCTGGTCACTTCTGGGACATTTCTGGTATATTTATGATGCCCCACTTAATAAATCTCACTTATGAAATCACACCAGACAATGGTCATAGCAGACCTGCACCATCAAATTTATACATCTCTAAAGGCCTAGAAAATGACTCAGGTGTGAGCAGAAGGGAGGGGTCGTACTAAGACAAAGCACAGAATCCCACCAGGGGTAAATTAGCAGAAATAAACTAAGAGAAGCATTTGGACTACTTCACAGCAAGATGGTTATACACTTAAGGCTAGGTTCACACTTCCGTTGTTTTGCATCAGTCACAATACATTGCCTTGAGGAATTACGGTATCCTGCAAAATATTTTGCAGGGATCCAGTTTTTCCCCATAGACTTCTATTAGTGACGGATTGTGACTGATGATGCTGCGTTGCATCCGCTGCGTCGAGGTCAGTCATTTTTTAACTGACCGCAGGGCGGGAGCAATGCAGCCTGTAACGTTTTTTGAGCAGCGCAATCTGTAGGATTTTGCTGCGCATGCTCTCTGGCTCCCTGCAGACGTAACCAGGATACACATCGGGTAACCAAGCAATGCGCTTTTGTTAGTTACCCGATATTTACACTGGTTACGTGTGCAGGGAGTCAGCGCTAAGCGGTGTATGCTGGTAACCAAGATAAATATCGGGTAACCAAGGAAAGTGCTTTGCTTATACCCGATATTTATCCTGGCTGTGCAGGGAGCCTGACAATTCCCCGCTCGGCTCCGCCCCCTCCCGCACTCAGCATGTACTCACACACACACACACACACACACTCACACACTCACCTGTCCCCAGCCCTGCAGTCCCCGCGGCACTGCAGTCCTCAGTGCCACGGCCCCGCTCGGCTCCACCCACCCCGAACTCCGCCCCCTCGTGCTCAGCCCCCCGCACACAACGGAGTCCGACAAAGAATTCTGTCCTTTGTCATCCGTTGTACAGCGCATCAGTCACATGCGTCAAGCAACACATGTGACTGATGCATAACAACGGAAATGTGAACTTAGCCTAAGATGGAGGAGATATAGACAGGTGTGAACTAAAATCAAAGAGTTAGAAAAAATATCTAATTCAAAGAGGGGGCAGTTGTTGTAGCAATATGACATACCAGTAGAAATATAGATACAGGACAGAATAGATTTCAATGGAGAGGGCAGTTGTTGTAGCAATATGACATACCTGCTGTGGATGAAACAGATTAATTGTCAGGTCAAAAGAGGTGGTCGCATTCAGGAGGATATATTACGATTTACATTTCTAGTATATTTATGACGCCCCACTTAATAAATCCCACTTATGAAATGAGCGTTGGGGCCAGGCACAGTTGTCACACAATCATCCAGCAACAGCCGCACTTTAAGGTATTTATAATGCATTAGCTATTTGGATTTTGTTTACATCTGTGTAATGGCAGCACAGCTTTATTCATGTCTATATGTAGGGACTTGGCACTCAGTTTAAGTATATACCCATTTGTAACCCTAGATTTCCTGTTTATATATTGCTTAGCTGCACTGACACATTACCCTTTTGCAGTGTGTTTAGTAGTTTGTTTCACTACTTATAGTTAGGACATTTAGTCACACTTAGTACATTTACCATTAGACTATTGGCCTGGGAAAATCACTCTTGTTAGCCTGGCTTTTTTACACAGTTATATCTGGCTAGCAACCATCCATATGCAGAGAGTT
The DNA here is from genome assembly GCF_048569485.1 of Anomaloglossus baeobatrachus. Lineage (NCBI taxonomy): Eukaryota > Metazoa > Chordata > Amphibia > Anura > Aromobatidae > Anomaloglossus > Anomaloglossus baeobatrachus. Next base: position 603,047,214 of record NC_134356.1, on the reverse strand, counting down.
AGGAAATCTATACAAACTTTATTTTGTTATGTATTATGGATACCCATTATGAAATGCACTTCCCTGAGGGATATTGGGTTCTGATCAGTAGTCACTGGTTACACTTGCTACTCAACAGTGAGGTTTTTGTTCATACAGTAAAAATATACTGTAGTAATCACTGTCTACTACCATTTTCACAGCTGATATCAACCCCAAAAGTAGTACCACAATTGTCACCACACCAGAGCAATTAGGAAGAGTCGGGCACAGTGCCAGAATTAGTGCATCTAATGAATGTGCCATTTCTGGGGCGGCTGTGAGCTTCTATTTTTAGGCTGGGAAGGGCCAAATAACCATGTGCCTTCCCTGCCTGATAATACCAGCCCCCAGCTATCTGATTTACCTTGGCTGGTTATAAAAACGTGGGTTATCCCACACAGGAGACAGAAAGTAAGAAAGCATGAGACAGAAGACATGTGGTTTGAATATCTCTGTAACTAGATCCTCCAACAGAGTGGCTCCAGTTAATATGAGTCAGAGGATGGAACCATAGCAACCAGGCCCCTTAAACAGTCAAGGTACTGGGTTAACCTCAACCTGCATGTGAACATAGTCTACCAGCCATCCAGAAGTGTAAAGCTTTATTTAGGTCATTATGGGATCCATAAGTAGACTGGACGTGGGACTCCAGGAGCCGTAACTTTTTATTTTTTTATTTTTCTGTCAATATTGTCAAATGAGGGCTTGTTTCTTGACAAATGAGTTGTATTTTTGAATGAAACCATATATTTTACCATATAATATACTAAAATGAAATTGCAAAAAAGTGGGATCACTGCCGGCTCACCACTTCAGCCGGTGGTGATTACTGCAACATGATTAATGACGTACCAGTACATCCTCGGTCATGAAGGGGTTAGTGCTGAATTAAACGGTAATATGCTGGAAGATATGTGCCCACTAGCTGGAATGTAAAGATGTGAATGAGAATGAACTGTACAGTAAAGCGTTATGGTTTAAAGGGAATTGTTGGTTTCCTTTTGAATGTGAGTCATCATCCAGTCCTGGCCAGTCAACACCACCAGCAGTATGTGGCCCGCAAGGGTTCCCCGCCAATACTGCCAAAATCCACACACTCTGTGGGGACCATGTATTTGAAGTGGTATGCCAGGGAGTCCGGAGACAATTCTTTGCCCTCAACTACCGCCCTACACCACTCTACAGTCGAATAGTTGCCATCCCTAGTAATGTCACGCTAAGAATACTAATCAGAAGAGGCACCGGAAATATCGGCAGATAGGAGGAAATTTACAGGGTTCTGCTCAACTTTAATCATTAGTGGAATAACAGAGCTGGGCATAATCAGCATTTTTTCTTGTAGGAAAGACTAATTCATTTTTTTTATATTTTACTTAGCTTCTAATTCATTAGTTTCACATAACCTTTCCTATTTTCTCTCCTTGACAATGAACATATAATAATATATCATCCTTAATAAGAAGCAAACTTTGACATGCTCGTGATCTAATCAGATTTCTTCTTGTCGGTCCGTGGCTCTAAATTTAATCAAATATTCCGAAGTTAAAGAAAAATAAATAAATAAAACAGGCTTATTACATTTAATTATAATTTTAACGAATGTGACACTAATTAAGTTAATGATCCCATGACAAAAATATCACATTCAAAAAGAATCAAATTCTCAAACAGTGGACAAGTGTTAAGAACTAATCATGTTAACATCCTAATGGCTCATAATTGTGCTTTAGATGTATCCGCAATATAAAAAGTCATTTTTTGGGACGCACCCACTGCATTTTAACTAAAATAAAGAAGTAATTGAGTTATGTTTATTGACCTTGTCATTGTCAGAGGTTGAACATTGATAAATGAGCTTAGCTGTACTCGCAGCATCACATCTAGCTGGAGCTTGCCCATGGCTCACCTTAATTAATTTTCTCTGTGTCTTAGTTTGCACATCATAAACACCTAGAAACGCATGGAAGAAAAAATATATTAATCAAATGTGCAATTTTCTTTTCTATTATACCTCGTCTTCAAAATAGCTTTTTATCTGTCAGATACATTCCTCAAATCTTTAATACTGTTAGAACCTAATTTCTTAGAAAATCCACCAAACTAATGTTATTCTGCTGTTTCTTCATTCATTTATTCCCACGAGATTATGTGCCAATCTACAAAATAATTAATGGCCAAATAAGATCGCACAATTCCCCTTTGCACAATTAAGAACAATGGAATCATAAACATATGAAAACTAAAAATATACAGAAAGAATATTTAGAAGTATCCTTTAATCTTCTCCTAAGTATCACATTTCTACCAGGGGACATTTAATTGCTATTTCAGTTCCCTCGCACTTCTTTTGCAATATCCTCATTTGCCATAAATTGACTTAGAAGTTTAAGGCAGGAAAAGTTGTTAAGTTTTATTCAGAAAGGTAAATATATTTATTTTCACAGCACATTAACACATATATCAAACTTAAAGAATTAGTAAAGGCTGGAATGCGCCATTCAATGTGACTTACAGATATAGCAGAACTGAGCTGTCCATCGGCATGTTTGCCTCTTAACTATGTACCATGTGTATATATTTATCATGTGTATAGGACTGCAGGTAAACCTTAAAGGGAATCTTTCAGCAAGTGTTTGCTATGTAATCTGAGGGAAGCATGATGTAGGGGCTGAGACACTGATTTCAGGAATGTGCCACTTATTAGACTGTGTGCTGTTATTTCAATTTAATTAGCACTTTATCAGCAGGAGATTAAACATTACTGAACCACCGGCCCAACCACGCCACAGAACTAATTAGCAATACACAGGAAGCTACTAATGAGGGTTCGGGCGTGTGACGAGGTCCTTCTCCCATATCACACAATCAACAGAGCGAGAGATGGATAAACAATCCAAAGAGCATTTATTCCAAGCAAATCAAATGGTGAGTTTCAGAGTGCGGCTGTATGCCTTTGTTTGTGTTTCATGTCAACGTAACAGCAACAGTAACCCTTTCCTGCCATGATGAGTTTTCATTTTTGCCCTTCGCATTTTCCTTTCCCTTGTTCCAAGAGACATAACTTATTTTTTCATACTCATTCGAGAGCTTGTTTTCTGCAAGATGAGTTGTAGATTTGAATTCCGCTATTTATTTCACAAAACAAAGTACTAGAAATCAAATATGAAAAAATGTATCAGAGTATAAGTTGGTATACATGAAAACTTTAAGAGCATGTTCACACTGGCCGTTAAACAAACAAAACCTAAGTGAAAAAAAAATCAGCATGCATGCTGCTGTAGATATATAAGTAAAAGCAATGGTGCACATATTAAATAACATAGGGTACTCAGTACTATGGACATACAGCCATGCGAAGCACTATAAAGGAAATATCTAGCTCAGAAAAAAGAGTCACACCCTGTTTGTTCTAAAAATGTATTCACATTGAGTTCAGTTCTCACACATAGTAAGGTTTTAATGTTAGAGAGTGTAGGTCTGTCCTGATTTGTGTACACTTTGTCATGGTGGGATGGCTTTTATGATTTTTAATCAAAAACTTTTTACTAAAGGGCACTTCACACGCTGCGATCTCGCTAGCGAGATCGCTAGCGAGCGTGCCTGCCCCCCGTCGGTTGTGCGTCACAGGAAAATCGCTGCCTGTGGTGCACAACATCGCTCGAACCCGTCAAACTACTTACCTGCCTAGCGACGTAGCTGTGACCGGCGAACCGCCACCTTTCTAAGGGGGCGGTTCGTTCGGCGTCACAGCGACGTCACTATGCGGCCGCCCAATAGAAGCGGAGGGGCAGAGATGAGCGGGACGAACATCCCGCCCACCTCCTTCCTTCCTCATTGCGGGCGGCCGCAGGTAAGGTGAGGTTCCTCGTTCCTGCGGTGTCACACATATCGATGTGTGCTGCCGCAGGAAAGCCGAACAACCTGCGTCCCACAACAGCAACGATATTTGGGAAATGGACAGCGTGTCAACGATCAACGATAAGGTGAGTATTTTTGATTGTTAGCTGTCGCTCGTACGTGTCACAAGCAACGACGTCGCTAACGAGGCCGGATGTGTGTCACGAATTCCGTGACCCCAACGACATCTCTTTATCTCGTTGCGTGTAAAGCGGCCTTAAGTATCCTCTGTTATTTATATATATGCACCATTGCTTTTTACTTATTTATTTACAACAGGGTAAATGCTGATTTTATTTGAACCCTTTCACAACCTGGGACACACAGGTATGTCCAATGTCATGTTCCTGCCTTTAATGCTGGCTCACACTGCAAGCCCACATGTTTCCCTCTGCAAAACGGCTTATCTGATTAGCCAACATGTGCCTTTAACAGGCAAGGGTGGATCAGAGATTCACCAACGCCTGATAACTAGTTTAATCCTGCTTCCATCTCTGACAGTGGGAATTAACATGTACAAGCCGGGAGGGTATCATTCTCTGCTCCCATTGATGAGATCACATGGTGCTGATAGGTTTTCATGACAGCCAATGTGAGCTGATGACTCCTGTGTCTGTCGTTACATAGTTCCTGTTAATGCTGGTTGAGCACCGGCGTTCTCGGGAAGATAGTATTTGCATTGCTCTGATGCATTGATGTAAAAAAAGTAAAAATCTGTGGATGCACCGATGCTTCTCGTAGTCTTCACTGCAGTGTGTTCAATAAAGTGGTGCCAAAATCGTGGTAAGCACATGCACGGACTCAGGCACTATTTTAATGAAGACCTGAGTACTGTGGCAAGGCAACCGCCATCACTGTTGTTTGCGACGTGGCGCAATATTCAAAGTAAAAAAAGGGGGCAAGCCAGGAGGATGCCGGAGGAGCAATAAACGCCGAGGACCCGACCCACAAAGGCTCACCCATGTTGCACACATCAAAGTGCAGTGCTTATCTGCAACTTTGATTAAAGATACTTCATCAACCAAGCATCGGATCTTTTTATAACAGGTATGACCGGATTCAGAATCTTAGTGCCTTTATGGCACTGACTTTACCTTCTATAGCAAAATCCTGCAGGTTGGTTCTTTTTAACCCCTTCACGACCAGACGATTTTTCGCTTTCCGTTTTTTTTTTTCGCCATTCTTTTTCTGAGAGACGTAACTTTTTTATTTTTCAGTCAATATGGTCATGTGAGGGCTCATTTTTTGTGGAACGAGCTGTACTTTTAAATGAAACCATCAGTTTTAGCATATATTGTACTGGAAAACGGCAAAAAAAATTCCAAATGCAGAAAAATTGCAAAAAAAGTGCGATAGCACTATGGTTTTTGAGATATTTTATTCACTGTGTTCACTATATGGTAAAACTGATGTGTGGGTGTGATGCCTCAGGTCAGTACGAGTTCGTAGACACTAAACATGTATAGATTTACTTTTATATAAGGGGTTAAAAAAAATCGGAAGTTTGTCCAAAAAAAGTTGCGCATGTTTTACGCCATATTCCGTGACACGTAGCGTTCTCATTTTTCGGAATCTATGGCTCAGTGACAGCTTATTTTTTGCGACTCGAGCTGACTTTTTAACGGTACCATTTTTGCGCAGATGCTACGTTTTGATCGCCTCTTATTGCATTTTGCGCAAAAGTTGTGGCGACAAAAAAACGTCGTTTTGGCGTTTGGAATTTTTTTTGCCGCTACGCTGTATACTAATCAGATTAATTGATTTTATATTTTGATAGATCGGGCGTTTCTGAATGCGGCGATACCAAATGTGTGTATATTTTTTTATTTTTTTAACCCTTTAATTTTTAATGGGGCGAATGGGGGGTGATTTGAACTTTTAGGATTTTTTGTTTTTTTTTAAAACTTTTTTTTAACTTTTTTTTTTATTTTACTAGTCCCCCTAGGGGGCTATTGCGATCAGCAATCCGATCGCTCTGCAGTATCTGCTGATCACAGCTACAAGGCTGTAAACAGCAGATACACTCTCTTTCTCTTTTGCTGTGCCGCTGGCACAGCGAAAGTGAAAGCAAGTCAGGTGTAGTACAGGAGTCATCACATGACCCTGTGCTACCATGACAACTATCGGAAGTCACGTGATCGCGTCACGTGACTTCCGGTATCGGGCGATAAGTAAAAGTTTACCGCGATTGCGCTTATAATGGCGCTGTCACATATTGACAGCGCCATATAAAGGGTTAAACAGCACGAGCAGATAACGATTCTGCTCGTGCCTAGCAGGCACACATCTCAGCTGTGAAAATCAGCTGAGATGTGTGCCGATCGCAGCATGATGCTGCCGGCAGACCGCGGGCAGTAACGTTATGACCGCTAGGACGTAATTTTACGGCCCGCGGTCATTAAGGGGTTAAAGGGAATCTGTCAGCAGTTTTTTTCTGAAGAAAATAAGTGATCCAGGTTCCAGGTAGCTTTGAATAAAACTCCAATTTTTAACCAAAATTCTTTTTAAAAAACAAGATCCAAGATACAAAAATAGAATGTGATACCTCAGGTCCAATGAATTGCGTGACCACCACCAGACGCGCTCACCAAGTCTAAGAGCTTCTTGCTCGAAACGCATTTGGTGGTGGGCACGCAATTCATTGGACCTGCTGTATCACATTCTATTTTTGTATCTCAGATCGTGTTTTTTAAAAAGCATTTTGATTAAAAATTGAAGTTTAATTCAAAGCTACCTGGAAGCTGGATCACCTATGTTCTTCATCTGTGTCCAACGCTGAGCAGAAGCGGGATCCTGTGCCTCCTACTGCCGACAATTGGAGCGGTCTCCGGGAAGAGCTGGACTTACTTTCATTACTAAGCAGTATTTTTGTACCTCAAAGGAGCATGATATAGGCAAAGAGATACTGAATCCAATAATGTATCACTTAGAATAATAAATGCAGCCATTCTGATGTGATGCCCTGGCGCCGCCAGGTGGTCACACCCAAAATAGGCCCCCACATAACACCTTCCCCCACAGGGTTACACTGAGCCAACAAAACCGTAGTCACCCCCCAGGGTAGGAAAGGCACACCAGTGGGCGGGACCAGGCGAAAGGAGAACGCCCACCTAGGGGTCTAGAGAACTCAAGGCGGGAAAAGAGTGAGTTGAGTTTGAGTTGAGCAATAGTAGAGTGGAGTGGAGTGAAGCCAGAGAGGAAAGGCGTCCGGGTTGGAGCCCCGGCGTACTGGCTAGGTGGCAGACGGTGGTCCGTGTCTGTCAGGAGATGGGAAGACGGCTGTTGGAGATCCGAGGTGGAGCGGGGTAGGGTAGGAGCCCGCCGGTACCGACACCAGAGAACCAACCCGGAAACCATGCACAAAGGGGGTACCAGAACCCTGAAGCAGAGATCGGAACCACCAACTTTGTTAATTAACCAGTTGAGGACAGGATTACAGGTCCTGTCCCACCCAAAGTCCCAAAAAGCAGACTGGCAGCCCAACGCGGTGCATAGGGCATCCGCCAGGGCCCAACTAAAGATCCCATGGGTCAGCGTCTGCGGGCAAGGCTCCCACCTATAGTTCTGGGAGTGGACTCCAGTGTTCTATACCGTAAAGTCCAAGGAGAACTAAAAATAGTGCAGAGGAAAGTGACACAGACCATCACCCTGGGTGAGGGACCAGAATAAATCCGGCCTCGGCGCCCGGTCACCAGCACCTTGATTTACCGTTGGTCTTGTGTGATTCATTTGACTGTGAGTACACTGACATCCCCCGGTCTGACCAGGTGCGCTGGCCCCTGCAATCACCATCCTCAGCACAGAGACACTGGGCCCCAGGGCATCCATCCCTACGCATGGAAGGGTTAATATCCAGCTGCCATCCCATCGCCACCGGGTGCTCCCCAACAGCAGCGGTGGTGCTACATCTCACCACGCACCATGGGTGGCGTCACCAAGTGATTACAGCAATCCCCGTACATATACGTCCCCTTTTATTTGAAGTGTCCGCATGACCCCCGGGTCCAGAGAATCCCTCGAGCCACACTGCGGATCCGGATCCAAGCAGCCCAGCTGCTACTGATATGGGGGCGGCACACTGACACAATCAGAAGTTTTAGATTTAGCAATATAGCAGGGCTGAGAGAGCTGTCTTGCCCACACTGGGCTCTACAGAGATTGTACATTGAAAGTGAGGTGTCAATCATAAAAGAGGGCGTGCCAGACTGAGCTGTGCTTGACATTATAGTCCGAGCAATTATCTTGCTTAAATAAACATCGCAAACAAACAACAGATCAGATTTTGACAAGACAAGTATCCCTGAATTCTATGATTTAACCCTTGTAGCATGCTGTCTTTAGATTACATAGCAAAAACCTGCTAACAGATTCCTTTTAAATGTGTATGGATTCCTACAAAGAATTAATAAGAAAAGGCAATTTTGGGCATGCGAAAACATGAGATATTTCTATTCTATCATTGGTTTGTTTTTGTTTTTGCCTGAGAGTGTAAATTGATGTATGAGACAGAAGTGATCTTTCTTATGTGTTTGGCCAAGAATACAGAAAAAAATGATGACCTATCTACTTCTTATCCTTCAGTCACCAGTTGTGGCTTTAGCTTTGAAGTTACCTTTTTTTTTTATGACAATATTGTTTTGTGTTTGATCCCAGATTCTGTAATATTAGCTTCAACCAGTCAGTCTTTGTAGCCTGAAACTAGTTGACAATAAAGCAATGTTGTCCCGTTTCTGTTGGAATATGTTGCTTGACCCTTTTTGTATTTTCTATTTAATTATTAAATGTGTGAATACAAATAATTTGTAGAACAAATAATACTTTAGTTCTGATGAAAATGTTTCAAATATTTCTACTCTAAGTTGATAAAACAGTGAGAATGAATCAATTTGAATTAAAAGGGATGTTCAGAGAAAACAAGTTATCATCTATCTACAAGATAAGTGATAGTTTGCTTATCGATATGTCCCACCACTAGGACCTCCACCAATCGGCATAATGGGGAATTGTCATACCTGACAAGGAACTTGCTACCATGTTACCAAATGGAATGACAGATTGGATGCCTGGCTGCCTCTCCTTTCATTCTCTATGTGGCTACTGGAAAAAGCTAAGGGCAGTGCCCAGCCTCGTAAAGGCTGATTGGAGCAGAGCTCAACCGTACGCACTCCCACGCCATTCTAATGGAGATAAAAATTCCCCATTCTGTAGATCATTGAGGATCCCAGAGATCAGACCCCAAACAATCAACAAGTTCTCAACTATTCTGTGCGCTTGTTGTTAGCATGGGCAGGTATTACATTTTCTTCATATTGGCATGTGTCACAATTCATGTTTATCTCTGCTGTTGCAGAGTTGTCATTGGTGCCTGTTCTGGTGGTTGGTGTTTTCCAAAGCGTGGCCGGTGGGAAGAGCCTACCCTTCCGCGCCTTGTTTCCGGGACCACGGCACCTTAGCATTGTGTCATTTCGATCGGATCGGTGCCAGTTATAGTTCTGCTCTATAGTGTGTTCGCTGGTCCCCGTAAGTTTTCCTGATCCTGCCTGTCTACCCTGTCTGCCCTCCCTGACTCCTGGCCTACTTACTGCGTCCATCCTCCCTGACTCTCTTCCTCCTGACACAACCCAAAGTCAAAGGGGCCCCCCGGAAGAAGCAAGGGCAAAAAAGCGTTGGGGTGGAGGGACCTGTTCACCCAGACACAGGCGATCTATAGCTACCTTTATAGGTAAATTTTACACATTATTTGACTTTGGGGTTTGTAATACTCTTTATGTTGCTGTACTAGGGAATGTGTATGCAGATATATTATCTTTTCCAGCCACGGTGCACTTTATTTCCCTCTGGCAGCTTACTGTGAGGCTGTTTCTGGTCGTGTTTGTATAGTGTTTTCACATCGGCAGCACTTTTTCATATATCATTATTTTGTAAGTCAGGGCTGGTGAAATTTCTGAAGAATAATAAATTCAAAGTGCTATTTACTTTGTTTTTTGAGTTGCTTCACATCAAATATTTAATTATCAATTGATTATTTATTACATCTAGATATTTATATGTGGTATTTATTTTTGCCACGGTGCACTTTATTTCTTTCTCTGGCAGCTTAAATTTAGCTAGTGTCTGTATCGTGTATTACACCAGCAGCATTTTTTTTATATATGATTGTCTTGTGGGCCAGGGTTGTTGCAATTATTGCAGCATAATGAATTCTGAGTGCATTTTTTTGCTATTTATTAGTAGCTTTACATTAAATATTTAAATTATCAATTGATTATTTATAACGTCTACATCATTTTGTGTGGAATTTATTATATTGGTCATGGTTACTCTATGAATTTCTGTATTCATTTTCCTAAATCCCTCTGTTGTATTATTTTGCATAACATCTGGGTATTTTCAGGTCCCTCTCAGGAGTATGATATCTCTGTTTTTTTAGTAGTAGTAGTAGTAGTAGTAGTAGTAGGTGATTGATAGAGGGACCTAACATTGGGTTGCAGGACTGAGGACAACCGGTAATAACTGGAGAACACAAGGGCCATAGTTTCCTTTATCGTTTACTTGGTAGGTGATTGTACAGGCCTGAGAGACAAGTCCAGCAGGTAACGGAGGTCCCGTCAGCCTGGAAGCAATTGATGTAATCCACCTAGCCCGGTCGAATGTAGGCCTTCCTGCTTGTGCTGTAATGTGTGGGTCCATGTGGCTTGAAGCTAAGCTGAGACCCTCTTCCTTTTTTTGGTTCCAGTTCTCACCCGTATGGCAGGCAGCGCGAGTCCTTTACTGGTGTCGCTTCTTCTATCACGGCTCCTGGCTCTAGTATGCTGCTGTGCTCCGAGCACTCTGTGGGCCAGAAGACCTGTAGTCTCCTGCCCTTCGGATTCTGCTGGTGGGACTTTAGTACCCACGCAGCCTAGGGCTCCGGTGCCCTGTACTCTGGGCTCGGTCCTGAGGGAGCTATGGCTCAGCTCTCTTCTCAGCGACCATCTTCTCTCCACTCCTGACTTGTTCTGATCTGTAAGTTTCACTTTCGTGTCGCCTCCTCTAAGCCAGAATGCATAGGAAAGCTCCCCTCAAACCGAGTTCTCTAGCTCCCCCTTCTGGTCTGGAGTAGGAAATATTAAGTGCTAGTGTAGTGTACCTAGCATGGGAGACACCCCTCTTGCTTCCAGGCATAGCATCACCCCCTGTGAAGAGGGCAATGTTACTGTGGCAACCGGACCACTGGGGTGCCACAATAGCTTCTCTGTGAATCGAATAAACAGGCGAATTTGAAAATTGCCTGATCCATTTTATTTAGTAGCCCAGCTATAAAAAAAACAGTAAAATGATTAACAAACAATGGGTGAGTGCAAACACCACTTCCAGGTCATAGTTGTGACCTTAGTCATAGGTCATTAATAAAAAAAAAATAAAAAAAGAGGTATTAGGAGAGGAGAATCCTTATCTTAAAAACATCACAGTTATAAAAAAATAAATGGTTTAGTGAAACAATTATACAATAATTACATATTCTAACATAGTGACTGGTTGCATTGCTGAAATGGGAACACCCTTAAAATTAAACTTTACCTTTTAAAATAGTCACTATAAAATCCACAAATTTTGCATTAATTCAACTGTAAAAGCAAATTTTAGAAATATTGCAATATTGTTATCAGAGAAGGCTGCTTCTTATGCTACTTAAAGTGAACTAACCACCAGGATGTTCCTATATATGAATTAAAGCCAGTGCTATACTGGCGCTATCATGCCGATTCTGTACATACCTTTAGTTGTGTGAGATCAGATGTATACTTTCTGAAATATAGGCAAGTAAATTTTGTGAAATGGACATTTCACAATATGCACACAAATGCATATGTCAGAAAGTATACATCCGATCTCTGAACTACAGGTATGTATAGAATCAGCATGATAGCGCCAGTATAGCACTGGCTTTAGGTTGTATACGAAAATCCTGGTGGTTGGTCTTTCTCAATAGCCACTTCTTCCTTTCTCCCAACCTCCTGGACTTATAATCCAATGGAAAAACATCTTAAATCTGTATTAGTCAAATTAAACTGGTTTGACAGCAGAGTAGGGTGTCATGCTATATAAGCCTAATAACCCCTTCATGACATTATGACCTGTGGAGTCATAATGCCAGGTCAGTTTCACCATTTAATGAGCATGGTAAATAAAAAAAAAGCAAAAACAATCGTGAAATTGAACTTTTTTTTTGCAATTTCATCAGATTGGTTTAAATAGAAAATAGGGAGTAGATAGCAAAAATTAAGTTGGACCTTTATTATGGCAATGAGCGTTGTCGGCCAAGACAGAAGGATTTCACATTTGTCTCTTCTTAATTAGAAATGAGCGGACGCTTTTAAGTTCAGTGTTCGAACCCAAATAATCAGAGATCGGGTTGGGAATTCGGGTGTTTTACGTATGCAATCAACTCGCTTGAGTATCACTGTGCTTGGGTACACTAAGTGCTTGGCCCAGTGCGAGCTGCTTGCAGTCTGTGAATGGCTCATATTGGGGTTAAAATTAGAGTCAGCGGGTGTAGTGTGCCCAAACAAGAAAAAAGTAAAAATCCTGCTCACCCTCCCCTGGAAGGTCTTAATGGTTGGCTGTATGTGGGTGGAGTAACAATCAATAACTTCCAAAGAAATCAAGTCCAGTCCGGGTCCAAAACAAAACTATAAACTCAGGCTGAACCCGCAGATCCTGAACTTCCACATGTTTGCTCATCTCTAACTATAAACCAAACCTTACCACATGTTAATAGTGTAATTGCCTTGATGAGAGGAGTTAGGAATGGGTCAACTTCTCCAAAGGCCCTAAAGCTGTATGTCAGTATTTTCATGTCATTCCTATTGATAAATGAATCAATTTTTCTTGTTTTATTGGTTATAATTGGTGATTTTCCCTTGAATAAATGTCATCAAACCAAACTAGGATACCACTGAGTTTTTCAAGTTCTTCCAAATTACCATCTCAAGACAAATTGAGACTAACATCAGCGGAAACAAAGGTCTCCAGCCATCGCTTTCTTCTGGCTCTTGAAACCCTTTTGTTCGAATATTCATTTATACAAGTAGTAAGAAGACACAAAACGATGGTTTCATAATAGATGAGATATTGGATGTCAAGAACACAGACTGTAGTTTTTCTTACATCTTGCAGTCATTTTAGCAGATTAAGCTCCCCGATGACACGTCGTCAGAACTCTGGACCTGAAGGATTATTGTGGCCAGAAGCAAGTGCCACAATTTGGAACATTAATCTTCATGCAAATCTGCGCTCCTTGTTGTGACAAAGTAGCAAGATAAAAGTGTGTGAAGATGAAAGTGATAGCGTGTGGGATGACATTAGAAGAACATGCTCCACTCAAAGAAGAGCAGCTTGTTTTTAGGCAAGTTAAAAGATTGCCCAAAGGGCCAGTGATACTCAATAGTTTAATATTCACAAGATGTTAAAGAAATACAGCATTTTACAATCTAGGATATAATTCTTTTAAAATTATCATAAAACAATTGCCATAAAAAAAACAGAATGCCCCCTATCTCCTAACTGGGGTATCAGCTTTTCTTATCATCTGCAGCGGCCACTACAGGTGAAATGAAGTATTGCATATTTTTAAATATTTTTGAAAAATTATGCCCACAAATTCTGCAGCTCTTTACAAGTAGCAAAGCAACAGTCAAGTAAACTGACAAGTAATGTTTGAAAATATGCAAAAGTATAGGGCAGAAGTATTGCTTTCTTAAGAGGTTAGAATTTAATTGGAATTGGAGGAGTGTTGCTGTAGGATCGTAGATGTAACTTTGTCCTAAAGACTACACATTAGACAAAGGCTGGCCAAACTCGGCAAATTCTGCAGGACTGATTGAGTATCTCATGTGCTGTATAATAGGTTTATAGTTACTTCCATTTAATAGATTTAGGGGAGTTTAAAATATTAGTAATTTTAAGTAAAAACTGTTCTATTCTGTGTTATAAGGGAAGAAGGAGTCTGGCAGCAGCTTACTCCACTTTCCTAATGGAAGACACGTACACATGACCAAACAACGCAAGCATATGGCAAGGTAGAGAGGAATATCTGTTAAAGGGACCCTGTCAGCAAGTTTTTGTTATGTATTCGGAAGACAGCATGCTGTAAGGGTTAAAACACAGATTTCAGAGAAGCGTCTCTTATCAAGGTCTGAGCTGTTTTTTACCTGCAATGTTTGTTTTAGCGTCAGGAGATTATCATTGCTGGACTACATAAGCTAGAGGTTAGCTAGTCCGATATGTTCCATGTTGTGATTAGCAGCTCACTGTATTTAGACATTGTACATATCAACCCTGGTGTGGGTAAGGTTAACTTTATGAGCTCTGCTGCATTGCTAAATTTAAAAAATCTGATTGTGCCAGAACCATTGCACCAAGTAAACTATCGGGAGGAAAGTGATGGGTGTGTCTTCTAATCTGAATGTAGACTTACCAGGGGTGGTGGAGAGGGCTTGCAGGAGGCTTGGGGAATGCTGCGACAGCTGTGCAGGGGCTGCGGTGGCTGGACCGGTGCTACAGCAGCTTTGCGGGGTCTGCGGCTGCTTTGCGGGGTCTGCAGTGGCTTTGCGGGGTCTGCGGTGGCTGTGCGGGGTTTGGGGTGGTTGGTCCTGGGTCTGCGGCAGCTGCTGCTGGGGCTGCGGTAGCTGGACTGACGCTGCAGGCTGGACGGTGAGGACTTCAAAATATGGTGCCCAGAGTTGGCACATGCGCAGATGGAGTTCTCAGCTCAAGATCTCATGTGCACATGCATATTATGAGCTTAATGTAGAAAATTTGACATAACTCCCTTATGCAAGAAAACAAAGATTATAACTAAGATTGTCAATTACTTCGGAAATAGGGGAAATGTTAAGATAATTTCTAATAGTAGAAATATCCTTCTCGAATTGGCGATAGTTGTAGTTTCACAATAGTTCGAGAGGCAAAAGTTGGAAAAAACTACCTCAATATAATTGGATTTCCAAATATTTTCAAGGTGAGTAATATAAGTAGATTTTTGCCATACAATAGGGCACTGTTACAAGCTACAAATACAGCAATTTTGCCATTTATCAGCTCCTGAGCTCAACTTCCTTGGAAGACATGGGGCCATTAAGCAATTAAAATGCAATATTGCTTTTTCTATCTGGATTACTGAATGGGCACCTAATTAGAGATACCCATCTACTAGTGTTGAACCTCCTTTGGACTGCAGAACTCAAGTGGCATTGTGGCATTGATTCTACTAGTTGTTAAAATCATTCTGCAAAAATATTGGCTAAAGCGGGCTTTACACGCTGCGACATCGCTAATGCGGAGTCGTTGGGGTCACGGATTTTGTGACGCACATCCGGCCGCATTAGCGATGCCGTTGCGTGTGACACCGTTTAGCGATTTTGCATCGTTGCAAAAACGTGCAAAATCGCTAATCGGCTACACGGGGGTCCATTCTCAGAAATCGTTACTTCAGCAGTAACGAAGTTGTTCCTCGTTCCTGCGGCAGCACACATCGCTGCGTGTGACGCCGCAGGAACGAGGAAGCTCCCCTTACCTGCCTCCCGGCCGCTATGCGGAAGGAAGGAGGTGGGCGGGATGTTACGTCCCGCTCATCTCCGCCCCTCCGCTGCTATTGGGCGGCGGTTCAGTGACGTTTCAGTGACGTCGCTGTGACGCCGCACGGACCGCCCCCTTAGAAAGGAGGCGGTTCGCCGGTCACAGCGACGTCGCCGGACAGGTAAGTATGTGTGACGGCTCTGGGCGATGTTGTGCGGCACGGGCAGCGATATGCCCGTGTCGCGCAACAGATGGGGGCGGGTGCGCACACTAGCGATATCGGGACCGATATCGCA
The DNA here is from genome assembly GCF_048569485.1 of Anomaloglossus baeobatrachus. Taxonomy (NCBI): domain Eukaryota; kingdom Metazoa; phylum Chordata; class Amphibia; order Anura; family Aromobatidae; genus Anomaloglossus; species Anomaloglossus baeobatrachus. The sequence goes on along the minus strand of NC_134356.1, from coordinate 603,031,441 downwards.
GTGTGTAAAGTAGCCTTAACAGAGGATGTTTAGCTCCTCACAGTTGCTGCATATTGAGGTATGCTCACATGAGCATATGACTCGGACAAGTGCAATGCGACAAAATCTCTCATTGCACTCTGACCAATATTATTCAAAAAGGGAGAACAGATAATCAGCTTTTTTCTCATCCAGATTCTGGATGAGTGAAAAGTTACAGCATGCTGCGATTGTCAGCGAGAGACATGTCACTCGTTCCCATACAAGTCTATGAGTGCAAGTGAAACATCGGACTGCACTTGGATGACGTGCAAATTGTTCTTAGTATTGTATCTCAACACAGAAAATGTTGGCATTTTTAAAATACTGACCCCATCTTGTCTGGCACACATGGCCATGTTGTCACGTCTCCACCAGTCCATTCCTGCGACTTCTGCTTTGATCACCAGGCACCACCGTATTCCCACCGTGAGCAATGTTGTTGGTGGAGGAGGAGTCAGTACCAGTGGCTCTGGTGGGCTCAGGCTCCGCCCATCCACTAAGCTGGGTTTCGCTGGGACCTACAATACCACTGGCTGACTGTGGTGACATGTGCCTTCCAGGTGAACTTACCACCTTTCAGCCATGGCCAATGGGAAGGCACCACACCCTTCTTATTCCTCCTCCTGTATGCTGGTCACCACCAGATATAGTCTTGCAGTATACTGCTGTGCCTCTGGTTCCCACCCTGCTCCTGATCCCTGTGTTTCTGACCTCTGCCTGTTCACTGACAACTCTTCTGCCTGCCGCGTTTTGTACTTCGCTGCCATCTCCGGTTTGACCTTAGTCTGATTTCCTAACTACGCTCTTACTTGTTGATTTTGTCCCTTTTTGAACCTCCTGGTTTTGATCCTGCCTGATGACCACTCTTCTCTGGATTGCAGCCTTCCATAGGCAGCGATCTCCTGGACCTTGTTGTAATTCCAGATCCCTTAATAGGGATTAAAGGGGTTTGGGTTTCTCAGGATCCTGTTGAGTGGGTGGCTAGCCTCTAGTCTGTCCATGACAGCCATCCTAAGTCTGTGGTCCTGTCAAGACGTCACACGCCTTCTTTGAAGCCTTTCAAATGGCTTGATTGTCATGTTCACATTGGAAATAATCCATTGATCACATGATTTTATGCTGCACTCCGAGGTCACCTGATTATTCCTATAGAGAAAAGTTCTAATCTTGGAAGTACAGGTGGTCATTCAGGGAATGCTAACAGTAGAGCTTTAGTAGCATAACGATATTCAAATTTATTGAATAAACCTCTTCGGTTGGGGGATTTGAGTTGCTTCTGGTTCTGGTGCGCTGCATATCTTTGTGCCCCTTAAGCCATGAATGTACAACTATTATTTATATTACAATTTGTCTTCTGCATTTTCATAGAAGTATATTAATCTACAGCAGCTGATGCAGTCTTCTACTTGAATACACTGATACATATGTTATTATAAACATATCATCCCCCATTGACCAACCTATGCAGGATAAAAGTCTACAAGTCTAGGTTTAATCTGAAGGGGATCTATCGGAGTAGCTCAGCCAGCTGTCCCTGGGAGCTAAAAGAATGATATCCTGCCATGTGTGAAAATGAAATAATATTGCCACAGATTGTCTAGAGAGGGAAGGGAAAGAGTGAGGGGTGGGGGCAAAAATAAACATTTTAAGATATAAATTATCAGGACAGACAGGCTGCAAAAGAGAGAGTCAGAGCTTGTCAACATCTGCTGGAGAAAGTCAGGCAGTGCCAAGTTGTAACCTCGTTAAGAAACCATAGCCTGCCACTGGGGCTGATTCGTTTCATTTTAATTAGGAAGCACAGATAGACGAGAGACGTTTTGCATCTCAAGCAGAAAACAAATCATGTCGTATGTAAACATTCCTATTATTTAGTCTACTTTCAGGATCAGACACATCAGTAAACTGATCTCGTTGACATCCAAAGATTGAGTAGATCAGTGTGTGAGGCCAACGTTGCTCTGACTCTGCCACCTTTAATTGAATGTTTCACACTATATACTAGAGTATGCACAAAAGTCTAGTAAAAACACCATTACTCTGTTTGGTTAATATATAAGCAAACATTAGTCTAAAGGGTGCTTTACATGCTGCGACATCGATAGCGATTGCTAGCAATGTCGCGAGCGATAGCACCCGCCCCCGTCGTTCATGCGATATGTGGTGATCGCTGCCGTAGCGAACAATATCGCTACGGCAGCGTCACATGCACATACCTGTTCAGCGACGTCGCTGTTGCTGCCGAACAATCTCTCCTTCAAGGGGGAGGTGCGTTCGGTGTCATAGCGACATCACTGCGGCGTCACTAAGCGGCCGCCCAATAGCAGAGGAGAGGCAGAGATGAGCGGCCGGAACATGCCGCCCACCTCCTTCCTTCCTCCTTTCCGATGGACGCAGATAGGATGATGTTCGTCGTTCCTGCGGCGTCACACACAGCGATGTGTGGAGCCGCAGGAACGATGAACAACCTGTGGAATGAAACACCAATGACATGATTTGGAGCGACGTGTCAACGATCAACGTTTTTTGCCATTCTTGTGATCGTTGATCGTCGCTCCTAGCTGTCACATGCTGCGATGACGCTAACGACACCGGATGTGCGTCACAAACACCGTGACCCTCGACGATATATCGTTAGCGATGTCGCAGCGTGTAAAGCACCCTTTAGGCTTCATTCACATGTCAGTGGTTGCTGTAAGTGTGTGGTTAATGGTTTTTTGTAACTAGCCAATTCAAATCCAAAAAATTAATAATTCTCACCATAAGGAGACTAGGTAACTTATATAATGTGAGTGTGCACCATCCACTTTTCACAAACAAATCTTAGGAAAACCTTTGGAAGCCACCATCCTTTTTTCTTGTATACAAGAAATACTGATGACACTGGGATGTTAAAATGAACAAAAAAAAAAAAAAAACAGAAGAAAAATAGATCCAGCAAAATAATGAAAAACAGTCAGTTTTTTGCAGATTATAAAAAAATGATGTCTGAAGTTTGGATAAAGAGTAGAGATGAGTGAACCGGTCGTGGTTCGGCTCGAGTTCGGTTCGTCGAACGGACGTCTCGTTCGAGTTCAGTTTGTCGAACGTTCGACGAACCGAACTCAAACCGCATAGGAAACAATGGCAGGCAATCACAAACACATAAAAACACCTAGAAAACACCCTCAAAGGTGTCCAAAAGGTGACAAACAACTCACAACACAACACAAACACATGGGAAAGTGACAAGGACATATACTCATGCGAAAACAAAAGAGCAGGACAAGGAAAAAGAGGAGGACACACAGATATATGAGTATATGCAAGGAAACGTCGATGCCATTACTGTGCAACTTGAGCCCTGCTCATTTTAGGCTTCCAATCTGGATAAATTGCCTGAGCTTGCCACGTACGCCTTGGGGATCTTGTCGTGTCCTGCAGCCAGCGTTCTCTCGGAACCTGTCTTCAGTGCTGCTGGGGGTCTGCTGGCAGATAAGTACACGTGTCTGTCAACTGACAATGTGGACATGGCTTTCAGAGGACTTTTCTTCCCCTGGCTCATCCAGGGGAGGTGAAAGGCACGCGTATTTTTGAGAGTGCTTCATGCAAAGCATCTATTTCTTTTTCAAAAGGGGGATCAACTGATGCCAGTCAAGTGGGTTGTGTGTGGCCCAATTAGTGGCAACGAGGGAGACTGTGGTTGGAGTCCCCTCGCTGTGTTTCTAAAAGAACCAAGATGAACAAGTCATGGCTCTCAGAGAACTTTTCTTCCCCTGGCTCATCCAGGGGAGGTGAAAGGCACGCGTATTTTTGAGAGTGCTTCATGCCAAGCATCTTTTTCTTTTTCAAAAGGGGGGTCAACTGATGCCAGTCAAGTGGGGTGTGTGTGGCCCAATTAGTGGCAATGAGGGAGACTGTGGTTGGAGTCCCTTCGCTGTGTTTCTAAAAGAACCAAGATGAACAAGTCATGGCTCTCAGAGGACTTTTCTTCCCCTGGCTCATCCAGGGGAGGTGAAAGGCACGCGTATTTTTGAGAGTGCTTCATGCAAAGCATCTTTTTCTTTTTCAAAAGGGGGGTCAACTGATGCCAGTCAAGTGGGGTGTGTGTGGCCCAATTAGTGGAAATGAGGGAGACTGTGCTTGGAGTCCCCTCGCTGTGTTTTACATGATTTTCGAAGGGCATGACATGCCTAAGAGGTTAAGTTTCATCATCTGCAACTTGTTGGCAACAGAAAGGCTGCCTTTACACCCTTTTGAGACCGAGGATTTTCGAGACCTTATGCCCATTGCAGTGCCCCAAGAGCCGATGGCCAGTCGTCAATCCTTCTCTAAGAAAGGCGTGCCCACGCTACCACAGCAGGTCGTACACAACCTCACCGATTCCTTGAGAAACTCTGTGTGTGACAGGGTGCATTTCACCACAGATACTTGGACCAGTAAGCATGGACAGGGGAGTTACATGTTGCTGACTGGGCACTGGGTAACTATGGTGAGAGATGGAGAAGGGTCTGCTGTACAAGTTTTGCCATCCCCACGAGTTGTGTGACAATCCTTCCTCTGTATGTAGAAGTTCCTCCACTGCTTCTGCCTCCTCAACCTCGTGTGGGTCCTCCACCTCGGCCCAAACCCTGTGTGGTCAGGCCACCCGCGTTATAACTACGCACAAGGAATCCCACACACCTCCTTGCTATGCTGGCAGCAGAGCTCAACAGCATGAGGCGGTCGACTCTTTTCTTTGAAATGTCTGTGAATTGTGAGTCACACCGCTGAGGAGTTGTGGACGGTAAGCTCTGGAGAGTGAGACCGAGTTTCATCAATTGTTGTCTCCACTCAACCAGCAGCCAGGGAAGGTTGGGTGCGACAATGATGCAAACCAGTCTGCGACCCTTCTTCAGGGCAATGTGACACACGTGCCTTGTATGGCTCACGTGTTGAACCTGGTTGTCCAGCAATTTTTAAAACACTATCCCGGCCTACATGGCCTTCTGCAGAGGGCACGGTGTAATGCCTGCCTGGATCGACACACTCAGATGGGCTGTAAAGGATAGGCTAGAGGCAAGCCACTCACCAAGCTGGACACCCAGAACCCTGAAACCCTTTAACCCCTATACAGTGATTTGGAATTACACAGGGCCCAAGTTGATCAATACCTGTAGAAGGCTGCAGTTTCAGAGAATAGTAGTCATGCAGGGTCAAAAACATTAATTGAGGAAGAGGAACAGAATGGGATGGCCAGGACTTAATCAGAAAACAAGCAGAGGTGAAATGCGGATCGGCCAACGAGGTACATAAACAGCAAGCAGGAAAAGTTGTCAGGTAACAAGCACACAAAATCATAAAACTGAACTGGGGGTAACAGTAACAAGAGGTTCATAGCTTTGTCTGGCAGTGGTCTGCAGACAGGAGGGGTCTAAAAAAGGGTGTGGTGTCTTCCCATTGGTTGTAGCTGAATGATGGTACTTCATCTGTGAGATACCCACCACCTACATTCAGCCTGTGGTTCTGTATCTGTCAAGGTAACGCAACCCAGTGGGTGACCATAACCTGCGTCCACCTGCGCCGCTGGCATCGACTCCTTTCCCATCATCAGCACTATGCACGAAAGGAACACGTTGTCACCTGGCGACCGGAGTACAAATTGATTGAGTGGACTACGTTGGTGACTTAACAGCCGTGTGCGGCAATGATGCAAACCTGTCTGCGGCCCTTCGGCAGGGCAAAATGACACACGTGCCTTGTATGGCTCACGTGTTGAATCTGATTCTCCAGCAATTTTTAAAATACCATCCCGGCCTACATGGCCTTGTGCAGCAGGCACGCTGCTATGTGCTCACTTTCATCCTTCGCACCCAGCAGCTCAACAACTTTCATCGCTCCTGAAGTCTTAGGGTCTGGCGGTTAAACGCCGGAAATGCGATGTGTCGACACGCAGGAATTGGAATCTGCACATGTTGCAGCGTGTGTGGCAGCACCGCAGAGCCCTGCTGAAATACGGTCTGATGTATACGCTGGGCTAAATTGATCCAGAGGTGGTGCAGATCACCCTGCTGGAGTGGTGTCAGATCAAGGACCTATGCACCCTTCTACACAGTTTAAAAATGTCGACGAATATGTTTAGCACTGGCGATGCCATTCTCAGCGTGACAATTCTGGTCATCTACAAGATGGAGCACACTGTAAGCATTATTCGGAGTCAGGTGTTGGTCCAAGAGGAAGGGGAGAAAGTACAGGAGGAGTCATATGCAGAAGGGATAATAAGTAGAGATGAGCGAACCGGTCCCGGTTCGGCTCGAGGTCGGTTCGCCGAACAGAGGTCCTGTTCGAGTTCGGCTCGTCGAACGTTCGACGAACCGAACTCGAACTGCATAGGAAACAATGGCAGGCAATCACAAACACATAAAAACACCTAGAAAACACCCTCAAAGGTGTCCAAAAGGTGACAAACAACTCACAACACAACACAAACACATGGGAAAGTGACAAGGACATATACTCATGCGAAAACAAAACAGCTGGACAAGGAAAAAGAGGAGGACACACAGACATATGAGTATATGCAAGGAAACATCGATTCCATTATTGTGCAACTTGAGCCCTGCTCATTTTAGGCTTCCAATCTTGATAAATTGCCTGAGCTCGCCACGTACGCCTTGGGGATCTTGTCGTGTCCTGCAGCCAGCGTTCTCTCGGAACCTGTCTTCAGTGCTGCTGGGGGTCTGCTGGCAGATAAGCACACGTGTCTGTCCACTGACAATGTGGACATGGCTCTCAGAGGACTTTTCTTCCCCTGGCTCAGCTAGGGGAGGCGAAAGGCACGCGTATTTTTGAGAGTGCTTCATGGAAAGCATCTTTTTCTTTTTCAAAAGGGGGCTCAACCGATGCCAGTCAAGTGGGGTGTGTGTGGCCCAGTTAGTGGAAACGAGGGAGACTGTGGTTGGAGTCCCCTCGCTGTGTTTCTAAAAGAACCAAGATGAACAAGTCATGGCTCTCAGAGGACTTTTCTTCCCCTGGGTCAGCCAGGGGACGGGAAAGGCACGCGTATTTTTGAGAGTGCTTCATGCAAAGCATCTTTTTCATCTTGAAAATTGGGTCAACTGATGCCAGTCAAGTGGGGTGTGTGTGGCCCAGTTAGTGGAAACGAGGGAGACTGTGGTTGGAGTCCCCTCGCTGTGTTTCTAAAAGAACCAAGATGAACAAGTCATGGCTTTCAGAGGACTTTTCTTCCCCTGGGTCATCCAGGGGACGGGAAAGGCATGCGTATTTTTGAGAGTGCTTCATGCAAAGCATCTTTTTCTTTTTCAAAAGGGGGCTCAACCGATGCCAGTCAAGTGGGGTGTGTGTGGCCCAGTTAGTGGAAACGAGGGAGACTGTGGTTGGAGTCCCCTCGCTGTGTTTCTAAAAGAACCAAGATGAACAAGTCATGGCTTTCAGAGGACTTTTCTTCCCCTGGGTCATCCAGGGGACGGGAAAGGCACGCGTATTTTTGAGAGTGCTTCATGCAAAGCATATTTTTCGTTTTCAAAAGGGGGCTCAACCGATGCCAGTCAAGTGGGGTGTGTGTGGCCCAGTTAGTGGAAACGAGGGAGACTGTGGTTGGAGTCCCCTCGCTGTGTTTCTAAAAGAACCAAGATGAACAAGTCATGGCTTTCAGAGGACTTTTCTTCCCCTGGGTCATCCAGGGGACGGGAAAGGCACGCGTATTTTTGAGAGTGCTTCATGCAAAGCATCTTTTTCTTTTTTAAAAGGGGGCTCAACCGATGCCAGTCAAGTGGGGTGTGTGTGGCCCAATTAGTGGAAACGAGGGATACTGTGGTTGAAGTCCCCTCGCTTTTGAAAAAAGAACCAAGATGAACAAGCCATGGCTCTCAGAGGACTTTTCTTCCCCTGGGTCAGCCAGGGGAGGCGAAAGGCACGCGTATTTTTGAGAGTGCTTCATGCAAAGCTTCTTTTTCATTTTGAAAAGGGGGGTCAACTGATGACAGTCAAGTGGGGTGTGTGTTACCCAATTAGTGGAAACGAGGGAGACTGTGGTTGGAGTCCCCTCGCTGTGTTTCTAAAAGAACCAAGATGAACAAGTCATGGCTCTCAGAGGACTTTTCTTCCCCTGGGTCAGCCAGGGGATGGGAAAGGCACGCGTATTTTTGAGAGTGCTTCATGCAAAGCATCTTTTTCTTTTTCAAAAGAGGGCTCAACCGATGCCAGTCAAGTGGGGTGTGTGTGGCCCAGTTAGTGGAAACGAGGGAGACTGTGGTTGGAGTCCCCTCGCTGTGTTTCTAAAAGAACCAAGATGAACAAGTCATGGCTTTCAGAGGACTTTACTTCCCCTGGGTCATCCAGGGGACGGGAAAGGCACGCGTATTTTTGAGAGTGCTTCATGCAAAGCATCTTTTTCTTTTTCAAAAATGGGCTCAACCGATGCCAGTCAAGTGGGGTGTGTGTGGCCCAGTTAGTGGAAACGAGGGAGACTGTGGTTGGAGTCCCCTCACTGTGTTTCTAAAAGAACCAAGATGAACAAGTCATGGCTCTCAGAGGACTTTTCTTCCCCTGGGTCAGCCAGGGGACGGGAAAGGCACGCGTATTTTTGAGAGTGCTTCATGCAAAGCATTTTTTTCATCTTGAAAATTGGGTCAACTGATGCCAGTCAAGTGGGGTGTGTGTGGCCCAATTTTTGGAAACAAGGGAGACTGTGGTTGGAGTCCCCTTACTGTGTTTTACATGCTTTTAGAAGGGCATGACATGGCTTAGAGGTTGACTTTCAGCATCTGGAAACTGTTGGCTACCAAAATGCTGCCTTTCCAACCTTTTTAACCGAGGATTTTCGAGACCTTATGCCCATCGCAGTGCCCCAAGAGCCGATGCCCAGGCGCCACTCCTTCTCCAACAAAGGCGTGCATGCGCTACACCAGCATGTCGCACTAAACATCACTGATTCCTTGAGAAACTCTGTGTGACAGGGTGCATTTCACCACAGATAATTGGCCCAGTAAGCATGGACAGGGGCGTTACATGTCGCTGACTGGGCAATGGGTTACTGTGGGGAGAGATGGAGAAGGGTCTGCTGTACAAGTCTTGCCGTCCCCACGAGTTGTTTCAATCCTTCTTCTGTATGTAGAAGTTAATACACTGCTTCTGCCTCTTCAACCTCGTGTGGGTCCTCCACCTTGGCGCAAACCCTGTGTGGTCAGGCCACCCTTCCTTGTAACTGCGCACAAGGAATACCACACACCTCCTTACTATGCTGGCAGCAGAGCTCAATGCCATCAGGCGGTCAAAGGTTTACTTTGAAATGTATGGGAAATGTGAGTCACACCGCTGAGAAGTTGTGGACGGTTAGCTCTGGAGACCGAGTTTCATCAATGGTTGTCTCCACTCAACCAGCAGCCAGGGAAGGCCGGGTGCGACAATGATGCAAACATGGGTGCGGCCCTTCGCTGTGACAATGTGACACACGTGCCTTGTGTGGTTCACGTGTTGAACCTGGTTGTCCAGCAATTTTTAAAGCACTATCCTGGCCCACACATGGCCTTCTGCAGAGAGCACGGTGTAACGCCTTCCTTGATCCACACACTCAGATGGGCTGTAAATGATAGGCTAGAGGGAAGCCACTCACCAAGCAGGACCCCTAGAACCCTGAAACCCTTTAACCCCTATACAGGGATTAGGAATTACACAGGGCCCAAGGTGATTAATACCTGTGGAAGGCTGCAGTTCCAGAGAATAGTAGTCAGGCAGGGTCAAAACATTAATTGAGGAACAGGAACAGAACGGGACGGCCAGGACTTAATCAGAAAACAAGCAGAGGTGAAATGCGGATCGCCCAACAAGGTACATAAACAGCAAGCAGGAAAAGTAGTCAGGTAACAAGCACACAAAATCATAAAACTGAACTGGGGGTAAAATTAACCAGAGGTTCATAGCTATGTCTGGCAGTGGTCTGCAGACAGGATGGGCATAAAAAAGGGTGTGGTGTCTTCCCATTGGTTGTAGCTGAATGATGGTATTTCATCTGTGAGATACCCACCAGCTACATTCAGCCAGAGATTCTGCATCTGTCAAGGTAATGCAGCCCAGTGGGTGAGCATAACCTGCGTCCACCTGCGCCGCTGGCATCGACTCCTTTCCCATCATCAGCACTATGCACGAAAGGAACACGTCACCTGGCGACCGGAGTACAAATTGATTGAGTGGACTACGTTGGTGACTTAACAGCCGTGTGCGGCAATGATGCAAACCTGTCTGCGGCCCTTCGGCAGGGCAAAATGACACACGTGCCTTGTATGGCTCACGTGTTGAATCTGATTCTCCAGCAATTTTTAAAATACCATCCCGGCCTACATGGCCTTGTGCAGCGGGCACGCTCGCTATGTGCTCACTTCCATCGTGCGCACACAGCAGCTCAACAACTTTCGTCGCTACAGAAGTCTTTAGGTCTGGTGGTTAAACGCCTGAAATGCGATGTGCCGACACGCAGGAATTTGAATCTGCACATGTTGCAGCGTTTGTGGCAGCACCGCCGAACCCTGCTACAATACGTTATGACATATAACCTGGGATAACTTGATCCAGAGGTGGTGCAGATCACGCTGCTGGAGTGGTGTCAGATCAAGGACCTATGCACCCTGCTACACAGTTTACAAATGTCGACGAAGATGTTTAGCACTGGCAATGTCATTCTCAGCGTGACAATTCTGGTCATCTACATGATGGAGCACACTGTAATTATTATTCGGAGTCAGGTGTTGGGACAAGAGGAAGGGGAGGAAGTACAGGAGGAGTCATATGCGGAAGGGATAACAAGATCTACGAGGTCCAGATGGTCAGCGGCACCTATGCGGCAGTCATGGTGAGGGAGAGGGATTAACAAGGGCGCATAGTATCAGCAAAAAGTGTTGAGGAAGGTGCAGGAGCCCATGAAGAAATGGAGGACGAACTGGCGATGGGCATGGAAGACTCAGCAGATGAGTGAGAGCTTGCTCACATTTCGGTTGTGCGAGGTTGTGGGGAGAGGGCAGAGGAAGGAGGCACGATTCTCACCTCTCTGCCACCAACACACCAAGGACTTGGTCCTCCTGGATGCACAAGACACATGAGCGCCTTCTTGCTGCACTACCTACAACATGACCCTCGGATTGTACGAATTCAAAGTAATCCGGAATACTGGGTTGCCACACTGTTACATCCCCGGTACAAGACAAAATTTGGCAAAATAATTCCTGCCATAGAAATGGACGCACGTATACAGGAGTATCTGCAGAATGTGGTACGCAATCTTAGATCTGCTTTTCCACTAAACACCAGTGCTGCACAGAGTGAATCTCAACGCTTTGTCATGGATAGGAGGAAATGGTCTTTTACTTGTCCACATCTGAGGGACCGAGGGCTGGCTGCTGTGCTGAGATGGCATTGAGTACGGTGTCCCTGCAGAGTTGCACTTTTGGTCATATACCAAAATGAGTTGAAAAAGGACAGATGCTGGTGGAAAGGGGAACAGGTGTGTTGGAAAGGGGAAAAAAGTTTTGGTCCGTGGATTTGGTGGTTAAGCAACAGTAACATTTGCTGAAGAAACACCCTCTGTTACAGTGGGACTGGCAGATTTGGATAAGGTGGTATATACTATGTTACCGCTATATAACGAAAATTAATAAGAAAAGAAAGAGAAAGGTATATATCCCCATCAGCAGTCAGTGTCCACCGTGCTCCCAGATGGAAAAGGAGAGGTTGGCACTAGAGATGAGCGAACCGGTCCCGGTTCGGCTCAACGCCGGTTCGCCGAACGGAGGTACCGTTCGAGTTCGGCTCGTCGAACATTCGACGAACCGAACTCGAACTGCATAGGAAACAATGGCAGGCAATCACAAACACAGAAAAACACCTAGAAAACACCCTCAAAGGTGTCCAAAAGGTGACAAACAACTCAAACACATGGGAAAGTGACAAGGACATATACTCATGCGAAAACAAAACAGCTGGACAAGGAAAAAGAGGAGGACACACAGATATAGGCATGGCACGCCCTTCTAAAGTCATGTAAAACACCGCAAGGTGACTCCAAGCGGAGTCTCCCTTTTTTCCAAAAATTGGGCCACACTGACACCCACCCCTTCAGTGGCAGCAGTTGTGCCCCAGTTGTACACTTCACAGCTACATTTGCATCAAGCACATTCAAAAATACGCCATTCTTATCCGTCCCCAGGATGACACCGGGGTAGGTAGCAAAGTCTTTCCTGATCCCAGCTCTGTTCATCTTGGCTTCTTTTAAAAACACAGCAAGCAAGGGTTACTCCAAGCGGAGTCTCCCTTTTTTCCAAAAATTGGGCCCCACACACACCCACCCCTTCAGTGGCAGCAGTTGTGCCCCAGTTGTACACTTCACAGCTACATTTGCATCAAGCACATTCAAAAATACGCCATTCTTATCCGTCCCCAGGATGACACCGGGGTAGGTAGCAAAGTCTTTCCTGATCCCAGCTCTGTTCATCTTGGCTTCTTTTAAAAACACAGCAAGCAAGGGTTACTCCAAGCGGAGTCTCCCTTTTTTCCAAAAATTGGGCCACACAGACACCCACCCCATCAGTGGCAGCACTTGGGCCCTAGTTGCAAACAGGATGTTTTGATTTGCATCAAGCACATTCAAAAATACGCCATAATTAACCGTCCCCAGCATGACACCGGGGTAGGTAGATAAAGTCTTTGCTGACCCATGACTTGTTCATCTTGGCTTCTTTTAAAAACAATGTAAGCAAGGGTTACTCCAAGCGGAGTCTCCCTTTTTTCCAAAAATTGGGCCCCACACACACCCACCCCTTCAGTGGCAGCAGTTGTGCCCCAGTTGTACACTTCACAGCTACATTTGCATCAAGCACATTCAAAAATATGCCATTCTTATCCGTCCCCAGGATGACACCGGGGTAGGTAGCAAAGTCTTTCCTGATCCCAGCTCTGTTCATCTTGGCTTCTTTTAAAAACACAGCAAGCAAGGGTTACTCCAAGCGGAGTCTCCCTTTTTTCCAAAAATTGGGCCACACACACACCCACCCCTTCAGTGGCAGCAGTTGTGCCCCAGTTGTACACTTCACAGCTACATTTGCATCAAGCACATTCAAAAATACGCCATTCTTATCCGTCCCCAGGATGACACCGGGGTAGGTAGCAAAGTCTTTCCTGATCCCAGCTCTGTTCATCTTGGCTTCTTTTAAAAACACAGCAAGCAAGGATTACCCCAAGCGGAGACTCCCTTTTTTCCAAAAATTGGGCCCCACACACACCCACCCCTTCAGTGGCAGCAGTTGTGCCCCAGTTGTACACTTCACAGCTACATTTGCATCAAGCACATTCAAAAATACGCCATTCTTATCCGTCCCCAGGATGACACCGGGATAGGTAGCAAAGTCTTTCCTGATCCCAGCTCTGTTCATCTTGGCTTCTTTTAAAAACACAGCAAGCAAGGGTTACTCCAAGCGGAGTCTCCCTTTTTTCCAAAAATTGGGCCACACAGACACCCACCCCATCAGTGGCAGCACTTGGGCCCTAGTTGCAAACAGGATGTTTTGATTTGCATCAAGCACATTCAAAAATACGCCATAATTAACCGTCCCCAGCATGACACCGGGGTAGGTAGATAAAGTCTTTGCTGACCCATGACTTGTTCATCTTGGCTTCTTTTAAAAACACAGCAAGCAAGGGTTACTCCAAGCGGAGTCTCCCTTTTTTCCAAAAATTGGGCCCCACACACACCCACCCCTTCAGTGGCAGCAGTTGTGCCCCAGTTGTACACTTCACAGCTACATTTGCATCAAGCACATTCAAAAATACGCCATTCTTATCCGTCCCCAGGATGACACCGGGGTAGGTAGCAAAGTCTTTCCTGATCCCAGCTCTGTTCATCTTGGCTTCTTTTAAAAACACAGCAAGCAAGGGTTACTCCAAGCGGAGTCTCCCTTTTTTCCAAAAATTGGGCCACACAGACACCCACCCCATCAGTGGCAGCACTTGGGCCCTAGTTGCAAACAGGATGTTTTGATTTGCATCAAGCACATTCAAAAATACGCCATAATTAACCGTCCCCAGCATGACACCGGGGTAGGTAGCAAAGTCTTTGCTGACCCATGACTTGTTCATCTTGGCTTCTTTTAAAAACAATGTAAGCAAGGGTTACTCCAAGCGGAGTCTCCCTTTTTTCCAAAAATTGGGCCCCACACACACCCACCCCTTCAGTGGCAGCAGTTGTGCCCCAGTTGTACACTTCACAGCTACATTTGCATCAAGCACATTCAAAAATACGCCATTCTTATCCGTCCCCAGGATGACACCGGGGTAGGTAGCAAAGTCTTTCCTGATCCCAGCTCTGTTCATCTTGGATCATTTTTAAAAAACACAGCAAGCAAGGGTTACTCCAAGTGGAGTCTCCCTTTTTTCCAAAAATTGGGCCACACAGACACCCCATCAGTGGCAGCACTTGTGCCCTAGTTGCAAACAGGATGTTTTGATTTGCATCAAGCACATTCCAAATCCACAAGCATTTACTCTCCCCAGGATGACACAGGGGTAGTAAATTCCTTGTGGATCCATGACTTGTTCATTTTGATGAACGTCAGTCTGTCCACATTGTCACTGGACAGACGCGTGCGCTTATCTGTCAGCACACACCCAGCAGCACTGAAGACACGTTCAGAGACAACGCTGGCAGCTGGACACGACAAAATCTCCAAGGCGTAACTGGAGAGCTCTGGCCATTTTTCTAGATTTGAAGCCCAAAAGGAGCAAGGCTCCATTTGCAAAGTCATGGCATCGATGTTCATTTGGAGATACTCCTGTATCATCCTCTCCAGCCGTTGACTATGTGTCAGACTTGTTGTCTCTGGTGGCCTTGCAAAAGAGGGTCTAAAAAAATTATGAAAAGATTCCACAAAATTGCTGTTACCAGCACCAGATACGGTCCTACTGGTACGGGTAGACTGTTGAAGATGACGAGACCGTCCCATGTTTGTCAAGTTACAACTGGGAGATTCCCTCCCTGCACTTGCACGGTTGTTTGGTGGAAAAGCCGGGCTAAGATCGAGTAACAGCTTCTGCTGATACTCCTGCATACGTGCGTCCCTTTCTATGGCTGGAATTATGTCACAAAATTTGGACTTGTCCGGGGATCTAATAGTGTGGCAATCCAGTAGTCATCATCACTTCTAATTTTGACAATACGACTGTCATGTTGGAGGTAGTGCAACAAAAAGGCACTCATGTGTCTTGCGCAGCCATGCGGACTAAGTCCACGCTGTGTTTGTGGCATAGAGGTGCTACCCGTTCTTTCTTCCTCTGACATCTCCCCCCAACCTCTTTCAACTGAAATTTGACCAAGGTCTCCCTCATCCGCTGAGTCTTCCATGTCCATGGACAGTTCGTCCTCCATTTCTTCATGTTCTCCTGCACCTTGCTCAACATTTCGCCTGCTACTATGCGCCCTTGTCGATCCCTGTCCCCCATGGTCCCATGCCTGCTGCGTTGGTGATGATGAACGTCTGGACCTTGGTGATGTTGTTGTCCCTTGCGCATATGAATCCTCCTGTAGTTCCTCCCCTTCATGTTGTCCCACCCCCTGACTCCGAATAGTGTTTAGCGTGTGCTCCAGCATGTAAATGACTGGAATCGTCATGCTGATAATGGCATTGTCAGAGCTAAACATATTCGTCGCCATGTCGAAACTGTGCAGAAGGGTGCATAGGTCCTTGATCTGAGACCACTCCATCAGGGTGATCTGCCCCACCTCTGCATCTCGTTGGCCCAGGCTATACGTCATGACGTATTGCACCAGGGCTCTGCGGTGCTGCCACAGTCGCTGTAACATGTGGAGAGTTGAATTCCAGCGTGTCGCCACATCGCATTTCAGGCGATGAACCGGCAGGCCGAAAGACTTCTGGAGCGATGCAAGTCGCTCTGCTGCGGCGCTTGAACGGCGGAAGTGAGCAGACAGTTTTCGTGCCCTGTTTAGAAGGCCATCTAGGCCGGGAGAGTGTGTTAAAAATTGCTGGACGACAAGGTTCAACACGTGAGCCATACAAGGTACATGTGTCACCTTGCCCAGGCGAAGGGCCGCACCCAGGTTTGCAGCATTGTTGCACACGGCCTTACCAGGCTGCAGGTTGAGTGGAGACAACCATTTATTAAACTCGGACCGCAGAGCTGACCACAACTCCTCAGCTGTGTGACTCTTATTCCCAAGACATGTCAAGCTAAAGACCGCCTGATGCTGTTGCGCTCTGCTGCCAGCATAGTAATGAGGGGTGCGTGATTCCTTCTGCGCAGTGAGAACGCTGGTGGCCTGACCAGGCAGGCTTGGGGCGGAGGTGGAGGACCCAGATGAGGTGGAGGATGCAGAAGCAGTGGCGGAACTTGGACAGACAGAGGATTGACACACAAGTCGTGGGGACGGCAAGACTTGTGCAGCAGACCCTTCACCATCTATCACCATAGTTACCCAGTGCCCAGTCAGCGACATGTAACGTCCCTGTCCATGCTTACTGGTCCAAGTATCGGTGGTGAAATGCACCCGTTCACACACAGAGTTTCTCAAGGAAGCGGTGATGTTGTGTGCGACATGCTGGTGTAGCGCGGGCACACCTTTCTTAGAGAAGTAGTGGCGACTAGGCATCTGGTACTGGGGCACAGCGACAGACATAAGGTCTCTAAAATCCTGTGTGTCCACTAGGCGGAAAGGCAGCATTTCGGTAGCCAACAGCTTACAGAGGGATAGAGTCAACCTCTTATCTTTGTCATGGGTCGCAGGAAGTGGCCTTTTATTTGACCACATCTGAGGGACAGAGATCTGGCTGCTGTGTGTAGACGGTGTTGAGTAGGGTGTCCCTGGAAAAATGCAGGTTTGTGAGGAAAGTGCAGGCGGAGACATGATGTTGCCTTCATCCAACGTTGGTGCTATCGATGTCTGAGAGAGCTGTACACACTCACTTGTTTCCCCTTCCAAACCAACTGACGACCTACCAAGCAAACTGCCTGTTGCGGTTACAGTGGTGGAAGTTTTGCGTGGAAAAACAGATGTGACAGCTGTCCCCACAGTCCTAGAAGATGAAGAGCGCGCGGATGCACTGGAAGGGGCAGGCGGTGGATGGTTCGCTCTGCTAGGCCGCATTGCAGCACAGTGAGCTTCCCACGGGGACCTATGATATTTATTCATGTGACGATTCATGGAATAAGTTGTCAAACTGCTGAGGTTTTGACCTCTACTAAGAGAACCATGACAAAGTTTACAGATCACATAATTTGGGCGATCTTTTTCTATGTCAAAAAAGGACCAGGCTAGGCAAGGCTTAGAGGCCATGCGACCTGTTGATCCACCCCGAATAATGCTCATAGGCAGAGTGGTGGCTGAGGATGCAGTTGTAGACGTGCTACCAGTGCTCCGACTCTGTCCAGGAAGGCGCAAGGTAACTTTGTCGTCGGTTGCATCCTCCTCCACCGCCTCTGTTGACCTCCTCGAGTGCCTGACTGGGGGTTGACAGTAGGTGGGATCTAGAACTTCATCATCAATTGTTGTGTTTGCACTCCCCTCCCCCTCAGACCGAGCCTCTTCTTGCCCTGACCGAATATTTAAGTTGTCATCCCAATCGGGTATCTGTGTCTCATCTTCATCAGTATGTTCCTCATTGTCTATAACCACAGGTGTTACAGTTTGTGACAAAGGGTCAACATTATGCTCAGAAACTTGGTCCTCACGGCCTGAATCAGACTCACAAAGGTTCTGGGCATCACTGCAGACCATTTCCTGTTCTGTACTCACTGTAGCTTGGGAGCAGACCTCTGATTCCCAGGCTATAGTGTGACTGAACAGCTCTGCAGACTCAGCCATCTCAGTTCCACCATACTGTGCAGGGCTGATGGAGACTTCAGAGCTGGGAGAAAGCAAGTTTGATTGGGATGACAACTCAGAGGACTGGTGTTTTTTGGATGCGGTACTTGAAGTGGCTGAGAGGGCACTTGTTGGACCACTTGAGATCCATTCAAGCATTTTCCTTTTTTGCCCATCATCTACCTTTCTTCCTGTTGTTCGTGTCCGTAAAAAAGGGAGCACATCGGATTGTCCACGGTAAGTAGTAGACATCTTACTTTTGCTGGTAGATGGTCTATCTTCAGCAGATGATAATGGAGCTTTGCCACCTTCCCCACAGACAAAACCTTTTTTGCCTTTTCCACCACGCCTCTTCCCCTTTCCACCAGCATCTGTCATTTTGCCACTCATGTTGATTGCAACAAGATTGTGGACTGAAAATGTGGTAGTAAAAATTGAGAGGTGGTGAAGATTGCAGTGGTGGTCTAGCTTTATTAACAGCAGAATAATAAAGAATAAATATCCCTGACAATGCAACTACGGCCCTTAAACTGGCAGCAAAAATTGCTAGTATAATGGCTTAGTTATAATGAGTTGGAGTGTGCAATGCAGGCAGACGCGCTCTGCAAATGTCTTTGCACTAGTGGGACTATAGCAAAGTCCAATAGCCACAGATAGGATGCCACTAGGTACACAGAGTGTTTGCTACTATAATAGCTTAGTTATAATGAGTTGGAGTGTGCAATGCAGGCAGACGCGCTCTGCAAATGTCTTTGCACTAGTGTGACTATAGCAAAGTCCAATAGCCACAGATAGGATGCCACTAGGTACACTGAGTGTTTGCTAGTATAATGGCTTAGTTATAATGAGTTGGAGTGTGCAATGCAGGCAGACACGCTCTGCAAATGTCTTTGCACTAGTGGGACTATAGCAAAGTCCAATAGCCACAGATAGGATGCCACTAGGTACACTGAGTGTTTGCTAGTATAATGGCTTAGTTATAATGAGTTGGAGTGTGCAATGCAGGCAGACGCGCTCTGCAAATGTCTTTGCACTAGTGTGACTATAGCAAAGTCCAATAGCCACGTATAGGATGCCACTAGGTACACTGAGTGTTTGCTAGTATAATGGCTTAGTTATAATGAGTTGGAGTGTGCAATGCAGGCAGACGCGCTCTGCAAATGTCTTTGCACTAGTGGGACTATAGCAAAGTCCAATAGCCACGTATAGGATGCCACTAGGTACACTGAGTGTTTGCTAGTATAATGGCTTAGTTATAATGAGTTGGAGTGTGCAATGCAGGCAGACGCGCTCTGCAAATGTCTTTGCACTAGTGGGACTATAGCAAAGTCCAATAGCCACAGATAGGATGCCACTAGGTACACTGAGTGTTTGCTAGTAAAATGGCTTAGTTATAATGAGTTGGAGTGTGCAATGCAGGCAGACGCGCTCTGCAAATGTCTTTGCA
Source organism: Anomaloglossus baeobatrachus (assembly GCF_048569485.1). Taxonomy (NCBI): domain Eukaryota; kingdom Metazoa; phylum Chordata; class Amphibia; order Anura; family Aromobatidae; genus Anomaloglossus; species Anomaloglossus baeobatrachus. The sequence continues at coordinate 603,012,137 of NC_134356.1, read as the reverse complement.
CTAGTGTGACTATAGCAAAGTCCAATAGCCACGTATAGGATGCCACTAGGTACACTGAGTGTTTGCTAGTATAATGGCTTAGTTATAATGAGTTGGAGTGTGCAATGCAGGCAGACGCGCTCTGCAAATGTCTTTGCACTAGTGGGACTATAGCAAAGTCCAATAGCCACGTATAGGATGCCACTAGGTACACTGAGTGTTTGCTAGTATAATGGCTTAGTTATAATGAGTTGGAGTGTGCAATACAGGCAGACGCGCTCTGCAAATGTCTTTGCACTAGTGTGACTATAGCAAAGTCCAATAGCCACGTATAGGATGCCACTAGGTACACTGAGTGTTTGCTAGTATAATGGCTTAGTTATAATGAGTTGGAGTGTGCAATGCAGGCAGACGTGCTCTGCAAATGTCTTTGCACTAGTGGGACTATAGCAAAGTCCAATAGCCACAGATAGGATGCCACTAGGTACACTGAGTGTTTGCTAGTATAATGGCTTAGTTATAATGAGTTGGAGTGTGCAATGCAGGCAGACGCGCTCTGCAAATGTCTTTGCACTAGTGTGACTATAGCAAAGTCCAATAGCCACAGATAGGATGCCACTAGGTACACTGAGTGTTTGCTAGTATAATGGCTTAGTTATAATGAGTTGGAGTGTGCAATGCAGGCAGACACGCTCTGCAAATGTCTTTGCACTAGTGGGACTATAGCAAAGTCCAATAGCCACAGATAGGATGCCACTAGGTACACTGAGTGTTTGCTAGTATAATGGCTTAGTTATAATGAGTTGGAGTGTGCAATGCAGGCAGACGCGCTCTGCAAATGTCTTTGCACTAGTGTGACTATAGCAAAGTCCAATAGCCACGTATAGGATGCCACTAGGTACACTGAGTGTTTGCTAGTATAATGGCTTAGTTATAATGAGTTGGAGTGTGCAATGCAGGCAGACGCGCTCTGCAAATGTCTTTGCACTAGTGTGACTATAGCAAAGTCCAATAGCCACAGATAGGATGCCACTAGGTACACTGAGTGTTTGCTAGTAAAATGGCTTAGTTATAATGAGTTGGAGTGTGCAATGCAGGCAGACGCGCTCTGCAAATGTCTTTGCACTAGTGTGACTATAGCAAAGTCCAATAGCCACGTATAGGATGCCACTAGGTACACTGAGTGTTTGCTAGTATAATGGCTTAGTTATAATGAGTTGGAGTGTGCAATGCAGGCAGACGCGCTCTGCAAATGTCTTTGCACTAGTGGGACTATAGCAAAGTCCAATAGCCACATATAGGATGCCACTAGGTACACTGAGTGTTTGCTAGTATAATGGCTTAGTTATAATGAGTTGGAGTGTGCAATACAGGCAGACGCGCTCTGCAAATGTCTTTGCACTAGTGTGACTATAGCAAAGTCCAATAGCCACGTATAGGATGCCACTAGGTACACTGAGTGTTTGCTAGTATAATGGCTTAGTTATAATGAGTTGGAGTGTGCAATACAGGCAGACGCGCTCTGCAAATGTCTTTGCACTAGTGTGACTATAGCAAAGTCCAATAGCCACGTATAGGATGCCACTAGGTACACTGAGTGTTTGCTAGTATAATGGCTTAGTTATAATGAGTTGGAGTGTGCAATGCAGGCAGACGCGCTCTGCAAATGTCTTTGCACTAGTGTGACTATAGCAAAGTCCAATAGCCACGTATAGGATGCCACTAGGTACACTGAGTGTTTGCTAGTATAATGGCTTAGTTATAATGAGTTGGAGTGTGCAATGCAGGCAGACGCGCTCTGCAAATGTCTTTGCACTAGTGGGACTATAGCAAAGTCCAATAGCCACATATAGGATGCCACTAGGTACACTGAGTGTTTGCTAGTATAATGGCTTAGTTATAATGAGTTGGAGTGTGCAATGCAGGCAGACGCGCTCTGCAAATGTCTTTGCACTAGTGTGACTATAGCAAAGTCCAATAGCCACGTTTAGGATGCCACTAGGTACACTGAGTGTTTGCTAGTATAATGGCTTAGTTATAATGAGTTGGAGTGTGCAATGCAGGCAGACGCGCTCTGCAAATGTCTTTGCACTAGTGGGACTATAGCAAAGTCCAATAGCCACAGATAGGATGCCACTAGGTACACTGAGTGTTTGCTAGTATAATGGCTTAGTTATAATGAGTTGGAGTGTGCAGAGGACAGGAGGGTACAGTGCCAGGATTGTGGGGCTCTGGGTAGAGGAATGGAAGCCTGCCTTTCTATTCCCTCCTAATGGGGAAATGCAGCGACGAAATCCCTGACCTTGGCTACACAGACGCTGTAGCTGTTTTCAGGACCTGTCACCTATGGCTCTGACCCTGCCAGTTTGAGCCCTTAAAAGGACTGATAGAAAGTGCTATCCCTATGCTGTCTAGCGCTGTGTATGGAGCGCATACAGCAGTATCGGCGATAGGACAAAGGACGGAGCTGCGCCAGTGATGTCTGACACCAAGGACGCAGAAGAGATAATGGCGTCCTGGAGGAAAATGTCCGGTTTTATAATGCAGGGACATGTGACATGGACATCCTATCACACATGCCGTTGCTTCTCTGGCTAAAAGTCCACTTAGCTGTGTGTGTGTCTGGGATTGGCTGACATGCTGGCCCGCCCCACTACACGCGCGCGCTTAGGGAAGGAAGACAAGGAAAAAAATAAATAAATGGCGATTATACAAACAGCAGTGATCTGAAGGCGCTGTTCCCGCACACTATACACTGAAATTTCATAATAGTGTGAGTCACAGAGTGACTTACACTATTACAGCGGAAAGCCAGCTAGGAATTAGCTGTTTTTTTGCTGCTAGAACCGTTCTCGAACGTTTCTAGAACTATCAAGCTTTTGCAAAAAGAACTGGAACCTAGAACTGGAGAACCTCGAACCGCGAACCGCGCTCAACTCTAATAATAAGATCTACAAGGTCCAGACGGTGAGCGGCACCTAGGCGGCAGTAATGGTGGGGGAGAGGGATTAACAAGGGCGCATAGTATCAGCAAAAATTGTTGAGGAAGGTGCAGGAGCCCATGAAGAAATGGAGGACGAACTGGTGATGGGCAAGGAAGACTCAGCAGATGAGTGAGAGCTTGCTCACATTTCGGTTGTGCGAGGTTGGGGGGAGAGGGCAGAGGAAGGAGGCACGATTCTCACCTCTCTGCCACCAACACACCAAGGACTGGCTGCTGTGCTGAGATGGCATTGAGTACGGTGTTCCTGCAGAGTTGCACTTTTGGTCATTTACCAAATGAGTAAGTGCCTGAGCATGGTCAGTTGCATGAAATAGAGTCTCTGAAAAAAGACTATCAGCTTTACCATGGTGTCTCGGCACAAAACAGGACTTAGACCCGGCACGGAATGCAAGTACCTGTGCAAAGAGGCTTTTCACACTAAGTGTGGGAGCATGCGCTGTATCCCGAAATGAAGACTTAAGTCTACTTTACACACTGCGATATCGGTCCCGATATCGCTAGTGTGGGTACCCGCCCCCAACTGTTGCGCGACACGGGCATATCGCTGCCCGTGCTGCACAACATCGCCCAGAGCCGTCACACATACTTACCTGTCCGGCGACGTCGCTGTGACCGGCGAACCGCCTCCTTTCTAAGGGGGCGGTCCGTGCGGCGTCACAGCGACGTCACTGAAACGTCACTGAAACGCCGCCCAATAGCAGCGGAGGGGCGGAGATGAGCGGGACGTAACATCCCGCCCACCTCCTTCCTTCCGCATAGCGGCCTGGAGGCAGGTAAGGGGAGCTTCCTCGTTCCTGCGGCGTCACACGCAGCGATGTGTGCTGCTGCAGGAACGAGGAACAACCTCGTTACTGCTGCAGTAACGAGATTTGAGAATGGACCCCCATGTCGCCGATTAGCGATTTTGCACGTTTTTGCAACGATGCAAAATCGCTTATCGGTGTCACACGCAACGGCATCGCTAATGCGGCCGGATGTGCGTCACGAATTCCGTGACCCCAACGACTCCGCATTAGCGATGTCGCAGCGTGTAAAGCCCGCTTTAGCCTCAGGAATGGCACAGTCAGGCTGAGCATACTCACTAGGCGAAACACTGTAGTTAGGCTGCGGCTGGGGTAAATCGGCACACGCATGCGCACTAGCTGCCTCTCCACACTTAGACGTGGAGGAGAAATTGCTCTTCGGGTGTGGACTTGGAGATGCTGTCTATGAACAGAAGGAAAAGATAAAGGAAGCCTCACTTTCTATCCCTCCGAATGATCAAATGCAGCAAGGAATTCCCTGAGTTTGCTATAATATAAAATTAGCGTAGCAAAATGTGCATGAGGGTGTCATGCAGAGGTGCTGCAAATAGATTTGCACCAGTGGGACACTAATGGAAGTCCAACAGTCACTTCTTGTATGCCACTAAATGGCAGCATTTTTTGCTATCATTATAGCTTATTAAAAACAGGGCGGGAGGGTGTTATGCAGAGGTGCTGCACATAGATTTGCACCAGTGGGGCACTAATGGAGTACAACAGCCACTTCTTGTATGCCACTAAGTTCACTCAGTGTTTGCTAGTATAATGGCTTAGTAACAATGAGTTTGAGTGTGCAAAGGGCAGGAGGGTACAGTGGCAGGGTTGTGGGTCTCTGGGTAGAGGAAAGGAAGCCTGCCTTTCTATCCCTCCTAATGGGGAAATGCAGCGAGGAAATTCCTGACCTTAGCTACACAGACGCTGTCATCTTGTGTAGCTGTTAAACTCTGTTTTCACGGACCTGTCACCTATGGCTCTGACCCTGCCGGTATTAGCCCTTAAAAGGACTGATAGAAAGTGCTATCCCTATTCTGTACAGCGCTGTGTATAGAGCGTACACAGCAGTATCGGAGATAGGCGCTGCGCCAGTGGTGACTGACACCAAGGACGCAGAAGACATAATGGCGTCCGGACGGGCAGATACTCGTTTTTATAATGCAGGGACATGTGACATGGACATCCTATCACACATGCCGTTGCTTCTCTGGCTAAAAGTCCACTTAGCTGTGTGTGTGTCTGGGATTGGCTGACATGCTGGCCCGCCCCACTACACGCGCGCGCTTAGGGAAGAAAGACAAAGAAAAAAAAAAAATGGCGATCGCCATTATCCATACAGCAGTGATCTGAATGCGCTGTTCCCGCACACTATACACTGAAATTTCATAATAGTGTGAGTCACAGAGTGACTTACACTATTACAGCGGAAAGCCAGCTAGGAATTAGCTGGTCTTTTTGCTGCTAGAACTGTTCTCGAACGTATCTAGAACTATCGAGCTTTAGCAAAAAGCTCGAGTTCTAGTTCTATCTAGAACAGCCCCCAAAATCACTCGAGCCGCAAACTGGAGAACCTAGAACCGCGAACCGCGCTCAACTCTAATAAAGAGATCAGCTTCATACCTCAAATAATATTTAGAGGCCCTCAACCGGTAAATGTTCTTAAATAAAAAATGCCAGTAAATTTTACCATTAAAGTTCATATAGTTTAACTTATCTAACCCTATATTTCCCACGAATGTTCACTATGGAATACATTTTGCCAAGAACTAGAGTAAAATCCAAGAACGGCCAAAATTTACCAAACATTTCAATATGAAATACAGTTATTGCGAAGTCGAATTTTGATGATTCACACATTGCACATGAAAAAAATAAATTCATGCTGGTCCTGCCTTGTACTCTGCTTCAGATTACTTGTGGAAATGAAAGGGTTACCACCACACTGTCATGCAGGAACAAAACTTCAAATGTTCATTGAAGATCAAAAGTGATTTTTATTCTACGCGTTTCGTAGCAGGAAAACTCCTTCTTCAGGATGTACGTCTGTGATTAATTTCTGAAAAAAGAGCTTTCCTGCTCCGAAACGCATAGAATAAAAATCACTTTTGATCTTCAATGAACCTTTGAAATTTTGTTACTGGACAGCAGCGTGGTGTTAACCCTTTCATTTCCATAAGTGATCCTGTTAATATACTATAGGGATTGCTGCAGCCGGAATTTCTCAATCCATTCACATATAGTAGTTGTGAAACTCACAAGTACCTCACGTGAGCGACACTCACCAATCCTTCATTTTACCCCAACCTGGATAAAGGTGGTGTCACACACAGCGACAACGACAACGACGTCGCTGCTACGTCACCATTTTCTCTGACATTACAGCGACGTCCCGTCGCTGTCGCTGTGTGTGACATCCAGCAACGAGCTGGCCCCTGCTGTGAGGTCGCCGCTCGTTGCTGAATGTCCAGCTTCATTTTTTGGTCATCGCTCTCCCGCTGTGACGCACAGATCGCTGTGTGTGACAGCGAGAGAGCGACGAAATGAAGCGAGCAGGGAGCAGGAGCCGGCGTCTGGCAGCTGCGGTAAGCTGTAACCAAGGTAAACATCGGGTAACCAAGGTGGTTACCCGATATTTACCTTCGTTGCCATCCTCCGCCGCTCTCACGCTGCCAGCGCCGGCTCCTGCTCTCTGCACATGTAGCTGCAGTACACATCGGGTTAATTAACCCGATGTGTACTGTAGCTAGGAGAGCAAGGAGCCAGCGCTAAGCAGTGTGCGTGGCTCCCTGCTCTCTGCACTGTGACATGTAGCTGCAGTACACATCGGGTTAATTAACCCGATGTGTACTGTAGCTAGGAGAGCAAGGAGCCAGCGCTAAGCAGTGTGCGCGGCTCCCTGCTCTCTGCACTGTGACATGTAGCTGCAGTACCCATCGGGTTAATTAACCCGATATGTACTGTAGCTAGGAGAGCAAGGAGCCAGCGCTCAGTGTGCGCGGCTCCCTGCTCTCTGCACATGTTGCAGCACAGCGACGCGTGTCGTTATGATCGCTGCTTCAGCTGCTGTGTTTGACAGCTAAGCAACGATCATAACAGCGACTTACAAGGTCGCTGCTACGTCACAGAAAATGGTGACGTAACAGCGACGTCGTTGTCGCTGTCGTTTAGTGTGACGCCAGCTTAAGACTCTATCTGCACTTCTTGTCTTTCCAGTTCCCACAATTGATCATTGTACTCCCCTCAGTGATATAGTAAACAAGGCTGTGTCCTCAAAGAATTTATGCATGTACTCCCAGAATACTCTCAGAAAAAAGCACAAAGGAACCAATTTATCCTCCATTTGTGACACAGCAGTCTGAGATTCTGCCATGGGTTCTGTATGAATCATATTCCAGCAATACAAGCAGAAACCCTGAAAATAATTGCAGAAACACAATGTGAACATTGACTATACAACAAGGCGCCAGTTTTCTCATATTTTAATGGAATCCAGCTAGAGCCCAGCTTGATGGCCTAGCGTGAGGATCTATTGATCCCTTCTCTCAGATCTAAACTAGATTATATGCAAATTGCCTCTTCAGAAAGAAAGAGGACTTGAATTCCAGTTCCATCTATTGGAAGAAGCAATTCTGAAAGTCAATATCAACCCTTTAATGAGCCTTACCATTAGAGTTGAGCGCGGTTCGTGGTTCGTGGTTCTCCAGTTCGCGGCTCGAGTGATTTTGGGGCATGTTCTAGATCGAACTAGAACTCGAGCTTTTTGCAAAAGCTCGGTAGTTCTAGAAACGTTCGAGAACGGTTCTAGCAGCCAAAAAACAGCTAAATCATAGCTTGGTTTCTGCTGTAATAGTGTAAGTCACTCTGTGAATCAAACTATTATCACATTTCAGTGTATAGTGTGCGTGAACAGCGCCTTCAGATCACTGCTGTTTCTATAATGGCGATCGCCATTTTTTTTTTTTTTTTTTCTTGTCTTCCTTCCCTAAGCGCGCGCGTCTTGTGGGGCGGGCCAGCATGTCAGCCAATCCCAGACACACACACAGCTAAGTGGACTTTGAGCCAGAGAAGCAACGGCATGTGTGATAGGATCTGCATGTCACATGTCCCTGCATTATAAAACCGGACATTTTCTTCACGGACGCCATTATCTGCCTTCTGCGTCTTTGGTGTCAGACATCACTGTCGCAGCTCCGTCTTCCTGAGTCCTATCGCCGATACAGCTGTATGCGCTGCATACACAGCGTTAGACAGCTTAGGGAGAGCACTTTATAGCAGTCCTTTTAAGGGCTCCAACCGGCAGGGTCAGAGAGCCATAGGTGACAGGTCCTGCAAACAGCAACAGCGTCTGTGTAGCCCAGGTCAGGGATTTCCTACCTGCATTTCACCATTAGGAGGGAATAGAAAGGCAGTCTTCCATTCCTCTACCCAGAGCACCACAATCCTGCCACTGTACCCTCTTGTCCTCTGCACACTCCAACTGATAACTAAGCCATTATACTAGCAAACACTCAGTGTACCTAGTGGCATCCTATACGTGGCTATTGGACTTTGCTATAGTCCCACTAGTGCAAAGACATTTGCAGAGCGCGTCTGCCTGCGTTGCACACTACAACTCATTCTAACCAAGCCATTATACTAGCAAACACTCAGTGTACCTAGTGGCATCCTATACGTGGCTATTGGACTTTGCTATAGTCCCACTAGTGCAAAGACATTTGCAGAGCGCGTCTGCCTGCGTTGCACACTACAACTCATTCTAACCAAGCCATTATACTAGCAAACACTCAGTGTACCTAGTGGCATCCTATACGTGGCTATTGGACTTTGCTATAGTCCCACTAGTGCAAAGACATTTGCAGAGCGCGTCTGCCTGCGTTGCACACTACAACTCATTCTAACCAAGCCATTATACTAGCAAACACTCAGTGTACCTAGTGGCATCCTATACGTGGCTATTGGACTTTGCTATAGTCCCACTAGTGCAAAGACATTTGCAGAGCGCGTCTGCCTGCGTTGCACACTACAACTCATTCTAACCAAGCCATTATACTAGCAAACACTCAGTGTACCTAGTGGCATCCTATACGTGGCTATTGGACTTTGCTATAGTCCCACTAGTGCAAAGACATTTGCAGAGCGCGTCTGCCTGCGTTGCACACTACAACTCATTCTAACCAAGCCATTATACTAGCAAACACTCAGTGTACCTAGTGGCATCCTATACGTGGCTATTGGACTTTGCTATAGTCCCACTAGTGCAAAGACATTTGCAGAGCGCGTCTGCCTGCGTTGCACACTACAACTCATTCTAACCAAGCCATTATACTAGCAAACACTCAGTGTACCTAGTGGCATCCTATACGTGGCTATTGGACTTTGCTATAGTCCCACTAGTGCAAAGACATTTGCAGAGCGCGTCTGCCTGCGTTGCACACTACAACTCATTCTAACCAAGCCATTATACTAGCAAACACTCAGTGTACCTAGTGGCATCCTATACGTGGCTATTGGACTTTGCTATAGTCCCACTAGTGCAAAGACATTTGCAGAGCGCGTCTGCCTGCGTTGCACACTACAACTCATTCTAACCAAGCCATTATACTAGCAAACACTCAGTGTACCTAGTGGCATCCTATACGTGGCTATTGGACTTTGCTATAGTCCCACTAGTGCAAAGACATTTGCAGAGCGCGTCTGCCTGCGTTGCACACTACAACTCATTCTAACCAAGCCATTATACTAGCAAACACTCAGTGTACCTAGTGGCATCCTATACGTGGCTATTGGACTTTGCTATAGTCCCACTAGTGCAAAGACATTTGCAGAGCGCGTCTGCCTGCGTTGCACACTACAACTCATTCTAACCAAGCCATTATACTAGCAAACACTCAGTGTACCTAGTGGCATCCTATACGTGGCTATTGGACTTTGCTATAGTCCCACTAGTGCAAAGACATTTGCAGAGCGCGTCTGCCTGCGTTGCACACTACAACTCATTCTAACCAAGCCATTATACTAGCAAACACTCAGTGTACCTAGTGGCATCCTATACGTGGCTATTGGACTTTGCTATAGTCCCACTAGTGCAAAGACATTTGCAGAGCGCGTCTGCCTGCGTTGCACACTACAACTCATTCTAACCAAGCCATTATACTAGCAAACACTCAGTGTACCTAGTGGCATCCTATACGTGGCTATTGGACTTTGCTATAGTCCCACTAGTGCAAAGACATTTGCAGAGCGCGTCTGCCTGCGTTGCACACTACAACTCATTCTAACCAAGCCATTATACTAGCAAACACTCAGTGTACCTAGTGGCATCCTATACGTGGCTATTGGACTTTGCTATAGTCCCACTAGTGCAAAGACATTTGCAGAGCGCGTCTGCCTGCGTTGCACACTACAACTCATTCTAACCAAGCCATTATACTAGCAAACACTCAGTGTACCTAGTGGCATCCTATACGTGGCTATTGGACTTTGCTATAGTCCCACTAGTGCAAAGACATTTGCAGAGCGCGTCTGCCTGCGTTGCACACTACAACTCATTCTAACCAAGCCATTATACTAGCAAACACTCAGTGTACCTAGTGGCATCCTATACGTGGCTATTGGACTTTGCTATAGTCCCACTAGTGCAAAGACATTTGCAGAGCGCGTCTGCCTGCGTTGCACACTACAACTCATTCTAACCAAGCCATTATACTAGCAAACACTCAGTGTACCTAGTGGCATCCTATACGTGGCTATTGGACTTTGCTATAGTCCCACTAGTGCAAAGACATTTGCAGAGCGCGTCTGCCTGCGTTGCACACTACAACTCATTCTAACCAAGCCATTATACTAGCAAACACTCAGTGTACCTAGTGGCATCCTATACGTGGCTATTGGACTTTGCTATAGTCCCACTAGTGCAAAGACATTTGCAGAGCGCGTCTGCCTGCGTTGCACACTACAACTCATTCTAACCAAGCCATTATACTAGCAAACACTCAGTGTACCTAGTGGCATCCTATACGTGGCTATTGGACTTTGCTATAGTCCCACTAGTGCAAAGACATTTGCAGAGCGCGTCTGCCTGCGTTGCACACTACAACTCATTCTAACCAAGCCATTATACTAGCAAACACTCAGTGTACCTAGTGGCATCCTATACGTGGCTATTGGACTTTGCTATAGTCCCACTAGTGCAAAGACATTTGCAGAGCGCGTCTGCCTGCGTTGCACACTACAACTCATTCTAACCAAGCCATTATACTAGCAAACACTCAGTGTACCTAGTGGCATCCTATACGTGGCTATTGGACTTTGCTATAGTCCCACTAGTGCAAAGACATTTGCAGAGCGCGTCTGCCTGCGTTGCACACTACAACTCATTCTAACCAAGCCATTATACTAGCAAACACTCAGTGTACCTAGTGGCATCCTATACGTGGCTATTGGACTTTGCTATAGTCCCACTAGTGCAAAGACATTTGCAGAGCGCGTCTGCCTGCGTTGCACACTACAACTCATTCTAACCAAGCCATTATACTAGCAAACACTCAGTGTACCTAGTGGCATCCTATACGTGGCTATTGGACTTTGCTATAGTCCCACTAGTGCAAAGACATTTGCAGAGCGCGTCTGCCTGCGTTGCACACTACAACTCATTCTAACCAAGCCATTATACTAGCAAACACTCAGTGTACCTAGTGGCATCCTATACGTGGCTATTGGACTTTGCTATAGTCCCACTAGTGCAAAGACATTTGCAGAGCGCGTCTGCCTGCGTTGCACACTACAACTCATTCTAACCAAGCCATTATACTAGCAAACACTCAGTGTACCTAGTGGCATCCTATACGTGGCTATTGGACTTTGCTATAGTCCCACTAGTGCAAAGACATTTGCAGAGCGCGTCTGCCTGCGTTGCACACTACAACTCATTCTAACCAAGCCATTATACTAGCAAACACTCAGTGTACCTAGTGGCATCCTATACGTGGCTATTGGACTTTGCTATAGTCCCACTAGTGCAAAGACATTTGCAGCACGTCTGCCTGCGTTGCACACTCCAACTAATTATAACTAAGTTGCATTGTCAGGGATATTTATTCTTTATTATTCTGCTGTTAATAAAGCTAGACCACCACTGCAATCTTCACCACCTCTCAATTTTTACTACCACATTTTCAGTCCACAATCTTGTCGCAATCAACATGAGTGGCAAAATGACAGATGCTGGTGGAAAGGGGAAGAGGCGTGGTGGAAAAGGCAAAAAAGGTTTTGTCCGTGGGGAAGGTGGCAAAGCTCCATTATCATCTGCTGAAGATAGACCATCTACCAGCAAAAGTAAGATGTCTACTACTTACCGTGGACAATCCGATGTGCTCCCTTTGTTACGGACACGAACAACAGGAACAAAGGTAGATGATGGGCAAAAAAGGAAAATGCTTGAATGGATCTCAAGTGGTCCAACAAGTGCCCTCTCTGCCACTTCAAGTACCGCATCCAAAAAACACCAGTCCTCTGAGTTGTCATCCCAATCAAACTTGCTTTCTCCCAGCTCTGAAGTCTCCATCAGCCCTGCACAGTATGGTGGAACTGAGATGGCTGAGTCTGCAGAGCTGTTCAGTCACACTATAGCCTGGGAATCAGAGGTCTGCTCCCAAGCTACAGTGAGTACAGAACAGGAAATGGTCTGCAGTGATGCCCAGAACCTTTGTGACTCAGATTCAGGCCGTGAGGACCAAGTTTCTGAGCATAATGTTGACCCTTTGTCACAAACTGTAACACCTGTGGTTATAGACAATGAGGAACATACTGATGAAGATGAGACGCAGATACCCGATTGGGATGACAACTTAAATATTCCGTCAGGGCAAGAAGAGGCTCGGTCTGAGGGGGAGGGGAGTGCAAACACAACAATTGATGATGACGTTCTAGATCCCACCTACTGTCAACCCCCAGTCAGGCACTCGAGGAGGTCAACAGAGGCGGTGGAGGAGGATGCAACCGACGACGAAGTTACCTTGCGCCTTCCTGGACAGAGTCGGAGCACTGGTAGCACGTCTACAACTGCATCCTCAGCCACCACTCTGCCTATGAGCATTATTCGGGGTGGATCAACAGGTCGCATGGCCTCTAAGCCTTGCCTAGCCTGGTCCTTTTTTCACATCGAAAAAGATCGCCCAACTCATGTGATATGTAACATTTGTCATGATTCTGTTAGTAGAGGTCAAAACCTCAGCAGTTTGACAACTTCTTCCATGAATCGTCACATGACTAAATATCATAAGTCCCGGTGGGAAGCTCACCGTGCTGCAATGCGGCCTAGCGGAGCGAACCATCCACCGCCCGCCCCTTCCAGTGCATCCGCGCGCTCTTCATCTTCTAGGACTGTGGGGACAGCTGTCACACCTGTTTTTCCACGCAAAACTTCCACCACTGTAACCGCAACAGGCAGTTTGCTTGTAAGGTCGTCAGTTGGTTTGGAAGGGGAAACAAGTGAGTGTGTACAGCTCTCTCAGACATCGATAGCACCAACGTTGGATGAAGGCAACATCATGTCTCCGCCTGCACTTTCCTCACAAACCAGCATTTTTCCAGGGACACCCTACTCAACACCGTCTACACACAGCAGCCAGATCTCTGTCCCTCAGATGTGGTCAAATAAAAGGCCACTTCCTCCGACCCATGACAAAGCTAAGAGGTTGACTCTATCCCTCTGTAAGCTGTTGGCTACCGAAATGCTGCCTTTCCGCCTAGTGGACACACAGGATTTTAGAGACCTTATGTCTGTCGCTGTGCCCCAGTACCAGATGCCTAGTCGCCACTACTTCTCTAAGAAAGGTGTGCCCGCGCTACACCAGCATGTCGCACACAACATCACCGCTTCCTTGAGAAACTCTGTGTGTGAACGGGTGCATTTCACCACCGATACTTGGACCAGTAAGCATGGACAGGGACGTTACATGTCGCTGACTGGGCACTGGGTAACTATGGTGATAGATGGTGAAGGGTCTGCTGCACAAGTCTTGCCGTCCCCACGACTTGTGTGTCAATCCTCTGTCTGTCCAAGTTCCGCCACTGCTTCTGCATCCTCCACCTCATCTGGGTCCTCCACCTCCGCCCCAAGCCTGCCTGGTCAGGCCACCAGCGTTCTCACTGCGCAGAAGGAATCACGCACCCCTCATTACTATGCTGGCAGCAGAGCGCAACGGCATCAGGCGGTCTTTAGCTTGACATGTCTTGGTAATAAGAGTCACACAGCTGAGGAGTTGTGGTCAGCTTTGCGGTCCGAGTTTAATAAATGGTTGTCTCCACTCAAACTGCAGCCTGGTAAGGCCGTGTGCGACAATGCTGCAAACCTGGGTGCGGCACTTCGCCTGGGCAAGGTGACACACGTACCTTGTATGGCTCACGTGTTGAACCTTGTCGTGCAGCAATTTTTAACACACTATCCCGGCCTAGATGGCCTTCTGAACAGGGCACGAAAACTGTCAGCTCACTTCCGCCGTTCAAGCGCCGCAGCAGAGCGACTTGCATCGCTCCAGAAGTCTTTCGGCCTGCCGGTTCATCGCCTGAAATGCGATGTGGCGACACGCTGGAATTCAACTCTCCACATGTTACAGCGACTGTGGCAGCACCGCAGAGCCCTGGTGCAATACGTCATGACGTATAGCCTGGGCCAACGAGATGCAGAGGTGGGGCAGATCACCCTGATGGAGTGGTCTCAGATCAAGGACCTATGCACCCTTCTGCACAGTTTCGACATGGCGACGAATATGTTTAGCTCTGACAATGCCATTATCAGCATGACGATTCCAGTCATTTACATGCTGGAGCACACGCTAAACACTATTCGGAGTCAGGGGGTGGGACAACATGAAGGGGAGGAACTACAGGAGGATTCATATGCGCAAGGGACAACAACATCACGAAGGTCCAGACGTTCATCATCACCAACGCAGCAGGCATGGGACCATGGGGGACAGGGATCGACAAGGGCGCATAGTAGCAGGCGAAATGTTGAGCAAGGTGCAGGAGAACATGAAGAAATGGAGGACGAACTGTCCATGGACATGGAAGACTCAGCGGATGAGGGAGACCTTGGTCAAATTTCAGTTGAAAGAGGTTGGGGTCAGATGTCAGAGGAAGAAAGAACGGGTAGCACCTCTATGCCACAAACACAGCATGGACTTGGTCCGCATGGCTGCGCAAGACACATGAGTGCCTTTTTGTTGCACTACCTCCAACATGACAGTCGTATTGTCAAAATTAGAAGTGATGATGACTACTGGATTGCCACACTATTAGATCCCCGGTACAAGTCCAAATTTTGTGACATAATTCCAGCCATAGAAAGGGACGCACGTATGCAGGAGTATCAGCAGAAGCTGTTACTAGATCTTAGCTCGGCTTTTCCACCAAACAACCGTGCAGGTGCAGGGAGTGAATCTCCCAGTTGTAACTTGACAAACATGGGACGGTCTCGTCATCTTCAACAGTCTACCCGTACCAGTAGGACCTTTTCTGGTGCCGGTAACAGCAATTTTATGGAATCTTTTCATAATTTTTTTAGACCCTCTTTTGCAAGGCCACCAGAGACAACAAGTCTGACACATAGTCAACGGCTGGAGAGGATGATACAGGAGTATCTCCAAATGAACATCGATGCCATGACTGTGCAACTGGAGCCTTGCTCCTTTTGGGCTTCAAACCTACAAAAATGGCCAGAGCTCGCAACTTACGCCTTGGAGATTTTGTCGTGTCCAGCTGCCAGCGTTGTCTCTGAACGTGTATTCAGTGCTGCTGGGTGTGTGCTGACAGATAAGCGCACGCGTCTGTCCAGTGACAATGTGGACAGACTGACGTTCATCAAAATGAACAAGTCATGGATCCAGAAGGAATTTACTACCCCTGTGTCATCCTGGGGAGAGTAAATGCTTGTGGATTTGGAATGTGCTTGATGCAAATCAAAACATCCTGTTTGCAACTAGGGCCCAAGTGCTGCCACTGATGGGGTGGGTGTCTGTGTGGCCCAATTTTTGGAAAAAAGGGAGACTCCGCTTGGAGTAACCCTTGCTTGCTGTGTTTTTAAAAGAAGCCAAGATGAACAGAGCTGGGATCAGGAAAGACTTTGCTACCTACCCCGGTGTCATCCTGGGGACGGCTAAGAATAGCGTATTTTTGAATGTGCTTGATGCAAATCAAAACATCCTGTTTGCAACTAGGGCCCAAGTGCTGCCACTGATGTGGTGGGTGTCTGTGTGGCCCAATTTTTGGAAAAAAGGGAGACTCCGCTTGGAGTAACCCTTGCTTGCTGTGTTTTTAAAAGAAGCCAAGATGAACAGAGCTGGGATCAGGAAAGACTTTGCTACCTACCCCGGTGTCATCCTGGGGACGGATAAGAATGGCGTATTTTTGAATGTGCTTGATGCAAATCTAGCTGTGAAGTGTACAACTGGGGCACAACTGCTGCCACTGAATGGGTGGGTGTGTGTGGGGCCCAATTTTTGGAAAAAAGGGGAGACTCCGCTTGGAGTAACCCTTGCTTACATTGTTTTTAAAAGAAGCCAAGATGAACAAGTCATGGGTCAGCAAAGACTTTGCTACCTACCCCAGTGTCATCCTGGGGACGGCTAAGAATAGCGTATTTTTGAATGTGCTTGATGCAAATCAAAACATCCTGTTTGCAACTAGGGCCCAAGTGCTGCCACTGATGGGGTGGGTGTCTGTGTGGCCCAATTTTTGGAAAAAAGGGAGACTCCGCTTGGAGTAACCCTTGCTTGCTGTGTTTTTAAAAGAAGCCAAGATGAACAGAGCTGGGATCAGGAAAGACTTTGCTACCTACCCCGGTGTCATCCTGTGGACGGCTAAGAATAGCGTATTTTTGAATGTGCTTGATGCAAATCAAAACATCCTGTTTGCAACTAGGGCCCAAGTGCTGCCACTGATGGGGTGGGTGTCTGTGTGGCCCAATTTTTGGAAAAAAGGGAGACTCCGCTTGGAGTAACCCTTGCTTGCTGTGTTTTTAAAAGAAGCCAAGATGAACAGAGCTGGGATCAGGAAAGACTTTGCTACCTACCCCGGTGTCATCCTGTGGACGGCTAAGAATAGCGTATTTTTGAATGTGCTTGATGCAAATCAAAACATCCTGTTTGCAACTAGGGCCCAAGTGCTGCCACTGATGGGGTGGGTGTCTGTGTGGCCCAATTTTTGGAAAAAAGGGAGACTCCGCTTGGAGTAACCCTTGCTTGCTGTGTTTTTAAAAGAAGCCAAGATGAACAGAGCTGGGATCAGGAAAGACTTTGCTACCTACCCCGGTGTCATCCTGGGGACGGCTAAGAATAGCGTATTTTTGAATGTGCTTGATGCAAATCAAAACATCCTGTTTGCAACTAGGGCCCAAGTGCTGCCACTGATGGGGTGGGTGTCTGTGTGGCCCAATTTTTGGAAAAAAGGGAGACTCCGCTTGGAGTAACCCTTGCTTACATTGTTTTTAAAAGAAGCCAAGATGAACAAGTCATGGGTCAGCAAAGACTTTGCTACCTACCCCGGTGTCATCCTGGGGACGGCTAAGAATAGCGTATTTTTGAATGTGCTTGATGCAAATCTAGCTGTGAAGTGTACAACTGGGGCACAACTGCTGCCACTGAAGGGGTGGGTGTGTGTGGGGCCCAATTTTTGGAAAAAAGGGAGACTCCGCTTGGAGTAACCCTTGCTTGCTGTGTTTTTAAAAGAAGCCAAGATGAACAGAGCTGGGATCAGGAAAGACTTTGCTACCTACCCCGGTGTCATCCTGGGGACGGCTAAGAATAGCGTATTTTTGAATGTGCTTGATGCAAATCAAAACATCCTGTTTGCAACTAGGGCCCAAGTGCTGCCACTGATGTGGTGGGTGTCTGTGTGGCCCAATTTTTGGAAAAAAGGGAGACTCCGCTTGGAGTAACCCTTGCTTGCTGTGTTTTTAAAAGAAGCCAAGATGAACAGAGCTGGGATCAGGAAAGACTTTGCTACCTACCCCGGTGTCATCCTGGGGACGGATAAGAATGGCGTATTTTTGAATGTGCTTGATGCAAATCTAGCTGTGAAGTGTACAACTGGGGCACAACTGCTGCCACTGAATGGGTGGGTGTGTGTGGGGCCCAATTTTTGGAAAAAAGGGGAGACTCCGCTTGGAGTAACCCTTGCTTACATTGTTTTTAAAAGAAGCCAAGATGAACAAGTCATGGGTCAGCAAAGACTTTGCTACCTACCCCAGTGTCATCCTGGGGACGGCTAAGAATAGCGTATTTTTGAATGTGCTTGATGCAAATCAAAACATCCTGTTTGCAACTAGGGCCCAAGTGCTGCCACTGATGGGGTGGGTGTCTGTGTGGCCCAATTTTTGGAAAAAAGGGAGACTCCGCTTGGAGTAACCCTTGCTTGCTGTGTTTTTAAAAGAAGCCAAGATGAACAGAGCTGGGATCAGGAAAGACTTTGCTACCTACCCCGGTGTCATCCTGGGGACGGATAAGAATAGCGTATTTTTGAATGTGCTTGATGCAAATCAAAACATCCTGTTTGCAACTAGGGCCCAAGTGCTGCCACTGATGGGGTGGGTGTCTGTGTGGCCCAATTTTTGGAAAAAAGGGAGACTCCGCTTGGAGTAACCCTTGCTTACATTGTTTTTAAAAGAAGCCAAGATGAACAAGTCATGGGTCAGCAAAGACTTTGCTTCCTACCCCGGTGTCATCCTGGGGACGGCTAAGAATAGCGTATTTTTGAATGTGCTTGATGCAAATCAAAACATCCTGTTTGCAACTAGGGCCCAAGTGCTGCCACTGATGTGGTGGGTGTCTGTGTGGCCCAATTTTTGGAAAAAAGGGAGACTCCGCTTGGAGTAACCCTTGCTTGCTGTGTTTTTAAAAGAAGCCAAGATGAACAGAGCTGGGATCAGGAAAGACTTTGCTACCTACCCCGGTGTCATCCTGGGGACGGTTAAGAATAGCGTATTTTTGAATGTGCTTGATGCAAATCTAGCTGTGAAGTGTACAACTGGGGCACAACTGCTGCCACTGAAGGGGTGGGTGTGTGTGTGGCCCAATTTTTGGAAAAAAGGGAGACTCCGCTTGGAGTAACCCTTGCTTGCTGTGTTTTTAAAAGAAGCCAAGATGAACAGAGCTGGGATCAGGAAAGACTTTGCTACCTACCCCGGTGTCATCCTGGGGACGGCTAAGAATAGCGTATTTTTGAATGTGCTTGATGCAAATCAAAACATCCTGTTTGCAACTAGGGCCCAAGTGCTGCCACTGATGTGGTGGGTGTCTGTGTGGCCCAATTTTTGGAAAAAAGGGAGACTCCGCTTGGAGTAACCCTTGCTTGCTGTGTTTTTAAAAGAAGCCAAGATGAACAGAGCTGGGATCAGGAAAGACTTTGCTACCTACCCCGGTGTCATCCTGGGGACGGATAAGAATGGCGTATTTTTGAATGTGCTTGATGCAAATCTAGCTGTGAAGTGTACAACTGGGGCACAACTGCTGCCACTGAATGGGTGGGTGTGTGTGGGGCCCAATTTTTGGAAAAAAGGGGAGACTCCGCTTGGAGTAACCCTTGCTTACATTGTTTTTAAAAGAAGCCAAGATGAACAAGTCATGGGTCAGCAAAGACTTTGCTACCTACCCCAGTGTCATCCTGGGGACGGCTAAGAATAGCGTATTTTTGAATGTGCTTGATGCAAATCAAAACATCCTGTTTGCAACTAGGGCCCAAGTGCTGCCACTGATGGGGTGGGTGTCTGTGTGGCCCAATTTTTGGAAAAAAGGGAGACTCCGCTTGGAGTAACCCTTGCTTGCTGTGTTTTTAAAAGAAGCCAAGATGAACAGAGCTGGGATCAGGAAAGACTTTGCTACCTACCCCGGTGTCATCCTGGGGACGGATAAGAATGGCGTATTTTTGAATGTGCTTGATGCAAATCTAGCTGTGAAGTGTACAACTGGGGCACAACTGCTGCCACTGAAGGGGTGGGTGTGTGGGGCCCAATTTTTGGAAAAAAGGGAGACTCCGCTTGGAGTCACCTTGCGGTGTTTTACATGACTTTAGAAGGGCGTGCCATGCCTATATCTGTGTGTCCTCCTCTTTTTCCTTGTCCAGCTGTTTTGTTTTCGCATGAGTACATGTCCTTGTCACTTTCCCATGTGTTTGTGTTGTGTTGTGAGTTGTTTGTCACCTTTTGGACACCTTTGAGGGTGTTTTCTAGGTGTTTTACTGTGTTTGTGATTGCCTGCCATTGTTTCCTATGGGCTCGAGTTCGGTTCGTCGAACGTTCGACGAGCCGAACTCGAGCCAGACCCCCCGTTCGGCGAACCGCCTCGAGCCGAACCGGGACCGGTTCGCTCATCTCTACTTACCATATGACTTTGGATAAAAGCAAAACCTAAAGAATTGCTTTTCCAAAAGGTAACACTAGAGTGCAAGTCCCTTTTCTTGCTTAAAGAGGCAATTTGTATATGATATAATATAGACCTGAGAACATGGACCGATAGATCTTCATGTTAGGCCATCAAGCTGGGCTCTAGCTGGCTTCAATTAAAACATGAGAAAACTGGCACTTTATTTTTTTTTGGCCATGTTCACATTGCATTTTTACAATTATTTCTAGGAGTTCTGTTTGTATTCATGAGAAATATGATTCATCCAGAACCCATGGCAGTATTTCAGACTACTGTGTCACAAATGAAGGATAAATCATGTTCACATGAGGCTTGTGTAAATGATTAAGCTGACCTTCCCAGTAACTGCATTGGTCAGGGCATAAGTGATGTTATTAGACACATGCTCTTGTAAGGTGGGGATGGTCACAAGAAATAGTTCTTTCATTCCAAGGCCTAGGGTAGGGACAGTTAAAGGCTGCGCTGGTACAAGGAAGTGGATGTGGTTGCTGATGGTGGTCGCAAATGTGTAACCACAGGTGCAGGGTGGAAGGCATCCATATCTTCATCCTAGACTGGATTGGCAAGGATGGACCCCAGGAGAATTGGCAGTGGCACCACCGGCAGATACTAATTGTGAACCCATTTATTTGGCCCACTTAGTGGGGTGCTTTGATGACATTTGCCTGATCATGCACATTGTGGTTAGACTGGTAGTGATCAGATCCCCCTTAATCTTGGTATGGCACAGGTTGCAAATATCCTAATTTTTATCTTTTTTACTTTCTTAACAAAAGAACCAAACTGGGGAACACCTAACTTCTGGCCTGGGAACTTGTTGTGTGGGTGCTCTGGGGAATGGTTGTCCGCTGTCTCCTTCTGGCTACCCCACTGCCTCTTCCTGCCTGTGATGGTGCTGTATTGCATGACATCTTCCCATTTTGGGTCAGTGACTACATCATCAACAACCTTGTCTTCCACTTCCACACTCTGCTTGTCCTCCTAACTTGGCATCATAATCTACCTCTTGAGACTCTAATTGTTGTTCCCCACCATCATCTTCTTGTTACTATGACAGCTCATATATTTGGGCATCACTACACATGATGTCCTCATGTCCCTCTTGAAATGTTAGTCACAAAAATGCCTAAACTATATGTTTTTATTTACCCACAATAATGGTAAAGCCTCAATTAGCTACAAGTCACACCAAAGTCTGTATGAGGTATTCAGACCAATGAAGCTTGAGAAATCAAGATAATAAAATATTTATTTTTATTCAAAATTCAAAATATTAAGAATTGTAAGTAAAAAATACACATTATAATAACCAGGGACATGGGAAAATAATACACCAAAAATTATATAGTTTATAAAACCTGTGGTGCCAATACGAGGTTCACTATATCATATAATATCTCTAAATGCATAAATATTTTATAAATAAATCACAGTGTTTCATCATAATTCATGGCTAAATAAATATATAATGACAAAGTGCTTCGTGCTGTATTATACTGACCCAAAGGGACTTGTTCCATTAGTCAGCGTAGGGTTATATTCAATCAAAATTACAATTTGCCAAAGGCAACAAATACCCTAATCTAAAGACTACTTAAAATATACCCTACAGTTCAAAGGTTTAGGGTCACTTAGATATTTCCTTATTTTTGAAAGAAAAGCACATTTCTTTCAATGAAGCTAACATTAAATTAAACAGAAATACCCTCTATACTTTGTAGTAAATGACTATTCTAGCTGCAAACGTTTGTTTTTTAATGCAATATCTACATAGATCTATAGAGTCCCATTTCTAACAATCACCACTCCAGTGTTCTAATGGTACATTGTGTTTGCTAACTGTGTTAGAAGGCTAATGGATGTTTAGAAATCCCTTAAAACCCTTGTGCAAGTATGTTAGCACAGCTGAAAACAGTATTGCTGATTAAAGAAGATATAAAACTGACCTTCCTTTGAGCTAGTTGAGAATCTGGAGCATTATATATGTTGATTCCATTAAACTATGAAAATGACCAGTAAAAGAGAACTTTCATGTGAAAATCGACAGTCTATTCTTGTTCATAGAAATGAGGATATTCCATGCGAGAAATTGCCAAGAAACTGAAGATTTCCTACAACGGTGTGTACTACTCCCTTCAGAGGAGAGGACAAACAGGCTCTAACTAGAGTAGAAAGAAAAGGGGGAGGCCGCGCTGCACAACTGAGCAACAAGACAAGTACATTAGAGTCTATAGTTTGAGAAATCGACGTCTCACAGGTCCTCAGCTGGCAGCTTCATTAAATAGTACCCGCAACACGCCAGTGTTAACATCTACAGTAAAGAGGCGACTCTGGGGTGCTGGCCTTCAGGGCAGAGTGGCAAATATAAAGCCATATCTGAGACTGGCTAATAAAAGGAAAAGATTAATATGGACAAAAGAACATAGACATTGGACAGGGGAAGATTGGGAAAAAGTGTTATGGACAGATGAATCAAAGTTTGAGGTGTTTGGATCACACAGAAGAACATTTGTGAGATGCAGAACAACTGAAAAGATGCTGGAAGAGTGCCTGACGCCATCTGTCAAGCATGGTGGAGGTAATGTGATGGTCTGGGGTTGCTTTGGTGCTGGTAAAATGGGAGATTTGTACAAGGTAAAAGGGATTTTGAATAAGGAAGGCTATCACTCCATTTTGGAATGCCCTGCCATACCCTGTGGACAGCGCTTGATTGGAGCCAATTTCATCCTACAACAGGATACTGACCCAAAGCACACCTCCAAATTATACATGAACTATTTAGGGAAGAAGCAGGCAGCTGGTATTCTCTCTGTTATGGAGTGGCCAGCCAAGTCACCAGATCTCAACCCTATTGAGCTGTTGTGGGAGCAGCTTGACCGTATGGTACGCAAAAAGTGCCCGTCAAGCCAATCCAACTTGTGGGAAAGCATGGGGTGAAATATCTCCAGATTACCTCCGCAAATTAACAGCTAGAATGCCAAAGATCTGCAAAGCTGGAATTGCTGCAAAGGAGCATTCTGTGCAGAAAGCAAAGTTTGAAGGAGAAAATTAATATTTCAAGTAAAAATCATTATTTCTAACCTTGTCAACGTCTGGACTATATTTTCTATTCATTATGCAACTCATTTGATAAATAAAATTATAATTTTTCATGGAAAAGACAAAATTGTCTGGGTGACCCCAAACTTTGAACTATAGCGCACCTTTTAATTCATTTTTTTAAAAAACTACTTATTCAAGGACACACAGAAATTTGTTAAAAACGCTAAGTATTGAGACCTATGTGGGCATTATAACTGTCAGGTGTTATTATCCTCCCATATGGGTCTATTCCTCTTACAACCGCAGTATATAATGCTATCTTATGCGCAGCCTCCCCAACATATTTCACCACATTGGCATCATCAGGGGGTAGAGGATGCATTCAAACAGTGGTATGAATAGGGAAAAGAATAGATGGAGCCCTGACAAAGGATTTTTGGTTTCAGGTTCCAGAAGAAAAGACTGTAAGGCTATGTGTGCACTAGAAAATGGAATTTACCTCACCCTCTGAAAGATTACCGCACCTGCGGTAAAAAACCATAGCAAACCGCACCCGAAAACCGCACGTGGTTTTGGTGAGGTTTTGTCGCGGTATTGCCACAAATTGTCCGCAGGTTGTTTCCTGCATTTTTTTTACCATTATCTATGGCAAAACCGCAGGTACCTGTGGAAAAGAAGTGACATGCACATTCTTTTTGCTGCAGAAATTCTGCAGCAAAACCTGTAGGGGAAAAAAATGCAGTTTGCGCACAGCATTTTTTTACCATAGGTTTTGCTGGGGAAGGACTACAGGAAGGTTATGAACATTTAGTAATTCATGCCTTTAGTCCTAACCTGTCCTTCCATCAGCAGCTACCCCTACACTGTTTCTGGAGTAGATTGCGCCAAGCCTTATGTCACTGGGTCTTATATAGATCCAATAATGCGTTTCGGCCAACCAATCACAGTAATGCCAACATGACTACGGCATTATTATGATTGGCAGGTAATCCCACAATTTTAGTGGCCTAAAATCAACCACAAAACATGTGGGGCAGGGACTCGAACATGGTGTTCAAGCACCAAATATACTCGATCGAGTATTGAGCATATTTGAGCACCCCGATGCTCGATCAACTACTGATCGAGCACGCTCACACATCACTAGTAGTAGTAAAAGGAAAATTCTTTGATATAGAAACAAGAGCCAACTAAATGTTTTCATTGCCAGATTTGAATTCAGGAGGTGAAAATCGTTAAGAAATAGTTCATTTCATAACTGAAAAAAATTAGAAATTTGGCACTTTTCTTTTCAATGTTTTTTTTTAAGATTTTATATATATATATATATATATATATATATATATAAAAAATCATATTGCAAGATACAGACAGTGCATCTCGGTAGTACTTACAATTGGGTTTTATGAGAGCAAAGTAGAAAAAACATCATTTGGGAGAGTAGCAATTAAAAAATTAGGAAGAGAGGGCCATCTGTAACCTAAATCCTTAGAAAAAGACATAACAGTACTTTTCGAGTTAGACAAACATAGGGTACAATCCAGGGAGGACGAAAGGAGTCGAGAAAGAAGAGGATGGGAAGGGGGTAGGGGATAGCTCAGAAAGCTCAAAGTGAATAACATGGGGAGAAAAGCGTGGGTGGGTGCTCGGCAATCCCTGGAAAAATCATAGGGCCTACAAGTTAGAGGATCCTTCTCCCGAAACAGGCTCTGTGCTGACAGTAGATATAAATTCAAAAGATGTTCTATAAGCTATCCAGGGTCTCCAGATCTTCAGGAAGGAGACAAGATTGGGTTGAGCAAGAGAGGCTAATTCTTTGGTGCAGTACAGGTGGTCTATTTTTACTTAGAATTAGTGTCTTAGAAGGTATGGTGGGCGTAAGCCAACAACACTTAATCAGGAGTTTGCCAACAGCAATAACGAATGCCTCGAGTTTAGACAGAGGTTTATTAGCTGACCAAATAAGAAGATTGAGCAGGGCCTCTTTTGGAGCTAAGACTTTTGAGCGAGCTAGACTTGAAATGAGTGTCAAGATTTTGCGAAGCATGGGGCAAGTCCACCATATGTGGAGATATGTCCTTTCTTCAATTCCACATCTCCAACACATGGAGTTAGAAGACTGTTACCAAACATGGGATTGAGATGGGATGGTGTACCAACGTGATACCACCTTGTAAGAGTTTTCTTGGATTCTGATACATTGTGAGGGGCCGTGTGAGAGGTCATATATAATGAATCTGGCACTCAACCAGAGACATGAAAATTAGGCTTTAGTTAAGAAAAACATGGCATCTGTGTACGTGTGACATTTCGGTCAATAACCTTTTTCAAATGTACACGAGTCTCCATGTCAGTTTGTTACATTAGACCCTATCCAAGCATCTTCTACCACAATTTGTAGTGCTTAAATTCCCGTTGCTCATCATTTCATTACTGAACCTCACAACCTTTGAAAGTATGCAAAACTGTGTAACAGTTGAACCTAAAGCCTGCTTTACACGTTGCAATTTCGCATACGATTTCGTATGCGATTTGCAACGCCCCCATTGTATGTGTGGCACGTTCAATTTGTGGAACGCGCCGCACATCCGAGTATCCCCCGTCACATGTACTTACCCGTCCATACGACCTCGCTGTGGGCGGTGAATGTCCACTTCCTGGAGTGGGAGGGACGTTCGGCGTCACAGCGACGTCACATGGCAGCCGGCCAATAGAAGAGGAGGGGCGGAGCTAAGCTGGACATAAACATCCCGCCCACCTCCTTCCTTCTGCATTGTGGGCCGGGAGCCACAGGACGCTGGTAAGATCTGTTCATCGTTCCCAGGGTGTCACACACTGCGATGTATGCTTCCCTGGGTACGATGAACAATCTAATGTGCAATTCTAGAGACAGGTACGATGTGCGTGCGATGAGTGTTTTAACGTTCAATCGCAATCGCACGTACCTGTCACACACTGCAATGTACCTTACGATGCCGGATGTGCGCCACTTACGACGTGACCCCGCCGACACATTGTAAAATACATTGCAGCGTGTAAAGCGGGCTTTACAGAATTGTCTCCAGATTTTTTCATTCCAGGGGTAGAAGCTACTGTATGATATAACAACAGAATATTAAAATACAGCTCTAGTATTGTTTAATTGTATCATGCTTTTCCGTTTTATTCCTTTTTCATTGTGTCAGTCTGTGAGATACTTTATTTGATGAGGTGGTTGTTTGTTTTAGACCTGGTCTTGCCCTCCAATCAATGAAAAACATTAGTAAATGGATGTGTGTGGGCTTTTGTTAATGCTCTATAATCTTAGATTACTTACAGCATTTGATTTTTTGATTGCCAGTGTGAGTATTATGAATAATGTCAGACATTGATGACACCCTTGCTAATTAATGCCAAAAAGTACGTGGACTCTCAGCCAGTGATCAAACATCTTAAACCTCTAATGAAAATTATTCTCAATCATCCCACATTAGTCATTGACCTTTTCTACTCCAGGACACTTTTCTGCATAATATATACCAATATTTTCAGTTAGTCAACATGATCAATTTCGTTTCGCACAAAATTAATATTAACATATTACTTTCCTAATTCAGCTCCAGTATGAATCTAAATATTTTTATCATTATGTGGTTCCTGACAAAGTGGAGCATGTCTTCCCTACAAATTTGTAACGCACCTGTCTAGACTTCAGAGCAAGGATCTCTTACCTCCTGCACTCCTCATCGACTTTCACAAGTTGCCGGGTGAACTTTGCTAAGGCCTCTTATAATGCCAGCACACTTACCGCTGCTGCCATCTTGCAGGTTCTCCTCAACATGTGGCAGCTTCGTCCGCAGTACCAAGCTTCCCGACCCTGGTCTCCTGACAACCTTTTTAGGGTGCACAAGCCCACTCCCTGCTTCTTAAAGGGGCAGTGTGCGCACTCTAAGAGTGTCCTCAGCCTAAGTCTGAGAAGCACAGGATCTTTAGCGTAACCTCACTTGTAGAGAGGTGTTTGAGAAACGTCTGTATAGTGTTGTCACGCACGAAGTTGGAGATGTCCGTATATAATGCGTGACATGCATTCGTATGAACGGCCGTCTGATGCAAAACAAAAACACCACAAACAAAGAAGGGGGAAACACCGGAGTCACAATACAACGGAGGTCCCTGCTTCTAGGGAGAGGGTGAGGGGGCACCTCCTGAACTTACCTCAAGCTGACTCCTTAGCTCACTAGTGTCACTATACAGGTTCTTTCAACCTATCGGTAAACAGGATACCTCGGACCCTCAGATGGCCCTAAACTCACCTTGCCTAGTGAGTAGGCCGACGAGTACACTAGACTTGCCACTACACTAAGAAACACGGAAGTAAAGGAAAGACAGACAGGGGAATAAATCGAAGTACACAAAACACAAAATATAACAGCAGCAGATAGATGCTAAAGTAGCAGATGGATGGGCACAGGAATATTCTTCAGCAGTTCCACCAGGCTGGCCAAAGTATAAAAAAAATTCTAACAGCGGCAAGGACTGCTGGGAAGGCCCCAGTATTTAACCTAAATGGATGTAGACCTAAAGCAGATACAGCTGACCTGCACTGATCTAAGTTGCTGGTAAGCAAACCTTACATTAACTCATGCAACACCAAAGGAAAGGAAACTTTGTTTAAATGAGGAGGAGTCAAGATGGAGATGGGAGGCTCCACTCCTAAGGCTGTCACTAGTCTCAAAACAGAAGGGAGACAACCGTGACAAAAGTGTGTCATTCACCTGCTAGTTTTTGGCAGGTAACTGTGACTTTTTATCTGGCCTGAGCCAAACCTTTCCTGCCTGACTTGATGTTGAACCTCTCCATTCTGGTTGAGATCCTGTCAGTACTTATAACCCTATCATTTCCATGTAACTGAACCCATGGTCTGGTATGTACCCCAGTATATTTATGTCTAAACCAGCCTTCCTGTCAAAACCAGCCATTCTGCCTGAACCAGCCATCCTGTCTGAGCCAGTACCAGTATCCAATCCTGCCTGTTACTCTGAGTTCCATACTCATGTTCCTGACCCTTGGGGTCAACTGCTGGAGTCCGGAGACTGCCCTGGAGTGGTACCAGGCGTCCACTGGTAGCCAAGCCCAACCTCACCATTAGAGAATAACATGCAAAAACAAAACACCAAAAAATTAGTGACCAATATAGCCACCTTTCTTTATGATGACACTCAACAGCCTACCATCCATAGATTCTGTCAGTTGCTTGATCTGTTTACAATCAACATTGCATGCAGCAGCCACCACAGACTCCCAGACACTGTTCCCAGAGGTGTACTGTTTTCCCTCCCTGTAGATCTTACATTTTATGAGGGACCACAGGTTCTCTATGGGGTTCAGATCAGGTGAACAAGGGGGCCATGTCATTATTTTTTCATCTTTTAGATCATTACTGGCCAGCCACGCTGTGGAGTAGTTGGATGCATGTGATGGAGCATTGTCCTGCATGAAAATCATGTTTTTCTTGAACAATACTGACTTCTTCCTGTACCACTGCTTGAAGAAGTTATCTTTCAGAAACTGGCAGTAGGTCCGGGATTTGAGCTTCACTCCATCCTCAACCCACAAAGGTCCCACAAGTTCATCTTTGATGATACCAGCCCATACCAGTACCCCACCTCCACCTTGCTGGCGTCTGAATCAGAGTGGAGCTCTCTACCCTTTACTAATCCAGCCTCTGACCCATCCATCTGGCCCATCAAGAGTCACTGTCATTTCATCAGTCCATAAAACCTTTGAAAAATCAGTCTTCAGATATTTCTTGGCCCAGTCTTGACGTTTGTTTCTTGTTCAAATGTGATCGTTTTTCAGCTTTCCTTACCTTGGCCATGTCCCTGAGTATGGCACACATTGTGCTTTTTGATACGCCAGTAACGTTGCAGTTCTGAAATATGGCCAAACTAGTGGCAAATGGCATCTTGGCAGCTTCACGCTTGATTTTCCTCAATTCATGGGCAGTTATTTTGTGCCTTTTTTGCCCAACACGCTTCTTGCGACCCTGTTATGAAACGCTTGATTGTTCGGTGATCACGCATCAAGAGTTTGGCAATTTCAAGAATGCTGCATCAGTCTGCAAGACATCTCACAATTTTGAACTTTTTAAAGCCCGTCAAATCTCTCTTCTGACCCATTTTGCCAAAGGAAAGGAAGTTGCCTCATAATTAAGCACTCCTTATATAGGGTGTTGATGTCATTACACGACACTCCTCCTCATTACAGAGATGCACATCACCTGATTTACTTAATTGGTAGTTGCCTCTCAAGCCTACACAGCTTGGAATAGGACAACATGTTTAAAAATTATTAAGTGATAAAAATACTCATTTGCCTAATAATTCTGCACACAGTGTATTGGCAATTTACCACCCAATCTCTAGGGAGAGACACAGCAAGGGGAGGGGTGTGTGGTCAGTTGGGAAGTTGGCGGGAAGGTGTGTGGAGGAAGAAGTCAAGGAGAGGACAGGTGGAAGTAGAGAGTTGAGAGTGAAAGTACAGAAAGAAGGGAAAAGACCTGAAGTAACACCGGAGTGCTGTAACAGGAGTGAGGGACTGTGGAGTAAGGAACCAGGACTCAAGGACCCGTGAATTACCTGTGGAAATATAATACTCCAGGGACCGTGGGCTGCCTGTAAAAGTCTGGAACCAAGACTCACAGGACTCAGCA
Source organism: Anomaloglossus baeobatrachus (assembly GCF_048569485.1). Classification (NCBI taxonomy): domain Eukaryota; kingdom Metazoa; phylum Chordata; class Amphibia; order Anura; family Aromobatidae; genus Anomaloglossus; species Anomaloglossus baeobatrachus. Next base: position 602,982,206 of record NC_134356.1, on the reverse strand, counting down.
CAAGGCGGGGTGCAGACCCTAGACAGCGGGACACTATATGGTCAACTGTTAATTCTGCCAGGTGAAGGGATCACCATGGTCCCTCACCAACCCAAAGAGTCTGAAGCATCAGCAGCAAAGAGGGGACTGGGGATTGGACCCTTAAATATTCTAGGCTGCCTGCAATAGGACCAAGACTGAAACGGAGGGGTTGCCCAGAAGCTGTAAGCCACGGGGGCCCAATACAAACAAGTTTGCAAGGAGGACAGCTAACCCAGATCACAGCTAGCACGGAGAACAAGAAGAGCAGAACACCTGTCACCGGCACCAGTGGGTCCAGTACCAGCCACAAGTAAAAGGCAAGTTGAAACTGCAATACCGGTGTGGACTGTTTCTTTCTCACCTCCGTACCCATACACTGACTGTCCCCTACCATTGCCCCCTCATCATCCACTGCTGGGGCTTAGCCCTGTTTGCGGAGAGCCCAAAACACCTAAGCTGCACTACTGCACAAGCCCCAGAAGGAGCCTGCAGCGGCTGCTTCAATAACCTGGCCGCACCCCACACGTGGCGACATCGAAAAACTCTTTTGTTTTCGTTTATTTTTCTTCCATTTTTCACCCCTTTTTTATCAGACCGACCCCCAGTTATGGAAGCGGGCATCGGCTGTGACCACGACTGTTCCCCCTCTGCGCACCGCATGCCTGGGACGAGTACCCCACAGCCCTGGGGCGTCACACCTCCGAACTTGGCGTAGTCGGCAGGATTCTGACTAGACCTGTAACCTCGGGAGACAAGCGTGCCATATAAATTGAATTGTGACTAAAAACTTGCAAAATTGCTGCCATTTTGGACTTGAAAAACAATTGCAGCACAAGCTGCAATACGCACGAAAAAGAGAAACCCCGCCCCCTGAGAGTGCCTCTGTGACACCCTGGTCGGGCCAGGTAGTCACAGATAGGCCCCTGCACTATACCTTTCCCTCACAGGTGACATCAGCCAACCTTAAAACCCCAGTCACCCCCCTCAGGGCTAGATGGAAACACCAGGGGGCGGAACCAGGCGGTGGGAAGACGCCCACCAAGGAGTCTGGACAGCCCGGGGCGGGAAAACTGACAGAACAGTGCTGGAGTTCAAGTTCGAGAGGAGTGTGGGCTGGAGCTGTATGCAGCTCCAGCAGAGGCGAATACTCCAAATTGAACTTTGCCAGGGTAGGAGCCCTGGTGCCATTGGGTAGGAGGCAGATGGCGGTCTCCATCTGCAGGAGCCGGGAAGACGGCTCGGTGGAACCGAGGTGGATCGGGACAGGGTAGTGGCCTGCCGGTACCGAGCCGGGGAACCACTCGGAAACCGGAGCACACAGGGGGTTACTCGGACCCTGAAGCCAGGACCAGAAGCGACTGGAACCAGCTAATTAACCGATTAAGGCCAATACTAGAGGTCCTGTCCCACCCAAAGTCCATATAGAAGGCAACAGCCCACCGCCAGGGCTCAGAGATCCCACGGGCCAGCGTCTGCGGGCAAGGGCTCCTTAGGCCACATCCAGCTGGGAGCAGACTCCTGAAGTTGCAAGCACAGGCAATCCACCATTACACAAAGGTGCAGGAGAAAGGCAGAGACCACCAGCCGGGTGGGGGAACCAGAATGCAGCCGGCTGCGGGCACCGACCACCATCACCTTGGTTTACCAGAGACTCGTCTGTTTCTTTCAATAGTGAGTACACCAACACCCTGTGGTCACCCATCTCCCTGCACCAATAAAGCACCCAACGGGTCCCAGGGCCACTATCCCTGCCTACGGAGGGGTTAACAACTTGCTGCACAACATCTCCCCAGATGCCCAGTAACTGCAGGGTGGTGTCCAAACTCACCACATACCGTGGGTGGTGTCACAAACCTAGTACGGCCCAGCCAGTACATATACGTCCTACATCCACCATCCCCCAACCCTTTTCATTCGCAGTGTCCACGGGATCCCCTGGGTCCGGAGACCCACGAGCCACCCACCGGAAGGCCCAGACCTGAGCAGCAGAAGGCTGCCGGCACGGGGGCGGCACACCCTGAAACTTGGCGTTACGAGCAGGATACTTACCTATCCACTTACCTTGTGGAAGTGCGGCTTGTATTGAAGTCAGCGGTGATCCGTTGCAAAATTTCCAGAAACTGCCATCTTGCCGCTATCTTTTGGCACGAAGACTCCCGCCCAGAGTCTCCTTTCATGAGAAAAGGGCGCAAAAACCGAAGCCCCGCCCCCTGGGAACACGTGTGGAAAGCAAGGCCGGAAGTCGAAAAACGAAACTTACCGGCCTGAAAGAGGAGTGCCAAGAAAAGACCAAGGGGGAGCGGGTGAAGATCAGCGGCATGTAACTAACGCTGTGAAGTGCAGGGATGTCAGGACTCTGCGGCAACCTATTCCTGGATACCCACGCGGCAGGATGTGTTGGAGTACCCAGGCCCAAGCCAAATGGGCGTCGGAGATGAAGGGACTGGATGAGCTGTCCGGGCGCGCGAAATGGAGATGATCTCGGAGGAGCGGGTAAGCAGTGACCCACGCCCCTATGTTCACCAGAAACCGGCCGTCTCAGCTGAGGGACCTGGCCTGCTCCAGTTCACCACACCGTCTCCCTCGTCACCCGTGTCTGCAGCCACCGCCCCGACCGACCCGCTGCCCCAGTCCGTGGCAGCGAAGCCCGTACCATCTACGGGGGAGGACCTAGCTACTGGGCCCTCAGGTCTTACCATCATCATCACTCCAGCACGGCTGACGACATCCCATCCTGCCCTGAGTCTGGCTGCACCAGTGATGACGTCGGTTCCGGTAGTCCGCCCGGCCGCAAAGGAGGCAGCACCCGACCGGAAGTCTATCCCAGCCACTGTGCTGGCCGCTCCCAAGTACCCCATCCCGGCTGTGGAGCAGCCGGTGTACACCTGCAGAGAGGCGGAGCAGGCCACTGATCGATGGGGCTCAAGGCAATATGAGAGGCCGGTTGTAGCCGGTGCCGGGGGCACCCAAGTGGGCCTGGCTCCTGAGCAGGAGAGCGGATGTGCATGCCCGCATTTATAATAATGTAAGGTAGTGATTCCCGTCTACCTTTCTGCAAAGTCCCCGTTGGGACCCTGTTGATGTTTCCCGTTTCAATACCCTTATAAAAAGACACGGTTGAGAACTTGCAGGCCAACCCAAAAACTATTGGGTCTTGTAAATAGCCCCAGACCACCCTTTTCATCATGCCACAGTCTCCGGAGAGGCTGGTTGGAGGAAGGGCCTGCGGCAGAGTAGGCCGAGGTACCGTCACCATTGCAACCGGTGACTACCCTCCGGGTCAGGAGTCACTTGTACGTGGGGCCTCTGAGAGAGACTGCCGGGTAAGGAACTTATTACCCGGCCCGTGTGGGCACCACCCGGACCCAAACCCGTTTCCTGGACTGGGAAAAGGGGTGCGCACCAGTGCTTAGCGGTTTGTTTGGGTGGGTTAAGATGAAAAGGACATGGTCCCATCCCGTTCTGGTTAATAAAAATGTTATGCAACTTTAAAGTAACATGCCTCCCGTTAAGAGAAGAAACCAAAATCTTCATGAATGTAAACATGTTATTATGCTTGTAAATGTTTTATCTCCTTTCATCTTTTTCAGTTAAACAAAATAAAGCGGTGGTGGTCGGACAGCCAGCGGACGGTCTGTGTTTAACCAAGGGGGAGAGTGACGCCCTGGCTGGGCCAGGTAGTCACAGATAGGCCCCTGCACTACACCTTTCTCTCACAGGTGACATCAGCCAACCTTAAAACCCTAGTCACTCCCCTCAGGGCTAGATGGAAACACCAGGGGGCGGAACCAGGTGATTGGAAGACGCCTACCAAGGAGTCTGGACAGCACGGGGTGGGAAAACTGACAGAACAGTGTTGTGAATGTCAGTTATGTTTTGGCTGCTGTGAGGCTCCCTCTGGTGGCCAGGAATGGTTTGGACTTGGACCAGGTGTGTTGTGCAATGGGCGTTTCCTTTGCTAACTCTCTGCTTATTTAAATCCTGGTCTGATAGCTGGCTATGCCGGATGTCAGTTGTTCTTTGTATCACCAGCCTGCTTCATTCTGCTCCACACCACATCTATCCCAGATAAGTGCTTGCTCTTTATTTTTTATTTGGTTCTTTTGCTCTTATCTGGGTTTGTCATTTGCTGTGGTTATTTTCAGTTTTTTGCATGCAGGGATTTTCCCCTCAGTTGCATGGCTGGGGAACTCCCTGCAGTTCTGTTTGGAGTATAGCTCCTTTGGGTCCATGTGTTTGTGGCTTGTTGAATTTGTTATGATTCTTGATTTCTGTTCATTGGTATGACAAAAGCACCTGCTATAGGACGGAGTTCAGATCGTGCGATCTGAGGGCCTTTTTGTACTATCAGGAATTTGGAATTTTGCAGGGTTTTACTCTGGCCACCATCAGTCCCTTTCCTGTCCTTTCCTATTTTAGTCAGTGGGGGCCTCATGTTTTGCTAATCCTGTCATCTATCTGTGTATTGTGTTTTTCCTATATCACCGCAGTCTTTGAATGTGGGGGGCTTGCTATTCTTGTCTATTTTCTGAAGCAGAGAGTTATTCATCTTTCCTTCCTTTAGGATAGTTAGTTCTCCGGCTGGGTTCGCGGTGCACAGGATGTTAGTTCACCCCTCGGCTACTTCTAGATGTGATGGTTAGTAAGGGGATGGCGGCCAGATTAGTTGCCAATACTTTTGTCACCTTTTACCAATGATTTGTGGTGGTCTTCCATGGTTCTGGATCATAACAGAACAGTGTTAGAGTTCAAGTTGGAGAGGAGTGTGGGCTGGAGCTGTGTGCAGCTCCAGCAGAGGCGAATACCCCATATTGAACGGCGCCAGGGTAGGAGCCCTGGTGCCATTGGGTAGGAGGCAGACGGCGGTCTCCGTCTGCAGGAGCCAGGAAGACGGCTCGGTGGAACCGAGGTGGACCGGGAGAGGGTACTGGCCCGCCGGTACCAAGTCGGGGAACCGACTCGGAAACCGGAGCACACAGGGGGGCACTCGGACCCTGAAGCTTGGAACCAGAAGCGACTGAAACCAGCTAATTAACCAATTGAGGCCAGGACTAGACGTCCTGTCCCACCCAAAGTCCATATAGAAGGCAACAGCCAACCGAGGGGGATACAAGGCCACCACTAGGGCTCAGAGATCCCACGGGCCAGCGTCTGCGGGCAAGGGCTCCTTAAGCCACATCCAGCCGGGAGCAGACTCCTGAAGTTGCAAGCACAGGCAGTCCACCATTACACAAAGGTGCAGGAGAAAGGCAGAGACCACCAGCCGGGTGGGGGAACCAGAACGCAGCTGGCTGCGGGCACCGACCACCATCACCTTGGTTTAGCAGAGACTCGTGTGTTTCCTTCAATAGTGAGTACACCAGCACCCTGCGGTCGCCCATCTCCCTGCACCAGCAAAGCACCCAACGGGTCCCAGGGCCACCATCCCTGCCCACGGAGGGGTTAACAACTTGCTGCACAACATCTCCCCCGGGTGCCAGGTAACTGCAGCGGTGGTGTCCAAACTCACCACATACCTTGGGTGGCGTCACGAACCTAGTACGGCCCAGCCCGTACAAATACGTCCTACATCCACCATCCCCCAACCCTTTTCATTCGGAGTGTCCGCTGGATCCACCGGGTCCGGAGACCCTCGAGCCACGCACCGGAAGGCCCGGAACCGAACAGCGGCAGGCTGCCGGCACGGGGGCGGCACACCTCAACCATGTAAAACGAAACCAATGCAGGGACACCAGAACCCTGCTACAGAAAGTTTCCGGGAGAACAGAGGAACATCATGGCTGCCCCCGGGTACAGAACACCAGACCATCCAGAAGTGGGGACTGCTGCCTGGCTGGAGGAAGAGCTGGATCTGCTTTTCATCTGGATGCGGGCCCAGTTCCTTTGCCAAACGGCTGAATGGAGAGATGAGATGCAGAGGATGGTAGCGGCGGTGTGGGCTCAAGAGATGCAGGCCTTGCATGAGGAGCGGCGCCAGGAGTAGGTAGGAGCAGAAACCTTCCTGGCCCCACCAGCTCCCCCGGTAGCAGAACCCGTACCATCTCAGGCCGCTGGCCACGCCGCGATACCACCACAATCCCTGGCTGCGAATCTGGCCGCTCCATCGCCTCTGTCCTCGGCCGATGCCCAGGCCGCATCGCCTTCATCCCTGGTAGCGGAACCTGTGCCATCCCCGACCGCTGGTCAGGCAGCATCACCAGATCTGACCCTGCTGCATCCCTTTCTCATAAGGAGAAAGACCCAAGTGTCCCGTTTCTCCTGGCCAGACTAGACCAGGCCGCACCGCCCCCTAACCCGGCAGCAGAGTACCCGAAGGCTTGCCAGCCCAACCTGGAGTGGGGAAAGATCCAACCAGCCCCCAAGGCGGTCCAGGTGGCCAAGCTGAAAGCTGCAGTCTCGGAGGAGATCCACGCGGCATGCCAGGCAATGATCTGCCAGTTGGTCTTGGAGAAGGAGAAACGGGAAACTCAGAAGGAGCAAGTGAGGGCCCGCAACCTCCGTGAAAATGAGAGTCTGCGGCAGGCCAGCTGGAAGGACTGTGGGATTCGTTACCAAGGTGTAGTGGACGAGATCAACGAGAAGAATGAGTGGGGCTTCATCACTGAGCCGGGGTTGCAGGTTGGAATATTTGTTTCCCGGCGAGATGTGATGGCCCACCTCCCGAAGGGTCACCCTGGTCGGGAGTTGTGCCCGGGTGATACCACCACCTATACCCGGCATCATGGGGAGGGGGGCTGGGATGCCCTGGATGTGGAAGTGCGTCCAGCAGGGGGCGCTGCTGTGATGCCAGTCCTCGCTTCCTCCTCAAACTCCAGCTTCCAGTGCTGAAGTGTACGGTAGCTGAACCAGGCTACCCAGTTTGTTCAGTTATAAAAATGTTTGCTTAATACCTGAAAAGTTGATAATGATTGCAAAACCCTGAAAAGTTTGATAAAAATGGACAACAGTCACAGGACTGGTTGTGACAAGAACTGGCCTTGGGGATACAATATTTTTATTATTTCATATTAGAACATTTATATATTACATTAGTTTAGTGGAACAAAGTAGAAACATTAGACAATTTCTTTGTAAACAGTTCAAACATTTGCGTTTTTTGTTTGAGGGGAGGTAAGCCGGGGAGGGAAGGAGGAAGGAGATATCTTTATTGGGGAAACCGGGAAAAGAAAGATGAAATGGGATTGGGAAAATGGTTAGAAGGAGAACTACCATGCATAATAATCATTTGCAAAGACTTCTGTGCAACATATATATAGCTTAAGCGGGCTTTACACGCTATGACATCGCTCAAGTGATCTCGTTGGGGTCATGGAATTTGTGATGCACATCCGGTCGCTTTAGCGATGCCGTTGCGTGTGACACCTAAGAGAGATTTTTCATCATCGCAAAAACGTGAAAAATCACTCATCGGTGACAAGGGGGTCCATTCTCAAATATCATTACTGCAGCAGTAACGAAGTTGTTCCTCGTTCCTGCGGCAGCACACATCGCTCCCTGTAACACCTCAGGAATGAGGAACCTCACCTTACCTGCGTCCCAGCCACAATGCGGAAGGAAGGAGGTGGGCGGGATGTTACGTCCCGCTCATCTCCTCCCCTCCGCTTCTATTGGGCGGCGGTTCAGTGACGCTGCTGTGACATCGCTGTGACGCTGAACCAACCGCCCCCTTAGAAAGGAGGCGGTTCGCCAGTCACAGCGACGTCGCAGGGAAGGTAAGTCCGTGTGACATGTCCGGGCGATGTTGTGCGACAGGGCAGCGATTGGCCCGTGTCGCACAACCGATGGGGGCGGGTACGCACGCTGGCGATATCGGTACCGATATCGCAGTGTGTAAAGCGGCCTTTAGTTTAGTTATATCTTCTTTGCAAATATTGAGAATCATTTCTTTTAAGAATTATGTACAAGAAATAAAAAAAGAGGAAAAGGAAAGACGAGAAAGAGGAAGGAAGGAAGAAAGGAAGAAAGAAAGGAGAAAATTGATTGGGGTATTTGTCAGAGGACTATTTGTGTTTTTATCTTCAAAATTTCTACTATCGAAGCTTATGGTTTGGATTGCTCGATGTAGGATAGCCAGGTACCCTATGGCGGGCTTTGCACACTACGACATCACAGGTGCGATGTCGGTGGGGTCAAATTGAAAATGACGCACTTCCAGCATCGCATGCGACATCGTAGTGTGTAAAGGCTCGATGATACGATTAACGAGCGCAAAAGCGTCGTAATCGTATCATCGGTGCAGCGTCGGCGTAATCCATGATTACGCTGACGCGACAGTCCGATGTTGTTGCAGCACACATCGCTGTGTGTGAAGCCGCAGGAGCAAGGAACATCTCCTACCGGCGTCACTGCGGCTTCCGTAGGATATGCGGAAGGAAGGAAGTGGGCGGGATGTTTACATCCCGCTCATCTCTGCCCCTCCGCTCCTATTGGCCGCCTGCCGTGTGACGTCGCAGTGACGCCGCACGACCCTCCTCCTTAATAAGGAGGCGGGTTGCCGGCCAGACCGACGGTCGCAGGACAGGTGAGTCCATGTGAAGCTGCCATAGCGATAATGTTCGCTACGGCAGTTATCACAAGGATATCGCAGTTGCGACGGGGGCAGGCACTATCGCGCTCGGCATCGCAGCATCGGCCTGCGATGTCGCAGCGTGCAAAGTGCCCCTATCTCTTTTGATAGGGTTGGAACAGGTTATTGTACATCGTGTGTTTATTTAAGAACTGGCCTTGTATATAGTTGCACAATTGTGCCTCATACTGGAGTAAAAACCTGCAGTTCTGTCCCCACACAGAACTGCTCCAAGGAAAGGGAAAAGGTGCAGGAAGGGTCGGTGGTGCACTCTCCAGGAACTTGTCACCCTTGTTAACCTTTTTGTTCCAGAGGAAAAAGGATACCAGGGAGTTTGGGAGGTTTATCACTGGACAGTGGTACCAGAGACTCTGGGTGGTGGGTGGCAAGGAAGGTTATAACACTCATGATGTGAATATGTTTTAGTTTCAATGAAACGTTTAAGGCCTGTTTCACACGTCAGTGAAAAACACAGACGTTTTTCACTAGCGTGTAAGACACGCACATGTCCCTGCGTGTGCCGTGAATCACGGCACACGTGGGTTGTCTAAGTGCAATCCGGGCTCCGTTCTCCGTGGCCCGTGATTGCACTTAGAAATCAACTCACCTGTGCGTGCTCCCGCTCTCCATGGTGCTGATCACTCCCGCGGTTCAGCATCCGGCCGGCGCTGACCCCCGCTGCAGCTGCTTCCGGGTCGGCTGTGTCGTGCATCATTAATATGCGCGACAGTAATCAGCCGGCTTAGAAGCAGCAGGCTGCACAGGCTGCAGAGAGCGCGGCTGAAGCCGGGTGAGTAAAAATGTTTATTATTTTAAATGCACCTTTTTTTCTGGCACGTGTTTCACGGACCACACCACTGCGTGGTCCGTGGGACATCAGTGATGCCAGAAAAAAATGGACATGTCTCTGTGCGGCAATCACGCACATGCGGGTACGCCGCACGGAGACACGTGCAGTGAAAAATCACTGACGTGTGAGCAGACCCATTCATTATAATGGGTCTGCGTATGTCAGTGATTCTGGTACGTTTAAAAAAAAGCACAAACGTACCAGAATCACTGACGTGTGAAAGGGGCCTTAGAAAGTACCTCCCATAAAAGGGAAGAATGTTTTATATTTACTTTAAAAGAAAAAAGAAAGAAGAGGGCGCTCCTGTGTGTAAGAGTAAACTTTATGTGGTGAATAATGAAACAATTCCACTCACCTATGAGTGTTGTACTACAGGTACAACACTGTCTGTTAGCACTGACAGAGAGATCCAGGTTACCCCTTGGCTGGTCGACACAGATCCTGCTGAGGATGATCACACAGCAGCCTTAGATTTCACTGCTGCTGGTGCTCAGAGCTCCTGCAATCCTCCTGTTAGAGTCAGCGTCTCACTCCTGGATCAGATAAGAGGAATTCCGTTCCCACAGAGCCAGGCTAATCTGATGTTGAAGTCAATATAATTAGATCTCCTAAGGCTGGAGCTGCGGCTCCCCGTGGACTCCCAAAGGAGAGATAAGGTATTCAAAGAAGAAGAAAAAAGCCACGGTATAAAGGGCGCTGCTCACAAGGGAGATAGGAGATAATAGTGAAGATTTATTTGAGCTACAACGCGTTTCAGGGATACAATAAAACAATAATAGTTTCCCCCTTCCTCAGGTAGCATCAACCTGAGGAAGGGGGAAACTATTATTGTTTTATTGTATCCCTGAAACGCGTTGTAGCTCAAATAAATCTTCACTATTATCTCCTATCTCCCTTGTGAGCAGCGCCCTTTATACCGTGGCTTTTTTCTTCTTCTTTGAATACCTTATATTTACTTTAAAATGTACCTAGTCATCATGGCAGCCTGCGGAGTTGCTGGAGTTCACCAAGGTGGAATATAGTACCCCTGAGGTGTCAGGTTCCATATAATATAACCTGTGGAATGCCAAACCCCAGAATAGCCATGCCAGTCAACATACCAGCACCCTCAGGCTATATACAGTCATGGCCAAAAGTTTTGAGAATGACACCAAAATTATATTTTCACATGATCTGTTGCCCTCTGGTTTTTAATTGTGTTTGTCTGATGTTTACATCACATACAGAAATATAATTGCAATCATGAGTACCAAAAGGTTATATTAACAGTTAGAATGAGTTAATGCAGCAAGTCAATATTTGCAGTGTTGACCCTTGTTCTTCAGGACCTCTGCAATTCTCCCTGGCATGCTCTCAATCAACTTCTGGATCAAATCCTGACTGATAGCTGTCCATTCTTGCATTAGCAATGCTTGCATTTTGCCAGAATTTGTTGGTTTTTGTTTGTCCACCCGTCTCCTGATGATTGCCCACAAGTTCTCAATGGGATTAAGATCTGGGGAGTTTCCAGGCCATGGACCCAAAATCTCTATGTTTTGTTCCATGAGCCATTTAGTGATCACCTTTGCTTTATGGCAAGGAGCTCCATCATGCTGGCAAAGGTATTGTTGGGTGCCAAACTGCTCTTGGACAGTTGGGAGAAGTTGCTCTTGGAGGACATTCTGGTACCATTCTTTATTCATGGCTGTGTTTTTAGGCAAGACTGTGAGTGAGCCGATTCCCTTGGCTGAGAAGCAACCCCACACATGAATCATTTCAGGATGCTTAACAGTTGGCATGAGACAAGACTGGTGGTAGCGCTCACCTCTTCTTCTCCTAATAAGCTGTTTTCCAGATGTCCCAAACAATCGAAAAGGGGATTCATATGAGAAAATGACTGTACCCCAGTCCTCAGCAGTCCACTCCCTGTACCTTTTGCAGAATATCAGTTGGTCCCTGATGTTTTTTCTGGAGAGAAGTGGCTTCTTTGCTGCCCTCCTTGAAACCAGGCCTTGCTCAAGCAGTCTCCGCCTCACAGTGCGTGCAGAAGCACTCACACCAGCCTGCTGCCATTGCTGAGCTAGCTCGGCACTGCTGGTAGTCCGATCCCGCTGCTGAAACAGTTTTAAGATATGGTCCTGGTGTTTGCTGGTCCCTCTTGGGTGCCCTGGAGCCTTTTTGGTAACAATGGAAGCTCTCTCCTTGAAGTTCTTGATGATGCGATAGATTGTTGACTGAGGTGCAATCTTTGTAGCTGCGATACTCTTCCCTGTTAGGCCATTTTTGTGCAGAGCAATGATGGCTGCACGTATTTCTTTAGAGATAATCATGGTTAACTGAAGAGAAACAATAATACCAAGCACCAGCCTCCTTTTAAAGTGTCCAGTGGTGTCATTCTTACTTAATCATGACTGATTGATCTCCAGCCTTGTCCTCATCAACACCCACACCTGTTTTAATGGAACAATCACTAAAACAATGTTAGCTGCTCCTTTTAAGGCAGGAATGCAATGATTTTGAAATGTGTTTTGGGGGTTAAAGTTCATTTTCTTAGCCAATATTGACTTTGCAAGTAATTGCTGTTAAGCTGATCACTCTTTATGACATTCTGGAGTATATGCAAATTGCCATTAGAAAAACTTAAGCAGTAGACTTTGTAAAAATTAATATTTGTAGCATTCTCAAAACTTTTGGCCATGACTGTACATAACCCCAATTCCAGACTGGGAGACTGCCTAGCAACAGGTAAAAGGGATGGGCACTTATTGGCTAATTGCCACCCAATTTGTAGGGAGAGACCCAGCAAGGGGAGGGGCGTGTGCTCAGTTGGTAAGTTGGCGGGAAGGTGTGTGGAGTAAGAAGTCAAGGAGAGAAGAGGTGGGAGTAGAGAGTTGAGAATGAAAGTACAGAAAGAAGGGAAAAGACCTGAAGTAACAATGGAAAGCTGTAAAAGGAGTGAGGGATTGTGGAGTAAGGAATAGAGATAAGTCACCCCCCCTAGTGTTTGCGTTCGGTTCGTTGAACGGAGGCTCCGTTCGATGAACGTTCGACGAACCACTCGAACCCCATTGAAAACAATGAGAGGCAAAGACAAACACATAAAAACATATTATACATGTACACATACAGTTAATAAACATTGCCATAACACTTACAGGTTCCCGTGACGCGTCCTGCACTCTCTCGCCGCTTTTCCTTCCAATAATCACTGCGTCCTCCCGGTAAGCACTGATGATAGGACCTATCGTGACGTCAAAATAGCATGTGACCAGTCACGTGTCTATTATCTCATTGGCTACAGACTGGTCACATGGCTAGACGTCATGCTAGGTCCTGTCAGTGCATCTCTCCGGTACGCGGTGCTCCGTGTACCGGCGAAATTCTATGGCACATGGCTGGCTTCCCCGTTCATGCATGTGGGCACTCTTTACAGAGTCAGCCCACATGCAAGGACTGGATGCCACAGCCGGTAAATTGCGGCATCGGGAATCACGTGATCGGAGCACCGTTGCTATGGTAACCTGCCTGTCAGCGGTAAGGTCACTGCTTACAGCCCGCAGCCTCTGCTCACTCACTGAGTCATTAGACTGCACAGAGAGCAGCAGCGTCTTCCTCCCATGCAGTGCTGTCTGATGTAGCAGAGCTGCATGGGTTGAAGGAGAAAGAAGACAGAAAAGCAGGATCATAGAGGGATGACAGGGAGTAATAAACATGGAGTCTCTAAGTGTGTCTGTGTATTTATTTCTATTAAAGTATTTTTTTTTGTCTGTGGTGTCTTTTTTTAACCCTTTATTGGAGATTCTTAATGGCTGGGTCAAACTTGCCTGACATTAAGAATCTTAGGCTTAATACTAGCTAGTAAAACAAAGCTTGTATAAACTCATTATTAACCAGCATGCCACCCGACTTCAGTGCTGCTGGAAGAGTTGGATATAGCGCCAGATGATGTTGCTTCTATGAAAGCACCATTTTCTGGGGCGGGTGTGGACTGCAATTTGCAGCAGAGGCGCCCAGAAAGCTTGGGCCAACCTGTGCTGCAGATTCCAATCCACAGCTGCCTAGATGTACAAGGCTGGACACAAAAATGGGGCGAAGCCTATGTCGATTTTTTTTTTTTTTAATTATTTCATGAAATTCATGAAATAGTTAAAAAAAGAAAGTCCCTATTTTTTTTAGTTCCCAGCCGGGTACAAATAGGCAGCTGGGGGTTGGGGGCAGCCATACCTGCCTACTGTACCTGGCTAGCATACAAAAATATGGCGAACCCCACGTTATTTTTTTGGGGGGCAAAAAACTCCTGCATACAGTCCTGGGTGGAGTATGCTGTGCCTTGTAGTTCTGCAGCTGCTGTCTGCTCTCCTGCATACATTAGAGAATTGAGCATGCTGAGCCTTGTAGTTCTGCAGCTTCTGTCTGCTTTCCTCAATACAGACAGACAGCAGACAGCAGCTATAGAACTACAAGGCTCAGCATACTCAATCCAGGACTGTATGCAGGAGTTTTATGCCCCCCCCAAAAAATTACGTGGGCTTTGTCATGTTTTTGCATGCTAGCCAGGTACAGCAGGCAGCTACGGGCTGCCCCCAACCCCCAGCTGCCTATTTGTCCCCGGCTGGGAACCAAAAATATAGGGAAGCCCTTTTATTTTTAATTATTTCATGAATTTCATAAAAACATTTTTTAAAAAAATGACGTGGGCTTCGCCCAATTTTTGTGTCCAGCCAGGTTCAACTAGGCAGCTGGGGATTGGAATCCGCAGTGCAGGGTGCCCAAGCTTTCTGGGCACCCCTGCTGCGAATTGCAGTCCACAGCCGCCCCAGAAAATGGCGCTTTCATAGAAGCGCCATCTTCTGGCGCTGTATCCAACTCCTCCAGCTGCCCTGGTGACGGGTGGCTCACTGGGTAATAATGGGGTTATGGCTAGCTGTATATTATCAACTGGCCCTAAGACCGAAATTCATGGTGTCACGCCAATATTAGACATGGCCACCATGAATTTCTAGTACAGATAAAAAAAAACACAACACACAGAAAATTTTTTTTATTAGAAATAAAACACAACACAATTAGTGAATCCATCTTTATTGAAATAAAGCACCCACCTCCGCAGTAATCCTGGGTCAAGGGTCCCGTGCCATCCAATCAGGATCCAATATCATCTGATCGGTTTGCTGGAAGGGCGAATCACATGACACAGCAGCTGATTGTATAAACGGCTTTTATACAATCAGCTGATGCATCAGTGCAAAAAAAACCCCAAAACTACACACTACACACTACAGACTCCTGTCTGACAGCAGCAGCTGATAGTTTAGCCGGCCGGGCGGTAAATAGCCGACCTCACCGCTCGACTTATAGTGTCAGCTGATTCCGTCAGCTGATCATCGCCAGGTCTGAGAGAGAGAAAAGAGAGAGAAAAGAGAAGAGAGGAGAGTGAGAAGAGAAAAGAAGAGAGAGAAGAGAGAGAGATAGAATAGAGAGAGGGGTGAGAGAGGAGAGGGAGAAAGAGAAAAAAAAGAGAAAAAGAGAGAGAAAGAAAAAGAGAGAAAAAGAGAAAAAAATAGAGAGAAAGAGAGAGGGGGGAGAGAGAGGAGAGAAAGAGAGAAAAGAGAGAGGAGAGAGAGAAGATAGAGATGAGAGAGAGAAGAGAGAGGGAAGAGAGAGAGGGGAGAGAGAGAGAGAGAAGAGAGTGAGGAAAGAGCAATACAGCTTTGTTCCGTGAACTGCTCCGATTTTAGAGGTGTGGCCCGCGGCTCACAGCTGATGTCCGGCTCCTCCCCTCAGTGCATAATTAAATTAAATTAAATTATAAATAAATAATAATTATAATTACCATTGAGCCACTGCCTCTAATGAGAAACATAGGAAGATTTGGTTATCTTGACCTCTGCATTGCAGAGTGAAGTCCCTGGTGACAGCGTAGCTCACTTCAGGTGTTGCGTGGAGAGGACAAAGAGCGCTCGTGTTCTACGGGGCTCCCTGTCATCTTCACGTAGCAGAGCTGTCAGAGTCGTGTGGATTACTTCGGACCTGGATTGTTGTTTGGGGATTAATAAAGAGGTAAATGAGGTGTTTTTTTGTCTTTTATTCCAAATAAAGGATTTTTCGCTGTGTGTGTTTATTTACTTTCACTTATAGGTTAATCATGGAAGGTATCTAGGGGAGAGACCTGCCATGATTAACTCCTTATTATCCCGATTACCACCGCACCAGGGCAATTCCGGATGAGCCAGGTAGAGTCCCGTGACTGTCGCATTTAATGGATGCAGTGATTCCGGGCAGCTGCTGGGTGATATTGTTAGGGTGGTTGGCTCCCCATAACGTGGTGTTCTCCATCCTGACAATACCAGCCTCCAGCCGTGTGGTTTTACCCTGGCTGGTATCAAAATTGGGGGGACCGCATTTTTTTTTTAAATTTATTTATTTATTTTACTGCACGACATAGACCCGCCCACCAGCAGCTGTGATTGGTTGCAGTGAGACAGCTGTGACTCATCGTGGTGGCATGTCTGACTGCAACCAATCATGGGCACCGGTGGGCGGGGAAGGCACGGAATAACTAATTGACTAATGAAGCGGCAGCCATTTTCAAAAGAGGAAAACTGCCGGAGATTTGTGACAGCCATGCAGTGAGGCGCCCGTGATTGGTGAGTAGGAAAGAGAGATGGATTGTGCCGGGGACGCATGACACATGCAGATACGCAACGTGCGTACATACTTACTGTGAAAAGCCACACTTTTGGTGATCGAACCGTTCTCGAATGTAACTCTAACTGCCGAACTTTAAGCAAATCGTTTGAGTTTGTCGAATGACTCGAACACCCCCCAAAATCACTCGAACATGAAATTGGCGAACCGTTCGACTTGAACATTGCTCAACTCTAATCAGCAGCAAAGAGGGGAACGGGGATTGAATCCCTTAAACAGTCCAGTCTGCCTGCAATAGGACCAAGACTGAAATGGAAGGGTTCCCCAGAAGCTCTAAGCCACGGGTTACAATCAAGTGTGCATGGAGGACAGCTACCCCAGGTCACAGCTGGCACGGAGAACAAGGGGAGCGAGAACACCTTTAACCGGCACCAGCACGTCCAGATACCAGCCACAAGTAAAAGGCAAGTTGAAACTGGAATACCGGTGTGGACTGTTTCCTTCTTGCCACCGCACCCATACCCTGACTGTCCCCTCCCATTGCCCCATCATCATCCACTACTTGCAGAGAGTCCAAAACACTTAAGCTGCACTACTCCATCAGCCCCAGCAGGAGCCTGCAGCAGCTACTTCTATAACCTCACCGCACACCGCAAGTGGCATAGTCGAAAACTCTTTTACTTTATTATCTTTTTTTTTTCTTCCATTTTTCACCCCTGTTTTATCGGACCGACCCCCAGGGTTAAAGAACCGGGCATCGGCCGAACCCACGACTGTTCCCCCCCTGCACATCACATGCTCGGGACAGAGAACCCCACAGCCCTGGGGCGTCATAGTGAGAAATTTCAGCAAATCTATTACATTTTAATTTAAAGAGATTTGAGTCCGGTACTCCTACATCATGCTAGTATTTGACAACAGAAGGGTTTTCAGTCATCCTTCAATGAATTTTTCTGCATGTTTTTAGTGCACAATCTTCATTGATAGCCTTCTTCCCCATTTCTCACCACCTAATAGTAAAATGGATGAAATCAACCAATGCTGGGTCTCCTTTCTCAAATATAGAAGGGCAGTGAGCCCCATAGGGGTGAATGGACCCCATGACGATCGGGAGGGTGCAAGGTTAGGAAAGGGTTAATGGGCTTGCATGGGATGGGGGATATGTGGGAGTACAGGATTGGTAGAAGGGAGCTGTAAGGGGATTGGGGGGGAGCAAGGATGGGGTGGGGTGTTGTGAGAGGTATAAGAGAGGGGGGTGTACTGATCACCTCCCCTTTCGTCGCCTGATCTTTGTGTCCCAGGACGTAGTGCTGCCTCCTGCCATGGCTGCCCTTGCTGAACTGCTGGAGATGGTGCGGGGGGCCTCCGAGGTAGTAGGAGTGGATGCCCTGAGGCAGCAGCTGGCAGCGGTCTGTGGGGCTAGAGCGGCGCCGCCTGCTGTTCCAGCGCCCGGGCCGATGCTACGTGCTCGGCGGGCGCGACCGCCAGAGCGCTACTCCCCCAGCTGGAGGGGGAGAATAAGATCAAGGAGCCCCTGCGGGGACCCTCCGGAGCAGCGGCGGAGCCCTTCAACTCACCTAGGGGAGCAGCCGGCCACCGGGAGGAATCCGCGTCGGAGATCCCGTGGGTCGGGGGTGGGCGGAGCCTCGGCGAGGCCCACTTCCGGTCCGCGGCCTGCGCAGCATCAGACCGGAGCATGGATGACGGCAGCCCCCAGTGATGTGCCGGCTGGGGGTGGCGCTCGGCGTGCCGGATTGCCGGAGGAGACTCCCTGCAGGCCGCAGGGTAGAGCTACAGGACGGAGGACGGGAGCGGATGCGAGCGGCGAGGTCAGGAGATCGGAGGAGGGGTACGGTGGCCCGCAGCCACAGAGGAGATCGGTAGTCACGGTCCCCCCCGGCGAGGAGCGTGCTGGGGGAGGGTCCCGGCGAGGAGCAAGCTCGGCATGGCCTTCCTGCAGTCGGCAGGGAGGGAGCCCACTGACAACGGCAGGAGAAGTGGCGGCGCAGCAGGATGGCACGATTACAGCGAGAAAAGACGGCGGCAGGGCGCCACGGCGGGAGAAACGGAAGAGGTCAAGCAGGAGTCGCCCGGACGAGCAGGGTGCGGTGACCGTGGGGGTCGACGGCCGCCAGGTGCGGGCTGTCCCCTCGCTGGTCCCCCCTGAGGATTTCGGCAGCGCATCTGACTCCAGCGAGGAAGAAGGAGCAGCGGCGGGTCGGACGGAGCGGCAGCAGGAAGATCGTGGCACGGCTGTTCCGGCGTCGGCGCAACGGCAGCCTGGTGAGCAGACAACAGAAATGTTTCATGCTGTGGGTAGCGCGGGCGGGGGCGGGGGTTCCGTCGCGGGACGCGTTGCGCTGGGGGCGAGTGCGGTCGGGCAGTCTGGTTTACCGGGTCCGGAGTTTTGGGGGCAGCTTTTGGGGGTGTTGCAGGGGTTGTCTGCGGAACGGGTTAGTCGGACTGGGCCTGGGGCTCCGGTGGGGGCGTGGGTGGGCCCTACGGAGGTGGTGCGGACAGTAGCGCCGGTGCGCGAGGTTGCGGCGGGGGACCCGACCTCGGCGGCAGGTACGGGACAGGAGGCAGGTGGGGCGGCTTCCGTGGGCGCAAGTAAGGAGGCGGAAAAGGAAAAAGAAAAGGAGGATGAGGTTGTGCGCTTGGATGATAGGGCGCGGAGTGAAATTTATGTGTGTTTTGAAGGTCAGTTAGGGGTTCATTTGAAAAAGGAGGTGAGGGAAAAGATTTGGAAAGGGGAGTATGTGGAAATTTTTTCCCTGCTTCCCTTGGAAAAGTTTAATTTGGATAAGGTAAAGCCCAGTGATACAAAAAAGGAGAAGGAGGATGAGGAAAAACGGAGGTATAGGTTGATCCCGAGGACATTTACTAACTGGCTACAGGCCTTTGCGATCTTAGCCAGTGTGATCGGGGAAAAGGAGCCGGAGCATTGTTCCGCCCTATTTGGATATATGGACGCGATAGGGGAAGCGTATAGAGTATACGGCGGTTTAGGGTGGTTGAGATATGATGAGCAGTTCCGGCAACGGAAGGCTCTGCGGCCGGGAGTCCAGTGGGGCCACAAGGATATTTCTTTGTGGATGCGGTTAATGACGGCGCCGGCTCAGCCCTTTCGAGGGGGTGCCGGGAGCCCGGGTGCGAGCGGCGGGTCCCCGGCTGGACAGAAAAAGGGAGCTTGTTGGCAGTATAACGAGGGACAGTGTAAGTTCAGGGCCTCTTGTCGGTTCAAACACGAGTGTTCCGGATGTGGAGGGTCCCACCCTCTGGCCAGGTGCTTCAAGAAAGGGAAAGGAAAGGCGGGGGATGGGTCTGGAAAAAGGGAGGACGCCAGTGAGGGTCGAGGCGATGCTCCCCTATTTAAGTAGATACCCGGACGTTCGGGCGGCGGAGTTGTTGGAACGTGGTTTTACGGAGGGCTTTCGGATTCCATTTGAATCTGAGGCGCCGGTGTTTCGCCCGGGAAACCTGAGGTCCGCAAAAGAACATCCGGCGGTGGTGAAGGAAAAGCTGCAGAAGGAGGTGGAGTTGGGAAGGATGGCGGGCCCATTCCAGGACCCGCCATTCTCCAATTTACGGATTTCCCCCCTTGGGGTGGTACCTAAGAAGGAGCCGAACAAATTTCGGCTCATTCATCATTTATCTTATCCGGCGGGATTGTCGGTGAATGATGGGATATCACCGGAATTGTCGGCGGTATGTTATGTATCGTTCGATAGGGCCTTGGAGCTGGTAAGGGTAGCGGGGCGGGGGGCCCTGATGGCAAAGGCGGATGTGGAAGCAGCTTTTCGTTTACTCCCGGTGCATCCAGAGAGCTTTCATCTCTTAGGGTGTATGTGGGATGGTGAATATTATGTGGATCGTTGCTTGCCGATGGGCTGTTCCATTTCGTGAGCTTATTTTGAGGCATTCAGTACGTTTGTGGAATGGGTAGTCAAGGAGGTGGCAGGAGCCCATTCGGTGATTCACTATTTGGATGACTTCTTTTGCGTGGGTCCGGCGGGCTCTTCGGTTTGCTCCTTGTTGTTGTTCACGTTAGAGCGGATCGCGCGTAGCCTGGGTATTCCGTTGGCAAAAGACAAAACAGAAGGGCCGGTGACGGTTTTATGTTTCTTAGGTATCGAAATTGATTCACTGGCAATGGAATGCCGGTTGCCGGAGGGGAAGCTGTTGGATTTGAAGGCGTCGGTGCGTTTTTTGTCTCAGGCCAGGAAGGTGCGGTTGCGCGAGTTGCAGTCAGTGCTCGGGAAATTGAATTTCGCTTGTCGCATTATGCCGATGGGGCGGATATTTAATAGGAGACTGGCAGGTGCAACCGCGGGGGTAAAAGCTCCAAATCACTTTATCAGAGTGACAAAAATGATGAAAGGGGATTTGTTGGTGTGGGAGGAGTTCTTGGACCGGTACAACGGTCGGACCCTTTGGATGAGCGAGGCAGTGTCCAATAGCCAGCTGGAATTGTACACTGATGCGGCTGGGGCGACGGGTTTTGGAGCAATTTTTCAAATGCGCTGGAGCGTGGGAAAGTGGCCGCAGCGTTGGGTGGAAGCAGGTTTGGTGAGGAATTTGGCGCTGTTGGAATTGTTTCCCATTATTGTGGCGGTGGAGTTGTGGGGCCCTGTTTTTGCTGGAAGAAGGGTTTGCATGCATTGTGACAACATGGCGGTGGTGCATTCCATCAACGCACTGTCGGCAAAATCCCCGCCGGTTGTGGGGTATTTAAGGCATCTAGTGTTGCGTTACTTGGAGTTAAACATGTGCGTGGTGGCTCGGCATGTGCCTGGGATTCACAACGAGGTGGCTGATGCGCTATCACGGTTTCAGTTTTGCAGGTTCAGGAAGCTGGTGCCGGAAGCGGACGCGGAGGGAGAACCTTGCCCGAACTGGCTGTGGGACCTGGCATCGGTATAGCATTTGAGGGAATTCTGAGATCGGTGTCTGAGGCTACTTGGTGCCTATATCAGGCGGTGTGGAAGGAATGGGCAGAGTTGGAAAGTAGGGAGTTCATGGAGTCGGGTTACAAGGGTCGAGTGTTGGGGGTACTGATGTTAATAAGTGGGGATTTTTCGGAAGGCAGGTCTGTTTCGGTGATTGGTTGCAAGTTGGCGGCGTTGGCCTTTTTGTTCCAGATGCAAGGGGTTCGGGACGCGACTAAGGATTTTCTGGTGCGACAGGCGATGAAGGGTTTTCGGAAAGGGGCTCAGTCGCGTGACTGTAGGCGGCCGGTGTCATTGCCATTGTTGGTGCGTTTAGTGGGGTGTTTAGGGGAGTTGTGTTCGTCTCCTTATGAGCGGGTGTTGTTTTCGGTAGCTTTTGTACTGGCGTTTTTTGGGGCCTTTCGTATTGGCGAATTGGTCAGCCCGACTAAGCAAGCGATGGGTGGTTTGCTGTTGGGTGATGTAATGCTGGGGGAGGATAGAGTGGAATGTCGGCTTCGCTTTTCTAAGACGGATCAGAGGGGCCGGGGGCGCTTAGTAGTGTTGTTCGCTTTATCGGGGCACCAGTTGTGCCCAGTGTTACATGTGTCAGAGTTTTTAAAGGTGCGCGGCGGTTACCCTGGTGTTTTTCTTAGACATGCGGACGGATTGGCTTTGTCGCGGTATCAATTCAATGCGGTGCTGAAGATGGCTCTAGCAAGGGTGGGGGAGGAGCCACGTGAGTACGGGTCTCACTCTTTCCGGATTGGGGTGGCAACGGAGACCGCCAGGTGGGGTTTGAGTGAGGACTGTATCCGGCGGATTGGGAGGTGGGAGTCTTCCAGGTTCCGTTTGTACATTAGGCCTCACTTGGTCAGGTGATGGTCAGGGGTGGGGGATTCAAGGTTGATGTTTGATGCCGGTTTGTGGGGCAATTTCTTGTTCTGTTGCTGTTTTTATTCGTGGTCTTTGTATTTTTAGGTCCATGCCTTGTGTGGATCCTCGGGCATTCCTATGTGTATTGGGGAGCGTTACGGGCGGATGTGCGACGTGACGGTCGGCAGCTTGGAGTGTCGGTGTCGGAAGCTCGAGTAAAGTGGCTCGGAATTCGGGGCATGACCTGGGGTAGGGTGCGCCCTGAGGTGGCTTATTATAGCCGTATGGATCGTGTCCCTGATGTGTTAATTTTGCATGTGGGGGGGAACGATTTGGGAGTGAGGTCGGCGAGGGAATTGAAAAGGGATATAAAGCTGGACCTGTTACATTTGTGGAGGGCGTTCCCGGGCATAGTTATCGTTTGGTCAGACATTATAGCTCGGACGCAGTGGCGTTTTGGGAGGTCGGTGGACCGTATTAATAGGGCCCGGAGCAAGCTGAACCGGGCTATTGGCAGGTTTGTGGCGAGAAATGGGGGGTTGGTGGTGCGGCATAGAGAATTGGAGGAGTCCACGGAGCAGTATCTGAGGAGAGATGGGGTTCATCTGACTGATTTGGGTCTGGATTTATGGATGTTGGGTTTGAGGGATGGCCTAGAGCAAGCACTGGGGGTGTGGGGGGCTCGGGCCAAGTAAGGGTGTCACTTGGCCGGCCTGTGGCGGGGTGATAGGTCCGTCTGAGAGGTTGGGAGTACCGACAGTCGATTGTTTGGTACGAAGTCGCTCAAGGGGAGTGGCTTCGGAGTGGATGGGAACTTGTGGGCGGAGGTCCCGCAGGTTCTGGGTAGGGGTAATTAACGATGGAACGTTGTTACCCCTCACCTTGGGCCGGGTGATCACGGCCGAGGTGGTCCTCTGGGCCGGTTTGGAGGTTACGGCCGGGGGGTTAGGAATGATGGTTTGCCTCTCGGACGGATCTATCGGTGTTTCTGGTTATACGGGTATATATGTATAAGGTTAAGTTGAACAATTGAGTGGCATGTTGGGCCACGAGTTTTGGTATACATATATACGGTAAAATAAAACTGTGGCATTCCTGCAATAAAGTCGTGGTTCTCGTCTTTATTTAGGTAGATATAGTACGGGGGGTGTTTCTGCAGGATAACCTGCTTATCCCTTATAGATGCGTGTGACACACAGGCTGACACCGTGGGACCTGCGGGACAACAGAGGCGGCGTTCCCCTACAGATTGGGTGCTCTATTGTGGGCGATTTATGCCATGTTGCCGCAGTGACTGACACTCTTTGAGTTATAAGTTGACGTTATGGGACCTGCAGATTATTGAGAGCAGTGTCTCAGGACGGAGTAAATGCCCCTGTGATGGGCGGTTGGTGCCACACTGTTGATGCGACCATCAGTCATTAAGATATAAGAATTAATCCGGATCAGTCCCCTGATGAACCCCTAAAAAACATAGGGGGGAAACGCGTCGGGATAGAATACTGGATGGTCTCGGCAGATAAGTTATTCCCTGCTGGGACTTTATATCCATGTTCATAGATAAACAAAAATTGGGATTTATACTGGATGATTTCGGCAGACAAACCAATTCCTGCTGGAATTTATATCCATGTATATATAAGAACTATTTTTGATCTGAGATTTATCTAATATCTAGATTAAGTTTTAAAATATCTAATTATCCTTTAGTACTGTGACTAATTGCACATATCTTCTTTGGTGGTGGGTCTCCCGGGTCTTGGCGATTGGTCTGAAGGGAGATATTAGGGAGAGACGACGTGGAGCGGGGGGTACCCAATAATTTATGGTACACCTCCGCTGGTAGGTAGGAGCAAGGGAGGGAGAGATAGGTCATCCCCTAAAACCACGCTTTCTTGAATCTGAATAAGACTAGTGCAACTACTAACGTTGCCCCTACCTTGAGAACAGGAAATTATTTGCACTGTCCCCACCAATCGAGTCTATCACCCTATTTCACTCACTTTAACATATCACTGTAGTTATTCTGGATTAGCAGTGGCTATATCTACAATTTTAATATTAATAAATAAATAATTGTTTTTAGGAGTTTTTTTCTTTTTGGTCTACCCTTATAGATGCGTCAAGAAGGGCAGTGAGCCCCATAGGGGTGAATGGACCCCATGACGATCGGGAGGGTGCAAGGTTAGGAAAGGGTTAATGGGCTTGCATGGGATGGGGGATATGTGGGAGTACAGAATTGGTAGAAGGGAGCTGTAAGGGGATTGGGGGGGAGCAAGGATGGGGTGGGGTGTTGTGAGAGGTATAAGAGAGGGGGGTGTACTGATCACCTCCCCTTTCGTCGCCTGATCTTTGTGTCCCACCCGCCCGCTCTGATATATAATTTTATGTATATGTTTATAAAAAAAAAAGAGATAAAAAAAAAAAGGGAAAAGGTGATGGTTTTCAAAAAAAAAAAAAAAAGAAAAAATTTAAAAAAAAAAAAAAAAAAAAAGAGGAATAAAGGTGAATACAAGGTTGAGTTGCTAATCTATTGTTGTCACAGCGGGGTGATAGGTCCGTCTGAGAGGTTGGGAGTACCGACAGTCGGTTGTTTGGTACGAAGTCGCTCAAGGGGAGTGGCTTCGGAGTGGATGGGAACTTGTGGGCGGAGGTCCCGCAGGTTCTGGGTAGGGGTAATTAACGATGGAACGTCGTTACCCCTCACCTTGGGCCGGGTGATCACGGCCGAGGTGGTCCTCTGGGCCGGTTTGGAGGTTACGGCCGGGGGGTTAGGAATGATGGTTTGCCTCTCGGACGGATCTATCGGTGTTTCTGGTTATACGGGTATATATGTATAAGGTTAAGTTGAACAATTGAGTGGCATGTTGGGCCACGAGTTTTGGTATACATATATACGGTAAAATAAAACTGTGGCATTCCTGCAATAAAGTCGTGGTTCTCGTCTTTATTTAGGTAGATATAGTACGGGGGGTGTTTCTGCAGGATAACCTGCTTATCCCTTATAGATGCGTCAAGAAGGGCAGTGAGCCCCATAGGGGTGAATGGACCCCATGACGATCGGGAGGGTGCAAGGTTAGGAAAGGGTTAATGGGCTTGCATGGGATGGGGGATATGTGGGAGTACAGAATTGGTAGAAGGGAGCTGTAAGGGGATTGGGGGGAGCAAGGATGGGGTGGGGTGTTGTGAGAGGTATAAGAGAGGGGGGTGTACTGATCACCTCCCCTTTCGTCGCCTGATCTTTGTGTCCCACCCGCCCGCCCTGATATATAATTTTATGTATATGTTTATAAAAAAAAAAAGAGATAAAAAAAAAAAAAGTGAAAAGGTGATGGTTTTCAAAAAAAAAAAAAAAAAAAAAAAAGAAAGAATTTAAAAAAAAAAAAAAAAAAAAAGAGGAATAAAGGTGAATACAAGGTTGAGTTGCTAATCTATTGTTGTCACAGCGGGGTGATAGGTCCGTCTGAGAGGTTGGGAGTACCGACAGTCGGTTGTTTGGTACGAAGTCGCTCAAGGGTTGTGGTTTCGGAGTGGATGGGAACTTGTGGGCGGAGGTCCCGCAGGTTCTGGGTAGGGGTAATTAACGATGGAACGTCGTTACCCCTCACCTTGGGCCGGGTGATCACGGCCGAGGTGGTCCTCTGGGCCGGTTTGGAGGTTACGGCCGGGGGGTTAGGAATGATGGTTTGCCTCTCGGACGGATCTATCGGTGTTTCTGGTTATACGGGTATATATGTATAAGGTTAAGTTGAACAATTGAGTGGCATGTTGGGCCACGAGTTTTGGTATACATATATACGGTAAAATAAAACTGTGGCATTCCTGCAATAAAGTCGTGGTTCTCGTCTTTATTTAGGTAGATATAGTACGGGGGGTGTTTCTGCAGGATAACCTGCTTATCCCTTATAGATGCGTCAAGAAGGGCAGTGAGCCCCATAGGGGTGAATGGACCCCATGACGATCGGGAGGGTGCAAGGTTAGGAAAGGGTTAATGGGCTTGCATGGGATGGGGGATATGTGGGAGTACAGAATTGGTAGAAGGGAGCTGTAAGGGGATTGGGGGGAGCAAGGATGGGGTGGGGTGTTGTGAGAGGTATAAGAGAGGGGGGTGTACTGATCACCTCCCCTTTCGTCGCCTGATCTTTGTGTCCCACCCGCCCGCCCTGATATATAATTTTATGTATATGTTTATAAAAAAAAAAAGAGATAAAAAAAAAAAAAGTGAAAAGGTGATGGTTTTCAAAAAAAAAAAAAAAAAAAAAAAAAGAAAGAATTTAAAAAAAAAAAAAAAAAAAAAAGAGGAATAAAGGTGAATACAAGGTTGAGTTGCTAATCTATTGTTGTCACAGCGGGGTGATAGGTCCGTCTGAGAGGTTGGGAGTACCGACAGTCGGTTGTTTGGTACGAAGTCGCTCAAGGGTTGTGGTTTCGGAGTGGATGGGAACTTGTGGGCGGAGGTCCCGCAGGTTCTGGGTAGGGGTAATTAACGATGGAACGTCGTTACCCCTCACCTTGGGCCGGGTGATCACGGCCGAGGTGGTCCTCTGGGCCGGTTTGGAGGTTACGGCCGGGGGGTTAGGAATGATGGTTTGCCTCTCGGACGGATCTATCGGTGTTTCTGGTTATACGGGTATATATGTATAAGGTTAAGTTGAACAATTGAGTGGCATGTTGGGCCACGAGTTTTGGTATACATATATACGGTAAAATAAAACTGTGGCCATTCCTGCAATAAAGTCGTGGTTCTCGTCTTTTTTTAGGTAGATATAGTACGGGGGGTGTTTCTGCAGGATAACCTGCTTATCCCTTATAGATGCGTCAAGTATTTTTAATCTCCTTCAATATACTTTCATCTAAATTCTGGACTTGGCAACTTTTCTGTAGAATTTTATTAATGAAACATGAATATCTTTTCTTCTATCATGTTTGTCAAACATAACAGCACCATATTATATATTAAAAAAATAGTGATAAAAATTAATTTACAATATTATATCAGGACAATACAAAAGCTAATTTTGTACAAGAGTTAAAAAAACCACATGAAAATATATATTATATCAAACTGACAGTATTTCTCAAGCCGGTATTCTAGAAACGCAAGTTGCTGACCTCTAAATACCCAACCTGGGGTTATACTGGCTCATTCTGCAATGAGAATGCTATATCTCATATCATGTATCATTACTCACAGCCTTACATGGCTTATGTTCTTTCACATAAGGCTTATTGCCTTTTTGCTTGGCAGACTTCAGATTCATGAATTTACTGTAAACTATGAACATGTGCCCATATCTCCTGAGCAGTGTCAACAGGCGTAAAGGCAATATCCATTCCAAGCCTTCTACAGCTGGATATTACAAGTTATAGACTCTGCATAAAGGGCTAAAGAAAGAATCTAGATTTCTAATCTGTAAAATAATGTGTTCTAAGGAAATCTCCAGCAGATTATCTATCTATCTATTGTATATCAAAAAGTAAGTACACCCTTCACATTTTTGTAAATATTAAATTGTATCCTTTCATGTGACAAAACTGAAGCTATGAGACTTTGATACAATGTAAAGTGGTCAGTGTACAGCTTGCATAACATGCTAAATAACTCAACACACAGCCACCTCTAACAACAAAGTTAGGTACATCCCTACATGAAAATGGCCAAATTGTGCTCAATTAGCCATTTTCACTCGCCAGCGTCTTGTGACTGGTTAGTGTTACAAATCTCAGGTGTGGATAGGGAGTAGGGGTGTTACATTTGGTGTTTTCGCTCACACACTCTCCTATACTGGTCACTGGAAGTTCAACATGGCTCCTCATGGCATAGAATTTTCTGGAAAAAAAAAGAATTGTTGCTGTACATAAAGCCATGTTTTGCGGAAGGTGAGATGCTCTATTGGCGGTGCGTGCTGCAAATAAAGGCACCCGGAGTTGGCAAGTGTGGAGATGGAGGTCTCGGCTCAAAATCCCATCTGTGCACGCACTGCCTCTGGCCCATTGAACTCCTAGCAGTGAACTATGGTGCTCAAAGGTGGCGCATGCGCAGATGAGATCTTGGCTTGTTATTGAGCCAAGAACTCAATCTGCGCACGTGCCAACTCCAGGCGCCATTTCTTTGAAGCCTGAACCATTGACAGAGCATTTGTGAAACCCAGCTCCACACAGCCAGCACAGGACCCGCAGCCAGCACAGGCTCTACTGCAACAAGCATGTCAACTACCGCAGCCAGCAAAGCCCGCACCGCAGGCCAGCAGCATCATCCTACTCCAGCAACGCTCCTGCCTCCTGTGACTCTATTCCACCACCGCTGCCACCCCACCTCCAGTAAGACCCCACCGGAGTATAAGACGGACCCCCCTTTTTTTACTTTTTTTATCTCTCAATTTTTGGTGCATCTTATAATCCGGTGCATCTTATAAAATGAAAAATACGGTAGCTAATATTTCATTTTCAAGCAGATAACAAGGATTTCTAGTAAGAATGGTCTTATATATGAACAGTTATGAGTAAGCCCAACCTCTGCCTACAATACATGTACGTTACTTAATGAGGAAGACTATATTGTTCCTTTAACTCTTTGAAGCCAGAGTGTATCTCTAGGTCCACAAACATTCTCTTTCTGTGCTTATGACATTGTCACAGCCCGAAGCTTTACTTGATATTGGTGAAGGACTGCTACCAATTAACCTCATGTCATTTCTTGTCACCCAATGTTCTAAAAGCTTGTGTTGACATAGTGTCTAACCTGAACAGCAGGGAAGATGGGAGCCCATTGCAAATGTCAAAATTCAAAGACTCTCTCTGGGCGAGCGAGAATTCTTAAATAATTCAATGAAACCTCTGTTTATGTGGACAATAACAATAAAAGATACCTGGTGACAGAAGGCCTTTCTACCACATGTTCTACCACGGTGAAACCAAGCATATGCCAGCCAATTCCTGCAAATTTCAAGTATCAGTTGTGTTTCTGTAAGCTCAGAAACCTTAGAAATTTGACCTAATTCCCAGAGCTATAATAATAATATTGAGTAATATTTCTCTATATACTTTAACTCTAGGCTATATTTCTGTCATCACATATCTTCTGATGTGTGCACCCTTACCTCTCTACAAATTTCAATTGGGAACCCCTTATTTCGCAACATACATTTTTAGGAGTTTACCTGGTAGCATGGATACTCGAAATCGTGGATCATGGTGGGCAACATGAATTGAAGGTAATGATGGAGAAGGATGGACTTGCTGGAAGACAAGTGGAACACTGATGACCAGGACTGAAAGCAGGGAAGCAGAAAAGAGCACATCAACAGTCATAAAGCAGTGAATGAACACACAGAAACTGAAGAAGTATTGACAGTTCAGGACTAGCGGCAGCATTTGTAATGTGAATAAGTCCTACATGACTTTGTTATGCTTACAGTAGAAGAAGGGTTAAGCATCAAACAAATAGATATCTGTTGGCAACAGTGATGGACATGCAAGCTTGTATATACAGATGACGTACTCTGGTGGTTTATAATGTGAACAAGTCCAGAAAAGTTTATTATGCTTAAACTGGTAATTGAAGTTGAAGTTGAAGATCCGAGCAAGGAAGGAAATATAGATTGAAAAACAAACAAGAGCTGAAGTGATTTCCACCAAAGAGAACTGGCGATATCTCTTAACTGTAAAGAACTTTTTCCTATTTAACTGCTGGAATTGTCTTTCTTCCACTCGCAGTGAGTGCCCCTGGTCCTTAGTACTGTCTTTCAAAGAAATAAGTCATGTGCCAGTCCTTTATATTGACCACACATGCATTTATACATATAAATGAGATCTCCTCTGAGACGTACTTTTTCTAAGCTAAACAAATCCAACTTTTCCAACCTCTCATCATATGTGAGGCCTCCATTCCATGTAGTAGTCTAGTTATCCGCCTTTTAGTTGACTCTAACTTCTGAATGTCTTTTTTAAAATGTGGAGCCCAAAACTGGATCCCATATTCAAGATGTGGCCTTACAAGTGATTTATAGAGGGGCAACAATACGTAGGAATCACTCTCTTTTTATACATCCTAAAATCTTCTTTGCTTTAGCAGCTGCTGCCTGACATGGAGTGCTTCTGTTCAGCTTTTTTGTAAGGCCTAAGACACATGGCGAGAAAATCGGTGCGAGTGGAGTGTGATAAAACATTGCATTCCCCTCGGACCAATTTTAACCTGTGTGACAGCGCACATGAGCGATTATTTTCTCAGCCCTAATTGGACCGAGAAAACAATCACAGTATGCTGCGATTGTAATGCGAGACTCTTTCTCTGGCACCCATTCAAGTGTGTGGGGCAAGAGAAAAATTTCACTGCACTCACTGTACACCGGTGTACCACGCATGCAGAGCGAGAATGGCAATAGCCGGCTACGGAGGAGAGAGGGAGATAAATCCCTCCATCCCCTCTGCAGCACCAACCCTCCCCTCCTCAGAGCCGGCCCATCCCCCGCAGCTGAGGGTCCGCTCGCACAATCGGACCTCAGTCGTAGGAATACTAGCATGACACTCGGCTTTGCTGCACTGCAGGCTTGAGCCGAGTGTCATGCGAGGATCGCAGTAATCCCTGTGTGGCCCCGGCCTAATAAGAATCCCCAAGTCCTTCTCCTGTTCTGTAGTCCAGAGTTTACTTCCATTTAATGTATACGCAGCTATAGGGTTACTCCGTCCTAGGGGCATTACTTTACATTTATCAACATTAAATCTCATTTGTTATTTTTTATTTTCATCTCCACAGTAAGTGAAACCTCGTGGAAAGTTATCTCATGATGGGGAGTATTGTCAGACACCAAACAAATTCCAAATGGTTAATGCAACAGACTGTGATTGACAGCTTTATAATATCACACATTAGCATCACAGAAAAACTAGTAAAGAAAAATAACTGTGTCAGAACCCTGCTCTCAATCTAACTGATGGCATGGAGTAATGTAAAAAGTCATAGATTCTGCTTCTAATGCACTGCGGAGAGTAGTTGAGAGAACAGTAGGGATACTGACCTCACATTTTCCATTACGATTACAACATTCGTAACGAAATTCTTTGCAGAAGAGTTTCTATTAGAGACGTACATTTGACAGAATACAATTCAGCAAGGCAGTTTCACCCTGTGCCCTGAAACAGTGTTACAAGCAAAAAGGCATTTTTAGATCTGCGTAACCTTGTTTTCACCATCCAAACTGCTAGAAGGCCAGACGAGGTAATCCCCAACGGGATAGACCGGCCGTATATACATATTCCTTCCTGCTCACAACTCATAATTCATTTCTTCAGATGTAATAGAGGAGATCTATCAAAAACTGCGAGCATTTGCTGACCCAGGAAAACAGCTTTTTCGTTCCTTTCTCTTTTTTTTCCCAAGACATGCTGAGCTAATTTTTGTTACTTTTAGTTGCTAGGTTTGTGGTTTATGGATCAAGGAAGCTACAGTTCACTATCAGATTTCATTATTTTTTTTCAGCACCTCAAGAGAATAAATCAAAGTTAGTTTATAATAGACTGCTAATATGTAATGTTCTTAAAGGGCCATCACTAGCTTAGATATTTATGGCATATCCAAAAGATATGATACAACAAATGTTTAGTATATTTGAGAGAACCCATCTATCTCCAAAACAGAATTCCACAAAATCCCAGGTGAGGTGACTAGTCATGAGTGAGCCCTTAAAGTGAACCTGTCAGGCGTAATATGTAGCCCGAAGCATGAGCAGTTCTGTGCATATATTACTAATCCCTGCCTAACCGTCCCTGTATACACTAGCATAGATAAAGAGATCTTTAGAAAAAGTATTTCTAAAGATCTTTTATCATATGCTAATGAGCAGAGTTGAGCGAGTACCAAACTATTCGTTCTTGTTATACTCATAAAGAATATTGTCTAATACTTGTGGATTCGTTCCGAATAGCATGTACAATGCAAGTCAATGGGAAAAACTCGCAATGTAACGAGTAACCCGAATTCCGCACTATTCGCTACTCGCACACATAGTACGGCATTTGGGTTACTCGTTACTTTGCGAGTTTTTTGCCCCATTGACTTGCATTGCACACGCAATTCGGAATGGAAATGCGAGTATGAGATAGTACTCGTTATGAGTATAGCGAGTACAAATAGTTAGGTACTCGCTCAACTCTACTAATGAGACCAGTGACTAGTCGCAAGGGCATTAATTCCACTGACTAGTCTGCCCTCCTAGCATGGTAGTACACCAAAAGGGGCATGCTAAGATGCTATTCAATGCATCATCATCAGCGGTGACGCATGTAGCTGTGTCCACTGTTACCAATGATCGGAATGCCCAGCACCTCCGGTCATGCACAGTATGAAGCCAGGTGTACACGTCCTGGCTTCAGCGAGATCTAGTAAGCATGACCGTGGGGGTACTACTATGCTAAAAGGGCAGATTAGTCGGGGGAACTTATGCCCTTGTGACAAGTCGCTGGCCTCATTAGCACATGATAAAAGATCTTTAGAAATACTTTTTCTAAAGATCTCTTTATCCATGCTAGTGTACACAGGGACGGTTAGACAGGGATTAGCAATATGCAGCCATAACTGCTCATGGTTCTAGGTGCATTTGGCACCTGACAGGTTCCTGTTAATTGCTCCAGTACTCGCTACTTGAATTGAGTAGGTCAGATGCTCGGCGGTGGGGGTTGAGGGGCTCAACTTGAGTACCAAGCATAATGGAAGCCAATGGGAAACTCAAGTATTTTTCTTGAAAACCCTAATAGGAGGGCTGGGGAGAGAGTAAGACCAGGTAGGGAGTCGAGCATCTCGAGCACACGCAAGATATGTGAATCGAGTAACAAGCGTCTCGAGCCTCCTGATGCCAGATCGAATGCTGACCAGTAACAAGTACACTCATCCGTCCCTAGAGGTGACCATGACTTGCAACATCCAGGTGGTGATTGAACAAAAATAGTTTCAACAAAAGGTTTTCTCTGTTAACCTCTGTGGATGTCATTGAGACAGCTGAAGAATGGTGCAGATCCCTGAAATGTATGAGACATTTATTCCATTTCCATAGGATATGTCATAAAAGTCTAATGTGACGCCCTGGCGCTGCCAGGTGGTCACAGAAGAATACTACACCCCACATAACACCATCCCACATGGGGTTCCATCAGCCACCAAATACTAGCCACCCCCCAGAGTAAGAAGGACACACCAGTGGGCAGGACAAAGCGGATTGGGAGCGCCCACCTAGGGGTCTTGAGGATCCGGGGGTGGGAACACAGTAGTTTCTAAGGGAAGTTCAAATGGAGAGAACTGGAAAAGACAGTGCAAGGTCAAGGCTGTGTCTAGTGGAGGGTAGCCATGGTAGTGGCCCTGGTCTACTGGCTAGGTGGCAAGCAGTGGACCGTGTCCAAAGGCGACGAGAGTATGGTCGCGAGAGATCCAGAGTAGACTGGGACAGGGTTGGAGCCCGCCGGTACCGACCGCGGAGATCCGGTCCCGAAACCGTGCACAGGCGGGGTACCTGGACCCTAGTTAGCAGACGGTTACAAGCCCCTCCAGAAGTGTTAGCCCAGATAGAGCGAAACGGCAGCCCACCGCGGGGGATAGAGTATCCGCAAACACCCACTGATATCCCAAGGGTCAGTTTTCGCGGGCACGTCTCCCAACCAGAATATACCGGGAGTGGACTTCCCCCGTTCCAGATGGAGTCATCCAAGAGTGAGGAAAAATTACAGAGTGCTGGAGGAAGGGACATTGGTACACAAGCTGGGTGTGGGACCCGAGTACACCCGGATGCGGCAGCTGGCCACTGACACCTTGGTTTACCAACAGACTCGTGTGCAATTCTTCAGTACACCAACATTCCCCGGTCCGGCCCAGCATGCCACCTCCAGCCTACATCGCTCCCCGTATACTGGACACTGAGCTCCGGGGCATCCACCCCTCCCCACAGAGGGGTTAACAGCCAGCTGCCATTCCATCGCCCCCGGGTGCCTCCCAACAGCAGCGTGGTACTCCATATTACCACACACCGTGGGTGGTGTCACGAAGTATCTACAACAATCCCCGTACATATTCGTCCCCTTTTTATCTGAGTGTCCGCACGACCCCCGGGTCCGGAAACCCATCGAGCCACTGCGGATCCGGATCCAAGCAGCCCGACTGCTGACGTGGGGGCGGCACACTAAAACAGAGAAATCCCTTTAATTTAGTCTGTTTATTAAGAAATATTAATAGGTTGGTATTGCAAAGAGCATTTGTGTCCAGCATTGTAAGTAGGTACTGTATCATGCATCTTTCCTATTCACTAGAACATGACGTCTAATGCCAGCTGATATACTGTATGTGCCAATGCAATGACATCAGTGCAGCTTTCCCCCAGTTAGCAATGTAGGACACCCTTTTTAACCCCTTCACACCATGGCCATTTTCCATTTTTTTCCTCCACTTCTTCCAGAAGCCATAACTTTTTTATTTTTCTCTCAAAATAGCCGTTTTTTTCCAGAACGTGTTGTGCTTTAGAATGACACCAATTATTTTACCATATACTGTATTTGAAAATGGGAAAATAATTCCAAGTGCGGTAAAATGGCAAAAAAGTGAAATTCTACAATTTTTTTTTTTTTGTTTTTATTTTCACATTTATTTATCACTAGCTGTACTACCCGGCTTCGCCCGGGTTAATAACTGTTGTTAACAAAATAGAATGTATTAACAAAAATGTATTCTGCACACAAAAACCACAAAACAAATAGATAGAAATGTAATTAAAAGGCAAAAACTAAGCTAATAGAAGCATTTCACAACATATATTTCAACACCACAGATATTCCACACAGATTTAACTAAATTGGTCGAGTAATATGCACCGTCTGTCTCTTTCTAGTTCTGTCTCTTTCCAGGTCTGTCTTTTTCCAGGTCTGTCTCTTTCCTGGTCTGCCTGTCTCTGTCTCTCTTTTTTTGTCTGTCTCTATCTCTCTGTTTCTTTCCCCGTCTGTCTCTATCAAGGTCTGTGTCTTTCCCCATCTATCTTTGTCTGTCTCTCTGGCTGTCTCCTCCTTCCCTGTCTTCCTGTCTCTGTCTGCATGTTTATCTGTCTCTTTCCCGGTCTGTATCTTTTCCGGTCTGTCTCTTTCCAGGTCTGGGTCTTTCCAGGTCTGTCTCTGTCTGTCTCTTTCCCTGTCTGTCTCTGTCTGTCTCTTTCACCGTCTGTCTCTGTCTGCCTCTTTCAACATCTGTCTCTGTCTGTCTTTTTCACTGTATGTCTCTCTGTCTGTCTCTTTCCCTGTTTGTCTGTCTCTTTCCCTGTCTGTCTCTGTCTGTCTGTCTATCCATCTCCCCACCAACATCTTATTACCTCACAAAAATGCTTCTTATACTATGAATGTCTTTTGTTCCTATAGCAACCAATCACAGCTCCTACTAATAACCAGTAGTTCCAGGCTCCATTTACTTTAATGGAGGCATGTTTTTTGGAGAGTAACTAAAGCACGGGGTTAAATTTTCCTGTCAAAACATAGTCTATGATGTTCCCTGGGTCACATGAGGTGTCTGTGCAAAATTTTGTGATTGTAAATGCGACGGTGCGGATACACTTTTCGATTCACTTTTTCCCCATTATGTAGATAGGGGGAAAATTGATTGGTAAATTGAAATGCGCGGGGTTAAAATTTCACCTCACAACATAGCCTATGATGCTCTCGGGGTCCAGATGTGTGACTGTGCAAAATTTTGTGGCTGTAGCTGTGACGGTGCAGATGCCAATCCCGGACATACATACATACACACATTCAGCTTCATATATTAGATGTTCACTATATGGTAAAACTGATCTGGCAATATGATTTCCCAGGTCTGTACGTGTACACAGATACCAAACATCTATAGTTTTTTTTTAAGTTAAGTGGTGAAAAAAATTCTGAAGTTTGTGAAGTTTTTTTTTTTTGCTTTTAGCACCATTTTTCGATACCCACAACGTCTTTATTTTTCATAATCTGGGACTATGTGAGGGCTTATTTTTTGTGCCCTGAGCCGACGTTTATAGAGGTAAATACAAAAAAAATGTAACTCTGGCATTTTGAAATTTTTTTTTACACTGTTTACCAATCATATTAATTTATTTTATATTTTGATATATTGGACGTTTCTGAACACAACAATACCAAATATATGTATTTTTTAAATTTTTTATTGTCAATGAGGCAACAGGGGGGTGATTTGAACTTTTGTTTTTTGTAATTTTTTTTCATATTATTTAAAATTAATATTTAATAGTCCCCATAGGTGACTTGAAACTGTGATTGGCCAATCACCTATACTATACAGAGTAGTACATCAGCATCATCACTGCTCTATACAGCAGAACGCATCATCTCCAATGAATGGTAGTGAGTCGCCCACCCCAGGGCTATGGGACACCCGGTGCCGGGCCGGACTAGTCCGGGGGTCGTCAGTGGTGGCGGGGCCCGGCTCCGTGGCCCTGGTGGGTGTCAATTAATATGACTGGTGACTTGGGGTGAATAAAGTTTATATTTGTCGTGACGCCACCTGTGGTTTGCGGCTATTAAGCCGCCGCTGCTGTATGAGGCCTCCGAGGTGATGGAATGGCAGCAATAGTGGTACTGCTCCCCACAGGTGGAGCGGTGCCCCGGGGACACTGTTGGTGCTCGTGAGAGTCTATGGTGTGAGGTGTAGTGCAGGGCCGACAGGCGGTGAAAGGACCGGACACAAACAACAGTCTCTTTACCTTCCCCTCTTTTACTTTGCAAACGGTTAGTCCTGGGACACCGTTACAGGTGGTCGAGGGCTCCGGCCGGCCTGGAAGTAACTGAGGAATCTTTTTGGCCAGATGAGTATGAGGCCTACTCCTGTTCTTTCCTTACTGTTGTAGGACCCTGCTCTCTGGATCGGCAATGACCCTCTTGCGGCTGGGACTGGTGGTTCGTCCCTTTTTCTGTGTGGTAGGCTGCGCAGGCCCTCTCTGGTTCTTCTCTGCTGGAGTCTACACCAGGCCCTTGGGATGCAGCTGTACCTTCAGATTGCTTCTGGGCCAGGGGGCTTGCAGCTCTCCTGCCCTCCGGATTCGGCTACCAGGGAAGGATTTTACACCCTGGCAACCACAGACTCCGATGTCTGAGTCTCTTCTGTGCCTCTCTGCAAATCTTGCTTCACTGGGCCAAGCTATTCCAGCTCTAGGCCCCAGTTTCACAAGACAGCACACTCTGTGTCTGCACTCTCTTCTCTCTCTCTACAGACTGACTACTAACTCCTCCCTCAGGTCAGACTTGAGGAATGCTCCCTGGACCTCCAGGTTCAGAGCTCCCCCTGCTGGCCTGAGAGAGGATGGTGTTGGGTGTTGGTACCTACTGGCCAATAGACCTCCCAATTACCTCCAGGCTCAGCATCACCCTTGGAGGGGCAATGCTGTTGTGGCGACCAGGTCCTGGGGCGCCACACTCCCCCTTAGTTAAATTCAGTTCTCCCGGACTGAAGAAAACAAAACAAGACATAACATGTTACAACCTTAAACAACTATAAGAGTCCATTGTGGCTCCCTGCCGGGTGTCCATTACACTGCTCCATGGGAGACCCGCCGCGATAAAACCCCCAACGTAGGCTCTGGGCGTGCGTCAGAGCATTGATGACCCCACTCTATGCACGCCGGACGGGTTTTTCTTCAGGGGTGTTAAGCACACTGGTGCTAACTATGTACAATTAGAGTGTTGGCCACCCATAGTCCAGTGGCCCAATTGTCTTCCGCTTGGTCGGACAGGATCAAGGGTTCCACTGCTTTGATGGTATTGTTACTGACAGTGTACAGTTTTGATACAGTGGCGTACCGGGGCAATTTGGCTTCCTCCTCCCCACAATTCAGGACGCGGACGGGCACTCTTCCCTTGCGGACGTCTGCTACCCCTCTGGCTATCAGGACTCCAGGCCTACTTTCTGAATACACAGGTTCCACCAGGGACTGGTAATCTTGACCCTTGAGGCCTATTGCTGCCTGACACCATATCAACATTTCACTTTTTGGGGGGATTGCAATGGGGAGAGGGTCACTTACCCTTACACTGCCAATTTCTCCTCCGGCCAGCTCTACCTGCTGCCTCCTCATTAGGGCTCTGATCTCCCTCTGTAGGGCACGCTGCTGTCCGGAGCTGGCACCTTCAGACGCCTGCTGCAACAAAATTATCACTTCGGCAAGACAATTTCCATCACATTTGTACCAATGGTTAGCAGTGGGTTAGATTCTTTGCGATCAATATCTACAATTATCATCCCCTGACATGGCAACTCTACCCGCCCCACTTTAATGGTTACTTCCTTATACCCAATTTGAGGCAAGGGCTGACCATTACTGGCCACAATTATTAAATCATCATCTGGGCCATGGTCAATGTCTGAATAAGCCCAATTTCTTTTGTACAATTTATAAGGGATGGTTGTTACCTGGGACCCCGTATCCAGGAGGGCATTCAAAGGGATCCCATCCAGCACAATAGGAAGGACCGGTTGTCCTCCCACATACTTGCTGCGGCTGGGGGTTGAGCCGGGCTTCCTTACAACTGGGTGTTAACTCCTGGCCCCAGGCTCGGCCCATTTAAAGGACAGTGTCTTGCAATGTGGCCCGCCTGGCTGCAGCGGCGGCAGATCGGTTGTCCAGTTGAATCATACCGGTCTGTGTCTTTTCCTCGGGTCGGCGGAATCCTCCTCTGTCGCATTCATGGGACGTCATCTGGGCTGGAGGCCAACTCGATTCTTGCAGGCGATGGGGTAACTTGTAGAGACTGCACGGTCTTGGCAAGGGCAGCTACAGTCTTGGTCAGCTCCTGGACCTGCTGTCTGAGCTCTGCAGCGGGATCCTTATCCAGGGACTGTGCCTTAGTCCCCGCAGCGGCTCGAGTTGCAGGCACCACCCCTGGGTACGTGATAGCAAGAGGCCGGAGGGGTACTGGGTCATTCGGTGTAGATTCTCTCAGTACCCGGATGGCCTGGTCCTTAAACTTTGCAAAGTCCAGAGCAGGGTTCTGCAGGACCATGATACGCAGCTGTGTCCTGTGGGCATCTGACAGGAGCCCTTCTATGAACTGCTCAGTTAGGAGTTTGTCTTCTTCACATACACTCTCTGGGTCCACCTGTTTAATTGCTTTCAGGGCCTCCTGCAGGTTTAAGGCATAGTCCCGTATGCTGTCTCTGGCCCGTTGTTTGCACCCGAAGAATCTCATTTTTATTTCTGCTGCGGTGCGGGTGTCAAAAGTACTCTTTAACTTGGCCAGTATCTGGGTTGCTGTCCCTTTATCTGCATCAGGTCAGGACTTCACTTCACGCTGGGCCGCACCGGCTAGCTGCCCCATTAGTATGCCCACCTTCTGGCTCTCAGTCAGAGGATACACTCTAAACAAGCTGTTCAGCCTTTCTCTGAAGTCGCTCAGGGTATGTGACTCCCCGGAGTACTGCGGCAGCCATTCTGCTCCCGGGATGTACGGCATTGTGATCGGCATTACCGGCGCTACAGCGGGGGCTGGGGCGACGGCGACTGGGATTGCTTCAGCTGGTGCTGCGGCGTCTCGGGCTATGGCAGCCACCTGCTCTCCCTCTGAGTCGGACATCTTCCTCCCCCTTAGTGAACCTTACCAGGCTCCGTTCACTTTTCAAATTCCCTTCTGGGTCGCGCGGGGTTAACGGCGCTCTGCTCTGATGGCGCGCTCCCTTCGCGCTCTTTTTCGGGCACGCCCCCCTTCTTCCTGCGCTCAGCGAGGCTAATGGCGGCGGCAGTTTTCAAACAGTAACACAGTCTTTTAAGCACAGTTTCTGCAGGCGCACAGTACCCGGTGGGACCGGGCACGAAATCCTGTTCGTGACGCCAAAGTTGAGTCACCCACCCCAGGGCTATGGGACACCCGGTGCCGGGCCGGACTAGTCCGGGGGTCGTCAGTGGTGGCGGGGCCCGGCTCCGTGGCCGTGGTGGGTGTCAATTAATATGGCTGGTGACTTGGGGTGAATAAAGTTTATATTTGTCGTGACGCCACCTGTGGTTTGCGGCTATTAAGCCGCCGCTGCTGTATGAGGCCTCCGAGGTGATGGAATGGCAGCAATAGTGGTACTGCTCCCCACAGGTGGAGCGGTGCCCCGGGGACACTGTTGGTGCTCGTAAGAGTCTATGGTGTGAGGTGTAGTGCAGGGCCGACAGGCGGTGAAAGGACCGGACACAAACAACAGTCTCTTTGCCTTCTCCTCTTTTACTTTGCAAACGGTTAGTCCTGGGAGACCATTACAGGTGGTCGAGGGCTCCGGCCGGCCTGGAAGTAACTGAGGAATCTTTTTGGCCAGATGAGTATGAGGCCTACTCCTGTTCTTTCCTTACTGTTATAGGACCCTGCTCTCTGGATTGGCAATGGCCCTCTTGCAGCTGGGACCGGTGGTTCGTCCCTTTTTCTGTGTGGTAGGCTGCGCAGGCCCTCTCTGGTGCTTCTCTGCTGGAGTCTACACCGGGCCCTTGGGATGCAGCTGTACCTTCAGATTGCTTCTGGGCCAGGGGGCTTGCAGCTCTCCTGCCCTCCGGATTCAGCTACCAGGGAAGGATTTTACACCCTGGCAACCACAGACTCCGATGTCTGAGTCTCTTCTGTGCCTCTCTGCAAATCTTGCTTCACTGGGCCAAGCTATTCCAGCTCTAGGCCCCAGTTTCACAAATCAGCACACTCTGTGTCTGCACTCTCTGCTCTCTTTCTACAGACTGACCACTAACTCCCCCCTCAGGTCAGACTTGAGGAATGCTCCCTGGACCTCCAGGTTCAGAGCTCCCCCTGCTGGCCTGAGAGAGGATGGTGTTGGGTGTTGGTACCTACTGGCCAATAGACCTCCCAATTACCTCCAGGCTCAGCATCACCCTTGGAGGGGCAATGCTGTTGTGGCGACCAGGTCCTGCGGCGCCACAGTAGCTTACAGCCGGCATTCACAGGAGGATTGTCATGACACACATAGTGGTCATCAGCTGTCCCCTGGCTGTCATGACAAGCCATTGGTGCCCCACGATCATGTCACTTGAGCACCAATGGAATCAGGGAATGAAGTGCTTCCTACAACATGTGTTAAATCCTGCTGTCAGAGATTAACAGCGGGATTTAACTGATTAACTTTAGCGGGCAGATCTCAGATCCACAGGATCTGAGATCTGATTAAATCAGTCAACGTGTACACGAACGATGTGGGCTCAGTGTGTGGGCCCTCATCAATGACAGAGACATGACATATGACGTAAATATACGGCATATTTTGTAAAGTGGTTAAGGGGGTGAAGAATGAAAAAGAAAAATAGATTTTTTTTCATCTTTCAAAATTAATTAATTTAATTGTCTAAATTGTAATAAGATTTATTTATTGCATAGGCAGGAAGTCCTGGGTTTTGTGGAGTGTATTCTACAAAAATATTCACAAACTCATACTGGCACTAGATGGAATTGTTCATTATTACTGCCTTTAAAGGGGTATTCCCATCCCCTAATTCCTATTCCAATATGTAGTAGGTGTAATAATAATTTTAGCAAATTCCTCCAATTAGAAATGTAGTATAGTTCTCCTGATATAGCCATGTCTGTTATCTCATGTTACCTCATGTTAAGGGCATTAGGCCAGATGTATGGATCCTATTTCATGTTAAATCAAGAGAAGTTAACATTTTCTCTCCCAGACTGATCGGACCCCTATTATCTGTAAATCTGTAAGTTCCCTCGGCCCTTCTGACTACATAGTTCAGAGGAAAATTCTGCAGACGGCTTGAATTTGCGACCAATGAGAGATCAGCCATCTCCAACCAATTCTGTAAGACCCAATACCCTGAACTGAGAACTGAGCCATAAAAGGACTTTGCTCCTGTCATCTGTAAGAAGGACTCATCATCATCTGAGCTGAGGAGCTTCAGTTCCTACAGAGAAAACACTGAACTCCTTCACTTCAGATATTCTACAGGATTTGACCTTAGGATCCATAGTACCAGCTGAAGGTTCACAGAACTGCTTCCTAAGCTTGTAGCTATCTCTTCTCAGTGGGTGTCACCCAAAAGCTGGGTGCTGCTGGACGGGGATAGTTGACACTAGTAACCCCTAAGTCACAAATACTATAATTCCTGGTGGGCCAGATGAAGGGTGAGACTCTGTTCTGTCGCGGGCGGGGAGGAGGGTGTCAGCACACTACGCTCACCCCCTTCTGCTCGGGTCCGGCGGCCGCTGCTCAGTGGTGGCTCGAGCTGTAGGCCGGATCCCGGGGGTTTCTCGAGCGGCACTCCTCGCCCGTGAGTGAAAGGGGTTGTTGGGGTGTGGGGATTGGTTATTGTCCGTGACGCCACCCACGGTTGTGGTGATTTCACCACCGCTGCTCGATACGGGGATCCCGGGGATGGTGATGCGGAGCAGCCAGGTGTTGTGTTGCCCCTCCGTCGGTAGGGGTTGGTGATCCCGGGGCCCGGTGATGGCTTGGGAGGTCCGGGGCCTGGTGGGCGCAGGGACGCGGGGGCAGCGCTGTGCCTTGCGGCACTGTGGTACTCACTCAGCCTGAGACGTGGACACAGTTTGTACGGTAAACCAAACGGCTGGTAAGACGGTCCCACGGACGGCTGCACTTGCTCTCCCGGTAGGTGACGGTGATGTCCCTTTTCCTAGCACCTTTTTGTACTTGTTGGTTGCGATGGGTCCCCACCGGTAACCCGCTCCCCGGCTTCAAGCTGGACCGGGGGAGCTCTACTCTTTGCCCGCAGGCGCTGGCCCTAAGAAACGGGTGCCTTAGCGGTGGCGGTGTCTCTCTTACACTGGCTGGGCTGTTGCCTTCAATCGGGACTTGGTTGTTGGGGGATCTACGTCCCCTTCACTGACGGAT
Source organism: Anomaloglossus baeobatrachus (assembly GCF_048569485.1). Classification (NCBI taxonomy): domain Eukaryota; kingdom Metazoa; phylum Chordata; class Amphibia; order Anura; family Aromobatidae; genus Anomaloglossus; species Anomaloglossus baeobatrachus. The sequence goes on along the minus strand of NC_134356.1, from coordinate 602,939,487 downwards.
TCGGCAAATCGTGGCGACTCCAAGCCTTGCCGGGGTCCGAGAGGCCCCTGCCCTGGTGCTGACTGTCCTTCGGAACACTGCTCCAGACCACCGGGCACAGAGCCTACGGGGTCCTTCCAGGAACTTCCAAACGGTCCCCCTCCAGACAGTCACCACCGTTGCTGACCTTGCTGACCTGTCCTGCACACAGCTGGACTCTTCAGGCTCTGCACATTCTTTCTGTTCTGTCACCACTCTTGCTTTCCTCCTTTACCACCTTTCTTCCTTCTACTTTCACTTAGCTGTTTACTTTAGCCCGGTCTGGGCTACTCCTCCACTCCTTCCACTTCCTCCTCCCTGACTGAACTGCCTGGTTCTTCCCGCCTCCAGAGCTGTGAACTCCTCGGTGGGCGGAGCCAACCGCCTGGCCCACCCCCTGGTGTGAATCATCAGTCTCTAGAGGAAGGTAACAAGGATTTTTGGTTAGCTTAGATGTGCCTACCTGGGATGTGGGGTGTGGTGGTGTGTGACCTGTGTCCCCTGGCTTGCCCAGGGCGACACATTCCCCCTTAGCAAAATGCAGACCATCCGCGGGCTGCCGTCCAACACCGGTTTTATTTTTCTGTAAAAGATAACATGGTAAAATAACATATGTACATTTTTAATAATAACTCTTCCCAAAACGGGAGGCACATTTCTTTAACGTTGCATAACGGTCTACGGTTACGGTTTCCGCTCTCTCCCACCCAAGCAACCTGGCCCTGATGCTGCCCCTAAAGCCCAGGCAGCACCCCTTGACCCACAGTCCAGCACACGGTACCCGAGCGGGATCTGTCCTTCCCTCCAGAGGGTAGCCACCGGTTCCTTTGGAGGCTGGGCCCCAGCCTGCTCTGCTGAGGGCCCTCCCTCCAACCTGCCTCTCCAGAGGCGGCATTGCGGAAACGGTAACGGCAAACAACATATTTACAAACCACTTAACGTTTGTGGTTGCCCTGCAAGTTCACGGGCCTGTCCATGGATAGTCCTCCATGCAAAACTTTTTAAACGGTCCCCACGGGGACAACGGTGCCGGCTCCAGCCGGTTCAAATCACAAGCAAATCAGGTAACTGTTCGGTAATATTTTCTTTCTTATCATCTTTCAACTTTTTAAACAACAAACAAAGTGGTGGTCCCAACGGGGACGGTGCTACGGGCATCCGCTGCCATACTCCGGACTTTCAGGCTCCAGTGCTCCTTCCAAGGGAGGGGGCGCGGCGCTTGCTCGGGCCTCTGGGCTGCCCCTCAATTTAGCGTCCAACGCAAACCACCCCCGCTCCCCAAAGAACCGAGTGTACTGCACGATGTCACCCGGCATCAGATTACGGCCGGGATGCTCCTCAGGCAGGTGGGCATTCACATCCCGCCGGGCTACAAAAACTTCGGCCTCCAGGCCCGGCTCGTAGATGAACCCGTAGCCCCGGCGGACATCAAACCGCCTCACCTGCCCCACGTACAACGGTCCCCGAACACGGGAGGTTGCCTGCCGGAGGGTCTCTTTCTCCCGGATCGCTCTGGCCACCAGTTCGGCCTTCTTCCGCTCCCTCTCGGCGATCTCCAGGCCCAGCGGTACCGGCTCCCTATCCCAATACGGCGCTGCTGCCAGCGCCGGCGCACGGGTCGGGCCCCGCGGGACATCCTGGACGTTGCCCACTGTCAGGACTATGGGCGGCATGTCCCGCGGTGTCTTGGCCTTGGGCGCTGCCTTGCAACAACAACCCGGCGCTACCTCAGCCGAGGTGTGGGGGATGGGCATAGGGGCTTTCCGCTGCTGGGCCTTCGGCTCGGAGCGGGTCATCGGCTCCGGCTCGGGGGGTTTTTCATGGGATGCCTCCGGTTCCACTTTCGGCGTCTTCCACGGTAACACCTCCGGTGTGCCGCGGGCTCCGGCTACAGGTCGGCCCGCTTGGGCGGGGACGCTGGGTACTGCTACCGGTTGCGGTGGTAGCAGGCCTAGTGGCGGGGTCACGGCCTCCGGGACGGGTGGCGAGGGAGGCAACGGGGGGAGAGGGCTTGGACCGGGCCCCACAGCCGCGATGACCGGCCCTTCAAGGGCATCGGGACGTGGGTCACTCACCCTCCCTTTCTCCGCCTCCTCCTCGCGTCTCCGCACGGTGGCTACAACGTCCGCCATGTCGGCCTCCCACTCCTCCATGAGGAGCTGCATCCTGACCTGCAGCCTTTGGTAGAGCTGCGCGGTTCGGATCTCCACCCACGCCGCGGTTCCAGGCGCGGGGGCTACGGTGTCGTGGGACGGCATCCACATGATGGCTTCTTCTTTTGCTTCCAGGAACGGTATGTTTGCAGAGTCCTGGCGTCCCTGCTTTTATAGCTGCAGCTACATGCGTCCAGCCGCCATCGCGTCCCCCTTAGCTCTTTTTGGCCCCTCCTTTTTCGGGGCGGGGTTTTGGCCTTCGCGCCTCTACTGCTCGAGAAGACGCTCGAGCGGGAACTTTTCGCGCCAAAGATGGCGGCTTCTGAAATTTTTCTGCCGGATACCTCCGGCGGTAACAAGGCGCACCTCTACCAGACGGCAGAGCGGTAAGATCCTTTTCGTGACGCCAAGTTGTCGCGGGCGGGGAGGAGGGTGTCAGCACACTATGCTCACCCCCTTCTGCTCGGGTCCGGCGGCCGCTGCTCAGTGGTGGCTCGAGCTGTAGGCCGGATCCCGGGGGTTTCTCGAGCAGCACTCCTCGCCCGTGAGTGAAAGGGGTTGTTGGGGTGTGGGGATTGGTTATTGTCCGTGACGCCACCCACGGTTGTGGTGATTTCACCACCGCTGCTCGATACGGGGATCCCGGGGATGGTGATGCGGAGCAGCCAGGTGTTGTGTTGCCCCTCCGTGGGTAGGGGTTGGTGATCCCGGGGCCCGGTGATGGCTTGGGAGGTGCGGGGCCTGGTGGGCGCAGGGACGCGGGGGCAGCGCTGTGCCTTGCGGCTCTGTGGTACTCACTCAGCCTGAGACGTGGACACAGTTTGTACGGTAAACCAAACGGCTGCTAAGACGGTCCCACGGACGGCTGCACTTGCTCTCCCGGTAGGTGACGGTGATGTCCCTTTTCCTAGCACCTTTTTGTACTTGTTGGTTGTACTGGGTCCCCACCGGTAACCCGCTCCCCGGCTTCAAGCTGGACCGGGGGAGCTCTACTCTTTGCCCGCAGGCGCTGGCCCTAAGAAACTGGTGCCTTGGCGGTGGCGGTGTCTCTCTTACACTGGCTGGGCTGTTGCCTTCAATCGGGACTTGGTTGTTGGGGGATCTACGTCCCCTTCACTGACGGATTCGGCAAATCGTGGCGACTCCAAGCCTTGCCGGGGTCCGAGAGGCCCCTGCCCTGGTGCTGACTGTCCTTCGGAACACTGCTAAAGACCACCGGGCACACAGCCTACGGGGTCCTTCCAGGAACTTCCAAACGGTCCCCCTCCAGACAGTCACCGCCGTTGCTGACCTTGCTGACCTGTCCTGCACACAGCTGGACTCTTCAGGCTCTGCACACTCTTTCTGTTCTGTCACCACTCTTGCTTTCCTCCTTTACCACCTTTCTTCCTTTTACTTTCACTTAGCTGTTTACTTTAGCCCGGTCTGGGCTACTCCTCCACTCCTTCCACTTCCTCCTCCCTGACTGAACTGCCTGGTTCTTCCCGCCTCCAGAGCTGTGAACTCATCGGTGGGCGGAGCCAACCGCCTGGCCCACCCCCTGGTGTGAATCATCAGTCTCTGGAGGAAGGCAACAAGGATTTTTGGTTAGCTTAGATGTGCCTACCTGGGATGTGGGGTGTGGTGGTGTGTGACCTGTGTCCCCTAGCTTGCCCAGGGCGACACAGTTCCTTATACCATCTTGTGTTCTTGCTGGGAATGTAGAATATGTTTTTGATTGTTGGTGAACCAATAAAGTCTCACCAATGTATGGTTCACTCACCCTGTCTTGTCTGAGTAGTGTTTTGCCAATGGGAAAGGAGTACAAGGGTCCAATGGGATGAGCCCTGGTCCGTGCAGTCTTTCTGAAGACAGATAGATCAGTGGACGAGAGCATCAATTGACCCTCCTGTCTCCACAACTGATGGCAGCGGTTGAAAACTACTCAGCCTGGCTAATTTTGGGGGTGGCTGCAGGGGACAGGTGTTCATAGACATTACCCAAGGGCTTCCCAACCAAGTATGAATGGATGAATATAGGCATACCCAGCAGGCCATAGATGAGGCATACAGGTTTTGAACACCACCATGTCCAACCCCCCCAACCCCGCCAACTCAGCCATGGGAAAACGACCAAAGTGATCATAGGGATAGCACTATATGGCTACTACACGAGCTGTGCCAGTTTTGGTAGAATGAATACAGAGCCACTGAAACCCAGTGTAAGGAATTGGTCCATTGGGATGTTCAGAACATCAATATAGTTCTTTCCCATAGCCCATGGGTTGCCATTGTAGTGTTGGTGCCCTAGAAGGTCAAGAGTACACACTTCTGTGTGGATTATAGGCATCCCAATGAGGTCACCTTTACAGACGCCTACCCCATGCTCCGGGTGGGTGAGCTACAGGACAGATTAGGGGGTCTCGGCTCATATCTATCCTGAATTTGTGAAAGGAATACTTGCAGATCCCACTCACAAAAGAGGTTCAAAAGAAATCTGCATTCATCACCCCATTTGGCCTGTATGAGTTCACCAGCATGCCAATTAGTATGAAGAATGCCCTGGCTACCTTCTAAAGAATGATGGATAAGATACTAGAGGGATGTCAGGGGTATGCCCAGGCTTACCTGGATGACAATGCTATCTTTAGTAACACCTGGAAAGCGTATCTTCAGAAAGTGTTGCAGGTGCTGCAGAGGGTAGATAAATCCCAGCTCAGCATACGATCCAACAAATGCCAAATAGGGATGGCCGAGGTGCTATACCTGGGAAATTGGGTGGGAAGTGGGTGCATTAATCCAGAAGCCGCAAAAGTAGAAGTAATTATCTAAAAACATGTCCACGCATTACTAGGGACCACAAATTATCATCAAAAGTTTGTCCCCAATTACAGTACAGTAGCAAAGCCCTTCACTGACCTCACCACCAAAAGGTATGCCAAAAGGCAAGACCTCATTTCTCTTGCTGAAAATCCAGCTAACCCAGAGTCCACTCCTGACTGATCCTGACTTCCACCACCAGTTCATTTCTCAAACAGACACATCAGATACCGGACTAGGAGACATACTTAGGCTATCGGATGTTCTTGACCGTTAGCCCGCAATTGTCTATCAGTCCCGGAAACTGTTGCACCAAGAGAAGGCCTATGCCACAATAGAAAAACAATGCCCATACTTTGGGCCCTGAAAAAATTGCAGACATACCTCTACAGCAATGAGTTTACATACCTAACTGAACATGATGGCTTCTATAACCAATCTAGGGCTTAGTGGCAGCTGTGAGCTCAGGTGGAGTGGATCCTGGGGAGGATGATGTGGGATGGTAATGGCCATTGGTGCTGAAGCGCGGGGCGATGGCGACGGAAATAAGAGGCTGAGTCAGCAGCTGCGGTTCCAGGTCTTTTTACTCACAGTTCAAGTAATGCTGTGGAATGCTCTACCACAAGAGGTAGTAATGGCAGATACTATAACAGCTTTCAAAAAAGGGCTGGATGATTTCCTCAGTACACACAACATTGTTGGTTATAAATGACTTTGTGACCAAATGTAGAACCGGTGGAGGAAGGTTGAACTAGATGGACCTAGGTCTTTTTTCAACCTTAGTAACTATGTAACTATGTAACTATGTAATGCCTCAGGCTACCGATCTCTGCCGTGATAGGCCCCAGTCGATCCCGGATCCTTCGGAGGTCAGAACCAGTCTTGTAGTCTGTGGGCCCTTCCTTCTTGCACTTTTTAATATGAATCCCCGTGGCCTGAAGCTACTTGGGGACCCCGGGTCTTGCAGTTTTTAGCTCCCATTCCATGTGCAGGTGACGCAGGTCTGTGGTGGGGTCTGACTTATGATCACGACTCCTGACCCTATGTGCCTCTGTGCTCCGTGAACTGGTGGCGGCCAGAGGGACGTTCAATCCCCCTGTCCTGCAGATTCTGGTGATCCAACGTAAAGTCTGTTCTACCCTAGGTCTCTGCACCCTGCATTGCGCTGGTCCAGAGGGAGCAATGAAGCTCTCCCCTTGGTGACCGTATCATCTGGTGGAGGAAGGTTGAACTAGATGGACCTAGGTCTTTTTTCAACCTAAGTAACTATGTAATCTCCTATGTCCCATCGAAAAACCCATCCACTCCTTTCCTCTCCTGCTGGAGGACTCTTAATTGTTGTGTCCGCTCCTAACTCCCCTGGTGGCCGCCCCTCCCCCCGGTTCCCTGTCACTAGTGGGTGGCAGCCCCCCATGTTTGGTGACTACCTTAAGACCCGACCCTAGCCCAATCCTAGATGGGGAGGGCAACCTAACTGCATGTATGAGTTTGCGTGCTGTGGAACCGGTTCCGACCTCCTCTGGACCAAGGATGAGTACCGCACTTTAAGTGAGGTGTAGTATCCTGTGGCGGTTGAAGCTTCCGGGGCACCACACGGGCATTCAGTGGGATGAGCTGTGGTCTGTTCAGTCTTTCTGAAGACAGCTAGGCCGGTGGATGAGAGTACTCACTGACCCTCATGTCTCCACAATGTGTACATGGGAATTTCATAAAATTTAGGCGAAATACAGTTTACATTGAATCAATTCGCTCATCTCTACCCAATACACATAATACTAATATTGTCTGAGCCCTATGATTTCGGTGGCAACTAGAGATGAGCGAACTGGTCCCGGTTCGGCTCGAGGTCGGTTCGCCGAACGGAGCTCCCGTTCGAGTTCGGTTCGTCGAACGTTCGACGAACCGAACTCGAACCAATAGGCTATAATGGGAGGCAATAACAAACACATAAAAATGCATGACAAATGTACACAAACAGTTAATAAACATTGCCATAACACTTACCGGTCCCCGCGATCCCTTCTGCACTCTGTCTCCTGCCGCTATTCCATCCGATGATCACTGAATCCTCCCGGCGACCGGCACTGCCAGCAGAGATGCAGGACCTATCGTGACGTCAAAATAGCCATGTGACCAGTCACGTGGCTATTATCTCATTGGCTACAGACTGGTCACATGACTATGACGCGTCATGTAGGACCTGCGAGTGCATCTCTCCGGTACACGGTGCACATATGTATATCGCCGTGTACCGGCGACATGCTCTAGCACACGGTCGACTCCCCGTTCCGTTAGGGACCGGCTGACACAGCCGGTCATTAACGGAGATCACCGTTGCCATAGCAACGCAGTTAGCGGTGACGTCACCGCTAACCGCGGCTCCGAGAGCACCATTGCTATGGTAACGCATCTGTCAGCGTTACCGCTGTTACTGCTGACAGCCAGCACTGATCACTCACGGAGTGAAGGCTGCACGATTGTAGTGAGCATTGTAGTGAGGATGAGGTTCCCCAGCCCCAAGTGATGAGCTGGTGAACCTCATCCTTCCTCACTACAATCGTCACTACTACTACACTAGAAAGAAGACAGAAGACCATGGATCGTGGAGGGCTGACAGGGGGTAATAAAGATGGAGTCTCTAATGTGTCTGTGTATTTATTTCTATTAAAGTATTTTTTCTCTGTGTGGTGTTTTTTTTTATCCCTTTATTGGAGATTCTTAATGGCCGGGTCAAACGTGCCTGACATTAAGAATCTCTGGCTTAATACTGGCTAGTAAAACAAAGCCAGTATTAACTCATGATTACCCAACAAGCCACCCGGCTCCAGGGCTGTTGGAAGAGTTGGATACAGCGCCAGATGATGGCGCTTCTATGAGAGCGCCATTTTCTGGGACGGCTGCGGACTGAAATCCGCAGCAGAGGCGCCCAGAAACCTCGGGCTAGCCTGTGCTGCGGATTCCAATCCCCAGCTGTCTAGTTGTACCCGGCTGGACACAAAAATGGGGCGAAGCCCACGTCATTTGTTTTTTAATTATTTCATGAAATAAGTGAAATAATTAAAAAAAAACGGGTTTCCCTATATTTTTGGTTCCCAGCCGGGTACAAATAGGCAACTGGGGGTTGGAGGCAGCCCGTGGCTGCCTGCTGTACCTGGCTAGCATACAAAAATATGGCGAAGCCCACGTCATTTTTTTTCGTGGGCAAAAAAATTCTGCATACAGTCCTGGATGGAGTATGCTGAGCCTTGTAGTTCTGCAGCTGCTGTCTGCTCTTCTCCAGACAGACAGCAGCTGCAGAACTACAAGGCTCAGCATACTCCATCCAGGACTGTATGCAGAAGTTTTTAGCCCCCTGAAAAAATTATGTGGGCTTCGCCATATTTTTGTATGCTAGCCAGGTACAGCAGGCAGGTACGGCTGCCCCCAACCCCCAGTTGCCTATTTGTACCCGGCTGGGAACCAAAAATAAAGGGAAGCCCTTTTTTTATTATTTCATGAATTTCACAACTAGGCAGCTGGGGATTGGAATCCGCAACACAGGTTGGCCTGAGCTTTCTGGGCCCCACTGCTGCGAATTGCAGTCTGCAGCCGCCTCAGAAAATGGCATTTTCATATAAGCGCCATCTTCTGGCGCTGTATCCAACTCTTCCAGCACCTGCCTGCTATACCTGGCTAGCATACAAAAATATGGCGAAGCTCACGTCCTTTTTTGTAGTTTTTTGGCAAAAAAAATAAAAAATGCTTCCCTGGATTTTCCATTGCCAGTGAAGGTAACATCAAGCAGTGGGGGTTAGCAGCCAGTAGCTGCTTGGATTACCCTTAGCTAGCAATACAAAAAATGCAGCAGGAGCCCATTTATATTTTTTTAATTATTTATTTAAATAACTAAAAACAAAATGGGCTTCCCTGTATTTTGATTGCTGGACATCACAGTGCTGTAAAAATAAATCTTTAAAAAAATGACGTAGCGCTCTGCGGTATTTTTGATTCTCAGCGCAGATAAAGCAGACAGCTATGGGTTGCCACCCCCATCTGCCTGCCGTTACCTTGGTTGGCAATCAAAATACAGGGAAGCCCATTAGTTTTTTCTATTTAAAAAATAGTTAAAAAAAAAATGACGTTGGGTCCCCCCATTTTTCATAGCCAGCTAGGGTAAAGCAGACGGCTGTAGCCTGAAAACCACAGCTGGCAGCTTTACCGTGGTTGGGGATCCAATGTGGAGGTCCCCTCAGGCTCTTTTTTATAATTATTTTATAAATATTAATAATTACACAATAAAAGTAGGGTCCCCCCCAAATTGGATCACCAGCCAAGGTAAAGCGGACAGCTGTGGTCTGGTATTCTCAGGGTGGGAAGGTCCATAGTTATTGGGCCTTCACAGCCTAAAAATAGCAGGCCGCATGCACCCCAGACGTGGCGCATCCACTAGATGCGCCAATCCTGGCGCTTCACCCCAGCTCATCCCGTACCCTGGTGCAGTGGCAAACGGGGTAATAAATCGGGTTGATACTAGTTGTAAAGTCACCTGAGATCAAGCCCAGCAGTTTGTGATGTCATGGCGTCTATTAGATACCCAACATCATAAACTGTCAGTACTAACAAAAAAAAAAAAATCGACAAAAGAAATTGATTTGAAAAAACAGTCCCCAAAACATTTCCTCTTTCACCAATTTATTGTAAGAAAAAAAATAAAGGGGTCCCACGACGACTCTGGACTGTCTAGAATATGGGGGGGAGACACTCAGGGAACGTATCCCCCATTTTCTAGGAGTGCGGACCCTTCATGTGAGGAGTGTGGGTGCAATGAATCTGCACTCACTCTTCTCGGGTCCACAGCAGCAGAGTCCATGTCGTAATGGTTGCTACCAAAGCTGCAATGCCCTGCTCATGAGGTAAGGGCATGCCTAATCAGGAGAACTACTGTAGAGGAAGCTCTGCTCACTGGTATATAGGTGCTCAGAGGTAATAATAGATAAAATTAGTGAGTAACCTCGGCACTCTAAATCTCCCAGACTAAGTCAGTAAGTCACAACGGATAGTAATGAAAAATCACTCTTTATTGGTCCGTATTAAGAAAAACATTTTTTTTCATAAGCATATATGTTTTTGTCCAAAACAAGTTACAAATGACGTTTCGGCCTGAGCCTTCGTAAGATTGGACTTATCTGCATGTAATCATGAAAAATGACAATAATCAGTATCACATAAGAGTGAGAGAACAATAACATAAACTCGAACAATGTAGAGGTACAATTGGGATGCAGCAAAAAAATTGCAACACAGCAAGAAATGAAACACATGATACAAATGTCATAATACAGTACAAGGACAATATAGTAATGACAAATATGGGGTCAGAGTAGGCTTAGACAGCTCTGGTACGAAAGAGATGTCAATCATAAAGTAACATGTGCAGTAGGTGTAGAGCTACAGTATGCATGGCAGAGCTAATGGGTAGACCGACCATAGAAAAAGTGTAGAAAAAGTGTAGAAAAAATGTAGAAAAAGTAAAGAAAAAATGTAGAAAAAGTGGAGAAAAAGTGGAGAAAAAGTGGAGAAAAAGTGGAGAATAAGTGTAGAAAAAATGGAGAAAAAAATGGAGAATGGAGAAAAAGTGGAGAAAAAGTGGAGAAAAAGTGGAGAAAAAGTGGAGAAAAAGTGGAGAATAAGTAAAGAAAAAGTGGAGAAAAAAATGGAGAAAAAGTGGAGAAAAAGTGGAGAAAAAGTGGAGAAAAAGTGGAGAAAAAAATGGAGAAAAAGTGGAGAAAAAGTGGAGAATAAGTGGAGAAAAAATGGAGAAAAAAATGGAGAAAAAGTGGAGAAAAAATGGAGAAAAAGTGGAGAAAAAGTGGAGAAAAAATGGAGAAAAAGTGGAGAAAAAGTGGAGAATAAGTGGAGAAAAGGTGGAGAAAAAGTGGAGAAAAAGTGGAGAAAAAGTGGAGAAAAAATGGAGAAAAAATGGAGAAAAAGTGGAGAAAAAGTGGAGAAAAAATAGAGAAAAAGTGGAGAAAAAGTGGAGAAAAAATGGAGAAAAAGTGGAGAAAAAGTGGAGAAAAAGTGGAGAATAAGTGGAGAAAAAATGGAGAAAAAAATGGAGAAAAAGTGGAGAAAAAATGGAGAAAAAGTGGAGAAAAAGTGGAGAAAAAGTGGAGAATAAGTGGAGAAAAAATGGAGAAAAAAATGGAGAAAAAGTGGAGAAAAAGTGGAGAAAAAATGGAGGAAAAAGCGGAGAAAAAGTGGAGAAAAAGTTAAGAATTAGTGGAGAAAAAAATGGAGAAAAAGAGGAGAAAAAGAGGAGAATAAGTGGAGAAAAAATGTAGAAAAAGTGGAGAAAAAGTGGAGAAAAAATGTAGAAAAAGTGGAGAAAAAGTGGAGAAAAAGTGGAGAAAAAATGGAGAAAAAAATGTAGAAAAAGTGGAGAAAAAATGTAGAAAAAGTGGAGAAAAAGTGGAGAAAAAGTGGAGAAAAAAATGGAGAAAAAGTGGAGAAAAAGTGGACAATAAGTGGAGAAAAAATGGAGAAAAAAATGGAGAAAAAGTGAAGAAAAAGTGGAGAATAAGTGGAGAAAAAATGGAGAAAAAAATGGAGAAAAAAATGGAGAAAAAGTGGAGAAAAAGTGGAGAAAAAATTCAGAAAAAGTGGAGAAAAAGTGGAGAAAAAGTGGAGAATAAGTGGAGAAAAAATGGAGAAAAAAATGGAGAAAAAGTGGAGAAAAAGTGGAGAAAAAGTGGAGAATAAGTGGAGAAAAAATGGAGAAAAAAATGGAGAAAAAGTGGAGAAAAAGTGGAGAAAAAATGGAGAAAAAGTGGAGAAAAAGTGGAGAAAAAGTGTAGAATAAGTGGAGAAAAAATGGAGAAAAAAATGGAGAAAAAGTAGAGAAAGAGTGGAGAAAAAATGTAGAAAAAGTGGAGAAAAAGTGGAGAAAAAGTGGAGAAAAAGTGGAGAATAAGTGGAGAAAAAATGGAGAAAAAAATGGAGAAAAAGTGGAGAAAAAGTGGAGAAAAAATGGAGAAAAAGTGGAGAAAAAGTGGAGAAAAAGTGGAGAATAAGTGGAGAAAAAATGGAGAAAAAATAGAGAAAAAAATGGAGAAAAAGTGGAGAAAAAGTGGAGAAAAAGTGGAGAAAAAGTGGAGAAAAAGTGGAGAAAAAGTGGAGAATAAGTGGAGAAAAAATGGAGAAAAAATTGAGAAAAAAATGGAGAAAAAGTGGAGAAAAAGTGGAGAAAAAATGGATAAAAAGTGGAGAAAAAGTGAAGAAAAAGTGGAGAAAAAGGGGAGAATAAGTGGAGAAAAAATGGATAAAAAGTGGAGAATAAGTGGAGAAAAAGTGGAGAAAAAAATGGAGAAAAAGTGGAGAAAAAGTGGAGAAAAAGTGGAGAAAAAATGGATAAAAAGTGGAGAAAAGTGAAGAAAAAGTGGAGAAAAAGTGGAGAATAAGTGGAGAAAAAATGGAGAAAAAGTGGAGAATAAGTGGAGAAAAAGTGGAGAATAAGTGGAGAAAAAATGGAGAAAAAAATGGAGAAAAAGTGGAGAAAAAGTGGAGAAAAAGTGGAGAAAAAGTGGAGAAAAAATGGATAAAAGGTGGAGAAAAAGTGAAGAAAAAGTGGAGAAAAATTGGAGAAAAAAATGTAGAAAAAGTGGAGAAAAAATGTAGAAAAAGTGGAGAAAAAGTGGAGAAAAAATGGAGAAAAAGTGGAGAAAAAGTGGAGCACCCTTTGGTGCCTTTCATGTGGCACTAAGGGGTGCTTAGCTTTGTATTTAGCCAAAAAAATGAAAAAAAAAAATGACGTAGGATTCCCCCTAGTTTTGTAGCCAGCTAGGGTAAAGCAGACGGCTGCAGCCTGCAGACCACAGCTGGCAACCTCACCTTGGCTGGTAATCCAAAACTGAGGGCACCCCACGCTGTTATTTTAAATTAAATAAATAATTTTTAAAAAAAACACGTAGGGGTCCCCCCAAAATTGGATCACCAGCCAAGGTAAAGCAGACAGCTGGGGCCTGATATTCTCAGACTAGGGAGGTCCATGGTTATTGGACTCTCCCCAGCCTAAAAATAGCAGGCCGCAGCCGCCCCAGAAGTGGCGCATCCATTAGATGCGCCAATCCTGGTGCTTCGCCCCAGCTCATCCCGCGCCCTGGTGCGGTGGCAAACGGGGTAATATATGGGGTTAATACCAGATGTGTAAGTCACCTGGCATCAAGCCCTGGGGTTGGTGAGGTCAGGCGTCTATCAGATACCCGACATCACCAACCCAGTCAGTAATAAAAAAAAATAGACGACAAACACATTTTTATTTGAAAAAACACTCCCCAAAACATTCCCTCTTTAACCAATTTATTAGAATGAAAAACAAATCCAGGTCTGGTGTAATCCAAGGGGTTGCCATGATGATCCACACTGTCCCAGTCAATGAAGAGCAGGATGTTCCCCATTGGCTGGGAGAGCAATGCAGTGACCTGAGCTAACATCAATGGGTCAGCCCAGGTCACTACAGGGCATGACAAGTGCTGCTGTCAGCGAGGTACATTACCTGCGCTGATCTCCAGCACACTGACAGCCCCTGTCACTGAGTTCAATGACCGGCGCCTTCACACCAAGTATCGCGAGAGGCCCGTGACGTTACCGCTAGTCAGTCTCGGATCGGAAGCGAGAGGTGATGTGACAAGCGGCGGCCATGGAGGACAGTGACAGCGCTGAGGTCGGGATGGCGGGACTTCATCACCGCAGGTAAGCCGAGCGGGGCCATGTGTGTGTGTGTGTGTGTGTGTGTGTGTGTGTGTGTGTACATGCCGCGGGCAGGAGGGGGCGGAGCGAGCTGAGCGGGGAAGTGTGGGCTTCCTGCACGTAACTAGGATAAACATCGGGTTACTAACCAAAGAGCTTTGCTTGGATACCCGATGTTCATCTTGGTTACCAGCTTCTGGCAGGCTGCCAGCGATGGCTCCTGCACACTGTAGCTGTAAAAAGCCCTGCTTTTTGCTGCTAGAACCGTTCTCGAACGGATCTAGAACTATCGAGCTTTTGCAAAAAGCTCGAGTTCTAGTTCGATCTCGAACAGCCCCCAAAATCACTCGAGCTTAGAACTGGAGAACCTCGAACCGCGAACCACGCTCAACTCTAGTGGCAACAGATGATCATTTAATGTGTAAGGGGAATTTCTGATGTTCACCTTACTGCTGAAGGGGAAGGATTGATCTGGCAAGTGGAAGTTCAATGTCCATTTATATTGTTCCTAAGAAGTGACTGACAACAGCCTACTTCATTCTCCCAAAGAAAACACAAACACATGCACACTTTGCCAAACTGGACATTCATACACATGGTGGAGTGATCAGAAGGTAGAGATGACCTCTAATTATAAACATTTTTGAAGATCATAGGTCCATCACACGAACAGTTAGCATTTTTTACCTTGTGGTTACTGTTTAATTCTTAATCATGAGTCACAAAAAGCTTTTATTTCTTCCACTTAGTGTGATTGTAAAGCATTATAGCGTCATTTGTTTCACCCAGGTCAGTCCTGAAGTCTGTAGGTATTTCAGTCATCAAATGTTCTACCACTTACTGAATATTTTGCTTTGTCGTTTCTCATCAGTTTCCTTGAGCTAAACGATTGCTCTTAATACTAATCGCTGGGTCTGCTCGGTAGCACGACGTTGGCTATATGTTTAGTTTTTTTTCACGCGTGTATATTGTGTAGATGTTGCCGCTTGCTGCTTATTAAAATCAGATTTGACTATTTAGACAATTTAATCTCTCCTGGACATCTTTTCTTATGTCTAAAACTCAAATATAACCTCCCTGCGAGGATATACTGTAGTATAAAAGCATAAAGAACGGGACTAATTACACCGCTTCTCTACAATAATTGTGAGTCGTTCCTGTAATAATTACAAGCCATAACAGCAATAATTATGGGTGGTTTGCAATTATCTCCCCTCTGTAACAATGCTTTGTTACCTTCTTCCTTTCCTGGAAAAGAGAAAAATATCTGATTCTATTTTCTTTTATCCATGACTTTGTTCTTTCTTATGTATTAACCCTTTGAGGCTCTGCAGAAATGTGTAGCCAAATCCAAGACATTTAAAGATGTTGAGGCTGCAATGAATCAATGCAATGACAAGTTCTCCTGGTGACAGAGACTTCTATAGGAAATCGGGGATCATCGCCGCGCTTGTCACCATTCAATCCAAAGAATTATTATTCCAAGTCATTTATTTGGGAACATTAACAAAGTCTACGCATTTCAGGGGTCTCTGCCCCCTTCCTCAGGACAATGTAAAAATAATGACACAGAAGATCCCCGATTTCCTATAGAAGTCTCTGTTTCCATTTTACGGGTCTGCAGCTGTCTCCTCCAGCGTTATGTTTCAATAGGTGTTGTGACAACATCTATAGGTGAGTGCACCCTATTAATCCTTTCACTGTTTTTATCAGTTAAGAGTAGACCCTATGCACCTGTTCTTTCCGCCACAGTCCTTGAAGTTCTCCTGGTGCTCAGAGGTTTTACAAGGAATCATTTTTTGGTCATCAAGTTCATCAAAATAGTTGCAAATAGGACAATTATTGGTTAAAGGGACTCTGTCAGCATAGAATGACTGTTCATACCAAATACAGGGGCTCGGTGCATTAGGGCGTGGCCAATTTTTAAGTGCACCTTTCCACCTGCTTGTGTTCTCTCTATCTCTGCCTTTCTCTAGTTCTTTGAAGCCAGTGATGACAATCAAAGAAAAGAGGGAAGAGCTAGATGAAAAACAAGCAGGTGGGAGGGTGCACTCATAATTGGCCACACCCTGATGCACCGAGCGCCTTTATTTGGTATGAACAGTCATTCTATGCTGACAGAGTCTTTACATAGTCCTATGATTTCCTTTTATCACCAAATATTTTATAATGCATACTTACTGTTTTTCTTCACAAATCCAGTTCAATGGTTTGCCCACTTCCTTTTTATTGAAAAAAATTTGTATAGTACTTAAAATAAAAATACCACATACTCAATAATTGATTCCCCACTGTTCTCCATACTAGGCTCACTGCAAGTTTCTTCTTTTCCTCATATACATGTAGCTACATCTACACATAGTGAATCTAAATCAAATCAATACTTGCTGTCTTCAGCATATGGCTTCAAACATGCATCAATTCGTCTAGGTACACATGCACACAGTTTTAGAAGGAAGGTGTTTCCAAATATCTTGGAGAAGTAACCACAAATCTTCAATGTCTATAGACTTGAGCAAGTACTTCCCTCTCTCCAAGTAAACCCACACAGCATTAATGATGTTAAGTTCTTTTAGTAGATTAAATCTGAATTCATTTAGATGCCTCCATTATGGTTAATTAACTGCCTGCAGCACTCAGTATTGAGGACATCATTACTCTTCACCAAAACCCCAACTCAGTTTGCTGAAATGCAGCCATAAACTTGAAAGAAATGTCCACCATGATTAACTGTTACATATAGACACGCAATATTGTACCCTTCTCGAGCTCTTTGGTGATCAAACTGCCTTTGATTGCAGTATAGCCAAATATTTCAAATTTTGACTAATCATTCCTAGCTATGTTTTGGTGCATTGTTGAGTCACTTGGCTTTGTTTTCATGTCGAACATTAAAATTTTTGTCTGTAATTCTTCCATGAAGACCACTTGTGGCCAGCCAAACAATAGATAGGTCCCAGTGGTTGCTGCCAGTTTTGAGCTGATGTCATTTTTGGTCATCCTCCAGCTTTGAGTTTTTTTGGACGACCGCTACATCTAAGCTCCTCAGTGTATTTTTGTCTTCAATGAAGTGAAATACATTACTTATCCATTATACAACATCATCATGGAGTTGGCTGATTTATTCCACAGCAGGACACACTAACCCATATATATATATATATATATATATATATACAGTGCCTACAAGTAGTATTCAACCCCCTGCAGATTTAGCAGGTTTGATAAGATGCAAATAAGTTAGAGCCTGCAAACTTCAAACAAGAGCAGGATTTATTAACAGATGCATAAATCTTACAAACCAACAAGTTATGTTGCTCAGTTAAATTTTAATAAATTTTCAACATAAAAGTGTGGGTCAATTATTATTCAACCCCTAGGTTTAATATTTTGTGGAATAACCCTTGTTTGCAATTACAGCTAATAATCGTCTTTTATAAGACCTGATCAGGCCGGCACAGGTCTCTGGAGTTATCTTGGCCCACTCCTCCATGCAGATCTTCTCCAAGTTATCTAGGTTCTTTGGGTGTCTCATGTGGACTTTAATCTTGAGCTCCTTCCACAAGTTTTCAATTGGGTTAAGGTCAGGAGACTGACTAGGCCACTGCAACACCTTGATTTTTTCCCTCTTGAACCAGGTCTTGGTTTTCTTGGCTGTGTGCTTTGGGTCGTTGTCTTGTTGGAAGATGAAATGACGACCCATCTTAAGATCCTTGATGGAGCAGCGGAGGTTCTTGGCCAAAATCTCCAGGTAGGCCGTGCTATCCATCTTCCCATGGATGCGGACCAGATGGCCAGGCCCCTTGGCTGAGAAACAGCCCCACAGCATGATGCTGCCACCACCATGCTTGACTGTAGGGATGGTATTCTTGGGGTCGTATGCAGTGCCATCCAGTCTCCAAACGTCACGTGTGTGGTTGGCACCAAATATCTCGATCTTGGTCTCATCATACCAGAGAACCTTGAACCAGTCTGTCTCAGAGTCCTCCAAGTGATCATGAGCAAACTGTAGACGAGCCTTGACATGACGCTTTGAAAGTAAAGGTACCTTACGGGCTCGTCTGTAACGGAGACCATTGCGGTGGAGTACGTTACTTATGGTATTGACTGAAACCAATGTCCCCACTGCCATGAGATCTTCCCCGAGCTCCTTCCTTGTTGTCCTTGGGTTAGCCTTGACTCTTCGGACAAGCCTGGCCTCGGCACGGGTGGAAACTTTCAAAGGCTGTCCAGGCCGTGGAAGGCTAACAGTAGTTCCATAAGCCTTCCACTTACGGATGATGCTCCCAACAGTGGAGACAGGTAGACCCAACTCCTTGGAAAGGGTTTTCTACCCCTTGCCAGCCTTGTGACCCTCCACGATCCTGTCTCTAATGGCCTTGGAATGCTCCTTTGTCTTTCCCATGTTGACCAAGTATGAGTGCTGTTCACAAGTTTGAGGAGGGTCTTAATTAGTCAGAAAAGGCTGGAAAAAGAGATAATTAATCCAAACATGTGAAGCTCATTGTTCTTTGGGCCTGAAATACTTTTTAATACTTTAGGGGAACCAAACAGAATTCTTGTGGTTTGAGGGGTTGAATAATAAATTACCCTCTGAATAAACGTTTCACAATTTAAAAAAAAAATAAAAAAAGAAATAACATTCTTTTTTGCTGCAGTGCATTTCACACTTCCAGGCTGATCTACAGTCCAAATGTCACAATGCCAAGTTCATTCTGAATGTGTAAACCTGCTAAATCTGCAGGGGGTTGAATACTACTTGTAGGCACTGTATATATATATATTTATATATATATATATATATATATATATATATATATAACACATTTCTGCACAATCTGTCTTTTATTACTTGTTTTCTCTCTATCTCTGCCATTCTTTGGTTCTTTGAAGCCAGTGATGCCAATCAAAGAAAAGAGGGAAGAGCTAGATGAAAAACAAGCAGGTGGGAGGGTGTTTCCTACTATATCTCTATACCTCTATAGGGAAGAGTTGAATGGCTGTAGTAAGTGCCTCCCACATTTTGTTTGCCTCTTAGAGGTCTATCAGTAGCGCAACAGTTTGTATACAGTGACCATTTAAATTTTGCTATATGATTCATTCTAATTTTGTATACCCATGGATTTATCTTATTATTAAAGCCCTTCATCAATTATATGACTATGAAAAATGGAGAATAACTTCATTGTATCCAGTATTTTGGTACAGGTTTATCTGGGTTCCATTTGTCCAAAGAATGCTTTTCCAGATCTGGTCGGCTTCTTTAGATGTTTTTTGGTAAAGTCTTATCTGGCTTTTCTATTTTTAAGGATTGATGGTTTGCACCTTGTAGTGAACCCTCTGTATTTGTTCTCATGATGTCTTCTCTTTATGGTAGACTAAGATACTGATACATCTACTTCCTGGAGAATGTTCTTCACTTCGGTGGATGTTGTAGGGAGTTTTCTTCACCATCTAAAGGATTCTGCAATCATCCATCACTGTTGTCTTCGGTGGACATCAAGACTTTATTGCATTCCCAAGCTCACAAGTGTGCACTTCTTTTTGGAGAATATACCAAGTTATTGATTTGGTTATTCCTAGCATTTCTGCTTTTTCTCTGATGAATTTCTTATTTTTTTCAGCTTAATGATGGCCTGCTTCTCTTTCATTGAGGACACCTTTGATAGCAGATTATGGGTTCACAGCAACAGCTTCCAAATGCAAATGCCACATCTAGAATCAGCTCCTGACCTTTCACCTGCTCAATTTATTATGGATTAATGAAGAAATAGCCAGTGCAGCCCATTCAAGAGCTTTTGAGATAACTCTTTAATTACTTTTGGTTGCTTGAAAAAGAGGCAGCTAAATATTAAAGAGCTGTAATTCCTAAACCCTTACTCCAATTAGGATGTTGATACCTCAAATAAAACTGGAGCGTCTGCACTTTAAACCCATATTTATTATATAAATGTAGCTTTAATATGTTTTTGGTAAACCGCTAAAATGACAAAATGTATGTCACAGTCTAAATATTGGTGGACCTAAGGCAGGCTTTGCACACTATGACATCGCAGGTGCGATGTCGGTGGGGTCAAATTGAAAATGACGTACTTCTGGCATCGCATGCAACATCGTAGTGTGTAAAGGTTCGATGATACGATTAACGAGCGCAAAAGCATCGTAATCGTATCATCGGTGCAGCGTCGGCGTAATCCATAATTACGCTGACGCGACAGTCCGATGTTGTTCCTCGCTACTGCGGCAGCACACATCGCTGTGTGTGAAGTCGCAGGAGCAAGGAACATCTCCTACCGGCGTCACCGCGGCTTCGGTAGGATATGCGGAAGGAAGGAGGTGGGCGGGATGTTTACAACCCACTCATCTCCGCCCCTCTGCTCCTATTGGCCACCTGCCGTGTGACGTTGCTGTTAGATGTAAAGATTACGGTGATGTAGGAAAACACAATACACAGGTAGAAAACAGATTCAGCAAATATGAGGCCCAAACTATCTAAATAAGACAGGACAGAAAAGAGCACTGTCTGCAGCCATGGAATACCCTAGAAAAAGAACCAACACGCCTGATATGGAAAAATACTGGGCCCACACGGACTCTTCCCCACTATATCAGGACTCTGGTGTTACTGGGATCCATACAAACACTAACATAGCGGAGGGACTGAAATTAGTACCAAGCATGACAAAGCAAAATACATAGCAGAAAATGGAGCAAGGTACACAGACATTCCTAGCAGGGAATGATCCAACTCCACCCATAACTTTACACAGGCAAAATCAGGAAATAAGCCTTAGTACCTAAAACAGAAAAACAACAAGAAAGTGGAAACCACCAGCAGAGGTACAAAGACTAAACTTATCTGATAGACACAGAAGAAAGGGCTGGCTTCAGAATGTCCTTAGCACACAGGAGACAACATTGAGCACCGGCAAGGAACAAGAGAACATTACTCAGTACTACTCATAGACCCAGTAAGAACCACCTCACTGCCAATCATCCTCAGCTGTCTGATTTCTATTCAGCCAGCCAACTCCACTACCAGCACTGACCACAAGAGGGAGCCCCAAACTGGAATCCAATTCAAATGAATTCACAACAGGTGATATTATACAGAGCGTCAGTGTGGAGGGATACTATGGAGAGGAACAGTGTGGGGATATGATGAAGAGGGGCAGTGTGGAGGATATTATTAAGAGGGGCAGTATGGGTGAGTGTTATGGAGATGGGCAGTGTTGAGTGATATTATGCAGAGGGGCAGTGTGGGGGGATATTACGACGAAGGCCATTGTCAAAGGAGATATTATGGAGAGGGTCAGTGTGGGCGTTTAGCATACAGAGGTATAGTGATGGGGGATATTATGGAGGGGGCAGTATTGGGGAATATTATAAAGAGAGGCAGTGTGGAGGAATATTATAGAGAGGGACAGTGTGGGGGATATTATGGAGATGGGGCAGTGTTGGGAGATATTAATAAGAGAGGCCATGTGAAGGAATATTATGAATAGGAACAGTGTGGGGAAAGGGATATTTTGTGTAGGAAACGCAGTGAGGATCAATTATATATTCAAGGTAATTTGCAGCATTAAAAGGTCACATTTACTGAAATCCAAATATTTTAATCAAAAACATTTTAACTGTCTAGTTACTTTTTACCATAGGATCCCTTCTTTAATGTCACCTTCATAATTCTTTCAGCCATTGCACCTTAGTTTTTGATAGTTTCTGCTTGAATTTCTTTGCAGGATATCTATCGGAATATCCTCCCAGAGCTGCTGTTTTGATGCCTCTCTAATAATAATAATAACTGGGAAATCTTTGAGTAACTACATAGATCACCGTACCATCATATACGGTATATGCAGCTATCATGGGCAAGATGGTGGCTCAGCACTGTATGCTTTCAGTGCTGGGGTACTGGGCCAAATCTCACCAAAGGACAACATCTACAAGGAGTTTGTATGTTCTCCCACTGTTTGTGTCAGTTTCCTCCGGGTTCTTCGGTTTCCTCTCATACATAAGACATACTGATAGGGACTGTAGTGTGAGAGCCCTTATGGGGACCGTAATGATAATGTCTGTAAAATTCTGCAGAATATGATAGCGCTATATAAGCAAACATAATAATACCAGTCCTATGGACGAGTATACATAAGCCTTGTTTTGAGTGGGTTATAAATAAATGTAGCTGTCGGCATAGCTTCAATCCCTTTGACCTGAAATATATGGGATTATTTTACAGCCTTGGGCACTGTTATGAATCACCACTCACTATGTGTTATATTCATTTACAGTCAAAATCTGACCTACCAACCTCTGATATGGAAGTTTAACATATAGATGTAACGTGATAACTCAGAGTAAAAGAGTGAAAGAGGAGTCTTGATGCTTTTTTCCATGTAAGATTTATTGCAATTTTATTACTTGAAATATATATTTTTTTACATGGAGCCATTACAATTGGCCAACACTTTTGGCCACTTTAACCTTAGACTATGTACACCCCTGGCAAGGTCAGCAGTCATGCAGTATTATCAGAGAATAAAATTATAATGGAAGCTTCTACTACTGCTATAAAGCTTGGGATTAAGGAGCAGATAACTTTGGATATGGACTAGAACTAGTCAGGACATCTCAGCTTTGACTCACCAGTGACCTGGAGCCATAGCACAGAGCATGTTGCAATACTCTCCTTCGGAATACTCTATTATTCTCTGTAACATATAGAACAGTACAGCATAGTCAGTCCACTGTTAGAGGGCTTGACTGTAGATCCTCAATTTATATGGCTTTTTCACCCAATCTCTATGGCTAAATTGTGAGTTATGATGTTGTCATGATCTGATTATAGGATAATGAGGGACAGGGGGCTCCTAGGCTGTCCCTCATGCTAGGGGACCCTAGGCTATTACTATCCTCTATACTACCCCATATAGTGGAGATTTGGTTGTTCTGTGTTTAGAATTCAAATGCAAAAAAGGGCGGTAATCCGGGTGCTGTGCAGATCCAACCACAACAACACCGACCAGAAGGTTTAACACTTTAATCGCACACTGCGTTTCCATGACGATACGTTCCCTTCACCAGGTGCCCTTTATATCTTTGCTTAGTCCTGTGTCTGGCTATGCTCCGCAAGCATAAAAAAAGTATAGTGAAATAAAAAATAATACCAATGATGTCATAGCCATGTGATCCAGTCAAGTGTGCATGCTGTATTACCTCATTGGCTACAGACTGGACACATGACTATGACGTCTCGAAGGTCCTGGTAACTGAGCTTTGACAGTCATTGTGCTAGTGTCGCATCAGCATCACCCAGTATGGCTGCACACTCTCCTGACAGGAGCGGTCGGCACTTATGTCCGGAAAGTGTCAGTCCATTCAGGGAGATGCCCATGCGAGACTGCACGAGTCACAAGTAAGTGGAAGTCCGGCCTCATTGTCAGCCTGCATCTCACTGTGTATAGCCACTGCTCTAGAGAGTGATGTAGCAGAGTTGATGTTGATCATTGCTTTCTCTGCTTCTCACATTGTGTAGACTGTCTGTACAGAGTAATGAAGCAGAGTTGCCATTACTCTGTGGAATACATTGGACTAAGGACTTTTTTATAATAAAGATGAAGTCTCTAAATGTTTTTTTTTGTTTTATTGCTAATATAAAAAAAGTCTCTGTGTTGTGTTTTTCTTTTACTGTTTACTAGAAATTCATGGTGGTGATGTCTAATTTGGTGTGACACCATGAATTTTGGGCTTAGTACCATCTGAGAATACAAAACTGGTATTATCCCCATTATTACCCAGTGTACCACTCGTCTCCAGGGCCTCTGGATGAACCGGGTAAAGCGCCTGGAAATGGCGCTAAGAAACAATTTGCCATTTCCAAGGGCGGCTGCGGGCTGCCAGGGAAGCCCTTTTTTTTTAAAGTTTTTTACCAAAAAGCTCAAAAAAATCTGACATTTGTTTTGCCATATGTTTGTATGCTAGCCAGGTACAGCAGGCAGGTATGGGCTGCCCCCAAGCCCCAGCTACCTATGTGTACCCGGCTGGGAACCAAAAATATAGGAAAGCCCTTTTTTAAATTATTTCATGAATTTCATGAAATAATTAAAAAGAAAACAACATGGGCTTTTCCCAATTTTTGTGTCCAGCCATTTACAACTAGGTAGCTATAGATTGGAATCCATAGCACAGGGCGGCACAAGCTTTCTACCCCCCCCCCCCCCGCTGCAAATTGCAGTCTGCAGCCACCCCAGAAAATGGCGCTTTCATAGAAGCGCTATTTTCTGGCACTGTATCCAACTCTGCCAGCAGCCCTGGTGCCGGATGGCATGCTGGGTAAGAAGGGGTTAATACCAGCATTGTTTTACCAGCTGGTATTAAGCCCGAGATTCTTAATGCCAAGCCAAGTTTGACCCGGCCATTAAGAATCTCCGATGAAGGGTTAAAAAAAGACACCACACAGAGAAAAAATACTTAGAAATAAATACATAGACACACTTAGGGACTCCATCTATATTACTCCCTCTCACCCCTCCATGATCCTGGTCTTCTGTCTTCTTCAACCAATGCAGCTTTGCTATATCAGAAAGCACAGGGGGTGGAGAATGGTTCTGTTCACCGTGCAGTCGAATCACTCAATGAGTGAGGAAAGGCTGCGGGTTCGTAAGCGGTGACATCACCGCTACCACCATTGCCATAGTAACCTAACGAGCGGGTTACTATAGCAATGGTGATCTCCGATCACCTGATTCCTGGCGCCGCTATTCACCGGCTGCATTACAGTGTGTGGCAGCCAATCCTTGCATGTGGATTGACTCTGTAAAGAGCGCCAACATGCAGGGAGGGGGAGCCGAGCATGTACCCGAGCATGTCGCCGGTACACAGCATTCGCCGAGTATACCGAGAGTACTGAGATGCTCGGGCGAGCACCGAGTACCGGCAAACATGCTGACACTACAGGACCTTGCATAACATCATAGTCATGTGACCAGTTTTTAGCCAATGAGATAATACAACATTCACATGTGACTGGTCACATGCTATGATGTCACGGAAGGTCCTTTGGTTAGCGGGCGGCACAGCGATGATCGTACTCAGAAGCAGAGGCCGGTAGACAGAGTCTGCAGGACGAGTCGTGGAACCTGTAAGTATAATGACTATGTTTATTAATAACTGTATTCTTTATTTTATAGCTCCCCCGCCCCATCCCATAACTGTAAAGTCTAAAGGCCGTTTTACACGCTGCGATCTCGCTAGCGAGATCGCTAGCGTGCGTACCCGCCCCCGTCATTTGTGTGTCATGGGCAAATCGCTGCCCATGGCGCACAACATCGCTCTGACCCGTCACACTATTTACCTGCCTAGCAACGTCGCTGTGACCGGCGAACCACTTCCTTTCTAAGGGGGCAGTTCGTTCGGCGTCACAGCGACGTCACTAAGCGGGTGCCCAATCGAACCGGAGGGGTGGAGATGAGCGGGACGAACATCCCGCCCACCTTCTTCCTTCCTCATTGCGGGCGGCCGCAGACAAGGTGAGGTTCCTTGTTCCTGCAGTGTCACACATAGCGATGTGTGCTGCCGCAGGAAAGACGAACAACCTGCGTCCTGCAACAGCAACGATACTTGGAAATGGAGGAGCGTGTCAACAAGCAACGATAAGGTGAGTATTTTTGCTCGTTAGCGGTCGCTCATACATTTCACATGCAATGACTTCACTAACAAGGCCAGATGTGCGTCACGAATTCCGTGACCCCAACGACATCGCGCTAGCGATGTCATTGCGTGTAAAGTGGCCTTTAGATCGGTGATTAGATGCAAGATCGTGTTATCTCAATCCCAATCTCGATCTTTACAAAACTATCGGGTGAGTCTCCCCAACCCTGACCATTGGGACGTTCGCCCATCACTAATCGTGAGATTTTTAGTGGAAACCCCTTTTAATCAGCAAGGACATTGAAAATGAAACATGGCTGGGTCTTTCAGCATGATAATGATCCCAAGCAAACCGCCATGGAAATGAAGGAGTGGCTTCTTAAAAAGTATATGAAGGTCCTGGAGTGGCCTAGCCAGTTTCCAGATCTCAACCTCATAGAAAACCTTTGGCGGGAGTTGAAAGTCCTTGTTGCCCAGCAACAGGCCCAAACATCACTGCTCTAGAGGAGATCTGCATGAAGAAATGGGCCAACATACCACCAGCAGTGTGTGCCAACCATATGAAGACTAAAGCGGGCTTTACACACTGGGATATCGGTCCCGATATCGCTAGTGTGGGTACCCGCCCCCATCTGTTGCACGACACGGGCAAATCACTGCCCGTGCCGCACAACATCGCCCAGACCCGTCACACATACTTACCTGCCCGGCGACGTCGCTGTGACCGGCGAACCACCTCCTTTCTAAGGGGGCGGTCCGTGCGATGTCACAGTGACGTCACTGAGCGGCCGCCCAATAGCAGTGGAGGGGTGGAGCTGAGCGGGACATAACATCCCGCCCACCTCCTTCCTTCCGCATAGCGGCCGGGAGGCAGGTAAGGAGAGCTTCCTCATTCCTGCGGCATCACACAGAGCGATGTGTGCTGCCGCAGGAACGAGGAACAACATCGTTACTGCTGCAGTAACGATTTTCGAGAATGGACCCCCATGTCACCGATGAGCGATTTTGCACGTTTTTGCAACGATGCAAAATCGCTCATCGGTGTCACACACAACGGCATCGCTAATGTGGCCGGATGTGCGTCACCAATTCCGTGACCCCAACGAGTTCGCATTAGCGATGTCGTAGCGTGTAAAGCCCCCTTTACACAAAAGTTTAACCTCTGTCATTGCCAACGAAGGCTATATAACAAACTATTGAGATGAACTTTTGTTATTGACCACATACTTCTTTTCCACCACAATCTGCAAAAAAAATAATCTTGCCAAATCAGACAAGGTGATTTTCTTTATTTGTTTTCTCATTCTGTCTCTCATAGTTGTGGTTTACCTATGATGTCAATTACAAGCCTCTTTCATCTTTTTAAGTGGGAAAACTTGCACAATTGGTGGCTGACTAAATACTTTGTTTCTCCATTGTATATGGCTGAGTGACAAAACTAGCAGTTACATTAGCATTCTGAGCTCTGGTTTTTCTTGGGTTTTACCAAAGGTCAACCCAATTTTTCTTAAAGCAAAAGAAAGTTTACCTCGGGTCACACAAATTTACAGTAGTGATTCAGATGATTTCAGATATACGGGTATTGATGTGGATAATAGAAGAATCACAGTAAAATACGCCAGCGTAGACTGACCTGGTTCGACTTTCATTAGCAGCAGCATCACCGGCAATTCAATGTGTAATTTTTTCATGATCTGGATTAATATATTTTAGTCAATTTCTCTTTTTAATAATAGGGGACCGTGACATAGTATATTTATTAAGATGTTGTGCTACTGTGAGTAACCTCTGTGCTCCGGGATTCATTATTTGATCATTAAATGTAACTTCATGTATTCATCTACAGAGTATTTTCATTTCCAGGCATAAGCCTATGTGTGATTATTTTGCAATGTAGCAACATTTTTGTACAAGGAGGGAATAACTTTATAAAAAGGAAAAAAAAGGTTAAGATTTTATAACTGTTTTAATAGTTGTATACAATAAAACAATACTGCTAAAGGGCGAATACTTTTGCAGCAAATACAAGTGAATCTCAATAAATTAGAATATCATCAAAAAGTTAATTTATTTCAGTAATTCAATACAAAAAGAGAAACGCATATATTATATAAAGTCATTACACACAGAGTGATCTATTTCAAGTATTTATTTCTGTTAATGTTGATGATTATGGCTTACAGCCAATGAAAACCCAAAAGCCATTATCTCAGAAAATTAGAATAATTACCATGAAACACCTGCAGAGATTTCCAAAGCATTTAAAATGGTCCCTTAGGCTATGTGTACAAGCTGCGTTTTTTTGATGCTGCGTTTTTGTGCGTTTTTGGCCGCTATAAACGCACAAAAACGCACCCACGGCAAAAAAACGCGGCAAAAATGCATTTTTACCGCGATTTGTTGCGTTTTTGGCTGCGTTTTTGATCTCTGCATTCTTCTGCATTTTTACAATGCATTGCATGGGGGGAAAACGCAGAAAAACGCAGGAAAGAATTGACATGTCCATTTTTTTTTTTAAGCTCAAAAACGCAGCTTAAAAAAAAAAGTTGTGTGCGAACAACAAAAATGAAAACTCATAGACTTTGCTGGGGAAGCAAAGTCATGCAGTTTTGAGGCCAAAAATGCACCCGAAAAACGCGAAAAACGCCGTGAAAAACGCACTGTATGCACGTAGCCTAAGGGGTACTTTGCACGCTGCGTCATCGCAAGCCGATGCTGCAATGCCAAGCGCGATAGTCCCCGCCCCCGTCACAGCTGCAATATCATTGTGATAGCTGCCGTAGCGAATATTATCGCTACGGCAGCTTCACATGTACTCACCTGCCGTCTGACGTCGCTCTGGCCAGTGACTCGCCTCCTTATTAAGGGGGCGGGTCGTGCGGCATCACTGTGACGTCACACGGCAGGCAGCCAATAGGAGCGGAGGGGCAGAGATGAGCGGGATGTAAACATCCCGCCCACCTCCTTCCTTCCGCATATCCTACGGGAGCCGCGGTGACGCCAGTAGGAGATGTTCCTCGCTCCTGCGACTTAACACACAGCGATGTGTGCTGCCACAGGAGCAAGGAACAACATCGGACCGTCGCGTCAGCGTAATTATGGATTACGCTGATGCTACACCGATGATACGATAACGATGCTTTTGCGCTCGTTAATTGTATCATCTAGGATTTACACACTACGATATCGCCTGCGATGCCGGATGTGCATCACTTTCAATTTGACCCCATCGACATCGCACCTGCGATGTCGTAGTGTGCAAAGTGCCCCTAAGTCTGGTCCAGTAGGCTACACAATCATGGGGAAGACTGCTACTTGACAGATGTCCAGAAGGCAGTCATTGACACACTGCACAAGGAAGGTAAGCCACAAAAGGTCATTGCTAAAGAAGCTGGCTGTTCACAGAGTGATGTATCCAAGCATATTAAGAGAAAGTTGAGTGAAAGGAAAACATCTGGTAGAAAAAGGTGCACAAGCCACATTGATAACCACAGCCTTGATGGGATTGTTAAGAAAAGGCCATTGAAAACTTTTGCGGGAGATTCACAAGGAGTGGACTGAAAAAAGTACCAATACCTGGTTTAATAACCACAGTATCACTGTGCTTGATTAGCCATCAAACTCACCTGATCTGAATCTCAAAGAGAATTTATTGGGTATTGTCAAGAGGAAGATGAGAGACACCAGACCCAACAATGCAAGTGAACTGAGGCTGCTATCAAAGCAACCTGGGCTTCCATAACACCTCAGCAGTGCCACAGGCTGATTGCCTCCATGCCACGCCACATTGATGGAGTAATTCATGCAAAAGTAGCCACGACCAAGTATTGAGGCATTTACTGTACAGACTTTTCAGTAGGCGCCAACATTTCTGAGTTAAAAATCAGTTTTTAAGTTGGTCTTATATATTATTCTAATTTTCTGAGATAATGACTTTTGGGTTTTCATTGGCTGTAAGCCATAATCATCAACATTAACAGAAATAAACACTTTAAATAGATCCCTCTGTGTATAATGACTCTATATAATATGTATACACAAG
Source organism: Anomaloglossus baeobatrachus (assembly GCF_048569485.1). NCBI lineage: Eukaryota > Metazoa > Chordata > Amphibia > Anura > Aromobatidae > Anomaloglossus > Anomaloglossus baeobatrachus. Next base: position 602,910,103 of record NC_134356.1, on the reverse strand, counting down.
AGGACAAAGAGTATATGTGCAAAAAATGGACAATTTTATTAGATATGCAAAAACCACAATAGACAATTAAAAACATGATAAGACATCACCAAAATGAATCATCTGGGGGAATAGAAAGATTGTTACATGGACAGAATTGTTACACAGACAGGGATGGTCTCAGGAAAACCACCAAAAATACTCAGGATAAACATAAATCCTGTAAATAAATCGGTCACAGTGTGATTGATTGCATTAAAATCTTAATCAGGTGAATCCTGAGACCCCCGGTAAGTGTTGAAGTGTCACAAACTGAGGGTATAATGACTAACCAGGACTATACGTATGAATGGCAGAGGACAGTTATAAGGCCCAATATAGGAGTAATCCCATGTGGAGTGTATATACGCAAATCAACCATTCAATATAATGCCTAACAAATAGAAAGTTAATTACCTAGAAGTCAGATGGATAAAGATTAAACCTTCAATTTGAGAGACCCCGAGGAACCTGGACTTCATCGACGCGCGTTTCTCATGGTACAAGAGCTTTTTCAAGATGGAGAGGCACAGGGTCTATGTGAGATTTCAAGGGTTATATACTCTTATGTTCCCAATACAATGAGATGCAGCTGTGAGGGGAGGGGAGCAAACCCGGACATGGAGGAAACGCCCAGAAGCTATAAACACGTGTGGAGTCAGAGATGCGTTGCCTGAGCAACCAAAGCTAAACATAACATGCTCACCAAGCAAAGAAACGTACACAAGCTGTGCACACATACACTATCAAGGGCGCGTTGCCTGGGTAGCCAAAGCGGAACATCACATCCGGTATGACGTGCATGGTAACCAGAACACCCACAAATGCCTGATCCAGGAAGCCACCGCATCAGCAGAACGCACGCGCGGTCCCAAGGACGCGTCACCAAGGGAACCGCGCATGCGCACCACACACCGCGACCGCTCAGAGCAAGCATAAAGAGAATAAGGACATAAGGACAGAAAAACTCCATGTCCGGGCATTGAAAAACGTTTAAAGGTAGAGGGGAGGACTACAAAATCCACAGGAAAAGTTGAAACGTCCCAGAAAAATAGCAGATCATATAAAAGGGGGCACGCATGTATATGGCCACAAAGGCTCATCAAAGTGCAAGGGTGTCGTCCGCACACGTCCATGATCACAATATGGGGTCACCAAAGGAACCATAGGCGTGCGCTTGGGGGCACCAGTGCAAATGGATGGATTAAAACGATAATAGATAGTATGGGACACAAACCCCATATATTGAGCACTGTAGATATGTCCATACCACATACCACATCTGAAAGAGTTAAAGCACCTCAGAAAAAAGAAGAAGGATACAATAGAAAAGAGAGTCCAGATCAAATGTCGCGGGCGGGGAGGAGGGTGTCAGCACACTACGCTCACCCCCTTCTGCTCGGGTCCGGCGGCCGCTGCTCAGTGGTGGCTCGAGCCGTAGGCCGGATCCCGGGGGTTCTCGAGCGGCACTCCTCGCCTGTGAGTGAAAGGGGTTTGTTGGGTGTGGGGATAGTTTATTGTCCGTGACGCCACCCACGGTTGTGGTGATTTCACCACCGCTGCTCAATACGGGGATCCCGGGGATGGTGATGCGGAGCAGCCAGGTGTTGTGTTGCCCCTCCGTGGGTAGGGGTTCGTGATCCCGGGGCCCGGTGATGGCTTGGGAGGTGCAGGGCCTGGTGGGCGCAGGGACGCGGGGGCAGCGCTGTGCCTTGCGGCACTGTGGTACTCACTCAGCCTGAGACGTTGACACAGTATTTACGGTAAACCAAACGGCTGGTAAGACGGTCCCACGGACGGCTGCACTTTCTCTCCCAGTAGGTGACGGTGATGTCCCTCTTCCTAGCACCTTTGTGTACTTGTTGGTTGCGATGGGTCCCCACCGGTAACCCGCTCCACGGCTTCAAGCTGGACCGGAGGAGCTCTACTCTTTGCCCGCAGGCGCTGGCCCTGAGAAACTGGTGCCTTGGTGGTGGCGGTGTCTCTCTTACTCTGGCTGGGCTGTTGCCTTCAATCGGGACTTGGTTATTGGGGGATCTACGTCCCCTTCACTGACGGATTTGGCAAATTCTGGCGACTCCAAGCCTTGCCGGGGTCCGAGAGGCCCCTGCCCTGGTGCTGACTGTCCTTCGGAACACTGCTCCAGACCGCCGGGCACACAGCCTCCGGGGTCCTTCCAGGAACTTCCAAACGGTCCCCCTCCAGACAGTCACCGCCGTTGCTGACCTTGCTGACCTGTCCTGCACACAGCTGGACTACTTCAGGCTTTTGCACACTCTTTCTGTTCTGTCACTTCAGCTTTCTTCTTCAGCTCCACTACACTTCACTTCCTTCCACTTCCTCCTCCCTGGCTGAACTGCCTGCTCCTTACTGCCTCCAGGGCTGTGAACTCCTCGGTGGGCGGAGCCAACCGCCTGGCCCACCCCCTGGGGTGTATCATCAGCCTCTAGAGGAAGGCAACAAGGATTTTTGGTTAGCTTTGGTGTTCCTAACTGGGATGTAGGGTGTGGTGGTGTGTGACCTGTGTCCTCTGGCTTGCCCAGGGCGACACATTCCCCCTTAGCAAAATGCAGACCGTCCGCGGGCTGCCGTCCAACACCGGTTTTATTTTTCTGTAAAAGATAACATGGTAAAATAATAACATATGTACATTTTTAATAAATCTTCCCTTAACGGGAGGCACATTTCTTAAGCGTTGCATAACGGTTTACGGTTACGGTTTCCGCTCTCTCCCACCCAAGCAACCTGGCCCTGATGCTGCCCCTAAAGCCCAGGCAGCACCCCTTGACCCACAGTCCAGCACACGGTACCCGAGCGGGATCTGTCCTTCCCTCCAGAGGGTAGCCACCGGTTCCTTTGGTGGCTGGGCCCCAGCCTGCTCTGCTGAGGGCCCTCCCTCCAACCTGCCTCTCCGGAGGCGGCATTGCGGAAAAACGGTAACGGCAAACAACTATTTACAAGCCACTTAACGTTTGTGGGTGCCCTGCAAGTTCACGGGCTTGTCCATGGACAGTCCTCCATGCAATAAACTTTTAAACGGTCCCTACGGGGACAACGGTGGCGGCTCCAGCCGGTTCAATCACAAAGCAAATCAGGTTAAACTTCGGTAATCATTTTCATCTTAGCAGAACTTTCAACTTTTAAACAACAAACAACCACTCCTTTCATTCCCTGACCCCTTATACTCACAGAACGGTCTCCCTGTACCTAAGTGGGGGTCTACCTAGGTTGGGACGGGTGGACCTTCGGGGCCTGGTGTCAGTGGTGCTAGACAGTGGGGTAGAGGGAACAATCGGTTCCTCCTCCCTGCTATTGTGTGGAGCAGGCGGAGGTGTAGGGGAGCTGGGTACAGGTTCATCCCTGGGCACTGGCACTGGTTCTGGCTCACGGTTAACCACTTCCACTACTTCTTCATCCACGGGTTGTGAGAACAGTATCACTGGAAGAATCACCGCGCCGTTCTGTGTAGGCCAGTTTGCTGGGAAGTCACCCATTACCGTGTGGATTACCTCTGCTGCCTTCTCCGCTGGTGGAGGAACCGGTACTTCAGCTTCGGCCTTCAACGCTGGGGGGCACATTTTTAGATGGTCCCGGGAAACTGTGGCCAGGGTGCCCCCTTGGTCACGACTGATCTGGTAGGCCTTCCCATCTTCCCATTCTGTGGGTTGTATGACGTAAGGGACTTGCTCCCACTGATCATCCAGCTTGTGGGCCATCCTCTTCCGTTTCAGCACTACATCTCCTGGCTGGAAAGGACCCGCGGACGCCTTCTGATTGAACCGGTGCTCCTGCTGTTCTCGACTTCGACTGAGGTTTTTCTCCACATACTCCTGGATTTGCCAGTATTGTGCTCTCCTCCGACTTTCCCACTCCGCCGTCGAAGGGAGTGCTTCTGGGGCCTCCAACCCCATCTCCAGATCCACCGGCAGGCGGCCAGGCCGAGCCCTCATCAGATACGCTGGGGTGCACTTCGTCGAGCTAGACGGGATATTATTGTACATGTCGACTAAGTCGGGTAACTTTTCCGGCCACAGGTTCCGTTCTTCCAGCGGTAGCATCTTGAGGAGCCCCAGGACCAAGTGGTTCATTTTCTCGCACATGCCGTTGGTTTGGGCGTGGTACGGAGTGGTCCGGATTTTCTTGCAGCCGTACAACTGGCAGAATTCGTGGACCACCTCTGCTTCAAAGGCCGGGCCTTGGTCAGTCAGCACCTTTTCGGGGTACCCATGGGGTCGGCAAAAATAAGCTTGGAACGCTCGAGCAGCAGTTCGACCAGTCAGGTCCTTAACGGGGACTACCACCATAAATCTTGAGTAGTGGTCTACAATGGTCAATGCGTAGGTGTACCAACTTCGGCTAGGGGTGAGCTTGACATGGTCTAGGGCGACCAGCTCCAGCGGCTGATGGGTGACTATTGGATGTAAGGGTGCCCTCTGGCTAGTCTCGTCCTTTCTCCTCAGTGTACAAGGACCGCATTCTCGGCACCAGGTTTCTACCGATTCACGCATCCCACTCCAATAGAACCGCTCCCTCAACAGCATCTCCAGCTTCTTCCACCCGAAGTGGCCAGCACCATCATGGTATGCCCGCAGGACAGTAGCGACGTCAGCTTGAGGAACGACCAACTGGCATATTTTCTCATGGGTCTTCGGGTTGATCAGTTCACGGTACAGCCTCCCTTGGTGTAGGTAAAGCCGTTTCCATTCTTTCCACAAGCGTTGGGCTTCGGCTGGAGCGGCAGGGTCTATTCCCATAGCACCTTGTTCCACCAGAGTCTTGACAAGGCGAACAGCCGGCGCTTGGTCCTGAGCTTCCTTCCACTCTTGACTGGGCCGTGGGTCCAGATCCACCCGTTGCTGATGTACTTGTCCCCTCTCAGTAGGCGGCTGGTGAAACGCAGGCAACTCGATCTCCTCGAGGTCGTCATCCTCGCACCCCTCTTCTGACAAATGGGGCATTCGGGAGAGTGCATCAGCATTTACGTTGACACGACCGGCTCGGTACTTTATGGGGAAATCATAGTTGGCTAGCCGGGCTACCCACCGCTGCTCCAGCGCGCCCAACTTGGCCGTGTTCAGGTGAGTCAGCGGATTGTTGTCCGTAAACGCGGTGAATGTTGCTGCCGCCAAGTAGTGGCGGAACCGCTCCGTGATAGCCCATACCAACGCCAATAGCTCGAGCTTGAAGGAGCTGTAGTTCTCAGGGTTCCTTTCGGTCGGCCGGAGTTTTCAGCTAGCATAGGCAATCACCTTCTCCTTTCCATCCTGGACCTGGGATAGGACCGCTCCTAGCCCCACGTTACTGGCGTCCATGTGGAGGATGAACGGGCGCCCATAATCAGGGTACGCCAGGACCTCTTCTCCGGTCAAGGCCGCCTTCAACTGGCAAAAGGACTCCTCATGCTTGTCCTCCCACGACAGTGGGGCTCCAATGGGTCTACCACCTTTGGTTTGTCCCACGAGGAGGTCCTGCATGGGGGCAGCCATCTTCGTGTACCCCTTGATAAAGCGCCGGTAGTACCCCACCAGACCCAGAAACTGCCTTACTTCCCTCACTGTAGTTGGTCTCGGCCAACTCTGGATGGCAGTAATCTTCTCAGGGTCGGGGGCGACACCGTCCGCACTCACCACATGCCCTAGGTACTGCACCCTGGGTTTCAGCTGGTGGCATTTAGAGGGCTTCAATTTCATCCCGTACTTGGCAAGGGACGCGAACACCTCGGCCAGGTGCTCCAGATGGGCCTCATACGTCTGGGAATAAACAATCACATCATCCAAGTACAACAGGACGGTCTCGAAGTTTAAATGTCCCAGACAGCACTCCATCAGCTGTTGGAAGGTTCCGGGGGCATTGCACAGCCCAAACGGCATGCTATTGAATTCGCAGAGCCCCATCGGGGTGGTGAAGGCGGTCTTCTCCCGGTCCTCTGGGGCCACGGCCACTTGCCAGTATCCGCTGGTGAGATCAAGGGTCGAGAAGTAGTTTGCAGTTCTCAGTGCAGCCAAAGACTCTTCAATACGAGGTAATGGATAGGCATCTTTATGGGTTATCTGGTTGATCTTCCGGTAGTCCACACACATCCGCATGGTACCATCCTTCTTCTTGACCAGTACCAACGGAGCGGCCCAGGGACTACAGCTGTCCCGAATAACCCCTGCCTCCTTCATATTCCTCAACATATCTTTGGCACACTGGTAATGTGCAGGGGGGATAGGTCTATACCTCTCTTTGATAGGGGGATGTTCACCGGTGGGGATGTGGTGTTGGACCCCCTTGATCTGCCCAAAGTCTAAGGGGTGCTTACTGAAAACCTGTTCGTACTCCTGCACCATCCTGTATACCCCTGCCCTGTGATGTGTAGGGGTATCATCAGTGCCTACATGTAGCTGTTGGTGCCACTCCTTTGTCTCCCGCTGGGGTGGGGAAGTGCTGGTGGTAGGTGGGAGTGTGGATGGACTGGCTTCATGGATAGTGTGAGGGTCCAGGGTGAGCAGCTTGGCAATGGTGGCATACCGGGGAAGCCTGACTTCTTCCTCTCCACAGTTCAACACCCTCACAGGCACTCTCCCTTTCTTCACATCCACCACCCCTCGGGCGGCCATTACAGTGGGCCAGTGCTCGGAAGGCATGGGCTCCATCATCGCAGGGTAGTCACGCCCCTGAGGCCCTACTGCTGCCCTACACCAGATCATCATCTCACTCCTAGGGGGCACAGTCAATGGAGCAACATCCATCACTCTCACTCCACCAATCTCCCCTCCTGTTGAGCTTACATGCTGGCGGTACATCAGGGCGCGGATCTCACGCTGCACAGCCCTCTGCCGGCTCCCTGCCGCTGTGGCGGCTAGCTGTTGCAATAGGGTCAACACATCAGCCATGCAGTGCTCCATCACATTGGTTCCCAGCACTATTTTTGGGTTATGATCACTGGGTTCATTCATGATCACAATCATACCCTGGTGTTGCAGTTCAGCCTGCTCCACTGTCATAGCCACCTGTTTATACCCCACTTGGGTCAGTGGAAGTCCATTAGCGGCTATCAACGTTATACTATTGTCTGGGGGCGCCAGCTCGTCTATGGCCCAATACCGCTGGTACAACGTGTACGGTATGGTAGTTACCTGTGATCCAGTGTCCAAGAGAGCCATCACTGGTATGCCGTCCACAGCCACGGGGATGATGGGGCGGGCCCCGATATATCGGTCCCGCCAGTCCGGGGGGCCACGATGTTCTACTCCTGAGGATTGGCCCGGGACCCCAGGGGTTGCTCGTTTAACGGGCACTGTCGGAAGTAATGACCCGGCTTACGGCACTTGTAGCAGATTGGAGGTCTGCTCCGCGGGTTGTTAGCACTTTTCCGCTGCATCCAGGGAACATCCTCGGGACTGTCAGCAAGCTGTATCTGTGCTGGAGGCTGAGATCTGGTCAGAGGTTGTAGTGCAGCAAGGATTTTGGCAAGGTCTCCGTCCATGCGACGGACCTGGGCTGCCAGTTCTTCCACTGTGCTGCTCGGGGCTGCAGGTATTGGAGAGGTTGGTTTGGCTGAGGCCGCCACAACGGGAGCCGTCTCGACGGGCAACGGGGTGGGTTCCAGAACTTCTGCAGCTGGGGGCTGTAATGCTTTAATGGCCCACTCCTTTAACACAGCAAAGTCCACATCAGGGTGTTCCAGGGCCCACAGCCGGAGTTGTTTACGATCTTCAGGGGACCTCATCCCCTGCGCAAATTGCTCCACTAACATCTTGTTGCTATCCGCCTCATTAATAGGGTTCACCCGCTTTAGCGTGCGGAGGGCGGTCTGCAGACGTAGAGCATAGTCCCGAATGTTATCCCCAGCTCGTTGCCGGCACTGGTAAAACTGCATCCTCAGCTCAGCTTCAGTCCGGGTCTCGAAGGCAGTCTGTAGCTTCTCAAAGATGGTGGCTACAGAGAGCCGGTCCCCCTCGGCCCAGGTCTCCACTTCCTGCTCCGCCGCACCGGTTAACTGGCCTAGCACTATCGCTGCACGTTGCTTATCAGTCAGGGGGTACAGCTCTAGCAACGGGTTAAGCTTTTTCCGGAAGGCCTGTAGGGCATCCGGTTTCCCGTCATACTGCGGTAGCCAGGCAGCTCCGGGCGCATAGGGCAAGGAGAACGGCATGACCTGAGCGAGCGCGGGGGCCGCGGCACCTCCCGCCGGTACGGCCGTGACCTGGGCAGGCCCATTCCCATCCGCGGGTGCCGCTGCGGCTGCGACTACCGCTCCTCCAGCGGCTCCGTCGGGCGCAGACATCTTGTTTCCGTCCCCCTTAGCTCTTTCCGGCCCCTCCTCTCTCGGGGCGGGGTTTTGGCCTTCGCGCCTCTACTACTCGAGAAGACGCTCGAGCGGGAACTTTTCGCGCCAAAGATGGCGGCTTCTGAAATTTTTCTGCCGGATACCTCCGGCGGTAACAAGGCGCACCTCTACCAGACGGCAGAGCGGTAAGATCCTGTTCGTGACGCCAAGTTGTCGCGGGCGGGGAGGAGGGTGTCAGCACACTACGCTCACCCCCTTCTGCTCGGGTCCGGCGGCCGCTGCTCAGTGGTGGCTCGAGCCGTAGGCCGGATCCCGGGGGTTCTCGAGCGGCACTCCTCGCCCGTGAGTGAAAGGGGTTTGTTGGGTGTGGGGATAGTTTATTGTCCGTGACGCCACCCACGGTTGTGGTGATTTCACCACCGCTGCTCAATACGGGGATCCCGGGGATGGTGATGCGGAGCAGCCAGGTGTTGTGTTGCCCCTCCGTGGGTAGGGGTTGGTGATCCCGGGGCCCGGTGATGGCTTGGGAGGTGCAGGGCCTGGTGGGCGCAGGGACGCGGGGGCAGCGCTGTGCCTTGCGGCACTGTGGTACTCACTCAGCCTGAGACGTTGACACAGTTTTTACGGTAAACCAAACGGCTGGTAAGACGGTCCCACGGACGGCTGCACTTGCTCTCCCAGTAGGTGACGGTGATGTCCCTCTTCCTAGCACCTTTGTGTACTTGTTGGTTGCGATGGGTCCCCACCGGTAACCCGCTCCCCGGCTTCAAGCTGGACCGGAGGAGCTCTACTCTTTGCCCGCAGGCGCTGGCCCTGAGAAACTGGTGCCTTGGCGGTGGCGGTGTCTCTCTTACTCTGGCTGGGCTGTTGCCTTTAATCGGGACTTGGTTGTTGGGGGATTTACGTCCCCTTCACTGACGGATTTGGCAAATTCTGGCGACTCCAAGCCTTGCCGGGGTCCGAGAGGCCCCTGTCCTGGTGCTCACTGTCCTTCGGAACACTGCTCCAAACCGCCGGGCACACAGCCTCCGGGGTCCTACCAGGAACTTCCAAACGGTCCCCATCCAGACAGTTACCGCTGTTGCTGACCTTGCTGACCTGTCCTGCACACAGCTGGACTACTTCAGGCTTTTGCACACTCTTTCTGTTCTGTCACTTCAGCTTTCTTCTTCAGCTCCACTACACTTCACTTCCTTCCACTTCCTCCTCCCTGGCTGAACTGCCTGCTCCTTCCTGCCTCCAGGGCTGTGAACTCCTCGGTGGGCAGAGCCAACCACCTGGCCCACCCCCTGGGGTGTATCATCAGCCTCTAGAGGAAGGCAACAAGGATTTTTGGTTAGCTTTGGTGTTCCTAACTGGGATGTAGGGTGTGGTGGTGTGTGACCTGTGTCCCCTGGCTTGCCCAGGGCGACACACAAACATACAGTATAAATCTATAAAACCAAGAGTCCTCAATCAGTCTCTCATACAAGTACCTGCCCAGTCTTAAGCTGGATAGCAATTCCAATCCAAAAAGGGCAGGCACATTCAACTAAATTGATCTCTGACGCAAGAGAAGAAGGCAGAATTATATGAAAATAATCTACAGGACACATACAATATCCCAGAATAATAGATACTGCCCATGGCAATTGGCATTACGAAAGGGAGAGCCCACAAAAAAGCACGTAGCCACGTCATCCAAATTGGGGTTCGTCCAATCAACTAGGCTAGCGGTATCATACACACGCAGACCTGAGGACGCATTACTCAGGACAACCTTGTTCACTTGTGTCAGAGATCAACTTAGTTGAATGTGCCTGCCCTTATTGGATTGGAATTGTTATCCAGCTTAAGACCGCGCAGGTACTTGTATGAAAGACCGATTGAGGATTCTTGGTTTTATAGATTTATACTGTATGTTTGATCTGGACTCTCTTTTCTATTGTATCCTTCCTCTTTTATCTGAGGTACATTAACTCTTTCAGATGTGGTAGGGAGGTGACTTATATCCACAGTGCTCAATATATGGGGTTTTGTGTTATCGTTTTAATCCATCCATTTGCACTGGTGCCCCCAAGCGCGCGCCTATGGTTCCTTTGGTGACCCCATATTGTGACCATGGACGCGTGCGGACGACACCCTTGCACTCTGATGAGCCTTTGTGGCCATCTACATGCGTGCCCCCTTTTATATGATCTGGTATTTTTCTGGGATGTTTCAACTTTTCCTGTGGATTTTGTAGTCCTCCCCTCTACCTTTAAACGTTTTTCAATGCCCAGACATGGAGTTTTTTCTGCGGCGGCTTCCTGGATCAGGCATTTGTGGGTGTTCTGGTTACCATGCACGTCATACCGGATGTGATGTTCCGCTTTGGCTACCCAGGCAACGCGCCCTTGATAGTGTATGTGTGCACAGCTTGTGGGCGTTTCTTTGCTTGGTGAGCATGTTATGTTTAGCTTTGGTTGCCCAGGCAACGCATCTCTGACTCCACACGTGCTTATAACCTCTGGGCGTTTCCTCCATGTCCGGGTTTGCTCCCCTCCCCTCACATCTGCACCTCGTTGTATTGGGAACATAAGAGTATATAACCCTTGAAATCTCACATAGACCCTGTGCCTCTCCATCTTGAAAAAGCTCTTGTACCATGCGAAACATGCATCGGTGAAGTCCAGGTTCCTTACTGGGGAGTCTCTCAAATTGAAGGTTTAATCTTTATCCCTCTGACTTCCAGATAATTAACTTTCTATTTGTTAGGCATTATATTGAATGGTTGATTTGCGTATATACACTCCACATGGGATTACTCCTATATTGGGCCTTATAACTGTCCTCTGCCATTCATACGTATAGTCCTGGTTAGTCATTATACCCTCAGTTTGTGACACTTCAACACTTACCGGGGGTCTCAGGATTCACCTGATTAAGATTTTAATGCAATCAATCACACTGTGACCGATTTATTTACAGGATTTATGTTTATCCTGAGTATTTTTGGTGGTTTTCCTGAGACCATCCCTGTCTGTGTAACAATTCTGTCCGTGTAACAACTGTATATTCTCCCAGATGATTCATTTTGGTGATGTCTTATCATGTTTTTAATTGTCTATTGTCGTTTTTTCATATCTAATAAAATTGTCCATTTTTTGCACATATACTCTTTGTCCTCTTGTGTATACATGTATCTCTGAGTAGTACAGTCTGGGGTGGTGGTCCCTTGTGACCGTTTCTCAGTACTGTTGCCTCTGGTTCTAAATGTTGAGGTTTCTGTATTTGACTCTATATAATATATAGGAATAGATCCGTCTGTGTGTAATGACTCTATAATATATAGGAATAGATCCCTCTGTGTGTAACGACTCTATATAATATATAGGAATAGATTCCTCTATGTGTAATGACTTTGTATAATATATAGGAATAGATCCCTCTGTGTGTAACGACTCTATATAATATATAGGAATAGATCACTCTGTGTGTAATGACTCTATATAATATATAGGAATAGATCCCTCTGCGTTTAATGACTATATAATATATAGAAATAGATCCCTCGGTGTGTAATGACTCTATATAATATATAGGAATAGATCCCTCTGTGTATAATGACTCTATATAATATATAGGAATAGATCACACTGTGTGTAATGACTATATAATATATAGAAATAGATCCCTCTGTGTGTAAGGACTCTATATAATATATAGGAATAGATCACACTGTGTGTAATGACTCTATATAATATATAGAAATAGATCCCTCGGTGTGTAATGACTCTACATAATATATAGCAATAGATTCCTCTATGTGTAATGACTCTATATAATATATAGGAATAGATCACACTGTGTGTAATGACTCTATATAATATATAGAAATAGATCCCTCTGTGTGTAAGGACTCTATATAATATATAGGAATAGATCACACTGTGTGTAATGACTCTATATAATATATAGGAACAGATCCCTCTGTGTGTAATGACTCTATATAATATATAGCAATAGATTCCTCTATGTGTAATGACTCTATATAATATATAGGAATAGATCCCTCTGTGTGTAATGACTATATAATATATAGGAATAGATCCCTCTGTGTGTAATGACTCTATATAATATATAGGAATAGATCCCTCTGTGTGTAATGACTATATAATATATGCATTTCCCTTTTTGTATTGAATTACTGAAATAAATTAACTTTTTGCTGATATTCTAATTTATTGAGATGCACTTGTAACTTTCTGTGTGCTTTTCTAATAACATAGTATGTTAAAGTTATGTACATTACACTTTTTTTGCTAGGGAAAGAACTAAAAAATTAGGTGAGGTTTAAGGTTTGTGCCCACGCTGAGTTTTTGGTGCAGAAATATTCAGATCATGAATAAGACCAAACGTCGATTCTTTGCTATGCCTAACGCTGTCTGTACCTGATATTTTAATAGCCTATTAAAAGTTAATTTTTACTTACCACAACCCTGAGGACTCCACTGGATTACTGCACCAAAAAACTCTTCTCATGGCAGAAAAATGCACCAAAAACACAGGCGCTTTTGGTGCATTTTTTGTGGGTTTCTGGGGGCCTTTTTGTCTTATCTGTTTTTTCATGAAGTTAATAGCTGGAAGGGCTATAAAACACAGGAAAAAAACCCCACAAACAAATAACATGCTACAGATTTTTTTCTGCACCCAAAACTGCAAGGAAAAAAGAAGCAATGTGCGCAAAGTACCTCAGAATTCTCACTGACTTTACTGGCATAAGGATAGACAAAGTAGATTTAAGTAACAATCTGGATGATAAACTGCACTAAACCTGTATAAAAAAATTCAGCATGCGCAGCCAGCCTAAGAATTGTTTTAATAATCAATAGAACACAACGCATCCAATAGAAATACATGTAATGATGCTGGACTAATACTGTTTTGGATTGTCTACTAGGGTGCCCCAACTTTAAATAGAAGCTTCACTTCTGGGTCTGTAATTTTTGACGAAAAAGGACATACAGTCCTTTGAAACGTGTTGGTTTTTGGACCCAGTGTGAGCCTGTAGCGCTCACCATCTGACCCTGTGACGTCACACGCTATCCCACACGCGGCTTCTATACAGCCGGGATACCACCGGCCGGGGTGCTCCGGCTTGTTTTATGTTTTCTCTGCCACCCGCTCTGCACAACTCACTCTGGGAGAAGTTAGACTTGCACTCAGCCTCTCCAAGGAAACCCTAACTTCACTATGGGCCACGCAAACCCCCATGCCGGATCCATCTGCAGCTTTTGAACCATCCGGTTTTTGAGTAAGGGTGGCTTTACACGCTGCGATATCCGGCCCGATATCGCTAGCATGAGACCCGCCCCCATCGTTTGTGCGCGACGGGCATATCGCTGCCCGTCGTGCACAAAATCGCGCACCCCCCATCACACGTCCTTACCTGCCCTTCGACGTCGCTGTGACCGGCGAACTGCCTCCTTTCTAAAGGGGCGGTCCGTTTGGCGTCACAGCGACGTCACTAAGCGGCCACCCAATCAAAGCGGAGGGGCGGAGATGAGCGGGACGAACATCCCGCCCACCTCCTTCCTTCCGCATTGTGGCCGGAGGCAGGTAAGGAGATGATCCTTGTTCCTGCGGCGTCACACGTAGCGATGTGTGCTGCCGCAGGGACGAGGATCAACTTCGCCCCAGCGACAGCAGCGATAACTGGCAGAGGACCCCCATGTCAACGAGGTGCGATTTTGGACGTTTTTGCAACGATCCAAAATCGCTCCTAGGAGTCACACGCTACGACATCGCTACAGCGGCCGGATGTGCGTCACAAAATCCGTGACCCCAACGAGATCGCTGTAGCAAAATCGTAGCGTGTAAAGCCCGCTTAAGTGACACTCATGTTTTGTGGTACTGTCGCCACTGTGCAGATCCGTTTTAGTGGTAGAAAGAGGTATTGCTATTGGGACTTAATCTAATTTCTTTGTGCTAAGGGCCTTTTTTTTGGTATTGGTCCAGCATCATTACGTGTATTTTTTCTGGATGTGTGGTGTTCTATTTACTATTTCACTTTCACCATTCTATTTAGGTAGTTTGCACACAGGACCACTTGATTACAAGTGGCTCCACCATTTCTGTAGCGCCAGTGCTCCATTTCTATATATTTTAATAATCAAATGTAACAGCAAGAAGCGCCACAATAATACTAAGTGTGTACCTAAATAGTAACATAGTACTTTAGTGATAAGTCATACGTTGAATTTTTTGCCAGCGAAAAGATCATTTTAATTTGTTTTTAATTATTTAATTTTTAAAGTTCTGAAATTATTTAAAAAAAAAAATTAAGATTTTACAATTGTTTTACTGTTTGAATTTAACAAATGTACTTTGCAATACTGCTGAATATTGCCAATTATTTACTATGCCTAAACCTACAAAGTACCGAAGAATTCTTGATTAGGTGTTATGGTAAGATGAGAATATAGTGATTTGTATACCAAAAATAGAAATTTGAAAACATTAAACACACAATTACATATTTGCATACCTGGTTGACGATTACAATTTGGCAATTGTGCACCTCACAACTAAACTGTAGGAGATTGCTGCATTTTGAGACTGTCTTTCTTCTTCCCGGCACCTGTTGTTAATCTCACTGTGTAAGATAATCATAAAACTTAATTATTTTAAGACCTAAAGTCAGCTGAGTGCCCTCAGATGATTTCCCGAAACCAGGAACTGCGGTAGTTTATTAAACACAAAAACAAACAAAAAACCTAAGTCTCATTTATTCAAGAAAAAAGTCCCAAAATAGTCCCAATGCATTTTGCTACCTACAAGGCAACTCATCAGGAGGCAAAATCAGCTTAATGAGACAAAAAATCCCTTAACAACAAATAGGTGGGAAATTATCACCAAAGTTTTTCTCTACCTATATGGCACAAATTAATGAGTGCCAATCTCATTAATATTGCCACTTATCCATACTAAAGTGCAAATGTAGATTGCCACTATCTCAGTTATATTCTCTCTTCCTGCCCTTATGGTTTAAAAGCAAACTCACTATGTAAGGGAAAGGAAGGCTGTTATCTATCTTCCTCCCGGCATCTGTTGTGGCGTTTTTTAGTGTTGAGGGCGCATACTCTGACAAATGTTCCCAGAAGTGGCCTCTGTTTCAGAGATGCATCCAGGCATCTTCCAAATAGTGTTCCCATTCAATTTCTGCACTTTTTCATCCATTTCAGCATTTTTACATCTCCGCCTCTGGGAGGGACTGCCAGATAGTTCTTCAAGCATTTCATTGGCTTGCATTAGATTCATTATTCATGATGAATACATGCATAGTACTAAATATTCGAGACACAGGTTAGTGTTGTCGTCACTACTCGGTGCATGTGAATAGCTGTACTTTACTGCTATTCACAGTTGTTGGAGCTGCATTTGTGGATCGTGGACTACGATGGAGGAACTTTGTGGGAATATTTTTGATAATAAATTGGTGAACAAGTGAATGTGGGGAGTATTTATTCAAATAAATTATTTTTGTGTGTGTTTTTTGTTTTCTTTCACTTACTGGGTGAGTAATGGGAGTGTCTGATAGACACCTCTCCACTACTAACCTTGGGCTTTATGCCAGCTGACATTACTCAGCTGAAATCAACCCCCAAAAACATTGCCCCAATTGCCACCGCACCAGGGAATTCAGGAAGAGTCAGATTAAGTGCCAGAATTGGCGCATCTAATGTAACACCATAATTCTGGGACATTTGCAGGCTGGTATTTTTAGGCTGGGCCAAATAACCATGGACTTTTATAGCAGGATAATATCATCCCTCAGCTGTCTGCTTTACCTAGGCTGAGTATCAAAAATGGGGACCCTATTATTATTAGTATTATTACATTATTTTTTTAAAATGTATTTATTTCATTTCCAGCAGTTTTTTTTTTTTAATTATTTATTTATTTATTCATTTAGTTTCCAGCAGTTACCTGGGAATCCAGGTTTTCCCCATGCTGTTTACATTCATTTCAGAAATGTTCCTGCCCCCCCAAACCTGCCATTAGAGTATTCTGGAAAAAACCTTGATACCCCCTTTTATTTCCATTATACTCATTACTCAAATCGAGCTCGTCCGAGTGTCCGACCTGCAATATTTGAGTAACTAGCACTTGAGGATTTTATCCCTAATGTTTCCTATATTGAGCCAAAGGAATTAAATTGCTCTTTCAAAAAAATGGAAAACAAATTACTAGTGAGAATTGAGACATTTAAATAGGTTATCCACTACTAATTTAACCCCTTCTCATATGACCTAACTATTCCTAATAATCATTTTCATAATATACTTTTATTATGTGCCCTTGTCCAGTAAGCTCATTTCTTTGTGGCTGCTATATTCCTCTGATGTGATGGAACAAGGGTACTTATGATCGGGGGACTAGAATCGGGCAAAGTGAGCAGTGCACATCATTGATGGGGGGAAAATCAGAATGCACCCATGTTAGCTGCTGGCCTCTGATTGGCCAGCAGCTGCCATTAGCAAAGATTTGTAGAGACGTGCTTCTCTGCGCGGTGCCGCAAATTATCTTTACCTGATGGATAACGTTCATGGCGGCGGCCCCGGGTATGTTTCGGGCCACAATCATCCTGGGATGTAGGTCTCTGAGGACCGCAACAAACAGCCTCAATGGCCACATGTTGACTGCGGGCTGCTTGTTCGAAAGCTCTACTATAGTGGGTGTTCACGTGTGGCCAGTGACTTTGTTACAATCAATCAACCAGGTAATTCACCAGAAACGCATCCACTACATTTCTCAGAATGAATAAGACATGGATCAGTGCCAAATTATTGATGGCAATTATTAAATTAGCTTAAAAGGTTGTATATTGTTTCAGACATATTTTTTAAGACAAACAAGGTTTGGATTCAGCATTTGTCTTAAGTAGGAAAAGTAGGACTGATCAGGCTTAAATTGGCCACCTTTTTTAGCATGTTAGGAAGGGGAAAAAAAAGTGGTGCTCTTAAGATGCAATCATGCAGTGTATAAATGAATCAATCAATTCACAGTTGCACAGACTCTGCAGGTCCAGCACTTCCCTATCACTTGAATCTCTATATTATTATTCACATACTTAGACTATCATCCCTCCTGTCTATGGTTTTTTTTATTGTTGCAGTAATACAAAACCCTCTGATTTAGGACTTTGTATTCCTATTTGAAATGACGAGCTCTGTGCCTTGACCTCCTGTCCCTAGGCTATAAAACCTTAAAATGGCCTCTGTTGTTTTCTCTACCATCTTCTTTTATACCGCCCGTGATTGTTCTTGTTCTTTTGGGAATTATGGGAAAAACATTATTTAAAATGTGACATTATCTGCTAATATTAGGAAATTCTACTCAAAGTTGATTTTCACAGTAGCGATCGATTTGATCATGTCAAGTTGGAATATTTTGTATGTAACCTAACTAATGCAAGGATAGGATTTATATAACAAGGTCATATATTAGAATCCTAGAACTTTAGTTGTAAGTAGGTTGAACATTTTCAGCATGCATTAAGGCAATGACATTGAACAAATCAAGTCATTTCAGGTACATCCATCACAGTTGCTGCTTCTCACTTATCTAGCTTTCCCTTTGAAGAATGGTTACTGACAATAACTTTGTACAAAGATTTGTCCTGTTCAGTCTTAAAGGGAATCTATCACCAGGAGTTTGTCAACTAATTTGAGAGCAGGATATTGTAGATGATTCTATTGATGTGTCACTTACTGGCCTGCATGGGGTAATTTAAAAATATCACTGTTTTATCAGCAGGGGATTATCAATAGAGGACTAGTAAACCTGTTGCCATTATTAAGCCTGGCCCACAGGATTTCAGGTGAATCCCCTTAGTGTGTCCATTTGCAGGAATAGGCCTCACATTACTTTACATGAGCAGATGTCAGTACAATACACTTTTTTTACAAAGTACAAACAAAAGGCATAATTCACTGATCAAACTACTTAGTTTATTTGTATAATTTAAAAGCATAGGTAAACATTTAAATTAGGGTAATGTAAAATTTGCATGTACTGTAGATGAAAAGTAGGTCCCCCTTGCCAATGTTATTTGGAACTGGCTGTACTACCCGGCTTTGCCCGGGTTAATAACTGTTGTTAACAAAGTAGAATGTATTAACAAATTTATTCTGCACACAAAAAACACGAAACAAATAGATAGAAATGTAATTATTAAAAGGCAAAAACTCAGCTAATAGAAGCATTTCACAACATATATTTCAACACCACAGATATTCCACACAGATTTAACTAAATTGGCCAAGTAATGTGCACCGTATGTCTCTTTCCCTGTCTGTCTCTTTCCCTGTCTGTCTCTTTCCCCGTCTGTCTCTTTCCCCGTCTGCCTGTCTCATTTTTTGTCTGTCTCTATCTTTCTGTTTCTTTCCCCATCTGTCTCTTTCTAGGTCTGTCTCTTTCCCAGGTCTGTCTCATTCCCTGTCTGTCTTTATCAAGGGCTGTGTCTTTCCCCATCTATCTGTGTCTGTCTCTCTGGCTGTCTCCTCCTTCCATGTCTGCCTGTCTCTGTCCTTGTCTGCATGTCTGTCTGTCTCTTTCCCCATCTGTCTCTTTCCCTGTCTGTCTCTATCTCTCTGTCTCTTTCCCTGTCTGTCTCTCTGTCTGTCTCTGTCTGTCTGTCTGTCTCTGTCTGTCTCTCTCTATCTGTCTCCCCACCGACATCTTATTACCTCACACATAAGCTTCTTATACTATGAATGTATTTTGTTCCTATAGCAACCAATCACAGCTCCTACTAATAACCTGTAGTTCTAGGCTCCATTTACTTAAATAGAGGCATGTTTTTTGGAGAGTAACTGTAAAGCGCGGGGTTAAATTTTCCTGTCAAAACATAGTCTTCGATGTTCCCTGGGTCATATGAGGTGTCTGTGCAAAATTTCGTGATTGTAAATGCGATGGTGCGGATACACTTTTCGTTTCACTTTTTCCCCATTATGTAGATAGGGGCAAAATTGATTGGTAAATTAAAACGTGCGGGGTTAAAATTTCACCTCACAACATAGCCTATGACGCTCTCGGGATCCAGATGTGTGCAAAATTTTGTGGCTGTAGCTGCGACGGTGCAGATGCCAATCCTGGACATACACACATACACACATTCAGCTTTACAGTCATATGAAAAAGTTTGGGCACCCCTATTAATGTTAACCTTTTTTCTTTATAACAATTTGGGTTTTTGCAACAGCTATTTCAGTTTCATATATCTAATAACTGATGGACTGAGTAATATTTCTGGATTGAAATGAGGTTTATTGTACTAACAGAAAATGTGCATCCGCATTTAAACAAAATTTGACCAGTGCAAAAGTATGGGCACCTCAACATAAAAGTGACATTAATATTTTGTAGATCCTCCTTTTGCAAAAATAACAGCCTCTAGTCGCTTCCTGTAGCTTTTAATAAGTTCCTAGATGAAGGTATATTTGACCATTCCCGTTTACAAAACAATTCCAGTTCAGTTAAGTTTGATGGTCCCCGAGCATGGACAGCCCGCTTCAAATCATCCCACAGATTTTCAATGATATTCAGGTCTGAGGACTGGGATGGCCATTCCAGAACATTGTAATTGTTCCTCTGCATGAATGCCTGAGTAGATTTGGAGCGGTGTTTTGGATCATTGTCTTGCTGAAATATCCATCCCCTGCATAACTTCAACTTCGTCACTGATTCTTGCATATTATTGTCAAGAATCTGCTGATACTGAGTTGAATCCATGCGACCCTCAACTTTAACAAGATTCCCGGTGCCGACATTGGCTACACAGCACCAAAGCATGATGGAAACTCCACCAAATTTTACTGTGGGTAGCAAGTGCTTTTCTTGGAATGCCGTGTTTTTTTGCCTCCATGCATAACACCTTTTTGCATGACCAAACAACTTAATCTTTGTTTCATCAGTCCACAGGACCTTCTTCCAAAATGTAACTGGCTTGTCCAAATGTGCTTTTGCATACTTCAGGCGACTCTGTTTGTGGCGTGCTTGCAGAAACGGCTTCTTTCGCATCACTCTCCCATACAGCTTCTCCTTGTGCAACGTGTGCTATATTGTTGACTGATGCACATTGACACCATCTGCAGCAAGATGATGCTGCAGGTCTTTGGAGGTGGTCTGTGGATTGTCCTTGACTGTTCTCACCATTCTTCTTCTCTGCCTTTCTGATATTTTTCATTGGCCGGCCACTTCTGGGCTTAACAAGAACTGTACCTGTGTTCTTCCATTTCCTTACTATGTTCCTCACAGTGGAAACTGACAGTTTAAATCTCTCATGTTAGAGGTAGTGCAGCAAGAAGGCGCTCATGTGTCTTGCGCAGCCATGCGGACCAAGTCCACGCTGTGTTTGTGGCATAGAGGTGCTAACCGTTCTTTCTTCCTCTGACATCTCCCCCCAACCTCTTTCAACAAAAATTTGACCAAGGTCTCCCTCATCCGCTGAGTCTTCCATGTCCATGGACAGTTTGTCCTCCATTTCTTCATGTTCTCCTGCACCTTCCTCAACATTTCGCCTGCTACTATGCACCCTTGTTGATCCCTGTCCCCCATGGTCCCATGCCTGCCGCGTTGGTGATGAACGTCTGGACCTTGGTGATGTTGTTGTCTTTTGCGCATTTGAATCCTCCTGTAGTTCCTCCCCTTCCTGTTTGTCCCACCCCCTGACTCCGAATAGCGTTTAGCGTGTGCTCAAGCATGTAAATGACTGGAATTGTCATGCTGATAATGGCATTGTCAGCGCTAAACATATTCGTTGCCATGTCGAAACTGGGCAGAAGGGTGCATAGGTCCTTGATCTGAGACCACTCCATCAGGGTGATCTGCCCCACCTCTGCATCTCGTTGGCCCAGGCTATATGTCATGACGTATTGCACCAGGGCTCGACGGTGCTGCCAAAGTCGCTGTAACATGTGGAGAGTCGAATTCCAGCGTGTCGGCACATCGCATTTCAGGCGATGAACCGGCAGGCCGAAAGACTTCTGGAGCGATGCAAGTCGCTCAGCAGCGGTGGTTGAACGGCAGAAGTGAGCAGACAGTTTTCGTGCCCTGTTCAGAAGGCCATCTAGGCCGGGATAGTGTGTTAAAAATTGCTGGACAACAAGGTTAAACACGTGAGTCATACAAGGCACGTGTGTCACCTTGCCCAGGAGAAGTGCCGCACCCAGGTTTGCAGCATTGTCGCACACGGCCTTACCAGGCTGCAGGTTGAGTGGAGACAACCATTTATTAAACTCAGTCTCCAAAGCTGCCCACAACTCAGCCGCTGTGTGACTCTTATTTCCAAGACATTTCAAGCTAAAGACTGCCTGATGCCGTTGCGCTCTGCTGCCAGCATAGTAATGAGGGGTGCGTGATTCTTTCTGCGCAGTTAGTACGCTGGTGGCCTGACCAGGCAGGCTTGAGGCGGAGGTGGAGGACCCAGACGAGGTGGAGGAGGCAGAAGCAGTGGCGGAACTTGGACAGACAGAGGATTGACATACAAGTCGTAGGGACGGCAAGACTTGTGCAGCAGACCCTTCACCATCTATCACCATAGTTACCCTGTGCCCAGTCAGCGACATGTAACGTCCATGTCCATGCTTACTGGTCCAAGTATCGGTGGTGAAATGCACCCGTTCCCACACAGTTTCTCAAGGAAGCGGTGATGTTGTGTGTGACATGCTGGTGTAGTGCAGGCACACCTTTCTTAGAGAAGTAGTGGCGACTGGGCATCTGGTACTGGGGCACAGCGACAGACATAAGGTCTCTAAAATCCTGTGTGTCCACCAGGCAGAAAGGCAGCATTTCGGTAGCCAAGAGCTTTCAGAGGGATAAAGTCAACCTCTTCTTAGCTTTGTCATGGGTCGCAGGAAATGGCCTTTTATTTGTCCACATATGAGGGACAGAGATCTGGCTGCTGTGTGTAGACGGTGTTGAGTAGGGTGTCCCTGGAAAAATGTAGGTTTGTGAGGAAAGTGCAGGCGTAGACATGATGTTGCCTTCATCCAACTGGTCCAGGAAACCATTATCCAGCCCCATTTCCGTGAGATGGTTGGATTGTCATTGTAAATAAGCACTTGAACCTTGCCTCTCCCCCCATCTCATTGTAGATTGTAAGCTCTCACGAGCAGGGTTGTATTTTTTTCCCCTCTAAATATTGTATTTCTATAACTGTTACTTGTTTGTATATGATCCTCCTGAATTGTAAAGCGCTACGGAATATGTTGGCGCTATAGAAATAAAGATTTATTATTATTATTATTATTATCCAACGTTGGTGCTATCGATGTCTGAGAGAGCTGTACACACGCACTTGTTTCCCCTTCCAAACCAACTGACAACCTGCCAAGCAAACTGCCTGTTGCAGTTACAGTGGTGGAAGTTGTGCGTGGAAAACCAGGTGTGACAGCTGTCCCCACAGTCCTAGAAGATGAAGAGTGCGCGGATGCACTGGAAGGGGCAGGCGGTGGATGGTTTGCTCCGCTAGGCCGCATTGCAGCACGGTGAGCTTCCTACTGGGACATATGATATTTATTCATGTGACGATTCATGGAAGAAGTTGTCAAACTGCTGAGGTTTTGACCTCTACTAACAGAATCACGACAAATTTTACAGATCACATAATTTGGGCGATCTTTTGCTATGTCAAAAAAGGACTAGGCAAGGCTTAGAGGGCATGCGACCTGCTGATCCACCCCGACTAGTGCTCAGAGGCACAGTGGTGGCTGAGGATGCAGTTGTTGACGTGCTACCAGTACTCCTCCTCTGTCCAGGAAGGCGCAAGGTAACTTCGTCGTCAGTTGCATCCTCCTCCACCGCCTCTGTTGACCTCCTCGAGTGCCTGACTGTGGGTTGACAGTAGGTGGGATCTAGAACTTCCTCATTAATTGTTGTGTTTGCACTCCCCTCCCCCTCAGACCGAGCCTCTTTTTGCCCATACCGAATATTTAAGTTGTCATCCCAATCTGGTATCTGCGTCTCATCATCATCAGTATGTTCCTCATTGTCTATAACAACAGGTGTTTCAGTTTGTGAATAAGGGTCAACATTATGCTCAGAAACTTGGTCATCACGGCCTGAATCAGAGTCACAAAGGTTCTGGGCATCACTGCAGACCATTTCCTGGTCTGTACTCACTGTAGCTTGGGAGCAGACCTCTGATTCCCAGGCTATAGTGTGACTGAACAGCTCTGCAGACTCAGCCATCTCAGTTCCACCATGCTGTGCAGGGCGGATGGAGACTTCAGAGCTGGGAAAAGGCAAGTGTGATTGGGATGACAACTCCGAGGACTGGTTTTTTTTGGATGCAGTAGTTGAGGTGGCGGAGAGGGCACTTGTTGGACCACTTGAGATCCATTCAAGCATTTTCCTTTTTTGGCCATCATCTACCTTTGTTCTAGTTGTTCGTGTCCGTAAAAAAAGGGAGCACATCGGATTGTCCACGGTAAGTAGTAGACATCTTACTTTTGCTGGAAGATGGTCTATCTTCAGCAGATGTTAATGGAGCTTTGCCACCTTCCCCATGGACAAACCCTTTTTTTTCTTTTCCAACATGCCTCTTCCCCTTTCCACCAGCATCTGTCATTTTGCCACTCATTTTGATTGCGACAAGATTGTGCACTTAAAATGTGGTAGTAAAAATTGAGAGGTGGTGTAGATTGCAGCGGTGGTCTATCTTTATTAACAGCAGAAAAAACAACAATAACTATCCCTGACAATGCAACTACGGCCCTTAAACTGGCAGCATAGTTTGCTAGTATAATGGCTTAGTAACAATGAGTTTGAGTGTGCAATGCAGAGGTGCTGCAAATGGATTTGCACTAGTGGGACACTAATGGAAGTCCAACAGCCACTTT
Organism: Anomaloglossus baeobatrachus; assembly: GCF_048569485.1. Classification (NCBI taxonomy): domain Eukaryota; kingdom Metazoa; phylum Chordata; class Amphibia; order Anura; family Aromobatidae; genus Anomaloglossus; species Anomaloglossus baeobatrachus. Next base: position 602,885,944 of record NC_134356.1, on the reverse strand, counting down.
TAGGATGCCACTACGTTTCCTCAGTGTTTGCTAGTATAATTGCTTAGTAACAATGAGCTTGAGTGTGCAAAGGGCAGGAGGGTACAGTGGCCGGGTTTTGGGTCAGTGTACAGGAAAGGAAGCCTCACTTTCTATCCCTCCTAATGGGGAAATGCAGCGAGGAAGTCCCTGACCTTAGCTACACAGACGCTGTTATCTGTAGCTGTTAAAACCTCTTTCTACGGACCTGACTGTCACCTATGGCTCTGTGCCTGCTGTTATTAGCCCTTACAAGGGCTAATAGAAACTTCTATCCCTATTATGTATAGCGCTGTGTAGAGCGTACACAGCAGTATCGGAGACAGGAGCTACGCCAGCGGTGACTGACACCCAGACGCAGAAGAGATAATGGCGTCTGGACGGGCAGATACCCGTTTTTATAATGCAGGGACATGTGACATGAACATCCTATCACACATGCCATTGCTTCTCTGGCTTAAAGTCCACTTAGCTGTGTGTGTGTGTGTCTGGGATTGGCTGACATGCTGGCCCGCCCCACTACACGCGCGCACTTAGAGAAGGAAGACAAGGAAAAAAAAAAAAATGACGATCGCCATTATCCCAGCAGCAGTGATCTGAATGCACTGTTCCCGCACACTATACACTGAAATTTCATAATAGTGTGAGTCACAGAGTGACTTACACTATTACAGCGGAAAGCCAGCTAGTAATTAGCTTGGCTTTTTGCTGCTAGAACCATTCTCGAACGTAACTAGAACTATCGAGCTTTAGCAAAAAGCTCGAGTTCTAGTTCGATCTAGAACAGCCCCCAAAATCACTCGAACCGCGAACTAGAGAACCACGAACCGCGCTCAACTCTATTCTTATCAAAAAAGCAGCTCCTGATGTAGGAGAATAGGCCTCTTCAAATTAGAGGAATTAGCATTCAGAGGCTAAAATTTAACTTTTAATCTATTCCATTAAAATTTAGATTAAAATGTGTATTAACCCAAAGTTCTCTGGATTGCTGTCATTAATACAACACTCACATTTCCAGAGAACCTATGACATAACAAAACAAGCAAAAAAACACAAAAAACACAAAACAAATTGAGTAAGATAATTATCACTCCATTAGGGACAGTGGTCCAATATGAGTATCTAAAAAATCATCAAAAAAACTCAATATAATAAACAATTAGTGCACGGTGATCCTCAAAGAGGAATTTACCAATTCAATTTCTATGGAATGAGTTAGGAATGATCTCACCCATTCTTGCAGCTTGGGGTACACAAGACTTCCTCTATAAGGGTCCACACAGCATCGGCAGGCCCTATACTGACCCTAGAGGATCTTCATAACGTCTGACACCCCAAAGCTTCTGCTCTTACAAGAACAGACCACATCTAGTCCTCTCTTATGCCCCTACAATGTTCCTGGCCCTCGTCCCGACGCATTTCATCACTTCCGACTCATCAGGGGACTTCAGTATTGCATTAGAGGTAAAAGGTCCTACACCCAGACTCACATAGGAGTCTATTCTTAACAGCATTTTTCAGTAAACAAGTTTGTATCCTGAAATGCTATAGATGACAATACTATGCTGTCATCTAGGTTATGTAGAAAAAATCCATAGCTGATTATTTTTTTTTTTTTCCATAAAGGGGTTCTTCCATAAGAAAGTTAATTTTTATGAATAAATCTTAAAATAAAAATAAGTTCCACAATTTGTTGTGTTAATAAATATTCTGTGCTGAGATATAATGTGCCCCTGATATGTGCTGTGTAATGGCTGTGTCTGACCATACAGGGACATGATCTGATCATACCACATCTCCTGGGCAGACAAGGACGCAAATAGAGTGTATATACAGGACAGCATGGGAACATAGCTTTTACTTTCTGTGTAGTAAAATATTTCACTGATCGATTTAGCATAGGAGGTCATTATCATGTTGGAAGACCTAGCCACAACCCATCTTCAATGCTCTTACTGACAGAAGAGGATTGTTTTCCAAAATCTTGCAATGTAGGAATCCATCAATCTTCCCTTCAATAACGTGCAGTCATCCTGTCCGCTTTACAGAACAGCACACCCCAAAGTATGATATTTTCATTCCCGTGCTTCATGGTTGGGATAGTGTTCCCTGGGTTGTCCTCATCCTTCTTCCTCCAAATGGCAAGTGGAGTTCATACAAAAAAGTTCTGTTTTGGTCTAATCTGACCACATGACCTTCTCCTATGCTTCCTCTGGATCATCCAGATGGTCATTAGCGAACTTCAAATTTGCTTGGACATGTGCTGATGAGAGCAGGAGGACCTTGCGTGCCCTTCAGGATTTTAATCCATGATACCTTAGTGTGTTACTAATAGAATTCTTTGAAACTGTGGTCCCAGCTCTCTTCAGGTCAGTGACCAGCTCCTCCTATGTAGTTCTGGGCTGATTCCTGACTGTTCTCAGAATCATCCTTACCCCATGAGGTGAGACCTGGCATGGAGCCCCAGACCGGGTAAAATTTACATTAATTGTGTATTTCTTCCATTTTCTAATATTTATGCTAACAGTTCTCACAAAGCTGCTTGCTTATTCTCCCGTAGCCCATCCCAGCCTTGTGCATGTGTGGTGCCCTGGACAAGCCAGGTCGTCACAGAACAACACCAACACACCCCACACTCCGGTTAGGCACACCAAAGCCAAACACAAAATCCTTGTTGCCTTCCTCCAGGGGCTGATGTCCACACCAGGGGATGGGCTAGGCGGTTGGTTCCGCCCACCGAGGAGTTCACAGTCCTGAGGCGGGAAAAGGAAGCAGATCAGATAGAGTTTGAAGTGGAAGTCAGAGGAAGTAAAGTGGTAGTGGAGCAGTCTGAAGGCGGTCCGGGTGTGTGGCCCGGACGGAACAGCAAGGTTGGCAGACGGTGGTGACCGTCTGCAGGAGAGGCTAATTGGAGCAAACCGTATGGACCGTGGACGGGTGGTTGCCCGGCGGTACCGGATCGGAGAGTAAAGAGAAGCCAGCACCATCCGGCAGGGCTTACGGACCCCGACAAGGCTAGGAGTCGCCGTTAAATTTGTCAAATCCGTTAGCGAAGGGAACCTCCGGGGTTTCCCAGCAGTCAAGACCCAATTGAAGGCAACCGCTCAGACCGTAGAGGGAAACACAGTCACTGCTAAGGCTACAGTTTACAGTTCCCAGGGCCAGAGCCTGGACAAGCCAGGTCATCACAGAACTACACCAACACACCCCACACCCCGGTTAGGCAGACCGAAGCCAAACACAAAATCCTTGTTGCTTTCCTCCAGGGGCTGATGTCCACACCAGGGGGTGGGCCAGGCAGTTGGTTCCGCCCACCGAGGAGTTCACAGTCCTGGAGGCGGGAAAAGGAAGCAGATCAGATAGAGTTTGAAGTGGAAGTAAGAGGAAGTAAAGTGGTAGTGGAGCAGTCTGAAGGCGGTCCGGGTGTGTGGTCCGGATGGAACAGCAAGGTTGGCAGACGGTGGTGACCGTCTGCAGGAGAGGCTAATTGGAGCAAACCGTATGGACCGCGGATGTGCGGTGGCTCGGCGGTACCGAGAGTAAAGAGAAGCCAGCACCATCCGGCAGGGCTTACGGACCCCGACAAGGCTAGGAGTCCCAGTTAAATTTGTCAAATCCGTTAGCGAAGGGAAGCTCCAGGGTTTCCCAGCAGTCAAGACCCGATTAAAGGCAACCGCTCAAACCATAGAGGGAAACAGTCACCGCCAAGGCTACAGTTCCCAGGGCCAGAGCCTGCGGGCAAAAGGGGCTCCTTCAGTATCCATCCAAGCTGGGGAGCGGGTTACCGGTGGGAAACCATTGGAACCGTAACACAACACAGGTGCAGGGAAAGGCAGTCACCATCAACCTGCCGGGAGGAGAAACACCGCAGCCGTCTGTGGGACCCGTCCATCCAGCTGTTTGTTTTACCGGAGACTTTGCATTCGTCATTGACTGAGTGAGTACCACCGTGCCGTGCGGCACAGCGCTGCCCCCACGACCCTGCACCTCACCAGGCCCCGTAACCCGCCTGCCATACATCCCTACCTTCCTCACCAGGCCCCGGGACAACCAACCCCCTACCCACGGAGGGGAGAACCAACATCAAAGCTGCTCCCCGTCATCGCTCCCGGGATCCCTATCCAGAGCAGCGGTGGTGTCACCAATCTCACCACAACCGTGGGTGGCATCACGGACAATATCCCTAAACCCAAACCCCCCCCCCCTTTCACTCACGGGCGAGGAACGCCGCTCGAGTCCCAGGGATCTGGCCCACCGCTCGAGCCACCACTGAGCAGCAGCCGCTGCAGCCGGACCCAAGCAGTGGGTGAGCGCAGCGTCCCCTCCTCCGCCCGCGACACATGTCTACAATTGTGTCCCTGGTGTCCTTAGACAGCTCTTTGTTCTTGGCCGTGCTGGAGAGGTTGGAGTTAGATTGATTGTGTAAAAAGGTATTTTTTACAGGCAATGAGTACCGACAGGTGCAATTAATGTAGGTAATGAGTGCAGAGTAGGGAGCTTCTTAAAAGGAACCAACCAGCAAGTTTTTCCACATATAAAGTACTGATGCTTGGATGCTGATTCAAATCATACCTTCAGTTTAGAGATTGGATGCTTGATTGTAGAAAAATCCTGTATCAAAGCTTCAGAAATTACATCATTGTCGCCGTTGCTTGAGCATCGGGGTGGTACTATGTGGGTCGAGTCTTGTGTAAATATTTCTTACTTTGTGCTTAGCTAACCATTATGTAAATATCTACCCTCCATCACCATTTTAGTTATTGCTGGGGCATGTGCTGTACAATCTTGAAGTATTCCAGGAACTCTTTAATAAAATGACGTTCGAGTCAGCACATACCGCTATCTCCGGCACCATTTTATTGAATACACTGTGCTTTTGCTTCTAATGAATGCTCATACCGTGGACTATTGTGACCGCATAAGCTCCTTTAGTGTTCACGAGCGCTGAGGATGTAAGCACTCATGCTGCCCATGGCATCAGCATTCGAAAAGTCAGAAGCAGGACACTGTTGAGACTAATGCGTCCTGAGCCTGCAGGACAGCTTGGATTTCTTTCCTCAATTTCTCCCTGCCGTCCACGTCCAGTAAGATTAGCTAAAATGCAATGGAGTTATAAATGTATTGTTTTTGTTGTGCACCAGGGGCAAAGGAACATCATTATTTCTGGAGATGGACTTGTATCCTTTAGATGGTTGATATTTTTCAACAATTTTGGTTCTTGATTCCTCAGACAATTCATTTAAATTTTTTCCTGTTCACTATGCTTAGTGTGACACACACAGACACACTATGTAAAGATTGAGACAACTTCTCTCCTTTTTGTTTGGCTTCAGATGTGATTTTCATATTACCCACACCTGTTACTTCCCACAAGTGAGTTTGAACCAGCATCAAATGCTTAAAACAAAGTTGTTTACCCACAATTTTGGAAAGATGCCACCAATTTTGTCCTGTTCATCTTTTGTGTGAAATTATGTCTAATTTGCCTTTTTTCTCTGTATTTTTGTGTTACTCCAATACACACAAAAGATATCAACATGTCTTTAACAAAACTTGTGTAATTGCAATAATTTTTTTTGGACTAATACTTTATTCTCTGCAACGTTTTCAAGGGTGCTAACACTTTCGGCCATGGCTATACAAGACTATCTCAGCACAGGAACATTTTGTTTAACAAACCAATTGTAGAAATTTGTGATGATTGTTACAAGGTGGTGCTAGACACTACTTGCATGCAGTGAATGGAGAGATAATCAGACAGGCTGAGATCAGAAACCGTCCCGGAGGACATGACACTACACGGAGGGCAGACAGAGACGAGGTCAGGATACAAACCGAGGGCAGGTTTCCAGAAGAGTATGTACAGAATACAGGGAGCAGGTGGGGACATGGTCAGAAGGAAGTCTGAGGTCAGAAGCCGGGAAGTAACAACAGAGACTGGGGGGCAGGCAGAAGAGGGTCAGCAGCAGTCCGGAGTCAAGAGGCTGAGATCAGATCATTGAGCACCAAGAGAGCCAAAAGCAGAACGGTAATCAGGACATATGACTAGTGATGTCCCGAGCTAACACGCTCTAGAACAATCACCGGGAACAAGACACATGTATGTAAACACCTCCCTGGACCAGGGTGAAACCTAGTGCTGCAAAACAACCAGTCCAAAGGAGTTCAAGAACAAGCAGAGCATCCAGCCTGCAAAATGCTCTGCACAATAAAGCAACAACACAGGCTTTGCAGGAGAGCATGGCAGAACAAAACTACACAATATGTTCTGCACATTGGAACCGTGACAGTATTATTAATATTCCATGACTCATTGATTATAATATACTTTGTTCATATGAAACCCCTTTTAATAAATAAAATTTGAATAGATTAAAATTTTAATTCTGAATACAGTTCTGAATTTATGCCATGTCTCATGTTCATGATACCATGGCTTATTGCTTAGCTTTGACATAACAGATAGCTTCCTTTCCTCTCTCTTTGTTGATGATGTGGACAAATGGGGCTTGGAGTTTGGGTCAATCTGATAGACTCTTGTAATCTGTGCCTCTGACATGACAAATAAGTCAAGGACACATGCAGGGGTCAAGAAAACTGGGACTTCTTGAAGCAGCAGATGTTACTTCAGCTTTAATTTCTATCCTTATACAGCTGCCTATGCTGTTAATGTACACAAAGTCTCATTAAAATATGTAAGGAACACTAGATTTTAAGTGATTAACTATCTTACAACACAGAAAATGCTGCTAATCTTGAAAAATGATTTTAAAATTAATTTAGAACTTTTTTTTTCTTATTTGATTTAAAATAAGTCTATTTATGTATTTTATGTTGATGAAACTTTCTTACAATTTGGGTCACACCATGAAAAGTAACTAAAGAAAACATTTACCAGACATCATTACCTTAAGGAACACATAGTAACATAAATTATACTGACAATTGCTCTAGGTAAATCATCCAATGATCCAGAAATTCAGTTATGTTGTGTTGCATAATTTACTTTCACAAAGCATTTTCATTAAAAAAATAGTGTCATTATGGCTATTTAACTTATTTGTTTTAAAAAAAAAAAAAAAAAAAACTGTAGTAGAGAATACAATTATGTTACAACCATAGTACCAATTATGCAAAAAGTTTAGATAATAGTTTATTATTATTAATAATAATAATTATAATAATAATAAAAAAGGTTCAATGGATTAGATCAGGGGTGGGGAACCTCCAGCCCATGGGCCGCTACAATCACTTTTTATGTAACCTTTGGGCACCTTCCTGGGGAGCGCAGTACTCGGGCGGCAGCCATGGTTGAGCATGAGATGTGCAGCATTCCCATTCCACAGAAGAAAAGGTTTACTGGCCTCCTAGCTGTATGTGCTGTGAGCCTCCTGCCTCCCTGTTGTGCATGCCTGCCTGCTATGCAAGCCTCCCTGCTGTGAGTCTCCTGCCTCCCTGCTATGCAAGTCTGCCTGCTGTGAGTCTCTTGCTTCCCTGCTGTGCATGCCTCGATGATGTGCAAGCCTCCCTGCTGTTAGTCTCCTGCCTCCTTGCTGTGCCTCCCAACTGTACCTGCCTACCACTGCTGTGAGACTCCTGTCTCCCTGCTGTGAGTCTCCTGCCTCACTGCTCTAAGCCTCCTGCCTCCCTGCTGTGCATGCCTCTCTGATGTGAGCCTCCTGCCTCCGTAGTGCCCCTCTGGTGTTGTCCATGCCACCACCAGTGCTGTTTGTGCCACCTCCAGTGCTGTCCTTTCCCAGCAGTACTGTCTTTGCCCCCCAAGGATGTCTGAGCCCCAGCCCTTCCTGTGATGTGTATATGCCCTCAGCCCCTTTTGTGATGTTTATATGCCCCCAATCCCTCCTGTGATGTGTGCACAATTAGGTCCAGAAATATTTGGACAGTGACACAATTTTCGCAAGTTTGGCTCTGCATGCCACCACATTGGATTTGAAATGAAACCTCTACAACAGAATTCAAGTGCAGATTGTAACGTTTAATTTGAAGGTTTGAACAAAAATATCTGATAGAAATTGTAGCAATTGTACACATTTCTTTACAAACACTCCACATTTCAGGAGGTCAAAAGTAATTGGACAAATAAACCAAACCCAAACAAAATATTTTTATTTTCAATATTTTGTTGCGAATCCTTTGGAGGCAATCACTGCCTTAAGTCTGGAACCCATGGACATCACCAAACGCTGGGTTTCCTCCTTCTTAATGCTTTGCCAGGCCTTTACAGTCGCAGCCTTCAGGTCTTGCTCGTTTGTGGGTCTTTCCGTCTTAAGTCTGGATTTGAGCAAGTGAAATGCATGCTCAATTGGGTTAAGATCTGGTGATTGACTTGGCCATTGCAGAATGTTCCACTTTTTTGCACTCATGAACTCCTGGGTAGCTTTGGCTGTATGCTTGGGGTCATTGTCTATCTGTATTATGAAGCGCCGTCCGATCAACTTTGCGGCATTTGGCTAAATCTGGGTTGAAAGTATATCCCGGTACACTTCAGAATTCATCCGGCTACTCTTGTCTGCTGTTATGCCATCAATAAACACAAGTGACCCAGTGCCATTGAAAGCCATGCATGCCCATGCCATCACGTTGCCTCCACCATGTTTTACAGAGGATGTGGTGTGCCTTGGATCATGTGCCGTTCCCTTTCTTCTCCAAACTTTTTTCTTCCCATCATTCTGGTACAGGTTGATCTTTGTCTCATCTGTCCATAGAATACTTTTCCAGAACTGAGCTGGCTTCATGAGGTGTTTTTCAGCAAATTTAACTCTGGCCTGTCTATTTTTGGAATGTGAACCCTTTTGTATTTACTTTCATGGAGTCTTTTCTTTACTGTTGACTAAGACACAGATACACCTACTTCACTGAGAGTGTTCTGGACTTCAGTTGATGTTGTGAACGGGTTCTTCTTCACCAAAGAAAGTATGCGGCGATCATCCACCACTGTTGTCATCCGTGGACGCCCAGGCCTTTTTGAGTTCCCAAGCTCACCAGTCAATTCCTTTTTTCTCAGAATGTACCCGACTGTTGATTTTGCTACTCCAAGCATGTCTGCTATCTCTCTGATGGATTTTTTCTTTTTTTTCAGCCTCAGGATGTTCTGCTTCACCTCAATTGAGAGTTCCTTAGACCGCATGTTGTCTGGTCACAGCAACAGCTTCCAAATGCAAAACCACACACCTGTAATCAACCCCAGACCTTTTAACTACTTCATTGATTACAGGTTAACGAGGGAGACGCTTTCAGAGTTAATTGCAGTCCTTAGAGTCCCTTGTCTAATTACTTTTGGTCCCTTGAAAAAGAGGAGGCTATGCATTACAGAGCTATGATTCCTAAACCCTTTCTCCGATTTGGATGTGAAAACTTTCATATTGCAGCTGGGAGTGTGCACTTTCAGCCCATATTATATATATAATTGTATTTCTGAACATGTTTTTGTAAACAGCTAAAATAACAAAACTTGTGTCACTGTCCAAATATTTCTGGCCCTTACTGTATGTGGTTGAAAACTACTTTTGAGGCACACTGAAAAGTGAAGAAGGTAAAGAGCCATATTTCAGTTCATATATAGTTGGAGTGGTTTGCGGGTGCCATGACACATTGGCAAAGCACTTGAGCTTCCCTATAAGTGACCCCATTTTTGGAACTAGACCCCACAATAAATTTATCTAGATAGTTGTTGAGCAACTTGATCCCCCACGTGCTTCATAGAATTTTAAAAAGTTGAGCCGTGAAATTGAAAACATACATTTTTAACCAAAAAAATATTGCTATAACCCCAAATTTTTCAAATTCACTAGGGTGGCAGGAAATAATGGACCATACAATTTGTTGTGCAATTTCTCCTGAATACACGAATACCCCATATATGCACATATGGTTGAAAACTACTTTTGAGGCACAATACAACAATATAAAAGGAAGAATTGAAAGAGCATAATTTTTTAGTTCAGATTTTGTCATGTCACATTGGCAGAGCCCCCGAAATACCATAATAGCACCCCCATTGACACCATTTTACAAACTGCCCCCTTCATCCAGGGGGGCAGTGAGCATATTGACTTTATAGATGTGTCACTAAATGTTATAATATTGGGAGGGGAATAAAAAATAATTCCATTTTTACAACTAAAATGTTTTTTAACCCCAGATTTTCAATTTTCACAGGAGTAATAGGTAAAAAAAAGGGCCCCATTATGTCTAATAAAACGTTTCCTGAATGTATCGCTGGAGAACACCCATGGTGTCAAGCACAATCAATTTGGCAGAATAAAAATTGCAAATAAGTCATTGTCATGTCCAGTACATTACAGTGGCCGTAAATTGTGTCCAGCGCTTGCTTCTAGAAACCTGCACTCCGTAAATTAAGCGGGCTCTCTTCACTGCAAGGGAACCTTGCCTGCAGACGTTGACCAGTGGGATCTAAAGGGGCCTTGGCGGATGCCCTATCCCCCGCGGTGGGCTGCTGGTTTGCTCTTTTGGGACTTTTGGTGGGACAGGACCTATAATTCTGTCCTCAACTGGTAAATTAACAAAGCCGGTGGTTCCAGTCCTTGCTTCAGGGTCCAGGTACCCCCTCTGTGCACGGTTTCCGGGTCGGTTCTCCGGTGTCGGTACCGGTGGGCTCCTACCCTGTTCTGGTCCACCTCGGATCTCCGGCACCCGTCTTCCCGTCTCCTGACAGACACAGACCACCGTCTGCCACCTAGCCAGCACGCCGGGGCTCCAACCACGAAGCCTTTCCTCTCTGGCTTTCACTTCAACTCAACTCACTTTCTCCTCTCCTCCACTGAACTGCACGCAGCACCACTCAACTGAACTGAACTGCACTCCCCCCCCCCGGTTCTCCAGACCCCTAGGTGGGTGTTTTCCTTCTCCCTGGTCCCGCCCACTGGTGTGCCTTTCTTATCCTGGGGGGTGACTAGGGTTTTGTCGGCTTGGCGTAACCCTGTGAGGGAAGCTGTAATGTGGGGGTCTACTTGGTGTGTGACACCTGGCGGTGCCAGGGCATCACATAAGTGATTAGGGAGCTTTATTCCTCATGTCAGTATGATTACTGCAATATCATATCTATATCTGGCTACTATCACACTAAAAACATCTCTTACAGACACTAGTGCCTGGGGGCAAACCCCCTATGGTGTGCCACTGCTTAGAGAAATAATTAATTTTAGTCCTGGTTTGAAGTTAATGTGCTCCTTAGATGGCAATAGTTAGAGTGCATTCAGAAGAGTGTGCACTTCGGAACAATCACAGTCTGCAATTAGAGGTGAGTGAAAATGAGGTTCGATTTGCAAACCAAACACCAACTTAAAATATCAAGGTTCGGGTTTGGATGCTTTATGGGCAAACTTCATTCGTGCAAGCAATGCCTTGCTCAGGTACACTTGGTTCTCAGCCATGTGCAAGCCAAGACTATGTTGATGCACTAGTCCTGAAGAAGAGGTATATCCTCGAAACGCGTAGACCGATGGAATAAAAGAATATGTTTATAACATCAACGTGCTACATCTTCATTTTGGCTGATGCGCGGCATTAACCCCCTCTTCACTCTGATTTGTATGCACATCCATGTGGGGCTGCAGCAGACGCCTTCATCCTATGCTCTATCAGTGGTTGTGACTATCACAACCTTTTCAGGTGAGTGTATTTTTCCTGATCTACCTCACTGATCTGTTGGTATTACTCACACACTGGGGTTAACATCAGCACAATTACATGTAGTGTGCAACCCAAACTTTTGTGAAAAAGTTCTTTTCGACTACAGCACCTATAAACACTCATTGAGCCTTGGCATTTGCCCACTTTTTACTAAAATTGAGACCAATCCCGCTTCTTAGGGCAAACAGCTTTTTAATGCTGCCCTGGTTTATGGTATGTTTATTCTTGCATATTTTACCAGAGGATTTTTTTGACCAACAGGCTCTTTAAATAGTAGTTGTAATGCCCATCGACACACAAAAACATGCTCCGCTAGAATCAGTACTCCTGGTACGTAGGCCATCCCTTTCAAACTACTTGGATGTGGAGAGATATATTATTTTGTTAGATTACAGATAAACCACAACTTCCTAATTCTGGTTCTATCAAATACTAAGATTATAGAAACTGATATTTCCACCAAACCGATAGTTACTGTATATGTGTCCTGATATCCTGAACGAGTGTAATGGGACCATCACAGATATTTTTCTTCCCTTTGCACTGTAATTTTCATCTCTACTTGATGGCTTCACTTCTATTCCTCCAGAAATGGAAAAAAAAACCTTGCCTTTGATACTGTGTACATGAATGCTCAAGTTTCCGATATAATCTTAGGAAACACAACTCAATCTTTTTATTTTTTGTGTTCGTTACAAAAGTGACCTAAAATAAACTTAGCTCGAAAAGTTCCTCAGAGCTTAATTCTGGTGTTATTAATATACCGTGTACCATTTAGACGATGTGTTTGCTCTATTTTCCAATTTCAAGAGAGTTATCTGTTATACCGTGGCCTTTTCTAAGCAAAAGAGAGCAATTTTACAATTTTACTTTCTGAATTTTTTCTTCAGGAATAACACCCATTATAGTTGTTACTTTGATCAAACAGTCATTTCATATCCTACATTTTATTCAAGACATTGAGCCTTAAAGTGCATCGGATTTCTTAGCAGTAAATGCAAACAAAAAAGTAATAATGGAGGCAAAATCTTGTGCTAGAATGTCTTCTCTAACCCTTCCTGCCGTGTGACATAATAGTATATCTTGGCGAGTGGGTCACTCCCACAAACCGCAGTACTATTATGTCATGTCAATGACAAGCACAGGAGCTATGACCGTGCCATCACCTGCGGATGGCCGGCTTTCATTGTCACCCCATGGTGCATTATTCAAGTGCGCGGAGACAAATGTCATGTTGAGACAAAAAACAATAATAATAAAAGTTTATTTACAACGAAAAAAAGATTTTAAGAGTAAAAAAAGCAAACAAAAACTTTATTTCAAATAAGAATATACTTAATTATAATTCAAAACTAGTAAATCATAAACTATAGGCACATTGAAGTTAATATGGCTCTTATAAAATGTTATGGCTTTATTTTTGCTGCACAATTACTTATTTAAAAAAACAACAAAAGTAGTAGAATTGCTGTTTTTTACACTCACTCGCTCAGCTCATAAGAAAACTAGATCTGTTAAAAATACAAAAGCATAAAAACTTCTCAAAACTAAGTATAAAATTAGGCTCCTTTTACACATCAGTTTTTTGCCATCAGTCATAATTCATCGAGATTTGAAAAAAATGGATGCGGCGACTAATGTCGCTGGATCTGTTTTTTTCTCATCGACTTGTATTAGTGACAGATTGCAACGGATGGCCTCATGTTTCATCCGTCGTTCGACAGATCCATCGAAAATTGTTTGTCCAGTGCACGGAGACAACAGACAAAGTAACGTTTTTGTCTACGTCAAAAAATTGGACAGCGACGGATCCGTCGCCGTCCTTCATTTGGTAGAATAGAAGCCTATGGGCGCAGGATCCAACATAATCCGTCAAATGATGGAATCCAGCTATGGATTACGGTTTTTTTAACTCAGCATGCTCCAATTATTATTTAGCCCCCAGGTAGTCAGATCCATTGAAAAATGGATCAGTCACATCAGTTATTCCACAATCTGCGACGGATCCGTCCATCCATCGAGAAAACTGATTGTGACTGATGACAAAAAACTGATGTGTGAAAGGGGCCTTAAGTATCACTCTCCTCTCAATACATGATATGAAGAATCACCACGGCACTTCTGTTTGTGGTGCCTAAGTAGGATCCAATCCCTTGGTATGGTATGAAAGAGAGACTTGGCAGATTGCTGAAGAAAAGCTGTGATTTTTTTTATTTTTGAAATCCTTACAAAGTGAACAGAACACAGACGTTTCGGTCCTAATACCTCAGACCCTCATCAATGTGCATGCTGGAATTCACTTGTGGCTTAGTTTCATAGACGCTGATAAGGAGTGTGGTGTCCTGTGACCTGTGTCATGTGTCTTGTGACCTGACACAGTGGTGGACACCACAAGCTCCTTATTAGCATCTATGAAACTAAGCCACAAGTGAACTCCAGCATGCACATTGATGAGGGTCCGAGGTCAGTGACGTAGCTAAGGGTTCAGCTCAGAGGGAGTGAAACATCTAAGTGGGCCCCTAACCAGGTAAGCATGAGAACTACGGTGGCACAGACTAATCGTGGGTATAGTGGAACCTCAGCAGATGACACTGATATTGCTGCGATATGGTGACTATATACTGGTAGATATCGGTCCTGCAGCACATTAAAGAGGTCACATGTAAGGGCCCTTGCAGCTTTCTAAATCCTATAAAGACATGTGTTGCACCCCCTTCATTATGTAGTAATGTCCCTCATCCTGGTATGCATCCTGGTGTATATGGACCCCCAGCATGGTATATATGGGCCCCCAAAATTGCATCCTAATTTAGATGATTGGAACAGCATAATTCCTAGTATGATTGTAAGCCTATGTTCATGTGCAGTGTTTTTGTAGTGTTTTTATGCTGTTTTTTTTTTTTTTGGGGGGGGGCAGTTTAAACACTGCTTTTTAAAGTACTAACAAAAGCTATGAGATTTTCAGAAATCACATGTACACCTTTGTTTGTCTTTTTCTGAATGTATTTGAAAACTGCAACATGTCAATAATTTCAGCATTTTTGCAGTGAAAATATGTTGCAAAAACAACATCACATTTTTGCAGCATTTTAGAAGTGAATTTTATTAAACATGGGCTGTAGCTTATGTACATTTAATGGGCTGTATGTGTCGCGGGCGGAGGGGCCGTGCTCGCTACGCTCGGGTCCACGGCTGCTGCTGCTGCTCGGTGGCTCGAGGGGTGGGCCGGACCACGAGTGAAAAGGGGGGTGGTTTGTTTTGGGGAGATAGTCCGTGACGCCACCCACGGGTCATGGTGATAATGGGCACCACCGTTGCTGGTGACGGGGATCCCGGGAGCGATGGCAGGGAGCAGCTAGGATATTGGTTCCCCCTCCATGGGTAGGGACTGGTGATCCCGGAGCCCGGTGGTGATACGGCAAGGCAGGGTAGTTGGGGTGCAGGTTTGCGAAGGCAGCGCGGCGCGGTGCCGGATGGCACTGTTGTACTCACTAAGGCACAGATTTACAGAGTCTCTGGTAAACCAAACAGCTGGATGGACGGGTCCCGCAGCCGGCTGCAGTGTTTTTGCTCTCCTGGACAGGTTGATGGTGGCTGTCTTTCCCTGCACCATTGTGTATGTATTGACTCCGATGGTTTCCCAACGGTAGTCCACTCCCCGGCGTGTATGTACCAAAGGAGCCCGTTTTGCCCGCAGGCACTGGCCCTTGGATCTCTAGCCTATGGCGGTGGCTGTTTATCCTCACGGTGTGGACTGTTGCCTTCTGTTGAGTCTTGGGTGTTAGGAAACCCCTGGGGTTCCGGTCACTCTCGGATTTGACCGTTGTCGGCGGCTCCTACCCTAGTCGGGGTCCGATGGCCCTGCCTTTGTACTTGGTACAAATCTGCTCCCGGCTCGGTACCGGCGGGCCACCGCCCGTCCCCGGTCCTATGGTTACGCTGACTTGCACCACTTCCTGCAGACGGCCACCACCATCTGCCGACCTTGCTGACAGTGCCTGGGCTCCTACCCAGACACTAGCAGTTTCTCCACTGCAAACTGAACTCCTCACTCCACTTCCACTGAACTCCAAACTCTCACTAAACTGACTGCTTTTTCCCGCCTCCAGGCCTGTGAACTCGGTGGGTGGGGCCAACCGCCTGGCTCCACCCCCACCTGTTGTGGACATCAGAGCCTGGAGGGAGGCAACAAGGGTTTTGTTTGACTGATGTAGACTATCCAGGGGAGGGGTGTTTGTGATGTTATGTCTGTGACTACCTGGCTAGTCCAGGGCGTCACATATGCGCTATTCCCTCATTAATCCACATCAATTAAGGTGGTTAAAGGGATGAAGCTGATTCCAGGTGTGGTATTTGTGAACCCAAAATGTCCAATCAAAGAAGCTCTCAATGTAAGAGAAACAGACAATTATTAGACTAAAAAGTAGAACAATCATTAGAGAGAAGGCAGAAATGTTAAGAGTGGCCAAATCAATAGTTTGGTACATTCTGCTTTGGAACTCAAAAAGGCCTGTACAACAGTAATGAATGATCCTTTCCATGGTGAAGAAAAGCCACTTCACAACATCGACCAAAGTGAATAACACTCTCCAGGAAGTATGTATTTCACTATTTAAGTTTACCATAATAGGAACATATTAAAACTACATTAGGGATGAGCAAACCTGAACTGGAATGTTCAGTGTTCATACCAAACACTGTGTGTACAGGTCTCGGACCCATAAACAGACTTATTACTGCATGTTCAGTTCTTGCTCTGGTTTCTAATCCTATTAAAGCTTATTGAAAGGCTGCAGAGCAGCCAATCAGCAAGCTTTTCCAGTGTGGGCACTTTCGGCCCCATCACAGCCATAACAAGTATTGGCATGCCTGTGATTGGCTGGCACACCATTTGAAAAAAGAAATAATTAAAAAAAAATGATGTGGCTTTCTGCCCTACTTTTGACACTAAGTGAAGACAAAATAGACAGCTGTAGGCTTCAACCTCCCAGAAGTCTGCTTTACAATGTCTCACGACACCCATAATTTTCTATGAAGTCTCGTTCTGAGAAAGTTCTCAGACCAAGGCCGGCATCACACGGGACGATCTATCATGCGATCGCACGAGCGATCGTACCCGTCCCCGTCATTTGTGTTTTACGGGCAATTAGTTGCCCATGATGCACAAAGTCGTTAAACCCCCGTCACACGTACTTAACTCCCAGATGACGTCGCTGTGGGCGGCGAACATCCACTTCCTGAAGGAGGAGGGATGTTCGGCGTCACAACGACGTCACACAGCGGCTGGCCAATAGAAGCGGAGAGGCGGAGATGAGCGGGACGTAACATCCCGCCCACCTCCTTCCTTCCGCATTGCCGGCGGGACACAGGTAAGCTGTGTTCGTTGTTCCCGGGGTGTCACACGGAGCGATGTGTGCTGCCTCGGGAACGATGAACAACCAGCGCACAGAAGGAGAAACAATTTTATGAAAATGAGCGACGTGTCAAGGAGCAACGATAAGGAGATTATTTTTGCTTAACAGTCGCTCGTAGCTGTCACACACTACAATATGTCAAACGATGCCGGATGTGCGTCAGTTACGACATTACCCCGACGACATATCACCCGATATATCGTAGCGTGTGACGCCGGCATAAGGGTCCATTGGTTACTGCCAATCTGTGCCAGCCCTGGATTTTCCCATGGGCGCTAACTTCAGAAACCTTACAAGACCGCATTGCTTTTACCAGGTATCGCAGTCACAGGGCACTGCCAGACCACAATTTTCCCATGAGCAGTGGTGTCATATAAGGCTACTGACCGCTAGTAATCTATGGACCCTCAGTCTGAGAACTTTCTCAGAATGAAACTCCACAGTAATCCATGTGCATCATGGGACATTACCTGTTGCATTATCATTGAAAGTTCCGCAATTTGTTTTGTTTAATAAATTAGTGAAGGAGGACATGTAGGTAGTTTTTATTCAAACAATGTAATTTTTCCCTGTGTGTGTGTATTTTTGACCCTTCACTTGCCGGGTTAATAATAAGAGGTTTATGATAGTCGCCCATTTATTACTAATCTCTGGGCTTATTGTCAGTTGTCAATTCACAGCTGACATCAAGCCCAAAAGTATTACCTCAAATGCCACTTGACCAGGGTGAATTGGGGCATCTAATGAATGTGCAATTTCCGGGGCGGCTGCAAGCTGCTATTTTTAGGCTGCTAAGGGTCAAATAACCATGCCCATTCCCACCCTGATAATACTTACTCCTTATGGTCTGCTTTACCTTGGCTGGTTATTGAAAATGAGGGGGACCGCATGCGGGTTTTTTTAAATTATTTACTTAAATAATTTAAAAAAAACAACAGTGTGGGATCCCATCTATTTTTGAGAACTAGCCAAGGTAAAGCAGACTGCTTGGGAATTGCAGGCCATAGCAGCTGGTTTTCCCTGTGCTTATTATCAAAAAAAGGGCGGGAGTCCAAGTCATTTTTTTTAATTATATTTTCCTTTCTACACTCATACAGCTTAAAGACTGCATCTAAAGACATTGGTACAGAGGATGGGTGGCGGGAGGGTGTGTATACCAGTCTCACTGCAACCAATGAGAGACGCTGACACTGAGAATGGGAGGGGGAAGCAGGGAATTTTCATGTAGTTTAATGAGAAAGCCAGAAAAGAGTCTGATGGCCATGTTATCTTTGCAGAAACACGGTATATATAATTGTCCTGCTCTTACCTCCATTTTGCTTCCTTTTGCATCTGTCTACTCCTTACTATGACCATTTTACAGCCATTTTAAAGCACTAAAGTTTGGATCCCCATTGACTTGTATGGGGCTCATTGTCCGGAGTCAAGTCCAGTTCCCAAACCAAACTATTTTTTTTAAAAGTTCCATCAAACTTGGTGATTCCAAACATCTATGAGTCCATTCATCTCTAATTAAAACCAAAAAGGAAAAAAAGCTATGATTCCCAATTCACTGCAACAGACTTAAAACAAGGGTTTATATTTTCTGGATCTTTATTCATATAACAAGTTTTGAAGTTGAACTAACTACTTCAGCAGGTATCTAATGAAGCAGTTAGCCCAACATCAAGTCACATTTCATGAGTAAATACCCAGAGAACATACACACTTGCCTTGACTCTGTGGCAGCAACCAGGAATTACTGATTTTTTTCCTGTTTGGTTTGAATATGTTTCTTTTCACCAACGTGTCTCATCAGTCGGAGTAGCAACCCTTCATTCTTATAAGTTCAAAGTTGTGCCGGAACAGAACCCAGACAGGTGAACATATACAATCCCTTGTTTGCTGTCATATTTTGGGGTAACACTCTTAGAGCGCCTTTTCTGTTTTTCTTTTTATTACCATACAGAGACTTCATGAGGCAAATACAGATGCTCACTACAAGGCACAAACCATTAGTCAGGCTTAAAAATAGAAAGGCTAGATTGGACATTGCCCGAAAAAAAAACATCTAAAGAAGCAAGCACAGTTTTTTGAACATATGAACCTAAGATACTCTTGTATGAGAAAGACGTGAAGAAGAAAGTATGGAGAAGGCTTTGGACAGCTCATGCTCCAAAGTTTACTGTATCCACTGTAAAACAAGGTGGAGGTAGTGTGATGGTCAGGCATGCATGGCTTCCAATGGCACTGAGTCGCTAGTGTTTATTGATGATGTGACGGAAGACAGAAGCAGCCGGATGAATTATGAAATGTACAGAGTGATACTTTCTGCTCAGGTTCAACCAAATGCAGTTGGCTTGATCAGATGGCTTCAGAGTACAGTTAGACAATTATGCAAAATATACTGTAACAGCAACCCAGGATTTTTTAAGGCAAAGAAGTGGAATACTTAAGTCAATCAACAGATCTTAAGCCCATCAAGCTGCATTTCACACACTAAAAACACAACTTAAGGAAGAAAGACGCACAAACAAGCAACAATTGAAGTCAGCTGCAGTAAAGGCATCACAAAGGAGTATACCCAGTATTTCTTGGCGTGCATGACTTCCAAACTTCAGCCAGTCATTCCCTGCAAAGGATTCCCTACAAATAATTAAAAATGATCATTTTACTTATGGTAAAGTTAATTTGGCAAATTACTTTTGAGTCCCTGAACTGATGAGGCTTTGTAAAAAAAATTATTTAAATTCCTAAAAGTTTCAAATATATTTTTTGAAACCTTTTTGAATAAACCTGAAAGTCTACACTTTAATTGCATCTCAGTTGCTTCATTTTAAATAAAAAATGGTGGTATGCAGAGGCCAAATCAGGAACATTCGGTCACTCGCCAAATATTTCTGGTTCTGAATGTATGCTACACATTCCCTGTAATTGTAGTACTTTTTTTGTACCCACAAATCTTTAAAATAGTGCAGAATGGATATAAACTTTATTGACAATGAAAATTTTATGTGAGAGTTTTAGATTTAGAGAAATGTATAGCTCCTCAACATTTAATGATGACATTATTTTTAGAGATGAGCGAACCTGAGGTTCATGGTTCAGGTTCGGAAACCAACTTCCAAAAAAAACAAGTTCAGGTTCGAAGTTTGAGTGAGTTACGAGTTACCACTAAAGCAAGCAGCGCTGTGCTTGGGTATGAGTGATGCTCGGCCCTGTGCGAGCCACGTACAGTGTTTGAACCACTCGCACTGGGGGTAAAATCAGTGTGATCAGATGTAGTGTGCACACACAAACAAAAAAAAATGTTCTTCACTGCTATACTGTCACACACTATCTGTAATGTTTATTCAGTGTTTTATGGCTTTCTCTACATATATCTATTGATAAGTTTGCAGTTGTGATATCCTCACTGATTTGCTACACAATGCTGGTTGAAATCCTTGCCTCTGCTTTTATGCACGCAATGATTGTCCCTTCTCATTGGTTTTCAATGTAATGTGATACCTACATTATACGGAAGGCCTCCTGACCATGCCCACGGCCATGTGAGTCTTGTCTAAGTGATGAAGTCTTCTGCAAAGTGTTAAAATGGCATGTTAGGCAATTTACCTTAATTGAAAATTGTTATGAAGTTCGCAGGGTTTAGGAGATTCCAAAAGTTTGTCAAATTGACTCTTCAGGGAGGAAGGAGACAAACTCTAGTGCCACCTATTGGAAGTAGCAATCCTAAAAGTCAAAAGTCGTCTTTAACGAGCCTTTTTCATATGACCTAGGATTTATGCCAGTTCAGAACCTCAATTTGCAGACATGGTGTTTTGGGATGATTGCTCAGTGCAAAGTATGATATCTGATCTGGCTGTATGAGAAGCTAAAGTGGGGTCTAAATTGTTAAAGTTTGCAGAGTTCAGCAAATTCCTAAAATTTGTCAAATTGTCTCTTCAGGGAGGAGGGAGACAAACTCTAGTGTCACCTATTGGAAGTAGCAATCCTAAAAGTCAAAAGTGGCTCTTTAACAAGCCTTTTCATATCACCTAGGATTTATGCCAGATCAGAACCTCAATTTGCAGATACAGTGTTTCGGGATGATTGTCCCTCGTCAGTGCAAAGTATGAGATCTGATCTAGCTGTATGGGAAGCTAAGACGTCTATTAGGAGAGCTATTTTCCTTTCGGAGACAAGCCAGATTGGTTTGTCTGTCTCCGCAAGGAAAAAAGCTCTCCCCTTAGACCCTAAAGTTTGTCACAAATTCGATTTGCTTTCAATCAATGCACTCATCTCTACTTCAAGCTCTTTTTTTTGTCCCATGCTATCTGTTGTAGCCTTATGGACTGCCTTTCCCATTTTCTGCCTCTTTATATTTCTTCCGTGCTTAGCTCCGATTGTTTAGTTTCTAATCAGGTTATTGTAATTGACCGAGACAGGAAGGTTTGTGCCATTTCAGACTTGGCACAATTTCTTGACACTTATAAGAGGAAAATAAATGGCGAGCGGAAAAAAAACACAATAATCAATCACATTTTAAGTACATAAAGTAACTGCATTGTAACATCCTATTTATATTAACCAAGGCAGCCACTGTGCACATTGTGACAAATTTGTTCTGTAATTTATTGTATCTATATCTACTGGAGCAATAAACCTTGATACATGAGTGTTTACACACACTTATTAGTTGTGCAGCTAGAGTTTCACTGCAGAAATTCTTCTTCTAGAGTGGTTAGTGCTGATGTAGTGATGCATAACATCCAGCAAACAGCAGCTCGCTAACCGATGTGCCAAATACTGTACTTTAATTCTCACAATGGAAAAATGAGACATTGATTTTGTTGTTGTTCTTATTGTTTAAATGGACAGCTACATTGTTTAAACTGGAAAGTTAGTAATTGGTGTGGGAACATTTCTCTCTAACATAAAAAAAAAAATCTGTAAACTTAAGTTAGTGACATTTTGTGCTGAGCATCCAAGCTCAACTTTTGGCATTTTTTTTTTGCGACACTATCATGTGCTCTTCCTGGGGTTGCAGTGCCCTAATCGGTATTGCTGTTGATCAGAGTCTGTGCCAAGGGGGTTTTTTTTTCTATAAGTAGAGCAGCGGTGTGGCACTGCTAGTGACGTCCAATTTCTTGTAGCCAAGTATCTTCATAGGTAGGGTATTAGGGTAACAGTCATTCAGTGTTACTGATGTCCATTTTTCTCTTGTAGAAAAATAATGATAGTGCTGAGTAGCCTAGTCACCACAAATAATAGTATTTCAATCTGTATAACATATATTGTCAGCTTTAATGGGATTTGGTTTTCTCTGCTGTTCACTGCAAACACACATTTCCCCACACTCCATTACTGGGGCTGTTCACTTGAGAGAAAACCAATGCTTGAGTGTGAGCCCTAGAAGAAAATAAGGGAGGAGTTTAGTTCTGAGGTAAGTTCAGTCACTTGCAGCCAGGGAGAAGGGAGGAGTGTAACATGGAGAGGTCCTGTCCTGAGGTAACTGCTAAAACCTCTGGAGGGCCAACTACACATTGGCACAGTATCAGTCCCTAGGCCACCTGGACTTTTAAGGTCAGTGGCAAACTGAGAGACTTCTATTAACCTTTGCATGTGGAGCAGTGAATTCCCTGAGAGCACAGTGGCACATTTGATTCTGGAAACTTCTGGAAGAAATACTGAGTTTTCCTTCAGGATTCAAGTCACCTGCTCACCAGAAGAGATTAACAATCCAGATTTCTCTTGTCTTGCAAATCCCAGGATACCAAGATACCTATTCCCAGGTAGGGAAATAGTAGCAGCAATAAGAGTACGCTACCACATAGCAAAGAAGCCAACTCTCATCAGGACATGAAGAACCACCATCATTGTTAATGCTATGAGAAAAAATCTACAGAGCTCCAGTAAAAAGATAAAAGCTCCCGGTCCTATCCCTGGCTGAATTTTTTTTTTTTTTTGCTGCGCCATCCCTACCTCAACACCCCCCCAGGAACCAGCCCTAGTCATCCCAACTAGCATCACAAACTCTTTATTTATTTTATTTTCTTCCTCCGTTTTTAAATATTATTTTTAATCCCCATTACATAAGCCTGTCGCTCACCCTTGGTATGGCCACATTGCCACTTGGACCAACCACAGTGACATCAGAAGTCTACCAGGGTCGGCACAGCTTCATAGGTGCAGACATAGCAGTGTTAGTGACTTCCATTTTTCTCGTGCAGAAAATTAATAATAGGGTTGGGTAGCATCATAGGTAGACCATTAGGGGAGAAGACGTTGCAGTGTTAGTGACGTCCATTTTTCTCTTCATGAAAAAGAAGAACACTTAGCATCGGGTAGCATCATAGGTAGAGCATTATGGGAAAGGAATGTGCAGTGTTAGTGACGTCCATTTTCCTTCTGCAGAAAAAGAATAATACTTAGCGTCTGGAAGTGTCATAAGTAGCGCATTAGTGTAGCGAACGTCACTGCAATTTTTTTTATACAAAGGGTTTTTTTACATCTACCAATTTTCATTTTCATTTTTTTCTTCTAAGTGTTTCTTCTAAATTGTTAGTTTTTTTTCTCTACTTTTATTCTCTCCTTTTTTTCTTAATTTTTGCCCTACTTTTTACAGTAAATTTAATAACAAATAGTACCCTTTATAAGCACCACTTATACACACATCCTGACTTGTTAGAAGAATAAAATAAAAATAGCAAGAAGAAAACTCTATTCAGAAAAGGAGGCCTACACTATCCTTGCCTCCCATAGGGATTGAGGCAGTGAAGAAGATCCCATATTCCTCTATTTTTATTTGTCCTCCTCTTGGTCTAGCAAGGAGGGACCCCCAGCAAGGTTCCTTAGGACCAAGTCAACCCATTCAACAATTGATGCTATATGAACTCCACCCCCCAAAAAAATATCATCCAATTTTTTGGGCAGCTCAGTTAGTCAAAATTGATGCTACAGGCTTCACTGAAATTTACTTTTTCAAAAAAAAATGTTTCAGTGAGGATATAATAAATCTCATGGTGGCCCATAAAAATTGAAATGTTCATCAATTTTTCACCCCAAATCCTACATCATCATATGCCAGATTGACCCCTCCAAATGCATCAGAAATTATGACATTTTGGGGAACTTGGCAGCATAGTGAACAAAATAGATCTTTGGCAATACTGGAGTAATGATATACTTTACAGCACACCAGCATTCTTTATTGCCATGACAATGATGATTTTAAGCATAATTTTTGCATTATACTGCTTATGCACAGCGTCCTCCCTGAGACGATCCAAACTTTGATTGTCTTCATAAAATTTGGCTACTTCAGCAGAAAATTTGCTGAGACATATAATCCACAAAGGTACATCTGTATATATTAATCTCTGGTTCATTTCAAAGGGAGGTGACAATTCTTACTTACTTATTTGCCTCGTAAGAATTAAGCTGTACAAGGTATGCAAGAGTGCGTCAGTGTACACCAACAGATTAAGGGTTTATGAATGAAAAGCCACCCGACTTGACCCCCCTAAATGCCCCTGTCCAGGAGGTGAGTGGGAAAATTGTGTGGGAGTTGGTGCACCCACTGCTGGATAAGGCCTATCATCTCTACATAGATAACTTCTACACCAGCATCTCACTTGTCAAGTCTATCTCTGTCCGAGGTACAGTTGCATGCAGCACAGTGCAAAAAAATCAGAGAGTTCTCCCTAAGATGCAAATTGGGCAACTGCTGAGAAAGTGTGGCAGTAGAGCCCAGTGCAGCGACAACATGATGGTGGTCAAGTGTAACACATTTTAGAGTTCATTTTCTACTTGCTACTCTTGTAAAAATTAAAACAATTAGGGCTCAAGCAACATTTTTTCTGGGAAAAAACAATTGTTTTCATTTTCAATGTTGGAAAATTCTCTGAAGCACATGGAAATTCAAGATGCTCACAACACATCCAAAAAATCCATGAAGGGTGTAGTTTCCAAAATGTGGTCACTTATGGGGGTTTCCACAGTTAAGTCACATAAGCGACTCTCCAAATGTGACATGGCACCCACAAACCATTCCATTAAAGTCAGCACTCCAAAATGTCACTCGTTCATTTTGGAGCTCAGCAATGTGTCCAAACAGTAGTTTCACACCACATATGAGATGTCAGCATACTTAGTAGAAAGGACACAATAAATTTTGGGGTCCATTTTTTTCATGCTACCCTTGTGAAAAGTAACATTTTTGTAAGAAAAATAACTATTTTTTTTAATTCTCATGGTTCAACATTGTAAAATTCTGTAAAACACCTAGGGGTTCAATGTGCTAACCACACATCTACAGAAGATAAGTTCCTTGAGGGGTGTAGTTTCCAAAGTGGTTTTACTTGTGAAGGATTTCAATTGTTGAGGCACATCAAGGGTTCTCGAAACGCAATGTGGAGTTTGCTAATGATTCCAGCCAATGTGGTGTTCCAAAAGTGAAATGGTGCTCCTTGCCTTCCAACCTCTGCCATGCATCCAAAAAGTAGTTTTGAACCACATATGAAGTATTATCGTACTCAAGAGAAAATGCATATCAATCTGTATGGTAACTTTTCTCCTGTTACCTTTGTGAAAATGAAAAAATGGTGCTCTAACAAGATATTTGTCTGAGAAAAATGATTTTATTACTTTTACGGTTCAACGTTATAAAGTTTTGTAAAGCACTTGGGAATTCAAGGTACTCACCACACATCTAGATAAATTCCTTGAGGAAGTCTAGTTTCCAAAACGGGATCACTTGGGATGGTTAGTTTCCATTGTTTAGACTCTCTAAATGTGGCATGCTGTCAGCTAATGATTCCAGCCAATTTTGCACTCCAAAAGTCAAATGATGCTCTTTCCCTTTCGAACCCTGGCTTGCACTAGATAAGTAGTTTTTCACCATGTATTGGGTACCAGCTTACACAGAAGAAATTGCACAAAAAATTGCATAGGACATTTTCTCCTGTTACCCTTGTGAAATTGCAAAATTTTGGGTTAAAGCAATATTCGTATCCAAAAAAAAAATCATTTTTTTTTTATTTTCATGTTCATAATGCATTTTCATTATTTCATTTACACATCTAGATAAAGTCCTTGTGGTATCTAGTTTCCAAAATGGCGTGACTTTTGGGTAGTTTCTACTGTTTAGGCACATCAGGGGCTCTACAAATGCGACATTGCATCCTCGAAGGATTCCAAACAATTTTGCGTTCCAAAAGTCAAATGATGCTCCTTTTCTTCCAAGCCCTGCCATGTGCCCAAACAGTAGTTTTCCCCACATGTAAGGCTATTAGTTTACTCAAGAGAAAATGCACCATACGATTTGTTGTGCAATTGCTCCTCTAAGGCGGGCTTTGCACGTTGCGACATCACAAGCCGATGCTGCGATGTCGCACGCGATAGTCCCCGCCCCCGTCGCAGGTACAATATCTTGTGAAAGCTGGCGTAGTGAAAATTATCACTACGCCGGCTTCACATGCACTCACCTGCCCTGCGACCGTCGCTCTGGCCGGCGACCCGCCTCCTTATTAAGGGGGCGGGTCGTACAGCGTACCTGCGACGTCACACGGCAGGCGGCCAATAGGAGCGGAGGGGCGGAGATGAGCAGGATGTAAACATCCCGCCCACCTCCTTCCTTCCGCATACTCTACGGAAGCCGCGGTGACGCCGGTAAGAGATGTTCCTCGCTCTTGCGACTTCACACACAGCGATGTGTGCTGCCGCAGGAGCGAGGAACAACATCGGACCGTCGCGTCAGCGTAATTATGGATTACGCCGACGCTGCACCGATGATACGATTACGACGCTTTTGCGCTCGTTAATCGTATCATCGAACCTTTACACACTACGACGTCGCATGCGATGCCGGAAGTACGTCATTTTCAATTTGACCCCACCGACATCGCACCTGCGATGTCGTAGTGTGCAAAGCCCGCCTTACTCTTGTGGGAATCTAAAATTTGAGGCTAAAGAAACATTTTCTGAGGGAAAAAGTAAAATTTTCATTTTTTTCCTTCCATATTGGTTTACTTCCTGTGAAGCATCTGAAGGGCTAATAAACTTCTTGGATGTGGTTTTGAGCAGTTTGAGGGGTGCAGTTTTAGGAATCACGTCACTTTTGGGTATTTTCTGTCACCTAGACCTCGCAAAGTCTCTTTAACTGTGATGTGGTATCTTAAAAAATGATTTTGTACATTTTGTTGGAAAAATGAGGAGAATTTGCTGATTAAACTTTTAACTCTTCTAACTTCTTAACCAAAATAAATTTTGTTTAAAAAAATTGTTGATGTAAAGTAGACATGTGGTAAGTGTTATTTATTAACTATTTAGTGTGCCCTAACTGTCTGGTTTAACTGCATAAAAATTCAAAGTTTGAAAATGTCAAAATATTAAAAATGTATCCAAATTTCTAATATTGTCACAAATAAACCCCTAAAATATTGCCCTAAATTTACCACTATCATGAAGTACAATATGTTTCGAATAGCATTCCAGAGTTATTTACTTCATAAAATTATTGGTGAGAATAAAAAAAAATTGACCTGGTCAGGAAGGTGAAAACACACTTGGGGCATTTTACGAAACCTTTTTCAATTTCCTAATAGACAGTACATTCAGTGTACAGTAGCTACCAAAATGTGTGCATTTTTTTTAGTGTGTGATTATATATGTATGGCTGACGCCATATTTCTAGTGATTTTAGTAAACTGGAAGCAAATGGTTGTCAGCTGTAAGGAGGAAAATTGTGTCTGGCTTTCTTCATCTGCCATTGGTTCTCTGCATAAAATTGATGGAAATATGAATGCTACCACGTACAAGGATATACTGGAGAATATAATGCTGCCATATGGTAACAGCAAAGTAGGCAGGGGCTGGAAATTCCAGCAAGACAATGATCCTAAGCACACAATCACTTACTCAAAAATTGGCTAGCAAAGAAAAACGTTCCTCTGTTTCAATGACCAAAGCCAATCATCTGATTTACACCCTATAGAGCACTTTTTGGATGAGTTACCCATAGCAACAAAGCTTAATTGTTTTCAGATTTGGAAATAGAAATATCCCTCAAAATGTCTTGAATACCCTAGTGACTTCAATGCCCCATCAGTGGGGTGCAGTAATTAAAGCAAGAGGTTATGCTAACGATTAGAGATGAGCGAACCGGTCGCGGTTCGGCTCGAGGTTGGTTCGCCGAACGGACCTCCCGTTCGAGTTCGGTTCGTCGAACGTTCGACGAACCGAACTCGAACTGCATAGGAAACAATGGCAGGCAATCACAAACACAGAAAAACACCTAGAAAACACCCTCAAAGGTGTCCTAAAGGTGACAAACAACTCAAACACATTGGAAAGTGACAAGGACATATACTCATGCGAAAACAAAACAGCTGGACAAGGAAAAAGAGGAGGACACACAGATATAGGCATGGCACGCCCTTCTAAAATCATGTAAAACACCGCAAGGTGACTCCAAGCGGAGTCTCCCTTTTTTCCAAAAATTGGGCCACACACACACCCACCCCTTCAGTGGTAGCACTTGTGCCCCAGTTGCACACTTCACAGCTAGATTTGCATCAAGCACATTCAAAAATACGCCATAATTAACCGTCCCCAGGATGACACCAGGGTAGGTAGCTAAGTCTTTCCTGATCCCAGCTCTGTGCAGCTTGGATCATTTATAAAAAACACAGCAATCAAGGGTTACTCCAAGCGGAGTCTCCCTTTTTTCCAAAAATTGGGCCCCACACACACCCACCCCTTCAGTGGCAGCAGTTGTGCCCTAGTTGTACACTTCACAGCTACATTTGCATCAAGCACATTCAAAAATACGCCATTCTTATCCGTCCCCAGGATGACACCGGGGTAGGTAGCAAAGTCTTTCCTGATCCCAGCTCTGTTCATCTTGGCTCCTTTTAAAAAACACAGCAAGCAAGGGTTACTTCAAGCGGAGTCTCCCTTTTTTCCAAAAATTGGGCCCCACACACACCCACCCCTTCAGTGGCAGCAGTTGTGCCCTAGTTGTACACTTCACAGCTAGATTTGCATCAAGCACATTCAAAAATACGCCATTCTTATCCGTCCCCAGGATGACACCGGGGTAGGTAGCAAAGTCTTTCCTGATCCCAGCTCTGTTCATCTTGGCTTCTTTTAAAAACAATGTAAGCAAGGGTTACTCCAAGCGGAGTCTCCCTTTTTTCCAAAAATTGGGCCCCACATACACCCACCCCTTCAGTGGCAGCAGTTGTGCCCTAGTTGTACACTTCACAGCTAGATTTGCATCAAGCACATTCAAAAATACGTCATTCTTATCCGTCCCCAGGATGACACCGGGGTAGGTAGCAAAGTCTTTCCTGATCCCAGCTCTGTTCATCTTGGCTTCTTTTAAAAACACAGCAAGCAAGGGTTACTCCAAGCGGAGTCTCCCTTTTTTTCCAAAAATTGGGCCCCACACACCCACCCATTCAGTGGCAGCAGTTGTGCCCCAGTTGTACACTTCACAGCTAGATTTGCATCAAGCACATTCAAAAATACGTCATTCTTATCCGTCCCCAGGATGACACCGGGGTAGGTAGCAAAGTCTTTCCTGATCCCAGCTCTGTTCATCTTGGCTTCTTTTAAAAACACAGCAAGCAAGGGTTACTCCAAGCGGAGTCTCCCTTTTTTTCCAAAAATTGAGCCCCACACACCCACCCATTCAGTGGCAGCAGTTGTGCCCCAGTTGTACACTTCACAGCTAGATTTGCATCAAGCACATTCAAAAATACGTCATTCTTATCCGTCCCCAGGATGACACCGGGGTAGGTAGCAAAGTCTTTCCTGATCCCAGCTCTGTTCATCTTGGCTTCTTTTAAAAACACATCAAGCAAGGGTTACTCCAAGCGGAGTCTCCCTTTTTTCCAAAAATTGGGCCCCACACACACCCACCCCTTCAGTGGCAGCAGTTGTGGCCTAGTTGTACACTTCACAGCTACATTTGCATCAAGCACATTCAAAAATACGCCATTCTTATCCGTCCCCAGGATGACTCCGGGGTAGGTAGCAAAGTCTTTCCTGATCCCAGCTCTGTTCATCTTGGCTTCTTTTAAAAACACATCAAGCAAGGGTTACTCCAAGCGGAGTCTCCCTTTTTTCCAAAAATTGGGCCCCACACACACCCACCCCTTCAGTGGCAGCAGTTGTGCCCTAGTTGTACACTTCACAGCTACATTTGCATCAAGCACATTCAAAAATACGCCATTCTTATCCATCCCCAGGATGACACCGGGGTAGGTAGCAAAGTCTTTGCTGACCCATGACTTGTTCATCTTGGCTTCTTTTAAAAACAATGTAAGCAAGGGTTACTCCAAGCGGAGTCTCCCTTTTTTCCAAAAATTGGGCCCCACACACACCCACCCCTTCAGTGGCAGCAGTTGTGCCCTAGTTGTACACTTCACAGCTACATTTGCATCAAGCACATTCAAAAATACGCCATTCTTATCCGTCCCCAGGATGACACCGGGGTAGGTAGCAAAGTCTTTCCTGATCCCAGCTCTGTTCATCTTGGCTTCTTTTAAAAACACAGCAAGCAAGGGTTACTCCAAGCGGAGTCTCCCTTTTTTTCCAAAAATTGGGCCCCACACACCCACCCATTCAGTGGCAGCAGTTGTGCCCCAGTTGTACACTTCACAGCTAGATTTGCATCAAGCACATTCAAAAATACGTCATTCTTATCCGTCCCCAGGATGACACTGGGGTAGGTAGCAAAGTCTTTCCTGATCCCAGCTCTGTTCATCTTGGCTTCTTTTAAAAACACAGCAAGCAAGGGTTACTCCAAGCGGAGTCTCCCTTTTTTTCCAAAAATTGGGCCCCACACACCCACCCATTCAGTGGCAGCAGTTGTGCCCCAGTTGTACACTTCACAGCTAGATTTGCATCAAGCACATTCAAAAATACGTCATTCTTATCCGTCCCCAGGATGACACCGGGGTAGGTAGCAAAGTCTTTCCTGATCCCAGCTCTGTTCATCTTGGCTTCTTTTAAAAACACAGCAAGCAAGGGTTACTCCAAGCGGAGTCTCCCTTTTTTTCCAAAAATTGGGCCCCACACACCCACCCATTCAGTGGCAGCAGTTGTGCCCCAGTTGTACACTTCACAGCTAGATTTGCATCAAGCACATTCAAAAATACGTCATTCTTATCCGTCCCCAGGATGACACCGGGGTAGGTAGCAAAGTCTTTCCTGATCCCAGCTCTGTTCATCTTGGCTTCTTTTAAAAACACATCAAGCAAGGGTTACTCCAAGCGGAGTCTCCCTTTTTTCCAAAAATTGGGCCCCACACACACCCACCCCTTCAGTGGCAGCAGTTGTGCCCTAGTTGTACACTTCACAGCTACATTTGCATCAAGCACATTCAAAAATACGCCATTCTTATCCATCCCCAGGATGACACCGGGGTAGGTAGCAAAGTCTTTGCTGACCCATGACTTGTTCATCTTGGCTTCTTTTAAAAACAATGTAAGCAAGGGTTACTCCAAGCGGAGTCTCCCTTTTTTCCAAAAATTGGGCCCCACACACACCCACCCCTTCAGTGGCAGCAGTTGTGCCCTAGTTGTACACTTCACAGCTACATTTGCATCAAGCACATTCAAAAATACGCCATTCTTATCCGTCCCCAGGATGACACCGGGGTAGGTAGCAAAGTCTTTCCTGATCCCAGCTCTGTTCATCTTGGCTTCTTTTAAAAACACAGCAAGCAAGGGTTACTCCAAGCGGAGTCTCCCTTTTTTTCCAAAAATTGGGCCCCACACACCCACCTATTCAGTGGCAGCAGTTGTGCCCCAGTTGTACACTTCACAGCTAGATTTGCATCAAGCACATTCAAAAATACGTCATTCTTATCCGTCCCCAGGATGACACCGGGGTAGGTAGCAAAGTCTTTCCTGATCCCAGCTCTGTTCATCTTGGCTTCTTTTAAAAACACAGCAAGCAAGGGTTACTCCAAGCGGGGTCTCCCTTTTTTTCCAAAAATTGGGCCCCACACACCCACCCATTCAGTGGCAGCAGTTGTGCCCCAGTTGTACACTTCACAGCTAGATTTGCATCAAGCACATTCAAAAATACGTCATTCTTATCCGTCCCCAGGATGACACCGGGGTAGGTAGCAAAGTCTTTCCTGATCCCAGCTCTGTTCATCTTGGCTTCTTTTAAAAACACAGCAAGCAAGGGTTACTCCAAGCGGAGTCTCCCTTTTTTTCCAAAAATTGGGCCCCACACACCCACCCATTCAGTGGCAGCAGTTGTGCCCCAGTTGTACACTTCACAGCTACATTTGCATCAAGCACATTCAAAAATACGTCATTCTTATCCGTCCCCAGGATGACACCGGGGTAGGTAGCAAAGTCTTTCCTGATCCCAGCTCTGTTCATCTTGGCTTCTTTTAAAAACACATCAAGCAAGGGTTACTCCAAGCGGAGTCTCCCTTTTTTCCAAAAATTGGGCCCCACACACACCCACCCCTTCAGTGGCAGCAGTTGTGCCCTAGTTGTACACTTCACAGCTACATTTGCATCAAGCACATTCAAAAATACGCCATTCTTATCCGTCCCCAGGATGACACCGGGGTAGGTAGCAAAGTCTTTCCTGATCCCAGCTCTGTTCATCTTGGCTTCTTTTAAAAACACATCAAGCAAGGGTTACTCCAAGCGGAGTCTCCCTTTTTTCCAAAAATTGGGCCCCACACACACCCACCCCTTCAGTGGCAGCAGTTGTGCCCTAGTTGTACACTTCACAGCTAGATTTGCATCAAGCACATTCAAAAATACGTCATTCTTATCCGTCCCCAGGATGACACCGGGGTAGGTAGCAAAGTCTTTCCTGATCCCAGCTCTGTTCATCTTGGCTTCTTTTAAAAACACAGCAAGCAAGGGTTACTCCAAGCGGAGTCTCCCTTTTTTTCCAAAAATTGGGCCCCACACACCCACCCATTCAGTGGCAGCAGTTGTGCCCCAGTTGTACACTTCACAGCTAGATTTGCATCAAGCACATTCAAAAATACGTCATTCTTATCCGTCCCCAGGATGACACCGGGGTAGGTAGCAAAGTCTTTCCTGATCCCAGCTCTGTTCATCTTGGCTTCTTTTAAAAACACATCAAGCAAGGGTTACTCCAAGCGGAGTCTCCCTTTTTTCCAAAAATTGGGCCCCACACACACCCACCCCTTCAGTGGCAGCAGTTGTGCCCTAGTTGTACACTTCACAGCTACATTTGCATCAAGCACATTCAAAAATACGCCATTCTTATCCATCCCCAGGATGACACCGGGGTAGGTAGCAAAGTCTTTGCTGACCCATGACTTGTTCATCTTGGCTTCTTTTAAAAACAATGTAAGCAAGGGTTACTCCAAGCGGAGTCTCCCTTTTTTCCAAAAATTGGGCCCCACACACACCCACCCCTTCAGTGGCAGCAGTTGTGCCCTAGTTGTACACTTCACAGCTACATTTGCATCAAGCACATTCAAAAATACGCCATTCTTATCCGTCCCCAGGATGACACCGGGGTAGGTAGCAAAGTCTTTCCTGATCCCAGCTCTGTTCATCTTGGCTTCTTTTAAAAACACAGCAAGCAAGGGTTACTCCAAGCGGAGTCTCCCTTTTTTTCCAAAAATTGGGCCCCACACACCCACCTATTCAGTGGCAGCAGTTGTGCCCCAGTTGTACACTTCACAGCTAGATTTGCATCAAGCACATTCAAAAATACGTCATTCTTATCCGTCCCCAGGATGACACCGGGGTAGGTAGCAAAGTCTTTCCTGATCCCAGCTCTGTTCATCTTGGCTTCTTTTAAAAACACAGCAAGCAAGGGTTACTCCAAGCGGGGTCTCCCTTTTTTTCCAAAAATTGGGCCCCACACACCCACCCATTCAGTGGCAGCAGTTGTGCCCCAGTTGTACACTTCACAGCTAGATTTGCATCAAGCACATTCAAAAATACGTCATTCTTATCCGTCCCCAGGATGACACCGGGGTAGGTAGCAAAGTCTTTCCTGATCCCAGCTCTGTTCATCTTGGCTTCTTTTAAAAACACAGCAAGCAAGGGTTACTCCAAGCGGAGTCTCCCTTTTTTTCCAAAAATTGGGCCCCACACACCCACCCATTCAGTGGCAGCAGTTGTGCCCCAGTTGTACACTTCACAGCTACATTTGCATCAAGCACATTCAAAAATACGTCATTCTTATCCGTCCCCAGGATGACACCGGGGTAGGTAGCAAAGTCTTTCCTGATCCCAGCTCTGTTCATCTTGGCTTCTTTTAAAAACACATCAAGCAAGGGTTACTCCAAGCGGAGTCTCCCTTTTTTCCAAAAATTGGGCCCCACACACACCCACCCCTTCAGTGGCAGCAGTTGTGCCCTAGTTGTACACTTCACAGCTACATTTGCATCAAGCACATTCAAAAATACGCCATTCTTATCCGTCCCCAGGATGACACCGGGGTAGGTAGCAAAGTCTTTCCTGATCCCAGCTCTGTTCATCTTGGCTTCTTTTAAAAACACATCAAGCAAGGGTTACTCCAAGCGGAGTCTCCCTTTTTTCCAAAAATTGGGCCCCACACACACCCACCCCTTCAGTGGCAGCAGTTGTGCCCTAGTTGTACACTTCACAGCTAGATTTGCATCAAGCACATTCAAAAATACGTCATTCTTATCCGTCCCCAGGATGACACCGGGGTAGGTAGCAAAGTCTTTCCTGATCCCAGCTCTGTTCATCTTGGCTTCTTTTAAAAACACAGCAAGCAAGGGTTACTCCAAGCGGAGTCTCCCTTTTTTTCCAAAAATTGGGCCCCACACACCCACCCATTCAGTGGCAGCAGTTGTGCCCCAGTTGTACACTTCACAGCTAGATTTGCATCAAGCACATTCAAAAATACGTCATTCTTATCCGTCCCCAGGATGACACCGGGGTAGGTAGCAAAGTCTTTCCTGATCCCAGCTCTGTTCATCTTGGCTTCTTTTAAAAACACAGCAAGCAAGGGTTACTCCAAGCGGAGTCTCCCTTTTTTTCCAAAAATTGGGCCCCACACACCCACCCATTCAGTGGCAGCACTTGTGCCCTAGTTGCAAACAGGATGTTTTGATTTGCATCAAGCACATTCCAAATCAACAAGCATTTACTCTCCCCAGGATGACACAGGGGTAGTAAATTCCTTCTGGATCCATGACTTGTTCATTTTGATGAACGTCAGTCTGTCCACATTGTCACTGGACAGACGCGTGCGCTTATCTGTCAGCACACACCCAGCAGCACTGAATACACGTTCAGAGACAACGCTGGCAGCTGGACACGACAAAATCTCCAAGGCGTAAGTTGCGAGCTCTGGCCATTTTTCTAGGTTTGAAGCCCAAAAGGAGCAAGGCTCCAGTTGCACAGTCATGGCATCGATGTTCATTTGGAGATACTCCTGTATCATCCTCTCCAGCCGTTGACTATGTGTCAGACTTGTTGTCTCTGGTGGCCTTGCAAAAGAGGGTCTAAAAAAATTATGAAAA
Organism: Anomaloglossus baeobatrachus; assembly: GCF_048569485.1. Taxonomy (NCBI): domain Eukaryota; kingdom Metazoa; phylum Chordata; class Amphibia; order Anura; family Aromobatidae; genus Anomaloglossus; species Anomaloglossus baeobatrachus. The sequence continues at coordinate 602,850,358 of NC_134356.1, read as the reverse complement.
GATTCCATAAAATTGCTGTTACCGGCACCAGATACGGTCCTACTGGTACGGGTAGACTGTTGAAGATGACGAGACCGTCCCATGTTTGTCAACTTACAACTGGGAGATTCACTCCCTGCACCTGCACGGTTGTTTGGTGGAAAAGCCGAGCTAAGATCTAGTAACAGCTTCTGCTGATACTCCTGCATACGTGCGTCCCTTTCTATGGCTGGAATTATGTCACAAAATTTGGACTTGTACCGGGGATCTAATAGTGTGGCAATCCAGTAGTCATCATCACTTCTAATTTTGACAATACGACTGTCATGTTGGAGGTAGTGCAACAAAAAGGCACTCATGTGTCTTGCGCAGCCATGCGGACCAAGTCCACGCTGTGTTTGTGGCATAGAGGTGCTACCCGTTCTTTCTTCCTCTGACATCTGACCCCAACCTCTTTCAACTGAAATTTGACCAAGGTCTCCCTCATCCGCTGAGTCTTCCATGTCCATGGACAGTTCGTCCTCCATTTCTTCATGTTCTCCTGCACCTTGCTCAACATTTCGCCTGCTACTATGCGCCCTTGTCGATCCCTGTCCCCCTTGGTCCCATGCCTGCTGCGTTGGTGATGATGAACGTCTGGACCTTGGTGATGTTGTTGTCCCTTGCGCATATGAATTCTCCTGTAGTTCCTCCCCTTCATGTTGTCCCACCCCCTGACTCCGAATAGTGTTTAGCGTGTGCTCCAGCATGTAAATGACTGGAATCGTCATGCTGATAATGGCATTGTCAGCGCTAAACATATTCGTCGCCATGTCGAAACTGTGCAGAAGGGTGCATAGGTCCTTGATCTGAGACCACTCCATCAGGGTGATCTGCCCCACCTCTGCATCTCGTTGGCCCAGGCTATACGTCATGACGTATTGCACCAGGGCTCTGCGGTGCTGCCACAGTCACTGTAACATGTGGAGAGTTGAATTCCAGCGTGTCGCCACATCGCATTTCAGGCGATGAACCGGCAGGCCGAAAGACTTCTGGAGCGATGCAAGTCGCTCAGCTGCGGCGCTTGAACGGCGGAAGTGAGCAGACAGTTTTCGTGCCCTGTTCAGAAGGCCATCTAGGCCGGGATAGTATGTTAAAAATTGCTGCACGACAAGGTTCAACACGTGAGCCATACAAGGTACGTGTATCACCTTGCCCAGGCGAAGGGCCGCACCCAGGTTTGCAGCATTGTCGCACACGGCCTTACCAGGCTGCAGGTTGAGTGGAGACAACGATTTATTAAACTCGGACCGCAGAGCTGACCACAACTCCTCAGCTGTGTGACTCTTATTACCAAGACATGTCAAGCTAAAGACCGCCTGATGCCATTGCGCTCTGCTGCCAGCATAGTAATGAGGGGTGTGTGATTCCTTCTGCGCAGTGAGAACGCTGGTGGCCTGACCAGGCAGGCTTGGGGCGGAGGTGGAGGACCCAGATGAGGTGGAGGATGCAGAAGCAGTGGCGGAACTTGGACAGACAGAGGATTGACACACAAGTCGTGGGGACGGCAAGACTTGTGCAGCAGACCCTTCACCATCTATCACCATAGTTACCCAGTGCCCAGTCAGCGACATGTAACGTCCCTGTCCATGCTTACTGGTCCAAGTATCGGTGGTGAAATGCACCCGTTCACACACAGAGTTTCTCAAGGAAGCGGTGATGTTGTGTGCGACATGCTGGTGTAGCGCGGGCACACCTTTCTTAGAGAAGTAGTGGCGACTAGGCATCTGGTACTGGGGCACAGCGACAGACATAAGGTCTCTAAAATCCTGTGTGTCCACTAGGCGGAAAGGCAGCATTTCGGTAGCCAACAGCTTACAGAGGGATAGAGTCAACCTCTTAGCTTTGTCATGGGTCGGAGGAAGTGGCCTTTTATTTGACCACATCTGAGGGACAGAGATCTGGCTGCTGTGTGTAGACGGTGTTGAGTAGGGTGTCCCTGGAAAAATGCAGGTTTGTGAGGAAAGTGCAGGCGGAGACATGATGTTGCCTTCATCCAACGTTGGTGCTATCGATGTCTGAGAGAGCTGTACACACTCACTTGTTTCCCCTTCCAAACCAACTGACGACCTTACAAGCAAACTGCCTGTTGCGGTTACAGTGGTGGAAGTTTTGCGTGGAAAAACAGGTGTGACAGCTGTCCCCACAGTCCTAGAAGATGAAGAGCGCGCGGATGCACTGGAAGGGGCGGGCGGTGGATGGTTCGCTCCGCTAGGCCGCATTGCAGCACGGTGAGCTTCCCACCGGGACTTATGATATTTAGTCATGTGACGATTCATGGAAGAAGTTGTCAAACTGCTGAGGTTTTGACCTCTACTAACAGAATCATGACAAATGTTACATATCACATGAGTTGGGCGATCTTTTTCGATGTGAAAAAAGGACCAGGCTAGGCAAGGCTTAGAGGCCATGCGACCTGTTGATCCACCCCGAATAATGCTCATAGGCAGAGTGGTGGCTGAGGATGCAGTTGTAGACGTGCTACCAGTGCTCCGACTCTGTCCAGGAAGGCGCAAGGTAACTTCGTCGTCGGTTGCATCCTCCTCCACCGCCTCTGTTGACCTCCTCGAGTGCCTGACTGGGGGTTGACAGTAGGTGGGATCTAGAGCGTCATCATCAATTGTTGTGTTTGCACTCCCCTCCCCCTCAGACCGAGCCTCTTCTTGCCCTGACCGAATATTTAAGTTGTCATCCCAATCGGGTATCTGCGTCTCATCTTCATCAGTATGTTCCTCATTGTCTATAACCACAGGTGTTACAGTTTGTGACAAAGGGTCAACATTATGCTCAGAAACTTGGTCCTCACGGCCTGAATCAGAGTCACAAAGGTTCTGGGCATCACTGCAGACCATTTCCTGTTCTGTACTCACTGTAGCTTGGGAGCAGACCTCTGATTCCCAGGCTATAGTGTGACTGAACAGCTCTGCAGACTCAGCCATCTCAGTTCCACCATACTGTGCAGGGCTGATGGAGACTTCAGAGCTGGGAGAAATCAAGTGTGATTGGGATGACAACTCAGAGGACTGGTGTTTTTTGGATGCGGTACTTGAAGTGGCTGAGAGGGCACTTGTTGGACCACTTGAGATCCATTCAAGCATTTTCCTTTTTTGCCCATCATCTACCTTTGTTCCTCTTGTTCGTGTCCGTAAAAAAGGGAGCACATCGGATTGTCCACAATAAGTAGTAGACATCTTACTTTTGCTAGTAGATGGTCTATCTGCAGCAGATGATAATGGAGCTTTGCCACCTTCCCCACTGACAAAACCTTTTTTGCCTTTTCCACCACGCCTCTTCCCCTTTCCACCAGCATCTGTCATTTTGCCACTCATGTTGATTGCGACAAGATTGTGGACTGAAAATGTGGTAGTAAAAATTGAGAGGTGGTGAAGATTGCAGTGGTGGTCTAGCTTTATTAACAGCAGAATAATAAAGAATAAATATCCCTGACAATGTAACTTAGTTATAATTAGTTGGAGTGTGCAACGCAGGCAGACGTGCTGCAAATGTCTTGGCACTAGTGGGACTAAAGCAAAGTCCAATAGCCACGTATAGGATGCCACTAGGTACACTGAGTGTTTGCTAGTATAATGGCTTAGTTATAATTAGTTGGAGTGTGCAACGCAGGCAGATGCGCTCTGCAAATGTCTTGGCACTAGTGGGACTATAGCAAAGTCCAAAAGCCACGTATAGGATGCCACTAGGTACACTGAGTGTGTGCTAGTATAATGGCTTAGTTATAATTAGTTGGAGTGTGCAACGCAGGCAGATGCGCTCTGCAAATGTCTTGGCACTAGTGGGACTATAGCAAAGTCCAATAGCCACGTATAGGATGCCACTAGGTACACTGAGTGTTTGCTAGTATAATGGCTTAGTTATAATTAGTTGGAGTGTGCAACGCAGGCAGATGCGCTCTGCAAATGTCTTGGCACTAGTGGGACTATAGCAAAGTCCAATAGCCACGTATAGGATGCCACTAGGTACACTGAGTGTGTGCTAGTATAATGGCTTAGTTATAATTAGTTGGAGTGTGCAACGCAGGCAGATGCGCTCTGCAAATGTCTTGGCACTAGTGGGACTATAGCAAAGTCCAATAGCCACGTATAGGATGCCACTAGGTACACTGAGTGTGTGCTAGTATAATGGCTTAGTTATAATTAGTTGGAGTGTGCAACGCAGGCAGATGCGCTCTGCAAATGTCTTGGCACTAGTGGGACTATAGCAAAGTCCAATAGCCACGTATAGGATGCCACTAGGTACACTGAGTGTTTGCTAGTATAATGGCTTAGTTATAATTAGTTGTAGTGTGCAATGCAGGCAGACGTGCTCTGCAAATGTCTTTGCACTAGTGGGACTATAGCAAAGTCCAATAGCCACAGATAGGATGCCACTAGGTACACTGAGTGTTTGCTAGTATAATGGCTTAGTTATAATTAGTTGGAGTGTGCAACGCAGGCAGATGCGCTCTGCAAATGTCTTGGCACTAGTGGGACTATAGCAAAGTCCAATAGCCACGTATAGGATGCCACTAGGTACACTGAGTGTGTGCTAGTATAATGGCTTAGTTATAATTAGTTGGAGTGTGCAACGCAGGCAGATGCGCTCTGCAAATGTCTTGGCACTAGTGGGACTATAGCAAAGTCCAATAGCCACGTATAGGATGCCACTAGGTACACTGAGTGTTTGCTAGTATAATGGCTTAGTTATAATTAGTTGTAGTGTGCAATGCAGGCAGACGTGCTCTGCAAATGTCTTTGCACTAGTGGGACTATAGCAAAGTCCAATAGCCACAGATAGGATGCCACTAGGTACACTGAGTGTTTGCTAGTATAATGGCTTAGTTATGAGTTGGAGTGTGCAGAGGACAAGAGGGTACAGTGGCAGGATTGTGGTGCTCTGGGTAGAGGAATGGAAGCCTGCCTTTCTATTCCCTCCTAATGGTGAAATGCAGGGAGGAAATCCCTGACCTTGGCTGCACAGACGCTGGCGCTGTTTTCAGGACCTGTCACCTTAACTCTGACCCTGCCGGTTTGAGCCCTTAAAAGGACTGATAGAAAGTGCTCTCCCTATGCTGTCTAACGCTGTGTATGCAGCGCATACAGCTGTATCAGCGATAGGACTCAAGACGGAGCTGCGACAGTGATGTCTGACACCAAAGACGCAGAAGGCAGATAATGGCGTCCGTGAAGAAAATGTCCGGTTTTATAATGCAGGGACATGTGACATGCAGATCCTATCACACATGCCGTTGCTTCTCTGGCTCAAAGTCCACTTAGCTGTGTGTGTGTCTGTGATTGGCTGACATGCTGGCCCGCCCCACAAGACGCGCGCGCTTAGGGAAGGAAGGCAAGAAAAAAAAAAAAAAAATGGCGATCGCCATTATAGAAACAGCAGTGATCTGAAGGCGCTGTTCACGCACACTATACACTGAAATGTGATAATAGTGTGATTCACAGAGTGACTTACACTATTACAGCAGAAACCAAGCTATGATTTAGCTGTTTTTTGGCTGCTAGAACCGTTCTCGAACGTTTCTAGAACTATCGAGCTTTTGCAAAAAGCTCGAGTTCTAGTTCGATCTAGAACATGCCCCAAAATCACTCGAGCCTAGAACTGGAGAACCACGAACCACGAACCGCGCTCAACTCTACTAACGATACAATATACTAAGTTATGGCACTGTAAACAATTAATTACTCTCTGTGTTGTGATCAATAAATAGTTTATTCAAAACCTTTGGCAGTCAGTTTCCTTTATTTAAATGACCATACTGTGATGGTGGGATATGGGGGGAGGTGTATCTTGCTGTACAGATTCCTATTTTAAGCTTGGTTCACTGTCCATTATTTGTACTGCTTCTGTGTACATTGTATTGTTTGTAAGTAATCACCCCCTATAGTGCAAGGTTATATCCTCTTGAGGCGCTTCTGTTCCTGGGTGTGGGGGGAGGGGGGCCTAGAGTCCACCTACTGTAACCTTTTTGCTTACCTGGGGCATAGTCAGTCTTTTTGGAAAACTGGAAGAAGAAGGATTGATCCTGTGGGAGAAACTGTGGCTTATCGCTTACCGGACTATATTTGTGTTACTGGACTAATTTTGCCCTCTGTTTTGTGGATTATGTTTTAGACCATTTGATTTGCTTGGAATAAATGCTCTTTGGATTGCTCACCCATCTCTTGCTCTGTTGATTGTGATATGGGAGAAGAACCCCCGTCACACATACATATACTCAAAAGCATTTTGGTTAAAATTAAGGTCTTGGACTTTCAATTCATCACAAGGAAAATGGCATCATAACAACCAGACAAAAGTAATCCCACTTTTAAAAAAATGCAAAACTTTTGGTCCCTATTTTCCACATACCCAGATTCAAGGACTCACTTTTTTCTGTTACAGGTCCGGGCCCTGCTCCTATAACCAACACCCTTTGATGACTGCCTAATATTGATTATTATAAATTTCCTGAAAGGTTTTTAACATTCCTCCAATTTAAATCTATACAATAAATCAAAACATGCTCAATATCCTAAAATAATAATCAAATGCACATGTACCCAGTTTCAGAGCCAATATTCAGAGAACATATTAATGTTCAAGTTTACTCACCTGTCTCTTCCTCTATGGCCTTAGCTCTTTGTTGTGGTCCACACCGACTTTCCAAAGTTGTCTGACCAATTACAATGAGATTGTCATTAAAAGACTTTTATGGGTGACTCAGACACCATTAAGTAAGCTTTGTATCCAGATACCATGTACCTGGGAGTTCTTCATCAACCAGATTTCTCAAATTGCAATAATTTCTGCAAACTCCTACTTAATTCTTTACTTCCTGGCTCAGATTTGCGGCCAACAATTTGTAACCATAACTAATTCTTCCCTCGAGTTGATCACATCACAAACTCTGCTGCAATAACCTGTAACTTTCCTACAAACTACTTTCCCTGGTCATCTCTGCTACCAGCAACTATCCATTTATTTGCTGATTAGCCCTTCATCTGCTGTAAGCATAACGAACTTTGCTTTGGAGCTGTTCACATTATAAAAGTTCCTCAAGACACTATTTTAAGCTATGTCACACATTAGTGATTCCGGTACATATAATTCAGTTTTGATACGTACCAGAATCATGGACATACGCAGACCCATTAAAATCAATGGGTCTGCACACTCATCAGTGAGCTCTCACTGACATGGAACAAGTCCATTTTTTTCTAGCATCACTGATGTCCCACAGACCCCACAATTGTACCAGAAATACATACTGTTAAAATAAAAAGCTTTTTATTTCACCCGTCTCCAGCAATGCTGTCCTCAGCTGCTGCTATCTCTGCTTCCAGGCCAGCTAATTATATTTCTGCATATGCACTGCACCACCGACCTAGAAGTAGCTGCAGAGGGGAGATAGCAGCGGCCAGAGACAGGAGAGTCGGAGACATCAGCACCATGGAGAGCAGGAGCATAGACAGGTGAGTATAAAGCCCACTTTACACGTTACAATTAGTTGTACAATCGCATTTGCGATGTGACACGCCCAGGTTGCATACGGGATCTTATGAGATTGCACGTAGGTCGTTCATTTGCTGTCACACGTGCGTTAGTAGTCTATGTTAAATTGGTCAATTTTGTGTGCGATCCTTTAGATCATGTTTCTGTGATGTATGCATTGGGCACCTTTTTTTTTTTATTTATTGACTTGCCAAGCATGTGTAATGTGTAGGGATGCGTTTTTACTATGTCATCTGCCATTCAGCTCTGCTACATGGCTGCTAACAGCAGACACAGACAGCCATGTAGCAGAGCTGAATGGCCGCTGACAGCAGACACAGACAGAACCGCACTGTCAGAATTAACTCGGGTGAACTTCAACCGACTTCACGGTCATGCTGCGGCTCTGTCTGTGCCGCGTCCTGATTAGCGGTCACCAGTGAAGGACTCACCGGTGACCGCTAATCTCCTAAGTGACTGAAGTTATGGGGCTGATTAAAGTGGTGAACCAGGGTATATGTTTGTGTTTTTTATTTCTAATAAAGGATTTTTCGGGTGTGTGTGTTTATTTACTGTAATTTACAGATTAATCATGGAAGGTGTCTCATAGACGCCTGACATGATTAATCTAGGACTTATTGGCAGCTATGGGCTGCCAATAACTCCTTATTACCCTGATTTGCCAATGCACCAGGGCAAATCGGGAAGAGCCGGGTACAGTCCCAGAACTGTCGCATATAATGTATGCGGCAATTCTGGGCGGCTGTTGGCTGATATTGTTAGGCTGGGGGGCTCCCCATAACGTGGAGCTCCCCATCCTGAGAATACCAGCCTTCAGCCGTATGGCTTTATCTGGCTGGTTTTAAAATTGGGGGGAACCGCACGCCGTTTTTTTTAATTATTTAATTATTTATTTCACTACACAGTATAGACACGCCCACCGGCTGCTGTGATTGGGTGCAGTGTGACACCTGTCACTCAGCGTGGGGGCGTGTCTCACTGTAACCAATCATAGGCGCCGGTGGGCGGGGAAAGTAGGGAATACGAGATTGTTTAATGGGCGGCCGGCTTTTTCAAAACAGTAAAAGCCGCCGGAGCAGTGTGAATGCCGTGCAGAGCCGGGGATCGGGGATCGGTGAGTATATGAGAGAGGGGGATAGACTGACATGGACAGAGAGTGAGGGACAGAGATAGTGACCGACTGACAGAGATTAGTGCATGACAGACATTGTGAGGCGCTTCAGAACGCAGCTTTTCAGCTGCGCTCTGAAGCGGACCTTTTTTAAGCTGCGGTGCAGAGCGCACACCTGCGCACATAGCATCAGACACCAAAATCGTATGAGGGATGTCACACGTTACAATTCACTAGTTTCATACAACAAAACGCTCAATTCTAGACAAAGATACGATGTGTTTGCGATCAACGGTTTTGCGTTCAATCCTGATCGCAAGTAGATGTCACACGCAGATACCTCACAAACGATGCCGGATGTGTGTCACTTACAACTTGACCCCAACGACGGATTGTGAGATATATTGAAGCGTGTGTAGCGGGCTTTAGTGACTGATCTCCATGTATTATTATCATAGATAACACATGGAAATCACACGTGTGCCAAAATCATGGCACACAGAGGGAAATACGCACCTTTATCACGTCAGTGAAAAACGTGTGTGTTTTTCACTGACGTGTGAAGGGCGGCTTACAAACTCGTTTGCTAGTCACTCACTGCTGCTGCCAGCAGCTATCCATTTGTTTGCTTATTAACCCTTAGTCTGCTATAAATACTGTATAATTAATTCTGCACCAGAGGTGTTTACTCTACAAATAATTCTGCAGGTCCTGGACTGACTATACATCTTCAGATCCTGTGAATGTGTACACTCTTGGATTTGTGTCTTCTGGTGCTTCCTGTTTTGGTCTTGGCTGTAAGGGCCGTTTCACATTTGCGTTGTTTTTACGGAAACTGGTTCCGTCACACATACAGTACAGTTAATTTATTTACAGTGAAAGCACGACATCATGTGGACGACATACGGATACTGCATGAAACACTCAACCCGTATGGTGTTGCGCTTCAACTGTAAATAAATGAACTGCACTGCATATGTGACGGATTCCGTTTCCGTCAAAACAACGCAAGTGTGAAACTAGCCTTAAAGGGAACCTGTCATGTGGAAAATGCTATTAGCCTGCAGATATGGGGTTAGTCTGCAGGTTAAAGGGAATCTGTCACCAGGTTTTTTCCACCTAATCTAAGAGCAGCATAATGTAGGGGCAGAGATCTTGATTCCAGTGATGTGTCATTTACTGAGTTGCTTGTTGAAGTTTGGATAAAATCACTGATTAATCAGCAATAGATTAGGACTACTTGGCGTGCTGACGTGCCAGTGTATTCATGAGCTCTGTATAACTGCTAGATCTGCCACAGAGAAAATATTGATTTTATCAAAATGACAGTAAACAGCTCAGTAAGTGACACATCGCTGGAATCAGGGTCTCTGTCTCTACGTTATGCTGCTCTCAGATGGAAGCAAAAAACCTCAAGTAAGATTCTCTTTAATAGCATTCTGAACCTCCCTGATGCCTGAATATTAAACCCTGCTGCAGGGAGGAAATTAACTTTAATCCTCCAGGCAGCATTCCATCTCAGTTGTGGGGGTGGTTCCAGAGCAGGTTCACTGACCACTCTCTGTATGGTGAGCAGTGGCTTTAAACAGCCCCCCGCAGCTACTAACAGCCTCTTTGCATTTTCAAACTCTCTTTCAAACATCAGTAAAAAACAAACTTGTTTTTCCTTGACGTGTTAAATATGCATTTGGCCCTCCGTATGCCATGATTTTGGCACACTTGAGTTCTCCGTGTGCTATCTGTGATAGCACATGGAGATCAGGCACTCCCATACTCACCTGTCATTGGCACTGCTCTCCATGGTGCTGATGTCTCCAGCTCTCCTGTCTCCGGCCACTGCTGTCCCCCCTCTGCTGTTACTTTCAGGTTGCGGTGCAGTGAATATTCATGAGCATAATTAACCGGCCTGGAAGCAGAGACAGCAGTGGCTGAAGAGAGCATCGCTGGAGACAGGTGAGTGTAAAAATCATTTAATTTCAAAGATACATGTTTTCTTTAGTACATTTCAAACAGATCACACCAGTGTGTGGTCCGTGTGACATCAGTGATGCCAGAGAAAAACGGACTTGTCTCCATGCAGGACACACGGACATGGTCATTGAGAATTCACTGATGCATATTGAGACCCATTGTTGTTAATGAGTCTGCGTATGTCCGTGATTCCGGTACATATAAAAACTGTCACATACATATCAAAATCACTGACATGTGAAGGAGGCCTTAGAGGAAGTGGTCAGGGAGTGCGGAGCTGTGGTTAAAAATATCACTCTGCATATAAAAAGCAATGACTTAACCCGCACAGGCACCACCCCCATGACCAAAAGTAATACTTAATACTGCCAGAAGTATTAAAGTTAATTTTTACTGCCAACAGAGGAGCTGCTGAGACACCCCAGGCAGCTTACAGCAGATGGCAGACTGTGTTCACTGCTTACCGCAGCATATACTGACCTCGGTCCCTGACAGCTCCTCCTGGCAAAGCTGTGTGCTCTGCCAGGAGAAGCTTCTGAGACACTCTAAGCAGCTGACAGCAGATTGCAGGCTGTGATCACCTCTCTTCCTCGACAGCATTGCCATTGTTGAAGTGCTGGTGGGGAGTGGGACACGGCCCATCACTTTAACACTGACAATGCTGTCTGGGGAGTGCGGGGCAGCCCGCACCTCCATGCCAGCACTGTCACTGGTAAAGTAATAGCAGGGTGCGGGACACGGCCCCACATTTAAGAGTGCTTCAGATCACCAGAGGTCATACTGTGAGAACCTGATGAACTGAGTGACGTCACTACTGCCAGCAGAGTCCTTCTTGTCAGTATTTCCCAGAGCCTGGAGAGATCGGACATGTTTTCCGTCTCTCCAGTCTCGGATGAAGCAAAGCCAGGACTGTCGTGGGACCTCATGTGGATTACATCGGACTTAGGTGTTACTGGGGTTAAGAAAGTGGTAAAGTGGTAAATGAGGGTGGTTTTGTGTTATTCCAAATAAAGAATTTTTTTTGGTTTATGTGTATTTCTTTTTACTTATAGGATTAGTGATGGGGTGTCTCATAGAAGACACATTCGCATCACTAAATCTGGGCTTGATGACAGCTATGCGCTATTATTAACTCCTCAATACCCCGATTGCTACTATACCAGGGCAATCAGGATGAGCCAGGTAAAGTCCTGGGACTGTCGCATCTAATGGATGTGGCAATTCTGGGCGGCTGCTGGCTGATATTTTAAGGCTGGGGGCCCCTATTAACGGGGGTCTCCACAGCCTGAAAATATCAGCCCTCAACTGTGTGGCTTTATCTTGGCTGAGTATCAAAATTGGAAGGACTGCACGTTGTTTTTTTTAAATTATTTATTTACTTATTTTACTGTGTGATATAGACCCGCCCATCAGTGGCTGTGATTGGTTTCAGTCAAACAGCTGTCACTCAGCGTGGGGGCAGGTCTGACTGCAACCAATCACAGCCACCGGTGTGTGACGGAAGGAGTGAATATGTATGAGCCTAGTGAGCGGGTGCAGTGAATATGTGATAAGGCTAATGAGCGGGTAGGGAAGTAGAAGAGAGGCTGCGGGAGCAGTGTGACAGCCGCACCGCGATTGTTGAGTATGAAGTGCTTGGAGAGAATTGCTGCCAATATAATGTGCACAAAATGGTGGCAGCCGGCCAAAGTAATGCCAGGCCAAGTAGGCTGCGGCATTACTGGGATTGGTTAAGAATCCCAACATGTTTAGTGGCTGCAAATCAGGCGCCAAACATGCTGGGCGGGACATCTGAATATAGCGAGGCAAATACACCATTACTCGCTATATAACGAATAGCCCAAATACCGTACTATTGTGCGAATAGTATCAAATACATTCGCTCATCACTATATACAATTTCTTTTATGGGTCCTCATGATGCTCTCTTATCTCCCACATGTATAGTTTTTGAGTAATGTCAAACTTTCCAGTGCTGAGATTTATGCAAATTTATTCGCTGTTAACACCTTTGGGAAAATTTGGCAAAGCCATTGAATTTGACAAGAAAAACAGGAGCCCTTTTTGACAACTAACCCAATCTGACCTTGATGTTCCTAATGAACTGATTTCTCATTTTGGTCAAACAGTTCATTTCTCTCCAAACTATATTTTTTTCCAGCAAGGAGCCCGATTGGTACAGAGTTACGGAGGATTGTCTCCAAAAGTCATCGATGCTTCCCTCGTGAGCAAAGTATTCAGCTGCACAAATTGCTTTTTTCCCATGCTTGCTTATTGTCTTTGTTCCTCTTGAATGCCAAACACACAATACACTTGTCTCCATGAACACAGTAATAATTGCACAGCTATGACAGAAAGCACTCAGAAGAACGAGTGATGAGCATCCATGATAATTACAGGAGACAGGATAACCTGCGAAATTAGTAATTAAAGGAGAATGGGAAAGGTGTTTCTATGCCATTTGTAAGATTGCAAGAAAAGTTTTCCACAAACATTAACTTTCAACTGTTTTTCTTCTCAATTTGCCTGTTACTCTGCATGATGGATGACGTGCTTCTCTATGTGTAAAAACATATAGATATCGATTTCAGTCATTACATGACAGGGCGCACAAAGACGCGTTCCTTGTTTATCTCGTCACATAGCGAACAAAGGTGTTTGTATCAACAGCCTAAGAGGGTGCTCCGAAATGAGCTGACATTTTGAATAATGTGTGTACTTTGTGTCTAAACATGTTAGTAAATATCGGAAATGCCGCTAAATATAAAGAAATCTTGCTTTATTACCAGTAGACATGATTGACTAAACATGTAGGGCTATGTATATATATTAATAAGCGTAAGTGCACACGCTGAGTATTTGGATGCAGAAATTTCTGATTTTATTGGCAGAAAAAAAACAGCAACAAAATTGTGCATTTTGCCAAGTTTTTACCGTGTTTTTGATGCATTTTTGAGTGCATTTTTCACGTGCATTTTTGAGTTTTTGGATACCAATGAATGCTATAAAGATAGAGAATAAATTGATATATAATAATAATCTTTATTTCTATAGCGCCAACATTTTCCACAGCGCTTTACAATTCAGAGGATCATAAACAAATGTAGCACCCCACAGGGCAGGTGTTTTAACCTACTCGTCGCCGGGGTGCAGATCCTCTGCATCGTCACGGGGTGGCCTGGCCCGGCCCGGTTCCATTGCCCCGAGGTGTGCAGAATGGAGGGTTGGAGAGTGGTAGGGAGGTAGGATGGAGAATGGGGGTGGTAGTAATGGTTAGGAAAGTCTAATAGATGATCGTGACGCCACCTGTGGTATGCGGCCAGGGATGGGGCCACCGCTGCAGGGTCTCTCACCGGGGCAGATGTTGAGTGCAGCTGGGATGGTGTCACTCCCTACAGGTGGAGCGGGATTACCCCGGGGAGGATGACGGGGGAAGTAGTACTCCCGTTGGCGCCGCAAGGCTGGGTGCCGGCGCCAGTAAAGGAGAGGCAGAGGCAGGGGCTGCGGTTCCAGGTCTTTTTACTCAAAGGTAGTTCAGGTGCTGCCCCAGAGTACCATCCTCTGCCATGACAAGTTTCAGCCGATCCCGGATAGTCAACGGTCACCGCCGGTGCCTGTGAAAGTCTTTTTGTGAAGTATCCCTCGGTTACTATCCGGAACCCAGGCCGTGCCTCCTGCTCCAAGCAACGGGCCCACGAAGAGAGAGAAAAACTAACTCCAGTTGTCAGTGCTAGGTGTTATCCCAAGCTGTCCCCATGAAGGTTCTGCTGTAAATGTGTTGGTTGCGCCTACTTGGTGCCCGCCCCCAGTGGTTGTCCTAGGGACTGGGAAAGTCCCATGCTTCGTGATGGCTAACTAAGCTGTCTGCCCTAGTCCAACCCCCTGTGAGTACGCACCTTACTATAGTTTGTGTGTGTTTTGTGAAGGCACCGGAGGGTTAACCCCCTCCTGACCTGGGAAAGATATTACCCCTGAAAAGTGGTATAATACCCTGTGGTGCCCGAAACCCAGGAGCACCACACAAACAAACAATAACTGGTATACAACATGCAATAAGCAAAATAAAGACAACCCTGCTCACAAGAGCTTACAATCTACAATGGGATGAGGTGGGGGTGAAAGAGAGTGAAAAGTGCTTTTTTGCAACGATGGTTCAGCCATCTTGAAGAAATGGGGGATAGATGAAGGCTGCATGAGCCAGTTAGGCATGCTTCACATCAGCGGTATTCTGACGCAATGCCGGATCAAATGCGTTTCACCTCAATGCATCTCCTATGGACTCGCGGCAAGTTTCAGTCAAATGCGGTTGTGTATGATGCACGCAACCGCATGTGACCGAAAGTTGCTGCGAGTCCCTAGGAAATGCATTGAAGTGAAACGCAGTTGTGTCGGATCCGGCATTGCGGCAGAATACTGCTGATGTGAAGCCGGCCTTAGATAGATAGATATGTATATATAGCCAGACAGACCTATAGACATATAATTGCACACCATGTGGAGCTTATTGGACAGCTTTTTTTGATTGATTAAATAAATAAATGAATGAAAAAACACCCCACATAATCCCTCCTATTTTTGATAACCAGTAAAGGTAAAACAGACAACTGGGGGCAGAATTTATCAGACTTGGAAGGTCCATGGTTATTGTGCCCTTCGCAGCCTAAAAGTGTCAGCCTGCAGTCACCTCAGGAGTGGCGCATCAGATTAGATGCTCCAGTTCTCGCTGTTCTCCTCGGCTCTTTTCGATTGACCTATTCCAATGTCATTCAGAGTAATGGCATTTTGGATTGTTGTCAGCTTACCTCAAGCCGAGAGGTTAGTAATGGAGAGGCAGCTATAAGACACCTCCATTACTAACTTAGTAAATGAAAGGAAAAAAATACCTTATTTGTAAAAACACTTCCCAACACTTTCCTTAGTTAACCATTTCATAAAAAAAATCTATGCAGGTCTTCCGTAGTCCAAAAATTTCAACATAGTCCATAAACGGAAACTTGAAAGACATAAAAAGAGAGAAATAAAAACAAGACACTGTCGTTCGTTCATCAATTTATTAGAAATCCAAAGCCAGTGCAAACAATTGAGCTGACCAAAGAGCAAAATCAAATAATAATCATACATAACCATTATACCATAGTATGTAATACACCTGTAAACAATGCAAGAGAATAGTTACTATATGAATGTGCCCCAGGCACGCCAAGGTGGCATGTCACACTCATACTGACTCTGACGCCAAATAGGTTTTTATTGTCTATCTTTTATAGCGTTCGCTGCTGTCTAAATACACATAAAAATGCAAGTAAAACAATACAGAAATGCAGCAAATATGCAAGTACAAAATCGTTATTATACTCCTTTTTATTGGGTTTTTTGACTGATTTGTTGAAGTCAGTGGGTGAAATAATGCTGCAAAAATGCTGATAGAATTGACACATGCGATAAAAATGCCAAATGTGTGTACACAGCCTAGATCAGAATACACCTGTGATTATGAATGGACGAGGTTGACTTGTTAGTCACATCAAAGGCTAAAAACAAATGTGGCATTATGGTGCTTAAAGGGAATTTGTCACTGGGATCAAGCCTCTTAAAGCCATTTATATAAACATGCAAAGTTGGATAAAAGGATTCATAGATCTCTGTGATTCAGAGTCTTATGCCAGAGAAATTCAAGGTTTCTTTTAACATGTAAACAAGCTGTTAAGAGAATCTGCCTCCAGAGCTTATTTTAAGTTAAATGGGGCCTTACCAGTGTGGGACATGTAGCTCAGGAGAGCAGACTGTCAGTCATTACATGTCTCACACTGGTAAGAAATTTAAAGGACTCTAAAGCGGCCGAAAACAATCTGCAAAAAAAGACAAGATAAAAAAGGACATTACATTTAAATAAAGTAAATTATCTACAAAACAAATTTCCCAGGAAACCCTGCATGCACAGGTAAATTTTGATCCGCTCATATCTAGCCACAGTATCACACATCTGCTAGTTTGCTCATGGTGTCTTCTCAAAATGTTTGCAGTGATAATTAGTGTTATACTCTTCGGGCGAGCACTGTATCAGTGGGTCCACTGGACCACTTGCCTCACTTGCCTGGGGGAGTGAGCTGGATCGGTCGCTGAGACTTCACTACTGCCACCGAAGGTGGCAACAGGTAATCATGGTAGTAAACAGCTGGCAGATGGCAGCCCCAGGGAATTTGAGGTACCCCGGCACCTGGCGCTATGGACAGTACAGTCTCTGGAAGTAGCGACAGCAGCAGGCAGAGTAGTGGATCTGTCTGGGATGAATGGATGGATAGATACGGCGGAACAGACCAGTGTGGATAATTGCAGTGGCAGGTATCGTGATAGTCGGCTGGCGTGTATGGTAGAGGCTGCAGCAGATCACCAAACTGCACTGAAATATAGACACATGTCAGCAGCAGCACTCAGCACAATGACAGCAGCAGCACAAAGGGACCTGAGAACTAGCAACATTACTAACTAGTAGCCCAGAAACTTCCCTTAAGGAGGAGGTGCCTTAAGTATCTGCAACCTCTCAGCAGACCTGAGAGTTATTTCTGGATTAGGGTGCATTGGCCCTTTAAGAAAAGGGCGTGGCTGCACATTCACCCTTCGGGCACAACCAGGAGGCCTGTGAGGTGCACACAGGCTCTGGGAGAGAGCAGCATGGACCAGTGATGGGGCAGTCACTGCAGAATGCCCGGGCAAGTGAAGGAACCGACATCCCCACCGGAGGAGGGGGTAGGACAGTGCAGGGACGCCAATATGCGTGTTACAATTAGTGTGGTAATAAAGTACTTTATTCTTAATGTGTAAAGGAGTTCCCCCATTTATGTTTAGGCTTCCATTAAATCACAGTTGGAGTAGCCTTGAAATCCATTAAATATGTATGGGATTTCTCCTCGGTGGAGCTGACCCTCCTTATCCAATTACAAATGTTGGTATTGGGTCATCATGTACTTACGGCCGAATTTCATTACTCTATTAGCTCAGAGCTTATTTGTAGAATAAATTACTACCATTAATTGGGTCATGCTACTTTAATAGAAACAGATGCTTCTCTCAGAGGACCACCAAAAAATCTTAAAATGATGCAAATGCATATGGGGAATATGTACGGAATAAAACTAGTACAAAGCACTACAGAGAAACTTCCCCTCAATGTGAACCTGCAATATCTTTATATGTGAGAAAAATGTTCTTCAAATAGCAGTAAAATGGAAATCTGGATTACAGAAGAATAGAGACTAATTTAATCTTATGGGGCATCACAAATAAATTGTTTGCATTTGGCATCTAATCATTTAAATGGCTGATATGCCTTGAATATATCTTTGTAGCTTTCAGCTCAATCATTACAGTACAAAGAACTTTGTAGGATAGATCAATTATGCATAGGTCATTTTCCGATGGCGCCTTACTATGTTACTTTTCCAGAAAGGAGTGCAGAATAGGATTGGGACAGAGACTCTTCTTCACGTGCCTTTGTGCATTCCCTGTGGCCCCCCTTCTGTGAAACGGAAATAAGAAAGCACTGCTGCTGTAACCTCTCGATTCTTCTCCCTTCCCAATTAAAATAATGGGACTGTGTTTTCTTAATAACTGCATGCTGATCACGACAGGGAAGGCTATTAGCTCCCAATGCAGAACACATCTGCCTACCTAGAATAGCCAATTATATCAACCTGAATGGTGAAACAGGGCTAGAGGATGCTGTTTCTAGAATGACAAAGTAATGCTAATTTATTCCAAAAAGATTATCATAAATACACGGCTGTTGAATGGGTTAATACAGAGTTTGAACATTTTCGCAAGAAAAGATATTTAATTCAACATTAACATAGACTTAAGTGTAGACTTATCTTCTATGAGTGGAATGAACCATTGCTGCTCTGAAAATGTATTATGAGACCCTTTTATGTCCAGTCATTGTTTCATTTATCTACAGATGTGTCCACCCTTTGCTCAAATTTAGTTATGTATTTCAATTTGTAAAGGAACTAATTCCATCATTTATATACCACAAATTAACAATACTCTCAACTACGGATGAGTGTAAATTCAAGGTATGTACCTGTCGCGGGCGGGGAGGAGGGTGTCAGCACACCGCGCTCACCCTCTTCTGCTCGGGTCCGGCAGCTGCTCCGTGGTGGCTCGAGCTGTGGGCCGGATCCCAGGGTTTCTCGAGCGACACTCCTCGCCCGTGAGTGAAAGGGGATTTGTGGTTGGGTGTGGGGGATTGTTATAGTTCGTGACGCCACCCACGGTTGTGGTGATTTCACCACCGCTGCTCAATTCAGGGGTCCCGGGGATGGTGATGCGGAGCAGCCAGGTGTTGTGTTGCCCCTCCGTGGGTAGGGGTTGGTGATCCCGGGGCCCGGGGGTGGAGAAGGAGGTGCGGGGCCTGGTGGGCGCAGGGACGCGGGGGCAGCGCTGTGCCTTGCGGCACTGTGGTACTCACTCAGCCTGAGACTTGGACACAGTTTGTACGGTAAACCAAACGGCTGGTAGGACGGTCCCACAGACGGCTGCACCTGCACTCCCGGTAGTTGACGGTGATGTCCCTCTTCCTTGCACCTATGTTTGACTGATGGTAGCGGTGGATTCCCTCCGGTTACCCGCTCCCCGACTGCAATCTGGGCCGGAGGAGCTCTACACTTTGCCCGCAGGCGCTGGCCCTGAGAAACTGGTGCCGTGGCGGTGGCGGTGTCTCTCTGCTTCAGGTTGGGCTGTTGCCTTCAATCGGGACTTGGTTGTTGGGGGATCTACGTCCCCTTCACTGACGGATTCGGCAAATTTGGCGACTCCTAGCCTTGCCAGGGTCCGAGAGGCCCCTGCCCTGGTGCTGACTGTCCTTCGGAACACTGCTCCAGACCACCGGGCACACAGCCAACGGGGTCCTTCCAGGAACTTCCAAACGGTCCCCCTCCAGACAGTCACCGCCGTCGCTGACCTTGCTGTTCTGGCCCTACACAAAGCTGGACCCTTCAGGCTTTGCACACTCTCTGCTCTGTCACCACTTCTTACTCTCCTCCTTTTCCACTTTCCTTTCCTTCACTTTCCACTTGCTGTTTACTTTAGCCCTGCCTGGGCTACTCCTCCACTCCTTCCACTTCCTCCTCCCTGACTAGACTGCCTGGTACTTCCCGCCTCCAGAGCTGTGATCTCCTTGGTGGGCGGAGCCAACCGCCTGGCCCACCCCCTGGTGTGAATCATCAGCCTCTGGAGGAAGGCAACAAGGATTTCTGGTTAGCTGTGATGTGCCTACCTGGAGTGTGGGGTGTGGTGGTGTTGTGACCTGTGACCCCTGGCTTGCCCAGGGCGACACATACCAGACGCCGAGTATCCGAGGTTCGGACCCAAATAGGGACTTTTAAAAAAAAAAAGGTCTGTGTCCGAGTTTGGAGTTTGTGTACTGTTTATGGGGTAATAACGTTTGTTGAATGGCTATAGCACAGATAATCAACAAGCTTTATTGCATGCGGAAGTTGCCTGTCTTCTGCTGTGAACAATAAAGATACAAAATATAAAGATATTCCTTATCCGCATTTGTTTGCAGGTCAATCACTTTTGTTTTGCTTCCTTTTGCAGCCCCTAGCCCATACTATGATCCTTTTAATGGCGTTATACATCACACAAGTTCAGATCCCCATTGACTTATAAGAGATTCAGTATCTGGGGACAAGTTTTTTTTAAAATCCGGATGAATCTAGAGAACTCGAACATCTATGGGTCTGCTCAGCACTAGAGATGGTAGAATCCGAGGTTCGATGTTCTTTCCAAACACAGAATTTACAAAAAACAGAGTTTGGGTTCGGAGTTTGGATGCTTTATGCATGCAAACAGAGAATTGGAAACAAGGCACTCTCAAATGGTGATACAAACGAAGAATTTATTCCATAAGTCTTAAAGCAACATGTGACGTTTCAGCCAGGTGGCCTTCATCAGACAACTTGTTATTAAGAATGCCAGGGTAGTGGTAAAAGCAGTGGTATCCACCACTATGCTGCATAGTGGTGGATACCACTGCTTTTACCACTACCCTGACAGTGTTAATAACAAGATGTCTGATGAAGGCCACCTGGCCGAAACGTCACATGTTGCTTTAAGACTTATGGAATAAATTCTTCATTTGTATCACCATTTGAGAGTGCCTCGTTTCTAATTCTCTGGAATTATGGTGTGGAAACCTATGAGTGCACCTCAACATCTCTTACACTGTGGCTGTGACTTATCCTGCTATAAGTTATGCATGCAAACCACTCGAGCAAGTATCACTGTACTCAGGTAAGCTCGTTGCTTAGCCCAATGTGTGCCGCTTACAGTGTTTAAATGGCTCGCACTGGAGGTAACAACAGCATGAACAGATGTAGTGTGCAACCCCCCTAAAAAAATTGACAAAACCTCGCCCCCCCCCCTCCACCGGAAGCGTTCTGTGTTATGATCCGGAACCATGGAAGATCACCACAAATCATTGGCAAAGAGGTGACAAGAGCCTTGGCAACTAATCTGGCCGCCATCCCCTTACTAACCAACACAACTAGAAGTAGCCGAGGGGTGAACTAACATCCTGTGCACTGCGAACCTAGCCGGAGAACTATCCTAAAGGTAGGAAAGATGAATAACTCTCTGCCTCAGAAAATAGACAAGAATAGCAAGCCCCCCACATTCAAAGACTGCGGTGATATAGGAAAAACACAATACACAGGTAGATGACAGGATTAGCAAAAGGTGAGGCCCCCGCTGACTAAAATAGGAAAGGACAGGAAAGGGACTGATGGTAGCCAGAGAAAAACCCTGCAAAATACCAACTTCCTGATAGTACAAAAAGGCCCTCAGATCGCTCGATCTGAACTCCGTCCTATACCAGGTTCCCTTGTCATACCAATGAACAGAAAACAAGAATTATAACAAATTCAACAAGCCATAAACACATGGAGCCAAAGGAGCTATACTCCACACAGAACTGCAGGGAGTTCCTCAACAATCCAAAGAGGGGAAAAATCCCTGGAAGGAAATAAACTGAAACCAACCACAACAAATGACAAACCCAGATAAGCAAAAGAACCAGGCAATAAATAAAGAGCAAGAACTTATCTGGAGTGGATGTGATGTAGAGCAGGATTAAGCAGGCTAGAGATACAAAGAACAACTGACATCCGGCAACAGCCTGCAATCAGACCAGGACTTAAATAAGCAGAGAGTTAGGAAAGGAAACACCCACTGCACAACCCACCTGGTCTCTGTCCAAACCTTTCCTGGCCACCAGAGGGAGCCTCCCAGCAGCCAAGACATAACTAACATTCACAACAGTTCTGATTCTAATTATGGCTGGCAGCATGCCAGGGACCCAAACTGCCCAATTGGTGACTTGCATTGGGGGTCAGGTCAAGTCCATGTCCCAAACTGAGCTTTATCTTGAGTCCAGCAGAATCCGCCAAACCAAACTTCCAAATGTCCGTTCATGTCTTCTCAGCACTACTCTCAACAAGCTACAATTTACTTCTCAACCACTGGATGGACAAAATTAGACACAAATATCACAGATATCTCCTGACAGAGTACCCCAAAATCCTTATTATTATTTTTATTTCTTGGCAATCGAGCAAGATCATCTGGGAATATATTGAACCAATAGCAAGGATTCAGAAAGACAGATATATAGAACAATGCCTTATTTTATGTTCTGATGAAATATGTTCTCTTTAGGAATATCTTTTTCTGTTCACTATCCCAGCTTGCCTTGGAAGATTGCACAACCCTTATGGATTTTTCAGAAAATGTTATTGTTCCAAATGTTAGGAGCCAATATACTACAAAAAGACCGTTTCCAGTTTCGGCTGGCTCCTTCCTTTGGCACCTGTCCTGAGGGTATTACCAGCTTGTCACATCATTAGGGTATAAAATCCTGTTAGATATAATATATTAGAGTCAGATTTGGACTGGCTAACGGAGGAACTGCCAGTAATACCAGGCCTGGCTGTGGTTACCTGCACTGAACTCCGGAGCTCTCACCTGAGCTCCGGAGTGTAGCCTGGACTAAACTCATGGTTTGCAGGACTGAACCGCGAGTGCCGACTGATTCCCCTGTGATTGCAGTTCAGTTCATGTCACAGCTGCGGACAGACCAGGCTGAAGTTCGGAGCTCAGGTGAGAGCTTCGGAGTTCAGCCCGGCCTGTCTGCAGCTGTCATGAACTGAACTGCAATCGCCGGGGAATCAGTCAGCACTCGAGGTTCAGTCCTACAAACCCTGAGTTCAGTCCAGGCTGCACTCCGGAGCTCAGGTGAGAGCTCCGGAGTTTAATCCAGGTAGCCGCAGCCAGGACTGGTATTACTGGTGGTTCATCCGGTAGCCAGTCTGACACGGATTACAGTTATGGTCTTTGCGGTATATAATGTATGAAAGGATATATCACAATCCAGAGGATCAGTTGGGCTACAATAGTGGATTGAACACTGGAAATCTGTTTCATAATCAAAAGTGAATTTGATATGTTAAAATTATTAACATCAAATACATTAAAGGAGTTTTCCAAAATTTGTATGAATGTCAGAATCACCAACTTCTTTAATATACAGATGTGCTATTTTATATCTTTTCTTCTGGCTCAACATAACCTGAGATGAGTGGACAAGAAGAGAAGAGAAAAAGTATGAGGGCATCAGGTCAGCACATTATTTTTATGAGTATGTCTTCGGAGTAGTCCCAAAGCTTTACTGGAGGTTCACGGATTCTTGTGGCTGGTATCCATAGTCACGGAGGCAAATGATGAACCAATGGAATGAATGTGCACTTATTCATATTTTTACCTTTTTGGGGGTCATTATCATTTCTTTTTAAAATGGAAAAATAAAATTAAGTTTTAATACGTTGGTGCTGGTTCCATTCATTCATCGTTTGTCTTGTTGAGAGGAGTGGTTTGAAACCATCTTTTGAAAAAAGGATACCTAACTTTGTGAAACTGTCTTCAGGGATGTTTATGGTATATGGGCCAATGTTCGACCACCTAGTGGTTATAATGTAAAATTCAATTTGTATTAGTATTTAGTTTAGTATTATTCACAACATTGTTTTAACTATTATTTAGATTGGATTCCTTAACCAAAATCTAGAAAAGTTAAGGGTATCACCTCTGCACACATGATTTCCCTTCTTAACCTCTTCATGACCTTTCATGATCTGGCGATTATTCATTTTTCGTTTTTGTTTTTTGCTCCACTTCTTCCGAGAGCAGTAACTTTTTTATTTTTTCATAAATCTTCCCATATGAGGCTTTTTTTTTTGCTGGACAATTTGTACTTTGAAGTGAAATAATGAGTTTTACCATATAGTGTACTGTTAAATGGCAAAAAATTCCAAGTGCGGAAAAATTGCAAAAATAGAGCAATTACATGATTGTTTTGGTGATATTTTATTCATCGTGTTCACTATATGGTAAAACTGATGTCATAGTGTGATTCCCCAGGTCGGTACTAGTTCATAGATGCCAAACATGTATAGGTTTACATTTATCTAAGGGGTGAAAAAAAATTCAGAAGTTTGTCCAAAAAAGTGGCACACCATTTGCGCCATATTCCGTGACATGTAGAGTTCTTATTTTTCAGGATATGGGGCTCAGTGACAGCTTATATTTTGCTTCTCGAGCTGTCGTTTTTAATGCTACCATTTTTGCACAGATGCACTGATTTGATCGCCTTTTATTGCATTTTGCGCAAAATTTGCAAAGAAGACAAAACGTAATTTACTCCATTTACTATTGAGATTAATTGATTTTATATTTTTTATTTTTTATTAATTTTCATTGAAACATGAATCTATTCAGCATTTAAAACAACAATAAAAACAAATACTCAAGGTTAGTGCAATTAGCTTGAACATTTATTCTCTACTAGGATCCAAAAATAGGTTTGTCAAAACCACACCATTTTTGTCCTGGGAGACAGAACTGAATAGGTCTTTCTCCACTTCTGAGTGGAAACAATCATTATTCTTTGCTACTCAAACATTAAGCTGCGCATCATATTTTGAATATCACATGAAAACGGCCCTGAGGTGGTATTATACCCCAGTTAGACTTAGCTATATGTTCCCCTAGACCCCTCCTCTATGCTGGCGCAACTGTAGCTCAAAAGGCTCTCTTATTCACATCCTGTGGGAATTCCCCAAAATCTTATCTGTGTGGTCCCAGACCTTCCAATTAATCTCCTCAGTGGTCAACACAACAATTCACCCCTCCCCAGAACTGGTATTACTCATGCTTAACCTACAGAAGATTCTGGCCCGAGGTAGAGTGATGTCTGCACGCATTTTACTGGCCACCAGAATAGCCATTACAAGGCACTGGAAAACTCCAGGTCTCCCATCTAATGCAGACATAATTTTCACTATCAATAAAACTTGCACTTTCAAAAAAATGTTAGCCCATAAAAGTAATATTTTCCAGAGGTTTAGGAATAATTGATTTTATATTTTGATAGATCGGGCATTTATGAACACAGTGATACTAAATGTGTGTATATTTTAAATGTTTTTATTGTTTAATTTTTAATGCGGTGAATGGGGGTGATTTGAACTTTTAGGTTTTTTACTTTTTTAAAACTTTTTTTTTTTTTTTATTTTACTAGTTCCCCTGGGGGACTATAAGGATCAGCAGTCTGATCGCTTGTTCATTTCTGCTGATCAGAGTTACAGAGCTCTGATCAGCATAAGTGCAGCATTCCTGTTAGAGCTGGTACTTTGTCGACGCTAACAGCAAATACATTATAATAGCTACAGGAGTCATCACATAACCTTGTGCTACCATGGCAACCATCGGCTCCCGTGATCACGTTACGTGGCCTCCGATGGCTGTGGGGAATGGTGCATTCCCCACTACAGCCATTTTAATTGCGCTGTCCCATTTTGTAGGAATGATTTAAGGGGTTGACAGGTGCGGGTGGATCGTGGATCCACACGTGTCTGTTAGCCACACATGTCTGCTATTCAAATCAGGAGACATGTGCAGGTATCAACGTCGGCTCACCAAAGCAGCCGGCGGTGTTTACCCTGATATGATTTAGGATGTACCAGTATGTCCTCAGTCATAAAGAACAGAATAAACATTAATGTTTTTATTTTTCTTTTCTTGGGTACAAGATTGTTTTTCTATTGGAGAGGATATAAGGTGTGCAGCATAAATGAATACATCCCCACATCCTCTTTGAAAAGTAAGATTGGAATCACTATCTCACTGAACTCAAGAACAATTTCCAAGATTTTGAAAACACTGAGTTTCATAGAACAATTTTTGAACCCACAGCATGAAATTAATGTTTATTAATCTAGCTTTTATTCAAAAATCTTCAGTTTTACTTAAATTAGTGGGTGGAAAAATGAATACCCCCCACATAAAGACAACTACATTTTGTATAATCTCCATGATTTAAGGACAGCACCAGGTGTTGTAGGCATGGAATGAAGAAATTGGTGACATATTGCAACATCTATCTTCAAGTTGCAACATCTGTTCTTCAAGAATGACCTCTTTTAGAGCCTGAATACTGGATGGAAAGGGATCAGCAGACATACTTGCAACAGTGGCCTAATGGCTGCTTTACACGCTATGATTTATCTGACGATATGTTGCTTGGATCACGGAATTCGTGACGCACATCCAGCCTCATTAGCGACGTCGTTGCGTGTGACACCTACGAGCGACCGCTAAGCGGTCCAAAAAGCGGCACAAATCATTGATTGTTGACACGTCGTTCATTTTCAAAACATTGTTGCTCGTTATGGATGCATATTGTTCGTCGTTCCTGAGGCAGCACACATCGCTACTTGTGACACCCCGTGAACGACGGACAACAGCGTTCCTGCATCCTGCGGCAATGAGGTAAGAGTGACGTAAATGCGTCTGCTATCCGCCCCTCTACTTCTATTGGTGGCCTGCTGCGTAACGTTGCTTTGATGCAGCACAAACCTCCCCCTTAAACAAGAGATTGTTTGCCGGCCACAGCAACGTCATTAGGAAGGTAAATATGTGTGACGCGTACCAGCGATATTGTTCGCCAAGGGCAGCGATTTGCCCGTGACGCACGCACGACAGGGGCAGGTGCAATGGCTAGCGACATCGCTAGTGATGTCGCAGTGTGTAAAGCGGCCCTTAGGCTGCTTTCACACTTGCATAGTTTTGCATCAGTTGCAATTCGTTGCGTGACTGATGCAACGGATGCGTTGCAGATAGTGCCACAACTGATGCGACTGATGCTGCAAAACAACTGATCCGTTGCAGCTTTTTTTTTCCGGAATTTACTCATCTGAGCATACTCAGTTGGTAAATGACGGATCTGTCCAGTGATGCATTCCAACGGATACCGCTCCTATAGGCTTCCATTATAAGAACGACGGACGCTGACGGAATCCTGCACATTGCGTTTTTTCGATGCTTCGAAAAACGCTACATGCTGTGTTGCTGCCGCCTGATGGTCAGTCATTCCACGACTGATCCGTCGGGCAGCGGATGCAATGCAAGGCAATTAGTCACAATCCGTCCATACAAGTCTATTGGGGAAAAACAAAATATTTTGCAGGATACCATATTTCCTTAAGGCGACAGATTGCAACTGATGCAAAATGACGCAAGTGTGAAAGCAGCCTTAGAAGTGTGTTTTGGATCATTGTCATGTTGGAAAAGTGCACGTCTACCCAGGTCACGGAGTGATGGCAGCATGTTCTCTTACAAACTGAAAAGACTTCACCAGAAAAATTACAGGGTGTCGCATTGGTAAGCTTTCATATTGTGTAGCATTGTGGTACACTCTGTCTTTTTCCACATGGCAATTAATTTTCATCATTTGTGGTTTATCATGCTTTTATTTTTAATATCACTGGACCATCATTTTGTTTGGTTGGTGACTTCACTCTTATCCTGATACTCTATATTATATTATAGGCCATTTGCAAGCTTCATACCATCTACCCCACGGTGCTACTATATTATGATTTTGTTCTTTTTCTGGTAAAGTCTTTTCAGTTTGTTGCAATGTGGTACATATTGTATATTACAGTATATATGGCAATTTTTTTTAAAATATAGTTTATCGGGCTGCTGACATATAATTTATTATATCATCACTGTTTCATCTCTCTGTGTTAATTGGTGACATTACTGCTAGTGATCATATTTTAATCAGTATCACATCCTGATACTCTTTATCATACTACTTGCCATTAGTAACATTCAGATTTGCTACTTTTTTGTTACTCTGTAATTTCTTTATCATGTCAACTTGCTGTGCATCTGTTTTTGTTTATCTCTTTTCATATCCTTGTTGTATTTTAATAAAGATAATTTTTGCCAATTTATTCCAATGTCGTATGTTTATAGGTATATAGGTACTAGAGAGGATTCAACAAGATCTAAGCAAGCTGGAACAATGGGCAGCAAATGATAGTATGGTTTTCACCAGGCAGAAATGCAAAGTCATACATCTTGGCAAGAATAATGAAAAGAGCATATACAGCATGGGAGGAATAGAGCTATCCAACAGCATGTGTGAAAAAGATTTTGCATACTAATAGATCACAGACAGAACATGAGTCAACAGTGTGACGCAGCAGCAAAAAAGGCAAACACCATTCTAGGATGTATTAACAGAAGCATAGAGTCTAGATCACGTGAAGTCATTATCCCCCTTTACTCCTCTTTGGTCAGACCCCATCTGGAATACTGCGTTCAGTTCTGGGCACCACATTTTAAAAAAGACATCAACAAACTGGAGCAAGTTCAGAGAAGAGTGACCAGAATGGTGACTGGTCTGCAAACCATGTCCTATGAGGAACGGTTACAGGATTTAGGATTTTTTAGCTTGGAAAAGAGGAGACTTAATAGTTGTATTCAAATATCTTAAAAGCTATCACACTGTAGAGGGATCAGTTTTATTCTCATTTTCACAAGGAAAGGCTAGAAGCAATGAGATGAAACTGATGGGGAGGATACACAGATGAGATATTAGAAAAAACATTTTGACAGTGAGGGTGATCAACGAGTGGAACAGGCTGCCACAAGAGGTTGTGAGTTCTCCATCAATGGAAGTCTTTAAAAAGAGGTTGGACAGACATCTGTCTGGGATGATTTAGTGAATCCTGCTTTGAGCAGGGGGTTGGACTAGATGACCCAGGAGGTCCGTTCCAACTCTAATATTCTCTGATTCTATGATTCTATATAAAGTATATTTCCCATTGTGCTACTACCTGGCTATTATTTTGATTGATAGTCTGGCTCTTTTCAGTTGTGGTCAATATTGTAGTTTTTCCTATTAACTAATTTGAGTAAAACTTAAGATTTTGTAATGAAAGTTAGATTAATAATATAATTGTCAAATTGTGAGTAAAAATAAATGTTCTATGAAATTCAGTCTTGTAAAAAGTTTGGAAAATTCTTCTTGTATTCAAAGATATTGATTAGAATTTTACTTTTTAAATGGGGTGTACCCATTTATGCTGAGCACTGTATATAAACGGAGTTTGAAGAATGAGATGTAATTTGATTTGGACATGCCAGTCTACTTTGGGTTGTATTTTTCGTAGCAATCTGTAGTGTAAGTGCGAAAGGGCATTAAATCCCTAAATATAGAACATACAGTAGTACGGCCAACTTAGAAATATTATTGTCCATCTTTACTTTATTGAATAAACCTTTTAAATCAATTTTAATACCTGAGACAAGACTTATTTTACGTTTACTGTGCACTGTCCATATAGTAATAAAAAAATGGAAATTGATATGCCTTTTTAATTAGAGAATACGCAACCGGCTAATGACTAGCTAATGACTAATCTACACATAATAAAGGTACGCACCAAAACCAAGCAGTTTGTTTGGAAACTAAGTATAAGTGACCTGTAATTGCTGACAATACCTGTGTTTCCATGACAAAAATAATAAGAGACGTTTCTTGAAAAAGCTTCGTTCCACTCCCATTCCATCCTTGGAGTCATTTGTTACTCAGCAATCAACCATGTCCTTCATTACCCAGTACATTATTATGCTGATTGCATTTCTCTGAAGTGTTTGTTTGCTACAGAGGAAAGATGATAAATGGAACCGTGATGGCAATGATTGTGAATAAATGGACTAGCAGGACATGGAATTATGAAGGAAATTTTAATTGGTGTGTTTATGCAGACATTTCAGAATGCAATTTTAAGATATAGTCCTGGAGTGGCCTTTGATCACATGAATTTTGGCTTAGAATTTAGCTATTTGATGGGCTCAGCTGTTATAATAAGGTATTGTGTTTAAAACTAAATGAATGAAATTAACATTTGCGTTACTTTTTTCTTACAAAGTAGGCTTTAAATATGATATCTGAGAGGTTGGAAAAAGTTGTCCAATGCCATTTGAGCTAAAAGGAAATAGGTAAATAGGTAAAATGGTCACTGTTGTTACAACAAATTTTGCATACGACAATTGAAAAAAAGACCCGTGGACTTCTAAAAATACTCATTGTTCGTGTTCGGAAGCCTTACATATGCTAACCACTCAATTAAGCCTTGCTATGCTCTGGTATGCTTGGTGCTCAGCCCAATGTGAGCCCCTTGCAGTCTGTGAATGGCTAAAAACTAGGGATGATCGAATATCACAAATATTCGGCAATATTCGGCTTCGCGAATATTCGATGAATATGTCGCCGCTATGCGATTATTCAATGCGCAATGTAAGTCTATGGGAAGCCCTTATAGTTGCTATTCAACAACTATTCGGGTTTCCCATAGACTTACATTGCACATCGAATATTCGCAAATAGTCGAATAGCGGTGACCTATTTGTCGAATATGGGCGTAGCCGAATATTTGAGGTATTCGATCATCCCTAAGAAAAACGTTTTCAGACATATTGTGTCCAAAAAATCCCGGATTTGAGTTTTATTGGGGTTGAAGTCCAGTCCGGGTCCTGAACTGAACTTTATCTAAAGTATGGCTGAATCTCATGAACCCAAACTTCCACGGGTCAGCTCATTTCTAATTCCAGCATGTTTTGTAGTGCAAGAATGATTCTTCTTAACCTTTTGAGACACTTTTTTAACATCCCATTACTTCTCAACTCATCATTCATTCACTTTGACAGAAAGTAATGGAGAGAGGGTACTTTAAACAGCGCGCCAATGACCACTGGTAAAGATGATAAGATCAATGTCACTTTATTTCATGTTCAGGTCTACGCTTTTCAGGAGGCTCTGCTCCCTTCTTCAGGTCGAAAAGCACAAGAAACATCAAATTTTGATGATTTTGAGATTTGATGTTTCTTGTGCTGTTTGTCCTGAAGAAGGGAGCAGAGCCTCCTGAAACGCGTAGATCTGAACATGAAATAAAGTGACATTGATCTTATCATCTTTACCAGTGGTCATTGGCGCGGTGTTTAAAGTACCCTCTCTCCATTACTTTCTGTCATAAGCCTGTGGGTTGCTGCTGCCGTGGTCTTTTTCTCATGCATTTACAGTAGTTGTGACTCTCACAACTCGACTTCGTGAGTAACCCCATTCGTGTTCACCTTGTGTGTTTGGGGGTAAGACCCTATTGCGTTTTTTTTCCACAGCCTCTCCATACTCCATTCATTCACTTTGAAAAGACGTTTCAATTCTATCATGAACACGACAAAACATTGAGATCACTGAAGGATCAGAATACATTTATAGAGAAGTAGGAGTGAGAAAGAGAGAGAGACTGAAAGAGAGAATGATGCTTATGGCTTTAGTAAATACTAGCTGTACTACCCGGCTTTGCCAGGGTTAATAACTGCTGTTAATACATTCTATTTAACAAAATAGAATGTATTAACAAAAATTTATTCTGCACACAAAAACCACAAAACAAATAGATAGAAATGTAATTATTGAAAGGCAAAAACTAAGCTAATAGAAGCATTTCACAACATATATTTCAACACCACAGATATTCCACACAGATTTAACTAAATTGGCCAAGTAATGTGCTCCGTCTGTCTCTTTCCAGGTCTGTCTCTTTCCCCGTCTGTCTCTTTCCCCGTCTGTTTCTTTCCCCGTCTGTTTCTTTCCCCGTCGGTCTCTTTTCAGGTGTCTCTTTTCAGGTGTCTCTTTCCAGGTCTGTCTCTTTCCAGGTCTGCATCTTTCCCCGTCTGTCTCTTTCCCCGTCTGTCTCCTTTCCCGTCTGTCTCTTTCTCTGTCTGCCTGTCTCTGTCTGTCTCTTTCTTTGTCTGTCTCTATCTCTCTGTTTCTTTCCCCATCTGTCTCTTTCCAGGTCTGTCTCTTTCCCAGGTCTGTCTCTTTCCCCATCTGTCTCCCCGTCTCTTTGTCTGTGTTTTTTCCTGTCTGTCTCTTTCCCTGTCTGCCTGTCTCTGTCTGTCTCTTTCCTTGTCTGTCTCTATTTCTCTGTCTCTTTCCCCATCTGTCTCTATCAAGGTCTGTGTCTTTCCCCATCTATCTTTGTCTGTCTCTCTGGCTGTCTCCTCCTTCCCTGTCTGCCTGTCTCTGTCCCTGTCTGCATGTCTGTCTGTCTCTTTTCCTATCTGTCTCTTTCCCCATCTGTCTCTTTCCAGGTCTGTCTCTTTCCAGGTCTGTCTCTTTCTGTCTCTTTCACTGTTTGTCTGTCTGTCTCTTTCCCT
Source organism: Anomaloglossus baeobatrachus (assembly GCF_048569485.1). Classification (NCBI taxonomy): domain Eukaryota; kingdom Metazoa; phylum Chordata; class Amphibia; order Anura; family Aromobatidae; genus Anomaloglossus; species Anomaloglossus baeobatrachus. The sequence goes on along the minus strand of NC_134356.1, from coordinate 602,818,125 downwards.
GTCTGTCTCAGTCTGTCTCTCTCTCTTTCTGTCTCTCTCTGTCTCCCTCTATCCGTCTCCCCACCAACATTTTATTACCTCACATATAAGCTTCTTATACTATGAATGTCCTTTGTTCCTATAGCAACCAATCACAGCTCCTACTAATATTCTGTAGTTCCAGGCTCCATTTACTTTAATACAGGCATGTTTTTTGGAGAGTAACTGTAAAGCGCGGGGTTAAATTTTCCTGTCAAAACATAGTCTACGACGTTCCCTGGGTCACAAGAGGCGTCTGTTCAAAATTTCGTGATTGTAAATGCGACGGTGCGGATACACTTTTCGTTTCCCTTTTTCCCCATTATGTAGATAGGGGCAAAATTGATTGGTAAATTGGAATGCGCGGGGTTAAAATTTCGGCTCACAACATAGCCTATGATGCTCTCAGCGTCCAGATGTGTGAGTGTGCGGCTGTAGCCGCGACGGTGCAGATGCCAATCCCGGACATACACACACACACACACACACACACACACACACACACACGTATATACTGTACATACATACACACATTCAGCTTTATATATTAGATTTACTTACAAGGCTCAGTAAGGCTATGTGCGCACATGTGCGCTCTGCACCGCACACAAAATGTCCGCTTCAGAGCGCAGCTGAAAAGCTCTACACTTTGCCTAGTGCCTGCAGAATTTGTGCGCTCTGCATGCTGCCTCTCCCTATAGACAGCATGCAAAGCGCACGAAAGAAGTGACATATCACTTCTTAGAACGCACGCTTCGGGCAGCAGCCGAATCACTGCGTTCTAATACTCCACGTGCGCATGTCTCATGCACAATCTTCATAGATTGTGCTGGGGACGCAGGACGCATGCAGTTATGCTGGGGACGCAGCGTAACTGCATGCAATACGCACATGTGTGCACATAGCCTAAGGGCGGCTTTGCACGTTGCGACATTGCACGTGCGATGTCGATGGGGTCAAATCGAAAGTGACGCACATCCGGCGTTGCAGTCGATATCGCAACGTGTAAAACCTTTTTGATACGATGAACGAGCGCAAAAGCGTCGTTATCGTATCATCGCTGCAGCCTCCGACATTTCCATAATGCCGGTGCAGCGACAGGTGCGATGTTGTTCCTCGCTCCTGCGGCAGCACACATCGCTGTGTGTGAAGCCGCAGGAGCGAGGAACTTCACCTTACCTGTCGCCGGCAGCAATGAGAAGGACGGAGGTGGGCGGGATGTTTACATCCTGCTCATCTTCGCCCCTCCACTTCAATTGGCCGCCTGCCGTGTGACGTCGGTGTGACGCCACACGACCCGCCCCCTTAGGAAGGAGGCGGGTCGCCAGCCAGAGGGACGTCGCACGGCAGGTATGTGCGTGTGAAACTGCCATAGCGATAATAATTGCTACGGCAGCTTTCACTAGATATTGCACGTGCGACGGGGGCGGGACTATCGCTGCAGCATCGGTAACACATTGTTACCGATGTTGCAGCGTGCAAAGCCCGCCTAAGGCTACATAATGTCCTGAACAATGCGGATTCTGACTTTAGGCTATATAGAGATATGAGAGCAGTAATCCCTCATGTCTCTGTGTGTATAGGAGACTAAAGATGCGTGCACCCAATTTTCGGTGTTTAGAATCTGTACCGAACACAGACTTTTTTTAAAAAACACAGAGTTTGGGTTCGGAGTCTAGGTGATTTACATGTGCAAACCACGAAAGCGAGTAGCGCTGTGCTCAGGTACGCTTGATGCTCAGCCCAGTGCAAGCCACCTGCAGTGTTTGAATTGCTCACATTTAAGGGTACTTTACACACAACGATATCGCTAACGATATATCGTCAGGGTCACGTTGTTCGTGACGCACATCCGGCGCCATTAGCGATATTGTTTTGTGTGACTAAAAGGAGCGACGATCAACGATCGCAAAAACATCAAAAATCGTTGATCGTTGACACGTCGCTCCTTTTCATAATGTCGTTAGTGGTGCATGCCGCTGGTTGTTCGTTGTTCCTGCGGCAGCACACATCGCTATGTGTGACAGCGCAGGAACGATGAACATCTCCTTACCTGCGTCCACCGGCAATGAGGAAGGAAGGAGGTGGGCGGGATGTTACGGACGCTCATCTCCGCACCTCCTCTGCTATTGGGCAGCCACTTAGTTACGCCGTTGTGACGCTGCACGAACCTCCCCGTTAAAGGAGAGATTGTTCGATGTCTCCAGCGATGTCGCTAACCAGGTATGTGCGTCTAACGCTGCCATAGCGATATTGTTCGCTACGGCAGCGATCACCCCTCATGACGAAATAGTGACGTGGGCGCGCACGGCATCGCTAGCTATCGCTAGCGATGTCGCAGCGTGTAAAGCACCCTTTAGGGAAAAATCAGCAGGATCGGATTTGTGCGCACACACACACAAAAAAAAAAAAAAAAAAAAAAAAAAACAAAACCACCCACCTTTCCCCAGAAGTGTTCTGTTTATGGCTAGCTGCTTGTGGGAGGGGAGGGCCAAACTCGCAATGAGAGACTTCAAATGAAGTTCAGTTCAAGACTGGTCTCAGAAGAAAAGTTCAGCGCTGAATCCCCAGAACCCGAACTTCCACGCGTCCGCTCATCGCTCTACGAGACATTTTAGCAGATAGTCTCCACCCACTAGCTTAGAAACAACTGAAATTTTAAAGATAGAGTATGCAGAAGGGAAACTGATGAGAAATTAAGGATGTAAATGATATAAAGGCTATTAGTAGTGTTCCTCATACACATTTTAATATGGTTCCTCATAGGCACACCCTTGGCAGGTTATTCTGAAATGTCATTTGAAACTAATGGTAAACTTTAAACCTAGACTGGGTGATTTTTTTGTTTTAGCACTTTACTTTTAGGCTATGTGCGCACGTTGCGTCGGAGTATCTGCAGTTTATTCTGCACGTTTTCCTTCCCTTGGTTTTTGACCAAATGGCTTTTGGCCATTTTTTAGCGCTAAAAACGCATGCGTATTTACCGCGTTTTTAGTGCGTTTTCAGCGCTTTTTACCTGTGTTTTCACCTGCGTTTCTGCAGATGCGTTTTGTAGATCAAGACACTGAGAAATAAAGTTGGAATAGTCAAAAAGAATGAAAAAAGAGAAAAAAAAGGATAAAATTAACTTTTAATAAAAATATATGGAACATTATCAATTTTAATGAAATAATAGCGGTTATGCACATTTTAACAGAAAAATAGGTAAAGTTTAATATTTTTTATCATTTAAATTTTCGGTTTTTGTGTGTGTGTAAAGGAACATTATAACCCTTTAATTTTATGCCAGAAAAGCATGCGTTTTTGAAGCCAAAAACGCAATGGAAAAGCAGGTAAAAAGCATGAAAAACGCAGGAAAGTTGATTTTGGTTGCGTTTTGCCATTTCTCATTGACTCCAATGTTAAGGAAACGCTGCAGAAATGGCAAAAACAAATGACATGCTGCTTCTTTTTCAGCATGGTTTTTGACCACAAATATGCAAATTAAACGCTGCAGAAAAAAAAGCAAAGTGCAGACAGGATTTCTGCTTTTCCCATAGACTTTGCTGGCAATCAAAAACGCATGCGTTTTAGCGCAAAAACGCTGCAGCTAAAAACGCTGCAGAAACGCGGAAAAAAACGCAACGTGCGAACATAGCTGTCACGCTCCCCGGGTCCTTGGCCCCCCTCCCCGGGTCCTCTGCTCCGCTCCCCGGGTCCTCAGCCCCGCTCCCCGGCTCACCTGCCACGCTCCCCGGGTCCTTGGCTCCGGTGCCCGTCCTTCCCAGGCCCCCCTGGTCTCCGATCGCGGCGCCCGACGGCTTCCCAGGCCCTGGCCGGCTCCCCTGCGTCCTCTTCTCAGCCTCCTTCCCTGGCTTCTGGCACCCGGGCTGCGCGCATGCGCATTAGGGCGCGCGCGCGGTCACTGACCCTTTCTTAAAGGGCCAGCGTCCATTAACAGGAAATGAGGCTAAACAGGTACAGGGTATAAAGGGGTATATTGTCCAAGAGGGCGGGGCCTGATCTTCGTGTTTTCCAAGCTAGGAGTCAGGTCTCCTTGTGTCTTCGTGCCATACTCACGTATCTCTCTTCTAGAGCTGATCCTGCCTCGCCATCCGGTCCTGCTGAATCCCGAACCCCGCACGCTGTCCGTCTGCCATCTGACAGTCCGTACCATCTCGGATCCCTGCGGTGACCCGTCATCTCGCTCCAAAGGTTCCAGACCCCGCCTGACATCACCTCGGCTTCCGAACCTGAGCTACGTCACCCGGACTACCATCTGTGACTCCGTGGTCCCAGGGACTTCTTCGTTACACTCACTGGCACGGACTGTTCTACTGCCCATAGTGCTTCAGCTACCGGACTCCTTACCACCATCTTTGAGTTCGGCCCAGTGGATTCACCTCCTGGGTCAGCCCGACCGCCTGGCCCTGACAATAGCCTTATCCTGCCTTTTTTTATGGAAGGAGTTGTACTTTTAAATGACACCATTCATTTTATCTTATTGTATAACAGGAATTGATGAAAAAAATCCAAGTGTGGCAACCGAAAAAAAGGAAATTCTGCAGTAGTTTATTTTATTTTTATTATTTATGTACCGCCCCGCGGGCTCGGCTGCAGCCACCGAGCCACTCGGATCCGTGCTCATACTGTGGATGGCTCGAGCTCCTCACGGATCCGGGGGTCACGTCGCTCTGCAAGGGGGTTGGCGCTACACGTAGGGACTTCGGTGGGGAATTCCACGGCCGGGGCCGCGGTGGTTTGTGAGGGATGTAAGTTCGTGACGCCACCTACGGGTTGTGGTGAATGGATGGACACCACCACTGCCGTTAACTGGGCCTCCCGGGAACGGTGTTGCACAGCTTGGTGTTGACCCCTCCGTGGGTAGGGGAGTGATGGTCCCGGGGGCCCGATGGAGGTGCTGAGGCGTTGGGACAGGTGCGTGCTGGATGCTGGTGCGGCGCGGTGCGTGGCCCGAAAGCACTGGTGTACTCACTATGACACAATACACTGGAGTCTCCGGTAAACCAAACGGGATGATGAATGGGGCCCGCAGCCGGCTGCAGCTTCTCCCTTAACAGGTTGATGGTGTCCGCCTTTCTCCTGCACCTCTTTGTGTGAATGTTTGACTCCTATGCCTAAGCAACGGTAGTCCGCTCCCCGGCTTGCTGGGTGTCGGAAGAGCCCTGTTTGCCCACAGACGCTGGCCCTTTGGGTCTCTATGCCTTGGCGGTGGCTCTACCCTGTATGGTTGGGCTGTTGTCTTCTAATGGGTCTTGTGTGGGAAAGGTCCTCAAGTCCAGTCCTCAATCAGTTGATTTGACTCAGCCCTGTTGGTTCGGTGCTTCGTACTGGGTCTGAGTACCCCTCCTGGAGCTCCGGTTTCAAATCGGTTCCCCGGTTCGGTACTGGCGGGCCACTGCCTTACCCCGGTCCTTACGGTTCCACCGGCTGTAATCCCAGCTCCTGCAGTCGGCCACCACCATCTGCCTCCTTGCCAGAGGTGACTGGGCTCTGACCCAGACACCTGAGAAGACTTTGGCAGGCCTGGTCACAGTTCTGCCCTTGAACTCAACCTCACTCCTTCACTGTCAAGACTCATCTACTCTCTGAACTCGAACTTGTGTTTTTCCCGCCTCCAGGCCTGTGAACTCCTCGGTGGGCGGAGCCAACTGCCTGGCTCCACCCCCCTGGTGTGGACATCAAACCTGGAGGGTGGTGACAAGGTTTTAAAGTTTGGCTGCTGTCACCTTTTTAGGGAGGGTGTGTGTGTGCATGGGACTACCTGGGACGACCTGACTAGTCCAGGGCGTCAAATTTATAGTGCGTATTTTGTCATAACACTGACCAGGCAGTATGATTCTGTAAATCTATAGGATTATTTAGATACCAAATGTGTATACTTTTTGTTTTATTTGTGTTGAAAAAAATTCAAAATTTAAAAAAAAAATCTTTAGAAGTATTTGAAAGGAATCTGTCACAAGGTTTTTGCTATGTAATCTGACAATGATGTAGGTCCTGAGACATTGATTTCAGGGACATGTCACTTATTAGATTTTGTGCTCTTTTTTACTTACAATGATTGTTTTCTTACTAGGTGATTATCAATGCCCAGACTAACTCTCTCATGCCAATGTGGCGTCCCTGCACCCATGCTAAGGCAGTAATTCCAGGTAATCCTAAAGGCTGAATAAGGTGTGTACGCACAGACACATATCAACCAGGTCTCCCACACCTTGAGAGGGGACCCTTGGGTAGACTCAAGAGGGGGCTTGCCACCACATCTCATCAAGGGGTGTAGTGGAGGGTCTGGGAGCTAAAGTTGCAGAGGCTGAAAAGAAAGGAGTGGAGCAAGCAAGTCTGGTAGTGGTGAGCGGCGGTTGCTAGGAAACGCAGACGTGTGCTCACTCTAGTAAGACCCTGCACGTGGAGTAGCCGTTAGCGGGGGAGAACGGTTACCAGTCAGTCAGTCAGAAAGACGCTGAGGGAGTCAGTTGGTCGAGTACGGGGACTCCTGGTGGCCTAGGCACGTACGAGATACAGGTTCCCAGAGCAGGCTCAAGTTTAACTACCTGCTAAACCTGCCAGTGAGGGGAACTACAAGTCCCTCACCGACCATCTAGAGTCTGAGCCTCAGCAGCAATGAGGGGGCCCATAAGGGGGATCGAGCCTGGAGCCATGTCACTTGGTCCACGCTGCCGGCAAACAAGCCAAAAAGGGGAGAAAAGGCAGTAGCGACTTCCCTGGATGAATCCCACGGTACTTCAAGTCAGGGGTTATCCGAAACAAGAAATGCAAGTAAGGAGAGTTAATGGTTACCCCAAGACTAACCTAAAGGATACCTGGTTTCACCTGGTTTAATCTCAACATCGCCCGGGTACCTCATAAAACATGTAAAAGTGAGTAAATATAAGTTGAAAGACATTTTGGACTGAAACTGAGTTATTCTGGGACCTGTTAATCTACACACCTGAGCCCCTGGGGCCAGCCTCACTCACGGGAGGCCACATCATCCGACTGGAGACCCCATCAGCCCCAGACGCTCATGAAACCTGCAGTGGTGTTCACCCATAACCCTGACTGCAAATCGTGAGTGGCGTCACGATTATAATAAAACTTAACTTACCTGTGACCAAATACACAGAAGAAGGTCCTGTGGTGTCCCTGAAGCTGGAGCGGCATCCCTTGGGGCGACACACCAAATAGTCCAAACATGCCCCCTTTTCTGATAAGCAGCTTACTGTCAATATACAGTGTACACAGAGTGCTGTGGTGTGGGCGGGGTTAGATTTCTGTGCTCTGCTGCATACTACATATAAAAACTCTGATTGTTTCACAACTGCTGTCCCCAGTAAACTAACTGATACATCCTTGGAATCAGAACATCTTTGTCTACATCCTGCTTCTCTTAAATGATGAGAGTAATCAAAAATTCCGTATAAAGTTACTATAGTGCATCAACATACATTAAAAAAAACCCTAATGAGAACCCGCTAAAATGCAAATAAAAGGGAGTAGTGACAGAATAATAGTATTAAAAGCTACATTTTATTAATATACATATTAAAATCACCATTGACAGAAATGAAATATAAAATCAAAAAAGGACAAGAAAATTCCCTAGTGCTTAGCAGCAGTATTACAGAACAGTAAAGTACTTAGTGCTATGACCAAGTTTCCACAAATAGGTGTATTAAAGTGTCCGTAGGAATATATAAGAGATACTCCCATAAAGTGCAAAATATATTCAGTGTATCTGATTGTATGAGATGTTAAGGAGATCCTGTACCTTAGGAAATGGTCACTGGTCCTGTATGCCGCAATACCCCGATGCGCATTTCAAGTGATGTCTTCCTCAGTGGGTGGCATACAGAACCAGCATTAATATGCATATTAATAAAATTTAGGTTTTCATTAGAGGTTTTTTGATTTATGTTCTCTCAAATAATGTAGCGAAAACCTGCTAACAGATTTCCTTCGAGTCAACAGTGAATTTTCCAAGACATATCCTGCTGAAAGTATTGCTCCTTTTTGCACTTTACACTCCATAGGCTTTTCAATAAAATTTTAAATGCACCTACAAAATACATTGCAAAAGTAATGTGCATTTAATGGCACAAAAAAGTATGACATGTTTTCATGTAATTTAAAAATTGCAAAAAAAAATTAATCCTTAAAACTAGCACATAGAGATAATTCCCTGGTTATAGATAATTACTACAGGACCAGAGAAAATAAATAAATAAATAAATAAAAAAATAAAAGAATTTTCATCACTAACATTAAATTTAATTTCATTTCTTTATTCCCTTTGTTTGCTATGATCATTAGGACATTGGCTAATTATGGAATATTTTGTGATATCATTAAAATTTTTGTGCCTAACAATGCGAATAGGAAAATCGTGTTATGTTGTCACTTAATTTTCTGCTTTTTACAGCAATAAGTGCAACAATTGTTAGCTTAAATGCATTCATGTTTTACTTGGGCTATATTCATATAATGTTTCAGCTTCTTTTTAACATTTAGTTTGGGAAATGCTCAGAATATATACTTTTAAGGTATGCTTCCGCTGTAGCCAACTGCACACCCTATTGTAATCGAATTGCTCAGGTCTATCAAATTTAATGACATTCATATAAAATTCCAAACACAACCTATTGAAAGGTGGGGCACTTCTACTGGAAGAAAGCAGTCAGATTTTTTTTTTCTGTATAAACCCTCTAAGAATGTAGGCTAATGCATCAGTTAGGTGAGGAGCTCCTGCACAAGCCTAAAGGCCGCTTTACACACAACGACATCGCTAGCGATGTCACTAGCGATCGCACCTGCCCCCGTAGTTTGTGCGTGACGGGCAAATTGCTGCCTGTGGTGAACATTATCGCTTAAACGCATCACACGTACTTACCTTCCTAATGACATCGCTGTGGCCGGCGAACAAACTCTTTTCTAAGGGGGCGGTTCGTGCAGCATCACAGCGATGTCACACAGCAGACCATCAATAGAAGCGGAGGGGCGGAGAGCTTCCGCATTAATGTCACGCCCACCTCGTTGCCAGAGGACGCAGGAACGCTGTTGTTCGTTGTTCCCGAGGTGTCACACATAGCGATGTGTGGTGCCTCAGGAACGACGAACAACCTGCGTCCAGAACGAGCAACGATATTTGGGAAATGAACGACGTGTCAATAATCAACGATTTGGTAAGTATTCGGATCGTTAGCGGTCGCTTGTTGGTGTCACACACAACGACGTCGCTAACAAGGCCGGATGTGCGTCACAAATTCCGTGACCCCAGCGATATCTCGTTAGCAATGTCGTTGCGTGTAACAGGGCCTTAAGGGAGGGTTAAACGGGTCTTCATCTTTTTTTCACTGGTTCTGTAAATTCTTATTTGACATGAAGAAGAGCTAAGAAACATTATTGTGGGTTTGGCTACATTTTCTATCCTGGTGAATGTAGATTGGTTGTGCCCATTTGGTTTCCTTACTCCTTCAGGTTGTAGCTTCTACATTTTTTAATTCAGAGGAGCATACCACCCACTCTCTATATTAGAAATAAATATCTGCATCAACCATTTCAGAAATATTAATGGAGTAGGGTGTGGAAAAAACCACCCCACCATCACAAACTCCAAATAAATTATGAAGAAAGGAGAACAAGGAGTTTTTTAGGGGATATTAGAAATGATTTTTATTTTTTTGAAAAACATTTTTTTCTTCTTTATATTTCATATGTGAATTAGAACAGACAAGGCAGATGACATACAAATTCAAAGAAGTAGGGGGAGTGGAAAAAGATTAAAATCTAGGGATACCAGGGAACGAAAAAAAGGTGCATTAGGGTCAAAGTCACACAATAGTTAACCATTGATGTTAATATTTCTTTCATAGGCAGAATTGTATTTAGTAAAGTGCGACATACGATGTATGAAAATAATTTTCCTCAAAAAAAAGTGCTAAACTATAACATAGCAGCTTCCCTGTTTATATATCAAAGTGAATCTTAGTGTACATTAACATAAACAATCCTCTAACAGATATAAATAATAGTAAAGTGCCATGTGCAAAACAGTAGCAGCAATGAAGAGGTAGATGGAAATAATTAGTATAGGCTCCCTTAATGAAAGATGCAAACTATATCATAGCAATGTCACAAGCGTGAGAGACCAGGGCAAAGGTTGCATACCCAAATGGATCCAATTAAGCTTTCGCTCCTAAGTACTGGTGAAGTCTAGTAGAAGAGATTCCCCCTGTGCCCACCAACGCACGTTTCAACTGCGGAGGTTTAAGTGTTCCCTCACATGGTTTCTTCAGGGAGGGAAGAGAAATCTATATTGTTGCTATAATGCATTAAAATGTTATTTTTCTACTAGATTATGCACAGAAAAAAACAAAAATGCCAGCTTAGCGCTAATGTAAGTAATGTATCCACTGCTTCAAGGCAATCACCCCAAAATATCTCTCCAGAACAGGACAGAGAATTATCAAAAAGAAAAAGAAGATCCACTGGGCAAAAAGTAAAAGAAAAATTTCTTGAAAAATACTAAACACATGACAACATAGCAGTAGCGGAATAATAGTCTGACTGTCATGATTCTGATATGCAGTGCTCTGCTCTCCTGCAGAGCCGATTCTCTGTTATTTTATTGTGCTCCAGTGGATAGGTAACTTTTTGGCCTTGGGTACTGTGTTGGTGCTGGGAGGGATCTGTTCACAGGTACCTCATTCCAGGTGATTGCTCTGCTTCATTAAGCCCCCAACAAACGCTTCAATATATCTCACAATCCGTCGTTGGGGTCAAGTTGTAAGTGACGCACATCCGGCATCGTTTGTGAGGTATCTGCGTGTGACATCTACTTGCGATCAGGATTGAACGCAAAACCGTTGATCGCAAACACATCGTATCTTTGTCTAGAATTGAGCGTTTTGTTGCACGAACCTAGTCAATTGTAACGTGTGACATCCCTCATACGATTTTGGTGTCTGATGCTATGTGCGCAGGTGTGCGCTCTGCACCGCAGCTTAAAAAAGGTCCTCTTCACAATGTCTGTCATTCACTAATCTCTGTCAGTCGGTCACTATCTCTGTCCCTCTCTCTCTGTCCATGTCAGTCTATCCCCCTCTCTCATACTCACCGATCCCCGATCTCCGGCGCGGCTCTGCACGGCATTCACACTGCTCCGGCGGCTTTTACTGTTTTGAAAAAGCCGGCCGCCCATTAAACAATCTCGTATTCCATGCTTTCCCCGCCTACCGGCGCCTATGATTGGTTACAGTGAGACACGCCCCCACGCTGAGTGACAGGTGTCACACTACACCCAATCACAGCAGCCGGTGGGCGTGTCTATACTGTGCAGTGAAATAAATAATTAAATAATTAAAAAAAACGGCGTGCGGTCCCCCCCCAATTTTAAAACCAGCCAGATAAAGCCATACGGCTGAAGGCTGGTATTCTCAGGATGGGGAGCTCCACGTTATGGGGAGCCCCCCAGCCTAACAATATCAGCCAACAGCCGCCCAGAATTGCCGCATACATTTTATGCGACAGTTCTGGGACTGTACCCGGCTCTTCCCGATTTGCCCTGGTGCGTTGGCAAATCGGGGTAATAAGGAGTTATTGGCAGCCCATAGCTGCCAATAAGTCCTAGATTAAACATGTCAGGCGTCTCCCCGAGATACCTTCCATGATTAATCTGTAAATTACAGTAAATAAACACACACACCCGAAAAATCATTTATTAGAAATAAAAACACAAACATATACCCTGGTTAACCACTTTAATAAGCCCGAAAAAGCCCTCCATGTCCGCCGGAATCCAGGATGCTCCAGCGTCGCATCCAGCGCTGCTGCATGGAGGTGACCGGAGCTGCAGAAGACACAGCCGCTCCTGTCACCTCCACACAGCTAATGAAGAGAGCCGCGTGATCAGCTGAGCTGTCACTGAGGTTACCCGCGGCCACCGCTGGATCCAGTGACAGCGGGTAACTTCAGTGACAGCTCAGCTGATCTCGCTATTCCCTTCATTAGCTGTGTGGAGGTGACAGGAGCGGCTGTGTCTGCTGCAGCTCCGGTCACCTCCATGCAGCAGCGCTGGAAGCGACGCTGGAGCATCCTGGATTCCGGCGGACATGGAGGGCTTTTTTGGGCTGATTAAAGTGGTTAACCAGCGTATATGTTTGTGTTTTTTATTTCTAATAAAGGATTTTTTCGGGTGTGTGTGTTTATTTACTGTAATTTACAGATTAATCATGGAAGGTATCTCGGGGAGACGCCTGACATGTTTAATCTAGGACTTAGTGTCAGCTATGGGCTGCCAATAACTCCTTATTACCCCGATTTGCCAACGCACCAGGGCAAATCGGGAAGAGCCGGGTACAGTCCCAGAACTGTCGCATATAATGTATGCGGCAATTCTGGGCGGCTGTTGGCTGATATTGTTAGGCTGGGGGGCTCCCCATAACGTGGAGCTCCCCATCCTGAGAAAACCAGCCTTCAGCCGTATGGCTTTATCTGGCTGGTTTTAAAATTGGGGGGGACCGCACGCCGTTTTTTTAATTATTTAATTATTTATTTCACTGCACAGTATAGACACGCCCACCGGCTTCTGTGATTGGGTGCAGTGTGACACCTGTCACTCAGCGTGGGGGCGTTTCTCTCTGCAACCATTCATAGGCGCCGGTGGGCGGGGAAAGCAGGGAATACGAGATTGTTTAATGGGCGGCCGGCTTTTTCAAAATAGTAAAAGCCGCCGGAGCAGTGTGAATGCAGTGCCGCGCCGGTGATCGGGGATCGGTGAGTATATGAGAGAGGGCTGCTCAATTCAGTTACTCAGGAGTTTAGTGGTCATCGGTGAGTCCTTCATAGGTGACCGCTAATCAGGGTGCGACACAGACAGAGCCGCAGCATGACAATGAAGTCGGGTGAAGTTCACCCGAGTTCATTCTGATCGTGCGGCTCTTTCTGTGTCTGCTGTCATCTGCCATTCAGCTCTGCTACATGGCTGTCTGTGTCTGCTGTCAGCGGCCATGTAGCAGAGCTGAATGGCAGATGACATAGTAAAAACGCATCCCTACACATTACACACGCTTGGCAAGTCAATAAAAAAAAAAAAAAGAGTGCCCAATGCATATGTCACAGAACACGTGATCTAAAGGATCGCACACAAAATTGATCAATTTAACATAGACTACTAACGCTCGTGTGACAGCAAATGAACGACCTACGTGCAATCTCATAAGATCCCGTATGCAACCTGGGCGTGTCACATAAATGCGATTGTACAACTAATTGCAACGTGTAAAGCAGGCTTTAGGCAACAAGCTTACCCAGAATGCAGCCAGTTGTAGTTCCTGTTCTGTAGGAATTGCTTCTGGCTCCCATATGTGTACTGTTCTGATCTTGTCTCTCAACCCTGGACCTTAGTAACCCTTCTACGCCCATGCCCCTGACTCTGACATAACCCCCTGGCTCCTGACCTCCGGCTCATACCCTGACTTCGGCTCCACTTTCACACTATGTTCCATACATTACTTCTTGGCTCCTGACCTCCGGCTTGTACCCTAACCTCGGCTCCACTTTCTCTCTGTGTTCCATATGTGACTTCCTGGTTCCTGACCACTGACTCATAACCTGACCTCGGCTCCGCTTTCTCCCTGTGTTCCTTATGTGACCTCCTTTCTCCTGACCCCTGGCCTGTTTGACTAATCCTCTACTAGTTGTCTCTAGTGACACATAGTGATTGAGCATCCCATTGACAGTGTCAAAAATACTTAATTAAATAACTATGCATTTCAGCTGAGGTATGACCTCAGAAGACGGCTCCTCAGCCAAAATGCATAGTCGTTTAATTAATAATTTTTGACACGGTCAGATTATTATTCCGCTACTGCTATGTTCTCATGTTTTTAATATTTTTCAATAAATGTTTTTTTTTATATATATTTAAATTTTTCCCGCTCGCTGGACCTTCCTTTTTTTTTGATTATTTTTCTACTGTATCATTGCTTTTAAAGTCAAACACTGCAATTATTTTGATTGCCATACAAATTTAAAAAATAAGATATATATTTTTTATTTTATCTTTCTTATAACTTGAAATTAAGTCACTGTGAGTGGCTAGGAGCCAGTGGTAATAAAAATGATGTAATGGGAGACTTTTCCACTGGTAGTCCATTGGTTGACATAATGTTTCAAGTTCATCTATGAGTTTTGGATCTTCTTTTTTGTGAGCTTATTTAATAACAAAGTTAATGTAGACCATTATACTGCAAAAATTAGAGTATTGTGTCCTACTAAACCAAAAACCATAATGGCCCAAATGGGTGTGTAATAAGAGGTGCTGACAGTGTAATCAGAGGAGGTAATATTGATCCCTTGTATCAAACAAAGGAAGTAGGGGGTAGAGTTTAGTTACATTTTTTAAAGGGGTTGTCCACATTTTTTTTTAATTGTAACAAATATGTGGAGGATAATTTCTGTGTAGAAAGATGGAGGGAAAAGAGCGCAATAGGGTCTTACCCAGTAACAAGAAATAAAAGTAATAAGGAAATGTGCTCACCTTATTAGGTTGTGTATCCCACAACCAGAAGTAAAACCTGTAACCAGCTGCTGCAGAGTCCACATGCTCAAAAAGCCAAAGATCACTCAGGAACACTGTAAACGTGAAACCGTTACTGCGCTGCTGGAGATACAACACACATTCAGAAGAGGTATAATGCAAGGTGATATAATTCAACGCGTTTCGAAGTATAACCCCACTTCTTCATCAGGAAATCCATCAATAAAAGTGGGGTTACACTTCGAAACCACCTTGCATTACACCTCTTCTGGATGTGTGTCATATCTCCAGCAGCGCAATAACGGATCCACAATTGCTGCGTTCCCGAGGATAATTTTCTAGCACTTACTGGTACATAAGTATTACAGGTTCAGTGTAGATCTCAATGTTTTCAAGCGATACTCATTAGATCATGCAAAATTTATCCCAGATTGTATACTGATCCTGTACTCAAAATGTGTTTTGATGGATGAGCATGTGACCAGACTTGTCCATCCGTGTCCTTCAATTGAAAAATGGTAGACATGGTTAAGCTGCTATTCAATGTTAGGAGGTGGAAGGCCCGGTTTAGTTACATGTCCCTCCATCAACTGCCATTTTGAAAACTATCTATGAGAAATATTTCACTAACAAGTGGACAGCACCTCACAAAGGTGGAGATCTGTGTTCAACCTCTAATAGTTGATAAGTGCAACAAAATCATGTCCTCTACATATATTTTAAAACAAAAACAATTAGGAATACCTTACATTTTAAGTTTTCTCAGATTGAAAGAGATTGACTCAAACAGTTATAAAATAGGTTGACAAAGTATGATTAGTAGGGTTTAATATCAAATTAGTCGTAACATCGAATAGGTTCCGTGGAGGTTCGATTCACCGGCAGCCAAGGTGCCGAGCCACCACTGGCTCGAGCTTTACCTAAATTCTGGAGCAAGTAACTGAATGGAAGTTTGTGTCTATGCCAACGAACAGCCAGCCATAAACAGATCACTTCCGGGGGAGGGTGGGTGGTCTTTTTCAAACAATTTTTTGGGCTGCACACTACATGTAATCATGCTGATGTTACCCCCAGAGTGAGCCATTAAAACAATGCAAATGGCTGACAGAGGGCTGAGCATCAAGCGTATCCGAGCACAGCATTGCTGGCATGAGTGAAGTTCGCACGTAAAGCATCCAAGCCCCGAACCCTAACCTTGATTTTTTAAGTTCTTGTTCAGTTTGAAAATCGAGGTTCACTCATCTCTACTTAGAACCTTCTGTTTGTAGTAATTTAATATTACTGAAAATTTGTTGACATATTTCAATTTGTGAAACAGGAAGGGAAGGTTATGAAAGTGGCAACAACACAAAAAAGTGGAGCATTAAAAGGAAGAGTAAAATAACATGTCCTGAACAATAAAGCAGAAAATAAAGGGCATTGAAAAGCTTCCACTATTGATAAGGAGCCAAAAAACTCGTTATTTTCTCTCAATAAAATGTCAAAAGCTGTTACTTCCCATTTTAGCAGATGTTTCTCTCCTTTTCAGCCTATTAATCTCCTTATTTTCTTTTTATTTTCAATCTTTACACTTTTAATGGTAGCACAATATTGCACATGTGTGCTTATAATGCACCATTGTAGCTAACAAAAGTCTGGGACACCAGAGATGGATTTAGACATGCAAAAAGTCTGATGACCAAAAATTAGGATGTCTGTTAAAAAGAATATTGTTATTAGTGATTAGTGTTTTGCAAAATTAAGATTCTATAAGCAAACCTAAAATGTATCTTTTTTTTTAAAGAAATGTAAACAAAAATAATTCATACAATTTTTTTTTTTTAAATTAATTTTTCCAAAGATGGATTTACCAAAGATGGATCTTTTCAAATTGAAGCGTAAAAACATGTTTAGTTATTTGGGCAAATGAGAAAAAAAAAATTGAAAATCAGGTCAGAAATCTTATTTCAAATTAGAATTAGCCAATATAACCACACATTTAGGTTCTATTGTGGTTGGAGGTTTTGGTTACTTGGGCAAATAGGAAAAAAAAATTGAGAATGAGGTCGGAAATCTTATCACATATTAGAATTAGCCAATATGACCACAAATCTGGGTCGTATTGTTGTTGTGGATTACAACTTTTGAAAAAAATGTTTTGCTACACTATTTCTGGAGATGTTTATGTTATGTGTGTCTATATGTGTCCACCAAGTGGTCAGTCATGAATACATCTCTTAATGATCTATTACTTAGTTCTGACAAAAATATATGAGCCCACTCGGAAGCTGAGCCTGCTTCATTCAAGGCAGATGCTGGCTGTGTTTTATAGCTGGCATATGCTTTTGCCTCCAAGTACTGTAATTGGTTTTGATTGCTGCAGTGTACCCATTTAAATGCCACTGTAAATCTCTGACTGTGGTTTTGAAATTACATCATTGCAATGGCTCCTATCAACCCCTCGAAAAATGATTGTAGGGAACCAATGGGTTACCATTGCAACTCAGGGCCTTATGAAAGCCTCTGTAACTGCTATGTTATCCTTCTTGTTAAGTCATAGGCTGAGATTTACAATAGAATTGTGAATTGTCAATATACTGAAATATATTAGTATTACAGCATATAGTAAAAGTTATCTGGTAAAAGTAGGTCACCTTTAGAGACTAAAAAGTAAAGTAAAAATGGGGAAAAAATGTTTTAAAAAATATAAAAATTAGTATGATCCCTTTGTTTCCCTTATTTAGAATAAATTACCATATTGCAAAGGATTGTTGAAAATCCACTTGTGACTTTTAGGATCGCTACTTCCAATAGGTGGCGCTGTGCTAGAGTTTGTCTCCTTTACTGGAGAGACAATTTGAATATTTCCTAGAGGGGCGTGGCAGCTATAAGTCCCCTTACCTGGCAGCCAGACTGGCGTGCAAAGTCTCCTTAAGGAGAATAGTGTTCCCCCGTGGTCCCCACATAGCTTTCTCATGAGCCAGATCAGACACCCCCATACTTTGCACTGACGAGGGGCAAGCACCCCGAAACACCGTGTCTGCAAATTGGGATTCTGATCTGGCTTATATATCCTGAGTCATATTGCAAAGGATTGTTGAAAATCCACTTGTGACTTTTAGGATCGCTACTTCCAATAGGTGGCGCTGTGCTAGAGTTTGTCTCCTTTACTGGAGAGACAATTTGAATATTTCCTAGAGGGGCGTGGCAGCTATAAGTCCCCTTACCTGGCAGCCAGACTGGCTTGCAAAGTCTCCTTAAGGAGAATAGTGTTCCCCCGTGGTCCCCACATAGCTTTCTCATGAGCCAGATCAGACACCCCCATACTTTGCACTGACGAGGGGCAAGCACCCCGAAACACCGTGTCTGCAAATTGGGATTCTGATCTGGCTTATATATCCTGAGTCATATTGCAAAGGATTGTTGAAAATCCACTTGTGACTTTTAGGATCGCTACTTCCAATAGGTGGCGCTGTGCTAGAGTTTGTCTCCTTTACTGGAGAGACAATTTGAATATTTCCTAGAGGGGCGTGGAGCTATAAGTCCCCTTACCTGGCAGCCAGACTGGCTTGCAAAGTCTCCTTAAGGAGAATAGTGTTCCCCCGTGGTCCCCACATAGCTTTCTCATGAGCCAGATCAGACACCCCCATACTTTGCACTGACGAGGGGCAAGCACCCCGAAACACCGTGTCTGCAAATTGGGATTCTGATCTGGCTTATATATCCTGAGTCATATTGCAAAGGATTGTTGAAAATCCACTTGTGACTTTTAGGATCGCTACTTCCAATAGGTGGCGCTGTGCTAGAGTTTGTCTCCTTTACTGGAGAGACAATTTGCATATTAAAATAAACATATTTTGGTTTCAATATGATATAAAAACGTCCAATTTATGAAAAAATAACATGTTTGAGTAAAAAAAAAAAAGTGGGAATGCCCTAATCAACATTCTATGGTTGCCACATTTTTCCCACCAAAGAAACAAAAAAAAACAATTAAAATGTCATACTTACTCCAAAATAGCATCAATAACAATGTCAGCTCAGGGCATAAGAACCAAACCCACATTCTGCTCTGTGGACATAAAATAAAGTTACATGTCTCAGGAAAAAAGCCACACAAGCAATTTTCTTTTACAAATCTCAGAATTATTTTTCACCGCTAAAATAATAAAAATAATAAAAAAAAATGGAAAAGTTTGGTAGTGCCATAATTGTACCAATTTGTAGTATCATATTTTCAAGTCAATAAATTGTGGGAAAATAAACAAAAGATAAAATCGTGATATTGCAGGGTTTGGAATTTTTTGACAAATTCATTGCACTTGGAATTTTTTTCCTGTTTTACAGTACTCTATATGGTAATATGAAGGTTGTCAATCAGAACTACAAGTCTTTCTTAAAAAAAAAAAAATCCCTTATATAGGTATGTCAATTAAAATAAAAAAAAAGTTGCAGGTCTTGAAACAAGGAGAGGAAAAATCAAAACCACAAAAGTGAAAAATTCTGTGGTCCTTATAATGTTGAGGGCTTAGTCTCCATGTCTCAGAATCCAGACCTGCAGAATTTAGCCGATCACCAGATTAATCTGAAGAAAATTGTCTTCTTCACGTCAAGACTAGGAAAAATTTAATTTTTGCATATTTGCTTTTTCCTCCCCTTTTTCCAAAATCTCTAACTTTTTGAGTTGTCCATCAACATTGATAAATATCAGACCCTGTTTTTTGCAGAACAAGTTGTAGTTTCTAACGACACCATTCGCTTTACCTTGTACTGAACTGACAAAAATGGAATTTTTTTCCAAGTGTGATAAAAAAGTGAGAAAAATGTTGCCCTTATTTTTTTTGTTTTGTTTACGCAGCATTTGGTATGTGGCAAAAAGATCCTATTTCAGAATAATTATTCAGTCAGTAGAAATATGGCAATGTCTAGTGCCGGATACAGGCAGAAGAGAGCCCCTGTTGGGGAACAGAATATTGGCCTTTCTTTGTGTCTGTGACAGAAGCTCTTTGCTGTTTTGGAAGTGAATGGTGGCCCTTTATCTCTTGGGCCCATGTGCGGCTGCACAGGTCGGACCAATGGTGTGTCCATCCCTGGCATGACAGATTTAAAAGGGTTTTCTTTTTACATTTTGTGATAAGAAAAAATTCCAAAATTCGTAAAACAATATTGCAAAACTTCCTGTTGTCCATTTAAGAAAAAAGTCTTCTTCAGGCCGGAGTTACACTTGCGTATGACTCGTGCGAGTCTCACATCGGTATCACCCGGCACGGCACACACTCTCTGGACACGAGCACCTCAGTTGCGAGGAAATACATGCAGCCGACCCACTCCTGTGAGGAGAGTGTGCGCCATGCCGGGTGATACCGATGCGAGACTCACATAAGTCATACGCAAGTGGAATTCTGGCATTAAAGGGGTTGCCCAGCCTTGGGGAAGAAGTGTGCAGTCACTCTATATGGCTTCAGACTTGTGAATCCTCACATCACACAGTGCTCACTGCTGGAATCTGCCTCCTTCTTCAGCACTGCCGGTCAGATAGACTGAAATGACATGACCACAAATTGACCTTACCTGCAGCCACTGATTGACAAAGTTTCAAAGTTAAAGGGGTTGTCCAAGTTTGGGAAACAAACCTGATCGCTCTGATGCTGTCAGGATTCCCTAGTGTTGAGGGATGGTTGGGAGATTGCAAGCATGTGACGTGCATGTTTCCAGTCACATTCCAACTAGACGTGTTCAACCTCATTAAAATCATTTGTATTTAGTGAGGACGTACACGTTTAGTCGGCACGTGACCTCATGTCACACTTTGTAATATATAAACAGAGAATTCTGCTTCTTTCTGCTCCTGAATTGATCTTTCTCTCACAATTCATGGGAAAAATCTTTATTTTGTGAAGTTACGGTGATGGGAGATTGTTGTGCTTATACAATTTGATGGAGGAGGAGCTAATGTCAGACATAGACATTCTGCTGCAAGTTATCCATAAACTTTTATGAGCACCAACTGCTATCTACTGTATCAGTAATAATAATATCTGTATTCACTAAAAAGAGATTTTATGATGAATTGAGAGTTTTGAGAAAAAATGTTCAGTTCAGGATGAGAAATAATCAGAATTCTCTAATCAGATACATTACAAAGTTTCTTATTTTCAGATGTATGTGGGAAAAAACAAGATGACGGTCTCTCTTTAAGTCATGTGGCAAGACTCGCCAAAAAGTGGATATTGACATTTATAATTGCTAAATCCAATAGGTTGAACAAGACTTTAATTCCTTTTCCTATTCTAAGAGGCTATTTACTTATTAAAATTGTATTATTCATTATTTTTCTGATTTTCTAATACAATATATGGACATTTTCTTACATTTTGAATAGAAGTCCTCTTAAACAAATGGTCGAAATAATGGATTCTGATTAGATTTGAGAAAATATATTCCAGTGAAATTGAATTCTACTTGAATTTTACAATGATCCGCATTTTCCAAATGGCAGATTTTTTTTTTTTTGTAATTTGCTACAGCGCAGATTCATCAAAATGGTGGCCACTAGCCCTCATTCTTCTAAGCATTAAAGGGCCTTTGAAAGGTTAAATAAAAATAAAAAAATCTTTATTTTCACTTATCAATCACATCTCCGGCCCCTCCACTTCTCACCATCTGCTGCGCCTCACCACCACCTGCTTCTTGTATCTGTTGCTAGCTGCATCCCCTGCTTGGCATGTGGAAGAAGGTGTTCTAGTCAGATGAGACCAAATTAGAACTTTTTGGGCTAAATACAAAATGCTATGTGTGGCGGAACACTAACACTCCACATTACCCTAAAATCACCATCCCCACTGTGAAACATGGTGGTGGCAGCATCATGCTGTGGGGAGGCTTTTCTTCAGCAGGGGCAGGGAAGCTGGTTAAAGTTGATGGGAAAATGGATGGAAGTAAATACAGGGCAATCCTATAGGAAAACCTGTTAAAAGCTACAAAACACTTGAGACTGAGGATTAGGTTAACTTCCTAACAGGACACCGACTCTAAACATTCTGCCTGAGCTACAAGGGAGGGTTTAGATCAAAGTGAGTGAATGGCACAGTTACAGTCCAGACCTAAATCTCATTGAGAATCTGCTGTTCACAGACGCCTCCATCCAGTCTCACTGAGCTAGAGCTGCTGTGCAAAGAAGAATGGGTAAACATTTCAGCCTCTAAATCTCTAAAGCTGGTAGAGAGAGACCCAAAAGACTTGCAGCAGAAATTGCAGCATAAGGTGGTCCTACAAAGTATTGACTCAGGGGGGCTGAATACAAATGCAAACTAAATAGGAAAACTGAAGTGAGCACTAATATATATTCTTTGTGCAAGCCAAAAAAAACATAGTACATAAGGATAAGGCTGCACATCAAAGTTAGATAATAGTATAATGCTATAAGCATACTGAAAAACATTGAAGCATACAATGAAAAATGCCACTTGCTAACTTGAAAGTGTGAATAATGAAATGCATACCTGCCATGAATATTAGGAAAAAGGAGATATTTAGCAATCACATTGATCAATGTAACTGAGCCCCAAAACCTTGTCAAGGTATATCTCTATATTGGGGTCCCTAGCTCTATGACCCTAACTGTGTGTCATCTCATTGCAATTAAAAACTGCTGTGTGTGGAGAGGGGTAACCAAGGACTTTCTTATATAGTGGCTTGCACTCAGAATATATATTCGTGCTCACTTCAGTTATCCTATTTAGTATGAAGTTTTTTTTCTGAATGTGAACACAGCTCCGCCCCTTTCGGCCATGTTTTTTTTCATCTCCTATATAAGAAAGTCCTTGGTTACCCCTCTCCACACACAGCAGTTTTTAATTGCAATAAGATGACACACAGTTAGGGTCATAGAGCTAGGGACCCCAATATAGAGATATACCTTGACAAGGTTTTGGGGCTCAGTTACATTGATCAATGCGATTGCTAAATATCTCCTTTTTCCTAATATTCATGGCAGGCATGCATTTCATTATTCACACTTTCAAGTTGGCAAGTGGCATTTTTCATTGTATGCTGCTATGTTTTTCAGTATGCTTATAGCATTATACTATTATCTATCTTTGATGTGCAGCCTTATCCTTATGTACTGAATACAAATGCAAGTCACAATTTCCAGATTTATATTTTTTTAAATAATTTTAAAACTATATATCATTATTTCCTTTACACTTCACAAATAATTGCAACTTTGAATTGGTATTTCACATAAATACATTTATATTTGTGGGTGTAACATGAAAAAATGTTGAAAGGTTCATGGGATCTGAATACTTTTTTAAGGCACTGCATGTATATTGTAATCAATACTGACTGCTAAAGTCTCTAGAACTTTTCTGACGTAACCCCACCATGACCTTTTTCATTCAGACAATAGTTCTTTGTAAAAAGGCAAAGTTGTCTTTGCCTTGATACACAGAGATCATAATGCTTTCTCTCTCGCCATTTAAACTTATGTATTATTCACACATCTGTTGATATTATAAAACTGCTCACATAATTGCATTTGATGAGCTGTTCTGCATTCCTTGTATACATAATGCAGAATTGGATTTAGTGAACTGAATGTTTAAATGGCACTTGACTACAAATGGAATTTAAGGTCTCAACTACAGAAATTCATAAACCCAATTTCTCTCCAGACAAAGGGATGTGCATACATAAGAAAAGAAAGCATTTCCCTTTTCTGTATTGTGTTATATCTAATAAAGAGTGTTTTTCTACATGAAAGCCAGGACAATTAGACCACATTGTAATACACAAAAGCAGCGTGGTAGTAGTGAGTAGATGTAGAAATCCCATTGGATTCAGTTCAGTAGCTTTTAAATGAATTTACAATACATAAAAAATTATTAAGACAAACAATGAAATAAAGACAATTATGCATAGGACCACTTTAAATTTTTCATGTTACGGGGGGACTGGCAGATCAGGACAAGGTGGTAAATATCCCAATCGCCAGTTGGGGCCCACCGTGCTCCAGATGACAAAGGAGCTGCTGGCAACCCGAAGGTTAGGCGGAGAATACAGAGCTGGGTGGCTCTGAGATAACCCAGGAGACCTGGGACCCGGTCACGAGTGTAGGGACACGTCAGACCGGACGACAACACAATTAGCTTTTCGGTGTACCTGGCGCTATACCGACCACGTGTGCAGGGAACACATCAGGCTGGGTGGTGACCAGGTAGCGTTGACCAGAAGACCGCCGCAAAAGCGCCCTGTTGGTCACGTGTGTAGGACACGTCAGACAAGAAGGTCCTCCCGATTAGCGTTTCTGGTCACCTCTCGACTGGCAATGTGTGTGAAGGACACGTCAGGCCAGGTAGTCACACCGGTAGCGTTGACTGGGAAGCCGAAGATGATAACAGGTGGCGCAGCAGGACAAGACGGTAGGAGGTGGAAGCCCGAAGCCTGACCCTGGCGTGCTGAGCAATGGATGTCTTTGCGTGACAAGCACTGGAAGCCTAACCCTACCTTCCACTTCCAATCTACACAGACTGTTGCCGCAATGGGCTTTACACATGGAGGTTTGCTCTAGCCAAGCAAATTTGAAGACTGCGCGCCTCCATGTTGTCCCCGGCCCCTTTTATAACCTGGGTCCGCCCCAAAACTAGGGCAGACCACAATGGCACCTCCAGGGTCCAATAGCGGAGTGCCACGTCATCAGCGACATCACCAGCAGCCTATCCGGAACCGCCATATCACTGATGACCTCATGGCTGCCATGCCCCAAACACCTCACCAGTCATCATTTGACGACCAATGGTGAGGTGCCATGTCATAGGGGCGGTCCCCCGCGAGCCAGTCCGAAGTAGCCACAGCATCAGGACACCTGATGTGTGTCGGCCTATCAGAGCCTGCCACCTCACGAACATGCCCAGTGAGGTCCTTACCGAACCTAGCCTCTGATGCACTAAGTGCCTGAGCATGCTCAGTAGCCTGAACAACAGTCTCAGAAATCAGACTACCTGCCCAAGCATGCTCAGTAGGCACAACACAGGACTTAGACATGGCACGGAGTCCAAGTACCTGGGCAAAGAGGCTTTTCGCATTATGTGTAGGAGCATGCTCAGTAGCCTGAACTGAGGACTCAGCCTCAGGAATGGCAGAGTCAGGCTGAGCATGCTCACTAGGCGAAACACTGGACTTTGGCTCTGGCTGGGGTAAATCGGCACACATATGCGCACTAGCCGCATCTCCACACTTAGAAGTGGAGGAGGAAGCAACCAGCTGGACGACCCAAGGCACGGCCAAAAATAGCAGCTGGTGCCTGGGCGCAACTGGAACCGCAGCAGGCTGCTTGTGGCTGTGGCGGCGCCGATTCGTAACACACTCTTTGTTTCGTTGAAGCCATTTAGTAAATTCAAAAAAGTTCAATTTTTTTTTTCTCATTAATGTACACTCTGCACCCCATCTTGACAATAAAAAAACAGAAACGTAGAAGTTTTTGCAAATGTATTAAACAAGAAAAACTGAAATATCACATGGTCATAAGTATTCAGCCTCTTTGCTCAGTATTGAGTAGAAGCACCTTTTGAGCTAGTACAGCCATAAGTCTTCTTGGGAAGGATGCAACAAGTTTTTCACACCTGGATTTGGGGACCCTCTGCCATTCTTCCTTGCAGATCCTCTCCAGTTCCGTCAGGTTGGATGGTGAACGTTGGTGGACAGCCATTTTCAGGTTTCTCCAGAGATGCTCAATTGGGTTTATGTCAGGCCTCTGGCTGGGCCGGTCAAGAATGGTCACAGAGTAATTCCAAAGCCACTCGTTTGTTATTTTAGCTGTGTTTTTACGGTCATTGCCTAGTTGGAAAGTGAACATTTGACCAAGTCTGAGGTCCAGAGCACTCTGGAAGAGGTTTTCTTCCAGGATATCTCTTCTCTGTACTTGGCCGCATTCATCTTTCCTTCAATTGCAGCCAGTTGTCCTGTCCCTGCAGCTGAAAAACACTCCCATAGCATGATGCTGCCACCACCATGTTGCACTGTTGGAAATAGTTTAGCCAGGTGATTAGCAGTGCCTGGTTTTCTACACACATACTGTTTAGAATGATCACAAAAAAGTTCTACCATCGTCTCATCAGATCAGAGAATCTTATTTCTCATAGTCTGGGAGTCCATATTTTTTTGCAAACTCTATGCGGGCTTTTATATGCATTGCTTTGAGGAGAGGCTTCCATCGGTCCACTCTGCCATAAATGCCTGACTGGTGGAGGGCTGTAGTGATAGTTGACTTTGTGGAATTTTCTCCCATCTCCCTACTGCAACTCTGGAGCTCAGCCACAGTGATCTTGGGGTTCTTCTTTACCTCTCTCACCAAGGTTCTTCTCCCACGATTGCTCAGTTTGGCTGGATGACCAGGTCTAGGAAGGGTTCTGATGGTCCCAAACTTCTTCCATTTAAGAATTATAGAGGCAACTGTGCTCTTAGGAACCTTGAGAACTGAAGAAATTCTTTTGTAACCTTGGCCAGATCAGTGCCTTGTCTCTGAGCTCCTTGGGCAGTTCCTTTGACCTCATGATTCTCATTTGGTCTGACATGCACTGTGAGCAGTGAAGTCTTATATAGGCAGGTGTGTGCCTTTCCAAATCAAGTCCTATCAGTTTAATTAAACACAGCTGGACTCCAATGAAGGAGTAAAACCATCTCAAGGAAGATCACAAAGAAATGGACAGCATGTGACTTAAATATGAGTGTCCGAGCAAAGGGTCCTATTACTTATGATCATGTGATTATTCAGTTTTTATTGTTTTAATAAATTTGCAAAAATGTCTATATTTTTTTTTTTTTCTGTAAAGATGGGATGCAGAGTGTACATTAATGAGAAAAAAATGAACTTTTTTTTAATTTACCAAATGGCTACAATGGAAAAAAAGAGTAAAAAATATAAAGGGGTCTGAATACTTTCCGTACCCACGGTAAATATTTAAAGGGAATTTGTAACCATTTTTTTTTTTTGGCTTATATCTTCCCATCACATTTAAGATCATGTAAATGCGGTGTGTGCAACCCATTTATATCCTCATATGTGCCCCTGTATACCTCAAATAAAGAGTGTTATACTTATCCCGCACTGCTTGTTAGGCCGGTGTCCCACTTGCGATTGCCTCTGGTGTATCCCGCGTGAGTTTCGCAGTGTATCCCCGTCAGGGACTCACACTCTGTTCACAGGAGCGGGTCAGCTGCATAGAGATGCATCCAACCAACCTGCTCCTCTGAGGAGAGTGTGAGTCCGTGACAGTTTATTCACCGCAAAACTTGTGCGAGATACACGCGAGGGAATCGCAATTGGGACACCGGCCTAAAAAGCACAATCCGGTCCAATGGCCCCGCCCCAGTCTCTTTAAATGAAACCTCTTCTAATTGCATGTAAGTGGATGACATCTTTACGTCATCTACACAGCTCCCAAGGTCTCGTGCCTGCACAGTGGAATCAGTAACTATTTAATAGGGCAGAGTGAGGAACACCTGCGCAGGTCTCTGATTCCACCCACACAGAAGTGAGACTTCCCGCAATGTGTGAATGACATAGAGACTGATGTCCCTTTAGGGTGCTAACATATCATGAATAGCTGAATGCATTTTCTTCTAAAAGGTCTTTCAGTGAGAAGTAATGTAATTATTAAAACATTGGGAGATACATTTTTTATGATTTGATTTGTGAATTTTCATGTAATGTCTTGGAGAGCCAACGGAAGTCACTAAAACCATCACTTGTTTCATTGGGTGACCTGCAATCATTATAAAAATGATTTTACAAGATAAAACATGCATCTACAAAAAAATGTCCTGAAGCATAATATGAAGAGTAGTGATGAGCGAGCATGCTTGTTACTACTCGGTACTCGCACGAGTATCACTGTACTCGGTCTACTCGGCGGGGACCGAGTAATCTCGCGATACTCGTGCTGTACTCGTGGTCTTCATTTCTGCATGTTGGCGCTCTTTTGAGAGCCAGCCCTCATGCAGGGATTGGCTGGCAGACCACTGCAATGCCACAGCCCTGTTAGTTGTGGAATTGCAGTGATTGGCCGGCCTGGAAAGCGTGACCGAGCCTTTATACCGGCGGGCGCGCTGTGCTCTGCTCACAGCTATCCAGACAGTCAGTGCAGGGAGAGTGTGGCTGCTTCAGGGAAAGGTTTGCGGCCCTTTATAGCTATTTCCGTAGCAGGGCTGCAAACAGTGTGACCAAAAGTCCTTCTCAGGACTATTCTAGTTGTATACAGGCAGGCAGGGTATAGCCAGGTCGGAGTACAGTAGCAGAGTCCTTCTCAGGACTATTGTTGCTGTATACAGGCAGGGTATAGCCAGGTTGGAATACAGGCTAGTGACCAAAAGAGTCCTTGTCAGGACTATTGTAGCAGTATACAGGCAGGCAGGCAGGCAGGGTATATAGCCATTCCTAGTGGTGACCGTATACCAGCCTTCATCATATCTGGGGCTGGTGTATACAGTCTAAAACAGTCCAGATAGTGTCAGACTTCTCAGTAATTGTCGCTCCTAAAAACCTGTTAGGTTCTTATTGCGTCCGTGCTTGCATTTAAAAACCGCACGTGTGTGCCTGTCGGTGGCAGCGTACAGGTGCACGTTTTTCACAAACTATTATATAACGCACAAGTGTAGTGTATAATACACGTCAGTCAGCAGTGGCTGATAGTGTCAGACTTCTCAGTAATTGTCGCTCCTAAAAACCTGTTAGGTTCTTATTGCGTCCGTGCTTGCATTTAAAAACCGCACGTGTGTGCCTGTCGGTGGCAGCGTACAGGTGCACTTGTGTGCATTTTTCACAAACTATTATATAACGCACAAGTCTAGTGAATAATACACGCCAGTCAGCAGTGTCTGATAGTGTCAGACTTCTCAGTAATTGTCGCTCCTAAAAACCTGTTAGGTTCTTATTGCGTCCGTGCTTGCATTTAAAAACCGCATGTGTGTGCCTGTCGGTGGCAGCGTCAGGCTCCATATTGTCCCTGGATAGAGATGTGCATGAGGGCCTCAAAACATTGTTCCCATTGCAAAGGAGCGGGTCTCCTGTCGTTGTAATGCCCATTCTGAAAGAATGGGCGAAAAAATTTACCACTGGGGATATACCTGAAACAAAGGCCTAACTCTTGTAACTGTCATCATGATGGCGCATGAGGAGAAGGAGGAGCAGTCCAGCGATTAGCCAAAGTCCAGAAGTGTGTTACCATGGGTGAGTGGAGGTACATGGCAAAATCCCGTTACAAACTTTAAATTCCGCTGTCATTTGCTGGTGGTGTGGTGAAGTCTGGCCCAATCCAACCCTTGTGCATCTTGATCAGAGTCAGCCTGTCAGCATTTTCAGTTGACAGGCGGGTGCGTTTATCTGTAATGATTCCACCTGCGGCACTAAAAACACGCTCTGACAAAACGCTAGCGGCAGGGCAGGCCAGGACTTCCAAGGCGTAGAGAGCCAATTCATGCCACGTGTCCAGCTTGGATACCCAATAATTGTAAGACACAGAGGAATGTCGGAGTACAGTTGTTTGATCTGCAAGGTACTCCTTGAGCATCTGGGCAAACTTAGGATTTCTTGTGGCACTACCCCGCACCTCAGGGGCTGTGGTATGTGAGGGGCTGAGAAAACTGTCCCACATCTTAAAGACTGTTCCCCTACCTCTGGCGGATTGGACTTGTGCCCCTCTCGGCTGTACGCCTTGGTTGTCCACTGATTCCTGACCTATGCCGCTATCGTTTTGTGAGGGGAATGCTTTGCCTACTTCCGTGACTATGGCCTTCTGGAACTGCTGCATTTTTCCTGACCTCTCCGCCTCGGGAATAAGAGACATAAAGTTCTCCTTGTAGCGTGGGTCTAACAGTGTTACCAACCAGTAATGATTGTCGGCCAAGATGTTCTTAATGCGAGGGTCACGAGACAGGCAGCTTACCATAAAGTCAGCCATGTGTGCCAGACTCTTAACAGCCATCACTTCAGTATCCTGACCAACACGATGACTGAACATGCTGTCCTCCTCCTCCTCCTCCTCCTCATCATCATCTACCCTGTCCTCTGGCCAGCCACGCTGAACCGAGGATATGACTGCATGTCATATCCTCAATTTGGCCAGAGAGTTGCTCCATGTCTTCATCCTCCTCCTCGTCATAGTCCTCCACTGCACGTTGTGATGAGACGAGGCTGGGCTGTGTGTTATCACCCACACCCACTACTGTTTCTTGCTCAAACTCATCGCGCTCCGCCTGCAATGCATCATGGTTGTTTTTTGAGCAGAGACCATTTTAGAAGGCAGAGAAGCGGTATGGTGACGCTAATAATGTTGTCATCGCCGCTCACCATCTTGGTGGAGTCCTCAAAGTTTTGGCGGATGGTACATAGGTCGGACATCCATCTCCACTCCTCAGGTGTTATGTGTGGAGTTTGACCCATTTCCCTACGGCTTAGGTGATGCAGGTACTCAACAACTGCCCTCTTCTGCTCACATATCCTGACCAACATGTGCAGAGTTGAATTCCAACGCGTGGGGACATCACACACCAGTCTGTGAGCCGGAAGATGCAAATGGCGCTGAAAGCCAGCAAGGCCGGCTGAAGCAGTAGGTGACTTTCGAAAATGTGCAGACAGGCGGCGAACTTTTACCAGCAGATCAGACAGCTCTGGGTATGACTTTAGAAACCGCTGAACCACGAGGTTGAGCACATGGGCCACGCATGGAACATGTGTCAGCTGGCCTCGCCTCAAAGCCGCCACCAGGTTCCGGCCATTGTCACACACGACCTTTCCTGGCTTTAGGTTCAGAGGTGTGAGCCAGTGATCTGCCTGCTGTTTCAGAGCTGTCCACACCTCTTCTGCATTGTGGGGTTTGTCACCTATGCAGATTAGCTTCAGCACAGCCTGTTGCCGCTTCGCCGAGGCAGTGCTGCAGTGCTTCTGTGTCGCCCTGGACAAGCCAGGGGCCACAGAGCACAACACTTACACACCCCACACTCCCTGCAGGCATATCATAGTCAAAACACAAAATCCTTGTTGCCTTCCCCAGGGGCTGTTGTCCACACCAGGGGGTGGAGCCAGGCGGTTGGTCTCCACCCACCAAGGAGGAGGCAAAACACAGGCAGTGAGAGTTAAGCTAAGGAAGTTGAAGGAGGAAAGTAGTAGAGAGGAGAAAAGTGACAGCAAAGAGCCTGAAGTTGGTCCGGGTGTGTGGCCCGGACAGGACAGCAAGGTTAGCAGGATGTGGTGACCGTCTGCAGTGGAGGCCGATTGGAGTCTGCCGTAAGGCCCGTGGACGGGTGGTGGCCCGGCCGTACCGGACCGGTATACAAAGAGAAGCCAGCACCATTGGCAGGGGCCTTTCGGATCCCGGCAAGGCTTGGTGTCGCCGTGAATTTGCCAAATCCGTTAGTGAAGGGGACCTCAGGGTTTCCAAACAGCCAAGTCACGATAGAAGGCAACCGTCCAACCGTGAAGGGGAGACACCGCCACCGCCAAGGGCAACCGTCTCCCAGGGCCAGCGCCTGTGGGCAAAAGGGGCTCCTCCGGCCCATATCCAGGTCGGGGAGCGGGTTACCGGTGGGAAACCATCACTACCAACACTGAACTTAGGTGCAGGGAGAGACAGTCATCACTAACCTGCAGGGAGGAACAACCGCAGCCGTCCGAGGGACCCGTCCATCCAGCCACTTGTTTTACCGTGAACTGTGTCATCATCATTGGGCTGAGTGAGTACCTCCATGCCGTGCGGCTCAGCGCTGCCCCTGCGACCTTGCACCTCATCAGGCCCCGCAACCCGCCTGTCATCCATCTCTACCCCATCACCGGGCCCTGGGACAACCAACCCCCCTACCCACGGCGTGGAGAAATAACAACAAAGCTGCTCCCTGTCACAGGCTCCCGGGATCCCCGTCCAGAGCAGCGGTGGTGTCCACACAATCACCACAACCGTGAATGGCGTCACGGACAATATCCCCAAAACCCAAACGACCCCTTTTCACTCACGGGCGATGAGCGCCGCTCGAGTCCCCGGGATCCGGCCATCGCTCGAGCCACCGAGCAGCAGCAGCCGTAGAGCAGTGGCAGCCGGACCCGAGCAGTGGGAGAGCGCAGCGTCCCCTCCTCCGCCCGCAACACTTCCAGCTTGGGACTGGTGTGTAGGGTAAAGTGGATGAGGATGCGCAGGAGGAGGAGGAGGCTGAGGAGCATGACATTCCGGAGCTGTAGAGTGTGGGTGAAACCCTGACTGAGGTAGGGCCTGCAAAACTTGGTGTGTGAAGGACGTGTTCCGTCCCTCGCTCAGACTGGGTCCCAGCTTCCACAATATTAACCCAGTGTGACGTCAACGAGATGTAGCGGCCTTGCCCACATGCACTTGTCCACGTGTCTGTGGTTAGGTGGACTTTGGCTGAAACAGCGTTGTTCAGGGCACGTGTGATGTTTTGTGACACGTGGTTATGCAATGCGGGGACGGCACACCAGGAGAAATAGTGGCGGCTGGGGACCGAGTAATGTGGGACAGCTGCCACCATCAGGTCGCGGAATGCTTCTGTCTCAACCAGCCTAAAAGGCAACATTTCCAGCGCAAGCAGTCGCGAAATGTTAGCATTTAGAAGTGTGGCATGTGGGTCGTTGGCAGTGTATTTGCGCCTGCGTTCAAAGGTTTGCTGAATGGATAACTGAACGCTGCGCTGGGACAAGGACGTGCTTGATGATGGTGTTATTTCTGCGTGGGCAACTGCAGGTGCAGGGCCGGAGGAGGCTTGTTCTCGGGCAGCATGGACAGGGGATTGGCTCGCATGCACAACAAGCGAAGGCGAAGCAGTGACATCAGCAAGCACTGCTCCTCGACTCTGTTGTACATCCCACAAAGTCGGGTGCTTGGCTGACATGTGCCTGATCATGCTGGTGGTGGTCAGGCTGCTAGTTTTGGTACCCCTGCTGATGCTGGCACGGCAGGTGTTGCAAATGGCCTTTTTAGAATCATCTGGAGCCAACTTAAAAAACTGCCAGACTCGGGAAGACCTAACATTTGTACAGGCACCTTGTGTCGTGTTGTTCCGGGGAACAGTTGCCTGACGTCTGCCTGGGGCCACCACCCTGCTTCTTACTGCCTGTTGGGATGCTACGCCTCCCTCCCCCTGTGCACTGCTGTCCTCGCTCTGCATATCCTCCTGCCAGGTTGGGTCAGTTACTGGATCATCCACCACGTCGTCTTCCTCTTCCGCACCCTGCTCCTCCTCCTGACTTCCTGACAATTGTGTCTCATCATCGTCCACCCCTTGTTGAGACACATTGCCAACTTCGTGAGAACGTGGCTGCTCAAATATTTGGGCATCTGTACATACAATCTCGTCATGGCCCACTTCAACAGGAGCTGGCGAGAGGCCAGAATGTGTGAATGGAAACGTGAACGAACAGCTCTTCCGAGTGTCCAAGTGTGGGATCAGTAATGTCCGTGGACGTGTACTCGGCCTGGTGGTAGGAAGGAGGATCAGGTTCTGAAATGTGCGGTGCAGTATCACGGCTACTGACACTTGACCGTGTGGAAGACAGAGTGTTTGTGGTGGTGCCAATCTGACTGGAAGCATTATCCGCTATCCAACTAACAACCTGTTGACACTGGTCTTGGTTCAAGAGCGGTGTACTGCTGCGGTCCCCAAGAATTTGGGACAGGACGTGCGAGCGACTAGATGTGGCCCTCTGTTGTGGCGAAATTAGAGCTTTCCCACGACCTCGGCCTCTGCCTGCACCACCATCACGTCCACTTCCTTGTTCCTTGCCAACGCCCTTGCGCATTTTGCAATGCTGTGCTGACGTGTATTCACTAGACTTGTGCGTTATATAATTGTGCTTCTTACTGCCTGTTGGGATGCTACGCCTCCCTTCCCCTGTGCACTGCTGTCCTCGCTCTGCATATCCTCCTGCCAGGTTGGGTCAGTTACTGGATCATCCACCACGTCGTCTTCCTCTTCCGCACCCTGCTCCTCCTCCTGACTTCCTGACAATTGTGTCTCATCATCGTCCACCCCTTGTTGAGACACGTTGCCAACTTCGTGAGAACGTGGCTGCTCAAATATTTGGGCATCTGTACATACAATCTCCTCATGACCCACTTCAACATGAGCTGGCGAGAGGCCAGAATGTGCGAATTGAAACGTGAACAGCTCTTCCGAGTGTCCAAGTGTGGGATCATTAATGTCCGAGGATGTGTACTCAGCCTTGTGGTAGGAAGGAGGATCAGGTTCTGAAATGTGCGGTGCAGTATCACGGCTACTGACACTTGACCGTGTGGAAGACAGAGTGTTTGTGGTGGTGCCAATCTGACTGGAAGCATTATCCGCTATCCAACTAACAACCTGTTGACACTGGTCTTGGTTCAAGAGAGGTGTACTGCTGCGGTCCCCAAGAATTTGGGACAGGACGTGCGAGCGAGTAGATGTGGCCCTTTGTTGTGGCGAAATTAGAGCTTGCACACGACCTCGGTCTCTGCCTGCACCACCATCACGTCCACTTCCTTGTTCGTTGACAACGCCCTTGCGCATTTTGCAATGCTGTGCTGATGTGTATTCACTAGACTTGTGCGTTATATCCAAGTTTTTGCAAAACGCACACAAGTGCAGCGGAAAGCTGCCACCAACAGGCACACACGTGCGGTTTTTAAATGCAAGCACGGAGGCACTAAGAACCTAACAGGTCTCTATCCAGGGACAACGTGGAGCCTCCCAATTATTGGCTGCCCTGCCTAAGGGCTATACTACAATAGACCCACTTCCTTCCAATGGGCACTTCAGGTTTACAGGCCCTCATGCACGTCTCTATCCAGGGACAACGTGGAGCCTCCCAATTTTTGGCTGCCCTGCCTAAGGGCTATACTACAATAGACCCACTTCCTTCCAATGGGCACTTCAGGTTTACAGGCCCTCATGCACGTCTCTATCCAGGGACAACGTGGAGCCTCCCAATTTTTGGCTGCCCTGCCTAAGGGCTATACTACAATAGACCCACTTCCTTCCAATGGGCACTTCAGGTTTACAGGCCCTCATGCACGTCTCTATCCAGGGACAACGTGGAGCCTCCCAATTTTTGGCTGCCCTGCCTAAGGGCTATACTACAATAGACCCACTTCCTTCCAATGGGCACTTCAGGTTTACAGGCCCTCATGCACGTCTCTATCCAGGGACAACGTGGAGCCTCCCAATTTTTGGCTGCCCTGCCTAAGGGCTATACTACAATAGACCCAATTCCTTCCAATGGGCACTTCAGGTTTACAGGCCCTCATGCACGTCTCTATCCAGGGACAACGTGGAGCCTCCCAATTTTTGGCTGCCCTGCCTAAGGGCTATACTACAATAGACCCACTTCCTTCCAATGGGCACTTCAGGTTTACAGGCCATCATGCACGTCTGTATGCAGGGGCATTGGTGAACCTCACAATTTTGGACTGCCCTGGCAAAGGAAAATACTACAAAGACTCACTTCCTCAAAATGGGCACATTAGACTCAGAGGCCTTTATGTACGTCTCTTCTCAGGGACATCGGAGTGCCACACAATGTTTTACGTAAAATCTTTCATGTAGTAATCTCAAAAAGTAACATACATTAGCTCTATCTCACTATTGGTTATGTGCCCTTAACATTTCCGCCATGAAAATTCATTTTGGTGTCATTTTGGAAGGTTTTCTGGTGAGTCCGTAAAAATGGCATAAAACGCGGACTAAATTGTTCACAGCTGTGACTTTTGAGTGATAAATGCTTCAAGGGGTCTTCCCCATGCTGTTGCCATGTCATTTGAGCACTCTTCGGAGACTTTTGTGCCATTTTTAGGGTTTCTACATGCTGCCGGTGGTCATTTCACAAAAATACTCGGGTCTCCCATAGGATAACATTGGGCTCGTTGCTCGGCCCGAGTACACGAGTATCTTGGGAGGCTCGGCCCGAGCTTCGAGCACCCGAGCTTTTTAGTACTCGCTCATCACTAATGAAGAGACCTTTCACATACAACATAAAGTGGGCCATTAGTCATCATTCAACATGACGCCAGGCGGCATGTTGGTCGTGTTACTGTGAGCAGCCTGTGTGACCTAAATGTACTACCATGGCCTGCAGCATCTCCAGACTTGTCTCCCATGAAGCACATCTGGGACATCTTTGGTTGGTAATTGCAGTGAGAGCTGCCAGCAGCGGTATCCTAATGATTTGTGTGCCCAAGTTCATTTCCGGTGGCAGAATATACCTCAGACCACCATAAATGCTTCATTGACAGCATGGTCCTCATTCTAATACTCAATTTTTAACCTCTTCACCCAGGGGCGATTTTCTGTATCTTGGGAGGGGGGGGGGCTTGTCCCCTTCTTCCAAATGCTATAACTTTTTATTAATTTTTTGATCAACATAGCCATATGAGGTCTTATTTTTTGGAGGTGAGTTGTAATTTTGAATGACACCATTCATTTTACCACAGAATGTCCTGGAAAATGGGGAAAAAGTGCAATTCCTCAATTTTGTTTTGTTTCTTTTTTATTTACTATATTTACTATATGGTTTGGTTTAACTGAATTGGCAGTATAATTCTCCAAGTGAGTACGAGTATGAAGATACCAAATACAGTCATATGAAAAAGTTTGGGCACCCCTATTAATGTTAACCTTTTTTCTTTATAACAATTTGGGTTTTTGCAACAGCTATTTCAGTTTCATATATCTAATAACTGATGGACTGAGTAAAATTTCTGGATTGAAATGAGGTTTATTGTACTAACACAAAATGTGCAATTCGCATTTAAACAAAATTTGACCGGTGCAAAAGTATGGGCACCTCAACATAAAAGTTACATTAATATTTTGTAGATCCTCCTTTTGCAAAAATAACAGCCTCCAGTCATTTCCTGTAGCTTTTAATGAGTTCCTGGATCCTGGTTGAAGGTATATTTGACTATTCCTGTTTACAAAACAATTCCAGTTCAGTTAAGTTTGATGGTCGCCGAGCATGGACAGCACGCTTCAAATCATCCCACAGATTTTCAATGATATTCAGGTCTAGGGACTGGGATGACCATTCCAGAACATTGTAATTGTTCCTCTGCATGAATGCCTGAGTAGATTTGGAGCGGTGTTTTGGATCATTGTCTTGCTGAAATATCCATCCCCTGCGTAACTTCAACTTCGTCACTGATTCTTGCACATTATTGTCAAGAATCTGCTGATACTGAGTTGAATCCATGCGACCCTCAACTTTAACAAGATCCCTGGTGCCGGCATTGGCCACACAGCCCCAAAGCATGATGGAACCTCCACCATATTTTACTGTGGGTAGCAAGTGCTTTTCTTGGAATGCCGTGTTTTTTTGCCTCCATGCATAATGCCTTTTTGTATGACCAAACAACTCAATCTTTGTTTCATCAGTCCACAGGACCTTCTTCCAAAATGTAACTGG
This sequence comes from Anomaloglossus baeobatrachus, assembly GCF_048569485.1. Classification (NCBI taxonomy): domain Eukaryota; kingdom Metazoa; phylum Chordata; class Amphibia; order Anura; family Aromobatidae; genus Anomaloglossus; species Anomaloglossus baeobatrachus. The sequence goes on along the minus strand of NC_134356.1, from coordinate 602,781,154 downwards.
CTTGTCCAAATGTGCTTTTGCATACCTCAGGTGACTCTGTTTGTGGCGTGCTTGCAGAAACGGCTTCTTTTGCATCACTCTCCCATACAGCTTCTCCTTGTGCAACGTGCACTGTATTGTTGACCGATGCACATTGACACCATCTGCAGCAAGATGATGCTGCAGGTCTTTGGAGATGGTCTGTGGCTTGTCCTTGACTGTTCTCACCATTCTTCTTCTCTGCCTTTCTGATATTTTTCTTGGCCTGCCACTTCTGGGCTTAACAAGAACTGTACCTGTATTCTTCCATTTCCTTACTATGTTCCTCACAGTGGAAACTGACAGTTTAAATCTCTGAGACAACTTTTTGTATCCTTCCCCTGAACAACTATGTTGAATAATCTTTGTTTTCAGATCATTTGAGAGTTGCTTTGAGGGGCCCATGATGCCACTCTTCATAGGAGATTCAAATAGGAGAACAACTCGCAAGTGGCCACCTTAAATACCTTTTCTAATGATTGGATACACCTGCCTATGACGTTCAAAGCTCAATGAGGTTACAATACCAATTTAGTGCTTTAGTAAGTCAGTAAAAAGTAGTTAGCAGTGTTCAAATCCAGAAATTGATAAGGGTGCCCATACTTTTGCACCGGTCAAGTTTTGTTTAAATGCGGATTGCACATTTTCTGTTAGTACAATAAACCTCATTTCAATCCAGAAATATTACTCAGTCCATCAGTTATTAGATATATGAAACTGAAATAGCTGTTGCAAAACACCAAATTGTTATAAAGAAAAAAGGTTAACATTAATAGAGGTGCCCAAACTTTTTCATATGACTATATGTATAGGTTTTTTACTATTTAAATGGTGAAAAAAAATCAGAAAATTGGAAAAAGCTATTTTTTTACTTGTGTTGCCATATACCAGCAACTGTAACGTTTCCTTTTTGGGGATTTGGGGCTTTGTGTCCGGCTTATTTTTTGAACCCTCAGCTGATGTTTTATCTTTTATTATTGTGGTGTATGATGTTTTGATCACCTCTTATTGCACTTTATTGCGTTGTGGAGTTGGCCAACAAATAATAATTCTGACATATTTTCCTTGTTACACTGCTTATTAATCGGATTAATTTATTTTATATTTTGATAGATTGGAGTTTTACAAATGCAGCGCTACCAAAAATTAATGTTTTTTACTTTTTTGGTTATTGTTTTATTTTTAACTAGAAGGTGGCCCGATTCTAACGCATCGGGTATTCTAGAATTTATTGTGTAGTTAATGTATGATTTTTGTTATTTATATATAGATGTTGTTGTATGTAGTTGCCAAGTGTTTGTGTAGGGGCTGTAAATGTTCTGGGTGTTGTCTGGGTGGGGGTGTGTGAGAGCGGTGTTGTTTGTGTGGAGCGCTGTGTGTGTGTTGTGTTGTTTGTGGAGCACTGTGTGTCTGCAGTGTTGTCTGTGTGTGGTGCTGTGTGTGTTGCACGGTTTGTGTGGGTGTGGGTGTGGGGTGCGTGTGTGTGTTTTGGGGATGTATGTTTTGTGCAATGTGTGTGTGTTGCGCGGTATGTGCGTATATTTGTGTATGCTGGGGTGTTTGTGTTTTGGGTGTTGTGTGTGTGCGGCGTTGTCTTTGTGTGTGGGTGTCTGTGTAGGGCGGTGTTTGTTGTTCCCAGTCTGTGTGTGGTGTGTTGTGCGGTGCGCGTGTGGCAGTGTGTGTGTTTTGGGGGGAGGTGTGCACCCCCATCATGCTCCATCCCCCATGCTGCGCACCCCCCATCGTGCTCCATCCCCCATGTTGCGCACCCCCCATCGTGCTCCATCCCCAATGCTGCACATCCCCCATCGTGCTCCATCCCCCATGCTGCGCACCCCCCCAATGTGCTCCATTCCCCATGTTGCGCACCCCCCATCGTGCTCCATCCCCCATGCTGCGCACCCCCCCATCGTGCTCCATCCCCCATGCTGCGCACCCCCTTCGTGCTCCATCCCCCATGCTGCACCCCCCCCATCGTGCTTTATCCCCCATGCTGCGCAACCCCCATCGTGCTCCATACCCCATGCTGCGCACTCCCCATCGTGCTCCATCCTCCATGCTGCGCACCCCCCATCGTGCTCCATCCCCCATGCTGCGCACCCCCCATCGTGCTCCATCCCCCATGCTACGCACCTCCCATCGTGCTCCATCCCCCATGCTGCGCATACCCCATCGTGCTCCATCCCCCATGCTGCACACTCCCCATCGTGCTCCATCCCCCATGCTGCGCACTCCCCATCGTGCTCCATCGCCCATGCTGCGCACTCCCCATTGTGCTCCATCCCCCATGCTGTGCACTCCCCATCGTGCTCCATTCCCCATGCTGCGCACTCCCCATCTTGCTCCATCCCCCATGCTGCGCACTCCCAAACAAGATCCATCCCCCATGCTGTGCACTCCCCATCCCCCATGCTGTGCACCCCCCATCGTGCTCCATCCCCCATGCTGCGCACTCCCCATCGTGCTCCATCCCCCATGCTGCGCATACTTCATCGTGCTCCATGCCCCATGCTGCGCACTCCCCATCATGCTCCATCCCCCATGCTACGCACTCCCCATCGTGTTCCATCCCCCATGCTGCGCACTCCCCATTGTGCTCCATCCCCCATGCTGCGCACTCCCCATCGTGGTCCATCCCCCTTGCTGCGCACTCCCCATCGTGCTCCATCCCCCATGCTGCGCACTCCCCATCCCCCATGCTGTGCACTCCCCATCGTGCTCCATCCCCCATGCTTCGCACTCCCCATCGTGCTCCACAGTCACACATCAGACAGTATACACGCACACATCTGATCGCATACACTCACACCCCACTTCTGCCTGTGCCCTCCGGTGGGCGGTCCGAGCAGCTGTGCTGCACGCAGTGCTCCTCTGCCTTCTGCCAACATGCACACATCCGATCGCATACACGCACACATCCGATCGCATACACGCACACATCCGATCGCATACACGCACACATCTGATCGCATACACGCACACATCCGATCGCATACACGCACGCACACACACGATCGCATACACGCACACACACATTGACGATATCGCACATACGCGCTCACACTCACAACATCCGGAGATACCACATGCTTTCGGCCATGTGATCCTCCGGCAGGTCCTGGAAGGTCACTGCACGCACAGTATCGCCGCCGAGAAGCAAGCGATATCACTGGATGTTGTGAGTGTGTGGATGCGATCTGATGTGTGTGTGAGAGTGAGTGTGATCTGATGTGTGTATCTGTTCTTATGTGTGTGCGTGTGTGCGTGTGCGTGTGTGTGTTCCGCCGCTGCAGGACCTTGATGTGCTCACCTGCTCCCGGTCGGCTTCTGGTGAGTATGATCGGGGGTCTTCTTTCTTCTGTCTTCTCTCTTCTGCACATGTGTACCAGGAGCCGGTGTACGCTGGTAACCATGCTACACAATATTACCTGCTGTGTACCATGGTTATCAGTGTACCCCGCCCCCCGCACGCACGGGAGCCCACACCAGCGTACGCCGGCAACCCCAGCAATGCGAGGGTATGTGTCGGCTAGGTTGCCAGCGTACGCTGGTGTGGGCTCCCGGGGGTACAGCAGTCACCTAGGAGTCGGGGCTCCGTGTCGGTTCGGGGAATGCGTGCGGGGGGCGGGGCCAGGGCGAGCGTGCAATGCGTGAGGGGGGCAGGGCGTGGCCGAGTTGCCAATGTGTGCAGGGGGCCGGGGCAAGAGGCCAATCCGTGTGGGGGGCGGAGCCTGGGCAAGTGGCCAATCCGTGCGGGGGGCGGAGCCGAGGCGAGCGGCCAATGAGATGCTTGTCGCGGTAACGACAGAATTTTGGAGACAGACAGACAGACAGAATAAGGCATTTATATATATAGATGTGGCAAAAGGGGTGTGATTTGTTAGAGAATATTAGAGTTGGAAGGGGAACTCCAATTTCGTCATGTCCAACACTCTGCTCAATGCAGAATTCACAAACCATCTCAGACATATGTCTGTCCAGCCTATGTTTGAAGACTTCCGTTAAAGGAGAACTCAACACCTCTTGTGGTCGCCTGTTTCACTCATTGATTGCCCCAATGCAAAAAGTTTTTTTTCTAATCTGCATCTTCTTTCATTCCATTGCTTCTCTTGTACCCATGTGCAAATAACAAAAAGTTAATCCTTCTATATTTTGACATCTCTTCACATATTTGTAGACAGCTTTCCCAGTTCCTTTAACCATTCCTGGTAGGGCATAGTTACTGTCCGCTCATCATCTTGGTAGCTTGTCTCTGAACTTGGTCCAGTTTTTCTATGCCTTTTTTCAAATGTGGTGCCCAGAACTGGACTCCAGTTGAGTTATGACCATGGAGGAGTAGAGGGGGATAAATACAAGTGCAACTGAATAAATTAGAATATCATTAAAGAGTTAATTTATTTCAATAATTCAAGACAAAAAGAGAAACACATATATTATATAGAGTCATTACACTCAGAGTGATCTATTCCTATACAGTATGTCCACCCATATCCTGTCCACTGCCATTGACTTGATAACGATGGCAGCTATAGGCACAGAAGTGGTGTCTAGGTATAGTAAAGTAGCCATGCGCTATGCAATGAAACCACCTACAGCGCCACCTGGTGGAAAACAACGGGAGTTAGCATTTTTATCTCGAAAATGGAATGAAATAGAGGAAAAAAAGGGAATTAAAAAATTGTAGGGCATGATCAATTCAATGCGAATCGACACCTTGCATACAGAAATGCTATGATATGAAACCCATAACCACCAAAAACATTGAATGCTGGTCACGCATATGGCACTCATTTAACTTTGATGCTCAAAGTGGCCACCGTCAACTGCAATACACATCTGGACTCTGGACAGCATACTGTATCTTGTTGCACGTTGTGCAATATGGTAGGTGACACGTTTGCACAAGCATCTGTGATACGTCGTCGTAGGTCCTGCAATGTTGGTGGAGGGGTTGCATATATCTGCTGTTTGATGTGACCTCAGAGAAAGAAGTCCAATGGGGTCAGGTCAGGTGAGCGTGGAGGTCACTCCACACAGCCACCATACCCAATGACTTGTAGGAAGGTCTCCATGAGGTATCACTTCACGTCCGCAGCCTTGTGAGTTTTACATGTTCTAATCATAGAATTTCTGTATTCAAGGTATCGATTCGTATTGAATTGATGATGCCCTACAACTTTGTAATTCACTTTTTTTTTTATCTCATTCCATTTTCGAGATAAAAATGCTAACTCCGTTGTTTTCCACCAGGTGGCGCTATAGGTGGTTTCATTGCGTAGCGCATGGCTACTTTGCTATACCTAGACACCACTTCTATGCCTATAGCTGCCGCCGTTCTCAAGTTAATGGTAGTGGACAGGATATGGGTGGACACACTGTATATTATATAGCGTTATTGCACACAGAGTGATCTATTTCAAGTGTTTATTTCTGTTAATGTTGATGATTATGGCTTACAGCCAGTGAAAACCCAAAAGTCATTATCTCAGAAAATTAGAATATTATATAAGACCAAATGAAAAAAAAAATTTAAACTCAGAAATGTTGGCGCCTACTGAAAAGTCTGTACAATAAATGCACTCAATACTTGCTCGGGGCTCCTTTTGCATGAATTAAGGCATGAATGAGGCGTGGCATGGAGGCGATCAGCCTGTGGCACTGCTGAGGTGTTATGGAAGCCCAGGTTGCTTTGATAGCAGCCTTCAGCTCGTCTGCATTGTTGGGTCTGGTGTCTCTCATCTTCCTCGTGACAATACCCCTTACAATGTCTATGGGGTTTAGGTCAGGTGAGTTTGCTGGCTAATCAAGCACAGTGATACTGTGGTTATTAAACCAGGTATTGGTACTTTTGGCAGTGTGGACAGGTGCCAAATCCTGCTGGAAAATGACCTTTCCATCTCCTAAAAGCTTGTCGGCAGAGGGAAGCATGAAGTGCTCTAAAATTTCCTGGTAGACAGCTTCACTGACTTTGGTTTTGATAAAACACCCTGGACCTACACCAGCAGATGACATGGCTCCCCAAACCATCACTGATTGTGGAAACTTCACACTAGACCTCAGCAGCTTGGATTGTGACCTCTCCATTCTTCCTCCAGACTCTGGGACCGCGATTTCCAAATGATATGCAAAATTTACTTTCATCTGAAAACAGCACCTTGGACCATAGAGCAACAGTCCAGTTGTTTTTCTCCTTGGCGCAGGTAAGACGCTTCTGGCATTGTCTTTTGGTCATGAGTGGTTTAACACAAGGAATTTGACAGTTGTAGCCTATGTCTTGCATACATCTGTGGTGGCTCCTGAAGCAGCAACTCCAGCAGCAGTCCACTCCTTGTAAATCTCCCCCAAATTTTTGAATGGTGTTTCCTTAAATATCCTATCAAGGCTACGGTTTACCCAGTTGCTTTGCACCTTTTTCTACCACACTTTTTCCTTTTACTCATCCTTATATTAATAAGCTTGGATACAGTACTCTGTGAACAGCCAGCTTCTTTAGCAATGGCCTTTTGTGGCTAAGCCTCCTTGCAGAGTGTGTCAATGACTGCCTTCTGGACATCTGTCAAGTCAGCAGTCTTCCCCATGATTGTGTAGCCTACTGAACCAGACTAAGGGACCATTTTAAATGCTTAGGAAGCCTTTGCAGGTGTTTTGTGGTAATTATTCTAATTTTCTGAGATAATGACTTTTGGGTTTTCATTGGCTGCAAGCCAAACATTAAGAGAAATAAACACTTGAAATAGATCCCTCTGTGTGTAATGTCTCTATATAATAAATAGGAATAGATCCTTCTGTGTGTAATGACTCTATATAATATGTGTTTCCTTTTTGTGTTGATTTACTAAAATAAAATAAACTTTCGATGATATTCTAATTTATTGAGATGCACTTGTACTTCCCATAATCTAGATTCTATGCCTCTTTTATGTTTTTTATTTTTTTCCCTCTTTTTAAAAACATTTTTTCACTTTTAGCTTTATTTAATTGTCCCCTTAGAGGACTTAAACCTGTGATTCTGATTGCCTGAGCTATATATAGTAGTGCTACAGCTCTGTTATGTATGACTAAAATAAAGATCGCCTATGAATGTCGGTCACGGACCAGCGTTCACAGGAAAGTCATAATGACAGTCACTGGGTCATCAGCAGACCCCTAACTGTCCAGGCAGGCCATCGTCACGCCATAATCACTTTGTGAGTGCGCCAATGGCAATATGGAATGACGCACCTCCTTGCCAGACTGTGCTCAATGCCTCTGTCAGAGATTGACAGGGGCATTTAACAGGTAAACAGCTGTGGATGGAGCTCCGCTCTACCCGCAGCTGTTAAAAGTACATAATGTCTGATTAAATGAGATCTAATGGGCGGGAAAAGATGAAGCCCTCATCAAAGGCAGGCCCACGGCATGTAACATACATGAACGTAAGGTAGGTGGGAGCAATATCCTCCCATGCAGGTCACAGACAACTGTCATGGTGAATGGAATGGGACCTACAAATTAATGTGGAAAAGTAGCAAAAAAATTTGGTATCTATTAAAATATAACTTTTTGTCAGTAAAGGCCGCTTTACACGCTGCGACATCACTCAAGCGATCTCGTTGGGGTCATGAAATTTGTGATGCACATCCGGCTGCTTTAGCGATGCCGTTGCGTGTGACACCTTTGAGCGATTTTGCATTGTTGCAAAAATGTGCAAAATCGCTAATCGGTGACATGGGGGTCTATTCTCTAATATCGTTGCTGCAGCATTAATGAAGTTGTTTCTCGTTCCTGCGGCAGCACACATCGGTACGTGTGACACCGCAGGAACAAGGAACCTCTCCTTACCTGCCTCCCACTCACAATGCGGAAGGAAGGAGGTGGGCGGCATGTTTGTCCCGCTCATCTCCGCCCCTCCACTTCTATTGGGCAGCGGTTCAGTGACGCAGCTGTGACGTCGCTGTGACTCTGAACGAACCGTCCCTTTAGAAAGGAGGCGGTTCGCCGGTCACAGCGACGTCGCAGGGCAGGTAAGTAGTGTGACGGGTCTGGGCGATGTTGTGCACCACGGGCAGCGATTTGCCCATGTCGCACAACCGATGGGGGCCGGTACCCACGCTAGCGATATCGGTCATGATATTGCAGCGGGTAAAGCGGCCTTAAGCCTTAAAAGGAAGTAAGAAGTGTCTCACTTCTCATTTAAAGAATGGGGCAAAACAGTGTATGAAGGTGCCTAGATAAAAATGTCAACAGCCCAAGTAGTGTTTTAAAGCACTAACCACGCCTCACACCGATTAAATTTCACAGATGAGAATCCACCAGAAGACGGAAATTTTTTTATACTACTCGGTCACGTTGCTCATATACAAAACAGAACAACCTCATACATTCTGGTGGATATGAGTATCATCAAACATAAAAACTGCTAAATTAGAATTCGCTACATGCGAAGCTACATTCAGGGGTATAAATAACAGTTTCACAAATATGGAAGCGTCTCACCCAGTCCGGTGCAGTTCACTTATTGCAGGCATGTTCTCCAAGAGATATAGGCATCTCAGTGGTCCTTCTAACTTTGGACTCATGACCTCTCTTATTGGAAACCACGCAATTTCATTCTACCGACACGTTTCATACAAGAGTAATCTTCAGGGCAGTATAAGCTGAGAACAGGTCCCTATCTCAGTGGACCAAAAAATACACATGGCAACAGCGGGACTTCATATTGCTGTGGTACAAGTGGCACATATTGTGTGTGAAATCCCGCTTCTGCCGTATGTATTTTTTGGTCCACTGCGATAGAGACCTGTTCTCAGCTTATACACCCCTACAAATTTATTATCATAAACATATTTCTAAATCCAGTGATTTTCAGAATTCTACAAATCTTTCTTCTTGGTGTTGGAGTTTTAATGTTGAGGAGCGTACAGTATGTTTTGACATTACATCACCTACACTTATGGATACTGGTAGACCTAATTTCCAAATTTTTAAATGTTTTACTACTTAATCAAAATTCTGAAGAAAATTTGACCATTGCTTTAACTTTTAAGTTAATGATTGCTCTACTACTTACAATACTGCTCTGCTCAATCTAAGAAGGGTCAATGTGTTTTGCTTCTGATCCAACATGAAATATTTTGTAGCTAGCATTAGTCAGTACAGATGGACTTTATGGCCATCCATTGTGTATTTTTTTTATTTTTATACAAAGCTTTGTGTCAAAAGTATCAGAATATTGATTTAATTTAAGTCTGCATCTTGGGAACAGAGTATTGAGTAACTGTCATGTTCCACGGCTGAACAATACTGTAAAACAAAGTGAATTGAAGCGACATAACCCATGAATGGGAATATGTGTTGGTGTGCACCTGCATTTTCTAGGATCCTTATCACTACGGTTTTCAATAAAAACACTTTCTACAAGTTGTGTGAATAATACTTCGATTCTGTGGTATAGGAATCTCTACAGTGTCATTGTCCTGTAAATGTTGAAAATGGTAATGTAGCATAAGAAGGGGTTAATAGGCTATATGTAGTTCTTCTTTAATGCACTATTATCTAGTAAATGGTATATGGTTATTACCGTGAAAAGACATTGCTAAAATATGCCATCATTTTATGAATTGTGGCGATTCCTAGATGATCTGTTATTTATAAATAAGACTGTGATGCTAGATAGATAGCACGAGCAGTATGAATAGAAGGGTAGTCAGACAAGCCAGGATCATAAGCCAAGAGATAACATATAAGATTCAGGGAGCAGTGAGAGACGAGGTCAGGAAGAGGTCCAAGGTCAGAAGCCGGGAGGTAATGTATAAGGTTCAGGGAGCAGACAGAGACATGGTCAGGAAGAGGTCTGAGGTCAAAAGCCAAGATCAGAACGCTTAAATCAGGCAGAAGCCAAGAGCACACTGAGCAAACTGGAAGTATGACTGGCGAAGTTCAGACAGAGCAAGCCCAGTAAAGAAACAGAGCAATCATCAGGAATGACAACCTGTCAGTAAGTGCACAAGACACATAGCAGAGCATTTTCAAATGCAAAATGCTCCGCACAGCGGAACCGTGACAAAGATCCTATCTAGTGGATGGAAGTGATGCCGTTTATGAAAAAATTGGGAAATGAGTTCAGAAATATTAAATTAGTTAGATAATAACTTTTAAGATAAAAAAAAAAAATGGGCTGAATGGTCAATATATTTCTAGACTGCTGTAAAAAGAAACTAGGGTAAAAAAAAAAATCATTCAGAGAAAATACATGTTATGAATGTGTCCCGCTCACCTGTCTAACGGGTGACAGACAGTCATGTGGTTTCTGGCCAAAGAAGGGCACAATTTTTGGCTGTGCAGAATGCTCCCTGACTTTCCATTGTTCCTGCTGTCAGTATTTATTAGTATAAGTAGTTTTTCTGCTGCATTCATATCTCCCCTTTTGGACACAGCAGGAGCTTGCCTTCCACCCTGCTGCTGATCATCAGCATTATCTTGGTGCTTAAATACTCCTTCCTTCCTTGGACGGGTGCTGGTGATATTTTTCAGTTAATTCAAGCCTTGGTTGCAAGCAGGTGGCTTGTACTCCTCTGTGGTATCACTGCTGAAAACTCTGCTGAACTTCTACCTGAGTCATCTGTAGATAAGTAGTTCATGCACTTTCCCCGTGTGTCCTCTTTGTGTCTTCTACAGTGTTTAGTGGGGTTGAAGGAAGAGTAAATCCCATCTGTTCCCTTTTTAGGGCCCAGCACTAGGGATACCTATGGTCAAGTATCCAGCTCAGCGAATAGGTGTGGATCCTCTCTAGGGTGGTGAGGGACCCTTTGGAGAGAGGACATCAGAGCTCACAGCTTAGCAATACAGATAGGAAGAAAAATCCCCAAAATATTCGACAAATGCTGCAGACATTAATGTGCTGTATAACTGAAGAAGAGTGTAGTAGTGTGCACAAGAGACATCAAATCAGGATTTGCTATTTTTTTCAGATTTAATTTGGTGGTAATAAAATTGGAGTGTCCCAAAAAGACAGGTATTATGCCCTGAATTTTCTGCAGACCCCAGAGCATAATAAACAGAAGGGAGGGAATGGGTACAAACTACATATAGCATACTGTATACTCAGCAGTCTTATGCCTGCCCCTCACCAATTCGTCAGGTCATCTTCCTGTACATTGCAGCACTGAGGACAGTGATTGGGTTCACGCAGTCACGTCACTGATGTGTGTCAACCCTGCATGGTCATAAGAAGCCAATCATAGGCCTTTGTGGCAGAATAGACCACCAGTAGCTCTGAAGATCGGCCGGCCACCACTTTTATGATTTCTTGCAAATTTGTTAAATATTTGAAACAAATTTAATTTATTGCAAATTGATTATCAAGTGAACTTAAAATACTTATCCATAGAAGTTATAATCATAGATAACGCCTGCTATTACACTGCTATGGATAGCATTTTGATTTTAAGTTAATGGGTAGATCATTTATAGGTGCAACATTTAAAAAGAGGCAGAGTGCAAAATAAGATAAAATAATGCTTCTGTTATCCACGGAAACCAAATAAATTGTACTAAACTTAAAGAACTTGCTCTCAAGATGTCTTTATAAAAAATGAGATTTATAAATGGCACATACAGTATACAATGACTTGCAAAAGTATTCACTCCCCTTGATTTTTAGCTATTTTATTACATTACAACTTGTGTTTAAATATTTTATTAGACTAATTTGTGTGTGATGCATCAACACTAAATATTCTAAGTTGGGCAACTGAACTGAGAAAAATATAGGCAAAAATTAAATATATAGGTTAAAAGAAATAAAAATTGCCATGTGCATATATATTCACCCCTTTTGCTCTGAAGCCCTTAAAAATTTCTGCTGGTGCAAGCAGTTACCTTCATAAGTCACATTCTTTTGAAGGGACGTTCCCCTGTGTGCAATCTAAGGGTCACGTGGTCTGTTAGTATATAGACACCTTTTCTGAAAGGCCACAAAGGCTTCAACACCATTAACCAAACAACACCATGAAGACCAATTAGATCTCCAAATAAGTTAGGGACAAATTTGTGAGAAGTACAAGTCATAGTTGGGCTCTAAAAAAATATCCCAATATCTGATGATCCCCTGGAGCATCATCAAACACATTATCATCAACAAACATGCCAAGAGTAGGCCGCCCACCAAAACAATCAGCCCAGGCAAGAAGGGCATTAATCAGAGAGGGAGCACAGAGACCAAAGATAATCCTGAAGGAGCTGCAGAGGTCCCAAGCAGAGACTGGAGTATATGTCCATACAACCACAATAAGCCGAACACTGCTTAGAGCTAGCCTTTGTGAAAGAATGGCCAGAAAAAAACACTTTACTTACAGCCTAAAATTGAGAGGCACATTTTGATTTTGACAAAATATACTGTGGGAGGCTACCGAAAATGTATGGACAAAGGTGCTGTAGTCAGATGACACCAAAATTGAACTTTTTATCCACCAAGGAAAATGCTATGTCCAAACCAACACAGCCCATCACCCCAAGAACACCATCCCCACAGTGAAATATGGTGGCAGCAGAAGCATCCTGCTGTGGGGATGTTTTCGCAGCATGGACAGGGAAAATTATCTGAGTTGAGGGGAACATGGATTGTGTGAAATACTGGGTTATTCTTGAGCAAAACCCGTTTCAGTCTGTCAGTCTGATTTGAGACTAAGGGTGCTTTGCACGTTGCGACATCGCATGTGTGATGTCGATGGGGTCATGTCGACAGTGACGCACTTCCGGCGTCGCTCTCGACATCGTAGTGTGTAAAGCCTAGATGATACGATTAACGAGCGCAAAAGCGTCGTAATCGTATCATCGGTGTAGTGTCGGCAAAAACCATAATTACCTTGCTGCGACGGTCCGATGTTGTTCCTCGTTCCTGCGGCAGCACATATCGCTGTGTGTGAAGTTCGAAGGAGCGAGGAACATCTCCTACCTGCGTCCCGGCCGCCAATGCGGAAGGAAGGAGGTGGGCGGGATGTTTATATCCTGCTCATCTCCGCCCCTCCGCTGCTATTGGCCGCCTGTCGTGTGACGTCGCTATGATGCCGCACGACCCGCCCCCTTAATAAGCGACGTCACAGGACAGATGAGTGCATGTGAAGCTGGCGTAGCGATAATGTTCGCTACGCCAGCTATCATCATGATATTGCATCTGCGACGGGGGCGGGGACTATCGCACTCGGCATCGCAGCATCGGCTTGCGATGTCGTAGTGTGCAAAGTTCCCCTTAGATGGCGGGTCACCTTTGTGCAAGACAATGACCAAAAGCTACTGCTAAAGCAACACTCAAATGGTTTAAGGGGACATGTAAATGTATTCGAGTGGCCTAGACAAAGCCTACATCTTAATCGAATTGAGAATCTGTGGTCAGACTTGAAGATTGCTTTTCACCAGAGGAAGCCATCTATCTTGAAGGAGCTGAAGCAGTTTTGCCTCCTTAGAAAGGTAATTGGTTGCACCAGAATTTTTTAGGAGCTTCATAACAAAAGCAGTCAATACATATGCGCATGGCAATTTTTCATTTATTTTATCCCATAAATTTAATTTTTGCCTATATTTATCTTACTTCACTTCCCCAACCTCGACTGTTTAGTTCTGATGCATCACACACAAATTGAATTAAAACAATATTTAAACACAGGTTCTAATGTAACAAAATAGGTAAAAATCCAAGGGGATGAATACTTTTGCAAGGCACTGTATATCTGTATTATTTAGTGATCAAATGGTTGTTAAGTAAGGATTTCTGTTTGTTATAACTTCTTAGCAAATATATTCTCGAATTCAAAGCTGTATACAAAAATTGTGTATAAATTTGCATTCCCTTAGGAAACAATTTTTTCCCAGCACTCCTTTATGGAATAATCACTTTAATGACTTTGAGAATGGAATGACTGGTCCATGTACAGTAAATAAGATCTAAGTATGGAGAAATCAACAGCTGTAGAGATTCTGAACTCCTACCGGCAGCCCGGCAGTAGATTCATTACACTCCTACGGGTAAATAGATGGATTATGATAACATTATATTATAGAATTTCTAGTTAAACTGTTCCCTACTATGTTTTTTTTCTCCACAGTATATTGAGGTAAAGCAGTTTTGAAAACAAAAAAGTCACAGTTAGAAGCACGCGTCAAATTCTCTTGGATAAGACCATAGACAACATAGACAAAATTTCAATGTGTGTATAATGAATACACCAACTCTACTGTTGGTGTCAACGTTAATATGGAAGGAGAATGTTTTTGGTCAAAGAGTACAAAAGCCATCAAACCACCACAAGTTGTACCTAAATATGAATGATGCCTGTTAATAATGTCCTACCTGTCCACGTGCCAAACCAGGCTTCATCTGAATAAAGAGTTAACTCTTTCATGTCGTCAGCTTTGCATTGGATACTCAGCTTTGCAATATCAAATCTATAAAATATTGGAATTTTAAAACCTAAAGCACTCACTTACAACATAATATGATTTTTGTATAACCGAGCTGTGCTGTGTACCACAATATGACAATCTTCCATTTTCCCCATTTTCAAAAGCATAAACATTTTATAAAACGTTGCCTACAACATTATGCACCTGTATACAATACCAGTCTATCATCAATGTACAGTATATACTTGACTATTTGATTTTACTGTAGGTGAAAAAATATCCAGCCGCAATTCGCTTTTTGAAGCATTCGTCTCAATTTAAGTTCAAAATATGAAGATTGAGAAAGCAAAGATCATATTGCACCTCACATCGCCAAATCAAAAGCTGACCAATTCCATAAACAATATATGTATATATATATATATATATATATATATATATATATATATATATATATATATATATATAGATATATAGCATTATTTTTTTGTTGTTCTATCACCTTTACTGTTTTTTAGGTGCAAAAACAGCAATATCATTCATTTTTCTAGTTTTTTTTTGTGTTGAAACTAAAAGCAGGCGGGCAGTGCCACAAAGAGGTGATCACAAGGAAATGTCACATTGTTTCTACTCACAGGAGATTATGGCCATGCATTTTTTAGGAGTAGAAAGTCCCCCTGAAGGACCAACAACAGGGACATCCCCCTGTATCTTCAAAACCTTGTCTCAGTAACAGGACACTCAGTGGAAACAACTCTCCCCCTCAATTCCACCTCTCCCGGGGAACAACAAGACCCAGTATTAATGTGACGTAAGGGTACAATATTTCCTCTTCTTTCCAGAAGCACCTTATCCATCTCTACCGGAAGAGAGGGTGTACATTTTATAAGGACAATAGATATATGCATACAAGCAGTTATTTTCAAAGAAACTACGTCAGCTGATAATTTCTTTAGACCATCAATCAATCAAAGGATTGTGCTTCATCAACCAGGTTAGACCCAGTTGGTTAACCCTTCAAGAGGTAGCAGGACAGGAGCTCATTGTGTAAAGTTCCTATGCGCGAATTTGCATTATGTACGATTTGGGAAAAACGTCTCTGGCTGAGAAGATCAGCAGCGATTGCTAGTAACGGAATGGATCTCGCTAGTGCACTACCAAAAAGACCATGGATCCTGGCAAAATGTGAATGCACCATGTTGGGTTCTGTTTCACTGTCCACCAGGGCAAAAGTTATTTCAGATTTTGCGCTAAAAAACACATCGGTAGTAAAGGAGAGCTGAGATGTATATATGGAGGGAATGTACACAAACAGGTTCAATTCCTCTACACAACCTGGGGGATACAGCTCTTTAGTTGATGTTACTTGCTTAGGTACTGATGGGCAAAGTATAATGACTCTTAAGTTGACAGTAAAAACATATCCCTGACCCATCATGAACCACAAGCAATTTAGTCTGAGGGGAGGCATCCCCAACTGCATGGGTTCATCAAAGTACACTGATGGAACTTCCTCCCTAGGGTGAACATCAGGGGGTGGAGTCACCAAAGGTCTGTCCCTCAGGAATCTATCTACTCTCATAGTAAGGACCAAGGTGGCCTACAACTACTCTGAAGTAGCATACTGAGCCAGTGAGTCTCTTAGCTTACCTGACAGACTCTGGCAAAAATTAATTCTAAGTGCAGGATCATTCCATTGGGTGTCAATTGTCCATCTACAGAACTCATAGCAGTACTCCTCTGCTGGTTGTGCCCCCTGTTGGAGCTTATGGAGTTTAGTCTTTGCAAAAGAGATGCAATCAAGTAATTTACAAGGGCCAAAACCTCAAAAAACCTGTGCGCTCTCTGCAACCACTGTAAGTCAGTTGGCAGAGAGGAGGGCAGGAGTGATGATCTCTTTGAAGATGAGAAACTACAATCCCCACTTACGGTTCCTCAATCTCTAAGGAACGAAGGTGGAGATTGAAATGTAACTTACAAGCCTCCATAAACATTATGAAGTTATCTCTCCCTCGAGAAAACCTGTCCGGGAGGGCTATCTTGGGTTCCGGCTGAGTCTGGGCATGATGCCAGAAGATCTCTAAAGTGCTACAGCTTCTGCACAACCTGAGACCGCAGATTTATCACTTCTTGTAATAGATAAAAGATAGGGTCCACTTCAACAAAATATAATTAGGTGCTAGGAGGAAAAAAATCAGTAATCATAAAGGGTAACTCCAGCACTCAGGAGACAACAAAGGGTCAAATAGAATTTTGATTTTTTTTATTTTTGATTTGTTGCAAAAAGCGGTACACCTCAACTCATGCAAAACAACGTTTTGGCTTATAGGAAGCCTTCATCAAGGTTTTGCGTATAAAGCGTTGAGGGTTTAGGGGAAGAATCAGCAATATCAGACTCAGGGTGCTAAGGGTGTCTATGGTATGGGTAAGGTGCCTGAAAATGCAGAGACAAATCATATGTCATGTTAGAGGTGGTGGATGAAGAGGATAGAGGAGCAGTGCGTCTTCAGTGAGTCCACTGGTGTTTATGGACAAAGTCCTAGGCAGTGGTGGCAGTGATAGAGGGACCGGTTATAATGTCACACTTGGACAAGGGGATGTCTGGCGCACTGCACAACACAGAGGTTACAACGGAGATGGATAGGGTAGGATATGGAGTGGAGGTTGGGGCACCTCCTGACTCCAACTTGTGTCTGAACCCGGAGCTCCCCTAATGTGCCTATTCAAGTCTTTTCCCTCATTGCTGTCATGTGATTAGTCCCCATCTGTCCCTCCACTCACCCTAGCTAGTGCAAAGGATGCTGAGGGCACTACACTTCACTTCTACAATAGTATGACACAGAGGAAGGTAGCCAGGGAACATAGACAAAAAGTATATACTTCTTCTTCAAAGCTGCAACAAGACACCAGGGCTGCAGGCAAGAAGACTCCAACAGCTACACGATGAGTCCTTTCTCCATGGTGGTCAGATTAGAATTAATCTCTATGATTGGCCTTAGGTGATGGAACATGTGACTATTTAAGATGAATGGGAGTGGTCACAAACCAGTTGCACCTGAGATGAACTAACAAGAAACTACCAGCAAGAAAAGAGTCCTTAACCCTTGCTTCACTAAAAGAAATAAATATGTTTAATATAGAGAGTCTCACAAGGCAATGTAAGAATCAGATACCAAACCTGTAACAAGTCTCCCCATGAAAGAAGACCCTCAAGTCAGTTAAATAAATAAAAACAAAAGACAGTCACTTGCCATCAATTTATTACAAAAAAATTGGCCTCTTCCCAGCCTAAAAATACCAGTCTGTAGCCGCCCCATAATTGGCGCATCAATTAGAAGCGCCAATTTTGCCGCTTTGCCTGGCTCTTCCCAAATTGCCCTTGTGTGGTGTCAATTGGGATAATATTTTTTATAGTTAATGTCAGCTGTGTAATGTCAGCTGGCATTAAGCCCAGGGGTTATTAATGGAGAGGTGTCTATCAGACACCCCCATTACTAACCCAGTAAGTGAAAAAAAGACAAAGTTCATTTGAATAAAGATTCCCCCGCACTATCCCTCGTTCACCAATTTATTACCAAAAATTTTCCCATAAAGCCCTGTCGTAGTCCACAATCTACAAATGCAGCTTCAGCGACTGTGAATAGCAGAGGGTTAATTTTAAAAAAACTACTACAGAGCGAATTCACAGCTCCTGCATGGTGTGGAATTTTCCCCCAAACAGATGAGTCTAAGAACAGCCTGTTGTCATTTCCCCCTGCCTGTGCTGAAGTTTGTCGTGCAGGTGTTATGCTAACCAGATGAGGAGGAGGTGGAAAAAGCTGAGTAGTATTAGGAGGCAACACAGACAGACAGATATTCAGCAGTCCTCAGTGGTGGTAGCACATGCGACAAAATGCTTTCCGCCTCAGGCACAGCCGACACTACATTAACCCCTACAGAGCCTGTTTTAAGAGTTGACCAACACAGCCATGATTGATGGAGTTCCATACGAGCAACAGTTCTCAAACAGGCCCTTACAGAGACTGGTTGCCCAGTCAAGATTGACAGAGTTCCCCCAAAGAGCAACAATTCTTAAAAGTGCCCAAATATTGCATGTTTTTAAAGTTGAACCAAACAATCAGTACCACTTAAAAGGCATTGAATGGTGCAAGTGTACAACACTGCCTAAATGCCTGATCTAATCCAATCTCAACATTCTACAACAACTTTTCCTGAGCTTTTTCTAATGCCTGTTTCACATGTCATTGATTCTGGTAAGTATGTGTTAGTTTTTTTATGTACCAGAATCACGGACATATGCAGACCCATTAAAATCAATGGGTCTATGCACACATTAGTGATTGTTCACTGACTGTGTCTCTGTGTGGCGTACACGCATGTCCATGATTGCCGCACGGAGACATGTCCGTTATTTTCTGGTATCACTGATGTCCCACGGACCACACTATAGTGTGATCTGTGAAACACGTACTAGAAAAACACGGACATTGAAAATAAAAAACATTTTTAACTCACCTTCTCCAGCGCTACTTGTCTCCGACCTCAGCTGCCTCTGCTTCAGAGCCGGCTCATTACTTCATGCATATTCATGTATGCAGTCACAGCCAACCGGGAAGTAGCTACAGTGGAGGTCAGCGCCTGACGGGAACATTGCAGAGCCGAAGAGTTCAGCACCACGTACAGCAGGGGCGGGGACAGGTGAGTATAAGTCCATGTGCTATCATGGATAACGGATCATGTATCACAGATTGCACATGGTCAATCCACGTGTGCTGTGAATCACGGCACATGGAGGCACATATGCAATTTTTACACGTCAGTGAAAAATGTCTGTGTTTTTCATTGACGTGTGACCACAGGTCTCTATAGGATGCAATGACGCAATGCGGCAAACTAATTACAATAATGCCAGTAGTCAACATCGGTACGGCATTACCGTGTATGACAGGCAATCCTCACATGTGTATTGGCTATCCATCAGCTGTGAAACATGCTTTCATTTGAGCACCCCGATGCTTGATCGACTATTGAGCAGCAGTGAGCATGCTCGCTCTTCACTAACTGTTGTTCTTTTTTGCAGGATTAGTGTAAAAAAATAATAATAATAAAAAAAAAACACAGGACAGCAGGCATGATATTTTTTTTTATAAATCCCATCAACCTTGCTGAAAAAAAATTATGCTGTGGTTTTACACAATGAAAATCTACAATGGGAAAAAAACACAACAAAAACTCATAAGGGATCTAAGCAGGAAACTGTAAAAATCTCTGCATCATAAGCTTATGAGAGGGAATTCAGCTAAACCCCATAAGGACTGGGCAATTATTTGTTTTTGTGCTTTAGTTTTTCCTCTCCTTATTTCAAGAGCCATAACTTTTTTATTTTTTCTTTGATTCAGTTATGTGAGCTCTTTTTTTTTTGCAGGATAAGTTGTACTTTGACATTGTGACATAACAACATTATCCATTTTTTCATAAGATGTAAAGATAAGGGGAAAAAATTCCAAATGTGGTGACACAGCAAAAAAAATTGTTTTTTAAGTTTTTTTATTTACGTTTATTTTATCATAAAACTGATCTGGCGGTATGATTCTCTAGGTCAGTATGATTAGGTAGATACTAGTAATGGGCGGACCAGGAAAGTAAAAGTCCGGATCCGTGTGGTTGCAAAGTATCCAGGTGCCGGACCCGGGCCCGGAGTTCTTAAGGAACTCCAGCTAATGATCTGATTCCGGCACTCAAAAAAATAAAGAAAAAAATAATAAACCAAGCGTCGCTATATTTACCAACCCTCCGGCACAGCTGTAACTTCTCCCACTGCTGCTTACTTGCGGGGCTGCGCATTTGGCTCATGTGTATGCATTGCTTTCCCAGCCCATTGGCATCTGTGATTGGTTGCAGTCAGACGGGCCCCCACCCTGAGTGAAAGTGTGTGTGACGCTTCCAATCAGAGACCTGGTCTTCTGGTCTATATCAGACAGTAAAAACAAATAATAAAAATAAAAAATTGGTGTAGGGTCCCCCCATATTAGGATACCCAGCACAGATAAAGCATTCGGCTACAGACTGAAGCCCCCAGCTGTGCGCTTATCTTGGCTGTGTATCAAAATAAGAAAGACCGCATGTGGTTTTCTTTAAAATGATTTAAAAAAATATTTTAAAAAACAGCATGTGGTACCCCAATTTTGATACCCAGCCATGATAAAGCTCGACAGCTGTGGGCTTGTATTCTCAGGCTGGGGAAACCTATGGTTATTGGGAGCCCCTCAGCATAAAAATAGCAGCCTCCGTAAGTGACTGTGCTGTGGGTAGAGTTTCATTTCACGTCACAGTCTATCATCTCTCACATTTTCTTCTTCACGATAGAGCACCGAGTGATGCTGGACTGTGATGTGTGGTGAAACTCTGCCCACAACGCAGTCAGTCACGGAGACTGGGTACCACTTTTTTTTAAATCAGATACATTTTTATTGCATTTTAAAACTTTCATAAACATAACAAGAAATTGTGAGGGTAGTCCTCACACATACCCCCTCCCCCCACCCTCTTCCGTTCGACAGTCTCACCCCTCCACTCTCTACATCCCTCTTTCTTCACATAATGACCTGCCCTCCTTATTTTTCAGCCACTGCGATCTTTCCTTTCCTACCTATAGTCTAAATATCCTATCTTTCAGTAGATGAAATGACGCTAATCCTGGAAAGTCCAGCCACTTGCTCCAGATCTTCTCATATTGAGTTCTCCTTCCCCTTTTAATATAAACATTTTTCTCCATATAAATAATATATTTCACTTTTTCAACAAATTCCTTACGTATCGGTGCTTTTTCAGATAGCCAATACAAGGCAATTAGTTGACTGGGTACCACTTTG
Source organism: Anomaloglossus baeobatrachus (assembly GCF_048569485.1). Classification (NCBI taxonomy): domain Eukaryota; kingdom Metazoa; phylum Chordata; class Amphibia; order Anura; family Aromobatidae; genus Anomaloglossus; species Anomaloglossus baeobatrachus. Next base: position 602,759,885 of record NC_134356.1, on the reverse strand, counting down.
GTGATGCCGGGTCACCTTCCTATCCCGGAGGTTGACGTGACATCACCGGACATCAGAGGTCACATGATGGGGGATGAGCGGACAGCAATAGCGCCACTCACAGGCAGCATGGACAACTGAAATTATTTAGAATGACTTTTGTCTCAGCTTTACACCAATATGGCCACCATGCTTTGTAGTGTACCACCCCTTTAACATGCTTCCTCCTGAGAACCGTCATGCGAGTATACGGCTACAGTCATTAATATTATTATTGGTATCCATAGTGAAAGCTTTCCTTTAAGTACTGCAAAAACGTATTTGGCAATAGAAGGGTACACAAGAATCATACAAGCAGTTAAAAAATTCACACTTGTGTAACGACCCTAAAATCATTTCCAAATTACGCAGCTTCTGTTCATTACAGGCACCATTTAATGATGTGATTTGTACACATTTTGTTGTTTCTAAGCTTATTTGTCATGGCAGAAAACAGCATGTCTACAACATACAGCAAATAAATATTTGCAAAAAAAAAAAAGGAACAAAGATCTTTCTACCGCAGCATCTAATTAGGGATTAGTTTAATATTCATTGCAATGGCAGCGAGCATAATGCTTGCATCTGATATTCATGTGTCTGTCACATTTCCTTCTGCAGGTATTCCGTTTCTGGAGCAGGGAAAAGCACAGATTACCCATCCTTTGCTGTATTTATGATAAGAAAGGGGAAGAGGGTGGAAAAGGGCATGTTAAATTGTTTGACTGAAGGGCTGAGCTGAAGCAATTGCTGATCCGCTCCTTGCTGAGAGCGGAGATGAGGAGGATTTTTTATCTGCAAGTTTTCTAAGTCAAAAATGTTTATCTGTAGTTAAAATATATCATAGAGAAAAGATTGCAAAATATGGTCGGAGCTTATCAAGAAGGGACTGCTAAAATATAGAAGCATCTGGTTTATTCAAGGTGAATGTAGATTAGTAAAGATCAACAGTATCGAGGACAACAAATTAAACAGGGGACACAAAGCATAAATACATTTAGATTCATAAATCCTCATCAGAATCACTTTAAAGGGAATATGTCAGCAGATTATTGCTACCTCATCTGAGAGCAGCATGATGTAGGAAAAGAGATTCTGAATCCAATGATGTATCACTTACATTACTGGGTGCAGCTGTTCTGACAAAATTAAAGATTTTAGTTTTAGCAAAGCAGAAAAACGTATAAACATGGCCCCGCCCATACCAGGTTCCAGACTTTCAGTGTACTTTTGTATACAGAAGCTGCTAATCACAGAGAGAAAAAATATATAAGAAAAGACAGAAGTCTTTAAATTTTCCTAAATATATCCATACATCCCATGATCACAAAGATAAACAGAAAAAGCTCTATAATGAACATAGAAATTTATTAGAACATAGAGTACATGGGATATAAAAGTACAGAGAAATATATCATGACCAGGAAAATGACACAAAAAGGGGAGAAACACCCATGTGGGGCCACATGCCAAGACAACGTATATACTTGCTCCCTAATAAAGTGCTGAGAAAATCACATATACAGGTAAGAAAGACGTTTGCAGCAAAGCACTTTACTACATACACTGAACAAAGTCAGAGGGCTGCATGCTGCAAGACAGTAAAGCATGAGTATCACCACAGCACTACACTTAAAGTGCGGGAGCTTACCAGGATAAAACACCTTGCATGTGGACACACATGGGGACAAGTCCCAACACATGTTTCGTGTGACTTCCTCAGGGGAGTCTTCTGTGGTGCCCCTGACCTGGTCAGGCACCACTGAGTACTTTACCCATGCTGGGGGCAGTACAATACAGGTAGCCCAGAAGGCTGACCGAGGTGTGACTACACAGGCAAATAGTAATCAGGTCTCACACATCTACGTTTGGGAGGAACCCTGGGGAATCCAGGAGGGGACATGGCCTCCATGTCCACTCAAGGGGTGTGGTAGAGAGCCTGGTTGCTAGGTTGCGTAGGCAAGAACAGGAGAGGAGGAAGTAGTGAGCCAGTTAGTGAGTGCAGCTCAGGGAGAGCAGTCACATGCAGCAGACCCTGGAGTCTGTCACAATCTGACAATGTACTCGCAGTGACTACTGACGAGGGAACTCGGTCACCTGGTAGTGCCACGTGAAATCCACCCAAGGCTAGAGAAAGCAAAGGGGTGGCAGAGTAAGGGGACTGCCAGGGAGGTACCAGGTCCGCAAGGGTAACAGGTCCCAGTGCAGAGATAGATTCACATTTCTTCTGCCAAACTTGCCGGTAGGGGCACTTCAGACCCACACCATACCACCACAGAGTCTGCAGCCACGTAGCAAAGAGAGGGCCCATAGCTCACAGGAGGCAAGCAGCCGGAGTGACCTGGTCCAGGCTACAAACAAACGGGCCGAAACGAGGGGAGAACAGGCAGCAGCAACTTCCCTGGGTGACCCCTGTGGGAATTCAAGTCGGGGTCACCACAAAAACACACAGGGCTAAGGAAGGCGAGTTGGTAGTCACCCTCATCAGCCAGCCTGAAGGATACCTGGTTCCAGCCTGGTTCATCCCAGCTACACCCGGGTTACTCACCCTGCCATCTACTGTGAGTAAAAAACCCTGAAAGACTGTCTGGACTGTGCCTGAGTCATTCTGCGACCTGTGGTTCCACACACCTACACAGGGCCCTGGGACTTGCCTCACTCTCGGGAGGCCACTACATCTAGTTGCATCCAACATCAGCCCCAGGCACCCCTTAATCTGCAGTGGCAGTCACCCTGACTGCAATACCGAGAGTGGCGTCACGAAAATCCTAAAAGAAGGTTCCCTACCTGTGACCAGACTGTTCCTCCACGTGGAGTCCCTAAAGGTAATGCACCGACATAACACCTGTGGGGCTTCACACTTCCAAATACTCTTTACTACTACTGTGACCTCTAAGTTTGGAGGTCTACTTCTAACCTCAGTATAATTATATTTTTTTTTTATTACCAAAAATGAGAATGTCCTAAATAAATGTTTTCTAAAGTAGATTTACCACAACCACAGAACGTTCTTTATCTGCCAGAACTTTAAATGCAATATAGGTTCCACCATTACTTCGATCAAATGAGCAAAGCCTGCTATATACTTAGGCAACCGTATGCTTTAAAGCTTTTTTTTCTACTTTTCTTAAAGGCACTGTGCAAATGGACATACTGTAGTTTCTTTTTTGTCTCTGACACATAATTTCTATCCATCACACAGCTGGTGTATGAAAAGGAACCAATGTTTATGCCTTTATTTAGCACTGACTCAGGTGGAGTGAGAACCATTATATCAAAACCACCCATCAGGAGGTGAAAGTAACAAAGTGTATTAATGCCATGTTCTCTGCTCAATTGGGAAGGAAAAATCTATTAAAATCAAGTTCTTTTGTGGAATACGAGAGGGATGAAAAGCTCTCAGGTGAAATTAACTAGCAGCCCAAAATGGTAACCCACATCAACCGAGACTTGTTAAAGGCATTTTAATGCTGTAGTGTGACATGTTGATGGCGAGAACATGAGAAGAAGAAAATCAACGAGGGAGGATCGGTAAAGACTGACACATGCAATTTACTGAAAATAAGTTGGGTCCAATTTGTCCAGTGTTGTTTTTTATTCTTTATGGCGCTAGAAGTAATTACTGTGTTTTACTGTCACAATCCCTCACATATAACATCAGTTTTCTTTGACATTTTCTTCACTGTCACGCAAAATTAGTTGAGCCAAGTGCTTTGCAGATACTAAAAGCCTCAAAGAACAGACTTTGGTCTTCCTGATATTTTCACCCACTCATCTTCCCTATCTTCCACAATATTTGTGGCAAAATAATGTAGTCTTCAGATACATTGGTTGTGGAGCGTAGTTGGTGCTGTGCTGCGCTTCTAACAAACAACGCCATTCATCATGGTGACAATCGCTAGATCTCTATCTATGGTAAGATGGTATTATGGTACATGGATACAAGTTACATGGTTTGATATAGCAGCAATATTGAACTTATATATTATTAGCTCATTTCTATATGCAAACCTATAAAATTTACAAAAATACACCCATAAGACCTAGCCATGCAAATGCCACTTCATGAATTAAAGGGAACCTGTCAGGTGCAATATGCACCCAGAACCATGAGCAGTTCTGGGTGCATATTGCTAATCCCTGCCTAACTGTCCCTGTATACACTAGTATAGATAAAGAGACTTTTAGAAAAAGTATTTCTAAACATCGTTTATCATATGCTAAAGAGTACAGGGACTAGTCACAAGGGCGTTACTTCCCCTGGCTATTCGGCCCCCTTAGCATGTTAGCACGCCCCTATGGGCGTACTAACATGCTAATGAATGCACTCACTTCTCGGTTGTAACTGCTGGTTTTTGGATCAGTGCACATGGTGAGCAGTCCCGGACTTCCAGTCATGTGTACCATGAAGCCGGGTGTACGTCGAAGCTTCCAACTGGTGTAGTGCGCATGACCGGAAGTCCAGGGACACTCTGATCTTGCGTACTGAGCCGAAAACCAGCGGTGGCAGATGAGGTGAGCGCAACCATGCCTCTGAGGCCCCCTTCACACGCACGTGTCTCCGGTACGTGCTAAGTCTGTGCCCGCATGTACCGGAGACACGGGCACACGTAAACCCAATAAAATCAATGGGTTTATGTGCACGCACGTGATTAGCCATTGGCCCGTGCCTCCGTGTGGAGCACACGTGAGCCCGTGTGCTCCACATGGATGCATGTCCGTGTTTCTCTGGCAGCATGGGTGTCACACGGATGTAGTGTGGATGTGGGCCCACGTGACACGCGCCAGAGAAGCACACTTGTCATTTTAAAAATAAAAAAAACACAAACTCACCTCCACAAGTCCTGCAGTCTCTGCCGCGGTTGTCACCTGCATCCGACCCCCAGTGAATTTGAACAACGCATCTTCTTCACTGGGGGCCGGAAGCAGCGTCAGCGGGGCGTGGCCTGTGCCGGACACTGTCAGTCAGCACCGCAGACAGCTCCGGAAGAATCGGGTAAGGCGGGGCTTTCCGTTCTCTGTGTGTTATTACGTACAACACACGGAGAACACAAGTAGTGCCATAAACACGGCACACGGAGGTAAAAATGCACCTTTGACACTTCCGTGAAACATGTGCGTGATTTTCACGGACCTGTGAAGGGGGCCTGAGGCTGCGCATTCATTAGCATGTTAGCACGCCCACAGGGGTATACTTACATGCTAAGGGGGCCGACTAGCCAAAGGAACTTACTCCCTTGCGACTAGTCCCTGGCCTCATTAGCATAACATAAATGATCTCTATAAATACTTTTTCTAAAGATCTCTTTATCTATGCTAGTTTAAACAGGGACGGTTAGGCAGGGATTAGCAATATGCACTCAGAGCTGCACGTCGTTCTGGGTGCATATTGTACCTGACAGATTCCCTTTAAAGTGTACCTCCAACTTTCCATAAATCAATAATACAAATTACTCAGAGTCCTCATCTTCCTTGACCCTGGCTCCAGCACTGATCTTGCTCTGTCAATTACCTGTTAAAATCTATCTTCAGATAAAGATTACAGGTTCTGCGATTAGAAGTCTATGGACAGAGCTAGTGGAAGAAATGATGAGAAAGAGAACAAGGAGAGGAGAAAGAGAGATATTGAGAAAGATGGAGACATTGAGACAATCAGTGCTGCTCCCACTAAGTTTTTTTTATCAGTTCTGGAATTACATAAACACTGCTTAGTCTAATATATAAAGCTGAGTGTACCTGTGTATGTGTGTATGTATGTATGTGTGTGTGTGTGTGTGTGTGTATGTCCGCTAAAGGAATCCGCACTGTCACATTTACAATCACAAAATTTTGCACAGACACTCCATGTGACTCAGGGAACGTCATAGACTATGTTTTGACAAGAAAATGTAACCTCGCGCTTTACAGTTAGTCACCTAAAAAAAAATGCCTCCATTAAAGTGAATGAAGCTGCGACCTACAGGCTATTAATAGGAGCTGTGATTGGTTGCTATAGGAACAAAGGACATTCATAGTATAAGAAGCTTATGTGTGAAGTAATAAGATGGAGAGACAGACACAGATAGACACAGACTGACAGACAGACAGACAGAGACAGACTGACAGGCACAGGCAGAGAAAGAGCCACACAGGGAAAGAGACAGAGACAAACAGGGACACATAGAGACAGTTAGGGAAAAAAAAGCCAGACAGACAGAAAGACACACAGGGAAAGAGACAGACAGAGACAGACAAGGAAAGAAACAGCGAGACAGACAAAGACAGACGGGGAAAGAGACAGCCCCAGGAAAAAGACAGCCCTGGGAAAGAGACAGCCTGGAAAAAAGACAGCCCTGGGAAAGACAGATGGGGAAAGAGACAGAGAAACAGACATAGAGAGGGAGAGAGCGAAACAGACAAAGAGGGAGACAGACACAGAGATAGAGAGACAGACAGACACAGAGATAGAGAGACAGACACAGAGATAGTGAGACAGACAGTGACAGAGACACAAAGATAGAGAGAGACAGAGAGACTGATAACGTGACAGACAGACAGACACACAGACAGACAGGGAAAGAGACAGTCAGAGAGACAGACAGAAAGACAGAGACTGGGAGAGAGACAGAGAGACAGTTATTATCCCGGGCAACGCTGAGTACTACAGCTAGTACTTCTATATAATGTTCTCCATGCCGCTGCTGTTTTTATCTGTGACAGAGCTAGAGATAGGGGAGTGGAATTTCCTTTTCTCTATTTTTTTTTTTTACAAACTATGGTAGAGATCATAGCAGTTAGTTTTCTTTAGCTTTAAGGCATCTGAAAATTAGAGCTAGACCCTGCTGAGAAGAAAACAGTTGAAAAATGCAGAATACATACATAATAGTCAGAAATAGTTATTTCTCATGTATTCCTACACATTTCATCTGCTTCTGAAAATTCACGAAATAATAGTGGTACTTTCCTTTACCAAGTGTAAATTAAGCTGTTTATGCAAAATGAGTGTTTCTCAGGCTACGTTTACAACTTGTGGTTCTTTCTTTTTTTCTTTGGTGGCAATTTTCGCAATACTGTCAGGGTTTAACTAAATTGTGTTGTTGTTGATATGGATTTGCAAAAATTGAGAGTAGGAACAATAACAAAAATATGTGTGACTTTGCTTCCATCCTAAAGACATTTAACATTTGTATTGGAAATAAAAGTATCACTTTTGAAACTAGGATATCAAAAAATGAAGACAAATTAGCGCTATTTCAAGTCAGAAAAAGTAGTGAAGATAAAATAAAAATAATCAAATAAATAAAAACAGGCACAAATATGTAATTAATTGCTCTACAATAGTGATGAGCGAGTATGTTCAACACTCAATCATGGATCCTTGATATCGGACGCTATCCTCGAATCCCAGGCTCACATGTTTAGAGGCTGTTTTTCAACCACTAAACATACAGGCTGCCTGCCAATTATGTAAATGCCATAGCCATGTTGGCTCCTGGCCTGGCATTATGTGATTGGCTGGCTGTATTGAACCATCATATCTATATAAGATTGGTTTGGCGCCATACTCCGCGCACCGTACCCGGATATAGCATAGGGAGAGGTTCTGCTGGAGAAAGGACAGTGTATTACAGCATTGTATAGCCTTACAGTCCTTGCTGATGCAACATAAACAAAACTATTATATTCTCTAATAATACTACTTTGAGCTGCAATTTGTGTAAAGCTACCTGATAGAGAAGGAATAGTGTAATAGAGACATACTGTATAGGCATGATTTCTAACCTTACAGACCTTGCTGCTGCTGCATAAACAAATCTATTCTATTCTCTAATTATACTTCTATTAGCTGCAATTAGGGTAGGGAGAGCTGCTGGAGAAGGGATAGTGTATTAGAGATATGTAGGCAGAGATTGTAGCCTTACAGACCTTGCTGCTGCTCAGTAAAAAATCTGTTCTATTCTATAATAATACCACTCTTACCTGCATTTAGTGTAGGGCAAGTTGCCAGAAAAGGTATAGTGTATTAGACCCATGTAGGCAGGGATTCTAGCCTTACAGACCTTGCTGTTAATATATTAACCCAAAAGTCCTTTTCAGGAGTAATTAAAATCTATTCTATTCTCTAATAATACCACGTTTAGCTACATTTAGTGTAAAAGCAAGCTTCTTGAATAGGGATAGTGTATTGGAGGCATGTAAGCAAGGATTCTTGTAGACCCTGCTTCTGCTACGTTAACCCAACAGCCTTTTTCAGGGCTAATTTAAATCTGATCTATTTTCTAAAAATACTGTTCTTAGCTGCAATTACTGTAGGGAGAGCTGGTGGAGAAGTGATAGTGCATTAGAGGTATCTAGGCAAAGTTTATTGCCTTACATTTCTTACTGCTGTTGCGTTAACCCAAATGTCATTTTCAGGACTAAATCTATTCTATTCCCTATTTAAACCACTGTTAGCTGCACTCAGTATAGAAATAGCTGGTGGAGTAAGGATTAAAGTATGTAGGCAGGGTTTATTGATTTATAGTCCTTCTTTAGGTATACTGATGTTGCAAAGTAACTGCGTTGGTAAGGGGACGGGTGATGATATGGCATATTTGATGGTGCAAGGCAGGGATGGTACACTGGGAATTATAGTGGTGGCTAGGAACTATAAGTTTAAATCTCCTAAAAGTTCAAATTACCCTCCATTCGCCCCATTGAAAATTAAAGGGTTAAAAAAATAAAAAATATACACACTTTTGTTATCGACACTTTCAGAAATGCCGAATCAATTAATGTGTGATCGGTAAACGGTGTAGCAGCAAAAAAAATTCAAAACACCAAAATTACATTTTTTGGTTGCCACAAATTTTGCACAAAATGCAATAACAGGCGATCAAAACGTAGCATCTGCGCAAAAATAGTACTCTTAAAAACATCAGCTCGAGATGCAAAAAATAAGCCATCACTGAGCAATAGATCCCGAAAAATGAGAACGCTACAGGTCGCGAAAAATGGGGCAAAACATACGCCACTTTTTTCAGACAAACTTCAGATTTTTTTTAACCCCTTAGATAAAATTAAATCTATTCATGTTTGTTCTTTACGAATTCGCACCGACCCAAGGCAACACAGCGACACATCAGTTTTACCATATAGTGATCACAGTGAATAAAATATCTCAAAAACTATAGTGCAATCACACTTTTTTTGCAATTTTTCTGCATTTGGAATTTTTTTGTCCTTTTCCAGTACACTATATGGTAAAACTCATGGATTCCTTTAAAAGTACAGCTCGTTTCTCAAAAAAATGAGCCCTCACATGACCATATTGAATGAAAAATAAAAAAGTTATGTCTCTCGGAAGAAGAATGTCGAAAAACAAGAATGGAAAGCGCAAAATAGGCCGGTCGTGAAGGGGTTGAAGTATAAATACATGATTTTTTTTCCAGTTAATTGCACTCTGAAATACGATTTGAAAAGCGCTTAAAACTGCTCAAAAAAATGAACATATGAATTGCAACATCAAAACTACTTGCTGATTGTGTGATCAGTGTTTTTGAGCTTAGTATAACTGCTTTAGGGTTCTAAAGTCTAACAATAAGTCACCAAACCATTCCTTGGGTGGCATTCGCTTGGAATCTGCTCACTATTCTCTAAATAATGTAATAAAGCTGTAAAGCTATTACAAAAAACAAAAAGATCATCACTGAAGCATCTTCCTCTTGCAAAACTCAGCCAACGAAGCTCACTGGAAAAAATTAGAAAGAGCTGGGATAGGTTATGAATGCAGTTTACAAAGATTTTGGGTTGAGTATAAAGCAATGTATTTTCTTTGGGACTGATCACTGAGGAGTTTGGATTAGATGTACTGTGGAGTGAACCATTGTAAAGTACCTGATATTGTTAGTAATATGAATTTGTGGAGTATAAAGTGTGACTGTGATTTCAGACATCACTGGTGCATCCTTAGGACTGATAGAGAGCAACCTTGTTTTTTTTCCCCATATTTTATGTCTGGAAAACAGACAATTTTCTTAACTGCTGTGCCAAGTCTAAATTTGTATCGCAGCAGAAAAGCAATATTTTCTTTTTCCATAAAGAGAGCCTGTTAACTGCTTCATGCTGTCCGGACCTGTACATATTACACATGTATGATTTACTCTAAAACCCTGCAATGTTTCATAAAAACGTATCTAAAAATGCAGCCACTGCTAATATGACTAGTCCAAGAGGCAGGCCCCGCTGGCTTGTCTACACCCGTTCAGCTAGACTAATAGGTCTATTGAATGTGACTGTATAAGGAGAGGCCTGTTAAGGCCGCTTTACACGCAACAACTTATCTGACGATATGTCGTCGGGGTCACGGAATTCGTGACGCACATCAAGCGTCGTTAGCGACGTCGTTGCATGTGACACCTATGAGCGACCGCTAACGATCTGAAAAACAGCAAAAATCGTTGATTGTTGACACGTCGTTCCTTTCCCAAATATCGTTGCTCATTTTGGACACAGGTTGTTCGGCGTTCCTGAGGCAGCACACATCGCTACATGTGACACCCTGGGAATGACGAACAACAGCATTCCTGAGTCCTCCAGTAACGAGGTGGAAATGTCGTTAATGCGGCTGCTCTCCGCCCCTCCGCTTCTATTGGTGGCCCACTGTGTGACGTCGCTGTGACGCCGCGCGAACCTTCCCCTTAAAAAAGAGTTTATTCGCCGCCCACAGCAAAGTCGTTAGGAAGGTATGTGTGTGTGACGCGTATTAGCGATATTGTTCGCCACGGGCAGCGATTTGCCAGTGATGCACAAACGACGGGGGCGGGTGCGATCGCTAGCGACATCGCTAGCGATATCGTTGTGTGTAAAGCGGCCTTAAGTGTAGCTGGTTGGGGAGAAGCCGGCAGAGGTCTGTCTCTTAAATTAGTCACCTCTCCCCTGACTACAACGTCATACAAGGGCATAAGTAAAACAGGTGCAGGGGTTGCAATCATACCCAGGACCTGGAGCCCAGGAGGGGGGGCAAAAGTCCCTTTAGCCTATATGAAAAGACCAATTCTATTAAAGACTTGCAATAATTTGTAACTTTTGTATTGGAGCCCATGAGCTTCAAGTTACTCCACTGCCCTCAACTATGTTTTCTACATATTGAATTCTCTTGTTATTTTTGCAATTTATAGCACTCTGTCTTTATTTCATAGTGTCCTCTCTTGTTAGATATAAAATGATATGACTACTGTATATATACATATATATATATACTGTACATATGTATATATATATATATATATTTATATATATATCAAGAGAGGATTATATAATAAAGAAAGGGTGCTGTGAGTAACAAAAATAACGAGAATACGCATTATATAATAAAGGGATAGTGCTATATATGACAAGAGAGGACACTATGTAATAAGAGACAGCTCCATACAAAATTAATAATTAATAAGGGACAGCTCCATACAGACTTCAAGGTTTGACTTTAGCAGAGCGGACTTCAAGGGCCTAAAGGCAAAGAATGGTAGGATTCAATGGCACCTAATGCTTAAGCACAAAACTGCACACAAAGTATGGGAAATCTTCCATAAGGAAATCCTTAATGCACAAGAACTAACAATACCTAAAAGGAAGAAAAATGGGAAAGACCTAAAGAAACCAGGATGAACAAACAAATTACATCATCTGCTAAAAAATAAAATGGAAACATACAAGTGGAAGATGGGGAATATACCTAGCGAAAAAACCATGGCAGTTTACAGACTCTTCAAGAAAAGCATGAAAGAAGCTAAGGCCGAACACAAATTGAGACTTGCAAAAGAGGCCAAGAGGAAGGTAAAAGGATTTTGGGGGTATATTAAAAGCAAAAGAAAAGTGAAGGAGATCATTGCAGTCCTGCAGAATCAAAATGGTGAAAGAGTCAACAAGGTGGAACAGCAGGTAGAGATACTAAATTTGTATTTCATATCTGTCTTCTCCCAAAAAACGAATGCACGAATCAACAATAATCATGATAAGAGTGATGGTCAGGAGGAGTCCAAGATGACAATAAGCAAAGGATTGATATTAGACCACTTAGCCAAATTAAAGAAAACCAAGTCCCCTGGTCCAGACGATTTACACCCTTGAGTCCTGAAAGAGATAGCTGAGGAAATAATAGTACCGCTTGCCATAATCTTCAATAAGTCATGGGAAACAGGAGTGGTCCCTCTAGATTGGAAAAGGGCAAATGTGGTTCCTGTCTACAAAAAGGGGGAAAAGGAGGATCCAGGGAAATACAGGCCAGAAAGCTTGACCTCTATTGCAGGAAAAATCTTCGAGCAAATTGTCAAAGAACATTTACTTAGGTACCTGGATGATAAGGCATTAATCAACCAAAGCCAGCATGGCTTTATGACCAATAAATCTTGTCAGACCAACCTGATTTCCTTCTACAACAAAGTCACTGAATGGTTGGACCAGGGGAATGCCATGGATATAGTATACCTTGACTTCTGTAAAGCATTCAGTAAAGTATCACATGACCTCCTCATTGAAAAATGATCAAGTACGGAAACCCCCAGCATGCAGCCCCATGTGAGTAACATGACCCCCTCCTTCCCCATGCAGCTTCTTCAGCTAGTAGCCCCACTCATGTAACATTACTCTCTTCTCCACACAGCCCCCAGTACATTAAAGCTGGAAGTCCTGGCCTAGTGTGAAAGACCCAGGTGAGCATTGTGAGGATCGGAAGATGAAGCGATAAACGTATAAGTGCTGCTGAGCAGAAGGGAGAGACCCCAAAAGATAATACGAGGCATTAAAGTCACAGAGAATAACTTCTTTGCAAATTGAATTTGCCAGGAAAATTAGTGGAACCAGGCAAATTCAATTTTTTTCTGATCTGCTTATCTCACGTAATATTTCTTATGCTAGCTTACAGCTGGCTAATGATGGTGCTGCTTCATTGTCATGGTTAGTCTTCATTTCAGCTGTGGCCTTGTAGTGATATTGGATCATCTCCCGGAAAGCAAAGCTATAGAGCATCGGTCTTTACTAGAGATGGACAAAGTGCTCAGTCCTCAAGTTGAGTAGGTCAGATGTTCTGTAAGTACTGAACTTGGCTGTAATGGAAGTCCATGATTGGACAGTTCTGCCAACATATCGCCAGTCATAAATAGAGCATTTCTGGGGGAGAGTGTTTTTTTTCTCTGTTGACATACTACATCCAAAAAGTTGCTTTAACCCCAGTGAGAGCCATTTCAGGACTGGGATACCTGCACACATCATGTAGTGAAGCAAGCCTGTGCACTGCAGTCTTTGTATCATGGACTAATCATTCGAGCGCCCGCAATTCTCGACGGAGCTCCGCGAGTACCCGAGCACCCTGATGATCAAGTAACGAGCAATGCCAAGCACGCTCACTCATCACTAGTCTTTCCCGAAGATACATTTTTTCTGACTTTTACCTTAGACCTTACTGTACACAATACACTTTATATATTAATCTACCAATTCTATTTTATTTTACAAATACATGGTGAAAAGATCAGCAAAAACTTGTTTGGTATCTTAAAAAAGTCACGTGAACATGGAAAACTCATTTAAAGGTCATTTCCAACTTTCTAAGTGCTTTACTTTCTCACACCGACATTATATGTATTTATTCTGATAATAACGGATATTTTGCGGTTTCAATAGAATAGAAACACAACTTAGCAGTATAACTACTTCACGACTGTAATTTTGTATTTACTCTTTTGGAAAGTGGAATCTAAGAGTAATGTCCCTGTACTCACACACGACATGAAATCCTGAGATACTAATACTGTAGGCGACCAACAAGTGTCTTTCTTGACTATCAGCAAGAGGCGGATTCAGTTTCCAAAGCAATGGACTTAATAGTTCATCTGCTATGCTGTTTAGTCACAAAAGATTTTAGCAATGTTCCAAGAAGAAAAGACATCAGGAGTTTGTGCTAAAAAAAATGAGTAGCATATGTTGCCCTCCTACGCAACATCAGAAGCTTAGATATTCTCTTTCGCAGAGCCACAATTAGGCTATTGCATAGCGACTGCATTCATACTTGTTGCGCGTTCAATAAGAAATTGTACATTTTTCAAAAAGCTAAATCCCTTTTACAGCCAATTTTATAGAAGTTGAAAAGGTGTTTAAAGGTATTATCCAGTATGTGTTTATGTGACTGGAGTGAAAGGTATAAAATAAAAATTGGGCAAAGAGCAACTGTTGAATGTCCCACAGCAGCAGTAGTTTGTGATCCCTATTTACTGTATGTAACCGATCAATGATCATAGTCATATACGACTTGAGATGTTTCAGTTTTGTGATTGGTTACAGCTGTGAAGTGTATGTACTATACACTACATAATGTGCCATAATACTGTATATATTTTTCATTAACTAAATATATTTTATTTGGTAATGAGTTTTGTTTAATTTTTACATGATCTTGTGACTCCCTAAGAGTATGTGCGCACGTTGCGTTCTGAGCAGTGCGGAAAAGAACGTACCCTCTAAAAGTGTAAACACTGCGTTTGTAAAAAAAAATGTATCCAAAACGCATTCATTTTGGATGCGTTTTGCATGCATTTTGCATGCATTTTGGATGCCTTTTTCGCAGCGCGGTACCACGGCAATTGAGCTCTGCTACATGTCCGCTGACAGCAGACACAGACAGAGTCGCGCAATGAGAATGAACTCAGATGAACTTCACCCGACTTCATTGTCATACCGCGTCGCTGTCTGTGTGTCGCGTCCTGATTAGCGGTCACCTGTGAAAAACTCACCGGTGACCGCAAATCCCCTGAGTGACTAAAGTGAGCATCGCGATCTGCGCTGCCGTCACTCAGGTTACCCGCGGCCAGCTGGAGTCCTTCACCCAAGACCGCAACTCACCTGTGACGTCATCGCTGATGGCGCAGCCCACTTCAGTCACTAGGGCGACTTGCTGTCACAGTTGCAGGATCTAGCGGTGGCAGCGGGTAAACTGACTGACGGCATCGCTGATCGTGCGGCTCACTTCAGTTGCTGCGTGGAGCTGACAGAGAGGGGTCTGGTCTGTGACCGCTCCTGTGAGCTTCCTGTAGCAGAGCTGAGAGCGTCGTGGGACGTCATGTGGATTACGCAGGAACTGGAGGGGTATTTGGGGATTAATAAAGTGGTGAAAGAGGGTGTTTTTTTGTCTTTTATTCCAAATAAAGGATTTTTTCGGGTGTATGTGTTTATTTTCTTTAACTTACAGGTTAATCATGGACGGTATCTCGGGGAGACGCCTGCCATGATTAGCCTAGGACTTAGTGACAGCTATGGGCTGCTGCCATTACCTCCTTATTACCCTGATTGCCACCGCACCAGGGCAATTTGGGATGAGCCGGGTAGAGTCCCAGGACTGTCTCATCTAATTGATGCGGCAAATCCGGGCGGCTGCTGGCTGATATTGTTAGGCTGGGGGGCTCCCCATAGCGTGGAACTCCCCATCCAGAGAATACCAGCCTTCAGCCGTGTGGCTTTAGCCTGGCTGGTATCAAAATTGGAGGGGACCGCACGTCGGTTTTTTTTATTATTTATTTATTTTACTGCACGAAATAGACCCGTCCATCGGCGGCTGTGATTGATTGCAGTGAGACAGCTGTCACTCAGCGTGGGGGCATGTCTGACTGCAATCAATCATAGGCGCTGGTGGGCAGAGAAAGCAGGGAATACCAGATGGAATAATGAGCGGCCGGCATTTTCAAAAGAGGAAAAGCTGTAGGAGCAGTGTGACAGCCGTGCTGTGCCGCGCTGGTGATCGGGGATTGGCGAATATGAGAGAGGGGGAGAGACCGACTGACGGACATAGAGAGGGACAGACAAAGAGAGAGAGAGACCAACGGACAGAGAGAGAGAGAGACAGACAGAGCGACCAACTGACAGAGAAAGAGACTGACCGACAGACACAGAGAGATTGACCGACATCCACAGACAGAGATTGACCGACATCGATAGAGAGAGACTGAAAAGACCTGCCTTTTGCTTGTCAAAAAAGCATGCGTAACACAACAAAAATGCAGTTCACCTGCATTTTGGTTGCATTTTGACCGACATCATTGATTTCAATGGGTGGAGAACGCAGCTACAACGCACAAAAGAAGTGACATGCTGCTTTTTTTTCTGCAGCGATTTTTGGCATCCAAAACGTTCCATTTAAAAACGCAGCGTGCTCATTGAATTTTCGAAATTCTCATAGACTTTGCTGGGGAAGCAGAATGCATGCAATTTGGCACTGAAACGCTGCAGTTCAAAACGCAGCGTTAACGCGGGGGTAAAAACGCAACGTGCGCACAAAGCCTAAAGACACTTTTAAAACAGAGGGGTATTTTTTAAACAATATACTGTAATACTTACAGTATATCACAAAAGTAAGTACACTCCTCACATTTGGATGCGACAATCTCGGGCAGCTACAGGCTACTATTTTTAGGCTGGGGGGGGCCTAATAACCAAAGGCCTCCCCAGCCTGAGAATACCAGCCCCAGCTGTCAGGTTTTATCATGGCTGGGCATCAAAATTGGGGGACCGCACACCATTTTTTTAAAATTATTTATTTAAATAATTAAAAAAAAAAGGCTTCATGTGGTTACTCTTATTTTGATACACAGCCAAGAAGAGCATAGGGCTGGGGGCTGCACCATATAGTCATGAGCCTTATCTGTGCTGGTATCATAATATGGGGGGACCCTAGAGAATTGTTCTATGTTTTTATTTTTACAGTATACCACAATTTAGATGTTACCATTGCAGATGTAGACACGCGGACCAGGAAGCAACAGCATCGCCGGTGAGTACCCAGCAGTGTGTGTGTTCAGTGACAAAAGGTCATCGGAGTATCCAATGAACTCAGATGACCTCCTGATGACACCACCACAACACCAGTGCTTATGGGTGTCGTGGGGTTGTTGTCAGGAAGCCATCCGAGTTAAAGGTATAAAAGCTCGGATAAAGGCTCGGGTTCAGTTCGGGTTCGGTTTGATAAAGGCTCATGAGTGCACCCTTTGCTTGGCTCGGCTCAGCGAGTAGCTCCTTCACAAAGGCTCCTGTGAAGCTCTGAGAGCATTATGCTCAATGTGTGATCAGCAGATTACCTTCTATTTAAATTAGGTTTGTATATTAAATGTAATTTTTACACATTTCTGATAACATTTTTTTATTTTTCATGCCATAATCTATATTGAAAACTAAGACATTTTACATTTACATATTGGACACCGGGCCTTTTTTAGGCTCTATCTTTCTGTTTAGGGATGAGCGAACCCATGAATGTTAGGATTCGCAGGTTTCAACTGAACTGTAGTCCAAAGTATGGTTCGCGTACCAGAACTCTACCCAAATTTGAACCCCAACCTGAACGCCATAGAAGTCAATAGGGACCCAAATTTGTGTACTGAAAAGTAGCTGTGGAATGTTGAAAATAAGGACCAAGGGGCTCCAAAATGAAGCAAAATGGTAGTAAGGTGTCCTTTACACGCTGCGACATCGCTAGCATCGGCTAGCGATGTCACGTGCGATAGCACCCGCCCCCGTCAGTGGCACGATATGTGGTGATCACTGCCGTAGCGAACATTATCGCTACGGCAGTGTCACACGCACATACCTGCTCTGCGACGTCGCTGTGACCGGCAAACCGTCTCCTTTCACAGCAGCGTCACTGAACCGCCGCCCAATAGAAAAAGAGAGGGAGGAGATGAGCGGCCGGAACATGCCGCCCACCTCCTTCCTTCCTCCTTTTCTGGTGGACGGAGATAAGGAGATGTTTGTCGTTCCAGCGGCGTCACACATAGCAATGTGTGATGCCGCAGGAACGACAAACAACATCATACCTGCAGCAGCACCGATATTATGGAAATGAACGACGTGTTAACGAGCAACGATTTTGCATGTTTTTGCGGTCGTTGATCGTTGCTCATTTGTTTTACACGCTGTGATGTTGCTACCAGCGTCGGATGTGCGTCACTAATGACGTGACCCCGACGATAATATTGGCAGCGATGTCGCAGCATGTAAAGTACCCCTAAGAGCAGGACAATTGCCCTGCAAACCAATATCGATAGGGAGATTACTTAGGTATAAAAAATAAATAAAAAATAATAATCTTGAATCGGGAGGCGGAGGTCCAAGTGGAGGAGGAGGTAGACGTGGTGGGGTAGGTAGAAGAGGCGGAGGAGGTAGCCAACACTGTTTTTAATTTTTTTTTGTTATTTTACTTACGGAGGCAGGCGCCAAACATTTGGCAGTGGCAAAAAGAATGAACAAACTGCCGTGGAGTATAACAATGTCTAGGAGCAGCTGGTATACTTTTCTAGTCATCCAATTATACAGACAAGCAGAGTAGGAGGAGGAGGCAACATGGACAGAGAAGTGTCCAGCAATTCTGTGCCGCCCCCGTGCGTGCAGCCGGTGCTGCTCGGATCTGGATCTACGGTACGGCTTGAGGGGTTCTCCGGACCCGGGGGTCGCGCAGACACGCCGAATAAAAGGGGATGTATTTATACAGGATTGGTTGTAAAATGTCTGTGATGCCACCCACGGTATGTGGTGAGATGCAGCACCGCCGCTGCCAATGCGGGTGGCTCCCGGGGACGTTGGGCTGGCAGCTGGATGTTAACCCCTCCGTGGGTAGGAATGTCCCGGAGCCCAGTGTCTCTTTGCTGAGGATGGTGATTGCAGGGGCTGGCACACCCGGTCAGGCCGGGGGTGTTACTCACGGTCAAATAAAGCACACAAGTCCTGTGGTGAAGCAAGGTGATGGTGGCCGGCTGCCGCAGACGGGTGTATCAGGTCCCACACCCGGGGGCTAGTAGTCAATGCCTTTCTCCTCTGCACTTCGTGTTGCTCAAAGATAGACTTCCCGGTGTGTAACACGGGGAGTCCGCTCCCGGTCCTTCGGTTGGGAGCCGTGCCCGTCTGATGCTGACCCGTAGGATCTACGAGCCCTGGCGGTTGCCTTATCCCTCTCTGTGGGTGGTTGTCTACTTTTCGGGACTTAGATTGGGACAGGACCTAAAATCCTGCCCTCAATTGGTTAATTAGCTAGGCCGTTGGTGCCGGTCCTGGGTTCAGGGTCAAAGTATCCCCTCTGTGTACGGTTTCCGGGTCGGTTCTCAGATGTTGGCACCGGCGGGCTACAACCCTGTCCCGGTCCACCTCGGATGTCCGGCAGCCATCTTCCCGTCTCCTGCTGGCACTGGCTACTGTCTGCCACCTAGCCAAGGTGTCAGGGCTCTGACCCTGGCACCTGTCAGCTTCACCTCCACTAGTCAGCTTGACTCCAACTCAACTCTAGTCTTCAACTTCCACTAACTGTTTTCCTGCCCCGGGCTCTCCAGACCCCTAGGTGGGTGTTTCCTTACTGCCTGGTCCCGCCCACTGGTGGGCCTGTCCTTCCATGAGGGGGGTGACAAGGATTTCAGGTCGGCTGATTAAACCCTTAGTGGGATGGGTGTTGTGTGGGGGCCTATGTGTGCATCTACCTGGTTTTCCAGGGCACTACAATTCTCTTTTTGGTGGTATACTGGGATAGATTGCTTAGCCCACAGGGCCTGTTTTCAGAGTACTTACACAGAGTCTTTTTTCAGAGTACTTCCAGAACCTGGTGCAGAGTGCTTCCATATAACTTTTTTCAGAGGGCCTTTGTCAGAGTACTCCCAAAGAGCCTGTTTTTAGAAGACACCCACAGAACCTGGTACAGAGTGCCACCACAGAGCCTGGTACAGAGTGCCACCACAGAGCCTGTTTTCACAGTACCCCTACAGACCCTTTATTCAGAATACCCCACTGAGCCTTTAAAAAAAAAAAAAGAAACACCTCCACATAGCCTACACTAGTTTCTCCATAGCAGAGGCTTCTTGAAGCTGTCATCATCAACAAAGGCCTTTGTATGAGGTAATAACATTCAGTAAATGTGTTCAATACTTTTTTTTATAGCTCAAAAAACAATGGGAACACCCAAATACAAAATCCTTGTTTAAGTGCTCCCTTTTTTGGAGCAATATATATAAATGGTGGGGAAAATAAATATTTGATAAACTGCTGATTTTGTAGTTTTCCCACCTATCTGTAATTTTTATCGTAGGTGCACTTCACCTGTTACAGACAGAATAAAAAAAAATCCATTAATTTGCATTTTATTGCATGAAATCAGTATTTGATCCCCTTCCAACCAGCAAGAATTCTGGCTCTTACAGACCTGTTTGTTTTTTTTTTTAATTTAAGACGCCTTTTTATTATGCACTAATTACCTGAATAAATTGCTCCTGTTTGAACTCTTTACATGTATAAAAGACACCTGACCGCACACTCAATCACATTCTAACTTCTCCACCATGGCCAAAACCAAAAATCTGTCTAAGGACTTCAGGGACAATATTGTAGATCTGCACAAGGCTGAGACTGGCTACAGGATAATTGTCAAGCAGCTTTGTGAGAAGGCAACAATTGTTGGCAAAATTGTTAGGTAATGGAATCTTCCTCGGTCTGGGGCTCCATCCAAGATCTCACCTCACAGGTTAAGGATGAGTCTGAGAAAACTCAGGAATCAGCCCAGAACTACATACAAGGACCTTGTTAACAATCTGAAGAGCGCTAGGACCACAATCTCAAAGATTACCATTAGCAAACACTACGCCGTCATGGATTAAAATTCTGCAGTGCACACAGTCCCGCCGCTCACATTAGCACATGCCCAGGCCTATTTGAAGTTCACCAATGACCATCTGGATGATCCAGAGGAGCTATGGGAGAAGGTCAGTTGGTCAGATGAGACTCAACTGTAACTTTTTGGTAATAACTCCAGTCACTGTGTGTGGAGGAAGATGGAGGATGAGTAACTCTAAGAACACCATCCCAACCATGAAGCATGGGGGTGGAAACATCATACTTTGGGGGTGATCTTCTGCAAAGAGAACAGAACGACTGTATTTTACTGAAGGGAACATAAATGCGGTCATGTATCGCGAGATTTGGTCCAACAGTCTCCTTTCCTCTTTAAGAGCATTGAAGATCAGTTGTAGCTGGGTCCAGCATAACAATTACCCGAAACACAGAGGAAGGGAAACTAAGGGGTGGCTAAATAAGAAGCATTTCCAGGTCCTGGAGTATCATTGCCAGTTTCCAAACCTGAACCCAATAGAAAATCTTTGGAGGCAGATGAAACTCAAGGTTGCCCAGTGACAGCCCCGAAACTTGAAAGATCTAGAGAAGATCTGTATGGAGGAGTCACCAAAATCCCTGCTGCAGTGTGTGCAAACTTGTTCAACGACTACAGGAAACATCTGACCACTGTAATTGTAAACAAAGGTTTCTGTACCAAATATTAAATTCTGTTTTTCTATTGTATCCAATACTTATACCATACAATAAAATGCTAATTAATTATTTAGGAATCATAAATTGTGATTTTCTGGACTTTGAAGTGTACCTATGACAAAAATCACAGAACTCCCCATTCCCTGTAGGTGGAAAAACTTTGGCTGTGTATCAAATACTTATTTTCCCCACGGTATAATATATACATAAATACTGTATATATTCACACACATATATATCTATATATATATATATATATATATATATATATATACACATACTGTATATCTTAACGGTCAATACAGGTTTGAAGTCTAATATTTTCTCTCTTGCTGACGAGTCTGTTCACCTGTACCGTGAGTATTTGTTTTCTATTGCAGCTGCAGTTCTAACCTTCAGTGTCTCATTAGAGGATCCTCTTATTAAACGCACTTCAGAAATCTGATTCATTTTAATTGGCTAAAAAGGCTCTAAAATGCTATAACTGTCATATCGCTCACCTCCCAACATTGAGAGACAGCATATAGCAGTTATCCAGTCATCATTCTGACGGATACATTCACATTCGCTAATGGACTGAGCAAAGTGAAGAAAGGGAACATTATTCTGTAGCAGAATAATTGCAAATATAAAATGAAAGGGGGTGAATAAAACATGACATAAATAAACATATGTACAAAATGATGGATGACAGTGTGACTGGTATATGGGTCATAGAAGCTGGAGCTCATCAAAGTGTTGGGATAGACTCTCTAATATCTTCATCAACTCTGGCTACATATACTGTCCATGATGGACCATAGATGTGAGCCCCAAGAGCATACACAGTTCATGGATGAGCAAGGCGCTGTTTCTGAATCTTATCTCTTATAACTACTTTAACCCTAGAACGCATACCTGGGGCCTCGCAGGCCTGCTTGGTCATTTGTTTTCTATGGTATATTGAATTTCTTGCGCATTCTAGAGTTAATATATTGTTTTTTGTTTGAGGAAAACTTTATTAAAGGGGTTGTCTCAACTCAAACTGTAAAAACATGCAGCTCTGCAGTGTCCCTCCAATGACAAGTTCTCTACATTCTCAAAAACAGAGGGATCTCTAATTCCACATTTTACTGCTCATTGTCTAGTTTGCCAACCACATCTACAGTCTATCAAAAGTAGCCGGTTTCCTAGACAAGTTGAACATATTTCAAAGCTGTTTGCTTCATAGCACTCCTCCGATACTCAACAAGCACAGAAACCTCTACTTTCAATACTGGAGACTGCCTATATCAGAAGAGCAGCGTGAGCAAAGTGACAATCTTCCGAAGTTCACCTCTACTGAGCAAAAAGAAGGGAAGCAGAGGAGCAGTGGACTTCCGAAGAAAGAGTTAGACTAGCTCATTAAGTAATCCCTGATCAGGGTCTATAGTTTAAGCAGTGAGTGCACTGGTAACACATCAACCTGGATGGGACAGTCAGTAAATAGATTGGTTGAACACCAGTAACAACTACATATAAATATAACAAATGGAGAAAAAGACCTGGATCGCACATCCCAAAAATACATTGATCTAAAAGCCGCTAGGCAAAAACTTTTGGTAGAACGTGAGGTTCTTAGTTACCATTCTGATCAGACTGTATTAAGCCTACTGCCATGTCACGGCGAACCTCTAGAGTGGGTCCCTATCCTAAGCCTTTGTGGTGCGGCACTGTGCACCAACCACCGCCGCAGCGACAAAGCACAAGCAGGGCAGGCGACCCGGTGCCTCACAGCACCCCTGCTGCAAGGCAAAGCCCCCAAGGCTCCAGGCCACACTGCCCCACTGTCACGACACCACCACAACAGCGGCCACCGCACAGCACCAACACACAGTGAGAGGAGCTGCGCACTCACCTCCCACTGGCTCCCATAAGTGAACTGGGAGCAGAAAAGGCTGACCCCTCTTGCAGTCTCCTGTTAATTTTTGCTCCCAGTTCACTTATGGGAGCCAGTGGGAGGTGAGTGCGCAGCTCCTCTCACTGTGTGTTGGTGCTGTGCAGTGGCCGCTGTTGTGGTGGTGTCGTGACAGTGGGGGAGTGCGGCCTGGAGCCTTGGGGGCTTTGCCTTGCAGCATGGGTGCTGTGAGGCACCGGGTCGCCTGCCCTGCTGGTGCTTTGTCGCTGCAGCAGTGGTTGGTGCACAGTGACGCACCACAAAGGCTTAGGATAGGGACCCACTCTAGAGGTTCGCTGTGACATGGCAGAGGGCTTAATACAGTCTGATCAGAATGGTAACTAAGAACCTCACGTTCTATTTAATTTTTTGCCTAGCCGGTTTTAGATCAATGTATTTTTGGGATGTGCGATCCAGGTCTTTTTCTCCATTTGTTATACTACATATAAATAACACGGGAGCCACCTGTTGACAATAAATAATGATCACAGACCGGCAACATCGACATAAAAGGTCTCTGTCATACGTTACATTTTTCACTGACGTGTTGAAGATGCATATGGCAATCCCTGTGCTGTGATTTTGGCACACATGTGTTCTCCGTGTGCTATCTAGGTTAGCACACGGACATCAGAAACTTTTCACTCACCTGTACCAAGCGCTGATATCCGTGGTGCTCCTGTCTCTGGCACTGCGGTCACACTTGCTCCTGGGTCCGCAATGCAGTGAATATGCAATGAACATAATGAGCAGGCCCTGAAGCAAGTGACAGCAGCGCCGAAGACAGCATCGCTGGACACAGGTGAGTATAGAAATTAATTTCATTTTAAAGAGACGTGTTTTCTCTGGTACATGTTACACGGATCACACCACTGTGTTGTCCGTACGACATCAGTGCTGCCAGAGAAAAACGGCCTAGTCTCCATCCAGAACACACAGACACGCATGTGCCCATACGGACATGCGGTCCTTGTGAAAACACTGATGTGTGCGCAGACCCATTGATTTTCATGGGTCTGCATGTGTCCGTGATTCCGTTACATATGAAAATGGCGTTATACGTACCAGAATCACTGACATATGGAGGGGACCTAAATAACACAGGAGATACTCAATAAGTAATAATCACAGCCCAATCTCTATCTAAACAATGACCACTACATTGACCACAGAGCATATCCATGAGATATTTCCAGTCCACAGTTACTAACATCTGTGTGCTTTTTATATGTCTGATTCCCTCTTCTATAATCAGTTACAGAAGAAAAAATACAAAAAATTCTACCAACAAAAAAATTTAAATATTTTAGAAAAGTAAAATATATTTCATTATTTATTTTAGCTTTCTCTGAAACTTACAGTTGTCTCATTGCTTTCTGCTCACCAGAAATGATCAGCACTTTGGGTTTTTCACATAACATTTATTTTAAACCCTTAACATTACTTAACATTACTAAATAAGGGATCCAAAAGAAGACAACGGTGGAGAAAATCTTGGAAGTTATCATTTACAAACTCTTGAAAAACAGTTTGGGCATTACTGAGCCTAAACGGCATAATACGGTACTCATAATGACTTTCCCAGGTGTTCAAAGAGGTCTTCCACTCGTCTTCCTTACAAATATGGATTAAATGGTAAGCCAAGCTTGGTGAAAATCTTGGTTCCTCTTAGACGATAAAACAATTAGGGAATTAGAGACAACAGATACTTGTTTTTAATTGTGATGCAGTTGAGACCCCTATAATCAATACATGGGAAGAGATATCCATCCTTCTTCAGAAAGAAGAAACCTGCCCTTGCTGAAGAGGTTGACTTCTGGATGAATACTCTAGCCATTTTCTCTTGATGTACTCAGGCATGGCTTGTGTCTCTACCAGTGGCAGAGGATAGATCCAGCCTTGAGGAGGAGAGGACCCTCAAAGCAAGTCAATGGAGCAGTTGTATGGCCCATGTGGAAGCAATGTCTCCGCCTTCTTCTTGAAATTAATGACCAGTAGACAGGAGGCAGGCAAACCTAGTAGGCTAGATTGTGTCACAGGTTTCTGAATTGGTATAACAGCATAAACACCTGTCATGAGAAGAGTGACCATAGCGGAGCACCTTTTCGGATTTCCAAAATGGGTTAATGAGCATGGGGTCAAGGCAGACTCAGACAGAGAGGGTGTGATTGATTTAGAAGCAGAAGCACTAGAAAGGAGATCCTCTATGTATGCAATATTCCAACCTTGAGTTCTATCTCTTCTGTGGATGGATTCTGTTAAGCATTTCCACTGATGTATGATATCATCAACGGACTTGTTGAGATGTTGAACTGGAGTTTAGTACTTATTCACCACAGCTTGCTGCAGGAAATTCAATGCTGATCCAGAGTCCAAGAGGCCTAACGCAGAGAGATGGATATCTCTACATAACGCAGACACTGACAGTGTTAGTGGAGAGGAACAGTAAACCTGACTTAGGTTAGCCTCCCCAACAGAACCTGGACTTGAGAATTTTCTGACTTCATAGAAGAATGGATTAAATGTCCCTACTGCCACAGTAGAAGCACAGTTCTTTGGCCCAATGATGTTCCTGAAGTTGCTTGGTTAGCTTGATGCAATCAATGTACATTGGTTCTGAAGCGGCTACAGGTGCAGGAGTCTGGGAGATGAGAGGCCTCTAGAAAGATGAATCTAGATTCAGCAGTTGACTCTCATATACTACTTTACTGGCTCATTTCTGTAAACTGAGATCAATCTGGTAGTCAATTAGATGAGATTATCAAGGTTAGCCGGGATGTCATGGACAACCAGCTCATCTCTAATCCTCCCAGACAGGCCATCCCAGAAAGTGGCTACCAGTATCTCATTAGTCTTTTCCACTCAGAGGAAAAAGTACAGAATTGCACCGCATTTTGATCCACAATCTGACTACCTTGATGTAACTTGAATAGAAGATGCTGCAGAGGAGACACGACCCAGCTCATTGAAGACCTTGCCTAATGTCTCCAAGAAGACATAAATGTCCAAGATGATAGGGTCTCCTCTCAGTTATAAGATGTTGATATAGGCCAGAGCCTCTCCTCTCAGATGGGATATCAAAAAGGCAATTGTGGCCAGATCTGAAGTGAACTGATGGGAGACCAGTTCAAAGTTCAGTATGATGAACTCTCGACATAGTTTAGGGTTACTGAAAAATCGTAGTGGGGCTGAGAGAAGTGGATCAGCTCCAGGTCTGAGGGTTGCAGGCTGAGGAGTAGCTACAGTACCAAGGTAGCTGCAGCATGGGATGGTGAAGGAAAAACGGCCAGTGCCAGAGCATTCAAATGCACGTTCACCATCTGCAGGAAGGTCAGGATTTGGTTCTGCTTTTCTCATTTGCAGATCATCTCCAGAAATAACCCAAAGAGTGGTAGGGGATTGGAGTCAGTGGGGTCCATGGCCTGAGCAAACTGTTACACTAGCGGATGTGGACTCACTGTGCCATAGACTGGATTTACTCTAAAGAGGTGTGGCAAAGTGCCTACCTTGTTCTCACCAAAGCCTCTGATGGTGAGGATGGGCTGAGCTGCTTTAGACATTAGGGACCACTCCATGGCAGTACCCGGTACAGGAGTAGCTCACTCGAGGGTCAGGGACACCGGTACAAAGTTCATGCAGAACAGAGTGGGTAGCAAAGGCTGAATGGATGGAGTACATTTAGGAAACAGGTTGGACGGGTATCTAAAGTAGACAGACATAATGTGAAAGGGACAGGGTTCAGGTACAGGATCAGGCAGGACAACCTGGCACAGGAAACAGACAGGATGGTACAGGTACTAGAGAAAGATTGGTTGGGTTTGGGGACTTGAACTAGCAGGATGGGTTAAGGAATTGGAGACATGCAGGACAGAATTGGGCAGAAAGCAGAATGGTGTATTGACGGTATCAAGCTCACCAAAAACCTAATTGTTCAGGCACCTTCCTATAGGGGTAGGTACCTTAAATACCCAATGCCTTCTACCAAAAGGATTGGGGAACACGTTCTGAGTGTGTACTGTCTCTTTAAGAGGCTCCTGCCCTAACATCATTGCCAGGAACCCTATATTATATGCAGAGGTCCTGGGGCATGAGGAGAGCATAAAGGAGCAGGGGAGAGAGCAGGCCGGAAGTGGTGGTGAGTAGAGATGAGCGATGTTCGAATCAAACCATTCGCCAATTTCAAATTCAAATTGTTTTGGGCGATGTTCGAGTCGTTCAACGAACTCGAACAATTTGCTTCACGTTCGATAACGGTTCGATCATCAAAAGTGTGGCTTTCACAGTAAAGCTATGTGCGCACGTTGCGTATTTGCATGCGTCCTGCATCTCCAGCACAATCCCTCTCTCTTTCCTACTCACCAATAAGCTACACGGCTGTCACAAAGCTCCGGCGGCTTTTCCTCTTTTGAAAATGGCTGCCGCTCATTATTCAATCTCGTATTCCCTGCTTTCCCCACCCACCGGTGCTCATGATTGGTTGCAGTCAGACTCGCCCCCATGCTGAGTGACAGATGTCTCACTGCAACCAATCACAGCCGCCGGTGGGCGGGTCTATATCGTGCAGTAAAGTAAATAAATAAAAAATTTAAAAAAAACTGCGGTCACCCCCGATTTTGATACCAGCCAAGATAAAGCCACAGGGCTGGAGGCTGGTATTGTCAGAATGGGGACCGCCACGTTATGGGGAGCCCTTCACCCTAACAATATCAGCCAGCAGCTGCCCGAAATTGCTGCATCCATTAGATACAGTCCCAGGACTCTACCCGACTCATCCCGAATTGCCCTGGTGTGGTGGCAATCGGGGTAATAAGGAGTTAAATGGCAGCTTAGAGCTGCCACTATGTCCTAGGTTAATCATGGCAGGCATCTCCCCGAGATACCTTCCATGATTACCTGTAAGTGAAAGTAAATAAAAACATACAGCCGAAAAATCCTTTATTTGGAATAAAAGACAAAAAAACCCCCTCATTTACCACTTTATTAATCCCCAAACACCCATCCAGGTCCGAAGTAATCCACACAACGGCTCTGCTACATGAAGTTGATAGGGAGCACCGTAGAACACGACCGTTTTGTGCCAGCTCCACATAGCAACGGAAGTGAGCCGCGCTGTCACCGGAGACTTCACTCAGGTAGTGCTTGCGTGTGTGCAGGGATGATAATGAGTGTGGTAGTGCCGGGGTGTGTGCGGGGATGATGATGGGTGCGGTAGTGCCGGGGTGTGTGCGGGGATTATGATGGGGGAGGTAGTGCTTGCGTGTGTGCGGGGATGATGATGAGTGCGGTGGTGCCGGGGTGTGTGCGGGGATGATGATGGGTGCGGTAGTGCCGGGGTGTGTGCAGGCATGATGATGGGGGCGGTAGTGCTTGCATGTGTGCGGGGATGATGATGGGGGCGATACTGCCGGGGTGTGTGTGGGGATGATGATGAGTGCGGTAGTGCCTTGATGTGTGCGGTGATGATGATGGAGGCGGTAGTGCCGGGGTGTGTGCGGTGATGATGATGGAGGCGGTAGTGTCGGGTTGTGTGTGGTGATGATGATGGAGGCGGTAGTGCCGGGGTCTGTGCGGTGATGATGATGGGGGCACGCTCTCTTTCAGCTTAACGCAACGCATTATTTCACAGGAATCCGTTGCCTTTACATCACACTATTTACAACGCCTCCGTCATATGCGTCACATAATGCATTGTGACGGATGCCATTCAACGTAAGTGTGAAAATACCTTCTGCTGTCAGCGGGCATGGAGCCGAGCTGAATGGCAGAGCAAGCATCCAGCACGCATATATTCTGCATCAATTCTGCAGTCACAATACATTCACATGTGCTGCCAAATCGCTGCAGAATTATACGCATGGACACTACGCAATGTGCGCAATGTTAATAATAATATCCAAATTCAGTGCATAGTGTGTGGGGGGGGCGGGGGTTCCTGAAATAATGGCGATATCCAGGGTTTTTTTTCCTAACTGCGCATACAGTGGGGCCGGCCAGGCTGTCAGCCAATCACACACACACACAGCAAAGTGCATGTTTTGCACACAAGCAAGGGCATGTGTCATTGGCTGTGTATGTCACATGTCCTTGCCCTATAAGGACTTCTGAGTAGTTTCACTTTTGGACACCAAGAAGGAGTTTACTCTGTGTATATGTACTCCATACCAGAAGTGGCTCATCTGGATCGATCCGTGCACCTCCTGATTTGTCCTGTGGCTTCTACGCTGGTAAGTTGAACCTATTTTGTGTTTTCAATGTGTTTGTATGTGTTTGTATTTGCCTGCCATTGTTTTCAATGGGGTTCGAAGGTGTTCGTCGAACGTTCGACGAACACACCCGCCGTTCGACGAACCGAACCGAACTCGAACACTAGGGGGGTGGCTCATCTCTAGTGGTGAGTACGTTGGCATCACTGCTAAGCAGAGGAGGTGGAACACTGCAGGGATACCAGTATTACACATTGATTGTAATGAAGCAGGGAAATATAAATCAGTAACTGACTGGGACGCCGGTCCCCACGTGTTATCCCGGCACCTACGGTGATCAGACCTCGGTGAGTAATTCTGCCTCATCTCATGCCACACATGGAAGCATATGTTGCATCCTATGTGAGTGCTTTTGTACTAAATTGATGTAGGTTTCTCCTTGTACTTTGGGCACTTTGCATACAGGTATTGTATGATCACCCTTGATGAGTTTTTTTAACTCCTTTACTCTTCCAGGACACGTGGGGTTTCTTTCCCCTTCAGCACATCCTTTCTCCTGGTCCTATATATAATGTATTTATTGTTATTCCCTACAGCACTTATTTAATAAATGTTTGAAACATTCAATCACTGCTTGTTTGGGTTTCTCTTTTCTTTAGCAAATTCAAAGACTCTATTCTCTGGTTATTACTAGTGGTGAGTACGTTGGCATCCCTGCTAAGCAGAGGAGGCGGAACACTGCAGGGATACCAGTATTACACATTGATTGTAATGAAGCAGGGAAATATAAATCAGTAACTGACACATCGCTGGACTAAAGCGGGCTTTACACACTACGACATCGCTAATGCGAAGTCGTTGGGGTCACGGAATTGGTGACGCACATCCGGCCGCATTAGCGATGTCGTTGCGTGTGACACCTATGAGCGATTTTGCATCGTCGCAAAAACGTGCAAAATCGCTCTTCGGTGACATGGGGGTCCCTTCTCAAATATCATTACTGCAGCAGTAACGAAGTTGTTCCTCGTTCCTGTGGCAGCACACATCACTCCGTGTGACACCGCAGGAACGAGGAAGCTCTCCTTACCTGCCTACCGGCCGCTATGGAGGTGGGCGGGATGTTACGTCCCGCTCATCTCCGCCCCTCCGCTTCTATTGGGCGGCGGTTCAGTGACGCAGCTGTGACGTCGCTGTGACGTTGAACGAACCGCCCCCTTAGAAAGGAGGTGGTTCGCCAGTCACAGCGACGTCGCTAGGCAGGTAAGTATGTGTGACAGGTCTGGGAGATGTTGTGCGACACAGGCAGCGATTTGCCGGTGTCGCACAACCGATGGGGGCGGGAACGCACGCTAGCGATATCGGTACCGATATCACAGCGTGTAAAGCGGCCTTTAGGCTCTCTTCCCCTCCAAAATGGTGCTTCATATTTTCATAGCAAAAACCTGGTAACACATTTCCTTTAAAACATCAAGTATGTGCGAAAATATTGCAAAGTTTCATTACATTAATTACAACTCTTTTTTCAGAAGGCGTAATACTTTTTTAAATGTTGATATGCTACGTCAATTCAGACATAATTGTGCATCAAAACCGGCAAAACTGATCCATTTCTGATGCTACTCACCCAACACGTGGATCCGTATTTTGGTTCTATTCCAAAATTTAATTTAATTCTATAAATATTTTCATTTAATGTAAGCATTGTCAACTGCTTAGCACATAATAGTATGAAAACAAGTGAAATAAGGACACCGGAGAGACTTATTTGTGAGCTTGCTTAGACAGGGCAGTAAGCAGATAAATCCTTCATTAGATATAGTGATACAGAATATACAGGTTCACAGCCACAAGGCCAGACTATTTAAACAGAAAGCTTCAAGACACAAAGGAAATCATAGAAGTGAAGTGATAAAAGGCAGAAAAAGTCCTGCAGAAATATAAACACATTATATATCAAAGGAGACCCTAAAGCACCCAGTAGCTGGCAAAGATATCATGAAAAAAAGGAACATATCTAAACACTCATGCCATTATCCAAACAGGAAAGCACCATAGGAATGTTTTAATTGCAATACCTCTCATTCACCATTAATATCGTCCATTAAATTTAAAGGGAGTGTGTCACCCCAAATTTCACTTAAAACAACCGACACAGCCTCGTAGGAGATGGAGCAGTAATACAAACTGTTCTTTCAGTTTTCTAATTTCTTCCTCCGTTGCCCCCCAAAATAACTTTATTGTAATATGCAAATGAGGTTTTTCAGTGCACAGTTTGCATGTCTAGCATGCCTGGGTGGAGAGTGACATGTCTAGCATGTCTGTGTAAAGAGGCTTATGAGGCATGTAATGCTCCTCTGGGAAATTAAATATGCACACTCTCTGAAGAGGCAAGTTGCATATCCTTTTAACTACAATGGGCTCATTTGTGAGGGGTGCACAGGTCCTTTAATAGAATGCCTACAAATGTTGCAAACAAATTATTACATTTTTTTCTTTTCATCTTACATAGTCTAAAATTCTACTACAAGATTGTGAACCTGTAGATAATACAAATGTAGCAACTACTAATCTCACAACTATAGTTCCCTACAGCAATAGTCTACCGGGGGTCTAATTCTCAATGAATGACAGTGGCAGCGTTACTCAAACAGCACAGAGCCTGAGGCACTTGGTAGTTGCATCTGTACTTGAAAACTTGGAAGACATTATAGCTTGTAAAAGTCAGTGCATGTTCTATGGAAATTGTCTTGTACAATTTAAATTCTAAAATAGAGATAGCACTTGCATAGGTTGCTTGGAAAATGCAAGAACTGTTTGGAACCACTAGCAAGACATTGAGCATCACGGTCATCTTTGTTGAGTTTTGTGACAAGCTCAGGTTTGGGCTCTCTCTCATACCATCTAAAACCATACACTTTAAGCGTGTTTATTTCTTTAGGCACACAAGGGATTCATGTCAGTTTTCTGTTGCAGCAGACTCCTCATTGTAGCTCCTCTGTTCCTGCTGATGTCCACTTCTGGCCTGGATAAACACCCTGTGCTTCCTGTAGGGGGGTGCCGGTTATTCAGCATCATTCTGGTGCTTGGCCTGGAGGTTGATGGATGTATTCATTCATCTGCTGCAGTTATCTTGTGTTTACTTTAGTGAAAGTAATTCCTGGTGTTGTTACTTTCCCCTTTCCTTTTTCTGTTCCAGTTCACCCCCGTATGTTTCCCCAGCTGCTTTTTTATGGGTAGTGTTGTAGTTACCGCCTGTCTATTGTATTTGTTGGTGGGGTTGTTTGGAGGATCTTTGTCCCAGTCTTCCCCCTTGGGTTGTGGGTGCGGAGAGGACATTGTCATCAGGGCCAGGACAGGACATAGGAAGAGCAGACCTCGCTACCTTCAAGCATACCTCTAGGTTGAGTGCAAGACTAGGGTACCCCCTAGCTTGAGCATAAATGCAGGGACCCCCCCTTCCAGTCACCCTTTCTTTCTGGTCACGCAAGTCATGACATTGAGTCAATCATAATTTTTCAGATTGCAATACTCCACAAATCAGCAGAATGATGTGCTTGAGTAAAAGGAGCATCCACTGGCTCCCCTTCATTCAGTCATAGTGAATGCTCCTCCAGTGTCTCTGACAAGAAGGGACTAGATGAAATGTAGTTTTTCCTTACCCCCTTTCAAGTTGGGGTTGCCTACTTTTCCATCTTTATCAGCTGGGAAAGTTTTTATATTGATCCCAGTTGATGCCAGATGGCCATTACATTTTCCATCCTCTGTCAAAAATTTCTACATAGACTCTTTAGATATACAAGATGTGATGATGGATCTTATTACTGTACATTGACCAGGATATTTAGATACTGGCATACGATTTTTACATTAGTTTTGTGCATGAGATGAACACACAGGTATATGTCTCCACCACAAAACATGCCTGTGTTACTGCACTGGCTATACACTCGCCTCTATCGTATCACCACTTAAGGTATTCAATGGATGATGATTTTAAATTACAGCAGGCAGATATTATTCAAAGCAATGGGAATTAAAACTTAATATATATTGGACAAACCTATTCAGCTCTTGTCGGGGTAGGGTTGAACATCTCCTCCAGGTAAAGAAAAGTCTTTGCGGTCAATTCCTCCAGACTGGCTTAGCACATGCTCACACTATGTCAGGCTTGCTGGAGTAGAAGGCGCTGGATTAATTGAGGTGTACACAACTTGATGTATTTGGCACCTCTTCTAAGTGGCATGCACCTCGATACATCACCCTAAAAATACCACTCCACTCAATGGCTAAAGCAAAAATTTGGGAGTATAAACCACCAGCAATTTTGATTAATTGGTGGTCATGGTCACATCCCTGCCCCACCACAGCTGCTCCTCAGCTTCCTTATTTTGGTATAACTGATTCAAACTGGCATGGAAACATTAAAATTCTCATTATTTTGGTGCAACTCTCCATTTTGCAAAAATGTTGCAACTTTTCAGGCTTTTAAGCAGGTTTTCTGGTGTAAAAGTTTAGCTGAATTACTTCCTATATTTTTAGATCATACGGGGATTGTTAGAATACTGTAGGAACTAGACTGTTACATATCACATAGTTCATCAAGTAGGTATAAATTATATTAATTTCTAAAGTGTATCTGTTGCTTTAGATGACTTTTTAGAATAAGCTGCAGTGTGTGCCTCTGTGTCCACCTCTGTGTGTACATGATGCATGTCACAATTTCTCACTTTTATATGACTCAAATCCTGCATTATCATCATTATTCCAATCTGCAGGTTCTACCTTTAATTTTCAGTTGCAGATGAGTTAGCGGGTGAAGACCAGCTGCTGTGATGACTTCCATACATAGTACACAGAAACATAAGGTTTCCTATATTCCTTTCTCTGCAACAACCCATATTCCGAAGCCGTATGGAGGATAATATAAATGTAATGCTTGGTACTATGGACTAGCGTGATTCTAGCCACTAGGTGGCGCTGGATGGGAAGCTAGACACAATGGGATGTAGCATGAAGTTCAAGGACGGCATCAACACCCGGTACACCTGGGCAAGTGCCGGGGCCCTGGACCGCCGAGGGGGCCCACTCGCAGACGGCAGTGTGGCGTACTGCCAATGGCGGCAGGCCACATGGCTGTTTTGGAGCCCGTGAGTCAGGGAAGCCCGGTGCTAGCGCTGCATCCACCCCCCCCCACACTGATGATCGCAATTTCAATTTTATCGGCATCGCGGATGCCGATATAATTGAAAGTAATGATGATAAAGGGAGCGGTGCACTGCCTCTTTCTTCATTCTCCCGCTGTGTCTGTCTGCACTCTGCTTCTGACAGCTCAGAATAGCAGAGTGCAATGACGTCATTACTGTGAATGTCTGTGTGCTGAGCTGTCAGAGCGGCAAAACAGTGGACACGCTGAGGAGACCGGAGCAGGGGGGGAACGAGGAGAAGTGAGTAAATATTAATCATGGTTGGCAGATGACTATGGGGCTGCATTAAAGAATATGGGGGCTGCATAATGCTGCTACATGGGGCTGCATAATGCTGCTACATGCGGGCAGCATAATGCTGATATATGGGGCTACATAAAGCTGATTTATGGGGGCTACATAATGCTGCTACATGGGGCTACATAAAGCTGCTACATGGGGGCTGCATAATGCTGCTACATGGGAGCTGCACAATGCTGCTACATGGGGACACACAATACTGCTACATGAAGGCTGCGTAATGCTGCTACATGGGGGCTGCATAATGCTGCTACATGGGGGCTGCATAATGCTGCTACATGGAGGCTGCATAATGCTGTGACATGGGGGCTGCATAATGCTGCAACATGGGGGCTGCATAATGCTGCTACATGGGGGCTGCATAATGCTATGACATGGGGGCTGCATAATGCTATGACATGGAAGCTGCATAATGCTGTGACATGGGGGCTGCATAATTCTGCGACATGGGGCTGCATAATGCTGCTACATGGGGGCTGCATAATGCTGCTACATGGGGGCTGCATAATACTATATGGAGGAATATGGGGGCTTCATAACCCTATATGAAGGAATATGAGACTGTGTTATATTATGTGGAGCAATCTGGTGTACATTATATTATATGGAGAAATATTTGGTGCATTATTCTATATGGAAGACTATGAGGGCTGCATAACACTATATGGAGGGATATGCAGGTGCATCATAAGGAGTAATATGAGGCTGCATTAAATTATGTGGAGCAATATGGGTGCATTATATCATATGGAGGAATGTGGGAGCTGCATGCTACTATACCCCCAGAGCTGTATGTCCCCCTCCACCTCAATGCTGTATACCCCTTAGAGCTGTATCCCCCCTCTGGAGCTGTATGCCCTCCCATTGCTGTATGCCCACTGCTCAGTAATGCGTATGCCCCCTAGTAATGTGTATGTTTCAAGCCTCTCCTGTGATGTATATACAGCAGTGTCAGTGTGCAATATGTGCGACCATGTCTATTAGTGACGGCAACCAATCAGCGCAGCACAGTCACAAGCTGGATGGAGATAAGTGGGGGAGGTGAGAAGGCTGCTGCCAGCTTCCCCATATTAAAAATACTTCTAATATGTCTGTGTGTGCACGTATGATGGGTGTCTATGTATGTCAGTGTATGTGTCTAGATTTATGTCTATTTATATGTGCTTTTCTGAATTTCTCCTTAAATCTGTATATGTACGTATACCTGTATGTGTACGTATCTTTGCATGTGCATGCCTGCTTGTGCATGGCGCCCACTGAGACTCTTTCGCCCAGGGCCCACAAAAACCTGGAGCCGGCCCTGATGAAGTTAGTAACTAGATGGTGGTAAAAACACTAATGTACTGGGAAAGTCAGACAAGCTGGGATCAGTAACCAAGAGGACATGGCAGAAAACAGGGAGCAGACAGAAACGAGGTCAAGATACAGGCTGAGGGTCAGGACACCAGGAGAGTACATATGGGATGCAAGGAGCAGGCGAGAACGTGGTTAAGAGAATGCCTAAGGTCAGAAACCAGAAGGTAATGACAAAGTTCAGGAGGGGCAGGAAAAGCAGAGTCAATAACAGTCCAGGTTCGAGTAGCCGAGATCAGATAACAAGACACAAAAGGAGCCAAGCACTTACAGTAGAACAGGAAATACAACTGATGTCATTCCAGCTGAACACGCTCCCTAATAAAGCAGAGCAATCACCCAGAATGCGGAGCATGTGAGCAAGCCCCTCTCAGCACCAGCGTAGGAGCCATGGTAGAGAAGCAACCAGTCCACTGGAGAGCAATACAGCAGAGCATCAAGGCAAAATACTCTGTGCGGAGAAAGAGGCAAACACCAGCTCCGCAAGAGAGCATAACAGAATGTCACAGCACAAAAGATGCACTGCAAATCAGAGCCATGACAATACAACTGTACTGAGCAGTGTAGCTGTGAATCCAGTAATGGAGCAAGATTAGAGACTCAAATAGCAACATCACCTTCTGCTTCGGTTTCTTTCTGCTTATCAATCTCACTCAGCTTCACCCAGCCACTCATTCTCATCCCCTCTATAGTTTTGAATAAGCAGCTGTAATCAGATCCCTTAGTGATCTAACAACCCTTGAGTGATGAGTTCATGGAGAAAGTGGAGAAACATATTTGTTTGATAAGGCCAGGGCCATATGGGGCACTAGTGCGATCCTCGCATGACACTTGGCTCACGCTGGCAGCACAGCGGGAGCCGAGTATCATGTGAGTTTCACTGCGACTGAGGTCCGATCATGCGATTGGACCTCAGCTGCGGGGGGCGGGCCGGCGCTGAGGAGGGGTGCGCCGGTGCTGAGGAGGGGTGGGCCAGCGCTGAGGAGGGGAGAGGCGGCGCTGCGGAGGGGAGGGAGGGATTTATCTCCTCTGTAGTCGGCTATTGCCATTCTCGCCCTGCACTCGCAGTACACCGGTGTACTGCAAGTGCAGTGCGATTTTTGTCTCGCCCCATAGACTTGAATGGGTGCAAGAGAAAGAGTCTCGCATTACAATCGCAGCATGCTTCAATTGTTTTCTCGGTCCGATTAGGGCTGAGAAAATAATCGCTCATGTGCGCTGACACACAGGCTAACATTGATCCGACTCGAATGCGATGTTTTATCGCATTCCACTCGCACCGATTTTCATTCTGTGTGTTTTAGGCCTAAGACTCCCATACTCCAAAAACATAAAGATAGGGAATTTAGATTGTAAGCCCCAATTGGGACAGTGATGACGATGTCTGTGGAATTAATGGTGCTACATAAGTAAGTAAAATAAATAAAAAATAATTTGGTTGAAACAACAGTGACCGTTTTAGCTGTAATTTAAAGAATGAATAATAATATGATCACATGGGATATATATTATGAGGCATAAAAGTTCTTCCGTATATTTTTGGAAAGATTAATACCTGCTATGTCATAAGTATCCCCCTCCTCCCACAAGCTCTGCTCTAAGCTATCATTAACACCTCATTTCTGTGGCATATTAACAAGTAATTAGCATGATACGTTCCAGTGGGTGTTATAACAATACGTGCAATTGTAACGTATCACTTTCCTAACATGTTAAACTTTGCTTTTCCATAAACAAATAAACATTCTGAAATCTCTTTGGTATCTTCTGATTAACTGCAGAAAGTTATCCAGGAATCATTAATTTGCTACTTCAGTAGTCTATCTTATTAGCACTTTTTATTACAGTTAACACAACAAATTAACTTTACTTTGAGGTTTATATGGATGTTGTAATTCCTGATGAGATGAGATTCACTTCACAAAATTGTGTCAGGCGTAATTCTGATTCTATGGCGGCACTAAATGTTTCTTGCGTAGTTGAGCCGTCTACAAAATGGGTTCTGTATCATGTGCCCCAAACAAAATAAACTTTAAGTGGAAGTGTTTGCCTTAACCTCTTAATGATGGAGCCAATTTTGACCTTAATGACCAGGCCAAATTATAGAAACCTGACCAGCATCATTTTATGGTGTAATAACCCTGAAACGCTACAATGGATCCCAGTGATTGTGAGACTTTTGTGTGACATATTGTACTCATGACAGTGGTAAACTTAGGACCATATCATTTGTGTTTATTTGTGAAAAAATTGGAAATTTGGGTAACATTTTGTAATTTTAAAATTTGGAATTTGTATGCCCTTTAACAAGCAAGTTGTGTCACACAAAATACCGTATTTTTCATTTTATAAGACGCATCGGATTATAAGACGCACCCCAAATTTAGAGGAAAAAAAAGGAAGAAAAAAAACATGGGATCCGTTTTATAATCCGGTGGCGTCTTACTGGAGGGGGGCAGCATCAGTGGTCACA
The DNA here is from genome assembly GCF_048569485.1 of Anomaloglossus baeobatrachus. NCBI lineage: Eukaryota > Metazoa > Chordata > Amphibia > Anura > Aromobatidae > Anomaloglossus > Anomaloglossus baeobatrachus. The sequence goes on along the minus strand of NC_134356.1, from coordinate 602,721,122 downwards.
GGAGGCAGGGGCAGTGCTGGAGTGGTCAATACTTCGGATGATGCAGAGGAGGGTCCAAATACTCACTGCGGGCTGTTGCGCTGCTCTGTCCTGGAGCTGTGGGCTCTGCTCTTTGGTGGGGAACCGGGCTCTGCTCCATCCTGGGGCACCGGGCTCTGCTCTGCTCTGGGGCGTCAAAGAATTGGAGGCCAGAGTTGGTGCCTGCGCTAATGAAAGCTTGAGCTGAGATCTCCATCTGCGCATGCTCCGATTCTGGGCGCCATCATTTGAAGTACTCACTGCCGCCGGCTGCAAAGATGCCAGCCGCCGCCTGCACAGATGCTCGCTCCCGCCACCCGCACAGGTGCCCACTGCCAACACCCGCACAGGTGCCCACTGCCACTGGCTGCACAGGTGCCTGCCACCGCAAGCCACACAGATGCCCACCACCGCAGGTCGCACAGAGCCCCACAGCCACAGGTCGCACAGATCCCCGCCACCGGCCACACAGATCCCCGCTGCACAAAGCCCAGCAGCCCCGGCGTAGAGCAGCCCCGGCGTAGAGCAGCGCCCGCAGCACAGCGCACAGCATTGCTCCTACCTCCTGAGACCCCTCTCTACCTCCCCCACCCCCCCCCCCCCACCTCCGGTAAGCTACATTCGGATTTTAAGATGCACTCCTCATTTTCCTTACAAAGTTTTGGGAGGAAAAGTGCGTCTTATATTCCAAAAATACTACTTTACGTCAGCGCAATTTTTGAAACATATTTTTTTTTGCCATGAAGTTAGACGAGTTAAAAAGTGTATCAGCAATTTCTCATTTTTCCAACAAAATTTAAAAAAACATTTTTTTAGAGACCACATCACGTTTGAAGTGACTTTACTTTGAGAGGCCTAGGTGACAGAAAATACCTAAAGTGACATCATTTTAAAAAGTGCACCCCTCAAAGTACTCAAAACCACATCCAAGGGTTTCTTAACCCTTCAGATGCTTCACAGTACTTAATGCAAGGTGGAATGAAAAAAAAAGTAAGAAAATTACATATTACCAAAAAATGTTTCTTTAGTCCCAATTACTTCACTTTTGTAAGAAATATGTAGCAATACAAAATGGACAGCAACATTTACTACCCAGTTTCTTCTGAGCGCAGTGATATGCCACATGTGGTCAGAAATCTTTGTTTAGCCACACGGCAAGGGAACAGAAGGGAAGGAGCACAATTTCAATTTTGCAACACAAATTTGGCTGAAATAGATTGGAGGCACTATATCACATTTGCAGGGCCCTCGAGGTACTTAAACAGTAGAAACAAGTATCCCCATTTTGAATAGGTCATCATATTGAAAATGTTCATTTTTTTCAAAAAAATGTTTTTTTATCACAGCATTTTGCACTTTTACAAGAGATAACATCAAAAAGTGAATCACTAAGTTTGTTACCCACTTTCCTCTGAGCGTATTGATTCCTCACATGTAGTCAAAAAGCTTTCTTTGGACAAACGGGAGGGCTCGGAACAGATGGAGCAATATTTGAATTTTGGAAAGCAAATTTGTCTGAAATAAATTGTGGGCACCATGTCGCATTTGTACAGCTCCTAAGGTACTTAAACAGCAGAAACCCCCCCACAAGTGACCCCATTTTGGGAACTAGACCCATTAAGGAATTTATGTAGGGGTATGTTGAGAATTTAAACTCATTGGTGCTTTATGTGTTTCACAAAACTTTTTTAAATATGGATATGAAAATGATGGTTAAGTTTTTTCTGCTGAGATGTTATTTTAGCCCAAGAATTATAATTTTGACAAAGGATAATAGGAGAAAACGGACCCCATAATTTGTTACACAATTTCTCCCAAATACAGAGAAACTGCGTTCAAAAACTAATGTTTCAGCAAATGGAAGGGCTCAGAAAACAAACAGCGCTCTTTGATTTTGCAATGGAAAGTTGGGCAACATGATAGAAAAAAGGGACTCAGCACACTGTGCTTCAGCAATGAAGACAAGAAACTAAAGTCCGGAGGGTGCTAATCCCATACTGGTGCAGAGCAGCAAGGAAGAATGAAGGCAATTAATTAGAGGAGGACTGAGGAGTGCAGCACAAACCATCCAGTATATTAAGACATCCAATTTATTGGTGTACATTAAAAAGCAAAAATGAGCATTCGCTGATGCATTTCATAGAATTACACTATGACAGAAACGTGTCAACAAATGCTCAGTTTTGCTTTTTAATGTAGACCAATAAATTGGTTTAATATATCAGATGATTTGTGCTGCATTCCTCACTCCTCTAATTGCTTCAAATTTAGACAACGTTTTTCATTTGCAGAGCCCCTGAGGTGCCAAAAATGTGGAAACACCTGTATGTGACCCCATATAGCAAACTAAACCCTATAATGAATTCATCTGTTAGTGTGGTGAGTTTTTTTAACCCACAAATTACACAGAATTTTATTAGATAGAACAGTGAAAACAAAAATTGTGTTTTTTTTCTGCTAAAATTTTACTTTAGCCTCAAAATTTTAATTCACACAACAGGTAACAGGAGAAAATGGACAGGATAATTTGTTATGCAATTTTTACTTTACATGGCAGTACCACTTACAGGGTTTTACAATACTATTTGAGTATACGGCAGTGATCATATAGGAAGAAGCGCTACTTGGTATTTAGAATGCAGATTCCTTTTTAATAGATTGTAGCCTCCAGTAGCCAAGCCCCTGAGCTCCCAAATCAGCAGAATCTTCCACAAGTGATCCCATAGTGGAAACATTACTGTGTAAGAAATTAATCTAGGGCTTTAATGAGTATATTGAACCCACAAGTGCTTTTGTGGTGCCCCTGCGACCTCAGTCGCCACAGAGTATTGTATCTGTTTTAAGGTGCAGTACTGATCCAGGTAAGAGGGGGTTAACCACTGGTGTTTGGAGCTTAAACACAGCCTGAGCATATAACTTACAAAACATTCACACAGTAATCTTACACAATCCCTAGCCCATGACTCAGCCAGTTACACAGGAAGCCAGACAGCCTGGGGAATTTTCGGTTACCAGGGCAACAGCTACTAAAAGTCATCCCAAGGGTGGGGGCTGCCTGGGAAGTGAGCGAACACAGTTTCAATTTAGAAGGAGTTTGACTTCAGAACAGTTTTGGGAACAGAAGAGAACAGACAGCCTTAGGAGAGCAGAGTTTAGCAGACTGGTCCTGGGGGCGAGAGGCTAGTGAAATTAGTCCCTAGGACCAGGGGCCATGACAGCACACTGAGTTTGCACAGGGCGGACTGGGAGAAACAGGAGATGACCAAGTGGAGCCGTGAAAAGGAGGAGCAACTCGGTAGCCGGAGGGTGAGCTCCCAACAGCTCTTTCGGGACCGGCACCAGTCAGGTGCAGAGCCCTCAGTTAGGGGAACCTTCATGGACACTAAAAAATCTTCAAGAAAAGGGGATTTCACGTCCCATTCCCCACCACCAAAAGTCCCGGGGCACAGCAGCAGATAGAAACAGGAGCCATGGCCACAGTCGGGTAAATAACAAGTTTCTGTGTGTGACTCTACTTTGCTGGCACCACCGCCCCGCACTTTGGCACCAACGGCCCTTCCCCAATCACCATCATCCTCCCCGGGGTTTGCGCAACTTGTGGGGAACTGGACCATCTGGGCTGCGGTAGCATTAGCATCAGCCCCGGAAGTGAGCGACATCTCACAGCGGCGGCTAATCCCTGGCCGCGCACCATGAGTGGCGCTGCAAAGCATCCCCCATTCCCATCAAACACCGCTCCTGGAAGAGGAAAAGCTGCAGGAAGGGTCCACGGCGGAGGAGGCTGGGACCCCAGTCACCACTGCAACCAGTGATGATTCCCAGGGACCCTTCACCCTCCTTTCATCCCCCCTACACAGGACACCTTGCACCCGTTTGTTTTGTCTCTTATAAGTAGCCGATGGGGCCACAGATCCGGGTCAGGCAGTCACAGCAACCCCACAAAACCACTGGCCCGATGAGTAACCCCTGAAGTCCCATGGGGCACTACAGTTCACAGAATTTTATAACATTGGGATGTGGAAATATAACCCTCAACATTTATTGTGAAATTTTTCCGTAATGCAGTGATGCCCTATATGTCATCAGAAATTACTGTTTGGCCACATGGTAGAGTTGAGGAAGAAGAAGCCCTACTTGGTTTTTGGAGAAGATATTTTCCTAAAATTGTTTGCAGAGTCCCTGGTTCATTTACATAGCATAAAGGATCTTTAGAAATAGTTTTTCTAAAGATCTCTTTATCCATGCTAGTGTATACAGGGACGGTTAGGCAGGGATTAGAAATATGTACCCAGAACTGCTTGTGGTACTTCGTGCATATTGGACCTAACCGGTTCACTTTAAATAGAGCATGCACCAAAACATGCAATTTTTTTCCTCCAGAATTCTAACACACAGCCTTTGATAAATTTCTACGATTATGCACAATCAGTATATTGACCTTTCATGTCTTCCAGCACATTACATTGAGATTCATATAGTCTAACATGTTAATAAAACTTGTATCTCATTTACGACAACTTTAAGTCTTCAAGCTGTGATTTCTGTAGGCAGAGAAAAGAACAAAAACTTCCCTTATCTGTGAAGCTTAGCGTAGTTTCAGCAAATAAAGAACTTATGAATCATTCAGTTTTCTAACTGGATATGAATGATTTCCGGATCTGAGATGAAATATTAGTTCACACATTCGTAGTTGTGTATCTTGGTTTATTGAGTCAAGTAATAAAATATAGCAGGGAGAAAGTTGCTGAAAATTCTCGAAGAAGAGAAATACATTTTGACTTCAGTTAATAGACTTTATACCTTCAATTTTCTATATGAATTGAAAAGAAATAATACTAAAGGACCTCCTCTGAAGAGAGAAAAAAAGCAAGAAAATGAATACCAGAATTATGGTCTCATTCTGTGCATGCCATAGGGTCAAGGAGATAAATACACTTTGTAGCAAGTGCCGAACATATGTAATGCTCCAGATGAATGTTCCTTAAACACTATGTCATATATCCAATTTGCGTAGCTCGTTTGCTTTAATGCAAATTTAGGGTTGATTCACATGTTTAGCATTTGTGGCAAAATTTTTTGTTGCAAAAAACATTTCTGGCCTGAAAAAGAGCTTGTTCACATGTTGCATTTTTGCTACGTTTTTGACACTTTTTTTTTTTTATGAAAAGCCCAGCATTTTACAGTGCCAGAGAATGATATTTGTAAAAAATTCATGCATATGCTATTTATGTTTTTCTTTTTAGATTTAAAGCAGTTTCACATCTGCAGCATGTACATTTTTCAGTATTTAAAGGGAACCTGTCAGGTGCAATATGCACCACGAACAGTTCTGGGTGCATATTGCTAATCCCTGTCTAACCGTCCCTGTGTGTAGTAGTGGGACTAGTCACAAGGGCTTTAGTTCCTGCCCTTATTCTGCCCTCTGTAAGCATGCTAACATGCTATTCAATACAGCATCACCAGCGGTGAGACACGTACCTTTGTCCGCTTTGACTGTTGATCTGAATACCGGGCACTTCCAGTCATGCACACTAGACCTCTCTGAAGCCGGGAATCGTACACCCGACTTCATAGTGCACATGACCAGAAGTGCTGGGCATTCAGATCAGGTACAGTCATATAATAAAGTTTGGGCACCCCTATTAATGTTAACCTTTTTTCTTTATAACAATTTGGATTTTTGCAGCAGCTATTTCAGTTTCATATATCTAATAACTGATGGACTGAGTAATATTTCTGGATTGAAATGAGGTTTATTGTACTAACAGAAAATGTGTAATCCGCATTTAAACAAAATTTGACCGGTGCAAAAGTATGGGCACCTCAACATAAAAGTTACATTAATATTTTGTAGATCCTCCTTCTACAAAAGTAACAGCCTTTAGTCGCTTCCTGTAGCTTTTAATGAGTTCCTGGATCCTGGATGACGGTATATTTGACCATTCCTGTTTACAAAACAATTCCAGTTCAGTTAAGTTTGATGGTCGCCGAGCATGGACAGCCCGCTTCAAATCATCCCACAGATGTTCAATGATATTCAGGTCTGGGAACTGGGATGGCCATTGCAGAACATTAAAATTGTTCCTCTGCATGAATGCCTGAGTAGATTTGGAGCGGTGTTTTGGATTATTGTCTTGCTGAAATATCCATCCCCTGCGTAACTTCAACTTCGTCACTGATTCTTGCACATTATTGTCAAGAATCTGCTGATACTGAGTTGAATCCATGCGACCCTCAACTTTAACAAGATTCCCGGTGCCGGCATTGGCCACACAGCCCCAAAGCATGATGGAACCTACACCAAATTTTACTGTGGGTAGCAAGTGCTTTTCTTGGAATGCCATGTTTTTTGCCTCCATGCATAATGCCTTTTTGTATGACCAAACAACTCAATCTTTGTTTCATCAGTCCACAGGACCTTCTTCCAAAATGTAACTGGCTTGTCCAAATCTGCTTTTGCATACCTCGGGCGACTCTGTTTGTGGCGTGCTTGCAGAAACGGCTTCTTTCGCATCACTCTCCCATACAGCTTCTCCTTGTGCAAGGTGCGCTGTATTGTTGACCGATGCACATTGACACCATCTGCAGCAAGATGAAGCTGCAGGTCTTTGGAGGTGGTCTGTGGATTGTCCTTGACTGTTTTCACCATTCTTCTTCTCTGCCTTTCTGATATTTTTCTTGGCCTGCCACTTCTGGGCTTAACAAGAACTGTACCTGTGTTCTTCCATTTCCTTACTATGTTCCTCACAGTGGAAACTGACAGTTTAAATCTCTGAGACAACTTTTTGTATCCTTACCCTGAACAACTATGTTGAATAATCTTTGTTTTCAGATCATTTGAGAGTTGTTTTGATGAGCCCATGATGCCACTCTTCATAGGAGATTCAAATAGGAGAACAACTTGCAAGTGGCCACCTTAAATACCTTTTCTCATGATTCAACTCAGTATCAGCAGATTCTTGACAATAATGTGCAAGAATCAGTGACGAAGTTGAAGTTACGCAGGGGATGGATATTTCAGTAAGACAATAATCCAAAACACCGCTCCAAATCTACTCAGGCATTCATGCAGAGGAACAATTACAATGTTCTGGAATGGCCATCCCAGTTCCCAGACCTGAATATCATTGAACCTTTGTGGGATGATTTGAAGCGTGCTGTCAATGCTCGGCGACCATCAAACTTAACTGAACTGGAATTGTTTTGTAAACAGGAATGGTCAAATATACCTTCATCTAGGATCCAGGAACTCATTAAAAGCTACATGAAGCGACTAGAGGCTGTTATTTTTGCAGAAGGAGGATCTACAAAAATATTAATGTAACTTTTATGTTGAGGTGCCCATACTTTTGCACCGGTCAAATTTTGTTTAAATGCGGATTGCACATTTTCTGTTAGTACAATAAACCTCATTTCAATCCAGAAATATTACTGAGTCCATCAGTTATTAGATATATGAAACTGAAATAGCTGTTGCAAAAACCCAAATTGTTATAAAGAAAAAAGGTTAACATTAATAGGGGTACCCAAACTTTTTCATATGACTGTACATGCGTCACCATTGGTGATGCTGCACTGAATAGCATGCTAGAATGCTCACAGAGGATGCCCTTGCGACTAGTCCCTGCACTCATTAGCATGTCATAAGGGATCTTTAGAAATACTTTTTCTAAAGATCTCTTTATTTATGCTACTAGATACGAGGACAGTTAGGCAGGGATTAGTAATATGTACCCAGAACTGCTTGTGGTTCTGCTTGCATATTGCACCTGACAGGTTCCCTTTAAGCAGCATTTTTCACCCTTTCAAAAGAATGGGGGAAAATGCATAAACAATATGTGCAAAAACACACCAAAAAGGAACATATTTTCTGAAACAATTTTTCTTCCAAGAGACACATTTTTGTTTTTTTTGTCAGTAAGTAACGTGTGCACATATGCAGACACTGTGTAGACTGCTTGCATTTTTGCCTTGTTTTTTCCTGCATATCTGCATATATTTATTTACGGTTTATTTCATATATTTATTTACGGTATGTGTTTCTGCTTAATTTTTCCCATTCATTTGAAAATTTGAAAAAAATTAGAAAATTTGAAAAATGCTGCAAAAATGCTGAAAATTACTGACACGCTGTTTATTTGAAATCAGAATTCAGAAATTTCATCCACTTTGCTGGTAATGTAAAATACTGCTTTTATTCTGCAAAAATCCAGCTTGTGAGCAAATACTTAATTGAGAGACAAGCTAAGCCAAATGTATTTTCATGGTTCGCGTTATCTGAATCAATTTTTCGGGTGGCCGCTTCTTCTGTATCTACAGAGCTATACTTTACATGGACTGCACATGAACAATGCTTTCATGACATGGCGCTAGTGATGCGCGAGCGTGCTCTGCATTGCTTGGTACTCGATTGGACATCGCAGGTGCTCGGGTACTCTCAGAGCTCAGCTGAGTATCTCGAGTGTCAGATATTTAGTCCGTGAGACAATGACGACAAAACGCAGATTTGATTCCCTGCACGATGTGAGCAGTCGCCCCAGGGAAAGCCAGTCTCTGAATGACTCTCTCAGGGGATAACATAATGTTCTCGGATGTTGTGTGACAAAACAAAGCCCTTCCTCCAGCCGGAAATGCTCTGCTTATGGTTGGCTTTATGTGGACGGAGACCCCAACAGGCCAATCATTGCCTTTCCATAATGCTCATTACTCCATTACTTGCGTTAAGCTAGTCCGAGTGTCTGACTAGCTGGAATGAGCACTCGTGCATTTTAGTGCTCGACCATCACTACATGGCACGAATATTGAAAAAAGTTTTCTTGCCCATTTTTGTGTTTTAACATTTCCAATGAATTGTTGATGCAGGTGTGAAGCCCTGGCCTATCAGGTCGTCACAGGATATTGTGCAATCTGCCCTTCTATAAGGTATCCACATCCTCCTTGGTTATGGGTCCCTGAGCCATATGGGTTATGGGTCCCTGGTGTTGCTAAGAACAAGCCAATCGAAATCCTAGAAACACTTTGCACCACACCTACAAGACACACCAATGGGTAGCCTGAAGGGAATAGGGCCGCCCACTTGGGGGGTTGGTTAGGGAGGGTCAGGAGAGTCATGAGTAGTCATTTTAGTGGTGATTCATATGAGCAGAGGTCACAAGTCGGTTGGAGGAGGAGAGGAGCTGGGCTGTCCTGGACGTTGGTCTGGGCCTGGTAGGGGCTGGAACTCCGGTTGCAGGGGATTGTGACAAGGGGCACGGACTGTCAAGGAGGGCAGCCGGTGGCCTTGTGCCATCTCCGGGCAGGGGCCAGGGCACGACGGGGTACGTGGACCCTAGGCCGAGAAGTAGCTTCAAGCGTCCAGGTACTTCATCCGACGAGGACGGAGTCTTCAAGATCCGTTCTCCACCCGCTCCAAAATCGGGGTACTAGCGCAACGAGGGGGATAGGACTTTCCCAATATACAGTCCAGAAAATCCCAAGCGTGAACCCTGAGAACAAGCTCACTCCGTTGGCGGGACCCGATTAGTTCTATAATACAGGGGCCAACCAGTAAAGAAGGTGCCAAGGGAAAGGTCACAGGCTAACAAGCAACACCATCGGGCACGGAATACAGGCGTGCTCCCTCCCAGCTGCAGCGGTGCTCAGAATTTCAGTTTACAAGTTGTCGGTGTCAGCGTTATTGAATTGAGTCAATACGAAGTGACCCTTTCCTCCCCAACGGTATCCCCTCACTACCATCACCGAGCCCTGGGGCATCCCCCCTACCCACAGAGGGTTTAAACCCCTGGGTGCCATCCCATTGCCACTGGGCGCTCCCAATAGCAGTGGTGGTACTGTACCTTACCACACACCGTGGGTGGCTTCACGAACTCTCATCACACAACCCCCCTGTAAATGCCCCCTTTTATTTCGAGTGGCCGCACGACCTTTCCCGGGTCCAGAGACCCCTCGAGCCACCGCAGATCCGGATCCGGGCAGTCTTGGCTGCTGACGCTGGGACGGCACACAGGTACATCAAGTTTATATCTGCAGATTTTGTGCAGACAAGGCCAAGTTTCCATATTTAGTAAAACCTACAAAACTCTAATGAAAATTATTAAAGGAATTGTCTACTTGTGCTGCCCCAGGGGTAGGCCCCAGAACTCTGGATGGTGATACTTGGTGCCGTGAAGGGGGAAAATCACTCACGTACTCACTCAGCAAATAAGCAGACGCTGACAACCGGGTAAACCAAGTCTCTGGGTGCCGCTGCCGCTCAAATGGGAGCTCGTCTGGGTCCCGTCTCCTGCAGTGCTGCCTGGTGATCCGTGACCTGCCTCCTATCACAAAGTTTAAATTCACCGTAGTGGCCCAGTAGTCTGGAACTTGCTGGGCCCCCGTTCCCCACTGTGGCTAAGTGTGGGAGCCTGCTCTCAGGGCTCACGCTTGGGATTTTAGTGGCCTGCTTGTATGGAAGGCCCTATCCCCCTCGTTGCGCTAGTGCCCCGATTCTGGAGCTAGTGGGAACAGTCCATAAAGGCTCCATTCTCCGCAGGTTAATTGCCGAGTTGCCTGAAGCTACTCCCCCGACCTAGGGTCCGTGTATCCCACCATGCCTTCGGTCCCGGACTGGTGATAGGAGCAGGCAGCTGATCGTCCTCAGTGACAGGTCCAGGCACCTAGCCTCAATCCCGGGGGTCCGACTCCTCTAGGTCCAGACCACCGTCTGCAACCTAGTCAACTTCTGCTGGGAGCTACTACTACCAGCTTCTTCTGAGCTCCTCTCAGCTCGAGGGCTACGTCCCTTCACTCTCCACTTCACTTCTACACTACAACATTCCTCACCTCCCCTTCCTGACCCCTAGGTGGGCGACCCTATTCCGCTTAAGCCGTCCACTGGTGTGCCCGGTGAGTGTGGTGCAGAGTGTATCTAGGATTTGATTGGCTGTTGGAGGCAACACTGCAGGATGCAGACCTAGAACCATGAAGGATTTGAATACTGCATGGAAGGGCAGTTTATGCACTACCCTGTGATGATCAGAATAGTCCAGGGGCGTCACATACTATTCAATCAGTATATTTCGCCTATTAAAATAATATGACCATCTCACCTCCAATGCTGGTGCCATTCAAGTGGTATCAACACTCACTTTCCCAGGGTTCAAGGTGAGGTTGCTACGTCATTTGAGTCCTGCACCAAATAAGCTCCAGCTTCACTGTTCCCGCCTTTAGACGTATCAAACATGATGAGGAAGAGAGAACTGTGGCTGTCCGCTTGGTTCCTCTTGATGTTTGATTCGTATGTAGGTGGGGACAGTGATGCTTATTGGGTGCAGGACTCAGGTGACATAACAGGCTCACCTGAGCCCCGGGAGAGTAAGTGCCGATACCACTGGAATGGCACCAGCACCGGAAAATGTGTATAAGTGTTGTTATTTTAATGGGGCAAACATGCTGATTGAGAAGGAGTTAGTTGATCAAGTAGTGGACATCCCTTGAAATGTTTGACAGTAATGCACAGAAAATATTGTAAAAATGCAATTATTGTAAAAAATTATTCACTCATTTAAACTTTTGTTGTGAGCAAATTGTCTTTCTTCAGAAAATTGTAGATAGCGAGTGCGGCACAATCCTATCTTGTTTTGCTCTGGACCATGGAATGCTTGGGAACATTCATGTTATGTTCATTCAACAATTGCAAGAACAGTAGGATGCCAGGTACAAAAACTCCATTCTCGCACTACCCTTAAGGGGTTTTCAATGTTCCAGAAAGTAATTATGGCTCTTTCTTCTTTCTGGCTTCTAATAAATTTTTCCTGCAGGCCTAATTAAAAAAATCCCACAGAGTTTATTTATCTCAGTTCTGAAATCCAGCCAGCTTAAACAAAGTACATACAGGAATAATGTTTATCTGTTTACCAATAATATAGTCCTTGGCGTCCTCTCCCACAACCTTTATATTGTAAGCTAAATTGCTCTTAGTTAGGGCCATAACCAAGTTACTTACGGATGAGAACTTCCCAAAAGGTGTTTACCTCACCGGACATAATTTGAGGACAAGCTTTGTTTCTGGTAACTTGGTAGAATTTAGGATCTACAACAATAGGATCAAAAGTTTTGTTTCTTTTCTGTACTTCTTGAGCAATTTAAATGCCCAAAATAATTAAGCAAATTTACAAGTGTGATACCCCTGGAATATCAGGTCGTCACAGGGTACTGCACACTCTTTCTCTTTAGTGCAGTATTCGAATCCTTCATGGTTCTGGGTCCTTATCTTGCGGTGCTCCCCCAACAGCAAATGAAATCCTAGATACACCCTGCACCACACCCACAAGACACACCAGTGGGCGGCTTAAGTGGAATAGGGTCGCCCACCTGGGGGTCAGGAAGGGGAGGTGAGGAGTGTCAGAGTAGAGAAGAGTGTAGTGTGTGCGGGAGTAGTGAAGTGGAGGAGGCAGGGAGCGGTGGTTCCCAAGAGTAGCTATCTAGGTTGCAGACGGTGGTCTGGATTTAGAGGAGTCAGACCCCCGGTTGCAGGGGATTGAGGCAAGGTGCCTGAACCCGTCAAGGAGGACGGTCAGCAGTCTGGTCCTATCACCGATCCGGGACCGAAGGCACAGCGGGGTACACGGATCCTAGGTCGGGGAGAAGCTTCAGGCAATCCGGCAATTAACCTGCGGAGAACGGAGCTTTCATGGACTGTTCCCACTAGCTCCAGAATCGGGGCACTAGTGCAACGAGGGGTAGAGGGCCTTCCATATAAGCAGCCCACTAAAATCCCAAGCGTGAGCCCTGAGAGCAGGCTCCCACACTTAGCCATAGTGGAGGGTAATGACACCTTGCTGCCCCATTCCATCACCCCGCGTACTCCCAACAGTAGCGGCGGTACTCCCATTACCGCACACCATGGGTGGCATCACGAACTATAACTCCCCTGTAAATATCCCCCTTTTACTTTAGAGTGTGGCCCCTAAGCCCCCAGGAGACCATCGAGCCACGAACAGACACTACCCCCGGATCCGAGCAGTTTGATCCGCTGCTGGGGCGGCACACAAGTAATCTTGAAAAAATAATATTTATCTGTATTTTACTTACCTTGGCACATTTTTGTAGAACTCATCCTTACCAGCCGTCTCCACCAAAAGATTCTTATTGGGACTGATGGAATGTCCGGTAGTGCATGCATGATTGGGGGGCTCATGACGATTCACTAAATGCCCCAAAAAACAAACCGGATACAGGCGTCTTCCTTTGACAGACTTAGGCTTAGAGCCTCTTATTACCATCTGAGACTCTACACATTAAATGTCAGTTTCTTGCTAGCAGCAGGCTCATTACCCCTGCTAAGGTGTTTTTTTCACTGATAACCACTCCCAACCTGGATAAATACCCTTTGCTCCCAGCACAGCATGCAGGTTAGGCCGGTGTCACACTTGCGAGTGCCTCATGTGTATCTTGCGTGAGTCTCACATTGCATCACCAGCACTGACTCACACTCTCCACACACACACACACACACACACACACACACACACACACACACACACACACACACACACACACACACACACACACACATATTCAGCTTTATATATTAGATTCCTTTTGGGAGATAAGACTATTTTGCCTTATGTTTCTTTTTCACACTCTCACAATCTATTATTATTATTATCATTCTTATTATTTATTATTATAGAGCCATTTATTCCATAGCACCTTACATGTGAAAAGGGGTATACATAATAACGACAAGTAGAAAAATCATAAACATTACAAGGCACAGACTGGTACAGGAGGAGAGAGGTCCCTGCCCGTGAGGGCTCACAGTCTACAGGAGGATAGAGCACCTTTCTCGTGAGGGCTCACAGTCTACAGGGATGGGTGAGGATACAGTAGGTGAGGGTGGAGATGGTAATGCAACGCTGTAGTGGACTGAGGGTTACTGCAGGTTGTAGGCTTGCCGGAAGAGGTGGGTCTTCAGGTTCCTTTTGAAGCTTTTCAAGGTAGGTGAGAGTCTGATGATTATGTTGTGGGAGAGCATTCCAGAGTATGGGGGAGGCACGGGAGAAATCTTGGATATGATTGTGGGAAGAGGAGATAAGAGATGAGTAGAGAAGGAGAACTTGTGAATGTCGGAGGTAAGGTAAGTACCCGGAGACTAGAGGTCCAGTCACACTAAGCAACTTACCAGCGATCCCAACAACTATAGGGATCGCTGGTAAGTTGCTAGGAGGTTGCTGGTGAGATGTCACACTGCGACGCTCCAGCGATCCCACCAGCAACCTGACCTGGCAGGGATCGCTGGAGCGTCGCTACACAAGTTGCTGGTGAGCTCACCAGCAACCAGTGACAAGCCCCCAGCGCCGCGTGTAAGATGCTGCGCTTGGTAACTAAGGTAAATATCGGGTAACCAACCCGATATTTACCTTGGTTACCAGTGCACGCAGCTACACGTGCAGAGAGCAGGGAGCAGCGCACACTGAGCGCTGGCTCCTTGCTCTCCTAGTTACAGCACACATCGGGTTAATTACCCTATGTGTGCTGCAGCTAAATGTGCACAGAGCAGGGAGCAGCGCACAATGCTTAGCGCTGGCTCCTTGCTCTCCTCGTTGCAGCACACATCGGGTTAATTAACCCGATGTGTGCTGCAGCTAAATGTGCACAGAGCAGGGAGCAGCGCACAATGCTTAGCGCTGGCTCCTTGCTCTCCTAGTTACAGCACACATCGGGTTAATTAACCCGATGTGTGCTGCAGCTACATGTGCACAGAGCAGGAGCCGGCACTGACAGTGAGAGCGGAGGAGGCTGGTAACAAAGGTAAATATCGGGTAACCAAGGACAGGGCTTCTTGGTTACCCGATGTTTACATTAATTACCAGCCTCCGCAGAAGCCGGCTCCTGCTGCCTGCACATTTAGTTGTTGCTGTCTCGCTGTCACACACAGCGATCTGTGCTGCACAGCGGGACAGCAACAACTAAAAAATGGCCCAGGACATTCAGCAACAACCAACGACCTCACAGCAGGGGCCGGGTTGTTGCTGGATGTCACACACAGCAACATCGCTAGCAACGTCACAAAAGTTGTTCGTTAGCAGCGATGTTGCTAGCGATGTTGCTTAGTGTGACGGGGCCTTAGGTCACAAACTTATGGAGAAGATAGGCTGGGAATGGCTTTGTATGTGATGGTGAGGGTTGTGAACTGGAGTTATTCGGCCATGGGAAGTCGGTGAAGGGATTGGCAGAGAGTAGAGGTCAGTGGACTAGAGATCTATCCTCTGACTCTGTCATGTCCTACTTCTGTTTATGACCTGCCACCGCTTCTAAGTACAATTTCCTAATGACCTGCCACCCACCAGTCAGTGACTACATTGGAACTTGTAAACTGGAAATTCGGTGCACCCCGGCTAAATTATTTTTATAGGGGTTATGGACTAAATACCAGGGATCCTTAGACTCACTGCTGTGCAGTTAATCCTCCATTTGTTGAATATATAACCATATTATTATTTTGTCTAGAGCTCTTATGCAGACATTTGCATTTCCATAGCAACCAACTACAAACAAAAATTGTGTAGTCTAATTTTGCAAACGTTCTCTCCATCTGTTACCTATTTCTTCCTAGCCCTCTGAATGTTTTCTTTAGCACATTGCATGGTCTGTCCCCTCTTTAATTGTTTTACTTGTTGACAGCACTGCTCCTGTAAATGTGCACAGGGCACTAGTCATGAACGATAGCTTCCCTTTGCGTGCCCCGGCAAACTCCAGAAATAAGGCATGTCTGTGTGTTGCTGGGATGACATAATTACACTTTTTCCCTTGGATCCGGGAGGTCCCATTTCTCCTGAAGCCCCTCTATTTTCAGGATAATGACACCAGATAAGTTGATATAAACCAGGCACACTTTACTTGAGAGAGACCTTGGCTTCATTGGGCAGCAGGCAGCACACTTCACTATCTTCTACATCAATCAGAGGCACAATCTTAACCCCTTCACGACCGGCCGATTTTTCGCTTTCCGTTTTTTTTTTTCGCCATTCTTTTTCTGAGAGACGTAACTTTTTTATTTTTCAGTCAATATGGTCATGTGAGGGCTCATTTTTTGCGGAACGAGCTGTACTTTTAAATGAAACCATCAGTTTTCCCATATAGTGTACTAGAAAATGGCAAAAAAATTCCAAATGCTGAAAAATTGCAAAAAAAGTGCGATAGCACTATGGTTTTTGAGATATTTTATTCACTGTGTTCACTATATGATAAAACTGATGTGTGGGTGTGATGCCTCAGGTCAGTGCGAGTTCGTAGACACCAAACATGTATAGGTTTACTTTTATATAAGGGGTTAAAAAAAAATCGGAAGTTTGTCCGAAAAAAGTGGCGCACGTTTTACGCCATATTCCGTGACCCGTAGCGTTCTCATTTTTCGGGATCTTAGGCTCAATGACGGCTTATTTTTTGCGCCTCGAGCTGACGTTTTTAACGGTACCATTTTTGCGCAGATGCTACGTTTTGATCGCCTCTTATTGCATTTTGCGCAAAAGTTGTCGCGACAAAAAAACGTCGTTTTGGCGTTTGGAATTTTTTTGCCGCTACGCCGTTTACTGATCAGATTAATTGATTTTATATTTTGATAGATTGGGCGTTTCTGAACGCGGCGATACCAAATGTGTGTATATTTTTTATTTTCTTAACCCTTTAATTTTCAATGGGGCGAATGGGGGGTGATTTGAACTTTTAGGTTTTTTTGTTTTTTTTTTATTTTTTAAAACTTATTTTTTAACTTTTTTTTTTTATTTTACTAGTCCCCCTAGGGGGCTATTGCGATCAGCATTCCGATCGCTCTGCAGTATCTGCTGATCACAGCTGCAAGGCTGTAAACAGCAGATACGCTCTCTTTCTCTTTTGCTGTGCCCCGGGCACAGCGAAAGTGAAACTAAGTCAGGTGTAGTACAGGAGTCATCACATGACCTTGTGCTACCATGACTACTATCGGGAGTCACGTGATCGCGTCACGTGACTTCCGGTTTCGGCGGTAAGTAAAAACTTTACCGCGATCGCGCTTATAATGGCGCTGTCATGTATTGACAGCGCCATATAAGGGGTTAATCGGCACGAGCAGATAACGATTCTGCTCGTGCCTAGCAGGCACACATCTCAGCTGTGAAAATCAGCTGAGATGTGTGACGATCGCGGCATGCTGCCGCCGGAGGACCGCGGGCAGTAAGATTATGTCATTTAGGACGTAATTTTACAGCCCGCGGTCGTTAAGGGGTTTTTACTTACTTAATGGTTTCTGGGAACAACATTCTACTTGTGTACAGTGAACAGACAGAACAAATGAGGGGCACGTCCTTCTTCTCTTCATGTGGGACTACACGGGTCCAAGTGTAACGCTGTGGCTCCCTCAAACAGGCAACTTAGATTAATCCTCTTTTTAACTTTGGCACTGGAACCCAAGGGTCAATAAGTCTTGCTGAGTTGCCTGCCCACTACCACAGAAAGTAACTCCTTATGAAGGCTCTCTTCTTGTGTTCTTGGCTAGGCAGATCCTTTCTCTTACAAGGTTCACTATCACTCCCGGATAACACTGGAGTCACTGCTGTTGAAGACGACTCTCATACATGTTGCACTTACTTTCTTCTGTGATCTTCTGTCATCTACTTTCTTCTGTGATCATTTCTGTCACCACTAACGTTTCATTTTGGTTCATGCTCTCTTGTACTCTCCAATAACTCACTAGACTTTATTCACTGCTCCTGTCAGGTGTTCCTTCCACACTCCACACAGAGTTCCTCATTGTCTCAGAACTGCAAACACAAACTACATATTTTCATATCTCCTCTGTGCCATCATCATGTGGACCAGCTCCAAGGATAAGCCTGCCAGCACTAACCCTGCTATTTATATTAGAAAAACCCAGACCATCACATTGTACTCTACAAGAGTGGACAGGAAACAGTGACATCTTGTAAGCCTTTGCGGGAAAAGGAAATACATACTTTTCTTATTTTAGCAATAAAAGTATATATCACACATTTGCATAAACACCATTGGTGTCTTCAGGGAGGACATGACTGTAGGTCACTCTCTTATACTCTCACTTGGTCCATGTGTACCGCCCCCGTGCCAGTGGCCGAGCCGCTCGGATCCGGAGCCGCGGTGGCTCGAGGGGTCTCCGGATCCGGGGGGTCCGCGCGGAAACTCGAATTAAAAAGAAGAGTGGGGGAAGTATATACAGGGGGTTTTAGAAAGTTTGTGACGCCACCCACGGTGCATGGTAATGTAGGAAATCACCGCTGCTGTTGGGGGAGCCCGGTGGCAATGGTGTGGCAGCAGCATGTTTAACCCCTCCGTGGGTAGGGGCCCGTTGGGGAGATGGGGATTGGTGTGCCGCTGGGCAGAGGAAAAAGGTTTTTCAGTGTACTCACTCAGTCCAGGAATAATGACACCGACAGCTTGTAAACCAGAATTCTGAGTACCACTGCAGCTTGGAGGGAGCACGCTGGGATCCATTCCCCTTGGTGTTGCTGTTAGCCTGTGGCCCTTTTCTTAGCACCTTTGTCTCTAGTTGGACCCTCAAGTGTAAAACTCTTCGGGTACCGCTCACCCGTATGGCTAATGGAGACAGCTTGTTCTCAAGGTTCACGCATAGGATTTCTTTGGACTGTATTGGGAAAGTCCTATCCCATCGGTGCGCTAGTACCCCAATTTTGGAGTGGGTTGGGGATGAATCTTGAAATCTTCACCCCCATCGGGTAAATTACCGGAACGCGTGAAGCTACTTTCCGGCTGGGGTGTACGTACCCTGTCGTGCCCTAGCCCCTGCCCGGTGATGATCAAGGCTGCCGGCTGCCCTCCTCGGCAGACCGTGCCCCTTTACGCGATCCCCTGTGACCGGAGTTCCAGCTCCTACCAGGCCCAGACCTATGTCTGCCCAGCTCCTAACATGTGACCTCTCCTCTTGAGAGTCACCACACCACTCCTCTCACTTTTTCACTTTCTCCTACCAACCCCCATATGGGCAGCCCTATTCCCTTCAGGTCCCCCCAATGGTATGTCTGGTGGGTTCAGTGTCAAGTCTTTTTAGGATTTTTACTGGCTAAGCTGTTAGCAACACCAAAGGACCAGGACCCGTAACCAAGGAGGGTGGATACTGTGCAGAAGGGCAGGGTGCACAATACCCTGTGACGACCTGATAGGCCAGGGCGTCACACATGCATTTTTAGTTAGCAGGGGACTGCAACTTATATTCCACCTATTTTAGCTCTCAGCTGTGAGAACATGTGGATGGAAAGTTTTTTATTCCCTTACTTGGTGTTAGTGTTGTGGGGAAGCCATTGTTGCTTTGGTGCTGAGATTGTGTGGTCATGGTGTGGGACCTGAAGTCATCAGGGCTAAGTCTTCCATCATAGGTGCTGTGGAGCACCGGTTTGCTCACCCAGTGCTGGAAGTCGTCGTATGGCAGGGATCTGCTGACCCACTGAGAGGTTTACCATGACATGGCAGTAGGCTGCATACAATCTTATCAGAATGTTAAACTAAGAATCTCGTGTTCAGCTTTGTAAATTTTTGCTTAGCCATAATACATCAATGTAAAAGCTTTAAATGCGTGATCCATGTCTTTTTGTACCACTGCGATATATTTCTTAGCATATCAGAGTTCAGCTTATAACACAATATTTTACAGTGAAGTAAATGAATATGGTATTACTTTATTATCTCTATAGCAACTTAAAATGCACTGAAATATAGTTACACAGAGCAGCTGGAAATAGGGCTTCATTATATTAATTTAGTAAAAACAGTATGGAACTGTACAATAATGATAGAAAATTAAGATTTAAAAGGAAAAATAGAAAAAAAATATGATTTACTATTTGTTTACTGAGAGATTAGAGACAGTGGCGTAACTTGAAACTTGTGGCTCCCAACAAAGAATCTACATTCCACAAATGTTATTAATATCATTCGCATTCTAATATGGGTAAAAGCGACCTTACAAGTCCCCCGAGACTCCAGGTCACTGGTACAGCTGCAACCGCTGTGCACACTATAGTTATACCCCTGAAAAGGTACAGCGATGGACTGATGCTACTTGTAACCACCAATTAAAGATAGATCTAGAATTACAATATATCCACTTTGTACAGAGCATGTACATATCCATTTTTTTTATTTTGTCGTAAGCCTTATTTTTTTGTAGGTCTTTTAGCCTAATTAAATATTGAGAAATAGACCCCAATCGCAATTGATTCTTTCCATATTCAACTTCAAATATTTTTTTATGATCGATCTTTGGCTCACACAATTATGGTTATTATGTGTTTTGTATGTTCGCCACTCTGATTACGGCGGGTAAGCAAATAAAACATGAGTTCTTTGGAAATTTGGAGGAGTAAATCAGGGCTTAACCAGCATCTTCTATACATGAGGTGATATAAAGGTTTCCAGCAAGTACACAGCTATATAACACTGTTCCAGTAGATACAAGGCTTTAATAATCTTCACACAGGGCTTCCAGAATAACATACATGACAGTATATTCACATATTATCTTCTCTCCTTACAGATTCTTTCTAGTTACACAGTGGATGTACACAGAGAACACTGTACCTTATCATTGTAGTGAGGTGGGGGGAGGAGGGAGTCCTGTGGTTTCTTCTCTCCACTATACTTCTGCTGCACAACAGAGTTTATTTTTTAACTATCCTGAGCTGTTCTCCACTCCTAACACACTCTATCCTGAAATGGCAGATCTCTGTAGCTTCACTTTTCTCAGGATACATACACTACACGTTTAAGAGCACTGCTCCTTTTTCTTTGCAGAGAAACAAAGACACTCATTTCCTTTTGCAGAGGCAGATACAGACTCCCTACTTCCTGTCTCTTGCTGAAGTCTTAACTCCCCAGTTGCTAGATGCTTTTAGATCATATGTGCAGTTCCTATTTGTAACATGTGAGAAGAACTTGGACCCACTGGACATATTGGTTAAACAGTCCTGTACTGGTTAAAATGATTATGCTATCAGAACACACAAGGATTTACAATGCTTTCTCAGCTATTTTAATAACAATAAATTAAATAAAATGAAGAGTTGTGCACATGCATGGCTGCATCTTCATTATTTCTCCACCTGAATGTGTCAAATCATTAACAACAATACATGGTCACAGTACTAATATACTGCAGGATGCAGCATTCATGATACAAGGTGGAGATGCCACAGTTGCAAAATACTAATGGACAACTAATCCCACATCTATCATCTATAAAAGAGGGATTGGATGTCTAGTATTATGGATGCACTCGGATATGGCCTGCTTAAGGTGCTAGTCCTTTAGTTAGGCGTAATGCACAATGCTGGTTTATAGTTCTAATACTTCAGAACTGGGGGTTACAGTAATGTTTTATAATGTGAAGTATATTTTAAATATATATGACTATGAATACTTGAACTGGCGTTGGCTAATAAGAGAATCAAACGCAAAAGGCATTCGGGGTAAGAGGCAAAGAAGCATCAAGGTTATAATTCATCAGTCCAGATCTGAAGCAATTTAACCCCTTCAACCCTCGGCCGATTTTCCGTTTATCATTTTTTTTATTTGCTCTCCTTCTTCCGAGAGCCGTAACTTTTTTACTTTTCCATCAATCTTGCCATATTTGTTTTTGTGCAGGACGAGTTGTACTTTTAAAATAAACCATAAGTTTTACCTTATACTGTACTGTAAAATGGCAAAAAAATTCCAAGTGTGGAAAAATTGCAAAAAAAGTGCGATTGCATTATTGTTTTTGAGATATTTTATTCACCGTGTTCACTTTATGGTAAAACCGATGTGTCAGTGTGATACCTCAAATTGGTATGAGTTTGTATACACCAAACATGTATAGGTTTACTTTTATCTAAGGGGATAAAAAAATCTGAAGTTTGTCCAAAAATAGTGGTGCACGTTTGCGCCATTTTCCGCAACACGTTTGGGATGGCTTAGTGACAGCCTATTTTTTGCGGCTTGAGCTGGCGTTTTTAATGGTACCATTTTTGCTAACTTTTTATCTCTTGTTATTGCATTTTGCGCAAAATTTGTGGCAACCTAAAAATGTAATTTTGGTGTATGGAATTTTTTTGCCTCTACGCCATTTACCGATCAGATTCCTTGATTTTTTTGATAGATTGGGCATTTCTGAAAGCGGCGATACCAAATGGGTGTATGTTTTTTTTATTTTTTTTTACCCTTTAATTTTCAATGAGGCAAAAAGGGGGTGATTTTAATTTTTTTTTTTTTTAATTTTTTTTATTTTACTAGTCCTCCTAGGGGACTATAAGGATCAGCAGTCTGATCGCTCATTCTTTTCTGTTCATCACAGCTACACAGCTGAGATCAGCAGAAAAACTTACCTCTTGTCTCTGGCAGCAGCTAGCTGGGTGAAAGAGGAAGTGATTCATGCTAGCTACAGGAGTCATCACATGACCCTGTGCTACCAAGACAACCATCAGCTCACAGTTATCACGTCACTGTGACACCAATGGAAGCCGGTGAGTACAGATTTACAGTGCCGGGATTTAAATAGATCTGTCACATTTTCACAGCACCATTTAAGGGGTTAACAGGCATGGGTGGAACACGTTAGCTGTACAAATCAGCTGAAGTGCATGGATCCCCGCCGGCTGCTGGCAGCAGCCAGGGAGGATTAGACTATGACATAATATTACTGTCAGCGGTCGTTAAGGGGTTAATTTTTCTTAAGATCACTTAGCTTACACATTTTTACTTTTGCTAAAACTCAATTTTTCATGCTATAAGGCTAAGAATTTCACAAACAGGAGAAAAAAATTGAGTCTTTTACACATATACTTTAGCAAAAAATCCAAAACATATTTTATTATTTACATATAAACATTAAAAAGACATATCAGTTCAGTGTATGAACCAGAGTCGGTTAGCCAACCACCAATAGACATATGGACCAAAAGTCGATCACAAATAATGTTACGATGAAATATGATATGAGATCTATGTTTATGTAAATTATAGGTGTAACTAAATTATGAATTAGTTTACTTTTCATGAATGGGATTACTACTAGTATTGACTTTTGGCCCAAATGTCTTTTGGTGGTTAGTTTACCTATTCTGATTTGAGAATCATACACTGAACTGATGTCTTTTTAATGTTTATATGTAATCAATAAAATATGTTTTCGATTTTTTGCTAAATTATATATATAAAAGACTCAATTTATTCTCCTGTTTGTTATCTGTCATTAGAGTCGCCATTCAGAATGTATAAACTGACTGTAAAAAAATGGAAATTGATGTCCATAAAGTGTCAGAATTTGCAACATGAATAGAGCCCTTTGCCTCCATGACAGTTGGTGAAGTTTGTGCAAAACTCTGTGTGACAGAAGGGCTGTCTCACTGTATTAAGGATAGTTGGGACTAGATATGGGAGAATTGATTCATAGGACTCGAGTCTAGTCCTCCAACCAGATCCAGATCAGCGGTACCTAGCAGCTGGATGGGAGGCCCGAAAATCACAGGGTAAGCCATCAACCATCTATCCATGAAGAAACAGTAACTAGTGTCGTAACGCATGCACATTCATAATCATGTTCCTTTCACTGCACCAATGAGCCAGGTGCCAGAAAGGGCCACTACCACCACCGATAACACACTAAAGGGTGCTTTACACACTGCGACATCGCTAACGATATATCATCGGGGTCACGGTGTATGTGACACACATCCGGCGTCGTTAGCGACATCGCAGCATGTGACAGCTAGGAGCGACGATCAACGATTGCAAAAACATCAAAAATTGTTGATCATTCACACGTCGCTCCTTTTCATAATATCGTTGGTGGTGCATGCCGCTGGTTGTTCGTCGTTCCTGCTGCATCACACATCACTATGTGTGACACCGCAGGAACGACGAACATCTCCTTACCTGCATCCACCGGCAATGAGGAAGGAAGGAGGTGGGCGGCATGTACCGGCTGCTCATCTCTGCCCCTCCTCTGCTAATGGGCGGCTGCTTAGTGACGCCGCTGTGACGCTGAACGAACCTCCCCCTTAAAGGAGAGATTGTTCGGTGTCTCCAGCGACGTCACTAAGCAGGTATGTGCGTGTGACGCCGCCGTAGCAATATTGTTCGCTATGGCAGCGATCACCCCCATGACGAAACAGCGACGTGGGCGGGTGCTATCGCGTACGACATCACTAGCGATCGCTAGCAATGTCATAGCGTGTAAAGTACCTTTAAGGATTCCACCAATGCGACTGTACTGGGTTCCCCTGTGCACTGCGTGTCACACAGTTTATTAAGTCCATACCCTAATGCTAACCCCCAAAACGTTAGACACCCTAATTCCCCCACTAACACTACAAGATATATCTGTATCTTGCAAATATGAAAGATAAATGAGTCATTTGTTGAAATTTGGCAGAAAAAATATAGAAGCTTGCAACCCACGTCAAGGGTCTTTATTCTATTGAAATTTCTCTATTAGAATTAAAAGGAAATGGTTGAAAGAGACATAAATCCAAATGAATGTGGCACAGAATGTGGCATATGCTTTACAGAACTTGTATTCTTGAGACACAGATCCCTCATGTACAGAATATATAAATTACAGGAGATTCTGTAGTTTATACCATTCATGTCTTAGATGGGATCATCCCTACATTAAAGTAACATTAACTTGCCTTCAAAGATTAATTATCCTATTTGACATTTATTTTAATTGTGATTTCTACTAAAACTTTTGATAGTCAATCAGTGGCTCCCAGCATGCACTTCTTCAAATCCTATATCCCTTTGTTGGTTGTATGTTCATCATAGGTTATTTGAGAGCTGAGAACCACTTCATAAAAAGTGCTCCTCTGGTGTAAGTTCTTAGGTTAATGGCTTCACTCCTCGAGAAGCAATCACTCCATACACTCACTACAGGCAATGTTGTTTAATGACAAACCATTAGAATAAGTAAGATTCTCACCAGTTTTCTTATCTCAACATTTTATCTTTCCTTTATACACGAGCCCGAACATCCAACAATAACCTGCGAAGCTGGAACGTTGTGAGAGAAATTGTCGTAACGTGCAGCCCACAATACCAGTATACATATCAAAGACTGGAATAATTCCCTTTTCATGACTTATTCAGGCAGGAAATTAATTCCTTAAGAAATTCATATTAACAAGGTTTAGCGAGAACGCAGGGTGGATGGGCTTTGTTCTGCACTGAATCCCTCTGCTCATTTTACAGAAATGTGTTAAAGGGTTTTGTAGACGCCGCTCTTACTTCTCGTGTCTATTATTGTTTAGATTAAAAAAAAAAAATAAAAATCAGTTAGGTCGTTCCTTGTGTTTGCACAGTGGTTATCATTCCTGGAGAGAAGATTATAATTTCATTTGTGGTTAATACGAAGTAATTCTCACTCTCTCCGTCCCCTACACGTTGACCTCAATTATTCCTATAAATCTGATTAGCCTTGTTGACTTCAATCTTCTCTATAATTAAGGTAGTGAATGAGGAAGCTTGTACCTTTTTCCCCTGCAGTGTTCCTGAGCTCATGGAGCTACCAAGTGTCATTTGTTTTTCTCCTGTTTTAAACTTTTATGGTCACTGCCGTAAATTCAGTGTAACTGTGTATGAAATCTAGGAAAAGCGTCTGTGCTGCATTTAATCGATCAACCATAACATTAAAGTCACTAAACGGTGAAATAAATTATATTAATAATATAATGTTGATGTCATCCTTCACAGAATGGAATATATACTGTACTGATAGGGAGGGACTTTAGATTGTGAGCCCCAATGGGGACATTGCTGCCAATATATGTAAAGCGCTGTGGAATTAATAGCGCTATATAAATTAATAGATATTATTATTATTATTATGATTATTATTATATATGCACTTTGTGACATGCCAACAGTCTTCTGACGTTCTGGCTGCATTGTGGCTCCCAGCTCCGTTGACTTTAATGGAAGCAGGTTTTTTTGTCGAATAACTGTAAAGTGCGAGGTTAAAATTTCCACTCAAAACATAGTCTGGGACGTTCCCCGATTCAAATGGGGTGTATGTGCAAAATTTCGTGATTTTACATGCGACATGTGTGTCGCTGTCTGTCTCTTTCCTTGTCTGTCTGTGTCTATATCTCTGTCTATTTCTATCTCTGTCTGTCTTTATATCAGTCTATCTGTCTCTATCTCTGTTTCTCTGTGTCTGTCTGTCTCTCTATCTCTGTGTCTGTCCCTATGTCTGCGTCTGTCTGTCTCTCTCTTGCCCCGTCTGTCTCTTTCCAGGTCTGTCTCTTTCTCCAGTCTGTCTCTTTCCCTGTCTGTCTCTTTCCCCGTCTGTCTCTTTCCCTGTCTCTCTCTTTCCAGGTCTGTTTCTTTCCAGGTCATTCTAATTCCCATCTGTCTTTGTCTGTCTCTCTGTCTATCTCTTTCCCCTTCTGTCTCTTTCCAGGTCTGTCTCTTTCCTGGTTTGTCTCTTTCCCGGTCTGTCTCTTTCCCCACCTGTCTCTTTCCCCAACTGTCTCTTTCAAGGTCTGTCTCTTTCCAGATCTGTATCTTTCCCTGTCTGTCTCTTTTCCATCTGTCTTTGTCCGTCTCTCTGTCTGTCTCTTTCCCCTTCTGTCCCTTTCCAGGTCTGTCTCTTTCCTTGTCTGTCTCTTTCCCCGTCTGTCTCTTTCCTTGTCTGTTCTTGTCTGTCTCTCTGTCTATTTCTTTCAAAATCTGTCTCTTTCCCCGTCTGTCTTGTTCCCAATCTGTCTCTTTCCCTGTCTGTCTTTATCCATCTCTTTGTCTGTGTCTTTTCCTGTCTATCTCTTTCACTGTCTGCCTGTCTCTGTGTGTCTCTTTTCTTGTCTGTCTCTATTTCTCTGTCTCTTTCCCCGTCTGACTCTATCAAGTTCTGTCTCTTTCCCCATATATCTTTGTCTGCCTGTCTCTGTCCCTGTCTGACTGTCTCTTTCTAGGTCTTTCTCTTTCCAGGTCAGTCTCTTTCCCCGTCTGTCTCTGTCTGTCTCTTTCACCTTCTGTCTGTCTGTCTCTATCTCTCTGTCTCTTTCCATGTCTGTCTCTGTCTGTTTCTTTCCTTTTCTGCCTCTTACTCTGTCTGTGCATATGTATGTCTGTCTCTGTCTATCTCTTTCTCTCTCTATCCGTCTTCCCAACGACATCATATCACCTCACACATAAGTTTCTTATACTAACAATGTCTTTTGTTCCTATAGCAACCTATCACAGCTGCTATTAAAACCAGTAGTTCCAGGCTCCATTTACTTTAATGGAGGCATGTTTTTTGGAGTGTAACTATAAAGCGCAGGGTTAAATTTTCCTGTCAAAGCATAGTTTACGACATTCCCTGGGTCACATGAAGTGTCTGTGCAAAATTTTGTGATTCCACATGCGATGGTGCGGATTCCTTTAGCGGACATACACACACACACACACACACATACATACATACACACATACATATACTCAGCTTTATATATTAGATATATGAGGAATCAAGTTATCAGTTCTTGATGTTGATGCATCATAGGCAGGAAAATTAAACGACAGTAAGGATCTGAGAAACTTTGACAAGGATCTAATTTTCATGGCCAGACAATTGGATCAGAGCTAGTGATGAGCGAGCGTGCTTGCCACTGGTCATTACTATTAGTATACACCATACAGTGCTGGCCAAAAGTATTGGCACCCCTGCAATTCTCTCAGATAATACTCAGTTTCTTCATGAAAATGATTGCAATCACAAATTCTTTGATATTATTATCTTCATTTCATTCAATGAAAAAAAAAATGTCATAAAGCCAAATTGGATATAATTCCACACCAAATATAAAAAGGGGGTGGAAAAAAGTATTGGCATTGTTTGAAAAATCATGTGATGCTTCTCTAATTTGTGTAATTAACAGCACCTGTAACTTACCTGTGGCACCTAACAGGTGTTGGCAATAACTAAATCACACTTGCAGCCAGTTGACATGGATTAAAGTTGACTCAACCTCTGTCCTGTGTCCTTGTGTGTACCACATTGAGCATGGAGAAAAGAAAGAAGACCAAAGAACTGTCTAAGGACTTGAGAATCCAAATTGTGAGGAAGCATGAGCAATATCAAGGCTACAAGTCCATCTCCAAAGACCTGAAAGTTCCTGTGTCTACGGTGCGCAGTGTCATCAAGAAGTTTAAAGCCCATGGCCGTGTGGCTAACCTCCCTAGATGTGGAAGGAAAAGAAAAATTGATGAGAGATTTCAACCCAAGATTGTACAGATGGTGGATAAAGAACCTCGACTAACATGCAAACAAGTTCAAGCTGCCCTGCAGTCCGAGGGTACAACAGTGTAAACCCGTACTATTCATCGGCGTCTGAATGAAAAGGGACTGTGTGGCAGGATACCCAGGATGACCCTACTTCTTACCCCAAGACATAAAAAAGCCAGGCTGGAGTTTGCCAAAACTTACCTGAGAAAGCCTAAAACATTTTGGAAGAATGTTCTCTGGTCAGATGAGACAAAAGTAGAGCTTTTTGGGAAAAGCCATCAACATAGAGTTTACAGGAAAAAAAAAAGAGGCATTCAAAGAAAAGAACACGGTCCCTACAGTCAAACATGGCGGAGGTTCCCTAATGTTTTGGGGTTGCTCTGCTGCCTCTGGCACTGGACTGCTTGACCATGTGCATGGCATTATGAAGTCTGAAGACTACCAACAAATTTTGCAGCATAATGTAGGGCCCAGTGTGAGAAAGCTGGGTCTTCCTCATAGGTCATAGGTCTTCCAGCAGGACAATGACCCAAAACACACTTCAAAAAGCACTAGAAAATGGTTTGATAGAAAGCACTGGAGACTATTAAAGTCGCCAGCAATGAGTCCAGACCTTAATCCCATAGAACACCTGTGGAGAGATCTCAAAATGGCAGTTTGGAGAAGGCCCCCTTCAAATCTCAGGGACCTGGAGCAGTTTGCCAACGAAGAATAGTCTAAAATTCCAGCAAAGCATTGTAAGAAATACATTGATGGTTGGATTCATGGTATCCAAACTACTGGCAGCATGAATCAGAGCCTAGTGGTGCAATTACGTTACACCACAGCACCTTAGAAAGACAAAGTTTGAAAAGCCAGCCTCGGATTATTTGGAGAGACCTAGCTAGTTCGATGAAGGCCCCACCTGGCTTCTCTCCACCCCATTCCAGTTGGCTGACAGGTCCCATATGTGTACACAGGAATAGTCCAATTAAACAAATGGAGCAGGGCAGAGAGAACTTGGTTGCAGGCTGGTCACTCTATAGGCTGCTTTACACGCTGCGACATCGCTAACGATATATCGTCAGGGTCACAGTGTTTGTAACGCACATCCAGCATCATTAGCGACATCGCAGCGTGTGACAGCTAGGAGCGACAATCAACGATCGCAAAAACGTCAAAAATCGTTGATCGTTGACACATCGCTCCTTTTCATAATATCGTTGGTGGTGCATGCCGCTGGTTGTTCGTCGTTCCTGCGGCATCACACATTGCTGTGTGTGACACCGCGGTAACAACAAACATCTCCTTACCTGCGTCCACCGGCAATGAGGAAGGAAGGAAGGAGGTGGGCAGCATGTTCCTGCCGCTCATCTCTGCCCCATCTCTGTTATTAGGCAGCTGTTTTGTGATGACGCTGTGACACCGCTGTGATGCCGAACGCACCTCCCCCTTGAAGTAGGGATTGTTCGGCAGTCACGAACGACGGGGGCGGGTGCTATCGCTCGCAATATTGCTAGCAATCGCTAGCGATGTCGCAGCGTGTAAAGCATCCTTTACTGTCCCAAGCCGGCTTTTCAACCAGCGTTTTCTATGGAATGTTTTGGCATTTTAGAGTATAGCATACCTGACTGCAATCAAGTGACAAAATATCTTTAAAGTGCACCAGTCACCAGGATTTTCCTATATAACCTGATGCAACTGCTATAGTGGCACTATCAGGCTGATTCTATACATACCTTTAGTGGTCAGCTCAGTTGTATAGGTTTTGAAACACAAGCAAGTAAAGTTTGTAAAATGAGCAGCTGAGATCTGGGGTGGGTTTTCATAGTCACTCCTCCCCCAGTCTCTGTCTTCCCCCTGTTATTTATGCTAACTCTATTATAGAATCGTTATACTAACTGACTAGAAGGACCTGGGCTGATGTCATACCCATGTAACCAGAAGTGGCAAGGCCTCAGCTAACAAAGCTGATACCAGGAAGCAACATTATTATTCTGTTGAAAGAGGCCCCGTCCCTTCTGGTCACATGGGTATGACATCTGCATAGGTCCTTCTAGTCAGTTAGTAAAACTATTCTATAACAGAATTAGCATAAATAACAGATAGGCAGAGAATGGACAGGCAGGGGGTGCGAATCACTATGAATACCCACCCCAGCTATCAGCTGATCGGCAGCTGCTGTCATTCAAAAATCTGCTCATTTCACAAACTTTACTTGCATGTGTTTCAAAACCTATACATCTTATCTGACAACTAAAGGTATGTATAGAATCAGCCTGATAGTGCCAGTATAGCACTGGCCTTAGGTTATATAGGAAAATTCTGGTGATTGGTGTGCTTTAGTTTATTTAACCAACCATGCCCAGTTTTCACAGACTTATTTCCAAACTCGAACATTCCAGAGTCATGCAAAGAAGACTCAGACAATTACCGGGTAGTTCTTGAAGATTTCTGAAGCACTTGGGAGATTGACCTCCTTTGACGTCTTTTTTCCATGATTTCCCCAGTTGACAAATATTGCCAAGTAAGATAACTTGTTTCCTGAAAATAATAACTTGGATTTGGGCAATCTTTCTGCTTGTCCAAATTTTTTATCAAATATTTCTCTTTTGTACACTTATCATCACTTAGAACCCGAAGATTCCAAAAAATACCTCTATTTTGATTTTATGCCATTCTGTAAAAGTCTTCAACTCTTCTGTTAATAGGCTGAAAAGTTCTTGCTAGTATTGATTAGACCAAACTTCAATATGCTTTTTTCTACTCATCTTGGTAGTAGTTCTTCAGCAAAGCAGAAATATACCTCAAAGAGTGCTGTGGCCAAAGGTGAGCAGATCATTTGAAATTTCAACATATTTTTCCATTACTGAAAGGCCTCTCATTGCCCAGTAATTCACGTATAACACTTTGAAATCTCCTAGGACTGAATTGAACTTTTTTAAACTCTGAAATGGAAGCAGAGCCATATTAATGTCCAAGTGAGCTAAGTCTGTCTTGCTAGAGAAAAATGAATAGTAACTAGTGATGGGTGGACCTGAACTGTAAAAGTCCGGATCACGCAATATCAAAGGTACCTAGGTGCCGGAACTGTTCATCCGGATCCGGCACTCAAGAAATTAAAATAAAATAAGGGAAAAATAAAGAGAATGAAGCGAGCGCTTCATACTTATACAGAGGCTCTGTCACAGCTATACACTGCTCCCACATGGCAGTACACTGCTTCCGTGGCCTCTCCTTCATTTTCTGGTCCACTCATTAGGCTCATCCATAAGCACTGCTTTCTCCACCCACTGGGCAGGCCAGACGTCTGTGATTGGTCGCCTCCAGCCTGTCTGACAGCGTCTGACTGCAACCAATCACAAGCGCTGTTTGTGGGTCAGTATCATGGTATAAAACTAAATAAATAAAATATTTGACATAGGGTCCCCCATATTATGATGCCCAGGTAAGATAAAACCTACAGCTACAGACTGCAGACCCAAGCCATACACTTATCTAGACTGTGTATCAAATTAGGAGGAACCACATGCAACTTTTTTAAATTATTTAAAAAAACAATTTTAAAAAACGACATGCAATCTCCACAATTTTGATACCCAGGCAAGACAAACCCAACAGCTGAGGACTGGTATTTTCAGAATGAGGAGGTCCACGCTTATTGCACTGCCCCCAGCCTAAAAATAGCAGCCTGTAATCGCCCGGATTGTTGCATCCATTAGATGCGACAAGCCTGGCACTTTACCCAGCTCTTTCCAATTGCGCTGGTGCGGTGGCAATTGAGGTAATAGCAGGGGTTAGGTATCACAGTGTTTGAATTAAAACCATCATGTATTTTAAGGTAACTCAGTAGGGTAGATAATCAAAAATTTAAAACTTAGCTTTTACTAGTATACAATTAAAAAGGTACCCAATGACATACAAAAACACTGACCAAAAACATAGAAGTTGCTACAAATGGAGGTGCCACATAGGGCTATGACAAAGTGAACAACAATTGTGAACCAAGCCCAATTATCACATCAGACTGTACTATTCAAAGCATGGTCTGACAACCATTAATAATGACTGCAAGAGAATAAAACTACAGATAGATATCCACAGTTAAAGGAACCGTCTCACCCAAGCTGTAGTATCACCAAACACCGGGGAGGGATTCATGGAGGGGGCAGACACGGCTCTTACACATTTCTCCAGGTTCCACA
This sequence comes from Anomaloglossus baeobatrachus, assembly GCF_048569485.1. NCBI lineage: Eukaryota > Metazoa > Chordata > Amphibia > Anura > Aromobatidae > Anomaloglossus > Anomaloglossus baeobatrachus. The sequence goes on along the minus strand of NC_134356.1, from coordinate 602,688,671 downwards.
CCAGCAGTCATTCATCATGTCACACCTTCCCAAAGGGACGAATGTATGCTAGTAAAAGCTAAATTTTAAATTGTTGATTATCTACCCTGCTTAATTACTTTTTAATAGCAGGGGTTAATAACAGCCCACAGCTACCACTAAGCCCTAGATTAGTAAAGGGGAGGGTCTTTGACACCCCCCAACACTAGTCTGTAAGTGAAAGTAAATAAACACAAACACCAAAAAAAACCTTTATTTGAAAGAAAATACAAAAAACACCCTTGTTCACCACTTTATTAAGACCCAAAACACCTCTGCAGGTCTGACATAATCCACACAAGGTCCCACAACGATTCAGCTCTGTTACTTCTGAGTCACAGAGAGCAATCATGAAACATGTCAACACACTGACTGAGACACAGAGAATGAGCTGGGATCAGCGGTGACGTTACTCAAGTTAGTTGCAGTCATAGCAGAAGGTGGACTGTGGGAACCTTTCTGCTTTTACCACAGCCAACTTGAGTGATGTCACCAATGATCATGACTCCTTCTCTGCTGGGAGCTCACAGCAGGCAGTCATGTTTTATCACTCAGATGTAGCAGAACTGAATTGTCGTGGGACCTCGTGAGGATTATGTCAGACCTGTAGGGGTGTTTTGGGGGTTAAACAAAAGTGGTTAAAGAGGGTGTTTTTTGTATTTTATTCCAAATATAGGATTTTTTTGGTGTTTGTGTTTATTTACTTTCACTTACAGATTAGTGATGGGGGGTCTCATAGACGCCTCCTATTACTAATCTAGGGCATAGTGGCAGCTGTGGGCTGTTATTAATCCCTGCTATCACCCCAATAACCACCACACCAGGGCAATCTGGAAGAGATGGGTAAAGCGCCGGGCTTGTCGCATCTAATGGATACGACAATCCCAGGCAGCTGCAGGTTACTATTTTTAGGCTGAGGGCCGGCCTAATAAATATAGGCCTCACAAGCATGAATATACCAGCCCCCAGCTATCGGACCTTATCTGGGCTGGGTATCAAAATTGCGGGGGACCACAAGTCGCTTTTTAAAATTATTTATTTAAATAATAAAAAAATGAAAAAAAAAAGCCACATACGGTTCCTCTTATTTTACTGCACAGCCAAGATGAGCGCAGGGCTGGGGGCTGCAGCCTGCAGCCATGGGCTTTATCTGTGCTAGGTATCATAATATGGAGGGACCCAATGCCAATTTTTCTTATTTATTTATTTATTTTTACTGTACGATTTAGACACACACATGCCTGTGATTGGAAGCAGTAAGTTAACATGCTGCCACTCATGGTGGGGGTCTGACTGCAAGCAATCACATCAGCCATTGGTGAATGATAGTTGTCACTGATCAATACTTTATATATTTTGACAAACATAACAATTTACACCCGGGTGGAAGATAATCTGGTCTGCATGGGTGCTAACAAAGCCATCGCCACACTGAATCCAATCTCTGACAGCTTACACGAGGTTGGACATGACAGTATGTTCATTGCAAACAGCGTCACTTTTTCCACTTGTCCAATCTACTAAGTCATGTGTCCATGTGATCGGAGCTCAGGATGTTTGCTTGAGAAATGACACAGTCTAGATAGGAATGAACCTGGCTATTTAGATGGTGCAACTTTGCTTGCTGATCTGCATTATAGAATTATGGAGTGGTAGATTGATTTGGATGAGACGTCAAGATCCAACAATCCAACTCCCTGTGAGTGCAAGTTTTCCTATATCATCCAAGCTATATGTAAACATAGAAAGCTGTATTCACTGCATTGAAAAATTGATGCATGCCAATACATTTGGTGTTGAAAAAGTTTGATTTTGTGCCCAAGTGAGACAGGGATGTCTTTATAGTAGACTAGATAATGACAGCTAAGTATCTTCCACTGAGCCCTGAGCACACACGTTTCTTTCAAAAAAAGCTATACAATCCAGGTGATCTGTCAACAATTGTGATGAAGTTAGACAAGTGGAAATCCAATTTCCATGTTATTGGAAGACTGAATGCATGTTTCCTGTGCACACAAAAGTTGGACTGACAATGCATTGGAGGATGATAAAAAAGTGTGTGGAAACCAGTAGGTGAAGAAGATGATGATGATGATGATGATGATGATGATGAAGCTAACAACAGCAACAAGGCAGGGGTGGAAATACCAGTAGTGTATATTGTGTAGCTGCATAAGGGCCCAATAGTTAAAGGGGCCCACTTCAATGTTCAAATCAAAAAAGCAACTTCTGTCTCAAACATATTATAGGATTGCAAAGGGTCCATATACTATTCTTGCACAGAAGTCCACTTCTATCTGTGTCTGCCCCTGCAACAAGGAACTATTTGCAGGTTCAAACTAGTAAATAGAAAGATGAGAGAAAGGAAAAAAGCTTGAGCCATTGCTCATTCTGTTGGTTAGTTTTATTTGCCCACTTGAGTAAGTAATATCTTTTCAAGTGAAACAATTCCCACACGAGATGCTTGCACATAGGATCTGACAGACTGTTCATCTCACTCAATAAATCAACTGGAAAAAGTTGTTCGGGTGTAGTACATTTCTTAGACTACAGTTGCTCTGGATTAACCGCCTAATGCCCGCGGTCCGTAATGGTACATCCTAAGCCATATAGTTGTAATCACTGGAAGCTGCTTCAGGCAGCCTACAGCGATTCTTGCACATGTCAGCTGATTTAAACAGCTGACATGTGTGCTTTACCGGCACAGGTGGATCCTCAATTCATTCGCACCTGTTAACCCCTTAAATCGCACTGTCAAAATGTGACAGAGCAATTTAAATCCCCACCGCAGTAAATATTCACTTAACCAGCCCCATCGGCGGCACTGTGATCTGATGACTGTGAGCTGATGGTTGCCATTGTAGCATAAGGTCATGTGATGACTCTTGTAGCTAGCATGACTCACTTTCTGTTTCACCCGGCCAAGTGCTGCCAGTAAAAATAGGTGAGTATTTCTGGTGATCACAGCTTTGTAGCTGTGATCAACAGAAATGAATCAACGATCAGACAGTTGGAACTCCTAGCATTATCAGCAGAAAAGAGACATACCTTATATCTAAGAGAGTATCAGTCACAGACACAGCGTGGCATCCCTCGCCCATAATAGGGCACTCAGTCTATAGGGAAAAGACGCCGCTTCTATTGTCCCGCAGGTCCATTGGTATCAGCCAGCATGTCACACAACTTCCCCCTCTCTTTCAATGTCTTATACATTTTGGGAACTTGTAGTTCCCGCCTCCCAGTGACACGCGCCGGAAGTGCCTAATATCTCACCTCCGCTTCCGCTCTCTGGGACTCTATTGTGACGCGCCATAGCAACCAACCGGAGGTGTTCCAAAGATCACCTCCGTAGTTGCACAGTATAGTGCGTTCCATGACGCGCAAACCGGAAGTAGTCATCCGGCGTCACTTCCGGTATGCATCCTTTCAATTCCTTCTCGCAATCTGCCGGCCGCAATACCTCGCTAGAAGCATTCTGTGACGTCATTTCCAGTGTGCGGCTCCTATATGTATCCCCACATATGCTGCATACAGCAGTTCCTAGTGAAAATTAGTTTGTGTTATTAACCTAGTGTTAGTGAAAACCTGCACCTAATTGCACCAATATAAATTAGATATATGAAAATAGATACAGCTACTGACAGCAGATATCACTGTCAGGCAATTCTGCAAACAAAATAATTGAATATTATTCAGGCTACATATGTACTTTTAATACCTCTCGGGTATAGCTTTATATGCTCATTCGATGCTTTTTAGATAAAACTGGTATAACTGAGAACCTCATTTAGTCCATTTGGGCTGACTGTTTCAAGTAGGAATGTCCACCGTGCCTCTCTCTGAAGGATTTTAATATCCCAATTTCCTTTCCTGATTGGTCTCGGGACAACCTCAATTCCCTGAAATCGTATGCTCTTTAGATCTCCTCCATGGCACATATTTACATGCCTTGCTATAGGCGTCTCTCGTTTGTGAATTATATCGCCTACGTGTTCCCCTATACGGACACGCAGCTGCCGTTTAGTCTTGCCGATATAGCTGAGTGGGCATGTACAGGTGCATCTATATACTACACCCTCCGTCCTGCAGTTCGTGAAGTCCCTGATATAAAAGACTCTTCCTGATTGATGGTTGCTGAAGGTTTTACTCTGGTCAATATACGGGCAGAACTTGCAGGACCCACACCTAAACGTCCCATGAGGCTTTCTTTCTAACCATGATCCTGGTGCTTTCTCCGCCACATAGTGGCTATGGACCACAAAATCTTTAATGGTTTTGCCTCTTCTGTAGGTGACACTCGGGTGTGGTGTAACATATTCACATATGTCAGGGTCCGATCTCAATATCCCCCAGTGTCGTCTTAGTATATGCATGATCTTACTGTTTTCATCATCGTAGGAGCCAATCAGTCTAGTTATCTTATCTTGTCCAGATTTTGGCTTAGGGGCTAACAATGTGGCCCTCTTTTGGCCCCAAGCAGATCTAAAAGCTGTCTGAATGACGTGTTCAGGGTACCCCCTTTCTCTGAAATTATCTCCAAGCCCAACTGCCCTCTGTTGGAAGTCATATAGCGAGGAACAGTTTCTCCTAAACCGGAGAAACTGCCCCTTTGGTATGCCCCTACGTAGAGTCTCAGGATGGTGACTCTGCCACCTCAGCAAACTATTTGTTGCCGTTGGTTTGCGATAGACTGTCGTTCCCAGAGTCCCATCAACATTTTTTGTCAAAAGGATGTCTAGGAAAGGCAGTCTATCACCCCCCACCTCACAGGTGAACTTGAGTCCAAAGTTGTTATTATTCAAATGTGCCACAAACTTCAGAAAAGATGCTGCATCCCCCCTCCAGAGGACGAGGATGTCATCTATGTAACGCCCCCAGAAGATAATCTGGGGGTTCCACGTGACATCCTCATCCCCAAAAACCACAGCATCCTCCCACCAGCCCAGGTATATGTTTGCAAAAGTGGGAGCACAAGGGCTCCCCATTGCAGTACCCCTGAGCTGGTGGTAGAACTTGTTATGGAAAGTAAAGTAATTATGAGTGAGCACAAAGGTGAGGAGTTTGATTATGAACCTATTATGTTCTCTATATTGTACCCCTCTTGTCTCCAAGAAATGCTCAACCGCTCTGATGCCATTATCATGTGGTATACAACTATATAGTTGTTCCACATCAATTGATGCAAGGATGGTATCCTCATCAATATGTATACCATCTATTTTACTCAGCAAATCTGATGTGTCTCCGATGAAAGAGGGCTGTATGTTCACAAACTCCCTCAGGACTTTATCCAAGTAGATACTGGGGTTTTGGCCCATAGCATCAATACCTGACACTATGGGCCGTCCCCTCAGGGGATGTATCCCCTTGTGGATTTTGGGTGTAGAGTAAAAGGTTGCTATTGTCACCTCCCTTGGAGCTAGAAAATCCATTTCATCCTTCGATATGAGAGTCAACTCAAACCCTTCCTGTACAATTTCAGTAAGGGCTATCATAAATTCAGATGTAGGATCTCCTGATAGGACCGCATATGTGGCTCTATCTGAAAGTAGCTGGAGGCACATAGAGCGGTATTGTTCCGTATTCATAACCACAATATTGCCCCCCTTATCGGAGGGCTTTATTGTTATGGCTTTATTCTGATCAAGGGACATAAGGGCTTCTCTTTCTCTTTGTGTGAGATTACTTTTACTGCTGGTTAGTCCAGGTCTTATTTTACGTATCTCCTTTGTCACCAATGATGAGAATATATCAATACTTGTGCACTCAGTGGGGGGAGGCATCTTTCTATTCTTAGGTTTTAGGTTGGTGAATGGACCAAACCCCTTATCTGTCCCATCATCCTCTGATAGACTTGCCAATAATCTAACGTCTGGAAGCATATCTAGGGATATTCCCAGTTTCTGACATTCATTCAGGTCATGGTGCTTGAAGTACTTCCTCCATCTGAGTTTCCTCAGAAACAGTTCAAGATCTTTGACCCAGACAAAGGAATCAAAGCGTGTAGTGGGAACAAATGATAAGCCATATCCAAGGACCCTCTCTTCCATTTCAGACAGTCTATAATCAGATAGATTGACAATCTGTTGACCATCCGTTTGGCCTCCATTTACCATTTTTTGACCCTTCTGTTGTGTCTTTTTCGGAAGGGATAAGGGTCCCTCATCCCTAAAAAATTGTTCTGGTGTACAAAGGAAGTTGGTGGTCCAAAGGAAGAGGAGGATTCTGAACCTGAGGTATGTGCTCCTCGTTGATCCTGATTTCCATAATGATTTTTGTTTTCCCCCAGAGCACCACATCCTCTGATCCCACCACGTCCAGCAGACTGTATACCTCCCCTCGGTCTATTCTGACCTCTCTCTCTGGATCTACTCTCGGAGTCTGAGAGGTCCGAAGATGATATATCACCTCCTCCTTCTGTGAGATTATAGGCCCTTCTCTCCTTAAAATCTTCCAGATCCCTAACAAAATGTTTATGTTTACGGCTCTTGAGGTTTTGTTGGTATTTCTCTACTGCACCTTGTAGTGCCAATTCTTTGATCTGGAAGTCAGAATCGTTATTAAATTTCAGGGCCTCTTCCCTAAGAGTAGTGAGAGTTTTGTTGGTCTCCTCAAATTTCTTTTTTTCCTCTTCTAGGAGGATATTCATGAAGCGAAGTGAGGAGGCCACACACTCTTCCTCCCACCTTTTAAGGAGAAGGGGGGTCCTTACTCTTTCTGCTGGAATTAGATTAATCCTCAATCCTCTGGGCACTATATTATTTTTTATATAGTGTTCCAGGGATTGTAGTTCCCACCAGCTTTTCGCATTATCTATATATGCTGCTTGTAGTTCAGAGAACACCACTCTGAGGTTTCTTTTTGTTGGATTTGTTTCAAGGTTTTTATCAGAAAAAACCTCTTCAGCATCGCTGAGCCATCTATTGCTATTAATGGGTCCCGAGAGGAAGCCAGCCATGTCAAATTATATATAACCAAAACTACCATATATTGATAGGAGTAATTGTAGCACAAACCAAAGAGAAAAAACTCCTAAAAACAGTTTTTTATTCTAATCAATATTAAAATTATAGATATAAAATCACTGCTCATTTAAAATAACTACAGTGATATATTATAGTGAGTGTAATAGGGTGATAGACTCGATTGGTGGGGACAGTGTAAATAGTTTCCTGTTCTCAGGGTAGGGGCAACCTTAATAGTTGCGCTAGTTTATTCAGATACAGCAATACGTGGTTCAGGGGATGACCTATCTCTCCCTCCCTTTCTCCTACCTACCAACGGAGGTGTACCATGAATTATTGGGTACCCCCCGCTCCACGTCGTCTCTCCCTAGTATCTCCCTTCAAGCTAGTTGCTCAGATCCGGGAGACCCACCACCAAAGAGAATATGTGCAAATAGTTACAGTACTTAGAGATAATTTAGATATTTTTTTAAAAAACTTTTTCTAGATATTAGATAGATCTCAGATCAAAAAAGTGTTCTTATATATACATGGATGTAAAGTCCCAGCAGGGAATGGCTTATCTGCCGAGACCATCCAGTATTTAGTCCCAAACTAAGTTTATATATACATATGGATATAGAGTCCCAGCAGGGAATGACTTATCTGCCGAGACCATCCAGTATTCTATCCCGACGCGTTTCCCCCCTATATTTTTTCTAGGGGTTCATCAGGGGACTGATCCGGATTAGATCTCTAGAAAAAAACAACATATCCAAGACATAGTATCATATTCTATTCCAATAACCCATAGAAATATAAAGCAAAATGTGGAACTACCGATATCAGCAAATGGAGGGGGCATACCTTATATCTTAATGACTGATGGTCGCACCGACAGTGTGGCATCAACCGCCCATCGTAGGGGCATTCACTCCGTAGTGAGACACTGCTCTCAATATTCTGCAGGTCCCATCACATCAACTAGCAAAAATAACATATAATAATATACTTTTTGCTCCCTTCCAATCAGCCATAGAGTTCTCAAAAGGCTATGGAACTCCTAGCATTATCAGCAGAAAAGAGACATACCTTATATCTAAGAGAGTATCAGTCACAGACACAGCGTGGCATCCCTCGCCCATAATAGGGCACTCAGTCTATAGGGAAAAGACGCCGCTTCTACTGTCCCGCAGGTCCATTGGTATCAGCCAGCATGTCACACAACTTCCCCCTCTCTTTCAATGTCTTATACATTTTGGGAACTTGTAGTTCCCGCCTCCCAGTGACACGCGCCGGAAGTGCCTAATGTCTCACCTCCGCTTCCGCTCTCTGGGACTCTATTGTGACGCGCCATAGCCTAACCTAGTGTTAGTGAAAACCTGCACCTAATTGCACCAAAATACACAAACTATTTTTCACTAGGAACTGCTGTATGCAGCATATGTGGGGATACATATAGGAGCCGCACACTGGAAATGACGTCACAGAATGCTTCTAGCGAGGTATTGCGGCCGGCAGATTGCGAGGAGGAATTGAAAGGATGCATACCGGAAGTGACGCCGGATGACTACTTCCGGTTTGCGCGTCATGGAACGCACTATACTGTGCAACTACGGAGGTGATCTTTGGAACACCTCCGGTTGGTTGCTATGGCGCGTCACAATAGAGTCCCAGAGAGCGGAAGCGGAGGTGAGACATTAGGCACTTCCGGCGCGTGTCACTGGGAGGCGGGAACTACAAGTTCCCAAAATGTATAAGACATTGAAAGAGAGGGGGAAGTTGTGTGACATGCTGGCTGATACCAATGGACCTGCGGGACAGTAGAAGCGGCGTCTTTTCCCTATAGACTGAGTGCCCTATTATGGGCGAGGGATGCCACGCTGTGTCTGTGACTGATACTCTCTTAGATATAAGGTATGTCTCTTTTCTGCTGATAATGCTAGGAGTTCCATAGCCTTTTGAGAACTCTATGGCTGATTGGAAGGGAGCAAAAAGTATATTATTATATGTTATTTTTGCTAGTTGATGTGATGGGACCTGCAGAATATTGAGAGCAGTGTCTCACTACGGAGTGAATGCCCCTACGATGGGCGGTTGATGCCACACTGTCGGTGCGACCATCAGTCATTAAGATATAAGGTATGCCCCCTCCATTTGCTGATATCGGTAGTTCCACATTTTGCTTTATATTTCTATGGGTTATTGGAATAGAATATGATACTATGTCTTGGATATGTTGTTTTTTTCTAGAGATCTAATCCGGATCAGTCCCCTGATGAACCCCTAGAAAAAATATAGGGGGGAAACGCGTCGGGATAGAATACTGGATGGTCTCGGCAGATAAGTCATTCCCTGCTGGGACTCTATATCCATATGTATATATAAACTTAGTTTGGGACTAAATACTGGATGGTCTCGGCAGATAAGCCATTCCCTGCTGGGACTTTACATCCATGTATATATAAGAACACTTTTTTGATCTGAGATCTATCTAATATCTAGAAAAAGTTTTTTAAAAAAATATCTAAATTATCTCTAAGTACTGTAACTATTTGCACATATTCTCTTTGGTGGTGGGTCTCCCGGATCTGAGCAACTAGCTTGAAGGGAGATACTAGGGAGAGACGACGTGGAGCGGGGGGTACCCAATAATTCATGGTACACCTCCGTTGGTAGGTAGGAGAAAGGGAGGGAGAGATAGGTCATCCCCTGAACCACGTATTGCTGTATCTGAATAAACTAGCGCAACTATTAAGGTTGCCCCTACCCTGAGAACAGGAAACTATTTACACTGTCCCCACCAATCGAGTCTATCACCCTATTACACTCACTATAATATATCACTGTAGTTATTTTAAATGAGCAGTGATTTTATATCTATAATTTTAATATTGATTAGAATAAAAAACTGTTTTTAGGAGTTTTTTCTCTTTGGTTTGTGCTACAATTACTCCTATCAATATATGGTAGTTTTGGTTATATATAATTTGACATGGCTGGCTTCCTCTCGGGACCCATTAATAGCAATAGATGGCTCAGCGATGCTGAAGAGGTTTTTTCTGATAAAAACCTTGAAACAAATCCAACAAAAAGAAACCTCAGAGTGGTGTTCTCTGAACTACAAGCAGCATATATAGATAATGCGAAAAGCTGGTGGGAACTACAATCCCTGGAACACTATATAAAAAATAATATAGTGCCCAGAGGATTGAGGATTAATCTAATTCCAGCAGAAAGAGTAAGGACCCCCTTCTCCTTAAAAGGTGGGAGGAAGAGTGTGTGGCCTCCTCACTTCGCTTCATGAATATCCTCCTAGAAGAGGAAAAAAAGAAATTTGAGGAGACCAACAAAACTCTCACTACTCTTAGGGAAGAGGCCCTGAAATTTAATAACGATTCTGACTTCCAGATCAAAGAATTGGCACTACAAGGTGCAGTAGAGAAATACCAACAAAACCTCAAGAGCCGTAAACATAAACATTTTGTTAGGGATCTGGAAGATTTTAAGGAGAGAAGGGCCTATAATCTCACAGAAGGAGGAGGTGATATATCATCTTCGGACCTCTCAGACTCCGAGAGTAGATCCAGAGAGAGAGGTCAGAATAGACCGAGGGGAGGTATACAGTCTGCTGGACGTGGTGGGATTAGAGGATGTGGTGCTCTGGGGGAAAACAAAAATCATTATGGAAATCAGGATCAACGAGGAGCACATACCTCGGGTTCAGAATCCTCCTCTTCCTTTGGACCACCAACTTCCTTTGTACACCAGAACAATTTTTTAGGGATGAGGGACCCTTATCCCTTCCGAAAAAGACACAACAGAAGGGTCAAAAAATGGTAAATGGAGGCCAAACGGATAGTCAACAGATTGTCAATCTATCTGATTATAGACTGTCTGAAATGGAAGAGAGGGTCCTTGGATATGGCTTATCATTTGTTCCCACTACACGCTTTGATTCCTTTGTCTGGGTCAAAGATCTTGAACTGTTTCTGAGGAAACTCAGATGGAGGAAGTACTTCAAGCACCATGACCTGAATGAATGTCAGAAACTGGGAATATCCCTAGATATGCTTCCAGACGTTAGATTATTGGCAAGTCTATCAGAGGATGATGGGACAGATAAGGGGTTTGGTCCATTCACCAACCTAAAACCTAAGAATAGAAAGATGCCTCCCCCCACTGAGTGCACAAGTATTGATATATTCTCATCATTGGTGACAAAGGAGATACGTAAAATAAGACCTGGACTAACCAGCAGTAAAAGTAATCTCACACAAAGAGAAAGAGAAGCCCTTATGTCCCTTGATCAGAATAAAGCCATAACAATAAAGCCCTCCGATAAGGGGGGCAATATTGTGGTTATGAATACGGAACAATACCGCTCTATGTGCCTCCAGCTACTTTCAGATAGAGCCACATATGCGGTCCTATCAGGAGATCCTACATCTGAATTTATGATAGCCCTTACTGAAATTGTACAGGAAGGGTTTGAGTTGACTCTCATATCGAAGGATGAAATGGATTTTCTAGCTCCAAGGGAGGTGACAATAGCAACCTTTTACTCTACACCCAAAATCCACAAGGGGATACATCCCCTGAGGGGACGGCCCATAGTGTCAGGTATTGATGCTATGGGCCAAAACCCCAGTATCTACTTGGATAAAGTCCTGAGGGAGTTTGTGAACATACAGCCCTCTTTCATCAGAGACACATCAGATTTGCTGAGTAAAATAGATGGTATACATATTGATGAGGATACCATCCTTGCATCAATTGATGTGGAACAACTATATAGTTGTATACCACATGATAATGGCATCAGAGCGGTTGAGCATTTCTTGGAGACAAGAGGGGTACAATATAGAGAACATAATAGGTTCATAATCAAACTCCTCACCTTTGTGCTCACTCATAATTACTTTACTTTCCATAACAAGTTCTACCACCAGCTCAGGGGTACTGCAATGGGGAGCCCTTGTGCTCCCACTTTTGCAAACATATACCTGGGCTGGTGGGAGGATGCTGTGGTTTTTGGGGACGAGGATGTCACGTGGAACCCCCAGATTATCTTCTGGGGGCGTTACATAGATGACATCCTCGTCCTCTGGAGGGGGGATGCAGCATCTTTTCTGAAGTTTGTGGCACATTTGAATAATAACAACTTTGGACTCAAGTTCACCTGTGAGGTGGGGGGTGATAGACTGCCTTTCCTAGACATCCTTTTGACAAAAAATGTTGATGGGACTCTGGGAACGACAGTCTATCGCAAACCAACGGCAACAAATAGTTTGCTGAGGTGGCAGAGTCACCATCCTGAGACTCTACGTAGGGGCATACCAAAGGGGCAGTTTCTCCGGTTTAGGAGAAACTGCTCCTCGCTATATGGCTTCCAACAGAGGTCAGTTGGGCTTGGAGATAATTTCAGAGAAAGGGGGTACCCTGAACACGTCATTCAGACAGCTTTTACATCTGCTTGGGGCCAAAAGAGGGCCACATTGTTAGCCCCTAAGCCAAAATCTGGACAAGATAAGATAACTAGACTGATTGGCTCCTACGATGATGAAAACAGTAAGATCATGCATATACTAAGACGACACTGGGGGATATTGAGATCGGACCCTGACATATGTGAATATGTTACACCACACCCGAGTGTCACCTACAGAAGAGGCAAAACCATTAAAGATTTTGTGGTCCATAGCCACTATGTGGCGGAGAAAGCACCAGGATCATGGTTAGAAAGAAAGCCTCATGGGACGTTTAGGTGTGGGTCCTGCAAGTTCTGCCCGTATATTGACCAGAGTAAAACCTTCAGCAACCATCAATCAGGAAGAGTCTTTTATATCAGGGACTTCACGAACTGCAGGACGGAGGGTGTAGTATATAGATGCACCTGTACATGCCCACTCAGCTATATCGGCAAGACTAAACGGCAGCTGCGTGTCCGTATAGGGGAACACGTAGGCGATATAATTCACAAACGAGAGACGCCTATAGCGAGGCATGTAAATATGTGCCATGGAGGAGATCTAAAGAGCATACGATTTCAGGGAATTGAGGTTGTCCCGAGACCAATCAGGAAAGGAAATTGGGATATTAAAATCCTTCAGAGAGAGGCACGGTGGACATTCCTACTTGAAACAGTCAGCCCAAATGGACTAAATGAGGTTCTCAGTTATACCAGTTTTATCTAAAAAGCATCGAATGAGCATATAAAGCTATACCCGAGAGGTATTAAAAGTACATATGTAGCCTGAATAATATTCAATTATTTTGTTTGCAGAATTGCCTGACAGTGATATCTGCTGTCAGTAGCTGTATCTATTTTCATATATCTAATTTATATTGGTGCAATTAGGTGCAGGTTTTCACTAACACTAGGTTAATAACACAAACTAATTTTCACTAGGAACTGCTGTATGCAGCATATGTGGGGATACATATAGGAGCCGCACACTGGAAATGACGTCACAGAATGCTTCTAGCGAGGTATTGCGGCTGGCAGATTGCGAGGAGGAATTGAAAGGATGCATACCGGAAGTGACGCCGGATGACTACTTCCGGTTTGCGCGTCATGGAACGCACTATACTGTGCAACTACGGAGGTGATCTTTGGAACACCTCCGGTTGGTTGCTATGGCGCGTCACAATAGAGTCCCAGAGAGCGGAAGCGGAGGTGAGACATTAGGCACTTCCGGCGCGTGTCACTGGGAGGCGGGAACTACAAGTTCCCAAAATGTATAAGACATTGAAAGAGAGGGGGAAGTTGTGTGACATGCTGGCTGATACCAATGGACCTGCGGGACAGTAGAAGCGGCGTCTTTTCCCTATAGACTGAGTGCCCTATTATGGGCGAGGGATGCCACGCTGTGTCTGTGACTGATACTCTCTTAGATATAAGGTATGTCTCTTTTCTGCTGATAATGCTAGGAGTTCCATAGCCTTTTGAGAACTCTATGGCTGATTGGAAGGGAGCAAAAAGTATATTATTATATGTTATTTTTGCTAGTTGATGTGATGGGACCTGCAGAATATTGAGAGCAGTGTCTCACTACGGAGTGAATGCCCCTACGATGGGCGGTTGATGCCACACTGTCGGTGCGACCATCAGTCATTAAGATATAAGGTATGCCCCCTCCATTTGCTGATATCGGTAGTTCCACATTTTGCTTTATATTTCTATGGGTTATTGGAATAGAATATGATACTATGTCTTGGATATGTTGTTTTTTTCTAGAGATCTAATCCGGATCAGTCCCCTGATGAACCCCTAGAAAAAATATAGGGGGGAAACGCGTCGGGATAGAATACTGGATGGTCTCGGCAGATAAGTCATTCCCTGCTGGGACTCTATATCCATATGTATATATAAACTTAGTTTGGGACTAAATACTGGATGGTCTCGGCAGATAAGCCATTCCCTGCTGGGACTTTACATCCATGTATATATAAGAACACTTTTTTGATCTGAGATCTATCTAATATCTAGAAAAAGTTTTTTAAAAAAATATCTAAATTATCTCTAAGTACTGTAACTATTTGCACATATTCTCTTTGGTGGTGGGTCTCCCGGATCTGAGCAACTAGCTTGAAGGGAGATACTAGGGAGAGACGACGTGGAGCGGGGGGTACCCAATAATTCATGGTACACCTCCGTTGGTAGGTAGGAGAAAGGGAGGGAGAGATAGGTCATCCCCTGAACCACGTATTGCTGTATCTGAATAAACTAGCGCAACTATTAAGGTTGCCCCTACCCTGAGAACAGGAAACTATTTACACTGTCCCCACCAATCGAGTCTATCACCCTATTACACTCACTATAATATATCACTGTAGTTATTTTAAATGAGCAGTGATTTTATATCTATAATTTTAATATTGATTAGAATAAAAAACTGTTTTTAGGAGTTTTTTCTCTTTGGTTTGTGCTACAATTACTCCTATCAATATATGGTAGTTTTGGTTATATATGATCCTTATAGTCCCCTATGGGTACTAGTAAAATAAAAAAAGTTAAAAAAGTTTTAAAAATTAAAAAAAATAAAA
Source organism: Anomaloglossus baeobatrachus (assembly GCF_048569485.1). NCBI lineage: Eukaryota > Metazoa > Chordata > Amphibia > Anura > Aromobatidae > Anomaloglossus > Anomaloglossus baeobatrachus. The sequence goes on along the minus strand of NC_134356.1, from coordinate 602,673,660 downwards.
AATCTAAAAGTTCAAATCACCCCCCATTGACCCTATTGAAAATGAAAGGGTTAAACAAAATAAAAAAAATATACACACATTTGGTATCGCCACATTCATAAATGCCAATTATATCAAAATATAAAATCAATTAATCTGATCAGTATACGGTGTAGCGGAAAAAAAATTCTAAATACCAAAATTAAGTTTTTTGGTCACCTCAAATTTTGCGCAAAATGCAATAACAAGAGATCAAAACATAGTATCTGCGCAAAAAAATGTACCATTAAAAACATCAGCTTAAGATGCAAAAAATAAGTCATCATTGAGCCATAGATCACGAAAAATGAAAACGCTACGGGCCAAGGAAAATGGCGCAAAAAGTGCACCGCTTTTTTTGGACAAACATTTGAATTTTTTTTACCTCTTAGATAAAAGTTAAGCTATACATGTTTGATGTCTACAAACTCATACTGACTTGTGACATCACACCAAAACATCAGTTTTACCATATAGTGAACACGGTGAATAAAATATCCCAAAACCAGTTATGCAATCGCACTTTTTTTTGCAATTTTTTCGGACTTGAAATTTTTTTGCTGTTTTCCAGTACACTGTATGGTAAAACTTATGGTTTAATTTAAAAGTAAAAGTCCTCCTGCAAAAAAATAAGCCCTCACATGGCAATATTGATGAAAAAATAAAAAAAGTTACGGCTCTCGGAAGAGGGCGAGCAAAAAAACAAAACGAAAAAAAAACGGAAAATCAGGGTGGAGTGGTTAAGGGACTAGAGCAGAACAGAAACAGGTGTCATTGACGGAATGGAAATTCTGCACTGTACAACATTGTGTTAGGAGAGGTAGATTGAATAGAAGGCTGGAGTTACACTTGAGCGTGACTCACGCAAGGATCGAGAAACGCATTGCCCAAATTGGAGATGACACTCCTGACAGGAGTTAATGGCCAGTCCGGGCAGTGCAATGCGATCCTCCCATAAGTCACAAGCATGTGTGACTCCAGCCGAACACTGATTCCAGCTCATATCAGAGGCTACATCATATGGCTGTGATTGAGACCAGTGGTGTGACAGATACTCCATTATGCTCCCCTCCCAGTAATACACTTGACATAACTAAAGGCTGTGTGTGACCTGAGCTTGGTAATACTACTCCAAAGGTGGTCACTGCCAGAAGTGCCATTTTTGTTGTGCTACAAGCTGCTCCCACATTTTATTCCTGGATGTTTTTTTATTTCTATTGTGCTACCAATGTTGATTGCCTGTGCCACATTTTGGTTTAACATGCATTTTGGATAAAAGGAAAAAGTTTATCTGCATCCAAAAGTTTTTCACCATGCTTAGGCCGCGCTCACATCAGCGGTATTTTGATGCAAAACTGGGTCCGTCACAACTGCGTTTCAGCTCCATTCATTTCCTATGGAGTCGCGGCAAGATGCGGTAGCATGCGGTAGCGTGTGACTGGCCGCATTTTGCCGCGATTCCATAGGGAATGAATGGAGCTGAAATGCATTTGTGACGGATCCGGTTTTGCGCCAAAATACCGCTGATGTGAGCGCGGCCTTAGCCAGCCCAGGAAAAATATGGAATCTATCAGAAATGCTATGCAAGGTCAATATAAGGAACCAAAATGATAATTCAACAACAGCTTTCTTATAATATCAGTGTGGAGTGTTTGTGTTTCCAATTTGACAATTTAAAAAGGTGTGACAAAACATTTATATATCTTGATTTACTGTAATAAATGGTTTGCAAATGTTGGCTTAAAGCACATAAATACAAAAGTGAAATGTGTATAATTGTTTAAAGTTTTTTATTCTTTTTTTGGGGGAGTATATTTTATTAGCCTTAATGTCTCCCCTCCCCCCCCTTAACATAAATGACTAAAAAGGTTAGAAAGGCTTCATTTTCCAAAAGAAAGTGCCTGGAACAGGCCCTTGTATTAACGTGGTGTGTGTACTGATCTAATATTGTACTATTACAACAACACAGTGTGCAAAAAATATATATTTTCATTGGGCACACTTAGAGGTAGACAGTTGTTTTCACGTTTCTGAAATAAAGAGATCTTTCTTTGTTATGAAAAAAATGGCTTACCTGACTTACAGTGCAGGAGACACACATTTGGTGATCTAGCCTTGGATTCATTATTTGGTTTTAGTTTCAAAGATATCATTGAGGGTTTAATAATTCTCTCCTTATTTGCAGTGTGAGAAAAATAATAAAAGGCTATTATTAACTTACAAAATATCTCATAATTATTTCAGTCACACACAATGACTATACAGGTTCAGCACTTCCCTATATATATATCACTTGTGCACTATGATCTCCTAGCGCTAAACTGTGCATAAAATTATGCTCCTTGACAGGCCCCTATTTGTTATACTGTCTGTGATATCCCCCCTGACTTTTACTGTCACGTCTCCACCAGAGTCAGCTCCTGCAGCTGCCGCTGCGGTCAGCAGGCGCAGCTATATTCCCACAATAGGTGCTGCTGGTGATAGGGAAGGAGTCAGTACCAGTAGCTCTGATGGGCCCATTCTCCTCCCACCCACCAAGCTTGGTAGACTGGGATGTGCAGTACCACTGGCTGACTGTGGTGGTGTGTGCCTTCCAGCTGAAGTATCAACTCCCACTCCAGCCAATTGGAAGGTACCAACCCTTTTTATAACTTCAGTGGTCTGTGGCTCCCTGCCAGATATAGGTTTAGTATTTTTGCTGCTGCAACGCTGGTTCAGACATTGCTTTCATACTATTATGCCTTCATTGATGACTCTCCTGCCTAATGTTTTTGTACCTCGCTGCCATCTCCAGTTTTGAGCCTAACCTGATTTCCTGACCAACCTCTTGCCTGCTAATTTTGTCCTTTCTTGTACCTCCTGGTTTTGACCCTGCCTGATGACCATTCTTCCCTGGATTGCAGCCTTTCCATAGGCAGCAATCTCCTGGACCCTGTAGTAACTCCAGATCCCTGTATGGGGTTTAAAGAGTTTTTGGGGTTCTCAGGATCCTGCTGAGTGAGCTGCTAGCCTCTAGTCTGTCTGTGACTGTCTCTCTGTGTTTGTGTTCTCGGGCAGACATCACATTTACAATAACATAGCTACAGGACATCATGGTGAAGCCTGCCTGGGTACCGCCCCGCACTGGGCCGCAGCTGAGCCGCTCGGATCTGGGCTCATTTGGTGGATGGCTCGAGCGCCTCTGGACCCGGGGGTCACATCGCTCTGCAAGGGAGGCTGGTTCTACGTGAGGGGATTTCGGTGGGGGAGGTTCACGGCCGAGGCCGTGGTGTATAGAAATGTAAGTTCGTGAAGCCACCCACGAGCTGTGGTGAGTGTGGACACCACCACTGCCGTTAACTAGGCTCCCGGAGACGGTGTTGCGCAGCCTAGTGTTGACCCCTCCGTGGGTAGGGGGTGATGGTCCCGGGGCCCGGTGGTTGCGAGGTGCGGGCGTGTTAGTGCAGTGCGGTGCGGTGCACAGCACGAGGGCACTGTTGTACTCACTTTGACAAATACACCAGAGTCTCTGGTAAACCAAAAAGGGATGGTGGTCGGTGCCCGCAGCCGGCTGCGTCTGGTCCCCCACCAGGTTGGTGGTTCCCGCCTTTCTCCTGCACCATTTTTTGTAGAACTTGACTGGCTATGCTTCAGCAACGGTAGTCCTCTCCCCGGCTTTATGTGTGTCAGGGAACCCGTTTGTCAGCAGGCGCTGGCCCTTGGGATCTCTCTGCCTGTGCGGTGGCTTTCTATCCCCCTCGGTGGGATGTTGCCGTCTTTCGGGTCTTGGAACAGGAAAGGACCTAAGGTGCAGACCTCAATCCGTAAATTTGATGTGGTCCAGTGGCTTCTGGACCTCATTCTGGGTCTGAGTACCCCTCCTGGTTCTCCGGTTTCCAGTTGGTTCCCCGGTTCAGTACCGGCGGGCCACTACCCTGTCCCAGTCCCTTACCGTTCCACTAGCCGTCTTCCCGGTTCCTGCAGGTGGCAACCTCCGTCTGCCTCCTTGCCGAGGTATCAGGGCTACAACCCCGGCACCGGTCAGTGTTGCCGCTGCAGACCTGACGTCTCAGGCCTGCTGCACTTGAACTTCAACTCCACCACACACTCTAGACTATACTCAACCCACCTTGACTGACTGTTTCCTGTCTCAGGCCCTCTGGACTCCTCGGTGGGCATGGCCAACTGCTTGGCTCCGCCCCCTGGTTTGACCATTGAACACAGAGAGGTGACAAGGGTTTTTAGGTTGGCTGCTGTTACCTTATTAGGTGAAGGGTGTTTGTGCAAGGGCCTACCTGTGACTACCTGGCTAGTCCAAGGCGTCACATTCCCCCTTGGTTTAATGCAGACTGTCTGTGGGCTGCCCGACCACCACCGGTTTATTTTTATTTTTCTGAAAAAGATAAAACGGGTAAAACAGGTACAAGTATACTAAACTTTTTACATTTCAAGCAAATTTTTGGAAATCATTCCTTGTGGGAGGCACCTTCTTGAAAGTTGCACATATATAACATTTTTATTAACGATAACGGGATCGGGTCCTTCCAGTTGCCCACCCAAGCAAACCTAGCCTTGATGCTGCCTCTAAGAAACAGGCAGCACCCCTTTTCCCCAGTCCAGGAACAGGAACGGGTCCAGGTGTTGCCCAAACGGGCCGGGTAAAAAGTTCCTTACCCCGGCAGTCTCTCAGAGGCCCCACATCCAGGGGACCCCTGACCCGGAGGGTCGTCACCGGTTGCATTGGTGACAGGGCCTCGGCCATCACATTCCCGCAGGCCCTTCCTCCAGTCTGCCCCTCCGGAGGCTGTGGGACCAAAAGGGTGGTCCGGGACTTATTTACAAACTCAAAATTTATTGAGTGGCCTGCAAGATCTCGGCCTTGTCTATGGGTTAACCGGGACAAATCAACAAAGTCCCAATGTGGACGGGCAGTGTGATCCCAATGGGGACTTCAACAACAAACGGGGTAGCCGGGATCTGCTACCTCTTTACTCTGATTCTTCATACTCCTCTTCCAGCTCCACCTCAGGACTGTACGGTGGGGGAGGAGACTGGGGCCGCCTCGGGACATTGCGGCTCACCCTCCTTCTGACATTAAGGGCAAACCAGCCCCTCTCCCCGCAGTGCCGGGTGTAGCTGACAAGTTCCCTGGGTTCCAGGTCCCGCCGGGAAACGAATATTTCGAATATTTCGGCCTCCAGGCCCGTTTCAAAGATGAACCTCCATACATGCTGGGAGTCAAACCGCCGGACCTGGCCCTTGTAGGTCTGGCCCCTCACCCAGTAGGTAGCACTCCATAGATTTTCTTTTTCTTTAATGGTCCAGGCCAGCACCTCTGCTTTCTTCTTTTCCCGGGCCACAATTTCCCGGCCCAGCTGGCGCTGCTGCCTCTCCCAATATGGAGCGTCTGCCTGTTCCTTCTGCGCAAGGGTTGGGCCCCACCAGAGTTCCCCTGTGCCCTCTATGACCGGCAACTTCACTGGGAAACCCCGCTGTGTCGCGGCCTGCTGTGCTGCCTTGCAATGACAAACCTTCGACGCCTCCGCCGAGGCCTGGGATTGGGGAGCAGCCAGCTCTGCCTGCTAGGTGGGTCTCCGGGCAACATCCACCTCTACCTTGGCTGGGCGGACTGCCGGGGCCTGGACCTTCTGGGGCTCGGTCACTTTCGGGACCAACGGGTACGCTCGTGGGACAGGCACCTTCCATGGCAGCGGGATCGTTGCGGGCCGAACAAGCGGCCATCCGCGGGCTGCTTCCACAGACGGGCCCTCACAGGCTGATGGGACGGGCTCCGCCGCCGGTGTCGGGGGCAGCGGACCGAGCAGGGAAGCAGCGACAACCAAAACGGGCAGCGGATGAGGCAACAGGGGAAGCAGGGGCAGACCAGGTCCCTCAGCCGCGCCGGATGATCCCTCAGGGACATAGGGGCATGGGTCGCTCGCCCGCTCCTCCAACTTCACCTCCATCTCACGTGACTGCACGGCCGAAGCTATCTCCCCCATCTCGGCCGCCCATCGTTCCATGAGGTACCTCACCTGCGCTTGCAGTCGGAAGCACATCAGAGTCGTCCGGGCCTCCACCCACGCCGCTGTTCCAGGCGCGGGCTCCGGGAATTCTGGCTTGCCGGATGGAGCGGACATGTTGTTGTCTGGGAGTCCAGGAACCAAACGGGTGGCAGAGTCCTGGAGTCCCTGCCCTTTGTCCATTCAGTCACATGGGACAAGGTTTTCACCCGCCCCCCCTTGGTCTTTTCATGGCACTCGGCGATCTCTCTTCTCGGCTTCACTTTTCAGCCGCACGCTTCTCTGCACCGCTCTGTTCCCAGGGGGCGGGGCTTCAACTCTCGCGGGGAAGACGGGTCTGGCAAGAAACTTCGCACCAAGGGATAGTGACAAGATGGCGGATTCTGAAATTTTTCAACGGGTCACCGCTGACTTCTACTTCAAGGCGCACTTCCATCGGTAAGTGGATGGGTTCAATCCTGTTCGTGACGCCAGAAGAGTCGATGTGTACCACCCCACGCTCGGCCGCAGCCGAGCCGCTCGGATCCGGGCTCGTTTGGTGGGTGGCTCGAGCGCCTCTGGACCCGGGAGTCATGTCGCTCTACAAGGGAGGCTGGCGCTATGTGAGGGGATTTCAGTGGGGGAGGTTCATGGCTGAGGCCGTGGTGTTTAGAGATGTAAGTTCGTGACGCTACCCACGGGTTGTGGTGAGTGTGGACACCACCACTGCCGTTAACTAGGCTCCCGGGGACGGTGTTGCGCAGCCTGGTGTTGACCCCTCCATGGGAAGGGGGTGATGGTCCCGGGGCCCGGTGGTTGAGAGGTGCGGGCGTGTTAGTGTGGTGCGCTGCGGTGCGCAGCCCGAAGGCACTGTTGTACTCACTTTGACAAATACACCGGAGTCTCTGGTAAACCAAAAAGGGATGGTGGTCGGTGCCCGCAGCCGGCTGCGTCTGGTTCCCCACCAGGTTGGTGGTTTCCGCCTTTCTCCTGCACCTTTTTTTGTAGAACTTGACTGCCTATGCTTCCGCAACGGTAGTCCTCTCCCCAGCTTTATGTGTGTCGGGGAACCTGTTTGCCCGCAGGCGCTGGCCCGTATGATCTTTTTGCCTGTGCGGTGGCTTTCTATCCCCCTCAGTGGGCTGTTGCCGTCTTTTGGGTCTTGGGACAGGAAGGGACCTAAGGTCCAGACCTCAATCTGTAAATTTGACGTGGTCCAGTGGCTTCTGGACCTCGTTCTGGGTCTGAGTACCCCTCCTTGTGCTCCGGTTTCCAGTTGGTTCCCCGGTTCAGTTCCGGCGGGCCACTACCCTGTCCTGGTCCCTTATGGTTCCACCAGCCATCTTCCCGGCTCCTGCAGGCGGCAACCACCGTCTGCCTCCTTGCCGCGGTACCAGGGCTACGACTCCGACACCGGTCAGTGTTGCCGCTGCAGACCTGATGCCTCAGGCCTGCTGCACATGAACTTCAACTCCACCACACACTCTAGACTAAACTCAACTCCCCACCTTGACTGACTCTTTTCTGTCTCAGGCCCTCTGGACTCCTCGGTGGGCGTGGCCCACCGCCTGGCTCCGCCCCCTGGTGTGACCATTGAACACTGAGAGAGGTGACAAGGGTTTTTAGGTTGGCTGCAGTTACCTTATTAGGGGAAGGGTGTTTGTGCAAGGGCCTACCTGTGACTACCTGGCTAGTCCAGGGCATCACACCTGGCTGTGTCTGATTCCCTTGTCTAACTTTGATCTTCAGGAGTCTGTGAAATGGTTCCTGTTTTATTTTTTTCAGACTGATTCACAAATTATAGGAAATTTGACTTGAAGTCATCCTCTGCAGATCAATCCACTCATCTCTAATTGCAACCACTCATAGTGATCTATGGAGGTCACAAAACAGAATGCCATCAGCAGCATTATCTAAGAAGACTAAGCAACATATCAACAACGATCCTCTAGGTTTAAATAATAAGTTTAGATCCAGTGTAGATAATATTGAAAATCCCCATATTTTATTGTTAAGTCATTCAGTTTTATCGCTATACACTAAACTCCTTCAGGGCATCCTAGAATAAAACGTTTTCTAAGTTTGATTTAGTCCATGTCTTTTTTTATGCTAACATTTCTCCTGTTAATCAGAACTTGTTGATGCCATCTGTCACTTACTGTAATGTTTTACTGTGCATTTATTTAAGTCCTACAAAAGTCTTCAAATGTATCAAAAAGACTAACCCACACATCCAACAGGTGTGAACAGATGCTAGCTGAAAACACAATATCACTACAAAACACATACAGCTGCACTCTAGAATGCTAACAATGAATAAGGGAACTATGGTATTGCGTTACTGCTGTGGCACCCTATGGTAAGTAACCACAGTAACACCTGGTAGGTGCAGGAAGTGATTTCCACATTAGGAGAATTCACATGACACACACACACACAGACAAGACAAACTCATCACAACACTCCACTAAACCGTGGTTTGGGCCTAGTGAAGCTGAACTTGTATAGTGGTGAGCACTGTCCCTGAAACCAGCCTGGGGGTGGAGCTTAGTGGTTGAGGTGTCTGAGGTGAGGGGGCAGGATGCCAGTTAGTTCCAGTCAGAGCCGGTTAGTTCCAGTGAGAGCGAGTCAAAAGAGACAGTTGGCAGAGTCAGTCAAGTTGAGTGAAGTGGGAGAGATCCTGTGTGAGGGTCGGAGGTGAGGCGATACAGAAAAGGGTTGGAGGGACTAGTTTGGTTCACCCCAGAAGAAACAACCCGGATACCAGAGTCCAAGTCTGCACAGGTTCAGTCAGGCCCAGCATAAAAAAAACAGATGGCGAGGGGGACTTCAGTCTCCTGGCTCAGGAATACTTGTAGCACCGCCATTAACAGCCAGGGACCACAGCGGAGTTAGTGGTGTCCAGGAGAACGGTTCTCATCGCCGGCTATACAAGTGAGAGACACAGGAGAGGTCAGGGACAGGTTTTAGACAGCCCAGGACTTAAACAAACATAAAGTACCAAACAAGCCTCATAACTCACGAATGTGGAAATCCTAACTGCCACCTGACCGCCGGATTGTACCCGGGACTTAACTTTGCCAACAACCTCAGTAAATGTACAGAAAGAAAGACCCGGTGTGTGTGTGTGTGTGTGATAGTTATTGTTATCAAAGGTACAGATTTCACTATGGACTTCGTTTGTCTGAACATGGGGAGCCGCACATCAGTGGCCTTGAAGAGACCGGTATCAAGACTCCTGTGGTAAGTTGCCTCCCTGTGTGTAAAATCTTGATCCTTCCCAAGGGCCCCGGGAAGATCACTCCACCTATGGGGAGCATTACAAACTATCTGGTTTATCATCACCCGGAGCTCTGCAAGCAGTGTTGGTAATATTACCGGGAACCGTAGGTGGCATCACAAGACACTTTTATTTTATTCATTTTTACTACTTTTTTTACCAGACTTCTTTTAACTGCCACCAGGGTCACGGGACCGGGCACAGCCACCTGTGACAATCCCCTGAGAAGTAAAAGCCCAGAGCTGGGTACCCCACAGCCCTTGGTCAGGCACTGCTATAGAAATATTTGAAAAAAGAGATATTTAGCTTATGTATTGGCCAATGCATGTGAGCTCAGTATCCAGCGGCAAGGTATATCTCTATATACAGAGAACCTAACTCAAATGCCTCTATCTGGGTTAAAAACCTGCATGTCTGGGCAGCTAGGATCCAGATATGGGAATGGTTCCACTTGCACATAGCTTCTGATGCGAGAGCATCGGAAGCGATATGCTAATGACCCTCTGCTGCGAGTGTCAGCCGAGGGTCATGTGACTGTGATGCAATCTTGCGATTGTATCACAGGTGTGGAGAAGAGGCAGGGAGGGCTTTCTCCCCAGCTCCTCCGTTGCCTGTCTCTGTGTACATCACACTGCAGTTGGATCATTTGTGAGTGCAGAGCAATGTTTCACATGCTCCCATAGACTTGTATGGGGGTGCGTGAGCCGAGACTTGTTGCCAAATGCAGCGTGCTGCAATTCATTTCTCAGGCCGATATGGCATGAGAAACCAATCACAGATGGACACTGCCCCGTAGTTTTGCACTGGTGCGAGTACAGTCCTCTGTTTTATCAGATTGCACTCGTCCGTGCAAAATGCAAGTGGAACTGTACCCTATAAAGGAGGAGGGACACAGCCTGGTTAAAGGACGGAGTGCTCAGTCAGACAGAAATGCTTTACAAATATAAAAAGACTCACCCGCACATCCAAGAGGTGTGAACAGGTGCTAGCTAAAAACACAATATAACTGCAAAATACATACAGCTGCACTCTAAAATGCTAACATAAGCTAAATATCTCTTTTTTCAAATAGTCTTATAGCAGTAGTGCAATGCCAGAGTTCCCTTATTCATTGTTAGCATTCTAGAGTGCAGCTGTATGTATTTTTTAATACTACAAAAGTCTTCATGCCCCATACGAAAAAGAACAAGTGCACATTCTGCATCAATGTTATATTAAGCCAGCATTTTATAGGTTTTTCGAAAAATACAGATAAACCAGACGGCAGCCAAGTGTAGCTGTGTGGTTTGTGTTTATTGCTGAATCCGCTCGCTTCTGCCTTAGCTCTTTCACTTCCATTGCCTTTCAAAAGGTTCAAGTTCTAATTGATTAAGGTGGACCAATAGAACAGCTGGAGAGACAGCTCTGATCTGCGGACACCTGAGGCACAGATTTCCGGGGTCTTAATCTTGGCAGAACCCAGCCGAGCAGGTTCCTGTGTATCTATACGGAGCTGCAGCCAGCCTTTGAAGTCGTCATTTTAATCTTGCGCTTTCTGAACAAAGTCATAGCCCATATAACAAAGCAACGCAAGTTAGTGTTAATCCAAAGAGGCTTCATCAAGAGCAAGGAAACATTAGCTGACAAAAAGGACAGATCCCTACTGTGCCCGTCCTATCAAACCTCAAAGATATAAGTGATTCCACTGTGTTCATAAAGCAAAATGTACCATCCAACACTATAGTTTTACTGCGGCATAAAACACCTGCCCAGAGGCCTCGTAAACACAGTCATTTTTATTTTATTGAAACCTGGACATTTTGTCTGGGACGAGACAAAGCCATAAAAACAGGACACGATAGTTCATAATTTACTAACATGAGGTAAATAGGAGTTCAACATGCAATCTGAAAAATGGCCTTTATCATCTATTTGACACCCCAATTTTACACGGAAGAATTTATGAGACTGGGAATTTCAACTTTAAAAAAAAATAAAAAATTTGAAAGTTTTTTTTTTTTACTTTCTGACCAGTTTTTAATATTATATGGGAGATGTGTATTATTTTGTGTACAATGTAGTGATCAGATCGTCTTTTACTGGAATGGTACCGGAAAATCCTTGGAAATTTTGATTTACAGTTTATAGACTAAATGCAATTGTAAAACCATTAGTGGTCTATAATGTCTTTAAACTTGTGATTTTGGAGTAATCTGCACTAAGCTAAAGTTTATGGAAATGATGATCTCCTACAATTTCCCCTATACATGTCATGGTGAATAAATGTTTGGGCAGGTTCACGTGACAGTATTTTCGGTCTGAGTACTGTCAGTAAAAAAAACGGACAGCACTAGGACCAATGTTATTGACTTGGTCATTGCAGATAATTGGTTTTTCCACTGACGGAATCTGCAAGTGAAAAAATTTCAACATGCACTAGTTTCTTCTGTATGTCAGGTTAGACTCAATTCACGTCTATTAGTGTACAGCAAAAAAGCGGATTCTATACAGAACCACCATATAGCATCTGATTTTTATGGATACATTGTAATTTTTTGACATAGGAAGCTGTAAATGGTTTTGTAAATTAATTAAAGCTATTGGTATTAATAAACAGATTGCACCCGATGACAAGTGAGAACATTTTTTTCCGAATTTTCAGGATGAAATTCTGACTATTGTTAATATTGTGTAAACCTGGCCTATATTCACCAAGAAAACAAAAAAAAAGGATCACACATTAAGGTCCCCTTCACACGTGAGTGAAAAACACACGTTTTTCACTGACATGTTAAAGATGCATTTGGCCCTCTGTGTGCCGTGATATTGGCACACGTGTGTTCTCCATGATAACACACAGAGATCGGGGACTTCTATACTCACTTGTCCACGCCACTGCTGTCTGTGTGGATGATGTCTCCTGCGATGCTGTCTCTGGCCAGTGCTGTTACTTCTGGATCTCGTTGCAGTGAATATTCATGAGCATAATTAGCCAGCCTGGAAGCAGGAGAAAGCAGCAGCCGAAGACAGCAGCGGTGGAGACAGGTGAGTATAAAAATCATTTTATTTCAAAGATATGTGTTCAATACGGTATGTGCCGCCCCCGCGACAGCCAACGGGCTGCTCGTACCCAGATCCGCAGTGGCTCGAGGGGTCTCTGGATCCAAGGCGGGGTCGCGCGGCTACCTCGGAAATAAAAAGGGGAACATGTGTTTTGGGTGTGAATGGGATAATGTTCGTGACACCACCCACGGTGTGTGGTAATGAGAGAGACCATTGCTGCTGTTGGGGAGTCCGTTGACGATGTAGAAGCAGCAGGATGTTTAACCCCTCCATGGGTAGGGGCTTGGTGTCCCGCGGTCCGGTGATGGATGGAGTGGGGAACCCGTCAAGGGTGAAGAGATATCGGGTACTCACACAGTCCAAAGTCACTGACGCTGACACCAGGTAAACCAAATTCTTGAATGCTCTGTTTCTCTTGGTTGAGCACGCTGGGTCCGTGCCCCTTTGGTGTTGCTGGTTGGTCTGAAGCCTTGTCCCTTGGCACTGTGTGTAACTTGGTAGATCCCTTTCGCCTAAGACTACTCGGGTCCCGCTCACCTGCGTGGCTAGCAAGGTGAGCCTGCTCTCAGGGTTCATGCTTGGGATTTTCTGGACAATTTTGGGAAGTCCTATCCCCCTCGTTGCGCTAGTACCCCGATTCTGGATCGGGTGGGAAACAGTTCCTGAAGACTCCATTCCCATCGAGTGAATAACTGGACCGCGTGAAGCTACTTCCCAGCCTAGGGTCCGTGTACCCCGTCGTGCCCTGGCCCCTGCTCGGTTGTAGCACAAGGCAGCCAGCCTGCTCTCTGTAGCAGGACCGTACCCCCTGTAACTACCCCTTGCGACCAGGGTTCCAGCTCCTTCTGGCCAGGCCAACGTCTGGCACCTGGGACGGGTACAGGAGCCCAGCTCCACAGCATGACCTGCACTGTCACCGCTGTCTCACTGCTCAACTCTACTCAACTCAACTACTGACATCTCTGCCCTCCCTCTTCCATCCCCCCATGTGGGTGGCCATATTCCCCTCAGGCTGCCCAATTGGTGGGTGTGGTGCAGAGTGTTCCTCAGGATTTATGTACACCTGTTGGTAGCAACACCAAATTGACAGGACCCGTAATCAAGGAGGAGCGGGTACCATGCAGAAGGGCAGATTGCACGGCACCCTTGTGACGACCTGATAGGCCAGAGCATCACAGGTACATGTTTCATGGATCACACCACTATGTGGGCCATGTGACATCAGTGATGCCAGAGAAAATGTACTTGTCTCTGTGTGGAACACACGGGCACGCGTGTACGCCACATGGAAACACGGTCAGAGAAAAATTACTGATGTACGCGCAGACCCATTGATTTTAATGGGTCTGCGTATATCCGTGATTCTGGTATGTATAAAATCTGAAACATACGTACCAGAATCACTGTCGTGTGAAGGGGGCCTAATGCTGAGAATATCGAGGATGCTACCGTATGGTGCCTTTATTCCCGACACAGCGCTCTATATTCTCCTAAAAGTAATGTTAATGGTGGAGAATATCGCCACATTACAACATGCAATGGAATATCATGCATGAGGAAGGAAAAACTGAATCACAATGCTGAGAAGGTCAAAGGAATTTCTCTTGTAGGTCAAAGCCATCTTGCTCCTCTGACACACAGCTTTTTGATACATTTTATATCTTACAGGTAGATTAGAAGGGGTATAGGTCAGTAACTACCATGCTCCTTTCTATCACTGCACTCTTTTGAGATCAGGGTCAATTTTGGTCAGGAAAAGGTACTCCTTTATTAGAATTTTTACATACAGTTAGGTCCAGAAATATTTGGACAGTGACACAAGTTTTGTTATTTTAGCTGTTTACAAAAACATGTTCAGAAATACAATTATATATATATAATATGGGCTGAAAGTGCACACTCCCAGCTGCAATATGAGAGTTTTCACATCCAAATCGGAGAAAGGGTTTAGGAATCATAGCTCTGTAATGCATAGCCTCCTCTTTTTCAAGGGACCAAAAGTAATTGGACAAGAGACTCTAAGGGCTGCAATTAACTCTGAAGGCGTCTCCCTCGTTAACCTGTAATCAATGAAGTAGTTAAAAGGTCTGGGGTTGATTACAGGTGTGTGGTTGCTGTGACCAGACAACATGCGGTCTAAGGAACTCTCAATTGAGGTGAAGCAGAACATCCTGAGGCTGAAAAAAAAGAAAAAATCCATCAGAGAGATAGCAGACATGCTTGGAGTAGCAAAATCAACAGTCGGGTACATTCTGAGAAAAAAGGAATTGACTGGTGAGCTTGGGAACTCAAAAAGGCCTGGGCGTCCACGGATGACAACAGTGGTGGATGATCGCCGCATACTTTCTTTGGTGAAGAAGAACCCGTTCACAACATCAACTGAAGTCCAGAACACTCTCAGTGAAGTAGGTGTATCTGTCTCTAAGTCAACAGTAAAGAGAAGACTCCATGAAAGTAAATACAAAGGGTTCACATCTAGATGCAAACCATTCATCAATTCCAAAAATAGACAGGCCAGAGTTAAATTTGCTGAAAAACACCTCATGAAGCCAGCTCAGTTCTGGAAAAGTATTCTATGGACAGATGAGACCAAGATCAACCTGTGCCAGAATGATGGGAAGAAAAAAGTTTGGAGAAGAAAGGGAACGGCACATGATCCAAGGCACACCACATCCTCTGTAAAACATGGTGGAGGCAACGTGATGGCATGGGCATGCATGGCTTTCAATGGCACTGGGTCACTTGTGTTTATTGATGACATAACAGCAGACAAGAGTAGCCGGATGAATTCTGAAGTGTACCGGGAAATACTTTCAGCCCAGATTCAGCCAAATGCCACAAAGTTTATCGGGTGGCGCTTCATAGTACAGATGGACAATGACCCCAAGCATACAGCCAAAGCTAACCAGGAGTTCATGAGTGCAAAAAAGTGGAACATTCTGCAATGGCCAAGTCAATATCCAGATCTTAACCCAATTGAGCATGCATTTCACTTGCTCAAATCCAGACTTAAGACGGAAAGACCCACAAACAAGCAAGACCTGAAGGCTGCGGCTGTAAAGGCCTGGCAAAGCATTAAGAAGGAGGAAACCCAGCGTTTGGTGATGTCCATGGGTTCCAGACTTAAGGCAGTGATTGCCTCCAAAGGATTCGCAACAAAATATTGAAAATAAAAATTTTTGTTTTGGGTTTGGTTTATTTGTCCAATTTCTTTTGACCTCCAAAAATGTGGAGTGTTTGTAAAGAAATGTGTACAATTCCTACAATTTCTATCAGATATTTTTGTTCAAACCTTCAAATTAAACGTTACAATCTGCACTTGAATTCTGTTGTAGAGGTTTCACTTCAAATCCACTGTGGTGGCATGCAGAGCCCAAATCGCCAAAATTGTGTCACTGTCCAAATATTTCTGGACCTAACTGTACTGTTGAAAAATGTTGAATATAAAATTGCTGGAATTATACATACTATTAAGTGGTTATTGTATAATCTTAGATAAAAAGTGAAAACAAGGGAGCACATGTGAAGAGTCTCAGGAGTAACGGTGAGACTGGTAATTAAAACAGCTCACCTGATGTGGTTGTGCAGCCCTCGCACATTCACGGTGTTAGACGGGAGTGTATTATTCCGCTGTCAGGAGGATTATCCATGAATTCCTTGAGATCCTTCCAGGGAGACAGATTCCTGTATGCCTGATCCAGCTGCGGGTTAGTGGAGGGAATAGGCGTCCAAAAGGTCCTGGTTTTGATGAAGCCTCTGTTTAAGCAGCTCTTGCATGGACCCCCGAAGGGGGAAATGGGTATCAATAAAAGTGAATCATGGTCTAATAGAGCGCTAAGGAGGCCACAAAAATGTTTAGTAAGTTGATGAAATGCGTTGTGGCTTTGATAAAACAAATAAAACTTACTAAACGTTTTTGTGGCCTCCTTAGCGCTCTATTAGACCATGATTCACTTTTATTGATTGTATAATCTTAGACAGTTTCTGCAGCATGAAAGTCATAAAGAGTTAAGTTTATTCTCTTTTTGGCTTTCACATATCAGTGTGATATGATTAGTGATGCGCGAGCATGCTCGACACTGCTCGATACTCGATCTAACATTGGGATGCTCGGTCATGCATATTACTCGATCGGGTACCGCAGGCGCTCAAGTACCATGCTCGAGTCCCCACCCTGAATGGTTTGCAACTGGTAGACAGCCAATAAACATGTGGGGATAGCTTGCTATACACGGTAATACCGTAGCTATGTTGACTGATGGTATTACTGTGATTGGCCAGCTGCATCGCATCATCAAGTCTTATATAAGACCTGGTGTCATGATGCATAGCACACTTGAACAGAGAGAGATAAGTTAGGAATGAAAGCTTAGAGTGAAGCAGGCATATGGGTAGGGTTTATTGCAAAACAGTCCTTTCATACTTATATTGCTGCTGCAACCTAAAACAAAAAGTCCTTTTCAGGGTTAAATACTATCCTTTCTTGAAGTAAAATCATTGTGTGTTACATTCACTGTAGGGATAGCAGCTGGATGAGGCATAGTTTCTGTTAAAAGCAGGCATATAGGGAGGATTTATTGTAAAACAGTCCTTATATACTTGTACTGCTGCTGAAATGAAAAACAAAATTATTTTTCAGGGTTAAATATTGTCCTTTAATGAAGTAAAACCACTGTTACCTTTAATCACTGTAGAGATAGCTGCTGGAGGAGGGATAATTTGGGATTAAAGGAGGCATGTAAGCAGGGTTTACTGCAAAAAAGTAATTTTATACTTCTACTGCTACTGAAACCTAAAACCAAAAGTCATTTTCAGGGCTAAATAATTTCCTTTCTTGTAGTAAAACACCTGTTACCTGCATTCACTGTAGGGATAGCTGCTGGAGGAGGGGTAGTTTGGGATTAGAGCAGGCATATAGGTAAGGTTTACTGCAAAGCAGTTGTCCTATACTTCTACTGCTGCCACCTAAAATCAAGAGTCCTTTTCAGGGCTAAATACTGTCTTTACTTTCTGTTGCATCTGACTAGGTGGGTCGAATGCCTGAGTTCACAATCAGTGTCTGATGGTGACACCACTGCTTTGCCCCCTGTGCCAAATGCTTGCCAGTCCCCTGTCCAGAATGCAGGCATGCATGCCTCCCACCCTGCACATGTCATTGCAGATTTGCAAGCATTATCAGCAACTATGTCCAGTTCTTTGTCCCAGTGCAGCATTCAGCTGTTCCTATCCGAGGCCTTGTAATGCAAAAGGAAATACCCAGCCACCCACCCACCCACCTTTGGCCCCAAAGTCTGAACAGGTACACTTCTAGACTGCTTGTCCTGCAAATATTGCCATTTAGGCTTGTAAACACTGAGACTTTCCACAAACTCATGGCGGTGGCCATCCCTCGATACTCGATCCCCAGCTGCCACTATTTTTCCAGGTGTCTCACAGCAGCATGTGTCCCGTAACATCAACCATGCCTTGATTAAAGCAGTTGCTGGGAAAGTCCACTTAATGACCAAAACGTGGATAAGTGCTTGTGGTAAGGTTACTACCTTTCCCTGATGGCACACTGAGTGAACCTTGAAGAGGCTTGGACCGAGTCAGATCCTGGAATGACACACGTGCTACCAATACTGAGAATTGTGGGCCAATGTTCCATCAGGGTTTCCTCCACCTCCTACACTAGTTCCTATAACCTCACCTTCTCATCATCTTCCATCTCTGAATTATCATCTCTGAGCATGTCATCTATATCAGTGGCTCACGTGCACACGTTGAGTATTTGCTTTTATTTTTTTACCTCAGTATTTATAAGCTAAAACCAGGAGTGGGGGAAAAAAATACAGATATTTTGACGTGTTTCTATTATACTTTTTTTCTGATTGTTCTACTGCTGGTTTTGGCCACAAATACGGTGGTAAATATCTCACCAAATGCTAAATGTGAACGTGGCTTTGGTAAATTGGGTTACTTGCATTTTTTGTATTCATTTTAGACTGTAGTTTTTTGCTCCTGGTGGTGTTTCATGTTTTAAACAAAGCTGTTTTTTTGGTACTTCCTGTTATTTAGCTTTGACAAAACTATATTGATTGTAACGCTAAGTTTCTGCATCCCTGGCTCTTTTGCAGGAACACGTTCTAACTCACCACCGCGGCCAGGTCCCTCCACACTGCCCGGCGTCCCTGCCTCTTCTTCACGTGGGTTCTCCTTCCCTGCCTCCTGGAGACTGTGCGAATCATAGAAGCGTTCCTAAGTAGTGTGCGTACGCCGCTGCCTCTTTCTTAAAGGGCCAGTGTACCATTCCCAGGAAGTGCCTCCCAGCTTATTGCTGTGAGACATTGGGTATTTAGGGCAGCTACTTCTAGGGGAGTTGCCTGTTCAATGCCTTAGCTTAGCTAGTTAGGTTCCAGTACTCCAGCTAGCTAGTTGTCAGGTTTTATTTCAAAGGTCAGTATAAAATATTGTCACCAGAAAAAATGGGCAGGGTCAGGGAGCCCAGGTACGGCCGTACCTGGGCTCCCTGAGCCTTTCAATTTTTCTGATGACAACATTATATACTGACCTTTGAAATAAAGCTTGAAGATTTTATATATTCCGGAAGCTGAATCCTCCTTCTTTGTCCTTGCACCTCCTGCACTTTCAAAGTGTTTAATCCGTGCATGCTGAACTCCACCACAGTCGAGCTGGATTACCCTTCCTTTCTCCTAGTTGTCAAGTTCCCTTGTCTGTCCCGTCCTGTTGGCTACCGTCCTGTTTGTTCCCTGCCTGTTAGTCCTGCCCTGTCAGTGTCAGTGTGTCCACCTGCCCAGGTCGTGCCTTCAGCCTCAGCTATCCCGGTGACCCTCGCCACGACTAAGACAGTGCATATCCATCCCAGCTGTGCCTCCACCCTCAGCTTTCCTGGTGGCCCTCGCCATGCCAGAGACTGTGCCTGTCCGTCCTGACTCCTGGCTGTAGCTCCTGCCTCAGCTATCCTGGTAAGCCTCTCCATGCCTGTGCCTGTCTGTCCTGGCTGTGCGTTGAGCCTCAGCTATCCCGGTGGATTACACCATACCAGGGACTGTGCCTGTCCACCACGGCCACTCCTGTGCCCAGCCACTACTTACGTGAAAGTGTAAAAACATCAGTCCAATTTTCATCTTGAACAGTGGTACAATTTCAAAAACCTCAGTTTGGGCCCGGTATTGATTGTGAATATCTAGTCAGATGCCGGTCCCTGTAAAAGTCTAAGTGGACACAAATCAGGCACTTAAAAATGATTATAGAAGGGATAGGAGAATTGGAGTAGGCGCTTCATACTTACCAGTCTTCACACGGCTGTGCACTGCTTCTGGAGCCACTCACTCTTCTTCCAGGGCCATGCTTTATCTTCATGCATATGCACTGATTCCCCGGTCCATCAGAGGTCCCCGCATCTCTGATTGGTTGCAGTCAGACAGCACCCCCAACGTGTGTGACAGTGTGTCTGACTGCTTTCAATCACACATGCTGTCTGCGTCTAGATTCGTGTAAAATAAATAAATAAATAAATTGGTGTAGGGTCCCTCCATATTATGATACCCAGCGATGGTAGGGAGCAGCTGGGATGTTGTTTTCTCCTCTCACTTCCACCTCCTGGACTAAACTGTCACTTTTCCCGCCTCCAGGCCTGTGAACTCCTCAGTGGGTGGGGCCAACCGCTTGGCTCCGCCCCACCTGGTGTGGACATCAGACCCTGGAGGGAGGCAACAAGGGTTTTGTGTTTGGCTGGTGTTACTGTCTGATGGGGGTGGGGGTGTGTGAGTGTTATCTGTGATGACCTGGCTAGTCCAGGGCGCCACATTCCCCTTTGGTGAAATGCAGACCGTCCGCGAGCTGCCCGTCCATCACCGGTTTTATTTTTTTTTCAAAACTATAAAACATAAATTAACATGTAAACATTTCAAACATATAAGCATTTTTGTTAGGACACTTCAAACGTTGCACATATAAAGACATTTTTAATACTGACGGATGGACGGATGTCTTCCGCTCTCCCACCCAAGCAACCTAGCCCTGATACTGCCCCTAAGAAGTGGGCAGCATCCCTTGACCCCAGTCCAGGTTCAGGCTGCCCGAGTGGGAACGAGTACAGTAACTCGCACCCGGCTGTCACTTCAGGGGACCCCACGTCCAGGGGGACCCCTGACCCCCGGAGGATGGCCACCGGTCCTGGTGGTGGCCGGGCCCCAGCCTGCTCTGCTGCAGGCCCTTCCTCCAATCTGCCTCTCCGGAGGCGGCAACGGTTTCCATCCCATAAAACTATTTACATGCCCACAAGTTCGTGGGTGGCCTGCCAGTTCTTGGCCAGGTCAATGAGTAGTCTCTCATGCAGGTGGTAAACACATAGAGTCCCTCCGGGGACAACTTGCCGGCAATGGCCAGAATAATCACATGGACAATCAGATGAAGATCACGGTTGATTAATGTCATTCACTTAAACTGCTGAGGGTCCAACGGGGGACAACTGCTTGCAATGGCGGACCGCTGCCTATTCCACCTCTTCCTCCGAGGTGGCCTCACCATCCGCTGTTAATATTGCAAACATCCGGTGGCAGGCCTGGTGGGAGAGGGCCGCCCGGTATCCGTTTCCTCTACAATGCGGGACATAGTAAGCTACTGGCGCACTGCCGTTGGGAAGACTCTCACCCGCTTCCTCGGACTCCGAGACCGGTTCTGTGTCAGCCCCCAAGCTGCTGTCATCCGACTCCAGGGAACTAATGGTGGGGCTTGGCAGGTCGGTAACGGTTTCCAGCTGAGCCCAGACTCATGGCTCCTCAGTGGCAAGTGACCCGTCATTGGCTGGGGTATGGAGGTCTGCCATCGGTTCTTCTAAGTCACCCGCTCCAGCTGTCGATTGGCTGGCTTCCTCTTGGGCCTCTGGGCCCTGGTGGGGTAACAAGGGCTCCGCCACCTCCATCGGGGACGGCGGTCTGAGCGGGGTTGTAGGGGCGGTCAGCACAGGCGATGGGTCGGGCCCTGCTTGGGCCAGGGGTAGACCGAATCCTTCAGCCGCAGTGGCCAGTCCTTTAGGGACACAAGGGTGTGGGTCTCTTATCAGCTCCTCTAGCATGGTCTCGATTTCATGCACCCGCACGACCGCAGCCAACTCCTCCATCTCAGCAGTCCAGCGATCTAGCAGGTCCCATACTTGGGCCCGGTTATGGCAGCACAGCAGCATCACTTGGGTATTCAGCCAAGCCGCCGTCCCTAGGGCAGGCTCCGGAGACTCAGGCCTCTCAGGTGGTGCGGACATGTTGCAAGCTGCTTCCAGGAACCGGGTATATTTGCAGAGCCCTGGCGTCCCCACTTTTATAGCCTCGGCTACATCAGGCAGACACACACCCGCCCCCCCCTTGGTTCTCTTCAGCACTTCCATTTGTTGGGGGCGGGGCTTTGCTTTCGCGCCTTCCCTGCTCGGAGAAGACGCTCGAGCAGGAGATTTTCGCGCCAAGATGGCGGCGCTTCAAAATTTTCGGCCGGACACCGCCGGCGGAGATCACAAGGCGCACTTCTACTGGTAAGTAGATGGGTTCAAGCCTGTTCACAGCGCCAAGTTGTCGCGGGCGGGGAGGACGCCGCCGCTGCTGCGCTCTCGCTAACGCTTGGGTCCGGCGCTGCTGCGGCTGCTCGGTGGCTCGAACGGTAGGCCGGATCCTCGAGCGGCGCTCCTCGTCCGTAAGTGAAAAGGGTGGTTGGTTTGGGGGATTTAGTCCGTGACGCCACCCACAAGTCGTGATGAAGATGGGCACCACCGCTGCTGGTGACGGGGATCCCGGGAGCGATGGTAGTGAGCAGCTGGGATGTTGTTTCTCCCTCCGTGGGTAGGGGTCGGTGGTCCCGGGGCCCGGTGATGTGACGAGGAGGCAGGGTTGGTGAGTTGCAGGGTTGCAGGGACAGCGCGGCACGGTGCCAGATGGCACGGGTGTACTCACTCAGCAAGAGATGCACAAAGTCCTGGGTAAACCAAACGGCTGGATGGACGGGTCCCGCAGCCGGCTGCAGTGTCCCTCCACGGACAGGTGAAGGCAGCTGTCTTTCCCTGCACCTTGATGTTCTTGTTTGACTACTATGGATCCTCAACGGTAGTCCGCTCCCCGGTGTATAGATACCGGAGGAGCCCGTTTGCCCGCAGGCGCTGGCCCTTGGGTCTCTAGCCTTAGGCGGTAGCTGTATACCCTCACGGTATGGACGGTTGCCTTCTATCGGGTATTTGGTTGTTAGGGAACCCCTGGGGTTCTGGTCACATTCGGATTTGACTATTGTCGGCGGCTCCAAGCCGGGTCGGGGTCCGATGGCCCTGCCTGTGTGTGCTGGCTTCACTTCGCTCCCCGGTCGGTACTGGCGGGCCAACGCCTGACCCCGGTCCTACGGTTCCGCGTTGCTTCACCACTCCTGCAGACGGCCACCACCATCTGCCAACCTTGTTGTCAGTGCCTGGGCCACAAACCCAGACACCCAAGTGTTTACTCCTCTCACTTCCACCTCCTGGACTAAACTCTCACTTTTCCCGCCTCCAGGCCTGTGAACTCCTCGGTGGGTGGGGCCAACTGCTTGTCTCCGCCCCACCTGGTGTGGACATCAGACCCTGGAGGGAGGCAACAAGGGTTTTGTGTTTGGCTGGTGTTACTGTCTGATGGGGGTGGGGGTGTGTGAGTGTTATCTGTGACGACCTGGCTAGTCCACGGCGCCACATTATTATCCATAAACTTCTACTCTGCACTGTCTTCTACAAATCCAAAGCTGTCAATCAAAGAAGAGGATATCAGGTCTTCCAAGTGCTTGTGCTTGGCTTGAACAGTTAATTTTTTGCTAACATACTATTAGATTGTACTTTAATTAATTCAAAGATAGTTACATACCACTCACAGAAGGCACCAACTTTTTCACTGGGTATCAAGAAATTAATGATAAAAGGTATGTCCAGGTGTAAAATGAAAGTCAGTCTCGGTGACTGCAGACTTTTGAATGCTCACATCGTATACTGTCATGATTCCCTTGGGTGCCGGTGGTGAGACTGGGCACTTATGTGATCGCAAGTATGCAATATGTATATGTCGCACCCCAGGGCTGTGGGGTACGCGGTTCCGGGCCTGGTTTCACTGGGAAGTGTCACGGGTGTAATGGGCGGTGCATGGTTCCGTGACCCTGGGGGTCGCTTTTAAAAGGGGGAGTATTTACAGGGATTTTTAATAAAGTTTTTGCCGTGACGCCACTTGCGGGCTGTGGCTATATAGATGGAGCAGCCGCTGCACAGTCTCTCAATGCTGGAGCTGATGTTAATGGCAGCCTGGATGTTGTGGCTCTCCACAAGTAGGGCCAGGCCCCAGGGCATGGATGATAGTGGTTGTAGTTTATGTCCATTGAAAATACTGGGGTGCGGAAAGAAGGTAGGCCACACAAGGGATTGCAGTGTAACTGGTCCTTTACTCACAGAGATGTTGCTGGCAACCCGATGGAGGCTTGTCCTCACCACTGGTCCCCTTAGTTCCAGTGCTGGTGTGATGACCTGGTGGCTTACTTCCCCTGCACCTGTCTCTGATTGGTAGGTCCCTGTGGCTTGGAGCGTCTGAAGGTCCCCTCCCGGTTGTCTTCAGTCTTAGTCCGTACGTCAGGTAACTTGAACCCTGCTAGGTCAGATCTCTGTTCTCGTTCCCAGGTTCTCCCGTCATTACTGTGCCCCGGACTTTACGGTCAGAGAGGTCCTGGATGGTCCCCTCATTGTGCAGATTTTATCAGGTCTGCCTGGAGCGTTTTCCTGACCTAGGGCTCTGCACACCGTTGGTGCTATGGTTCTGCGACTACTCCGCCGTACTCCCTCGGCAACCACACGCCTGAGCCTGACAGGTCACTGTTACACTCTCCCGTCAGTGTCGTATGTCCGTCTCCTTTCACCTCCACTTACTGACTGTCTGGCCCCTCCTCACTGGTTGTCATCTAGTGGACTGGATCAGTTTAACCCCTAAGTGGCCATCCATTGGGTCCAACCCTAGCCCATCATCAGTTTTGGGAGGAGGAAACAGGGATTGTATAAGTGTTTTGCTGTTATCGGCACTGGTCTTCTGGGTCCCTGGGGGTAGGTTCTGCATCTCTGACAAGATGCAGTACCCTGTAGCTCCTGATGGCTCAGGGGCGCTGCATATACATCCAGCCACATTGTAACTAGATGTGCGCAGCCTCACTCAGTTTCCTTGTATTTAGAGTTGAAATATGGCATATTGCTTACCTGTGGTCACATGACTGCCTGACACAGGAGAATCCTCACAGTGTGCACTGTGCATGATATTAGGATTCACAAGTCTGCAGTCACAGTTTAGTAATACTGTGTAGAAATTTTCTTGAATTCCACTTGCCACTTGAGTAACTGACTAGTCGCACGTGTACATAATATTGTTGGACCTTGCTAAGCCCTTTGATTATAGACTTGATTTAGCAGTGGATGGTTCGGCATCTCTCAGGGCCAGTAGTCCAGTACATCTGTCTGATAATGAATGCAGTTCTGAGTTTACAGTATATTTAACTGTTACACAATTTTCCTAGTTACTTCCAGCTCCACAGCACAATGCACTTATCAAAGCTTCGCCCTGTATGAAGCAGCTGTCCAGAAGCAACTGAGGCCACAAGAACACAGCTGTCTCAATATGGATTTTTGGCTCTGCGTGCTATCATGCTGTACTGGTTCATGTAAGACTGTGCTTAATGCACATTAATAAATATTCTCCATCTTCCTCTTTTGATCTTTATTCTTTGTTAAGAAAATATCATTTCTCTGAAATATATTTCTTTGCTTAAAAAAATAATGCAAATGTCATTACATACATCGCCCTACGTATCATGATGTCATGAGGTGACTTACATCATGATGCCACTTGAAGCCTAGTCATTAGAGATTAACGGACCAGTGGAATTTCGGTTCGGCGGGTTCATCTGGACTGTAGATAAAGATCGGTTTGGGACCCGGACTTGACCTGAACCCAAGGACGTCACAAATTGGGCAGTTCGGATATCTCCCCACATAAAGCCATAAACAGTTCACTTCCAGGCAAGGGTGGGCAGGATTTTTTCCATTATCATTATTATTTTCTTTTTCTTTGGTGCACACGAGATCCAATCATGCTGCTGCTACCCCCAGTTCGAGCAGTTTACACAATGCAAGCGGCTCATACTGGGCTGGACACCGAGTGTACCTGAGCACTGCGATGCTCGCCCGAGTGGTTTGCATATGTAAAACACCCAGGATCGAACGAGGCTGAGATTAAAATTTTTAATTTTTTTTAATCTCTGTTTTTTTTTGCTCTAGCCATAGGAAAGGACTCAAAATATTCAAATTGTATTGACCAGTTTGGTGCAAATCATATTTCATGGCTAAATTTGAGCAACTACCAAATTAGAATTTTGACACATTCGCTCATCTCTGTTCATTTGGTGTTAGGCTATAGTCACACAGGCATATAACTCGCACGAGTGCAATGATGCTAGAAAATCTCTCATTGCACTTGACCCCATGCAAGACAAGGCTGCAGCTCAGATCTTTGAGTTTTTCCTCAGCCATTATTGGACTGAGGAAAAAAACGCAGCATGCTACTATTGTCTGCGAGTCTCTCATCACTTGTACCCATACAAGTCTATGGGTGCGAGTGAAATGTAGCACCCACAGGGCAAGAGGTTAACTTTACTCGTCACCGGGCCAGTAATGTCGGGTCTGGAAATGTCACGGGTGGCCCTGCCCGGCATCGTGGCCCCGAGGCATACAATAAAAGGGGAAAGATGATGGAATGGAACTTTGTCTCATGACGCCACCTGTGGCATGCGGACAGGGATTACTCGCCGTTGCGAGTTATGTCCTCCGGGGCTGATGGTGTCACAGCAAAGATGGTTCTGCTCGCCACAGGTGGAGCAGGCCCCGGGGAATATGATGAGGATTGTAGTGATGGCGGGCGCTGGCAATAAGAGGCAGAGTCAGCTGCTGCGGTTCCAGGTCTTTTTGCTCAGTGTTCCAAGGCAGCCTCAGGGTCTCTGTCATGATGGGCCCCAGCCAATCCTGGATCCTTTGGAGGTCAGTAACAGTTTGGTAGTCTGTGGGTCCTTCCTTCTTGCGCTTTTAAAGATGGACCCCCATGGCCTGAAGCTACTTGGGGATCCTTGTACTTGTAGTTTTCAGCTTCCGTCCCGTATGCAGGTGACGCGGGTCCACAGTGGGGTCGGACTCATTGATCCCGGTCCCTATGTGCCACTGTGCTCCTGAAACTAGTCGTGGTCAGAGGGACGTACAATCCCCCTGTCCTGCAGATTCTGGTGATCCAACTTGAATTGGATCTGTTCCACCCTAGGGCTCTGCACACTGCACATCGCCGACCCTGAGGGAGCAATGAAGCTCTCCCCTCGGAGACCAAATTGACTCCTTTGTCCCACGGGAGCTATTAAAGAACCTGTCTGTTCCTTTCCTCTCCTGCTGGAGAACCCCTCTCTGTTGTGTTGGCTCCTAACTCCCCCTGATGGCCGCTCCTCCCCCTGATCCCTGTCACTAGTGGGTGGCAGCCCCCCATGTTTGGGGACTGCCGGTCCCCTATGGAGTGGGCAACCTGACTGTGTATATGAGTTTGTGTGTAGTGAAACTGGTACCAACCTCCTCTGGATCCAGGATGAGTACCGCACCTTAAGTGAGGTGCAGTACCCTGTGGCAACAGAAGCCTCAGGAGTGCCACAGAAACATCGGACTGCAATCGGATGACACCCAAGTGCAGTGAAATATATGTACAGGCTGACAATGGAGGAGATGGAGACATTACTCCCTCCATCTCCTCTGCAGCTGTGATCCGATTGCATCGGATGCCATACGCTAATGTGACTCCAGCCTTAAAATGTATTTGTTTCCAGTAGAGATGGGTAAATTTATTCTTGTGGAATTTAATTCTACTCAAAATTTACCAAAATCTGCATAATGGAAAATACAGCTTTTATTTAATTCACTCTGCATGGATTCAGTAAAATGGCAGCAAGCTTGCCACCAAAATGTTAAAAAAGGTAAGAGTAATGATTTTTAAAATTATTTTTTATGTCTTACTTTCTTATGCTCTGGGGTCTGGAGAGAGCATAAGAGACATTTTAAGAGACTGGTAGAATTTTCTAGAAACATCTGAGTGAATAGGAAAAGTCTAATCTTGGTCTGCTCATCTCTAGTCAAACAAACGAAAAACAACTAAAATTATGTTTAATAATATATCAATTGATATATTATTAAATGTAATTTTAGGAGTTTTTTTTCGTTTTTTGCATTTCGTACTTCTAATTTCATCGTCCTTAGCTTTTCTGTTCATCTCTACTCACCAGGTTTTACAGTGTAAACTCCATACATTATTAAATGGACCTCTTAGACCTAATGTAGCAGTTGGGCTATAAATCCCATCCACTTTGCTGGAACTGTGAGGTTACGTTCTCATGTTGAGCTTTTGGTGAGGTTTTGATGTTGAGGAATTTTTGCACTTTTTATATAAATTAGATTACTTGTATTTTTATCTTATTTTCATGCTGCCTTTTTGTTTCTTTTTGGTGTCATGTTCTAAACAAAGTTTTGTTTTTGATACTTCCTGGTATTTTTGACAAAACTTTATTGATATACTTTTGGTCAGATTAGATGCGTTTTTTTATGTGTTTCCACTGCGGAAATGTGCAAAAGACGAATATGCATTTTTTTTCACTTATCGTATTTTTCGGATTATAAGATGCACTTTTCCTCCCAAAAATTTGGGAGGAAAATAAGGGGTGTGTCTTAAAATCCAAATATACCGTAGCTTACCGGGAGGTGAATTGGCAGGGGGCTGTCTGTGCAGCTCTTTGTGCAGCCTGCTGGCTGCCACTCTGTGCGGCCGGGTGGCTGTGTGGACTTCTGTGGCTGTGCGGCGGGTGTCTTAGTCTGTCCGCAGTCTCGGCTTCAAATGATGGTGCCAGGACTCAGCGCGTGTGCAGATGGAGCTCTTGGATGAGAACTCCATCTGCGCGCACGCCGCTCCAGGCTCCATTTCTTTGAAGCCCGGACCGCAGACAGACTGAGACAATTTCCGCACCAGCCTGCTGCACCACACAACCACCGCAGCTTCCGCTGCCACCACTGACCCACCTCTGTCATCACTGACCCGCTGCCACTGCTGCCACCACTGACCCATCGCTGCCACCACTGACCCGCCACTGCCACTACTGACCCGCCGCCGCTGCCACCACTGACCCGCCGCCGCTGCCACCACTGACCTGCCGCTGCTGGCACCACAGCCTCTGTCTCCTGTGACCTCGCTCCATCACTGCTGCCGCCCCCCTCCGGTAAGATAACACCAGAGTATTAAGGGTGCTTTACACGCTGCGACATCGCTAACAATATATCGTCGGGAGTCACGTCGTTAGTGACGCACATCCGACGCTGTTAGCGACATCGCAGCGCGTGACACCAAGGAGCGACGTGCAACTATCACAAAAACGTCTAAAATCGTTGATAGTTGTTACATCGCTCCTTTTCAAAATATCATTGGTGGTGCATGCCACTGGTTGTTCGTCGCTCCTGCGGCGTCACACATCGCTATGTGTGACGCTGCAGGAACGACGAACATCTCCTTACCTCCGTCCACCGGCAATGCGGAAGGAAGGAGGTGGGCTGCATGTTCTGGCCGCTCATCTCCACCCCTCCTCTGCTATTGGGCGGCCGCTTAGTGACGCCACAGTGACGTCGCTATGATACCGAACGCAACTCGCCCTTGAAGGAGGGATTGTTTGGTGGTCACAGCGACGTCGCTGACAAGGTATGTGCATGTGATACTGCCGTAGTGATAATGTTCGCTACGGCAGCGATCACCAAATGTCACACCAACGATGAGGGTGGGTGCTATCGCTAGCGATGTGGCAGCGTGTAAAGCACCCTTATGATGGACCCCATTATTTTTTATTCTTTTTTTTTTTACCTTTTCTTTATCTCTAAATTTGGGGTGCGTGTTATAATCCAGTGTGTTTTATAAAATGAAAAATACGGTATGTATTAGTTTCATCTAATGCAAGTTTATGGGAAAAATCTGTACATAAAACTCTGTGTCCCCGCAAGAGAAGTTAACATTGTGGATTTGAAACAACGCAGGTCAGAATAGCTGTGTAATCCTTATGCCTAAATTAATATTACGTGATGGAAGAAAAAGAAATCCAGCTTACCCCTGTAATGTCCACGCTCTCTGCGGTATAGAAGCAAGTAATCCCGCTGCTGCTGAACACCGAGGCACAGGTGAAAAGGTAAATGATCCAGCTTCCATCGGATGCTGGATCATTTACCTTTTCACCTAAAGTAATATTACACAGAAATACTTTCAGAAAAAAATTAAATACTCTGAGCAAAAACTTTGTGATAAAACAAAACATATAATTACGTTCAGTTAGGTTGCTCTGCTCTAGTGTTGCTTTCTGGCATGATGTATAGTACATGATAGCCTATTGTTATAGGCTGTCTCTGGTGATTGTTATAAAGTGTATTCAGTCAAAAAAGGCTCCATGCTGTATGTTGTGTCCACTGTCTATGTTTCCAACTAATACATATATATATATATATATATATACAGTATCTATATATATAATTGCCTTATTCTGTCTGTCTGTCTGTCTGTCTGTCTTGCTCCAAATTGTGTCCTTACGGTGACACAAAGCTGATTGGCCGCTGGGCTCGCCATGGCCCCGCCCCGCCGCACGGATTGGCCGCTCGCCCAGGCTCCGCCCCCACACGGATTGGCCGGCCGCTCGCTCAGGCTCTGCCCCCCACATGGATTGGCCTCTCGCCCCGGCACCCTGCACGCATTGGCAACTCGGCCACACCCCGCCCCCCTCACGCAATGCACGCTCGCTCTGGCCCCGCCCCCCGCACGCATTCCCCGAACCGACACGGAGCCACGACTCCCAGGTGAGTACTGTACCCCCGGGAGCCCACATCAGCGTACGCCGCCAACCCAGCCGACACATACCCTCGCATTGCTGGGGTTGCCGCCGTATGCTGGTGTGGGCTCCCGTGCGAGCGGGGGACGGGATACGCTGGTAACCATGGTAGCATAGTTACCAGCGCATCAAGATCCTGCAGCGGCGGAACATGCACACACATAACAACACACACACACACATCAGATCACACTGACTCTCACACACACATCACATCGCATCCACACACTCACAACATCCTGGGATATCGCTTGCTTCTCGGCGGCGATACTGTGGAGTGACCTTCCAGGACCTGCCGGAGGATCACATGGCCAGAAGCATGTGGTATCTCCGGATGTTGTGAGTGTGAGCGCGTATGTGCGATATCGTCAGTGTGTGTGTGAGTGTATGCGATCGGATGTGTGTGAGTGTGTTCTGATGTGTGAGTGTGTGTGTGTGAGTGTATGCGATCGGATCTGTGAGTGTCGGCAGAGGAGCACGGCGTGCTGGGGGAGGCTGGGAGGAGAGAGGCTGATCCTGGGGAAGGCTGGGAGGGGGAGGCTGATGCTGGGGGAGGCTGGGAGGAGAGAAGCTGATGCTGGGGTAGGCTGATGCTGGGGTAGGCTGATGCTGGGGGAGGCTGGGAGGGTGTAGGCTGATGCTGGGGTAGGCTGATGCTGGGGGAGGCTGGGAGGGTGTAGGCTGATGCTGGGGGAGGCTGAGAGGAGAGAGGCTGATGCTGGGGGAGGCTGGGAGGAGAGAGGCTGATGCTGGGGGAGGCTGGGAGGGGGAGGCTGATGCTGAGGGAGGCTGGGAGGAGGGAGGCTGGGAGTAGAGAGGCTGATCCTGGGGAAGGCTGGGAGGGGAAGGCTGATGCTGGGGGAGGCTGGGAGGAGAGAGGCTGATGCTGGAGGAGGCTGGGAGGAGAGAGGCTGATGCTGGGGGAGGCTGGGAGGAGAGAGGCTGATGCTGGGGGAGGCTGGGAGGCGAGAGGCTGATGCTGGGGGAGGCTGGGAGGGGGAGGATGATGCTGGGGGAGGATGATGCTGGGGGAGGCTGGGAGGAGGGAGGCTGGGAGGGGGGAGGCTGAGAGAAGAGAGGCTGATGCTGGGGGAGGCTGGGAGGAGAGAGGTTGATGCTGGGGACAGAGGGGCTGATGCTGGGGACAGAGAGGCTGATGCTGGGGACAGAGAGGCTGATGCTGGGAGGAGAGAGGCTGATGCTGGGAGGAAAGAGGCTGATGCTGGGAGGAGAGAGGCTGATGCTGGGAGGAGAGAGGCTGATGCTGGGAGCAGAGAGGCTGATGCTGGTGCAGCATGGGGGATGGAGCACGATGGGGGGTGCGCAGCATGGGGGATGGAGCACGTTTGGGGGTGCGCAGCATGGGGGATGGAGCACGTTTGGGAGTGCGCAGCATGGCGGATGGACCACGTTTGGGAGTGCGCAGCATGGCGGATGGAGCACGTTTGGGAGTGCGCAGCATGGCGGATGGAGCACGTTTGGGAGTGCGCAGCATGGCGGATGGAGCACGTTTGGGAGTGCGCAGCATGGGGGATGGAGCACGATGGGAGGTGCAAACCTCCTCCCAACACACACACACACACACACACACACACACACACACACTGGGAACCACAAACACTGCCCTACACAGACACCCACACACACAGACAATGCTGCACACACACAACACCCAACACACAAACACCGCAGCATACATAAATATACGCACATACCACGCAACACACACACATTGCACAAAACATACCTCCCCCCAAAACACACCACACCCACACAAACTGCGCAACACACACACACACAACGCTACAAACACACAGCGCTCCACAAACAACGCAACACACGCATCACACATACAACACCACTCTCACCCCCGCCACACCCAGACAACACCCAGAACATGTACAGCGCCCTACACAAACACTTGGTAACTACAGACAACAACATCTATATATATATATATATATATATATATATATATATATATATAAAACAAAAATCATACATTAACTACACAATACGTAAATTCTAGAATACCCGATGCGTAGAATCGGGCCACCTTCTAGTATATATATATATATATATATATATATATATACACATATATAAAACTTAGAAATGAGTTGGCAGCAGGGTACTGGTATACCTCATCTCGGGTCCAACTGCACGGTGATGGTGAAGTAGTCCTTGATTGCTCAGCAGTGTAGACCCTGGTATTGATGATAATGACCATGTTTCTAGTCCATAGATTATCAATCAAGTAATATTAGAGTTGCAGGGTTTGCTCACACGGCAATGGCCCAGACTTTGCATCTCATGACTAAGGCCGGCTTTGCACATTACGACATTGCATGCCGATGCTGCGATGTCGAGTGCGATAGTCCCCGCCCCCGTCGTACGTGTGATATCTTGTGATGGCTGCCGTAGCGAACATTATCGCTAAGGCAGCTTCACGTGCAACTCACCTGTCCTGCGACGTTGCTCTGGCCGGCGAACCGCCTCCTTCCTAAGAGGGCGGGCCGTGCGGCGTCACAGCGACGTCACATGGCAGGCGGCCAATAGCAACGGAGGGGCAGAGATGAGCAGGATGTAAACATGCCGCCCACCTCCTTCCTTCTCATAGCAGCCGGGACGCAGGTAAGGTGATGTTCTTCGCTCCTGCGGCTTTACACACAGGGATGTGTGCTGCCGCAGGAACGAGGAACAACATCGTACCTGTCGCTGCACCGGCGGCATTATGGAAATGTCGGAGACTACACTGATGATACGATAACGATGCTTTTGCGCTCGTTCATCGTGTCAAAAAGGTTTTACACACTACGACATCGCAAGTGACGCCGAATGTGCGTCACTTTCGATTTGACCCCACCGACATCGCACCTGCGATGTCGTAGTGTACAAAGCCGGCCTAAGGATTAGTGATGGGTGGACTCAAAGATACCCAGGATCGCCAGGTCCCACTGGATTAAAAAAAACCCTGGTTCAGGCACGGAAATGATCAAGGACATCTGGTTGGATGATGGTCCCCATATAAGTCCATAGGGACCAAAATCCGTTGCTTTAAAATAGTGGTAGAAGGGATAGGGGGAGGGGAGCAGGTGTGTTATACTTACCAAGTCTTCCCAAAGCTCTAACATTATTTCCAGGGCCACTCATTAACCTCATACATATTCACTGCTGCCCATCGGCAGTCCCTGCATCTATGATTGGTTGCAATTAAACGCACCCTCACCAAGTGTGACAGCGTGTCTGTCTGCAACCAATTACAGGCGCTGTGTGTGCATCTCTATTGCTGTAAAAATAAATAAATAAATTGGGGTATGGACTAGAGTTGAGCGCGGTTCGTGGTTCGAGGTTCTCCAGTTCTAGGCTCGAGTGATTTTGGGGCCTGTTCTAGATCGAACTAGAACTCGAGCTTTTTGCAAAACCTCGATAGTTCTAGAAACGTTCGAGAACGGTTCTAGCAGCAAAAAAACAGCTAAATCCTAGCTTGGTTTCCACTGTAATAGTGTAAGTCACTCTGTGAATCACACTATTATGACATTTCAGTGTATAGTGTGCGTGAACAGCGCCTTCAGATCACTGCTGTTTCTATAATGGCGATCGCCATTTTTTTTTTTTTTTCCTTGTCTTCCTTCCCTAAGCGCGCGCGTGTAGTGGGGCGGGCCAGCATGTCAGCCAATCCCAGACACACACACAGCTAAGTTGACTTTTAGCCAGAGAAGCAACGGCATGTGTGATAGGATGTCCATGTCACATGTCCCTGCATTATAAAACCGGACATTTTCCTCCAGAACGCCATTATCTCTTCTGCGTCTTTGGTGTCAGACATCACTGTCGCAGCTCCGTCCTTTGTCCTATCGCTGATACAGCTGTATGCGCTCCATACACAGCGCTGGACAGCTTAGGGAGAGCACTTTCTAGCAGTCCTTTTAAGGGCTCAAACCGGCAGGGTCAGAGTTAAGGTGACAGGTCCTGCAAACAGAGACAGCGTCTGTGTAGCCAAGGTCAGGGATTTCCTCCCTGCATTTCCCTATTAGGAGGGAATAGAAAGGCAGGCTTCCATTCCTCTACCCAGAGCCCCACAATCCTGGCACTGTACCCTCCTGTCCTCTGCACACTCCAACTCATTATAACTAAGCCATTATACTAGCAAACACTCAGTGTACCTAGTGGCATCCTAAACGTGGCTATTGGACTTTGCTATAGTCCCACTAGTGCAAAGACATTTGCAGAGCACGTCTGCCTGCATTGCACACTCCAACTCATTATAACTAAGCCATTATACTAGCAAACACTCAGTGTACCTAGTGGCATCCTAAACGTGGCTATTGGACTTTGCTATAGTCACACTAGTGCAAAGACATTTGCAGAGCGCGTCTGCCTGCATTGCACACTCCAACTCATTATAACTAAGCCATTATACTAGCAAACACTCAGTGTACCTAGTGGCATCCTAAACGTGGCTATTGGACTTTGCTATAGTCACACTAGTGCAAAGACATTTGCAGAGCGCGTCTGCCTGCATTGCACACTCCAACTCATTATAACTAAGCCATTATACTAGCAAACACTCAGTGTACCTAGTGGCATCCTAAACGTGGCTATTGGACTTTGCTATAGTCCCACTAGTGCAAAGACATTTGCAGAGCGCGTCTGCCTGCATTGCACACTCCAACTCATTATAACTAAGCCATTATACTAGCAAACACTCAGTGTACCTAGTGGCATCCTAAACGTGGCTATTGGACTTTGCTATAGTCCCACTAGTGCAAAGACAGTTGCAGAGCACGTCTGCCTGCATTGCACACTCCAACTCATTATAACTAAGCCATTATACTAGCAATTTTTGCTGCCAGTTTAAGGGCCGTAGTTGCATTGTCAGGGATATTTATTCTTTATTATTCTGCTGTTAATAAAGCTAGACCACCACTGCAATCTACACCACCTCTCAATTTTTACTACCACATTTTCAGTCCACAATCTTGTCGCAATCAACATGAGTGGCAAAATGACAGATGCTGGTGGAAAGGGGAAGAGGCGTGGTGGAAAAGGCAAAAAAGGTTTTGTCCGTGGGGAAGGTGGCAAAGCTCCATTATCATCTGCTGAAGATAGACCATCTACCAGCAAAAGTAAGATGTCTACTACTTACCGTGGACAATCCGATGTGCTCCCCTTTTTACGGACACGAACAACAGGAACAAAGGTAGATGATGGGCAAAAAAGGAAAATGCTTGAATGGATCTCAAGTGGTCCAACAAGTGCCCTCTCAGCCACTTCAAGTACCGCATCCAAAAAACACCAGTCCTCTGAGTTGTCATCCCAATCAAACTTGATTTCTCCCAGCTCTGAAGTCTCCATCAGCCCTGCACAGTATGGTGGAACTGAGATGGCTGAGTCTGCAGAGCTGTTCAGTCTCACCATAGCCTGGGAATCAGAGGTCTGCTCCCAAGCTACAGTGAGTACAGAACAGGAAATGGTCTGCAGTGATGCCCAGAACCTTTGTGACTCTGATTCAGGCCGTGAGGACCAAGTTTCGGAGCATAATGTTGACCCTTTGTCACAAACTGTAACACCTGTGGTTATAGACAATGAGGAACATACTGATGAAGATGAGACTCAGATACCCGATTGGGATGACAACTTAAATATTCGGTCAGGGCAAGAAGAGGCTCGGTCTGACGGGAAGGGGAGTGCAAACACAACAATTGATGATGACGTTCTAGATCCCACCTACTGTCAACCCACAGTCAGGCACTCGAGGAGGTCAACAGAGGTGGTGGAGGAGGATGCAACTGATGACGAAGTTACCTTGCGCCTTCCTGGACAGAGTCGGAGTACTGGTAGCACGTCTACAACTGCATCCTCAGCCACCACTCTGCCTCTGAGCATTATTCGGGGTGGATCAACAGGTCGCATGGCCTCTAAGCCTTGCCTAGCCTGGTCCTTTTTTGACATAGAAAAAGATCGGCCAAATTATGTGATCTGTAAAATTTGTCATGGTTCTCTTAGTAGAGGTCAAAACCTCAGCAGTTTGACAACTTCTTCCATGAATCGTCACATGAATAAATATCATATGGCCCGGTGGGAAGCTCACCGTGCTGCAATGCGGCCTAGCGGAGCGAACCATCCACCGCCTGCCCCTTCCAGTGCATCCGCGCGCTCGTCATCTTCTAGGACTGTGGGGACAGCTGTCACACCTGTTTTTCCACCCACAACTTCCACCACTGTAACCGCAACAGGCAGTTTGCTTGGTAGGTCGTCAGTTGTTTTGGAAGGGGAAACAAGTGAGTGTGTACAGCTCTCTCAGACATCGATAGCACCAACTTTGGATGAAGGCAACATCATGTCTCCGCCTGCACTTTCCTCACAAACCTGCATTTTTCCAGGGACACCCTACTCAACACCGTCTACACACAGCAGCCAGATCTCTGTCCCTCAGATGTGGACAAATAAAAGGCCATTTCCTGCGACCCATGACAAAGCTAAGAGGTTGACTCTATCCCTCTGTAAGCTGTTGGCTACAGAAATGCTGCCTTTCCGCCTAGTGGACACACAGGATTTTAGAGACCTTATGTCTGTCGCTGTGCCCCAGTACCAGATGCCTAGTCGCCACTACTTTTCTAAGAAAGGTGTGCCCGCGCTACACCAGCATGTCGCACACAACATCACCGCTTCATTGAGAAACTCTGTGTGTGAACGGGTGCATTTCACCACCGATACTTGGACCAGTAAGCATGGACAGGGACGTTACATGTCGCTCACTGGGCACTGGGTAACTATGGTGATAGATGGTGAAAGGTCTGCTGCACAAGTCTTGCCGTCCCCACGACTTGTGTGTCAATCCTCTGTCTGTCCAAGTTCCGCCACTGCTTCTGCATCCTCCACCTCATCTGGGTCCTCCACCTCCGCCCCAAGCCTGCCTGGTCAGGCCACCAGCATTCTCACTGCGCAGAAGGAATCACGCACCCCTCATTACTATGCTGGCAGCAGAGCGCAACGGCATCAGGCGGTCTTTAGCTTGACATGTCTTGGGAATAAGAGTCACACAGCTGAGGAGTTGTGGTCAGCTCTGCGGTCCGAGTTTAATAAATGGTTGTCTCCACTCAACCTGCAGCCTGGTAAGGCCGTGTGCGACAATGCTGCAAACCTGGGTGCGGCCCTTCGCCTGGGCAAGGTGACACACGTACCTTGTATGGCTCACGTGTTGAACCTTGTCGTCCAGCAATTTTTAACACACTATTCCGGCCTAGATGGCCTTCTGAACAGGGCACGAAAACTGTCTGCTCACTTCCGCCGTTCAAGCGCCGCAGCTGAGCGACTTGCATCGCTCCAGAAGTCTTTCGGCCTGCCGGTTCATCGCCTGAAATGCGATGTGGCGACACGCTGTAATTCAACTCTCCACATGTTACAGTGACTGTGGCAGCACCGCAGAGCCCTGGTGCAATACGTCATGACGTATAGCCTGGGCCAACGAGATGCAGAGGTGGGGCAGATCACCCTGATGGAGTGGTCTCAGATCAAGGACCTATGCACCCTTCTGCACAGTTTCGACATGGCGACGAATATGTTTAGCGCTGACAATGCCATTATCAGCATGACGATTCCAGTCATTTACATGCTGGAGCACACGCTAAACACTATTCGGAGTCAGGGGGTGGGACAACAGGAAGGGGAGGAACTACAGGAGGATTCATATGCGCAAGGGACAACAACATCACCAAGGTCCAGACGTTCATCATCACCAACGCAGCAGGCATGGGACCATGGGGGACAGGGATCAACAAGGGCGCATAGTAGCAGGCGAAATGTTGAGGAAGGTGCAGGAGAACATGAAGAAATGGAGGACGAACTGTCCATGGACATGGAAGACTCAGCGGATGAGGGAGACCTTGGTCAAATTTCAGTTGAAAGAGGTTGGGGGGAGATGTCAGAGGAAGAAATAACGGGTAGCACCTCTATGCCACAAACAGCGTGGACTTGGTCCGCATGGCTGCGCAAGACACATGAGTGCCTTCTTGTTGCACTACCTCCAACATGATTCTCGTATTGTCAAAATTAGAAGTGATGATGACTACTGGATTGCCACACTATTAGATCCCCGGTACAAGTCCAAATTTTGTGACATAATTCCAGCCATAGAAAGGGACGCACGTATGCAGGAGAATCAGCAGAAGCTGTTACTCGATCTTAGCTCGGCTTTTCCACCAAACAACCGTGCAGGTGCAGGGAGGGAATCTCCCAGTTGTAACTTGCCAAACATGGGACCCGTCTACCCGTACCAGTAGGACCGTATCTGGTGCTGGTAACAGCAATTTTATGGAATCTTTTCATAATTTTTTTAGACCCTCCTTTGCAAGGCCACCAGAGACAACAAGTCTGACACATAGTCAACGGCTGGAGAGGATGATACAGGAGTATCTCCAAATGAACATCGATGCCATGACTTTGCAAATGGAGCCTTGCTCCTTTTGGGCTTCAAACCTAGAAAAATGGCCAGAGCTCTCAACTTACGCCTTGGAGATTTTGTCGTGTCCAGCTGCCAGCGTTGTCTCTGAACGTGTCTTCAGTGCTGCTGGGTGTGTGCTGACAGATAAGCGCACGCGTCTATCCAGTGACAATGTGGACAGACTGACGTTCATCAAAATGAACAAGTCATGGATCCAGAAGGAATTTACAACCCCTGTGTCATCCTGGGGAGAGTAAATGCTTGTGGATTTGGAATGTGCTTGATGCAAATCTAGCTGTGAAGTGTACAACTAGGGCACAAGTGCTGCCACTGAATGGGTGGGTGTGTGTGGGGCACAATTTTTGGAAAAAAGGGAGACTCCGCTTGGAGTAACCCTTGCTTGCTGTGTTTTTAAAAGAAGCCAAGATGAACAGAGCTGGGATCAGGAAAGACTTTGCTACCTACCCTGGTGTCATCCTGGGGACGGTTAATTATGGCGTATTTTTGAATGTGCTTGATGCAAATCTAGCTGTGAAGTGTACAACTAGGGCACAACTGCTGCCACTGAAGGGGTGGGTGTGTGTGGGGCACAATTTTTGGAAAAAAAGGGAGACTCCGCTTGGAATAACCCTTGCTTACATTGTTTTTAAAAGAAGCCAAGATGAACAAGTCATGGTTCAGCAAAGACTTTATCTACCTACCCCGGTGTCATCCTGGGGACGGTTAATTATGGCGTATTTTTGAATGTGCTTGATGCAAATCAAAACATCCTGTTTGCAACTAGGGCCCAAGTGCTGCCACTGATGGGGTGGGTGTCTGTGTGGCCCAATTTTTGGAAAAAAGGGAGACTCCGCTTGGAGTAACCCTTGCTTGCTGTGTTTTTAAAAGAAGCCAAGATGAACAGAGCTGGGATCAGGAAAGACTTTGCTACCTACCCTGGTGTCATCCTGGGGACGGTTAATTATGGCGTATTTTTGAATGTGCTTGATACAAATCTAGCTGTGAAGTGTACAACTAGGGCACAAGTGCTGCCACTGAATGGGTGGGTGTGTGTGGGGCACAATTTTTGGAAAAAAAGGGAGACTCCGCTTGGAGTAACCCTTGCTTACATTGTTTTTAAAAGAAGCCAAGATGAACAAGTCATGGTTCAGCAAAGACTTTATCTACCTACCCTGGTGTCATCCTGGGGACGGTTAATTATGGCGTATTTTTGAATGTGCTTGATGCAAATCTAGCTGTGAAGTGTACAACTAGGGCACAAGTGCTGCCACTGAATGGGTGGGTGTGTGTGGGGCACAATTTTTGGAAAAAAAGGGAGACTCCGCTTGGAGTAACCCTTGCTTACATTGTTTTTAAAAGAAGCCAAGATGAACAGAGCTGGGATCAGGAAAGACTTTGCTACCTACCCCGGTGTCATCCTGGGGACGGTTAATTATGGCGTATTTTTGAATGTGCTTGATGCAAATCAAAACATCCTGTTTGCAACTAGGGCCCAAGTGCTGCCACTGATGGGGTGGGTGTCTGTGTGGCCCAATTTTTGGAAAAAAGGGAGACTCCGCTTGGAGTAACCCTTGCTTGCTGTGTTTTTAAAAGAAGCCAAGATGAACAGAGCTGGGATCAGGAAAGACTTTGCTACCTACCCTGGTGTCATCCTGGGGACGGTTAATTATGGCGTATTTTTGAATGTGCTTGATGCAAATCTAGCTGTGAAGTGTACAACTGGGGCACAAGTGCTGCCACTGAATGGGTGGGTGTGTGTGGGGCCCAATTTTTGGAAAAAAGGGAGACTCCGCTTGGAGTCACCTTGCGGTGTTTTACATGACTTTAGAAGGGCGTGCCATGCCTATATCTGTGTCTCCTCCTCTTTTTCCTTGTCCAGCTCTTTTGTTTTTGCATACATATATGTCCTTGTCACTTTCCCATGTGTTTGTGTTGTGTTGTGATTTGTTTGTGACCTTTTGGACACCTTTGAGGGTGTTTTCTAGGTGTTTTTATGTGTTTGTGATTGCCTGCCATTGTTTGCTATGCAGTTCGAGTTCGGTTCGTCGAACGTTCGACGAGCCGAACTCGAACGGGACCTCCGTTCGGCGAACCGACTTCGAGCCGAACCGGGACCGGTTCGCTCATCTCTAGTATGGACCCCCCATATTATGATACCCAGTGTGGAAAAAGCATGCAGCTACAGGCTGCAGCCCCCAGTAGTGCATTTATCTTGGCTGTGTATCAAAATAAGAGGAACCGCATGTGGCTTTTTTTTATTAATTATTTAAATAAATAATTTGAAAAACCAGCCATGCTATCCTCCCTAATTTTCTTACCCAGCCATGATAAAGCCAACAGGTGGAAACTGGTATTCTCAGGCTGGGGAGAACGATTTTTA
This sequence comes from Anomaloglossus baeobatrachus, assembly GCF_048569485.1. Classification (NCBI taxonomy): domain Eukaryota; kingdom Metazoa; phylum Chordata; class Amphibia; order Anura; family Aromobatidae; genus Anomaloglossus; species Anomaloglossus baeobatrachus. Next base: position 602,632,552 of record NC_134356.1, on the reverse strand, counting down.
TTGAGCCCCTCCAGCCTAAAAATAGCAGCCTGCAGCCGGTGAGGGCTGTCTTATCCATTAGATGCTCATCCCAATTGCCCTGGTGTGGTTTCAATAGTAGGGGTAATAAAGAGTTAATAACAGCTCACAGCTGCCACTAAGCCCTAGATTAGTAAAGGGAGGTGTCTATAAGACACTCCATTACTAATCTGTAAGTGAAAAAAAATAAACACAAGCACCAAAAAAAAATCCTTTATTTGAAATGAAATACAGATAAAAACACTTTATTTCACCTTTTTATTAACCCCTAAAACACCCAGGTCTGACTTAATTTATACGAGGTCACATGATGATTCCAGTTCTGCTACATCTGATGTAACAGCACATGGCCATAGAACATGACCACATGCTGTGAGCTTTAGGCAGAGAATGAGCCATACAATAAACATTTAAAGAAATAACGTTTGGAACACCATTCTAAGTCTGAACTAGGTGAAAAATCCTAAAAAAAATCACTATATGGAGAGAAGGGCTGCACACTAGTGACTATGCAAGGGGAATACATGTAATAGCAGAAACTGTTGTGTGAATACTGGCCTTAAACATACAATAGCTACATGCAAAAATGAAAAAATGAGAGTGGAACCTGCATTACTGCCATGAAATATGAATAAAGAGACATTTAGCTATTGAATTGATCAATGCAACAGAGCCCCAAAACCTCTTCACGGTATTCTTATTTTTTTTTTGTTTTTTAGTTTCTGCTATTACATGTATTCCGCTTGCATAGTCACTAGTATGCAATAAACATTGACATCACTCAGGTTATTCGCAGTTACAGCTGGAGGTTCCCACTGTCCTCTACCTGTGATAAAAGGGCAATGAGCTAGGTAAAGTTCCCATATTGTCACATGTAATCGATGTGACAATCCTGAGTGGCTGCAGGCTGCTATTTTTAAGCTAAGGGGGCCTAATAAGCATGGGTCTCCCCAGCCTGAAAATACCAGCCCACAGCTGTCGGGTTTTATCATGGCTGGGTATTAAAATTGGGTGGACTGCACGCCGTTTTTTTAAATTATTTTTTTTAAATATTAAAAAAAAAAGCCACATGCGGCTAATCTTATTTTAATACACAACCAAGATAAGCACAAGGCTGGGGGCTGCATTTATTTGTACTGGGTATCACAATATTGTGGAACCCTATAGCAATTTATTTATGATTTTATTTTTACACAAAATAGACCAGCAGACAGTGTCCGTGATTGCAAGTACTCAGACACGCGGTCCCACTAGGACCTAGGGGCGCATCTGACTACAACCAATCACAGACACAATGAATGAATGCCTGTGGGTGGGGGAAGCAGTGAATATGTATGAAGCTAATGAGTGGCCTTGGATGTAAAATGAGCGGCCCTGGAAGCAGTTAGAGCCGCACCAGAGACTCGCTAAGTATAGTGCAACTGCTTTATTTTTATTTTCTTTATTTTTTCTTTATTATTTTTTTTATTTCTCAAACTGCAGGACCCGGATCATTACCTGGAGATCCCTGAAAACTCCAAGGCCTGTCCATGCGCTTGGGTGCTTTTCAACCCACATGGATCTGGACTTTTACAGTCCAGGTCCATCCATCAGGTCCAGGTCCACCCATCACTTCTCTGGATGTATGCTAGACCAGGATTTTGGGTGCTAAGACATAAATTGGTAGAAGTTTTTTGTTTGAGAGAGAATATTGGTGGATTGGGTATAGAGACAGAGGGGATTTTGGGCTTACCCTCATTGGTGGGTAAGAGAGTTCCACTTGGAGGGTATAAAAGAGGGGTCACTAATGGGACATCAAGACTTCAGTGGAGGACTTGTGCTGGACATACTACCCACCCAATTAATTTGTTTATTATTTTAAGATGTAAAAGGTTTTTTTATTTATTCTGTCACAGTGGTTGGAGGAAAAGGAGTTGGGAAGAAAGTTAATTGCACTGAAGGACACTTAATAGTATGATATCTGGCTCGCGTTCACCGCAGGGCCTGAGCCGAGTGTCATTACGATATAGCATCAGATGCTCTTGTATGACAGAACATACGCTAGTGTGACCCTGTCCTTAGTTGACTGCTGTCATGTCATATAAAAAAAAATTCTAGACTTTTTTTTACCTTTTCTTTTGTTTAATAATCAAACAAAAACCTTTTTTTTTTTTTTTTTTTTTTTTTATTTTAAATAATTCCCCTCATATTCCTATGGAACAGTTATGTAAAATATGCTCCTTCACACCAACTGCCAAGTTTCGACAAAATAAGAAATATAATCCTAATAAACTGAGAAAATGAGAAAGCTTATAGTGTTTGCTGGCATTAAATGCAGATCTGGATGAAGACCAATAATCATGGCTGTGCTTAGGTTGTATAAGCACGAGGTTCATCCCAGTGCCAGAGGCAGCAGCTGTAAGGCAAAAAGCTGTGGCAAATGTAATTTATTTTTAGAGAACTTCTAAAACCTCAGATAGGCTCCGCAACTCTCAGCGGGAAGATAGTTGCCAGTATAAGTGATGCAAAAATATATGTATAAAAAAGAATGTTAGTGTTCGGACGCATGTGGGAAAATTCATTAAAACGAAAATGCTAAAGCTGAAAAATTAGAGAGTAGGAATGAGTTAAGGCCAAATTGCCAACTAAAAAGTCTGGAGGTGATTTGCTGTGGCAACAAGAAGTAGATGTACTAGTGATGAGCTTAACGAGATGTTCTAGGATCGGTACGTAGATGGTATTCTCTAGTGAATAGTTATCAATACTATCCTTTAAATTTTCACAGTTTAAGATCTCTCCTTGCTGTTTTTCAATGGCAACATTAAAGGGATGGTTCACTAGTTAGCTTTACTGGAAACATCAATATAACGTTGAGAAACAAGGCTATTCTCAAATACCTTGTATATTCAACAGTGTCTGTGAGCGGCGCTATTGTGGTCCGCTCATCCCTATCGCGAGATCCCCAAGCTACGTGACCTCTGATGTCTGGTGATGTCAGGTCAGCTTCCAGTTGACTTGACATCAACAAGGCAACAATCAGTCTCCGTGAGTGACTGGTCTGTGGGTGGTGTTTCACCGCTCATCACAGCCCAGTGTCGTAGCCCAGCATCTCCCTGCTCTCTCCTTCACTGCAGGAGCAATGCTGGGCTGTGATGAGCGGTGAAACACAGCCCACATCCAAGTCACTCAGGAAGACTGGGGCCAGCCTTGGTGGTGTCAGGTCAACTGGAAGTTGACGTGACATCCCCGGACATCAGAGATTACAGAGCCCGGGGGTCAGGCGATGGGAATGAGTGAACCGCAATAACGCTGCTCACAGGCACTATTGCCAACACAAGGTATTTGAGAGATGCCTTGTTTCTCTACTCCATATCTATGTGGCTTGGAAAACTAAGTAGTGAACCATCCCTTTAATAATTTTCTAATTTCAATTGAGTAAAATTCCATTCTTCTGACGTATAGCTCCTCCCTCTTCCTCTCTCCTCTACATAGAACTTTAAAAGCACCAACTGTCATTTCCTATCTTAGCAATGGGAGAATCCATCTTCTTCATGAATACAGATTTTGCCTATGAATTGAGACTGTACAGAAAGAAGGGGATTTTTTTTATTAGATATATTACAACGTTTAATATTTCATGCTTACTATTGGTTTATATGAGAAAAAATTTAAAGAAAATAGTGGTTCCTCTTTAAAGATGTTCCCCGCTAACAACTTAATACCTCTCTACTGGGTAGATGGTAACTAAATGTTCCCAGGTACGGGGGCCTCCCCAGTGATTGTGCATGTGTTACTCTTCTTAATGTCTATAATATTAGCTAAAATTTTGAAGAACCCCACTCCGCTATCTTCATCAGTTCCCCAGACAATTTTCAGTAGCCCATGGACCTCAATTTTTATGATCAATAGGGGCCCTAATAGTGGCCTTCCAACTGATCAGACCTTTATTTCCATTCCTGTTCATAGGTTGAATTGTGATTTTGACACATCCCCTTCAAGCCCTACCCAAAGTAGGTTACATTTATGCAAATTCAATTTTTGGGCTATATAACACATCCGGGACATTACTTGATGCTCTATAATGCTCCAAAAGCTTGTTTTTGAGGTGTTCTCAATAAGGTATATTTCTAAGCAGGATTCTTTAGTGGGAGTTGATTTCAACATCATAATGTGTCCCACCAAGTGCAATGGATTTATCACTTTTATGGGTTCAATGCACAGATAATATAGTATTTCTCTAGTCTGCTCCTATAAAACCCCCAACAAGTCACATTTTCAGGATTTAAGGATTTTCTCAATTGCACAAGTTATGTAATTATCAAGGCATCATCATTGTCACATGTTCTCTCTACAGAACTGATCTGATGATCCTCATTAGGGTACGGTTCCACTTGCGTATGACTCGCACAAGTCTCACATCGGTATCACCCAGCATGCCCGCACAGCCTCCTGACAGGAGCAGGTCGGCTGTATGTATTTCTATGCAGCTGAGATGCTCGTGTCCAGAGAGGGTCAGGCCATGCTGGGTGATACTGATGCGAGTCATACGCGAGTCATAAGCAAGTGGAACTCCGGCCTTACTGACCTGGTCAGTGTACTGTGATTCCAGCATAGTCCACAATTCATTTACAGAGAGCATACCCCGGACAGTGCACTCTCAGAATTCTTTCCTGCAGTCCAAGGTAAGTCAAATGACAAACATAACTCTGCTAGGTCTGTCAAACTATAGCATACTATAGATAACATATATACATTATATAATAGAGTTAAACTGGGTCAAAATTATTAAATGCAGTCAGTCACTGACATCATTGACTATTAATTGTCTATAAATAATTGAAGACCCTTGAATGCACTTCTATCTGAATATGATTAAAAGCCCTTAAGGTACAAAGACTGAGTCTTCTATTCTGTACAGAAAATATCAGCATGCAGACTCCCTGAGACTTCACTGCATCAATACTGTTCTATAATGGGTAAAGAGTTCAAAGGGAACTTGTGAGTTTGGAAATGCTGAGAATGTTATAAGGGGGAGGATCTGACTATATGGATATCTAGGTTTGTGGAAAAATATTTGTATAGCTTAAAGAGGTGGTTCACCCCTTTTCATTACTGACCCCATCAATATTATGTTGAGAAACAAGGTTTCTATCCAATACCTTGTGGTGGCAATAGTGCCTGTGACTGGGGGTATTGCAGTCCACTCTTCCCCATCGTGTGACCTTCAGGCTCTGTGACCTCTGATGTCCGGTGATGTCACGTCAACTTCCTGTTGACCTGACATCCCCACGGCCGGACCCAGTCTTACTGAGTTACTGGGCTGTAGGCGGCGTTTCACCGCTCGTGACAGCCCAGCATTGCTCCTGCTTGTATGCTCTGCAGTGAAGGAGGAGGGAGTAGGGAGATAATGGGTTGTAACGCTGGCCTGTGATGAGCGGTGAAACGCCGCCTACAGCCCCATTACTCAGGAAGACTGCGACCTGCCTCAGTTGACGTTACATCACCGAAAACCAGAGGTCACGAAGCCCAGGGGAACACAAAGGGGATGAGTGGACTGCAATAGCGCCGCTCACAGGCACTATTGGAAACACAAGGTATTTGAGAGAAACCTTTTATCTCAACATTATACCGATGTGGCCAGTAATGAAAGGGAGTGAACCACCTCTTAAACGTTTAGGCTGGGGTCACATGACAGTATAAAAACTCTGTTCCATTCTCTTCCAGAAAAGCGGGATAATTTTTTCTCACTTGTTACGTGTGTACAGTCCATGTCCAGTCTGTTTTTTTTACACTAGTAGTTATTAATCATTTACTGGAGCATTTACAGTTTTCTTTTGTTAAAGAATTGTTGTGACTTCCGCGAGAGAACTGAATCCATTTTGTTTCTGTGCTATGCATTTTTTCCTGCAACTTCTGATGTTATGGTGACCAAGTAATACTGATGGAGAGGAAAGTTTCACATTTAAATTCCCACAGTTACTATTGGCTGAAAGTTAAGTAGAAATGTTCCTTTGTTTGTGACCCTGTGTAAAGTGGTTATATGTGCTAATAAAGCATAAGACCTGAGTAAACAGTACAAATCTGTGCTGTATTAATTTCCTGAGTGTTCGTAAAACATATCCTATAAATTTGGAGTTCAAAAGGCATGGAAAGAGTGTATTTTTGCTCACAGAAAATGGCGACTGAACAGGGACCTGAAGCGCAATATACTCTCTATAACTCAAGTGAGTATGAACTCTCCAGAAAAAGTAATGCTAAAAAACTGTAGTATAAAGGAAGAAGCTTATTCTTACAATCTTGCCTTACTTTTTCTGTAAGCATAATCACGCCATTCTGTGTGAGTTATTTTGAATTAGTCTGGCCCAAGGGTTGGGAAAAGATATCTATGCCTTTTTCATGTGTTGGGATTCATGAAGGAGTGTGTTATGAAATTGAAATTGTACTTGTATGATTGCTCGTATTGCTGTGTCTGATGAGAAGGATCAACTTAGCAGAGGAGTAGATTGTTGTTCTTTTACTTGTTGTATTGGAACATTGTTTGTCTTTGTGTCTCTCTACATTGCATTGAAGAATTTTTAAGTGTCTTTTCTTGGTCGAGAGACCGCTATCGATGAACTGGATGATGCTGTTCCTCTTTTCTTGGGAAATCTTCTTCATGGCTGTCCCACAATGCGAATCTGTGACTTTCACTTGGCAATAAACCTAGTACGATAGTGAGCTACTAGGGAATGGGGAACAGGTTGTAATTTATGGTATAGAGAAAGGAAAAAAAAATTCAAATGCCAGGAGTCAAACAGTAGCAATGGAGTGACGTGAGAAACATTGGCGTAACTAATCATAAGCTAAATAGTAGGAACTCAAATTTATGTATGAGATAGCCTAGATGATTGTCTATAACAAGAAAGTAGTCTAACTTTCAAAGATGTAATAGATGGTGAGATATAGATGTAACAAGGCGAGCAGCTCTGACTGTTTTGTGATTAAAATGGACATGGAGACTGACATTACACAGGATCGTGCTGCCACCTTGTGGACAAGTGCTGAAACTGCTCGAGAGGTGGACGCTGTAAAATCTGATCCTCCTCCCTCAGGCACTTGTTGTACAGGAAGTAAAAGTGCGGGAAAAGGACACTGAGCTACTGGAGCTGGACCTGAGCAGTCCTGCCTCGGACTGCCCTCATCGCTGAAGTGTGAGGGATTGACAGAACTGCTGCAAACGGGATACTGGACTCAAGGGACCTCCGGACCGTCTCCTTCCTCCGTACCAAGAGACTGTAAGCTAGTCCTCTGTTGAGAGGGCTGAAGATCTTCCCACTTCTCTCCCTTGGAGTCGCCGCCGTTTACCCGGAGTCCAGGCCTGCTACATGGGAACCCTCTCTCCTTGTGTTTTGGACTGGTAATATAACCTATAGGGCAAGTCAGGGACAGAATTCTTGTTTATCATTGTTGGGTTTTTTTGTGTTCTGCGGATAGCAAACCCTTGTTATGTGTGCTGCTAAGCCAGTGGCATGTGTCATTGAGATGTTTACCAGTAAAGAAATGTACCCTTACATAAAATCCGAGCGTGGGGATTTTGTTGGCGCAGATTATGGGAACTCAGCCGCGGCCTTACCCGAGGTCACTTCATAGAGCCTGAAAGTAAAAAGTTCAAAATATTGTCACCCTTTTGCTTGTCACTGTATGCAGTCTGTATAGTAAAGAATCTAGGATGGAGAGATTGTAGACTGATCAAAACCTAAGCCCAATTCCACAAATGCCCCTATCATGCCAGTTGTAACAAAGACCCATGTGGTAGCTGGAGGAGCCAACATTCCACCTCCCCTACGTCTGTCAACATGTGATGGGAAGGGGGATGAAAGTAACACATTAGGTGGGGGCTGAGCAACTCCAATAACTGACTAAGACACAAGGTACCTTCTCTCATAAAAAGTTTATTATGACCAGAAACATGTTCCCTATTCAGAAATCAATTGGATGTCAGTCAGATAACTGTACAAGTTGAAGACCTTAAGGAATTGATGATTACCAAAGAGAAAAATGTGACTACATGTATTAATAAAGTAATGCAAGTGCATCTGCATAAATTAGAATATTATCAAAAATTTTACTTATTTCAGTAATTCAATACAAAAAGGGAAACACAAATATTATATAGAGCCATTACACACAGAGTGATCTATTCCTATATATTATATAGAGTCATTACACACAGAGGGATCTATTTCAAGTGTTTATTTCTGTTAATGTTGATGATTATGGCTTACAGCCAATGAAAACCCAAGTCATTATCTCAGAAAATTAGAAAATTATATAAGATCAACTGAAAAAATTATTCTAAATTCAGAAATGTTGGCGCCCACTGAAAAGTCTGTACAGTAAATGCCTCAATACTTGGTCGGGGTTCCTTTTGCATGAATTAGGGCATGAATGAGGCGTGGCATGGAGGCGATCAGCCTGTGGCACTGCTGAGGTGTTATTGAAGCCCAGGTTGCTTTGATAGCAGCCTTCTGCTCGTCTGCATTGTTGGGTCTGGTGTCTCTCATCTTCCTCTTGACAATACCGCATAGATTCTCTATGGTGGGTTTAGGTCAGGCGCGTTTGCTTGCCAATCAAGCACAGTGATACTGTGGTTAGTACACCAGGTGTTGGTACTTTTGGCAGTGTGGACAGGTGCCCAATCCTGCTGTAAAATGAAATTTCAATCTTCAAAATGCTTGTCGGCGGAGGGAAGCATGAAGTGCTCTAAACTTTCCTGGTAGATGGCTGTGTGGCACCCCTGAGGCTTTCGTCGCCACAGAGATACTGCACCTCAGCCAGAGGTGTAGTATCCCATCCTGGGTAAGAAGGCGGTCATCTACCGGTTCACAGACAAAACCTGCACACACCAATTGTTACGACACACACTGGGTACCCCACTAATGCTGGAAGTAGCGACCAGTATACCTGTTTATGGGGCCTTAAGTCCCATTCACTGTCCTGGAGGGGTGGAGCCTGGCAAGGGGGAGTGTAGGAGGAGTCAGTGGGTCTGTTAGGAAAAAACGGTTAGTTCAAGTTTGAACTGGGCAGTGTGTGCAGTCTGTCAGAGAAGTGACAGTGGACAGGAGTATGTGAGAGGGTCTGTGAGAGAAAGTCTGAGAGAGATGAGTGAGAAGACTTGGTTTTGTGATGAAGACCCTGGGTCCCTGCTAGGTCAAGGTGACACTGAGGAAAGGGTTCCAGAGTGCCACGGATGTGCGGGAGGCCTCCGTGGACTTGTTCCACCAAGAATACCGGGGTGGTGGAATCTGGTCACAACAACAGGGATGGTTCCCAGGCTAAAGGAGGAAAACATTTCCCTTTACTAATCCGAAGGCTTGGGAGATTGCTTCAGACACCTGAGGCCACAGCTTGCCACCCATCACCTGCAAGGGGGAGCAATAAAAAGACTTAGGTCAGCCACCCTTTGGACAGGCTTGGTGGTGGAGGCGCAGGACAGTCTAGTGAAGGTTGGCGCTAGTGAGACAGCCAGGGAAGGCACATTGAGGGGTGCACCGGTACTGACTCTTGAACTATTCCGGATTGGCTGAGGCCTGGAACAGTGAATCCTGGCACAACAAGGGGTAACCGGTCAGCTGCAGTATTGGAACCAACTGTGACTAAAAACATCTTACCTGCAAAGCCCCGTGTCATCTGCTTCTTCCTGCACCTCATCAACATCCACCATAGACTTTACAAACGATTGCCCCGGGGTACCCGCTCCACCTGTGAGAAGCAAGAAACACCTCAGCTTCCACAATACCAGTCCCAGAGGTCCCATACAGCCGCGACTCCAAAGCCGCCATCCACAGGTGGCGTCACGAATCTTATTCAAACTTTATTATCATCTCCCCAATACCGCCACATTAATTGACTCCGCCAGGGTCACGCAGTCGGGACCCGCCACCGCTGACTACTCCGGACTAGTTCGGCCCGACACCGAGTCACCTAAGGCCCTGGGGCAGGTGAGTCAGCTGCGCTGACTTTGGTCTTGATGGGACAAAGTGGAGCTACACTAGCAGATGACATGGCTCCCCAAACCATCACTGATTGTGGAAACATCACACTAGACCTCAAGCAGCTTGGATTGTGTTCCTCTCCATTCTTCTTCCAAACTCTGGGACGTTGCTTTCCAAATTAAATGCAAAATTTACTTTCATCTGAAAACAACACCTTCGACCTCTGAGCAATAGTCCAGTTCTTTTTCTCCTTGGCCCAGGTAAGACGCTTCTGGTATTGTCTATTGGTCATGAGTGGCTTGATATAAGGAATACGACAGTTTTAGCCAATGTCCTAGATACTTCTGTGTATGGTGCCTCTTGAAGCACTGACTCCAGCCACAGTCAACTCCTTGTGAATCTCCCACAAATTTTTGAATGGCCTTTTATTAACAATTCTGAAGTTCTCCTGGTTGCTTGTGAACCTTTTTCTACCACACTTTTTCCTTCCACTCAACTTTCCATTAATATGCTTGGGTACAGCACTCTTTGAACAGTCAGCTTCCATAGCAGTGACCCTTTCTGGCTTACCCTCCTTGTAGAGTGGGTCAATGACTGCCTTCTGGACATCTGTCAAGTCAGCAGTCTTCCCCATGATTGTGTAGCCTACTGAACCAGACTAAGGGACCATTTTAAACACTTAAGAAGACTTTGCAGGTATTTTGTGGTAATTACTCGAATTTTCTGAGATAATGACTTTCGGGTTTTCATTAGCTGTAAGCCATAATCATCAACATTAACAGAAATTAACACTTGAAAGAGATCACTCTGTTTGTAATGACTCAATATTATACAGTATATGTGTTTCCCATTTTGTATTGAATTACTGAAATGTTCTTTCTAATGATATTCCAATTCATTGCGATGCACTTGTAGATGAGAAAGTAAAAAATATCTAATTATTAGATATAGAAATGAGTATTTACAGATGTAGACACAAGGAAAAAGTAGTTTAAAGTCCAACAACATTGGGATCTGAGACAACAGAGGAAACAATCCATAAATCGTAAATGACATAACTCAAGAGAAACATGAGATAGGTAAATACTTTGCCTGTTTGTAGATAAATTGAAAGGATCTGAAAGACGCATGTTGTGAACTGCCTTTTTGAATGAAATAGAGGAATCCAATAGAGAGGGACTTTTCAACATGTGTCTTGAAAATAGAAAGATTCAAAAGACCTTTTAAAATTAGGTGAAGGGTGGAGCAGGAGTTCTTATAACCTTGAGGCAAAACAGAACATGAAACTGCTCCCCGTTGTTGGGTTTGACAGGATAAACCTCCTTCAATTCATCCAGGGGTCAAGCAGGGACTCACGGCAGCCTAACCGCACTTAAGAGTCAGATAAGATTGACACAGATGACACGTTTCGGCATTGAGGAGGAAGGCGACTGAATGCCGAAATGCGTTGCCTGTGTCATTCTGCCACCCAGAGAGTCGGTATTTAATTGCCCGAGTACATTGCCTATTTTTAATGGTGACATAAAAGTTAAATTTTATTTTTATCCGGAGGATCTTTAGTTGTACTTTTCTTTTTCCCTCTCCTGTTAATATAACCTTGTTGAAAAAGGGGAGTAAGATTTTCTTTACTAGAGAGTAAGGGGTAGTAAAGAGGAAGCAGCAACCCACACCCATTCACATGAAAGGAAGCATGGTCTTATTGCCTGTTCAACTTCTTCACCACAGGATCTAGGCAAAAATAATTAACTATAGTTATTTTAATTTTATTGGTGCGATCCAAATTATTAAATTAACTCTGTGTAAAAGTTTAAATTTCTTAATAAATACTGAGGCAGGCAAATGTTAAGCATGCAAAAAATGTTTTTCTTTGGGAAATCATCAAAATATTTTATGGTGATTTACATGGAAAATTAATTTTTATTTCATCCATCTGCACCCATATTAACAGTATTCTTTTTTTCCCCCATCATCGACATATACAAGACAGTGTTATTACAAGATGTTTTGCTAAAATGGACTCCTCCATATTTGGTTTATTTTATAGTATGTGGATAGCTATTGTTTGCTGTCCTGATCACATCTCATATTAGAAGGCCATTATCTTCCTTTTGTGTTTCTTAGCAGAACATGTATATAAGACCTCCTAAGAACATACTACAGTTCTGTCAGCAGAAGGTAGCCTTCTTAAGACAGAGTAAAGGAAGGTTAGAATGCAGCAGCTTAAATTACCCCCAAAACATGATCTACAGCAGAAATCTGTGGCTTAACATTCAGCCAGACTGGACTCCATTGCTAGAGCTTCATTTCTTGTATTAGAGCCATTTCTTGTGCTAAAGTAAAAAATATAAAGACCACGGAAATGGCCATTGATTACAAAGTTACACTTAAAGGGAACCAATCATCAGGATTTTGGTGTATAAGCTGCAGCCAGTGCAGTACTGGCACTATCATGCACAGTGTGTACATACCATTAGGGTGCAGCTCGGGTGTTTAGGCAGTGAAATTCATCTTTATAAAGTTTGAAATTTCGTGCACTTTTTGATTGACGTGTGCACCTCTCTGTTAATGTCCGGGCGGGTTATGCAGGAGTTCCCCCGCCCCCACACCAGCCTGTTCCTCCCCCTCTCCTGATGTCCGGGCGGGTTATGCACGTGTTCCCCGCCCCCCCGCGCCGCCTGTTCCTCCCTCCCTCCCTCTGGCTGTATGTAAATATCTAATCTTCAGAAACATGGCGCCGGAGTGGGCCTCTGCGCATAGCGCTTATCTCCGGCGCCATGTTTCTGAAGCCCGCATTACAGCTTGGTGTCTGCAGACTGCAGAACAGCTGATCGGAGGACGCGATATCACTACCGTGACCGGGTCTCGCAGCACTGCCGTCACGGGGTCATGTGAGTCCATTGTGAACTTACCTCACCTGACCCGCCGGAGATAAGCGCTATGCGCAGAGGCCCACTCCGGCGCCATGTTTCTGAAGATTAGATATTTACATACAGCCAGAGGGAGGGAGGAACAGGCAGCGCGGGGGGGCGGGGAACACGTGCATAACCCGCCCGGACATCAGGAGAGAGGGAGGAACAGGCTGGTGTGGAGGCGGGGAACTCCTGCATAACCCGCCCGGACATTAACAGAGAGGTGCACATGTCAATCAAAAAGTGCACGAAATTTCAAACTTTATAAAGATGAATTTCACTGCCTAAACACCCGAGCTGCCCACTAATGGTATGTACACACTGTGCATGATAGTGCCAGTACTGCACTGGCTGCAGCTTATACACCAAAATCCTGATGATTGGTTCCCTTTAATACAATATTTATGTTGTTCTTAGTGAGGTACAACTTAGACAATGTAACCTTCTCATGCTTCGAACGTAGAACTCAAGTGATAAAATGTTGAATCCAGCTTTGCTCTGGTCATGGGATTCAAAAAGGACAAAGTGACCTATTTATTCACTAACAGAGAAGGACACAGCAAACATACATATATCTCATGATTTAACAGCTCTGATGCAAAAAGAAATGGCGTTTTTGACGATGCCATAGATGAGCTCATGTCTAAAAACAGATTTTGAGGAGGTGTTTTTTATAGAAGAAACCAGATACTAGATGCTGGTCAATTCAACACTGGATATGCTGTAGTTACACCTTGTGAGGTAATAAAAGGCAAACCAATGTCTCCTCGCCTATTGGCACAGGAAACAGAGCTTAAGGCACTCACTGAGGCATGTAGAGCATCAAAACGTAATATGGCCAAATGTGTATATAGACAGCAGATATTTCCTAATGTTGCATGAGAAACTTAAAAAACGCAGAGAGCGTATAATCCTTTACGAAGTCTCTCCAGTTACTGACTTAGCTTAACATAGTGACGATAAAGCTCAAACCCTAGTTGACACTGGTGAAGCCAGAGTTAATGCTTATGCAGATGCAGCCTCCAAGAAAGCACTGAAAAGACTTAGGCGGGCTTTGCACATTGCGACATCGCAAGCCGATGCTGCGATGTCGCACGCGATAGTCCCCACCCCCGTCGCAGGTACAATATCTTGTGAAAGATGGCATAACGAAAATTATCGCTACGCCGGCTTCACATGCACTCACCTGCCCTGCGACCGTCGCTCTGGCCGGCGACCTGCCTCCTTATTAAGGGGGCGGGTCATGCGGCGTCACTGCGACGTCACACGGCAGGCGGCCAATAGGAGCAGAGGGGCGGAGATGAGCAGGATGTAAACATCCCGCCCACCTCCTTCCTTCCGCATAACCTACGGAAGCCGCGGTGACGCCGGTAGGAGATGTTCCTTGCTCCTGCGACTTCACACACAGCGATGTGTGCTGCCGCAGGAGCGAGGAACAACATCGGACCGTCGCGTCAGCGTAATTATGGATTACGCCGACGCTGCACCGATGATACGATTACGATGCTTTTGCGCTCGTTAATCGTATCATCTAGGCTTTACACACTGCGATGTCGCATGCGATGCCGGATGTGCGTCACTTTCAGTTTGACCCCACCGACATCGCACCTACGATGTTGTAGTGTGCAGAGTCTAGTACCAATGCAGACCAGGACCTAAATAGCCCCTGTAACTCCTGATATTTTTAAATCCTCACATAAAAAGGCAGTACAACAGGAAAAAAAGGAGTGGGAAAAGTAGAGACCCCAGCTGACTGAGGAACATTTTTGGATAAAGGGTAGTAAGCTTTGTCTGCCACAAACTCTTTACACAATGATGACCCAGGTAACCCATGGACTTACACATTTGTCAAAAAATGCTGTGTGTGCCTTGGTGGACAATGTATGGGTGGCACCAGGGTTTAGAACCCAGATGACCAAGTACACACAGTCTTTTATGACGTGTGCCTGATACAAAGTATGCAAACTGTAAAACCTCCTCAGAAGCACACCTCTCTACCATTCTACCATTTCAAAGATTGCATATTGATTATGTAACATTACAAAGAGTAGGTGTATACATGTTTTTCCTTGTTACTTTCTTTTCAGTATTGATCTGCATCATATCTGGTACCGAAAACTACTGCTAAAAACTCATACTCATGAAGGAGGTGATATGTAGAAATGGGAATCCTGAAGTGGTAAAGGTACACATTTTATAGGTGAGGTCATGAGGGAGATTTTATAGTCTTTGGGAATAAGCAACCTTTCCACATTCCTTATCATACACAGAGCAGTGGGAAGATGGGAAGGCTGAATGGAACATTAAAGTAAAAAATGAAGAAAACAAAGGTGGAGACTGGTAAGCTATGGACTGAATACTTGCTTAAGGTTTTTTTTTCTTAATAAATAGACCTCCATATGAGATATTTTTTGGTTAAGCACCTAGAATAGGAATATATATCCCCACACTGACTTCAGATATAGCATAATAGCTTGACTAGTGATGTGCAAGTTTTGTATAAATGACTAAGTAGCTTTATATACAGGTGTGTTCTTCAATTGCACACCTTGAATCAGTGTCAGAAGAGCATGGTCTCAAGCTGGGAGACTACATGTTCAAAAAAATACATTAGAGAAAGAGCTGTGAGCCAAGATTAGATGGACCATTTCAGCTTATTTAATCCACACAATTTTATAGAAGCTTGAGTCAATACCCACATGGATATGTAACATCCTGGGGTCGAGGGGTTTTCACACCACACGTCGCCGGGCAGGGGGTGCAGATCCTCTGCGTCGTCACGGGCTGGCCTGGCCCTGTTTTGCGACCCCGAGACGTACAGAAGGGAGGGAAGGTGGTGGACGGGAGGAAGGATGGAGGACAGGGGTGGTAGTGTGTATCGCCCCGGGGCTCGGCCGGCTGCTGAGCCACTCGGATCCGTGCCCGTCGGTGGGTGGCTCAAGCTCAACACGGACCCAGGGGTCACGTCGCTCTGAAAGGAAGTTGGCGCTACATGTAGGGAATTCGGTGGGGAGGTCCACGGCCGGAGCCACGGTTGTTTGGGGATTTGAGTTCATGACGCCACCCACGGGTTGTGGAAAATAGATAGACGCCACCGCTGCCGTTGACTAGGCTCCCGGGGACGGTGTTGCGCAGCTTGGTGTTGACCCCTTCGTGGGTAGGGGGATGATGGTCCCGGGGGCCCGAGGAAGTTGCTGAGGCGGGGGAATGGATGCGGGCTGGCGTGTCGGTACGTTGCGGCGCGGTGTGCGGCCCGAAGGCACTGTTTTTCTCACTATTACAAATACGCTGGAGTCTCTGGTAAACCAAACAAGATGGTGGACGGTGCCCGCAGCCGGCTGCGCTTTTCCCCTTTTCAGGTTGGTGGTTTCCGCCTTTTTCCTGCACCTCACTTTTGTAGAAATGATGACTCCTATGCCTGAGCAATGGTAGTCCACTCCCCAGCCTGGTGTGTGCCAGTAGAGCCCGTTTGCCCGCAGACGCTGGCCTGTGGGGTCTTGATGCCTGGGCGGTGGCTTTCTACCCCTATGGTTGGGCTGTTGTCTTCAGTCGGGTCTTAGGTGGGAAAGGGCCTAAAGTCCAGTCCTCAATCAGTTGATTCGACTTGGTCCAGTTGTTTCTGGGCCTTGTACTGGGTCTGAGTACCCCTCCTGGTGCTCCGGTTTCATATCGGTTCCCCGGTTAGGAACCGGCAGGCCACCACCTGATCCCGGTCCCTTACGGTCCCACCGGCTGTAATCGCAGCTCCTGCAGGCGGCCACCACCGTCTGCCTCCTTGCCAGAGGTGACTGGGCTCCAACCTAGACACCTGGTGTTAGATTGTGGCAGACCTGGACACAGGTCTGCCCTTGAACTCTACTCCACTTCACAGTCAAAACTAATCTCCACCTTTTTCCTGCCTCAGGGCCTGTGAACTACACGGCGGGCGTGGCCAACCGCCTGGCTCTGCCCCCTGGTGTGAACATCAAATTCTGAGGGAGGTGACAAGGTTTTGTAGGTTGGCTGCTGTCACCTTATTAAGGGGGGGAGGTGTTTGTGTAAGGGCCTACCTGTGACTACCTGGCTAGTCCAGGGCATCACAAGTGACGGTGAGGAAAGTCTTTGTAGATCGTGACGCCACCTGTGATCTGCGGCCAGAAATGTACCGTCGCTGCGGGTGCTGCTCTCAGGGGGTGATGGTAATGGTTTTTTATCTGTTTGTGCACGTACCATTTATACATTGATGAGAGCAAGACCTCAGGCGTTGCTAGCATGGTCATAGGTTCTCTCATGCAAGACAATCAAGCTAATAATGCTGTGCCCGAGTTTCAACCGAGTCTCAGCTTAGCGTGATCGGATTCAGAGAATCAGGGCTTATTGTTAGGGGGAGAACAAAAGTTATCCATCTTCTTCATTCTATGAATCCGCAGAAATCAGACTGTAGTCATCTGAGTGCAGTCCAATAATTTCCATGTACCCATAGACTTGAATGGGTATGCGCCATCCAATTTATGCTGCCAATCGCAGCATGCTGCAATTTTTTAATCATGCAAAATCAGCATCGGAAAAAATATGCTGATCGGCACTGCCCATAGTATAAAATTGGACAAGGGGCTATTTGATAATAAATTGAATAGCACTAATTTATGGTATACGCTCATATGAATTAATTTGCAAATTTCTGCCTACATAAATGGTCGTCCATTAGTCTTCGGCACTGCAGGAAAGTATATTTAGTATTTTTGAATACTAGTCAAAATCAGCTATTTGCCAGATCAGCTTAAATTTAGGAGGTAGGTCTGCTTATACCTAACATGAGAAAGATAAATCTGTGAAATGCGGTGCCAACTGCAGGAATTGAGCAGATGGACAACATCTGTAGATTGTACAGTTTGCATTATATTGTTACTTGCAGCTCTACAAAGTGTTTGGGCAAAATCTAAAATTTGCAGATGCAATTAAAGGAAACTCTCTCTGTGTGTATATATTAATATATATATATATATATATATATATATATTATACTTTTATTAATTGCATTGCAAATCAAATAATTTAAAGCACCACTCCAGCATTTTCTTTTTCAGTGCTCAGGTGGCTCTTTGAATGTAAGCCACCTGCCCCCGATATTAAACTCACCTACCGTTTTCTTTGAAGAGAGTTCAGACAAATCCTTGAAAATCAATTAAAATCTTCCATTTTTATGATCAAGTAGCATATTAAAACGTCATGATGGCAGAGATCAACACTTCCACTTCCATTTGGTCTAGAAATCTATGTATACGCAGTGAGGCATTATTACTTTTTGGTACCATTGTCTAACTTTTTTCAGCGCCATTCTAGTCCCATCTTGTGACTATAACTTTGGACTGGCTAGAGGTCAGAAGTTCCTTCACAAGCACTCAATGTAACTCTATGTCAGCCAGAATGAGGTCAGAATAAGTGTCCCATAGAGCTACATTGATTTGTGACCTCCAGTGGACTCTATAAAACACTAGAGCTTCTGGCAAGTCACAAATCACAGGAGACCAACAGGAGCCGTGCTAGAAAAAGATGAATACTGCAACAGGTGAGTATCATACAGGGGCCAGAGAACACACATTTAAAGCAGTGACGAGTTCAGGTTGAGTGAACGCGGCATCTTCCCCAGGCACAGCCAGTAGAGGGGCACTATCAGGTTCCTTCAAGAAGTCCAAGGTGTCCCACTACATTTTCCTGCACTCTGGACTTGTATCTGGGCATGGTGATTATTCCTGAGGAAGGAGTTTATCTCTGAAACACAAAGAATAAAATCACTATCAATGATCCTATCTGAAGTTTTCTTCTTATGGCAGTACTCTTTTCCTCCACTGAAGCATCAAAAGGCAGAGAGAACAAGAAGATCTGCCTTCTTGGATCTAACTCTTACCAACAAAGAAAAAATGGTTGAGGAAGTAAAGGTGGCTGGGAAGATAAGAGGCAGGGGTCATGCTATCCTTTAATTATGGATGCAAGAGGAGGAAGACCTGCGAGGACTCAGACTTTAAAGGTGGTGTCACACACAGCGTCGACGACAACGACGTCGCTGCTACGTCACCATTTTCTGTGACGTTGCAGCGACGTCCCGTCGCTGTCGCTGTGTGTGACATCCAGCAACGACCTGGCCCCTGCTGTGAGGTCGCCGGTCGTTGCTGAATGTCCAGCTTCATTTTTTGGTCGTCGCTCTCCCGCTGTGATGCACACATCGCTGTTTGTGACAGCGAGAGAGCGACAAAATGAAGCGAGCAGGGAGCAGGAGCCAGCGTCTAGCAGCTGCGGTAAGCTGTAACCAGGGGCAACATCGGGTAACCAAGGGAAGACCTTTCCCTGGTTACCCTATATTTACCTTCGTTACCAGCGTCCGCCCTCGCTGCCAGTGCCGGCTCCCTAATCTCTGCACATGTAGCTGCAGTATACATCGGGTAATTAACCCGATGTGTACTGTAGCTAGGAGTGCAGGGAGCCAGCGCTAAGCAGTGTGCGCGGCTCCCTGCTCTCTGCACATGTTGCAGCACAGCGACGTGTGTCGTTATGATCGCTGCTGCTTCTGCTGTGTTTGACAGCTAGGCAGCGATCATAACAGCGACTTATAAGGTCGCTGTTGCGTCACATAAAATGGTGACGTAACAGCGACGTCGTTGTTGCTGTCGCTATGTGTGAACCCAGCTTAAGACTGGACTTTAGAAATGCAGGTTTTAATCTACTCAGAAAGAGAATAAGAAAGATTTAATGGCTTGATGTCTTAAAGGACAGAAATGTGAAAGAAGGATGGGAGATTATGCTAAATTAATTTTTCACCATACAATCAGTAACAATACCTAAACAAAGTAAGGCTATGTGCGCACGTTGCGTACTAGCCCTGCAGATATTTCTGCAGCGATCTGAAGAGCACATGTGCGCTTTAGATCGCTGCAGAAATGTCCGTAGTGAGCGCCGATTCCATGCGCTCTGCCTGCAGCTCCTCCCATAGACAGAGCAGGAGCTGCCGGCAAAGCGCAGGAAAGAAGTGACATGTCACTTCTTTTTGCGCAGCGCTTCGGCAGTAGCCGAAGCTCTGCGCTCTGAGACGCCACGTGCGCACGGCCCCTGCACAATCTCCATAGACTGTGCAGGGGACGCAGGACGCATGCAGTTACGCTGCGCTGCAAAGCGCAGCGTAACTGCATGAATTTACGCAACGTGCGCACATAGCCTAAGAATTGGGAGCATTTAAAGAGACCAGGATGGATGAACACAGAACTTAAATATTTACTAAAAAAAAAAAAAAAGAAATTTATATTAATTGGAAATAGCTAAAGAAGAATACAATGGAGTTCAGGAACTACAGGGCATGCATTAGAACAGCCAAAGCCTGTAATGATGTGAGGTTTGCAAGGGGGACCAAAAGCAATAAAAGTGTATTTGGGGGGGTATGTCAAAAACAAAAGAAAAGTCAAATATGATATAGGATTTTTACAGTACAGAAAGGGTGAAATCGTCAAAAATTCAAAAATGATGTTTAGCAGGCCGAACTTTTAAATTCCTGTTTTGCATTTGTGTTCTCTAAGAAGCAAATGTACTGTAACATCAACTGATCTTCACTGTACTATCAGAGGAATAAAAGAATCCACACTATCCATAAATAGATGCTGAAGGAACACTTTGCTAATTTAAATGAAATTAAATCTCCTAGTCCAAATGAATTACATTATGGTTACTAAAAGAGATAGCAGAGGAAATTGAAGAACCACTAGCCAGCATCTTTAAAAACTACTGGAGAACAGAAGTTCCAGAAGATTGGAGAGGGAAAATGTTGTCCCTATCTTCCAAAAGAGAAAGAAGATGAAGGCAGGAACTTACAGGCCAGTGAGGCTTACTTTTATACCAGGAGAAATCTTTGAAAAAATTATTAAACAGCATGTATGTAAGTGTTTGGTAAGAATACAGTAATTAACCAGAGTAGGCATGGCTTTGTAGCAAACAAGTCACAACAGACTAATCAAATTTTCATCTTTGATGGACTCATTGACTTTTTGGATCACGGAAATTTGGTAGATATAATATATGTCGACTTCACTAAAGCATTTGGAAAGTATCTCATACTATCCTTATTCAAAAAAAAAATACCAAGAATTGTATTACCAAGGCTATAGTTAGGGAGATTCATAACTGGCTCAGTGATCATACTCCAAAAATGGTAATATATGGTTGCATATTTAATCAGAAGAGTGTTTCAATTGGGGTACCACAAGGCTCTGTCTTTGTCAGAGTGTTGTTCAACATTTTTATAAATTATTTAGATAAGGGAACAGTAGGTAAACTAATCAAATTTGAAGATCATGCAAAGCTATGAGGAACAGCTAATGCTAGAGAAGACAGAGAAAAGGATCTAGATAAGCTGTAACAATGGGCAGCATCTAAAAGTTTGATATTTAATAGGGAGAAATGCAAAATGTTTCATCTATGCAAGAAAAATTAAAATAATATCTATAGAATGGGCTCAATGGAACTAAGCAACAGCAGTTGTGAAAAAGACTTGGTTATACTAATAGATCACAGACTGCACATAAATGAGCATTGTGAAACAGAAGCAAAAAGGCAAACATAGTTCTGGGATGTAGTAAGAGAAGCATATAGTCTAGATCATGTGAAGTAATTATCCCCCTCTACTCCTTTTTGGTCAGACCTTATCTGGAATGCTACTGTATCTGTGAAGCCCACCTGCAGCAGTTGCCTCAAGGACATCACTCCACCTTCGGGGATGCCACAGGGTCTTCACTTTGTTATTTCTTGCAACAGGTATGTCGGTTTTGTATGTATAGGAGTCGTGACGCCACTCACGGTTTGCGGTCAGGGATATGGGTGACCGCCACTGCAGTTTTAATGAGCATCTGGGATGATGGAGTCTGCAGTCGGATGGTGTGGCCTTCCGTGAGTGAGGCTGGCTCCAGGGGCTCGGCTGTGTAGAACAACAGGTCCCAGAATAACTCAGTCTCAGTCCGGAAAGTCTTTCAACTTGCTTTTACTCACTTTTGGTTGGTTTTGTGAGGTACCCGGGTGATGCTGAGATTAACCAGGTGAAACCAGGTATCCTTTAGGCCAGTCTAAGGGTAACCGTTAACTCGCCTTCCTAGCACTTCTTGTTTCGGATAACCCCTGACTTGAAGTACCGTGGGATTCATCCAGGGAAATCGCTACTGCCTTTTCTCCCCTTTTTGGCCCGTTTGCCGGCAGCGTGGACCAAGGGAGATTGATCCCCCTTATGGGCCCCCTCGTTGCTGCTGAGACACGTACACTAGATGGTTGGTGAGGTACTTGTAGTTCCCCTCACCTGCAGGTTTAGCAGATCAATAAATGGACGTCTACTCTAGGGACCTGGTCCCCGTGCGTGCCTAGTCACCAGAAGTCCCCGTACTCTACCGACTGACTCCCTCAGCGTCTTTCTGACTGACTGGTAACCATTCTCCCCCGCAAATGGCTACTTCACGTGCAGGGTCTGACTAGCGTGTGCGCGCGCCTGCATCTCCTAGCAACCGCTGCGCTCCACTAACAGACTGGCTCACTCCCCTTCTTTCCTCTGCAACCTTAGCTCCCAGCCCCTCCACTACACCCCTTGATGAGATGTGCAGGTAAGCCCCCTCTTAAGTCTGCCCAAGGGTCCCCTCTCAAGGTGTGGGAGACCTGGTTGCTATGTGTCTGTGCATACACACCCTATTCCAGCCTTTAGGATTACCTGGAAGTACTGCCCCAGCATAGGTGCAGTACTCAATGATGCCTGACCAGGTCAAGGGTGCCACATATCCAGTTCTGGGCACCATATTTTAAATAAGACATAAAAAAACTGGAGCAAGTTCAAAGAAGAGCTACCAGGATGGTGAGCAGAATGCAAACTATGTCGTACGAGGCAAGGTTAAAGGATCGGAGACTGTTTAGCTTGCAAAAAAGAAGGCTAAGAGGAGACTTTAAAGATGTATATAAATATTTGAAGGGATGTCACTGTGTAGAGGTATTATCCTTATTCTGATTTGCACATGGAAACACAAGAAGCAATTGTCATAGTTGTGTCACTGGTGAAAGACAGTCTTGTGGCATCCAGCTACAGAAGGTCACAGCGTTTGGCTGTGCAACCTGCTCCCTGACTTTCTAATATTGCTTGGTTTTCATCCCTTTACCATTAGGAGTCTGTACATTTCCTCAGCCTTTCAGCTGCTTTACATTAGCCTTTCCCTTAATGTCTTTATAATTATTCACTTCCTCTTACTCTGTGCTGGTGATAGCTCTTATACACTTAACAAGTCTTCAGTTCAAGCAGTCGGCTTGTGTACATCTGGAGAAACTTTGTGGTTGTTGCAGCTCCTCTCCCTGAGTCACCTGGAGATACGTTTATCGTTAATTTTCCCCCTTTTGTTATCCCTGTTTCTTCTTTAGAGCTTAGTGGGGTTGACTAAGTGCTCATTCCATACATTTCCTATCTAGGGCCCAGATCAGGGTAAGCCTAGGGCCAGGTAGCTAGCCAGGCGCATAGGTGCAGAATATATCTAGAGAGGTGAGGGAACCAAGGGCCCAGTGGTTGGCTTGGTCAGGGGTCACCATCTTCACCTTCCTTAGACACAGGGTCTCCATTGCCTTCCCTTACATCATTCACTGGGTACATCCCCATACCTAGCGTGACAGCAATAGAATTAAATTGAAAGGCAAAAGATACAGATTAGATATTAGAAAAAGCTTTTTGACAATGAAGGTGATCATTGAGTGGAACAGTCTGTTACAAAAGGTGGTGAGTAGTGAGCGAGTTGGGCACTACTCGACACTCGATCAAGCATCAAGGTGCTCAAGCTGAGTATAGCGCCAAGCTCCATTCCTGTCTCGCATGTTTGACTGCTATTTTTCAGCTACTAAACATGTGGGTATTGCCTAGCAATTACAGTAATGTCTAGCCATGTTGGCAATTGGTATTAATGTGATTAGCAGGCCAAATTAAATCATCAGGGCTTATATGAGATCTGGGGATGCGATGCTTGTCACACATGCCTGGAAGCAGTTCAGAGTTGATGTAAGAGGGAGAGTTTAGATGAATGCAGCCATAAAGGCAAGGTTTTATACTTGCCCTCTTTAGTGGCTATCATGTGATACTAAAGGTTTTTTTTAGCCTGCTTTAATTTAATAAATACATAAATAATTAAAAAAAAATGTTGTGAGGACCGGTCTATTTTTAATAACCAGTCTAGGTAAAGCAGACAGCTGCAGGATAACATTTATTAGGCTGGTAAAGCTCATGGCTATTTGGCCCTTCCCAGCCTAAAAATAGCAGCACATAGATGCCCCAGGATTGATGCATCACATTAGATGCATCAATTCTGGAGCTTCTCCCCACCTCTTGCAGATTGCCTTGGTGCATGGGCAATTGAGGTAATTTATTTTGTGGTTGATGTGAGTTGTAAATAAATAAACTATGAATTAATAAACTATGAATAAATAAACTATTTTTTTCCTGTGTGTTTTATTTTTTACTTTACACTTACAGGGTTAGCAATGGGGGTGTCTGATAAATGCCTCGGCATTACTAACCCCTAGGCTTGATGCCAAATGACAATTTATAGCTGACATCAAACCATTTTACCTATTACTCCAATTGCCTCTGCACCAGGGAAATCAGGAAGGGTGAAGCACCAGAATTGGCATCTTTAATTGATGCTCCTATTCTGGGACAGCTGCAGGCTTCTATTTTTAAGCTGGGAAGGGTCAAGTAATTACGGACAAGCTCTTTAATTATAAAGTTAAGCACTGGAGGATTGCCCAATTCTAACAGCGCATAATATAGTCACTGAAAGGATTGAGCTCTGCTTGCTGGTTCCTGCAGTCATCCCATGGCCACTCTACTCATATGGGATAGTCTTACTTAAGGTCATGTGATATATAGCTGGTCTTCCTGCTTCTCTCAATGAAGCTGAAGATTTCCACTGAAAATTTAAATGATTTGGAAGAGCAAAGTGTGCAAATTGCATATGAATGAGCAGTCAAATGTCGATTATCCAAACCGCGTGAGGGGTTGGGGCGCCAAACTGAATTCTTGCCCTGGGTACTGGAAATGCTAGTTCCTCCTTTGTTTAATGCACCACTCCAGTGGTGAAATAAAATTAAAAAAATGCTGGAGTGGTGCTTTAAGAAAATCCACACTTTATTTAATGAAAAAACAAGTGTGTGAGAAGGCTTCTTGCTGCAACACCTGTTCCGCTCTGTAATCTCAGACTATATTATTATTTAAGTGGAGACATCATAAGCATCATGCATACACTTCATCTTCTGGGAAGAAATTAATCCTGTCTCTGCACCATAATTATATATAACACAGCTGGAGGACATTTACAAAAAGAATCACCAAGTTTTACACTGGGGTATTATTTGTTCATATTTCTGGAGCCCAAAAAAAATGAAATGTTCATCAGTAACAATGGCTTTTGGCTATACTCATGTGTTTCTAAATCCATAGATAATGGGTAATGTTTTCAGGAAAGTAGATAGTAGACGGCTACTTGTGCAAGAATATTATATGGACAGTGGAATAACTTGAAACTTTTAGGAACCAACACAAAATCTCCAATAAGATCCTCAACTGTCATTGGTCTCATATGGAGCAAATTAACCTTTTTGGGTTCCTCTTAAGGGTCTGTGTCCAGGTGCAACTGTAACCTGTTACGAATCGGCGGCGCCGTTTTTGCCCATGCCTCGGGTCATTCAGCTGGCTGCTTCTTCTTCCACGGCAAAGTGTGGAGAGGTGGCCAGTGCGCATGCGTGTGACGATTTACCCCAGCCAGACCCTAAGTCCAGTGTTTCGCCTAGTGAGCATGCTAAGCCTGATAGTGCCATTTCTAAGGCTAAGTCCTCAGTTCAGGCTACTGAGCATGCTCCTACACTTAGTGCAAAAAGCGTCTTTGCACAGGTACTTGGACATCGTGCTGTCTCTAAGCTCTGTGTTGTGCCTACTGAGCATGCTCAGGCAGATAGTCTGATTTCTGAGACTGTTGTTCGGGCTACTGAGCATGCTCAGGCACTTAGTGCATCAGAGGCTAGGTCCAGTAAGGACCTCACTGGGCATGTCCGTGAGGTGCAGGCCCTAATAGGCCGGCAGGCATCAGATGTCCTGATGATGTGGCCATTTTGGACTGGCTCACGGAGGCCCACCCCTATGACCTGGCACCCCACCAGTGGTCGTCAGACAATGACTGGTGAGGTGTTTGGGGCGTGGCTACCATAAGATCATCAGTGATGTGGCGGTTCCAGATAGGCTGCTGGTGATGTCACTGATAACGTCATACTTCGCTATGGGCCCATGGAGGTGCCATTGTGGTCCACACTGGGTTTGGGGCGGACCTAGAATATAAAAGGTGCTGTAGACAACATGGAGGTGCGCAGTCTTCACTTATGCCATTGCTTTGTGCACACCTTCATGCACTTTGCGGTCATAACCACTAGATTGGAAGCAGTAGGCAGGGTTAGGCGTCCGGTGCTTGTCACGCCAATACACCCGTGGCTCAGCAAGGTAGGGTCAGGCGCCGGGCTTCAACCTCCTACCGTCCAGTCCTGCTTGTGCAACCCAGTGGAGTCAACTGGGCTGCGGCTGCTGCGCCACCTGTTCTCTTCGTAACAGCTTCCCAGTCAATGCTACCGGTGTGACCACCTGGCCTGACGTGTCCTGTACACACGTTGTCAGTTGAGAGCCCTGGTGTCCAGAAACGCTAACGGGGACCGCTCAATGCACCAGTAATGTGATCATGGGTCGCTAATGGTTTGCTATAATATTTTTGTCAGCTCAAAACCATGGTATTTAAAAGGAGACCGCAATTTTTTCTTGTATACAGCAATGCTATGGCATTGCTGTCTATAAAACCAGCGATCAGATGATTCCAGGTTATACTCCCCTAAGGGGACTAACAAAAACAATAGAAAGTTGAAAAAAAAGAAATAAGAAAAAAATAAAAAACAGATTAAATCATCCCTCTTTTGCAGCAATACTCCTTCACAATCTTGGACGTACTGGTATGTACTGCTTGTGGGGGATTTCCTGGCTTTGGACATACCGGTACATCCTGGCAATCGTGACCCTGTGATGGCCACCGGGAACTCTGCTTTCCCAGCTGCTGAGCCTCAGGTCTCACAGCCAAGAATGCTCCCTGGGATTTAGTATTGCCACACCTGTAACAACCCGATCTATAAAACTGTCACATTAGTTGACCCCTCCAGTATACACACTAAAAAAATTTAATAAAAAACATTTCAAAACTTTCTTTTCATCATATAGCTGACAAAAAAGTGGAATAAAACATTGTAAAAAAAAGTCATATTTAAATAAAAAAAAGGTACCACTGAAAACATCATCCTGTCCCACAAAAACCAAGCCACCATACAAGCTTCATAAGCAAAAAAAATAAATAAAACTATAGCTCTCAGAATACAGCAATGCAAAACTATTTTTTTCTAAAAAATAGTTTTTTTGGGTATAAAAGCTACAAAACATAAAAAATTATATACCGTATTTTTCGCTTTATAAGACGCACCTGATTATAAGATGCACCCCCAAATTTGGTAAAGGAATAGAGAATTTTTTAATAAATGGGGTCCGTCTTATAATGCCAGTGTCCATCTAACAAATCATATAGGGTATATGTCCCTCATAGCCCCCCATCCTAAAATTAGCCCCCTTAATCTGGATATGGCAACCTTATATTGAATATAGCCCCCTTATGCTGGCACACGTCCCACAGTGATGCCACATGTCCCCTATGGCTGGCACACATTCTCTATGGCTGGCACACGGCCCCCTGTGGCTGGCACACGGCCCACTGTGGCTGGCACACGGCCCACTGTGGATGCACATGGCCCCCTGTGGCTGGCACATGGCCCATTGTGGCTGCACATGGCCCACTGTGGCTGCACATGGCCCTTCTGTGGCTGCACATGGCCCCCTGTGGCTGCACATGGCCCACTGTGGCTGCACACGGCCAACTGTGGCTGCACACGGCCCCCTGTGGATGTACATGGCCCCCTGTGGCTGGCACATGGCCCCCTGTGGCTTGCACACCGCCCACTGAGGCTGCATATGGCCCCCTGTGGCTGGCACACGGCCCACTGTGGCTGGCACATGGCACAATATTGCTGCACACGGCCCCCTGTGGCTGGCACACAGCACCCTGTGTTAGATATCGCCCCCATGCTGCTGCTTTTAGTAAAATAAACTCTTTCCTTACCTTCTCCAGCACTGTCCTGTCTCGTGAATCCCTCCTTGGGGTTAAGCTCCGGCCTCCTGCATTTCCTGTTTCTCAGCCGGTCATGAGATCGGCACGGCAGAGTGATATCATCTCTGCATGTGTGATCACAGCAGCAGGAGGGAGACCGCCGCCGGGAGATCAGCGCTGGAGGAGGTGAGTAAAGAGTGTTTTATTTTACTATGGGCAGCAGCATGGGGGCCATAGCTAACACAGGGGGGCATGTGCAATCTAAGGAGGGCACAGGCAGATATAATATGCCCCGCTAACCCAGCCCATCGCCGCAGTGCGGTTTCAGCGCCATGGTGATGGACAGCGGCTGTGCATATTATATGAGCGGGAGCAGGAGATCAAACGCTGCCGCCCGCAGCTTTCACTAGCCACCAGCAGAGCTCCAGAGCTGCCCCCCACCTCCCCTGGACTCTGTAGTGTGTGTATATATATATATATATATATATATATATATACACACCCCCGTATATTCGGATTATAAGACGCACCCCCTACTTTCCCCCAAAATTTAGGGGAACAAAAGTGCGTCTTATAAAGCGAAAAATACGGTAATTGTAATATCTCTGTAATCACACTGACCTGATGAATAAAGCTGTTTTATCATGTGTAGAACACGGTGAATGACATTAAAAAAGAAAAAATGATAAATGAATTGCTGCTTTTTCTTGATTCTGCCTCACAAAAAGCAGAATAGAAAATGATCAAAAAATATTATGTGGCCAAAAATTATACCAGTAAAATTTTCAACTCATCCTGCTAAAATCAATCCCTGACATGACTCTGTTGGCAGAAAAATAAAAAAAAAATCTATAGCCTTCAAAATTCAGTGATGCAAAAAATCTTTATTTTTGTAAAAAAGCATTGATAGTGTGATATCAGCCAAACCTAAAAAAAACCTATATAAATCTGGTATTGCTGTAATCATACTGACCTGAGGAATAAGTCATCTCTATCACTTATACCGCAAGTTTAAGAATGTAAAAAATAAATAAATAAAGCCAATTCTTCCACTGGTGTTGATTTGTTCATTCTGCATTCCAAAGATTGTAGTAAGCAGCAGCTCATTTATCCTGTGCTCTTCACTGCGAGCTTACACTGGGGATTACGTGTAAATCTCTGAAAAACATGATTCAAACAAAATTCCCTATGGAAAATACACTGTAAAAAAACAGATGGAGTCACTTTAAATTCCTGTCTAGCCTGTGGTGTGGTGGTGTCCTTCTTTTACTCGTCTTTTTAGGTGTGCACAAAAGTGCGGTCATGAATATTTTCTTCACTTTTGAATAGACAAACACTGCTGAATATAGGCCAAACAGAATCCAGAGTAACTCTGCTGCCTCACTACTGACTGGATCTGTTGTGGATTTCACCTGAATCACATATTTCGGATATGAAGATAGAAACCTTGAAGTAAAGGGTACTTTACACGCTGCGACATCGCTAGCGATTGCTAGCGATGTCGCATGCGATAGCAGCACCCGCCCCCGTCGTTGTAACGATATGTGGTGATCGCTGCCGTAGCGAACATTATTGCTACGGCAGCTTCACACGCATATACCTGCTCGTCAACGTTGCTGTGTCTGCCAAACTATCCCTCCTTCAAGGGGGAGGTGCGTTCGGCATCATAGCGCTGTCACTGCGGCGTCACTGAGCAGCCGGCCAATAGGAGCGGAGGGGCGGAGATGAGCGGGCAGAAGATCCCGCCCACCTCCTTTCTTCCGCATTGCCGGTGGACGCAGGTAAGGAGATGTTTTTCGTTCCTGCGGTGTCACACACAGCGATGTGTGATGCCGCAGGAGCGACGAACAACATCGTACCTGTGCCAGCAGCGATATTAAGGAAATTAACGACGTGTCAACGATCACCGTTTTTGAATGATTTTGTGATCGTTGATCATCGCTCATTAGTGTTAGACCCTGAGATGTCTCTACCGGCGCTGGATGTGCATCACTAACGATGTGACCCCAACGGTATATCGGTAGTGATGTTGCAGCGTGTAAAGTACCGTTAAGTGTTAAGAGCTTATAGCAAAGGGTAAATGTGAACTGATCCAGAATGTACCCAAATTATCACCAAATAGCATTCAACTCAACCCACAAAACACAAGTTCTCATTCAGGACCCTCATTTGTTAGTGGAAATGTAGGGGGCTTCTACATTACTGGCAGCACAGAAGCCTTGGAAAACTGCTATGGCTTCCCCATCAAAAAAGAAATCCAGAGAAATCTGAGCTCCAAATCCAAATTCTCGTCTTACTTCTGAGCCACACAGTATGCAGAAACCACAGTTATTGTATACGTTAGTCATTGTTGTAGTGAGGAAAGCCCACTTAATTTAAGGAGGCCCAGGTATCCAGAAGCACGAGATGAGCACAATGTACGGGCACTGCAAAGCATTCAACAGCCGTAAAGCAATGATGGCAGATAGCAGAGGCAGCCCTGTGCACCGGATGCGATCATGGAGGAGTCAATGTGCTTGCGGTCCACAAGAAGCACCCCTTGATGATTGCAGTCAGGGCCACTGCTGTCTGCTATCATTGCTTTACTGCATTTGTGTGCTTTGTGGTGCCGCTGTAAAGCATTCAACTGAAGTAAAGTGACGGCCCCGTGTACCAACTGTGATCATGTAAGGGTCTATATGCAGTCTCCAAGAAACAGGTAAGAGGATACCGCAGAATGGAGGACAGGTGAGAATATTTTTTTGTGTGCATGTGAACAACGTGATAATAGGGGACAGGAAGGGGATGGGAATGAGCACTTTACTAAAGGATGGGCACATTACTACAGGATGGGCACATAACTACAGGATGGGGCACAAAGATGGGCACATAGCTACAGGATGGACACATATCTATGGATAGGGCACATAACTACAGGATGGGGCACAAATATGGGCAGATAACTACAGAATGGGCCCATAACTACAGGATGGGGCCCAAGCATGGGCACATAACTACAGGATGGGACACAAGGATGGGCACATAACTACAAGATGGGGCACATTACTACAGGATGGAGCACAAGAATGGTCACATTACTACAGGACAGGCACATTACTACACAATGCGGCACATTACTATAGGATGGGCAGAAAACTACAAGATGGGGCACAAGAATGGGAACATTACTACAGGATGTGGCACATTACTACAGGAGGCCAGAATGGGGCATATTACATTTTGTTGGTATTTATTTTTATTTTTGAAATTTACCTGTAGCTGCTGCATTTCCCACCCTGGGCTTATACTCAAGTCAATAAGTTTTCCCAGTTTTTAGTGGTAAAATTAGGTGCTTCGGCTTATATTTGGGTCGGCTTATACTTGAGTATATAGGATAGTTTTCAACCACATATGAAGTATTGTGGTAGTCATGAAAAATTGACCTACAAATTTTATGGTCCATTATCTCCTGTTAACTTGAAAATTTGGGCTTAAAGGAAACCTGTTTTCAGATTTTTGTTACCTCATCTGAGAGCAGCATAGGTAGGCAAACAGACTCTGATTTCAACAATGTAACACTTAGATTTACTGGTGCCAGCCATTCTGACACAACCAACATTTTTAGATTTAGCAAGTAGCAGAACACATACAGCTGCCCCATCAATATTAGCCTTTCAGTGTACATTTCTATAAACAGAAGCTGCTAATCAAAGAGGGGGGTGGAGGTGGACCTGAGCTCATGTGCTGCTGGGTCTGACTAATGATAAGGCTAGGAAGCTTAAGTTAACACAACAAGTAAACAAAAACACACTTTAATAAGAAATGCAGGGCCAAATTCTCTGTTTTAACTCTTGCAGCATGCTGTCTTTAGATTGCATACCCAAAACCTGCTTGCAGAGTCCCTTTAAGTCACTTTAAGTACCTCTGTCTACCATAGCATGGTGTTATATGAGCTTCCTATGTAGGCCCATAACATGATCATTGAGTACCTTTGGGTAACTTTCCATGGCAGCCAAAGGCATTGCCTAATACATTGATTATACGTTTGTATGCAATTCTGGATGAAAAATGCACTGGAGTAAGATGCTTATTAATGAATTTAGAGACTCTTTTAGCTGTCTTTCACAACTGTAGGAAATGTACTCCAGTAAGAGGCTGAAGTACATTTACGTTGTAAATTATACCACTGTGTCACACAATAAGCGTGGCGAGCGCGTTCAGACCAAAAAAAGTCTGACGCACAGTGAAAAAATCATCAAAACAACACCACAAACAAGGGAGGATACTGGGGACACAGTAACAGTAGTGGGCCCTGGTGCTAGTGAGAGGGTATATGGGACACCACCTATCCTCACCAGTAGCTGTCCCTACTCTCCTAACCAGTCCCTATACAGTCTCTGCAACTGTCACCGGGCAGCAACCTGAGACCCTATATATGCCCTGAATATTAAAAGGCAGGTGAGGTTCATTAAACCCACCACTACACTAGTAAGACAATAGGGTAGGAGAGGCAAACAGGGGATAAACAGCAACACAAAAGGATAAAGTCAGGCTTCTAGAATGCTCCAAATCAGCTCCTTCCACCAAGGGGGCAGTATACAAATGGATTTGTATCTTCAGCAGGGATTGATGGGTAACATCTCTATTTAAACATGATGGGCATGACTACAAAGTAATTGCAGCTGAAACACTCAGCTAGGAACTGCTGGAAAAGCTGCCAGAAGCAAAACTGACATTAACCATTTTAGTGCTAAAAGAAACATATTTAATGTAGAGAGCCAGGTGCAGACTAGAGGCTCCAGTCCAAAGTCTGTCACTAGTCTCTAACAACAGGGAGAAGGCCGTGACACACTGTTGTGTTAACATCAAACTAACTCAAAAAACAACTCAAAAAACAATAATAATATATTTATATTAAGCACTGCATATAAAGACAAATAAGTTGTAATGGCATTGATGGCACAGAAGATGGCGCACATCCACAGGCAGGAAAAACAGATCAAAGAAAGGCTGTATAACAAACAGGCAAAGCAAATGTGTAAAAATAGCCAAAAATAAATCAAAATAGCTAAGAAAAGCCTGTAAAAATGAAAATATGTCCACTCAGCAGTTCAAATAATATATAGACAGTGCATCAAAGTAAATGAATCAGTGTCAGTGTCAGTGGACAGACCTGTAGACATAATTCCCAGCTAGGATGGCGTCAGCTCCCTATGCGCGTTTCAGCACAGGACCTTCGACATTACACCTTATCTGTCTTTATATAGTTAATAAAATCTGTTATTATTGTTTTTTTTAGTTGGTTTTTGAGCGAGCTGGTTGTTATTGTTTGTTTTTACACCAACTTGTTTTAATATTTTGATATTTTTTTCTGTATATTCAAACTCCTCCCCTTTTTAACCTTTTGGATGAAGTTAGTAGTTAATTGCACACTATTGTGTTGCATAGTAAGTGAGGATGTTGATTGTTACACCTGCATGTCATTTAAAAAAAAAAAAGTTGCCATAGCTGGCCATGACTGGTGTAAAAACATAGAATTTGTGAGTTTCAAATAGCTTTACCCAAGGATTCTGGAGAACACTGATGAATTAGGATCTACATCTCTGGCAGTGCTAATATATTTATGTAGTAATAAAGTCCATGGTGTTCAGTGGTGAAAAACTGATTAAATAGATGCACTAAAAAAAGACGACTGCCTATGGAGAGTAACATCAAAGTTTATAACTGAGCTTTTAACAGACCACATAGCATATAGATTGGCTTTTCTCTGCAGTTCTAACCCCATTACTTCTTTCCTACTGCTAAAAAGATGTGACCATGAGCATGGCATGCTACGTCTGTTATTTTAATCAGTTGTGCCTCATGGAATAACGTTTCAGCACTCCGGACAGCGCCTCACTTCTGCTGTCGCTATGTTTCTCCGATGTCTGACTTGACATTGTATCCTCCTGAAAAGCCCTTCTTGAGCTGAATCAATTGGCCAAGCCGACTCTTCATACTAATGTTTCCTCCTTAGCGAGCCTAAAAAAAAAACAATGATGAGAGCTGTTCACTTTCATTATCATCAAAAAATCATAATAAATATTTTATTTTCATGGATTCTCAGCAATCGCTCCAGGTTGTTTCAGGATTTAAAAATGATAAAAATAGATAAAAACCCAAACTTCAAACTGATTGTTGCAAGTTTCTAAAGTTCTGTATTATTTGCTGTTCTTTGTGAGTAAACTTGATGTCAATTTTTTTTCTTGCAGATTTCTTAAAAAGGATAAAAGGTCAACAATAGGCACAGAAAAAAGTGACCAAATACTGTGATGAAGAAGAAAGCACAGTGCAACCTATTGCAATGATCTTGTACAGAATAGCTGCTATACACAGAATCCCATTCAGTTGTATCATAGATACATGGAGTTCAGTCTCCGTATAGTTTATTTTATCGACAGATGGGGTCCGTTCAGGGAGAAGATCGCCTATACTCATGCGTATTCATTGTAAGTATTCTAAATTGGCATCAATTAATATAGTATTTGTCACAAGACGACCTTACAAATGTATATCTTGTGTATTTTATAATGTGATGATGATGATGGATCATGAAGAAGATTTAGAAGAGATGTAGAAATGAGAATGTATCATCTATAGCAGGGGTCTCAAACTCGGCTGGGTGTATGGGCCGCACAGAGGGGAAAAGTAATTTGGGGGGCCGCATTCTTTGCGGGACAAAGTGACTTTTTTTGGTACCATATATTTTTTTACACACCTTTTGAATCACTGATTTTCAACATTTTTCACTTGTTTATTATAACAAATGTGCACATTCTTTGGTTAAATATAAAAAAAAAACAAAAAAAAAACAATTTTGATGGTTAAAAAAAAAGTCATGTTTTAATTATTTTTTTTTTTTTACATTTTATCCCTTTCTTGTAACTAATAGTCTTACAATTATCACTATATAGAAATTTTAGCCAACATCTTTTAGTAATGTTCCCTATCCTATAGTAATGTGCCCACCTTGTCCCCATCATATAGTAATGACCCCAGCCTTGTCCCTATTCTATAGTAATGTCCCCATCCAATAGTATTATACCCATCCTTGTAATGTCCCCATCTTTTAGTAATGTCCCAAGCCTTGTCCCCATCCTATAGTCATGTGCCCACCTTGTCCCCATCCTATAGACATGTGCCCACCTTGTCCCTATTCTATAGTAATGTGCCCACCTTGTCCCCATCCTATAGTCATGTGCCCACCTTGTCCCATTCTATAGACATGTGCCCACCTTGTCCCCATCCTATAGACATGTGCCCACCTTGACCCCATCCTATAGTCATGTGCCCACCTTGTCCCCATCCTATAGACATGTGCCCACCTTGTCCCCATCCTATAGACATGTGCCCACCTTTTTCCTATTCTATAGTAATGTGCCCACCTTGTCCCTAATCTATAGTAATGTCCCCATCCTGTAGTAATGGGTGGTGGGGGCAGTGGCGGCGGCCTGTGAAAGGGGGCGCTATAACTTACCGATCGCTCTCGGCTTCCACCCACGGTGATTGGAGAGATCGGTCACAAGGCCGGTCTCTCCAATCAGAGCTGGGGGCGGGTGAAACTGAGGTCACCCAGCTCCAGCCAATGATCAGGGCTACAGCTGCACTGATCAGGGCTGGATTTAAATGTTACAGCCATTTTCAATGGCTGAAACATTACAGTGGCTGTGATTGGCTGACAACCGCCGCACAGCCAATCACAGCCTCCGTAGGTCCGGGGAAGAGACACCACCCCTCGTGAGGCTCCCTCCTCCCCGAATCTAAGGTATATTTGCTATTTGCAATGCAAACAGCGATCGCAGCCATCGGGGCTGCGATTTCACCATGACGAACTGGGTATGTCATGGATCCTTAAGTACCAGGGAGCCATAACATACCCAGTATGTCATAGGTCGCTAAGGGGTTAATGTGCCGTCCTTCGCATACACAAAAAATAAAAAAACACCATTCTTCTAACCTGTGCCGCGTTCCCTCGGCTCCTCACCTCTGCTTCTCGCTGTCTGCAGGCCGTGCCCCGGTGACTATCGCGGCCGGTGCAGGGGCCGCAGCCTCCATCAGCGATTTATGTCAGATCAGATGGTTGTTTTGCCGGCGCTGCGCACGCACAGTCCTTGCCTCTGAGAGCGCAGCGCCGGCAAAACACTCATCTAACAAAGTGCAGACAGTGGCTGCGGCCCCTGCACCGGCCGCGATAGTGACCAGGGAAACGGGCTTGGGGGCCGCACGAAGCAGCCTGACGGGCCGCATGCGGTCCGCGGGCCGCGTGTTTGAGACCCCTGATCTATAGTGTGTTAATATCAATTACTTCTTTAGATAATCTTTTTTTACATTTCCAACTATATAGTTACATAGTTATATACCGTATTTTTCAATTTATAAGACGCACCAGATTATAAGAAGCACCTTAAATTTAGAGAAAAAAAAATTAAAAAAAATATGGGACCCATCTCATAATCTGGTGGTGTCTTACCGGAGGATGTGCGGCAGCGGTGGTTAAGCGGGTCGGGCGAGGCAGGGACGGTGCTGGAATAGGGTAATGCTGCCGTCAGTGGAGCGGGTGTCCCAGATGCTTGCTGAAGACGGCGGGGCTGAAAAGCTCTGCTGCGCTGTGGGCTCTACTGCACTGTCGGCTCTGCTGAGCTCTGGGCTCTGCTGCACTGCAGGCGGTGAGGCAGGGACCACCATCCTGAATGTCAGCGGTGCGGGTTTCAAAGAAATAGTGCCCAGAGTCAGCGCGTTTGCATATTGAGCTATCGGCTCAATCACAAGCTTAGATCTCATCTGCGCATGCACCACCTCCGTGTGCCATTTTCCTTAAATATGCTGCTGAAAGATCAATGGGCGGCACATGTGTAGATAAGAGCTTGAGCCAAGAGCTCCATCTGTGCATGTGAAGACTCCGGGTTCCATTATTTGAAACCCTCACCACCTGCAGCCCCAGCCCAGCCGCCGTTGCAGACCCTACATAGCTGCCGCTTCCGCAGACACTGCACAGCAGCTACCGCAGACCCTGCACAGCCGCTGAAGCCTCAGCCCAGCTGCCACAGACCCTGCACAGCCGCTATAGCATTGCCCCTGCCTCCTGCTATCCCTCTCCACTATCCCCCAGCAAGTTACATTTGGATTTTAAGATGCATCCCTCATCCTTTGCTTGCTGGAGCATCCCCAGATCATCACCGATCCTCCTCCAAATTTCACAGTGGGTGCAGGACACTGTGGCTTGTACGCCTCTCCAGGTCTTCGTCTAACCATTAGACAACCAGGTGTTGGGCAAAGCTGAAAATTAGACTCATCAGACAAGATTACCTTACTCTA
Organism: Anomaloglossus baeobatrachus; assembly: GCF_048569485.1. Taxonomy (NCBI): domain Eukaryota; kingdom Metazoa; phylum Chordata; class Amphibia; order Anura; family Aromobatidae; genus Anomaloglossus; species Anomaloglossus baeobatrachus. Next base: position 602,595,130 of record NC_134356.1, on the reverse strand, counting down.
GAAATTGGGCAGGAATTGGGCAGATTAAACTTTGTGAAGGACGTATGAATCAAGCCGCATACAAGGTTATCCTGGAAAAACAGTTGCTTCCTTCTGCTCAGGCAATGTTCCACAACTCTGAGGACTGTTTTTTCCAGCAGGACAATGCGCCATGCCACACAGCTTGGTCAATTAATGTGTGGAAGAAGGACCACCACATCAAAACCCTGTAATGGCCAGCCCAATCTCCAGACGTGAACCCCATTGAAAATCTCTGGAATGTAATCCAGAGGAAGATAGATCGTCACAAGCCTTCAAACAAAGAAAAACTGCTTAAATTTTTGCACCAGGAGTGGCATAAGGTCACCCAAAAGCAGTGTGAAGACTGGTGGAAAGCATGCCAAGACGCATGAAAGCTGTGACTAAAAATAATGGTTATTCCACAAAATATTGATTTCTGATCTCTTCCTGAGGTAAAACATTATTAGTATTGTTGTTTCTAAATGATTATGAACTTGTTTTCTTTGCATTATTTGAGGTGTGAAAGCACTGTGCATTGTTTTGTTATTTTGACCATGTCTCATTTCAGAAAATAAGTGCTACATTTTTTGCTTGGAAATTCGGAAACGTCAATAGTTTATAGAATAAAAGAGCAATTTTACATTTTACTCAAAAATATGCCTATAAAGAGAAAAATCAGAAAATCTAACAATTTTGCAGTGGTCTTTTAATTTTTGCCCGAGCTGTAGAGATTTAGAAGGTAAACCTAAACAAGAAATAAATAATAAATAAGTAATACATAAATGTTTATCTTCTGTGGGAAGTCTGGCTTTATGAAACAACCAGCTCCTCTCCCCACTGCGTCACCATCTTGTGAAACATCTGTAGACTTTAGAATGTCATTTCACTAATAGAAGGGGAATGTCCAGGGGTTTAACCCCTTCACCCCCAGGCGATTTTTCCAGTTTTTGCTTTCATTTTTTCCTCCCCTTTTTCCAAGACCCATAATTTTTTTTATTTTTCCGTCAATATTGCCATATGAGAGCTTTTTTTTGTGAGACGAGTTGTACTTTGAAATAAACTATTAGTTTTATCATATAGTGTACTGGAAAATGGGAAAAAATAATTGCAAGTGCAGTGAAATTGCAAAAAAAGTGCAATTGCACATTAATTTTTGGGGTATTTTATTCACCATGTTCATTATATGGTAATAAAAAAGAGTGAATCAGCTCACCAGCATGTAGTCATTCCAGGAAGGAAAATCTGGACGGTGCTCGTGGGTTAAGAAGGCTGTAGTCAATCAAAAAAAGCCGGATCCCCAGCACAAAGAACGTCCATAGAAACTTGAAATAAAGTTAAAATTTCATTTTATTCCAATAATGGTTAAAAAAGGGGGAAGAAGGAATAAAACATAACTCCTCTGATCTATGCGTTTCAGACGCGATCGTCCTTAGTCATGATCAACATGGTAAAACTGATGTGTCCATATGATGCCTCAGGTCAGTATGAGTTTGTAGATACCAAATGTGTATACTTTACTTTTATCTAAGGGGTTAAAAAAAATGTAGAAGTTTGTCCAAAAATAGATTAGCGCTTCTTGCGCCACTTTCCGAGACCCGTAGCGTTCTCGTTTTTTGAGATCTGGGACTTAGTGACGGATATGTTTTTGTGTTATGACCTGACATTTTTAATGATTCCTTTGGTCTCATTTGATCAAAGCATTTTCTTCCACATGCTAGTGATGTCCCTTACATAGCTTTTTGCAAACTGAAAAATAACACTTCTTTTAAATTTCTTTAAAAAATGTCTTTATTTTTACCACTTTTCCAGAGTTGTTGGGTATACGACTAAGGCTGGAGTCACATTAGCGTATGGCATCCGATGCAAGAGCAATAGATGCGATATGCTAATGACCCCCGCCCCAGGCTCTGCTGCGAGTGTGAACCGAGTGTCATGCAACTGTGATCCAATCCTGCGATCGGGTCACAGCTGCGAAGCTGAGGGCAGGCACTGCAATCTGTTAGTCTCCCCATCTCTTTCATTGTGAGCCGGTGCGTATATCGCACTGCACTAGAATGACATCTGAGTGCAGTTCAATGTTTCTCTCGCACCCATGCACTTGAATGGGTGCGAATGACACGGCTCTCTTGTAGACAATCGAAGCATGCTGCGATTTTTTCCTCAGTCCATTTAGGGATGAAGAAAATCTTACAGATTGAGCTGCAAAATTGTCTTACCCGGGGCCGAGAGCAATGCGAGATGGTCTCACATTGCACTTGTGCGTGTCATATGCAAGTGGAACTCCGGCCTAATAGTTTTCCTGCGAACAGATTCTTCCACCTGATCTGTGTAACTCTGCAGCTCCTAAAGAGTGACCATGCGCCTCTTGGCTGCTCCTCTAATTAGTGCTCTCCTTGCTTTGGATGTCAGTTTAGGTGAATGGCCATGTCTTAGCAAGTTTACAGTTCTGCCATACTCCTATTTCTGAATGATGAATTAAACAGTGCTCTGTGAGATACTCAGAGCTTGGGCTATTTTATTTATAAGCTAACCCTGAATTTTTCTTCTCCACAACTTTATCCCTGACCTGTTTGGTGTGTTCCTTGGTTTTCATGATGCTGTTCTCAAGCAAACCTTTGAGGCCTTCACAGAACAGCTGTAGTTATGCTGAGAATAAATTACACACAGGTGGACTCAATTTGCAAATCAAGTGACTTTCTTGACGCAAATTGTCACTCTGAATTTCATTGAGGTGTATCAGACTACAAGGGGCTAAATACAAAATAATTAGAAAGCCATGTTTAATTTCCTTTGCATTTTACAAATACTTGTTTCTTAGAGTTGGCATAGCATACATTTAAGTTTCTGAGTAATGTGTGCAAATGTGGAAAGGTTCATGGGGTATGATTACTTTTTCAAGGCAGTATACATAGTATTATTTGTATATCTGTGTATGCTAAAAAGTAAACTAACGTAATTTACAGAGATGAAGATAATATAATGTAACTTTAGAGGGCCAGTAACTGCTCACTTGGCTGGCAGCTCTCGCCCTGCTTCTTGCCGGAGCCTCCAATGCGCTGCAGCTAGTTCAATGCTCCTCGCCACATGCAGCCGTTTTCTCAAAGTCAAAGACCAAGCCAAATGCTTCTGGCTCAGCCAATGCCCGACATTATATCATTGCCATTCCACATTAACAATGTTTTAAGATGTCTGTTTGTGAAAGTGTGATTAGTCATTTGACCCAGACTGTTTATTGACTTTGCTTTCTGCAACATTATCGCTTTCCGATGGGTTTTCATTCATCTCCTTCTCATCTGGTGTTTATTTCTCATGTAAATTAAATGCTTTATGGGGTCTGGCAAAATGCTTTTTGGGCACGAATTCTCAATTGTGGTCTTTATGCCAACATTTTTATGTGTTGCTTTCTGTCTTTTGTTATTTAAGTAAGGTTTATGTAATGTAAATGTGTATGGACATGTTTCATTATTGTGATAGCTATATTTTAGCCCTCTGTGTAGCATTTGCAATGCTTTTGATTAAAGATGAGCGAAGAGCACTGACCTGGACCATGAAGCGGGGTTGCACTCATCTTTACTCCTGATCATTGTCTTACATGTGGAATCTGTGGCTGCTGATTTAAAGAGAATCAACCACCAGGATTTTCCTACATAAACTAAAGCCACTGCTATACTGGTGTTATAATAATAATTCTGTACATACCTTTAGTTGTCACATGGGATGTATAGTTTTTGAAATACAGGCAAGTAAAGTTACAGAAATGTACAGCTTTTTGATTGGCAGCAGCTGCCGAATAGCTAATATGTGATGGGGTTTTGCTATCTATTTCTGACCCTGTCTGCTGCCTGGCCTCTGTAGATTCTAGACTGCATAGGCTCCTTTCAGGTATGAGTCTTTTCTGTCATGTGATAGGGGCGTGTCCGAAATGCATTCCATACAGTCTAACATCTACAGAGGCCAGGCAGCAGACAGGGGCGAGAATAGATAGCAAATTCCCCAAAAAGCTGTATATTTCTGTAACTTTATTTGTCTGTATTTCAAAAACTATGCATCCAATCTGACAACTAAGGTATGTATAGAATCAGCATGATAGTGCCAATATAGCACTGGCTTTAGGTTATATAGGAAAATCCTGGTGATTGGTTTGCTTTAAATTGGATGACATTTTTAGGCTAGGTTCGCACACTGCGTCTTTTTGACGCTGCGTTTTTGTGCGTTTTTGGCCGCTAAAAACGCACAAAAACGCACCTGCGTCGAAAAAACGCATGCGTTTTTGCCGCGATTTGGTGCTTTTTTGGCTGCGTTTTGCTGCGTTTTTGATCTCTGCGTTTTGCTGCGTTTTTCCAATGCATTGCATGGGGGGAAAACGCAGAAAAACGCAGGAAAGAACTGACGTCCATTTTTTTTAACTCAAAAACGCAGGTAAAAAAAACAGATGTGTGCGGACAGCAAAAATGAAAACTCATAGACTTTGCTGGGGAAGCAAAGTCCTGCAGTTTTGAGGCCAAAAACGCACTCGAAAAACGCGCAAAAACGCCGCGAAAAACGCACTGTGCGCACATAGCCTTAGTTCACTTTTAAAAGCAGATCTGTCATCAGTTTTTAAAATGCAATCTGCATTTAATATTAAATATATCTGTTAGGCTTGATGGGGCTGATAAATTTTCTTTGGAAATCCATGCCAAAATGGTTGTGCAATCCTTTTTGAAAGAGTAAACTCAATATCTGTCACTTTGATTGACAGCACTGCTCAGAGTTCCTCCTCTCTGTTGCTGCTGAGATCTCTCACTGTTCAGTAGAAGTCACAACCGTCAAGCTGAGAAAGAAGAAACTTATTGCTGAACTTGGACTTATTAGCTATTTAATTCTATATCTGAACTCATCTGAACTCATAAAATTCTCATCTTACTATCAATTATACAGCCATTAGAGATGAGCGAACTGGTCCCGGTTCGGCTCGAGGCCGGTTCGCCGAACGGGGGTCCCGTTCGAGTTCGGTTCGTCGAACGTTCGACGAACCGAACTCGAACGTATAGGCTAGAATGGGAGGCAATCACAAACACATAAAAATGCATGATAAATGTACACAAACAGTTAATAAACATTGCCATAACACTTACCGGTCCTCGCGATCCCTTCTGCACTCTGTCTCCTGCCGCTATTCCATCCGATGATCGCTGAATCCTCCCGGTGACCTGCACTGCCAGCAGAGATGCAGGACCTATCGTGACGTCAAAATAGCCATGTGACCAGTCACGTGGCTATTATCTCATTGGCTACAGACTGGTCACATGACTATGACACGTCATGTAGGACCTGCGAGTGCATCTCTCTGGTACACGGTGCACATATGTGTATCGCCGTGTACCGGCGACATGCTCTAGCACACGGTCGACTCCCCGTTCCGTTAGGGACCGGCTGACACAGCCGGTCATTAACGGAGATCACCGTTGCCATAGCAACGCAGTTAGCGGTGACGTCACCGCTAACCGCGGCTCCGAGAGCACCGTTGCTATGGTAACGCGTCTGTCAGCGTTACCGCTAGCAGCCAGCAGTGATCACTCACGGAGTGAAGGCTGCACGCTGCTTCCCGATTGTAGTGATGATTGTAGTGAGGATGAGGTTCCCCAGCCCCAAGTGATGAGCTGGTGAATCTCATCCTTCCTCACTACAATCGTCACTACTACTACACTAGTGATGATTGTAGTGAGGATGGAGGTTCCCCAGCCCCAAGTGATGAGCTGGTGAATCTCATCCTCACTACAATCGTCACTACTACTACACTAGAAAGAAAGAAGACAGAAGAGCAGAATCGTGGAGGGCTGACAGGGGGTAATAAAGATGGAGTCTCTAATGTGTCTGTGTATTTATTTCTATTAAAGTATTTTTTCTCTGTGTGGTGTCTTTTTTTTAACTCTTTATTGGAGATTCTTAATGGCCGGGTCAAACGTGCCTGACATTAAGAATCTCTGGCTTAATACTGGCTGGTAAAACAAAGCCAGTATTAACTCATGATTACCCAACAAGCCACCCGGCTCCAGGGCTGTTGGAAGAGTTGGATACAGCGCCAGATGATGGCGCTTCTATGAGAGCGCCATTTTCTGGGACGGCTGCGGACTGAAATCCGCAGCAGAGGCGCCCACAAACCTCGGGCTAACCTGTGCTGCGGATTCCAATCCCCAGCTGCCTAGTTGTACCCGGCTGGACACAAAAATGGGGCGAAGCCCACGTCATTTGTTTTTTAATTATTTCATGAAATAAGTGAAATAATTAAAAAAAACGGGCTTCCCTATATTTTTGGTTCCCAGCCGGGTACAAATAGGCAACTGGGGGTTGGAGGCAGCCCGTGGCTGCCAGCTGTACCTGGCTAGCATACAAAAATATGGCGAAGCCCACGTCATTTTTTTGGTGGGCAAAAAACTTCTGCATACAGTCCTGGATGGAGTATGCTGAGCCTTGTAGTTCTGCAGCTGCTGTCTGCTCTTCTCCACACAGACAGACAGCAGCTGCAGAACTACAAGGCTCAGCATACTCCATCCAGGACTGTATGCAGAAGTTTTTTGCCCCCTGAAAAAATTATGTGGGCTTCGCCATATTTTTGTATGCTAGCCAGGTACAGCATGCAGGTACGGCTGCCCCCAACCCCCAGTTGCCTATTTGTACCCGGCTGGGAACCAAAAATAAAGGGAAGCCCTTTTTTTATTATTTCATGAATTTCATGAAATAATTAGAAAACAAATGACGTAGGCTTTGCCCCATTTTTGTGTCCAGCCAGGTACAACTAGGCAGCTGGGGATTGGAATCCGCACCACAGGTTGGCCTGAGCTTTCTGGGCCCCACTGCTGCGAATTGCAGTCTGCAGCCACCTCAGAAAATGGCATTTTCATAGAAGCGCCATCTTCTGGCGCTGTATCCAACTCTCCCAGCACCTGCCTGCTATACCTGGCTAGCATACAAAAATATGGCGAAACTCACGTCCTTTTTTTGTAGTTTTTTGGCAAAAAAAATAAAAAATGCTTCCCTGGATTTTCCATTGCCAGTGAAGGTAACACCAAGCAGTGGGGGTTAGCAGCCAGTAGCTGCTTGGATTACCCTTAGCTAGCAATACAAAAAATGCAGCGGGAGCCCATATATATTTTTTTTAATTATTTATTTAAATAACTAAAAATAAAATGGGCTTCCCTGTATTTTGATTGCTGGACATCACAGTGCTGTAAAAATAAATCTTTAAAAAAATGACGTAGCGCTCCGCGGTATTTTTGATTCTCAGCGCAGATAAAGCAGACAGCTATGGGTTGCCACCCCCATCTGCCTGCCGTTACCTTGGTTGGCAATCAAAATACAGGGAAGCCCATTAATTTTTTCTATTTAAAAAATAGTTAAAAAAAAAAAATGACGTTGGGTCCCCCCATTTTTGATAGCCAGCTAGGGTAAAGCAGACGGCTGTAGCCTGAAAACCACAGCTGGCAGCTTTACCGTGGTTGGGGATCCAATGTGGAGGTCCCCTCAGGCTCTTTTTTATAATTATTTTATAAATATTAATAATTACACAATAAAAGTAGGGTCCCCCCCAAATTGGAGCACCAGCCAAGGTAAAGCGGACAGCTGTGGTCTGGTATTCTCAGGGTGGGAAGGTCCATAGTTATTGGGCCTTCACAGCCTAAAAATAGCAGGCCGCAGGCACCCCAGACGTGGCGCATCCACTAGATGCGCCAATCCTGGCGCTTCACCCCAGCTCATCCCGTGCCCTGGTGCAGTGGCAAACGGGGTAATAAATCGGGTTGATACTAGCTGTAAAGTCACCTGAGATCAAGCCCAGCAGTTTGTGATGTCATGGCGTCTATTAGATACCCAACATCATAAACTGTCAGTACTAACAAAAACAAAAAATCGACAAAAGAAATTTATTTGAAAAAACAGTCCCCAAAACATTTCCTCTTTCACCAATTTATTGTAAGAAAAAAAATAAAGGGGTCCCACGACGACTCTGGACCGTCTAGAATATGGGGGGGAGACACTCAGGGAACGTATCCCCCATTTTCTAGGAGTGCGGACCCTTCATGTGAGGAGTGTGGGTGCAATGAATCTGCACTCACTCTCCCCGGGTCCACAGCAGCAGAGTCCATGTCGTAATGGTTGCTACCAAAGCTGCAATGCCCTGCTCATGAGGTAAGGGCATGCCTAATCAGGAGAACTACTGTAGAGGAAACTCTGCTCACTGGTATATAGGTGCTCAGAGGTAATAATAGATAAAATTAGTGAGTAACCTCGGCACTCTAAATCTCCCAGACTAAGTCAGTAAGTCACAATGGATAGTAATGCAAAATCACTCTTTATTGGTCCATATTAAGAAAATTTTTTTTTTCATAAGCATATATGTTTTTGTCCAAAACAAGTTACAAATGACGTTTCGGCCTGAGCCTTCGTCAGATTGGACTTATCTGCATGTAACCATGAAAAATGACAATAATCAGTATCACATAAGAGTGAGAGAACAATAACATAAACTCGAACAATGTAGAGGTACAATTGGGATGCCGCAAAAAAATTGCAACACAGCAAGAAATAAAACACATGATACAAATGTCATAATACAGTACAAGGACAATATAGTAATGACAAATATGGGGTCAGAGTAGGCTTAGACAGCTCTGGTACGAAAGAGATGTCAATCATAAAGTAACATGTGCAGTAGGTGTAGAGCTATAGTATGCATGGCAGAGCTAATGGGTAGACCGACCATAGAAAAAGAACGGAGAAAAAGTGGAGAAAAAGTGGAGCATAAGAGGAGAAAAAGTGGAGAAAAAGTGGAGCATAGGAGGAGAAAAAGTGGAGAAAAAAGTGGAGAAAAAGTGGAGAAAAAGTGGAGAAAAAGTGGAGATTAAGAGGAGAAAAAGTGGAGAAAAAGTGGAGCATAAGAGGAGAAAAAGTGGAGAAAAAGTGGAGAAAAAGTGGAGAAAAAGTGGAGCATAAGAGGAGAAAAAGTGGAGAAAAAAAGTGGAGAAAAAGTGGAGAAAAAAGTGGAGAAAAAGTTGAGAAAAAGTGGAAAAAAAGTGGAGAAAAAGTGGAGATTAAGAGGAGAAAAAGTGGAGAAAAAGTGGAGCATAAGAGGAGAAAAAGTGGAGAAAAAGTGGAGAAAAAGTGGAGCATAAGAGGAGAAAAAGTGGAGAAAAAAGTGGAGAAAAAGTGGAGAAAAAGTGGAGCATAAGAGGAGAAAAAGTGGAGAAAAAGTGGAGAAAAAGTGGAGAAAAAGTGGAGCATAAGAGGAGAAAAAGTGGAGAAAAAAGTGGAGAAAAAGTGGAGAAAAAGTGGAGCATAAGAGGAGAAAAAGTGGAGAAAAAAGTGGAGAAAAAAGTGGAGAAAAAAGTGGAGAAAAAGTGGAGAAAAAGTGGAGAAAAAGTGGAGAAAAAAATGGAGAAAAAGTGGAGATTAAGAGGAGAAAAAGTGGAGAAAAAGTGGAGCATAAGAGGAGAAAAAGTGGAGAAAAAGTGGAGAAAAAGTGGAGAAAAAGTGGAGAAAAAGTGGAGCATAAGAGGAGAAAAAGTGGAGAAAAAAGTGGAGAAAAAGAGGAGCATAAGAGGAGAAAAAGTGGAGAAAAAGTGAAGAAAAAGTGGAGAAAAAGTGGAGAAAAAGTGGAGCATAAGAGGAGAAAAAGTGGAGAAAAAGTGGAGCATAAGAGGAGAAAAAGTGGAGAAAAAGTGGAGAAAAAGTGGAGAAAAAGTGGAGCATAAGAGGAGAAAAAGTGGAGAAAAAGTGGAGAAAAAGTGGAGCATAAGAGGAGAAAAAATGGAGATTAAGAGGAGAAAAAGTGGAGAAAAAGTGGAGCATAAGAGGAGAAAAAGTGGAGAAAAAGTGGAGAAAAAGTGGAGCATAAGAGGAGAAAAAGTGGAGAAAAAAGTGGAGAAAAAGTGGAGAAAAAGTGGAGAAAAAGTGGAGATTAAGAGGAGAAAAAGTGGAGAAAAAGTGGAGCATAAGAGGAGAAAAAGTGGAGAAAAAGTGGAGAAAAAGTGGAGAAAAAGTGGAACATAAGAGGAGAAAAAGTGGAGAAAAAAGTGGAGAAAAAGTGGAGAAAAAAGTGGAGAAAAAGTGGAGAAAAAGTGGAAAAAAAGTGGAGAAAAAGTGGAGAAAAAGTGGAGATTAAGAGGAGAAAAAGTGGAGAAAAAGTGGAGCATAAGAGGAGAAAAAGTGGAGAAAAAGTGGAGAAAAAGTGGAGAAAAAGTGGAGCATAAGAGGAGAAAAAGTGGAGAAAAAAGTGGAGAAAAAGTGGAGAAAAAATGGAGCATAAGAGGAGAAAAAGTGGAGAAAAAGTGGAGGAAAAGTGGAGAAAAAGTGGAGCATAAGAGGAGAAAAAGTGGAGAAAAAAGTGGAGAAAAAGTGGAGAAAAAGTGGAGCATAAGAGGAGAAAAAGTGGAGAAAAAAGTGGAGAAAAAAGTGGAGAAAAAAGTGGAGAAAAAGTGGAGAAAAAAATGGAGAAAAAGTGGAGCCCCCTTTGGTACCTTTCATGTGGCACTAAGGGGTGCTTAGCTTTGTATTTAGCCAAAAAAATGAAAAAAAAATGACGTAGGGTTCCCCCTAGTTTTGTAGCCAGCTAGGGTAAAGCAGACGGCTGCAGCCTGCAGACCACAGCTGGCAACCTCACCTTGGCTGGTAATCCAAAACTGAGGGCACCCCACGCTGTTATTTTAAATTAAATAAATAATTAAAAAATAAAACACGTAGGGGTCCCCCAAAACTGGATCACCAGCCAAGGTAAAGCAGACAGCTGGGGCCTGATATTCTCAGACTAGGGAGGTCCATGGTTATTGGAATCTCCCCAGCCTAAAAATAGCAGGCTGCAGCCGCCCCAGAAGTGGCGCATCCATTAGATGCGCCAATCCTGGTGCTTCGCCCCAGCTCATCCCGCGCCCTGGTGCGGTGGCAAACGGGGTAATATATGGGGTTAATACCAGATGTGTAATGTCACCTGGCATCAAGCCCTGGGGTTGGTGAGGTCAGGCGTCTATCAGATACCCGACATCACCAACCCAGTCAGTAATAAAAAAAAATAGACGACAAACACATTTTTATTTGAAAAAACACTCCCCAAAACATTCCCTCTTTAACCAATTTATTAGATTGAAAAACAAATCCAGGTCTGCTGTAATCCAAGGGGTTGCCATGACGATCCACACTGTCCCAGTCAATGAAGAGCAGGATGTTCCCCATTGGCTGGGAGAGCAATGCAGTGACCTGAGCTAACATCAATGGGTCAGCCCAGGTCACTGCAGGGCATGGCAAGTGCTGCTGTCAGCGAGGTACATTACCTGCGCTGATCTCCAGCACACTGACAGCCCCTGTCACTGAGGTCAATGACCGGCGCCTTCACACCAAGTATCGCGAGAGGTCCGTGACGTCTCGGGTGGGAAGCGAGAGGTGATGTGACAAGCGGCGGCTATGGAGGACAGTGACAGCGCTGAGGTCGGGATGGCGGGACTTCATCACCGCAGGTAAGCCGAGCGGGGGGGGGTGCGTGTGTGACAGTGTGTGTGTGTGTGCGTGTGTGTATATGTATGTGTACATGCCGCGGGCAGGAGGGGGTGGAGCGAGCTGAGCGGGAAGTGTGGGCTTCCTGCACGTAACTAAGATAAACATCGGGTTACTAACCAAAGCGCTTTGCTTGGATACACGATGTTTATCTTGGTTACCAGCTTGTGGCAGGCTGCCAGCGATGGCTCCTGCACACTGTAGCTGGGAGGGGGGGGGGGGGGTGTGCGTGAGTGAGAGTGTGTGTGTGTGTGTATATGTATGTATACATGCCGCGGGCAGGAGGGGGCGGAGTGAGCTGAGCGGGGAAGTGTGGGCTTCCTGCACGTAACTAAGATAAACATCGGGTTACTAACCAAAGCGCTTTGCTTGGATACCCGATTTTTATCTTGGTTACCAGCTTCTGGCAGGCTGCCAGCGATGGCTCCTGCACACTGTAGCTGTAAAAAGCCCTGCTTTTTGCTGCTAGAACCGTTCTCGAACGTATCTAGAACTATCGAGCTTTTGCAAAAAAGCTCGAGTTCTAGTTCAATCTCGAACAGCCCCAAAAATCACTCGAGCTTAGAACTGGAGAACCTCGAACCGCGAACCGCGCTCAACTCTAAAGGCCCCGTCACACACAGAGATAAATCTTTGGCAGATCTGTGGTTGCAGTGAAATCATGGACATATTGTTCCATTTGTACACAGCTACAAACCTGGCACTGATTGTCCACAATTTCACTGCAACCACAGATCTGCCAAAGATTTATCTCTGTGTGTGACAGGGCCTTAACAGCCATACTAACTTGAACCTTCAATTTAAGTACACGGGCCTCATCAGGTTGATATTATAATGCATGCAGTTTGTATTGTGAAAACTGTTGATAACTAGAGATGGGCGAACCTGATCGGCAAAAATTGGAACATCTTTAAATTGTACAATCTTTGGCCGGATCAGATTGGGATTGGACATTTGTATATTTACCGCAAAAGTCGCCGATCTTGCCAAGCAAAACCCATCCTCTCCCTGCCCATCACAGCTATGTTAGGATAAGTTCACAAGTTGCGGCGTTTTTGCGCAGTTTTCGGGTGCGTTTTTGCTCAGAAAACTGCATGACTTTGCTTCCCCAGCAAAGTCTATGAGTTTTCATTTTTGCTGTCTGCACACAGCGTTTTTTTTTTCAGCTGCGTTTTTGGGCTATGTGCACACACTGCGTTTTTTTATGCTGCGTTTGGCTATGTGCGCACAGTGCGTTTTTCGCGGCGTTTTTGCGCGTTTTTCAGGTGTGTTTTTGGCCTCAAAACTGCAGGACTTTGCTTCCCTAGCAAAGTCTATGAGTTTTCATTTTTGCTGTCCACACACATCTGTTTTTTTTACCTGCGTTTTTGAGTTAAATAAAAAAAATGGACATGTCAGTTCTTTCCTGCGTTTTTCTGCGTTTTCCCCCCATGCAATGCATTGGAAAAACGCAGCAAAACGCAGAGATCAAAAACGCAGCAAAACGCAGCCAAAAACGCACCAAATCGCGGCAAAAACGCATGCGTTTTTTGATGCATTTTTTTTTGACGCAAGTGTATTTTTGTGCGTTTTTAGCGGCCAAAAACGCACAAAAACGCAGCGTCAAAAAGACGCAGTGTGCGAACCTAGCCTTTTTGTGCGTTTTTTTAGCGCTAAAAACACACAGAAACGCAGCGTCTTTAAAAACGCATGAAAAAACGCAATTGTTGCGTTTTTTCTCACTGCGTTTTTCTGCGTTTTTTTTATCAGTGAACATTGCCGTTAAAGATTGTTGAAAAAAAAAAAAAGGTCTCATGTCATTTCCTCTGATGTCATTTCCTTCTTCTATATGTTCTTCATTCTCTGCTAGTGTGTGCAGGAGAGCAGAACTACAAGGCTCAGCATGCTCCATCCACTAGTGGATGCAGGAGAACAGACAGAAGCTGCAGAACTACAAGGCTCAGCATCCTCCATCCAATAGTGTATGCAGGAGAGCAGACAGCAGCTGTCGAACTACAAGGCTCAGCATCCTCCTTCCAGGACTGTATGCAGGATTTCTTTGCCCCCCCAAACAAAAAAAAATGACGTGGGCTTCGCCATTTTTTTGTATGCTAGCAGGGTACAGCAGGCAGGTACGGGCTGCCCCCAACCCCCAGCTGCCTATTTGTACCCGGCTGGGAACCAAAAATATAGGGAAGCCCTTTTTTTTTAATTATTTCATGAATTTCATGAAATAATTAAAAAAAAAAAGACGTGGGCTTCGCCTAATTTTTGTGTCCAGCCGGGTACAACTAGGCAGCTGTGGATTGGAATCCACAGTGCAGGGTGCCCATGCTTTCTGGGCACCCCCGCTGCGAATTGCAGTCCGCAGGCACCCCAGAAAATGGCGCTTTCATAGAAGCGCCATCTTCTGGTGCTGTATCCAACTTTTCCAGCTGCCCTGGTGACGGTGGCTCGCTGGGTAATAATGGGGTTAGGGCTAGCTGTATATTGTCAGCTGGCCCTAAGCCCAAAATTCATGGTAACACACCATTTTCTGGGGTGGCTGCAGACTGCAATTCATAGTGGGGGTGCCCAGAAAGCATGGGCACCCTGCACTGTGGATTCCAATCCCCAGCTGCCTAGTTGTACCTGGCTGGACTCAAAAATTGGGCGAAGCCCACGTAATTTTTTTTTTAAATTATTTCATGAAATTCATGAAATATAAAAAAAAATAAAAAAAAAAGGGCTTCCCTATATTTTTGGTTCCCAGCCGGGTACAAATAGGCAGCTGGGGTTGGGGGCAGCCGTACCTGCCTGCTGTACCCAGCTAGCATACAAAAATATGGCGTAGCCCACGTAATTTTTTTGGGGGGCAAAAAACTCCTGCATAAAGTCCTGGATGGAGGATGCTGAGCCTTGTAGTGCGGCAGCTGCTGTCTGCTCTCCTGCATACACTATTGGATGGAGTATGCTGAGCCTTGTAGTTCTGCTCCCCCTGCCTCTCCCTCCAGCATACATTCTGTATAAAGCATGCTGAGCCTAGTAGTTCTGCAGCTGTCTGCTCTCCTGCATACACTAGTGGAGAATGAAGAACATATTGAAGAAGGAAATGACATCAGACCTTTTTTTTTTTTCAACAATCTTTAATGGCATTGTTCACTGATAAAAAAAACGCATAAAGACGCAGTGAGCAAAAACACAGCAAAACGCAGCAAAAAACGCACCAAATCGCGGAAAAACGCTTGCGCTCTTTGCCGCGTTTTTTGACGCGGGTGCGTTTTTGAGCGTTTTTTGCTGCAAAAAACGCAGCATCAAAAAAACACAGTGTGTGAACCTAGCCTTAAGTATTGGCATGGCTGTGATTAGCCACTGTAAAAAATGGAAGCAAAATGATTTAGGCTATTTTCGCGGCGTTTTTGCGCGTTTTTCGGGTGCGTTTTTGGCCTCAAAACTGCATGACTTTCCTTCCCCAGCAAAGTCTATGAGTTTTCATTTTTGCTGTCCGCACACAACTTTTTTTTTAAGCTGCGTTTTTAGCTTAAAAAAAAAATGGACATGTCAATTCTTTCCTGCGTTTTTCTGCGTTTTCCCCCCATGCAATGCATTGGAAAAACGCAGAAATCAAAAATGCAGCAAAACACGCACCAAATAGCGGTAAAAACGCGGCGTTTTTGACGCGTTTTTTTTTCCGCGGTTGTGTTTTTGTGCGTTTTTAGCGGCCAAAACTGCACAAAAATGCAGCGTCATAAAAACGCAGCGTGTGCACATAGCCTAAAGCAGTACAAAGCTGTTTGCTTTGCTTTGGCTAGTTAACAACGATAGAGCGGACCCCATGCCGTTTTTCTAACTTATTTAAATAATTAAAAAGAAAAAAATACGTGGGATCCCCCCTATTTTTTATATTTGCCTTATCTGGTTATCAGTAATAAGGGGGACGCCCCGTCATTTTATTTATTCCCTATTTGTTATAATCACACTGACCTGGAGAATTATTTTATCTTAACATTTATACTGCAGAATGACTGCCATCAAAACAAAATCCAAAGAACAATGGTGGAATTGCTTTTGAATGTTCTCATCAAAGCTATAAATTGTCTCGCTAAAAACAAGCCCTCATATGGCTAAAAATATAACATAAGGGCTCTTATCACAAGAAACAAGGAGGAACAAGCAAGAGAACAAAAATAGAAAATGTCGATGTATTTTTTTATTTTTTTTTTTAAAAGTAGTGTACCTTAAAGTGTAACCATTGTTTTAATTTTTAATTCATTAATCAATAGTACATATGGAAATAAGTAACTCTGTAATATAAATTATCAGACAAATCTAATTCTTTCTCTGTCTGAATTGATGAGTCAGTATCAAAATTCTCAATTCTGAGATAAAATCTATATTCAGTGAAGACTTTCCCATTACTGAGATAGGAGGTGGCAGCTGGTGCTGATGAGAATCTATGTAGATCGGAGGAAGTAGGGAGGAGCTATATGCAGAGGGAGGAGCTAGATGAAGAGCTCCACCCCTCCTCGCTTTTCCATCTACATAGCAGATGGCAGTTGTTACTGATAAGAGTCTATGTAAATAAAAAAAGGGAGGAAGGGCAGTGCTCTACCTCTAGCTCCTCCCTCTTCCTCTAGATCCTCACTCTGCCTCAAGCTACTCTCTCTGCCTCAAGCTCATCCCTGCAGCCTGTAGCCATAGGCTTTATCTGTGCTGGGTATCAAAATATGGGGGGGACCCTGCGCCAATTTATTTATTTATTATTACTGTGCAATATAGATGTGACGCCCTGGCCGGGCCAGGTAGTCACAGATAGGCCCCTGCACTACACCTTTCCCTAACAGGTGACATCAGCCAACCTCAAAACCCTAGTCACCCCCTTCAGGGCTAGAAGGACACACCAGGGGGCGGAACCAGGTGGTTGGAAGACGCCCACCAAGGAGTCTGGACAGCCCGGGGCGGGAAAGTAAGCAGTGCGGTTTTAGAGTTCAAGTTGGAGAGGAGTGTGGGCTGGAGCTGTGTGCAGCTCCAGCAGAGGCGAATACCCCAAATTGAGCGGTGCCAGGGTAGGAGCCCTAGTGCCATTGGCTAGGAGGCAGACGGCGGTCTCCATCTGCAGGAGCCGGGAAGATGGTTCGGTGGAACCGAGGTGGACCGGGACAGGGTAGTAGCCCGCTGGTACTGACCCGGGGAACCGACTCGGAAACCGGAGCACACAGGAGGGTACTTGGGCTCTGAAGCTGGGACCAGAAGCGACTGGAACCAGTTAATTTACCGATTGAGGCCAGGACTAGAGGTCCTGTCCCACCCAAAGTCCCTATTAGAAGACAACAGCCCATCGAGGGGGATAGAAGGCCACCGCCAGGGCTCAGAGATCCCACGGGCCAGCGTCTGCGGGCAAGGGCTCCTTAGGCCACATCCAGCCGGGAGCGGACTCCTGAAGTTGCAAGCACAGGCAGTCCACCATTACACAAAGGTGCAGGAGAAAGACAGAGACCACCAGCCGGGTGGGGGAACAGAACGCAGCCGGCGGCGGGCACCGACCATCATCACCTTGGTTTACCAGAGACTCGTGTGTTTCCTTCAATAGTGAGTACACCAGCACCCTGCGGTCGCCCATCTCCTTGCACCAAAACCCCAACGGGTCCTGGGGCCATCATCCCTGCCCACGGAGGGGTTAACAACTTGCTGCATAACATCTCCCCTGGGTGCCCCGTCAGTGCAGCGGTGGTGTCCAACCTCACCACATACCGTGGGTGGAGTGACGAACTTAATACGGCTCAGCCCGTACATATACAGTGCCTACAAGTAGTATTCAACCCCCTGCTGATTTAGCAGGTTTACACATTCGGAATTAACTTGGCATTGTGACATTTGGACTGTAGATCAGCCTGGAAGTGTGAAATGCACTGTAGCAAAAAAGAATGTTATTTATTTTTTTATTTTTTTTTTTAAATTATGAAACGTTTATTCAGAGGGTCATTTATTATTCAACCCCTCAAACCACAAGAATTCTGTTTGGTTCCCCTAAAGTATTAAGAAGTATTTCAGGCACAAAGAACAATGAGCTTCACATGTTTTGATTAATTATCTCTCTTTCCAGCCTTTTCTGACTAATTAGGACCCTCCCCAAACTTGTGA
This sequence comes from Anomaloglossus baeobatrachus, assembly GCF_048569485.1. NCBI lineage: Eukaryota > Metazoa > Chordata > Amphibia > Anura > Aromobatidae > Anomaloglossus > Anomaloglossus baeobatrachus. The sequence goes on along the minus strand of NC_134356.1, from coordinate 602,577,511 downwards.
ACAGCACTCATACTTGGTCAACATGGGAAAGACAAAGGAGCATTCCAAGGCCATCAGAGACAAGATCGTGGAGGGTCACAAGGCTGGCAAGGGGTACAAAACCCTTTCCAAGGAGTTGGGCCTACTTGTCTCCACTGTTGGGAGCATCATCAGGAAGTGGAAGGCTTATGGAACTACTGTTAGCCTTCCACGGCCTGGACAGCCTTTGAAAGTTTCCACCCGTGCCGAGGCCAGGCTTGTCCGAAGAGTCAAGGCTAACCCAAGGACAACAAGGAAGGAGCTCCGGGAAGATCTCATGGCAGTGGGGACATTGGTTTCAGTCAATACCATAAGTAACGTACTCCACAGCAATGGTCTCCGTTCCAGACGAGCCCGTAAGGTACCTTTACTTTCAAAGCGTCATGTCAAGGCTCGTCTACAGTTTGCTCATGATCACTTGGAGGACTCTGAGACAGACTGGTTCAAGGTTCTCTGGTCTGATGAGACCAAGATCGAGATCTTTGGTGCCAACCACACACGTGACATTTGGAGACTGGATGGCACTGCATACGACCCCAAGAATACCATCCCTAGAGTCAAGCATGGTGGTGGCAGCATCATGCTGTGGGGCTGTTTCTCAGCCAAGGGGCCTGACCATCTGGTCCGCATCCATGGGAAGATGGATAGCACGGCCTACCTGGAGATTTTGGCCAAGAACCTCCGCTCCTCCATCAAGGATCTTAAGATGGGTCGTCATTTCATCTTCCAACAAGACAACGACCCAAAGCACACAGCCAATAAAACCAAGGCCTGGTTCAAGAGGGAAAAAATCAAGGTGTTGCAGTGGCCTAGTCAGTCTCCTGACCTTAACCCAATTGAAAACTTATTGAAGGAGCTCAAGATTAAAGTCCACATGAGACACCCAAAGAACCTAGATAACTTGGAGAAGATCTGCATGGAGGAGTGGGCCAAGATAACTCCAGAGACCTGTGCCGGCCTGATCAGGTCTTATAAAAGAAGATTATTAGCTGTAATTGCAAATAAGGGTTATTCCACAAAATATTAAACCTAGGGGTTGAATAATAATTGACCCACACTTTTATGTTGAAAATGTATTAAAATTTAACTGAGCAACATAACTTGTTGGTTTGTAAGATTTATGCATCTGTTAATAAATCCTGCTCTTGTTTGAAGTTTGCAGGCTCTAACTTATTTGCATCTTATCAAACCTGCTAAATCTGCAGGGGGTTGAATACTACTTGTAGGCACTGTACGTCCTACATCCACCACTACAATCCCCCTTTTTGATTGAAGTGACCGTGAGACCCCCGGGTCCGGCCACCCACAGAAGGTCCGGATCCGAGCAGCTTGGCTGCTGCGAATGGGGCAGCACATAGACCCGCAGACCGGTTCTGTGATTGGAAGCATCAAACATGCTGTCACTCAGTGTGGGGTCGCGTCTGACTGCAACCAATCACAGATGCCGGTAGGAAGGAAAAGCAGTGCATATTCAATGAAGGTAATGAGCGGCCCCGGACGTGAATGAGCAGCGAGGAAGCAGTTACAGCCACCCCGGAGCCTCAGTAAGTACAACCCGCTTGCTTCATTGTTGTTTTCTTTATTTTTCCTTTTTTTTCCCTTTTATTTGCCAAGCTGCCAGATTTGAATCAATACCCAGAATTTCCTGATAATTCTGCTGCGGGGCTAATGCCCTCGTGCCATTCCCTCAGCAGCTGTGCAGGGCCGCCAATGTCTGGAAGAAAGATTATATGTGACAAGTTCGCTTTAAGGGCCACTTGTAATATAGTAGTTTGAGCATCCGAAATATGTGACTTTTATAGTCACAGATCCCAAGATAAAAACTTATAGCATTACACTAATTCACACAGCAGCCCCAATGATGACATCACTAATCATCAGAGACTCATAGGTCAGTGACAGATGTCAGATTGTTATAGAGACGTGTAACAAAAATGTCATGAAATATTGCAAAGTAAGCAAAGCTTTCCATGAAAAAAAGATATCCCACTTTTCAGCTAAAATCTTATAAGGCTTATTATAGATTTGCAATAGAAATATATTTCCCAATCTCCCAACTTTTATAGAATCGAAAAATGGACAAACCAGCAAACTTAGACCACACCCTTTAGCCACACCCATTTGCCATTTCTTTCTACCCTGGCAGGAGGAGATGTCAAAGGGGCAGTGGGAGGACAGTGGTACTGTGGGACATTCAGCAGACGTCCAAGACAGCAGGATGGAGACCCAAACCTTGGAAATTTCTCTGTTTCCAGGACATTGAGATGTCGATTAGTGCATCAATTTATGGGACTCCAGTCCAGGTCAAGGGTATCTGGTAACTGGATGGGAGGCTCTTATCTCTTACCTTCTAATGTCCTCAGTGCAGATTTTGATTATCCCGGAATGGTGTGATGTCATCTATGCATCCTACTCATCTCCAGTTGGGACCTATAGATTTATTTTTCATTCATTTTTCATAGTTATATCAGCCAGAACTTTCTCATTTTTATACAGGGTGGGCCATAAGTATGGATACAGTCTGATAAAATGAAAGTGGTTGCTGATATCACCTTACCATTTGTGGCATATTAGTACATGGGAGAGGCAAAACATGAAGCTGGGTGACGCCCATGGCGGCCATCTGCAAAACCGCCATTTTGAATTCAACTTTAATTTTTTCAATGGGAAGGGAGTCATGTGACACATCTAACACATAGAGAATTGCACAAGAGAAACAATGGTGTGCTCATTTTTAACATAGCTTTATTCATTATCGAGTTATTGACACATTTGTGACTTGGAAAAATGACAGTAACCCACTAAAGGATGTGCTCAAAGTGCTGCCCATTGTGTTGAATTATCAACATGATTCTCTTCTCCCACTCTTGACACACCGAGAGCAATACCGCAAATCCAGGATCCAGGATGTGGGGCACCTGAAACAACGGATACAGGAGGCCTGTGGTAGCATTTCTTCTGCAGTATTGCTTTCGGTGTGTCAAGAGTGGGAAAAGAGAATTGCGTTGACAATTCACCACAATAGGCAGCACTTTGAGCACATCCTCTAGTGGGTTACTGTCGTTCCATGTCACAAACGTCTCAATAACTTGATAATGACTAAAGCTACATTAAAAATGAGCACACCATTGTTTTTCTTGTGCAGTTCTCTATGTGTTTGATGTGTCACATGACCCCCTTCCCATTGAATAAAGTAAAGTTGGATTTAAAATGGCTTCTTTGCAGATGGCCCCCATGGGCGTCACTCGGCCTCAAATATTTGGCCCTTCCCATGTGCTAATATGCCACAAACAGTAAGGTGATATCAGCAACCACTTCCATTTTATCAGGGTGTGTCCATACTTATGGCCCACCCTGTATGAACTTCACTATATGACATCTGGCTTTTTTCTGTCTATAAGGCCGTGTTCACACAATGTATAAATATTGTACATATTTTCTGCAGGTGTCTGCACCAATAACAAGCTTCTCTGGTTATTGCACTTTTCCTGCATTTTATGCCCTTTCCCTCTTATTTGATTCATTTTTGGTGTTTTATACTTCGTAAACCATTGATTCTGCACTTAAAAAGTATCCACAGTTTCCTACAGATTTTTTAGACTCCTCATGGTTTTCCTTAGATCCATCCAAATTGCTTGGACATTGAAATCCAGCTGAATTTCTGTTTAAATAAAGCAAATGACAAAAATAACGCACCATATTTCAGAATTATTAGGCAAGTTGTATTTTAGAGGTTTTTGTTTTATTATTGATCAAAAACTATGTTCTCAATCAACCCAAAAGACTCATAAATATCAAAGCTTAATATTTTGGAAGTTGGAGTGGTTTTTTTTAGATTTGGCCATCTAAGGAGGATATCTGTTTGTGCAGGTAACTATTACTGTGCAGAATTATTAGGCAACTTAATAAAAACCAAATATATTCCCATCTCACTAGATTATTTTCACCAGGTAAACCAATATAACTGCACAACATTTAGAAATAAACATGCAAAAACAAAACCCCAAAAAATTAGTGACCAATATAGCCACCTTTCTTTATGATGACACTCAACAGCCTACCATCCATAGCTTCTGTCAGTTGCTTGATCTGTTTACAATCAACATTGCGTGCAGCAGCCACCACAGCTTCCCAGACACTGTTCCGAGAGGTGTACTGTTTTCCCTCCCTGAAGATCTCACAGTTTATGAGGGACCACAGGTTCTCTATGGGGTTCAGATCAGGTGAAAAAGGGGGCCATGTCATTATTTTTTCATCTTTTAGACCTTTACTGGCCAGCCACGCTGTGGAGTAGTTGGATGCATGTGATGGAACATTGTCCTGCATAAAAATCATGTTTTTCTTGAACGATACCGACTTCTTCCTGTACCACTGCTTGAAGAAGTTGTCTTCCAGAAACTGGCAGTAGGTCTGGGAGTTGAGCTTCACTCCATCCTCAACCTGGAAAGGTCCCACAAATTAATCTTTGATGATACCAGTCCATACCAGTACCCCACCTCCACTTTGCTGACATCTGAGTCGTAGTGGAGCTCTCTACCCTTTACTGATCCAGCCTCTGGCCCATCCATCTGGCCCATCAAGAGTCACTCTCATTTCATCAGTTCATAAAACCTTTGAAAAATCAGTCTTAAGATATTTCTTAGCCCAGTCTTGATGTTTTATCTTATGTTTCTTGTTCAAAGGTGGTCAATTCATGAATTCATGGGCCGTTATTTTGCTTCTTTTTTTGCCCAACACGCTTCTTGCGACCCTATTGGCAATTTGCCATGAAATGCTTGATTGTTCAGTGATCACGCTTCAAAAGTTTGGCAATTTCAAGACTTCTGCATCCCTTTGCAAGACATCTCACAATTTTGGACTTTTCAGAGCCCGTCAAATCTCTCTTCTGACCCATTTTGCCAAAGGAAAGGAAGTTGCCTAATAATTAAGCACACCTTATATAGGGTGTTGATGTCATTACACCACACCCCTCCTCATTACAGAGATGCACATCACCTGATATACTTAATTGGTAGTTGGCTCTCAAGCCTATACAGCTTGGAGTAGGACAACATGTATAAAAAGTATCATGATCAAAATACTCATTTGCCTAATAATTCTGCACACAGTGTAGGTACTGTGTTTTTTTCTTTGTAGGCCTCATTTTGTTTTTAATAAAAAGTAAACTGATGTGCTTTCCATAAAAGCTATATCTTGGTCTCCCCTGTACAGAAGACACTTTTCCTGAAGGATTTTGGCTTACTCATGTACAGTTTGGCAAACTGCAGGCTAGCTTCTTTATGACTCTGTGTCAGCAATGGGGTCCTCCTGGATCTCCTGCCATAATGTTTCATTTTATTCAAATGTCGACAGTTTGGCTGACACTGATTTGCTGTGAGCCTGCCGGTCATCTTGAATTTCATTGGAACTTGATTGGGGCCGCTTACCTACAGTCTGTATTAACCTGTCTTGCAACCTATCATCAATTTTTCTTTTTCCATGGAAATTAGCTACAGTGCTATGGGTTGTAAACTTCTTGATTATGTTGCACACAATTGGAAAAGGAACATCATGATCTATGGAGATGGACTTGTAGTTATGAGAGTGTTGATATTTTTCAACAATTTTAGACAGTCTTCTTCTCTGTCTGTACTCCAGACTTAGGGGTACTTTGCACACTACGACATCGCAAGCCGATGCTGCGATGCCAGCGCGATAGTCCCTGCCCCCGTCGCAGCTGCGATATCATTGTGATAGTTGCCGTAGCGAACATTTTCAGTACGGCAGCTTCACATGCACTTATCTGCCGTGCGATATCGCTCTGGCTGGCAAACCGCCTCCTTATTAAGGGGGCGGGTCGTGCGGCGTCACTGCGATGTCACACTGCAGGCGGCCAATAGGAGCGGAGGGGCGGAGATGAGCGGGATGTAAACATCCCGCCCACCTCCGTCCTTCCACATAGCCGACGGGAGCCGCCATGAGACGCAGGTAAGGAGATGTTCCTCTCTCCTGCGACTTCACACACAGTGATGTGTGCTGCCGCTGGAGCGAGGAACAACATCGGACCGTCGTGTCTGCGTAATTATGAAATTCGCTGACGCTACACCGAGGATACGATTATGACGCTTTTGCGCTCGCTAATCGTATCATCTAGGATTTACACACTACGATGTTGAGAGCGACGCAGGAAGTGCATCACTTTTGACATGACCCCACGCACCTGCGATGTCGTAGTGTGCAAAGTACCCCTTAGTGTGGCCCACACAAACACAATGCAAAAATTGAGTCAACTTCTCCCTTTTTATCTGGTTTAAGGTGTGATTTTCATATTGCCCACAACTGTGTCTTGCCACAGGTGAGTTTTAACAATCACTACATGATTGAAACAAAGTTGTTTATCCACAATTGTAGACAGGTGCCAACAATTTTGTCTAGAAAAAGTAAATGCCAATTCACCACTCTTGTTTTTCTCCGGGTTTCAGTCCGAGGTATAGATCTTACATTCCCCGCATGGAAGTAGGAGAGCAGCCTACCACAATGGCGATCAGGAACATGTATAACAAAACATGTGTAATTACAATAATTTTTTGGGAGACATACTTTTTTTTCTGGAACAATTTAAAGGTTGCCATCACTTTTGGCCATGCCTGTGCAGATATGATAGGATTTACTATGTCATGACACTCAAAAAGATTTCATCCAACTCCATCCATCTCTGGGCTGTCAGTAAGTAGAAGCAGGTTTGGCATCAAGCAACCTAAAGCTTACATCAAATGTCCTCCAGCTACGATGAACATGAAAAGGTCAATGATCAAAGTATGATAGTTGAACAGCAGGTATGAAAATGCACCCAGATTGATCCAAGGAGAGTTGTGTACAGATGCATTTTATATCTGCATGGGATCTATAGCTTTTAAGACCTGGGCAACTGAGCTATTCAGTGCTGACTTTAACCACAGAAGACAACCTGACTTATTTCATTCTTGCCTTCCAATATGAGTTTAAATCTCCTGAGCATTCATGCATTCCTACAACAAGTATCCAGGAAAGAAACGTTGATCTGTTAGTATGCCCAGCAGCCAACCTTGGCATTAACCTGTCAAAACGAGATGTTTAATGGTATATGATCTTACTCTGGCTTTATCATACCAAGCTAAAAGTTTTTAGAAGTAGAATTTTAACATCTTGTTTGTTACATTGTATAACTCATGTATACAATGCAATGTATGCTTAAAGGGAATCTGTCAGCAGGTGTTTACTATGTAATCTGAAGACAGCATGCTGCAAGGGTTAAAACGTAGAATTCAGGGATGGCTGTCTTGTCAATATCAGATGTTGTTTGACCGCAATGTTTGTTAAGCAGCAAGGCTTAAGCGGGCTTTACACAAAGCGACATCTCTACCAATGTCGCTGGTGAAAGAACCCGCCCCCGTTGGTTGTGCGTCATGGGCAAATCACTGCCCGTGGCGCACAACATCGCTTACACCCGTCACACATAATTACCTGCCTAGTAACGTCGCTGTGGCCGGTGAACCGCCTCCTTTCTACGGGGGTGGTTCATTCGGCGTCATAGCGGCATCACTAAGAGGCCGCCCAATAGAAGCGGAAAGGCGGAGATGAGCGGGCCGAACATCCCGCCCAACTCCTTGCTTCCTCATTGCGGGCGGCCGCAGGTATGGTGATGTTCCTCGTTCCTGCGGTGTCACACATAGTGATGTGTGCTGCCGCAGGAATGACGAACAACCTGCGTCCTGCAACAGCAACGATAATCGGATAGGAATGACTGGTCAACGATCAACGATTAGGTAAGTAATTTTGATCGTTAACGGTCGTTCCTGTGTTTCACACGCAACAACGTTGCTAACAAGACCGGATGTGCGTCATGAATTCCGTGACCCCAACGACATCTCGCTAGCGATGTCGTTGCGTGCAAAGCCCGCTTTATCGTTGCTCGGACTAAATTTTCTTATGCACAGCAATCCAGCATACCCCCTCCTCTGATTGGCATCTCATTCTTCATTTTCAATGTATTTTGGGAGCAAGGTGTGGGTGGCGACAGCTCTGTTAGCTCCGGTGCATTGCTAAATCTAAAAATTTTGATTGTGTCAGAACCACTGTACACAGTAATCTATGTGATACATACTGTAGTTGGATTCAGGGTCTATTTGCCTTCAAGATGAGTAAGCGAAAACCTGCTGACAGATTCATGTTTACAAGATCTTCACAACTTGTTGCAAACTTGGGTGATACCATTATAAAAGGAATCCTTAATGAATAAACAAACATCACTTTTCTTATCTATTCTTAACAGCAATAGTGCACTAAGGGGTACTTCACACACAGCGAGATCGCTACTGAGATCGCTGCTGAGTCACGGTTTTGGTGACGCAGCAGTGACCTCATTAGCGATCTCGCTGTGTGTGACACTGAGCAGTGATCTGGCCCCTGCTGTGAGATCGCTGCTCGTTACACACAGCCCTGGTTCGTTTTTTTATTGTTGCTCTCCCGCTGATAAGCACACATCGCTGTGTGTGACAGCGAGAGAGCAACAATCCTGAATGTGCAGGGAGCAGGAGCCGGCATCTGACAGCCTGCGGTAAGCTGTAACCAAGGTAAACATCGGGTAACCAAGGTGGTTACCCGATATTGCCCTTCGTTACCAGCCTCCGCAGCTCTCACGCTGCCAGTGCCGGCTCCTGCTCCCTGCACACGCTAAGCTAAGCGGTGTGCGCTGGTAACTAAGGTAAACATCGGGTAACCATACTCGATGGTTACCTTAGTTACCAGTGTCCGCAGCTTCCAGACGCTGGCTCCGTGCAAGCGCAGTGTCGCTTGCACGTCGCTGCTGTCTGGGGGCTGGTCACTGGTCACTGGTGAGATCTGCCTGTTTGACAGCTCACCAGCGACCATGTAGCGATGCAGCAGCGATCCTGACCAGGTCAGATCGCTGGTGGGATCGCAGCTGCGTCGCTAAAGTGTGAAGGTACCCTGAGCCAATGGAATATTTGTGTTGGGCGGAGATTATTTACTTGAAATGATGAGTAGTTTAACTACTCAAATAGCAAGTGTGATGCAAAATGATGTTTATGCAGTTGCCATCAGAGATGAACAAATTTGAATTTGAATTGATTTTCCCAGGAAATACGAATTTCAGCAATGTTTTCTTGCGTGAATTACATATATCTCATTATGCTCTTGGGTTCTTTGCAGCCTGCCGTGCATAATAAGGATGCAGTATTGAAAATATAAAAAAGTGTATGTACAGTGCCTGCAAGTAGTATTCAATAGAGTTGAGCGCGGTTCAAGGTTCTCCAGTTCGCGGCTGGAGTGATTTTGGGGGCTGTTCTAGATCGAACTAGAACTTGAGCTTTTTTGCTAAAGCTCGATAGTTCTAGATACGTTCGAGAACGGTTCTAGCAGCAAAAAAAACAGCTAATTCCTAGCTGGCTTTCCGCTGTAATAGTGTAAGTCACTCTGTGACTCACACTATTATGACATTTCAGTGTATAGTGTGCGGGAACAGCGCATTCAGATCACTGCTGTATGTATACAACCCTGCCACTGTACCCTCCTGCCCTTTGCACACTCCAACTCATTGTTACTAAGCCATTATACTAGCAAACACTGAGTGAACTTAGTGGCATCCTAAACGTGGCTATTGGACTTCTGTATAGTCCCACTAGTGCAAAGATATTTGCAGCACGTCTGCCTGCATTGCACACTCCAACTCATTGTTACTAAGCCATTATACTAGCAAACACTGAGTGAACTTAGTGGCATCCTAAACGTGGCTGTTGGACTTCTGTATAGTCCCACTAGTGCAAAGATATTTGCAGCACGTCTGCCTGCATTGCACACTCAAACTCATTATAACTAAGCCATTATACTAGCAAACACTGAGTGAACCTAGTGGCATCCTAAACGTGGCTATTGGACTTCTGTATAGTCCCACTAGTGCACAGATATTTGCAGCGCGTCTGCCTGCATTGCACACTCAAACTCATTATAACTAAGCCATTATACTAGCAAACACTGCGTGAACTTAGTGGCATCCTAAACGTGGCTGTTGGACTTCTGTATAGTCCCACTAGTGCAAAGATATTTGCAGCACGTCTGCCTGCATTGCACACTCAAACTCATTATAACTAAGCCATTATACTAGCAAACACTCAGTGTACTTAGTGGCATCCTAAACGTGGCTGTTGGACTTCTGTATAGTCCCACTAGTGCAAAGATATTTGCAGCAGTCTGCCTGCATTGCACACTCCAACTCATTATAACTAATCCATTATACTAGCAAACACTGAGTGAACTTAGTGGCATCCTAAACGTGGCTGTTGGACTTTTGTATTGTCCCAGTAGTGCAAAGATATTTGCAGCACGTCTGCCTGCATTGCACACTCCAACTCATTGTTACTAAGCCATTATACTAGCAACTTATGCTGCCAGTTTAACCCCTTCAGCCCCAAGCCTATTTTGACCCTAAAGACCAGGCCATTTTTTGCAATTCTGACCAGTGTCACTTTATGAGGTTATAACTCTGGAACGCTTCAGCGGATCCCGGTGATTCTGAGATTGTTTTTTCGTGACATATTGGGCTTCATGTTAGTGGTAAATTTAGGCTGATATTTTTTGCATTTCTTTGTGAAAAAAACGGAAATTTCGCGAAAATTTTGAAAATTTTGTAATTTTCAAACTTTGAATTTTTATGCTCTAAAACCAACGAGACATATGACACAAAATAATTAATAACTAACATTTCCCACATGTCTATTTTACATCAGAACAATTTTGGGAAAAAAAAAAAAATTTAAGGAAGTTATAGGGGTTCAAAGTTTATGAGCAATTTCTCATTTTTACAACAAAATTTACAAAGCCACTTTTTTTAGGGACCACATCACATTTGAAGCAATTTTGAAAGGTCTACATGACACAGAACACCCAAAAGTGACACCATTCCAAAAATGGCACCCCTCAGCCTACTCAAAACCACATTCAAGAAGGTTATTAACCCTTCAAAAGCTTCACAGTAACTAAAGCAATATGGAAGGAAAAAATGAACATTTTACTTTTTGCAACAAAAATGTTAATTTAGCCTCAAATATTGCATATTCACAAGGGTAGCAGGATTAAATGAACCCCCAAAATTTGTTGGGCAATTTCTACTGAACACGCAGATACCTCATATGTGGCGAAAAAACACTGTTTGGGCGCACGGCAGGACTCGGAAGGGAAGGAGCGCCATTTGACTTTTTTGAACAGAAAATTAGCTGGAATCGTTAGCCGCACCATGTTGCGTTTGGAGAGCCCCTGAGGTGCCGAAACCGTGGAGCTCCCCCACATGTGACCCCATTTTGGAAACTAGACCCCTCATGGAATTTATCTAGATGTTTATTGAGCACTTTGAGCCTCTGGGGGCTTCACAAAAGTTAATAGAGTTGAGCCGTGAAAATAAAAAACAACTTTTTTACCACAAAATTGTTACTTCAACCAGGTAGCTTTTTTTTCACAAGGGTATCAGGAAAAATTGCACCATAAAATGTATTGTGCAATTTCTCCTGAGTACACAGACACCTCATATGTGGTGGAAATAAAATGTTTTTGGGCGCACAGCAGGGCTCGGAAGGCAAGGAGCGTCATTTGACGTTTCAAACGCAAAATTGTCTGGGATAATTAGCGTATTCCATGCTGTTTGGAGACCCCCTGAGGTGCCGAAACAGTGGAGCTGCCCCACATGTGACCCCATTTTGGAAACTAGACCCCCATGGCATAGAAAAAAAAACCAGCGGAAGATGGGGGGGGCAGATGGGGCGGCAGCAGATGGCGGGGCAGCGGCATCTAAAGGGAGCATCTGTGATTGTGAGACGGCGGCTGGGATAGGGTGGGGGCGGATGGGAGAGGGCGCAGTGGATGCAGGAGCGGCAGAGGATGGGGGGAGGGAGCGGGTGGGGGGGATGGGTGGGAAGGGGAGTGGGAGGTGAGATTGGGGATAGTTACCCTACAGGATGGATCTAGGCAGCTGGATCACAGGAGATGAAGGAGGCAGCAGATGGGGGACAGTGAGAGGTGTGGGAGGGAGCGCAGCGCAGATCACGGAGGAGACAGGTGAGCAGAGCACAGATCACGGGGGTGAGAGGTGAGGGAGAGTGGACAGCAGATCACGGGGGTGACAGGTGAGGGAGCACAGATCACGGGGTGACAGGTGAAGGAGCACAGATCACGGGGTGACAGGTGAGGGAGCGCACATCACGGCGGTGACAGGGGAGGGAGCGCACATCACGGCGGTGACAGGGGAGGGAGCGCACATCACGTCGGTGACAGGGGAGGGAGCGCACATCACAGCGGTGACAGGGGAGGGAGCGCACATCACGGCGGTGACAGGGGAGGGAGCGCACATCACGGCGGTGACAGGGGAGGGAGCGCACATCATGGCGGTGACAGGGGAGGGAGCGCACATCACGGCGGTGACAGTGGAGGGAGCGCACATTACGGCGGTGACAGGGGAGGGGGCGGGTAGCTGACCACGGGGGTGAGAGGTGGGGGGAGCGAGCAGCACATCACGGAGGGGAGGGGGCGAGCAGCACATCACGGAGGGGAGGGGGGCGAGCAGCACATCACGGAGGGGAGGGGGCGAGCAGCACATCACGGAGGGGAGGGGGCGAGCAGCACATCACGGAGGGGAGGGGGCGAGCAGCACATCACGGAGGGGAGGGGGTGAGCAGCACATCACGGAGGGGAGGGGGCGGGCACCGATCACGAGGGGGAGGGGCCGGGCAGCAGATCAGAGGGAGCGGTGGCACTATGACAGATGGAGGAGGACAGGGTGCACGATCCCTGTCCTCCTCCATCTGTCATAGTGCCACCGCTCCCTCCGATCTGCTGCACGGAGGTGAGGGGCCGGGCAGCAGATTGGGGGGAGCGGTGGCACTGTGGCAGATGGAGGGCGGCGGCGGCAGCGGATCGGGAGGTGTGGGGGTGAGGGTGCGGGCAGGAGATCGGGGAGACAGGTGGCAGATCGCGGAGGGCAGCGGCGGCGGATCGGGATGCTTTTCGTACAGTTCAATGGCAGCGCAGCAACTTCCGGGTCCCATGCTCCGGTCTCATAACAGCATGGGACCGGAGCTTGTCGCCCTGCCATTGCACTGTGTACACTCACTGTGCTCAGTGTGCTGGCGTGCTGCAGGGACAAGTGAAGCTGATGGGGGCGGTCACCGGCAACAGGTCCACTGTGATTGGAGAAATCGGTCACAAGGCCGATCTCTCCAATCAGAGCATTGGAGCTGGGGGAGGGTGATCCAGTGAGGTCACCCAGCTCCAGCCAATGGTCAGTGCTACAGCTGCACTGGCCAGGGCTGGATTTCAATGTTTCAGTCATTTTAAATGGCTGGAACATTACAGTGGCTGTGATTGGTTGAGCGGCGTTCGTCAGCCAATCACAGCCTCCGTAGGTCCGGGGAGGAGGCACCACCCCTCCTAAGGTCAGGAACAGGTCCCCTCCTCCCGGAATCTGCGGTTTTTGTTAACATATTGCAGTCACCGGAGGCTCCGGTGCCGCGATTCCGCCATGACGGAAAGATCCGTCCTTGGTCGTTAAAGCCCAGGGCACAAGGACGGATCTTTCCGTCCATGGTCGTGAAGGGGTTAAGGGCCGTAGTTGCATTGTCAGGGATATTTTTTCTGTATTATTCTGCTGTTAATAAAGCTAGACCACCGCTGCAATCTACACCACCTCTCAATTTTTACTACCACATTTTCAGTGCACAATCTTGTCGCAATCAACATGAGTGGCAAAATGACAGATGCTGGTGGAAAGGGGAAGAGGCGTGGTGGAAAAGGAAAAAAAGGGTTTGTCCGTGGGGAATGTGGCAAAGCTCCATTAACATCTGCTGAAGATAGACCATCTACCAGCAAAAGTAAGATGTCTACTACTTACCGTGGACAATCCGATGTGCTCCCTTTTTTACGGACACAAACAACAGGAACAAAGGTAGATGATGGCCAAAAAAGGAAAATGCTTGAATGGATCTCAAGTGGTCCAACAAGTGCCCTCTCAGCCACCTCAAGTACCGCATCCAAAAAACACCAGTCCTCTGAGTTGTCATCCCAATCAAACTTGCTTTCTCCCAGCTCTGAAGTCTCCATCAGCCCTGCACAGTATGGTGGAACTGAGATGGCTTAGTCTGCAGAGCTGTTCAGTCACACTATAGCCTGGGAATCAGAGGTCTGCTCCCAAGCTACAGTGAGTACAGACCAGGAAATGGTTTGCAGTGATGCCCATAACCTTTGTGACTCTCATTCAGGCCGTGAGGACCAAGTTTCTGAGCATAATGTTGACCCTTTGTCACAAACTGTAACACCTGTGGTTATAGACAATGAGGAACATACTGATGACGATGAGACGCAGATACCAGATTGGGATGACAACTTAAATATTCGGACAGGGCAAGAAGAGGCTTGGTCTGAGGGTGAGGGGAGTGCAAACACAACAATTGATGATGAAGTTCTAGGTGCCACCTACTGTCAACCCACAGTCAGGCACTCGAGGAGGTCAACAGAGGCGGTGGAGGAGGATGCAACCGACGACGAAGTTACCTTGCGCCTTCCTGGACAGAGTCAGAGCACTGGTAGCACGTCTACAACTGCATAATCAGCCACCACTCTGCCTCTGAGCACTAGTCGGGGGGGGGCTCAGCAGGTCGCATGCCCTCTAAGCCTTGACTAGCCTGGTCCTTTTTTGACATAGAAAAAGATCGCCCAAATTATGTGATGTGTAAAATTTGTCGTGATTCTGTTAGTAGAGGTCAAAACCTCAGCAGTTTGACAACTTCTTCCATGAATCGTCACATGAATAAATATCATAGGTCCCAGTGGGAAGCTCACCGTGCTGCAATGCGGCCTAGCGGATGCGAACCAACCTTGCCGTCCCCACGACTTGTGTGTCAATCCTCTGTCTGTCCAAGTTCCGCCACTGCTTCTGCCTCCTCCACCTCATCTGTGTCCTCCACCGCCGCCCCAAGCCTGCCTGGTCAGGCCACCAGCATTCTCACTGCGCAGAAAGAATCACGCACCCCTCTTTACTATGCTGGCAGCAGAGCGCAAAGGCATCATGCGGTCTTTAGCTTGACATGTCTTGGGAGTAAGAGTCACACAGCTGAGGAGTTGTGGTCAGCTCTGCGGTCCGAGTTTAATAAATGGTTGTCTCCACTCAACCTGCAGCCTGGTAAGGCCGTGTGCGACAATGCTGCAAACCTGGGTGCGGCCCTTCGCCTGGGCAAGGTGACACATGTGCCATGTATGGCTCACGTGTTGAACCTTGTTGTCCAACAATTTTTAACACACTATCCCGGCCTAGATGGCCTTCTGACCAGGGCACGAAAACTGTCTGCTCACTTCCGCCATTCAACTGCCGCAGCTGAGCGACTTGCATCGCTCCAGAAGTCTTTCGGCTTGCCGGTTCATCGCCTAAAATGCGATGTGGCGACACGCTGGAATTCGACTCTCCACATGTTACAGCGACTGTGGCAACACCGCCGAGACCTGGTGCAATACGTCATGACGTATAGCCTGGGCCAACGAGATGCAGAGGTGGGGCAGATCACCCTGATGGAGTGGTCTCAGATCAAGGACCTATGAACCCTTCTGCACAGTTTCGACATGGCGACGAATATGTTTCGCGCTGACAATGCCATTATCAGCATGACAATTCCAGTCATTTACATGCTGGAGCAAACGCTAAACACTATTCGGAGTCAAGGTGTGGGACAACAGGAAGGGGAGGAACTACAGGAGGATTCATATGCGCAAGGGACAACAACATCACCAAGGTCCAGACGTTCATCATCAACATCGCGGCAGGCATGGGACCATGGGGGACAGGGATCAACAAGGGCGCATGGTAGCAGGCGAAATGTTGAGGAAGGTGCAGGAGAACATGAAGAAATGGAGGACGAACTGTCCATGGACATGGAAGACTCAGCGGATGAGGGAGACCTTGGTCAAATTTCAGTTGAAAGAGGTTGGGGGGAGATGTCAGAGGAAGAAAGAACGGTTAGCACCTCTATGCCACAAACACAGCGTGGACTTGGTCCGCATGGCTGCGCAAGACACATGAGTGCCTTCTTGTTGCACTACCTCCAACATGACCCTCGTATTGTCAAAATTAGAAGTGATGATGACTACTGGCTTGCCACACTATTAGATCCCCGGTACAAGTCCAAATTTTGTGACATAATTCCAGCCATAGAAAGGGACGCACGTATGCAGGAGTATCAGCAGAAGCTGTTACTCGATCTTAGCTCAGCTTTTCCACCAAACAACCGTGCAGGTGCAGGGAGTGAATCTCCCAGTTGTAACTTGACAAACATGGGACGGTCTCGTCATCTCCAACAGTCTACCCGTACTAGTAGCACCGTATCTGGTGCTGGTAACAGCAATTTTATTGAATCTTTTCATAATTTTTTTAGACCCTCCTTTGCAAGGCCACCAGAGACAACAAGTCTGACACATAGTCAACGGCTGGAGAGGATGATACAGGAGTATCTCCAAATGAACATCGATGCCATGACTTTGCAAATGGAGCCTTGCTCATTTTGGGCTTCAAATCTTGAAAAATGGCCAGAGCTCTCCAGTTACGCCTTGGAGATTTTGTCGTGTCCAGCTGTCAGCGTTGTCTCTGAACGTGTCTTCAGTGCTGCTGGGTGTGTGCTGACAGATAAGCGCACGCGTCTGTCCAGTGACAATGTGGACAGACTAACGTTCATCAAAATGAACAAGTCATGGATCCACAAGGAATTTACTACCCCTGTGTCATCCTGGGGAGAGTAAATGCTTGTGGATTTGGAATGTGCTTGATGCAAATCAAAACATCCTGTTTGCAACTAGGGCACAAGTGCTGACACTGATGGGGTGTCTGTGGGGCACAATTTTTTGAAAAAAGGGATACTCCGCTTGGAGTAACCCTTACTTACAGTGTTTTTAAAAATGATCCAAGATGAACAGAGCTGGGATCAGCAAAGACTTTGCTACCTACCCCGGTGTCATCCTGGGGAGAGTAAATGCTTGTGGATTTGGAATGTGCTTGATGCAAATCAAAACATCCTGTTTGCAACTAGGGCACAAGTGCTGCCACTGATGGGGTGTCTGTGGGGCACAATTTTTTGAAAAAAGGGATACTCCGCTTGGAGTAACCCTTACTTACAGTGTTTTTAAAAATGATCCAAGATGAACAGAGCTTGGATCAGCAAAGACTTTGCTACCTACCCCGGTGTCATCCTGGGGACGGTTAAGAATGGCGTATTTTTGAATGTGCTTGATGCAAATCTAGCTGCGAAGTGTACAACTAGGGCACAAGTGCTGCCACTGAATGGGTGGGTGTGTGTGGGGCACAATTTTTGGAAAAAAGGGACACTCCGCTTGGAGTAATTCTTGCTTACATTGTTTTAAAAAATGATCTAAGATGCATACAGCTGGGATCAGGAAAGACTTTGCTACCTACCCCGGTGTCATCCTGGGGACGGTTAAGAATGGCGTATTTTTAAATGTGCTTGATGCAAATCTAGCTGCGAAGTGTACAACTAGGGCACAAGTGCTGCCATTGAATGGGTGGGTGTGTGTGGGGCACAATTTTTGGAAAAAAAGGGAGACTCCGCTTGGAGTAACCGTTGCTTGCTGTGTTTTTTAAAAGGAGCCAAGATGAACAAGTCATGGTTCAGCAAAGACTTTGCTACCTACCCCGGTGTCATCCTGGGGACGGTTAAGAATGGCATATATTATTGAATGTGCTTGATGCAAATCTAGCTGTGAAGTGTACAACTGGGACACAACTGAAAACACTGAAGGGGTGGGTGTTTGTGTGGCCCAGTTTTTTGGAAAAAAGGGAGACTCCGCTTGGAGTAACCCTTGCTTACAGTGTTTTTAAAAAGGAGCCAAGATGAACAGAGCTGGGATCAGGAAAGACTTTGCTACCTACCCCGGTGTCATCCTGGGGACGGTTAAGAATGGCGTATTTTTGAATGTGCTTGATGCAAATCTAGCTGTGAAGTGTACAACTAGGGCACAAGTGCTGCCACTGAATGGGTGGGTGTGTGTGGGGCACAATTTTTGGAAAAAAGGGAGACTCCGCTTGGAGTAACCCTTACTTACAGTGTTTTTAAAAATGATCCAAGATGAACAGAGCTGGGATCAGCAAAGACTTTGCTACCTACCCCGGTGTAATCCTGGGGACGGTTAAGAATGGCGTATTTTTGAATGTGCTTGATGCAAATCTAGCTGGGAAGTGTACAACTGGGGCGCAACTGAAAACACTGAAGGGGTGGGTGTGTGTGGCCCAATTTTTGGAAAAAAGGGAGACTCCACTTGGAGTAACCCTTGCTTACAGTGTTTTTAAAAAGGAGCCAAGATGAACAGAGCTGGGATCAGGAAAGACTTTGCTACCTACCCCGGTGTCATCCTGGGGACAGTTAAGAATGGCGTATTTTTGAATGTGCTTGATGCAAATCTAGCTGTGAAGTGTACAACTAGGGCACAAGTGCTGCCACTGAATGGGTGGGTGTGTGTGGGGCACACTTTTTGGAAAAAAGGGACACTCCGCTTGGAGTAATCCTTGCTTACATTGTTTTAAAAAATTTTCCAAGATGCATACAGCTGGGATCAGGAAAGACTTTGCTACCTACCCCGGTGTCATCCTGGGAACGGTTAAGTATGGCGTATTTTTGAATGTGCTTGATGCAAATCTAGCTGCGAAGTGTACAACTAGGGCACAAGTGCTGCCATTGAATGGGTGGGTGTGTGTGGAGCACAATTTTTGGAAAAAAAGGGAGACTCTGCTTGGAGTAACCGTTGCTTGCTGTGTTTTTTAAAAGGAGCCAAGATGAACAAGTCATGGTTCAGCAAAGACTTTGCTACCTACCCCGGTGTCATCCTGGGGACGGTTAAGAATGGCATATATTTTTGAATGTGCTTGATGCAAATCTAGCTGTGAAGTGTACAACTGGGACACAACTGAAAACACTGAAGGGGTGGGTGTTTGTGTGGCCCAGTTTTTGGAAAAAAGGGAGACTCCGCTTGGAGTAACCCTTGCTTACAGTGTTTTTAAAAAGGAGCCAAGATGAACAGAGCTGGGATCAGGAAAGACTTTGCTACCTATCCCGGTGTCATCCTGGGGACGGTTAAGAATGGCGTATTTTTGAATGTGCTTGATGCAAATCTAGCTGTGAAGTGTACAACTAGGGCACAAGTGCTGCCACTGAATGGGTGGGTGTGTGTGGGGCACAATTTTTGGAAAAAAGGGAGACTCCGCTTGGAGTAACCCTTACTTACAGTGTTTTTAAAAATGATCCAAGATGAACAGAGCTGGGATCAGCAAAGACTTTGCTACCTACCCCGGTGTCATCCTGGGGACAGTTAAGAATGGCGTATTTTTGAATGTGCTTGATGCAAATCTAGCTGTGAAGTGTACAACTGGGGCGCAACTGAAAACACTGAAGGGATGGGTGTGTGTGGCCCAATTTTTGGAAAAAGGGAGACTCCGCTTGGAGTAACCCTTGCTTACAGTGTTTTTAAAAAGGAGCCAAGATGAACAGAGCTGGGATCAGGAAAGACTTTGCTACCTACCCCGGTGTCATCCTGGGGACGGTTAAGAATGGCGTATTTTTGAATGTGCTTGATGCAAATCTAGCTGTGAAGTGTACAACTAGGGCACAAGTGCTGCCACTGAATGGGTGGGTGTGTGTGGGGCACACTTTTTGGAAAAAAGGGACACTCCGCTTGGAGTAATCCTTGTTTACATTGTTTTAAAAAATGATCCAAGATGCATACAGCTGGGATCAGGAAAGACTTTGCTACCTACCCCGGTGTCATCCTGGGAACGGTTAAGTATGGCGTATTTTTGAATGTGCTTGATGCAAATCTAGCTGTGAAGTGTACAACTGGGGCACAAGTGCTGCCACTGAAGGGGTGGGTGTGTGTGTGGCCCAATTTTTAGAAAAAAGGGAGACTCCGCTTGGAGTCACCTTGCAGTGTTTTACATGATTTTAGAAGGGCGTGCCATGCCTATATCTGTCTCCTCCTCTTTTTCCTTGTCCAGCTCTTTTATTTTCGCATGAGTATATGTCCTTGTCACTTTCCCATGTGTTTGTGTTGTGTTGTGAGTTGTTTGTCACCTTTTGGACACCTTTGATGGTGTTTTCTAGGTGTTTTTATGTGTTTGTGATTGCATGCCATTGTTTCCTATGCAGTTCGAGTTCGGTTCGTCGAACGTTCAACGAACCGAACTCGAACGGGACCTCCGTTCGGCGAACCGACCTCGAGCCGAACCGCGACCGGTTCGCTCATCTCTAGTATTCAACCCCCTGCAGATTTTGCAGGTTTGATAAGATGCAAATAAGTTAGAGCCTGCAAACTTCAAACAAGAGCAGGATTTATTAACAGATGCATAAATCTTACAAACCAACAAGTTATGTTGCTCAGTTAAATTTTAATAAATTTTCAACATAAAAGTGTGGGTCAATTATTATTCAACCCCTAGGTTTAATATTTTGTGGAATAACGCTTGTTTGCAATTACAGCTAATAATCGTCTTTTATAAGACCTGATCAGGCCGGCACAGGTCTCTGGAGTTATCTTGGCCCACTCCTCCATGCAGATCTTCTCCAAGTTATCTAGGTTCTTTGGGTGTCTCATGTGGACTTTAATCTTGAGCTCCTTCCACAAGTTTTCAATTGGGTTAAGGTCAGGAGACTGACTAGGCCACTGCAACACCTTGATTTTTTCCCTCTTGAACCAGGCCTTGGTTTTATTGGCTGTTTGCTTTGGGTCGTTGTCTTGTTGGAAGATGAAATGACGACCCATCTTAAGATCCTTGATGGAGGAGCGGAGGTTCTTGGCCAAAATCTCCAGGTAGACCGTGCTATCCATCTTCCCATGGATGCAGACCTGATGGCCATTCCCCTTGGCTGAGAAACAGCCCCACAGCATGATGCTGCCACCACCATGCTTGACTGTAGGCATGGTATTCTTGGGGTCGTATGCAGTGCCATCCAGTCTCCAAACGTCACATGTGTGGTTGGCACCAAAGATCTCGATCTTGGTCTCATCAGACCAGAGAACCTTGAACCAGTCTGTCTCAGAGTCCTCCAAGTGATCATGAGCAAACTGTAGACGAGCCTTGACATGACGCTTTGAAAGTAAAGGTACCTTACGGGCTCGTCTGGAACGGAGACCATTGCGGTGGAGTACGTTACTTATGGTATTGACTGAAACCAATGTCCCCACTGCCATGAGATCTTCCCGGAGCTCCTTCCTTGTTGTCCTTGGGTTAGCCTTGACTCTTCGGACAAGCCTGGCCCCGGCACGGGTGGAAACTTTCAAAGGCTGTCCAGGCCGTGGAAGGCTAACAGTAGTTCCATAAGCCTTCCACTTCCGGATGATGCTCCCAACAGTGGAGACAGGTAGGCCCAACTCCTTGGAAAGGGTTTTGTACCCCTTGCCAGCCTTGTGACCCTCCACGATCTTGTCTCTGATGGCCTTGGAATGCTCCTTTGTCTTTCCCATGTTGACCAAGTATGAGTGCTGTTCACAAGTTTGGGGAGGGTCTTAATTAGTCAGAAAAGGCTGGAAAAAGAGATAATTAATCCAAACATGTGAAGCTCATTGTTCTTTGTGCCTGAAATACTTCTTAATACTTTAGGGGAACCAAACAGAATTCTTGTGGTTTGAGGGGTTGAATAATAAATGACCCTCTGAATAAACTTTACACAATTTAAAAAAAAAATAAAAAAAGAAATAACATTCTTTTTTGCTGCAGTGCATTTCACACTTCCAGGCTGATCTACAGTCCAAATGTCACAATGCCAAGTTAATTCCGAATGTGTAAACCTGCTAAATCTGCAGGGGGTTGAATACTACTTGTAGGCACTGTATATATATATGAACATGCGACCAATTTCCCAAATTTCTACTACATGCTACACTGAGTTTCAAAGGTAAGTTGAATAGTGATGAGTGAGTGTGCTCAGCACTGGTGGATACTCGATCGCTCATCGGTGTGCTCTTGATGCTCAGCCAAGTATTGTGGGTGCTTGAGTTAACCACCTCGCATGTTTTGCAGCTGTTTTTCATCCCCTAAACATGCAATTGCCTGCCAATTAGAGTCATTGCCATGTTGGCTACTGGCATTACTGTGATTGGCCAGCTGCATCTCATCATCGAGTCTTTTATGAGACCCATGGGTGTGGTGCTCGGCACACTGCAGTTCAGGGCGTGTTGATATAGGGGGGATAGCTTAGATTGCAGCAGGCATATGGGCAGGGTTGTACAATTACACTCTTTATTCCTTTAATGTGGCACTGAAGGCTGCTTTTAACCTGGTTTTATTTAATCTAATATATAAAGCTGAGTGTATGTATGTGCGTGTATGTCTGCTAAAGGAATCCACACCATCACATTTACAATCACAAAATTTTGCACAAACACCCCATGTGACTCAGGGAGCGTCATAGACTATGTTTGGATGGGAAAATTTAACCCCGCACTTTACAGTTACTCTCCAAAAAAAACTGCCTCCATGAAAGTGAATGGAGCTACGAGCTACAGGTTATTAATAGCAGCTGTGATTGGTTGCTAAAGGAACAAAGAAAATTGTTAGTATAAGAAGCTTATGCAAGAGGTAATATGATATCAGTGGAGAGACAGACAGAGACAGAGACAGACAGGCACAGACAAACAGAGAAAGAGACAGATAGGAAAAAAAAAGCCAAACAGACAGAGAAAGAGACAGACAGACACATGGGGAAAGAGACAGACAGAGAAAGAGACAGAGGTAGACAGGGAAAGAGACAAACATACGGAGAGAAAAGGCAAAGGGACAGACAGAGCAAGAGACAGACAGGGAAAGAGACAGAGACAAACAGACAGGGAAAAAAAGGCAGACAAACAGGGAAAGACATACAGGGAAAGAGACAGACAGAGGCAGACCGACATAGGCAGACAGGGAAAGAGACAGACAGGGAAAGAGACAGACAGGGAAAGAGACAGACAGGGAAAGAGACAGGCAGGGAAAGAGACAGACAAAGGCAGAGGCAGACAGGGAAAGAAACAGACAAACAGAGGCACACAATGAAAGAGACTGAGACAAACAGACAGGGAAAGAGACAGACAGACAGAAATAGGCAGGGAATGAGACAAACAGAGAAGAAAGGCAAACAGACAGACAGAGAAAGAGACAGACAGAGGCAGACAGGAAAAGAGACAGAGACAAAGAAACAGAGACAGACAGGGGAAAAAGGCAGAAAGACAGGGAAAGACATAACGGGAAAGAGACAGAGGCAGACAGACAGAGGCAGACAGGGAAAGAGACAGACAGGGAAAGAGGCAGACAAGGAAAGAGACAGACAGGGAAAGAGACAGACAAGGAAAAAGACAGACAGAGGCAGACAGGGAAAGAGACAGACAGACAGAGGCAAACAGGGAAAAAGAGAGAGACAGAGAGAGACAAACCGACAAAGAGAGAAATAGACAGACAGACACACAGAGAGATATAGAGAGACAGACAGAGAGACTGATACAGAGACAGACAGAGAGATAGACAGACACTGATAGAGACAGACAGATACACAGAAACGGACAGACAGAAACAGACACAGAGAGACACACAGATAGACAGAGATAGACAGGGAAAGAGACAGAGACAGACAGAGAGAGAGACAGAGAGACAGACAGGGAAAGAAACACAGGCAAGTAGACAGAGAGACAGACAGAGAGAGACAGACAGAAACAGACAGAGACAGACAGAGACAGAGAGAGACAGAGACAGATAGCGACAGACAGACAGAGGGACAGACAGACTGAAAGAGAGAGACAGACTGAGAGACACAGAAAGAGACAGACAAAGATACAGAGACAGACAGAGAGAGACAGACAAACAGAGAAAGACAGATAGACAGACAAAAGCAGACAGGGAAAGAGACATACAGACAGACTGACAGGCCAAAAAACAGACAGAGACAGACAGAGACAAAAAGAGAGAAAGAGACACAGACAGAGAGAGACAGACAGAGACAGACAAAGAGATAGAGACAGACAGGGAAAGAGACAGACAGAGAGACAGACAGAAGTAGATAGGGAAAGAGAGACAGACAGAGACTGATAGGCCAAGAGAAAGAGACAGAGAGAGAGAGACAAACAGACAGAGATTGGGAGAGAGACAGAGAAACAGTTACTATGCCGGGAAATACTGGGTACTACAGCTAGTAAATAAATATTTTTTTTAAAAATGTAGTGGGGTCCTCCTTATTTTTGATCAGAAACCAAGGTAAAGCAGACAGCTGCAGGCTGATAATTTCAAGCTGGGAATTCCATTGTTTATTTGGACCTTATAGGCTTAAAATATCAGCTCACATCCACCCCAGAATTGGTGCATCACATTAGGTGCACCAAATCTGCCTTTTTTCTGGCTCCTCCTGATTGCTGTGGTGTGATGACAATCATGGTAATATTTTTGAATGTTGACGTCAGCTGTAAATTATCAGCAGTCATCAAGCCCAGGGGTTAGTATTAGATAGGCATCTTTCAAACACCCCCATTACTAATCCAGTAAGTGTAAAGTTTACTGATACAGTTACTCCAGCAAAGGGGAACGTTGTCTCAGTGACATTTACAGTGGAAATGAAAGCCCCAGAAGCCGATATCTGGAAGGCCCTCCCACAAGTTAGTGGTGTTACCATGCATCGGTTGGTAAATTGCTGCTTTTCTTTTGAACATGCAGCTGTTGGCCGGAAGAACATAATATTGCATCATTACAGCGACTACACCCAAGTCAGTAAGTCCTGAGCTCAAGCCCTGAGCTCAAGCCCTCTCACAGTGATCATGGTGAGAGAATGCACCCAAATGTTGTTAATTTGGTGTCAAATTTAGTCAAGCAAATATAAGCACCAACAGTGCCCAACATACTCAGCTCTTTGAGCTATGTATATTTGAAAGAGACTACAGCTGTAGGAAAGTGTACACAATGCCATATCAAACATTTCTTAGGTGAGTTACCTATGGGGTAGGAGGAAAGAGAGATTTAGAGTTTTTGTTAAGTTTGTGAACTGCTGTGCTACACCACCAATAGGCCATCCTAGACCACATTTGATTACTTCTTTATAGTAGATAAACTCCTCAGCTACCACACTAGAGCAGGCATGCCATTTGGCAAATCATAGTAACATAGTGACTACATCTGGGCCCACTGAGTTGTGCAGCACAGTGGTCCTGGTGAGAAATGACTGGGTATAGGTGAATCCATTTGGGATCTTTCTTTTGTTATTGGAAAAGTGTTTTATTCAAGTTCTTTAGTTAGGAGTTCCTTTGGCAAGATTGGTGTTTGGTAAATTTCCTTGCTCACGGTTTTGATGTATCCTGGGGAGCCCACCCCGGTACATGGTCTACGACTGTGTGCAGTCAGTCTATGTGACTGCAGGATTGCGAATACTCACAATGTGAAAAGCACAAGCTGTGAAAATTCTCTTGTGTTCGTGTGGAGACAGTAAGTATGCAATATGAATACTTTCGGTCACATGGCCGCTTAGTTTTGGAACAAAAGGATCCTCACAGCTCACATTGTGCATGGTGTGAGGATTCACAAGTCTGAAGCTACATAGAGTGACTACAGACATTCATGATAAACCTCAACACCCCCTTGTGACAATTCACTCACCGAATTAATAGGGTTTACTCACTTGGCAATTAATACTTCCTTTTAAAAGTCCAAATGGTTTATTTAAATTGCACATAAACTGCACTTCATAACTTAAACACATGGATTTCAGGTCCGTAACATTCGTGGTAAGTCTGAATCTCTGTCAAAGTGCATATGCATATATAAATCTCAGAACAACCATCAAAATGGCCAAGGCAGCAGAATGGTTATGACAATGGTGATTCAATATATTTCTATTTTTACTAATAAAGTGCTAGTGCATATGTAAGAATCTTTGCCAAAAATAAAAGAAATGCCCAAGCCTACTTCATAACTTAAACACAAATTCGTGGTAAGTACGCACAGTTCAAATCAAATTTCTCCAACAACATAATACACTTCAAGTATCCTAGTGGAACTGTCTCCTATACACCCAGGAATACACTCAATGCACTACAGTCCATATCCTTCACGATCCTTCCGTTACTGACTCTGGTTAGCAAATGCATACCTCTACCTTCCTTCAGGCAAAGCAGCCCTCACACACTGACCAAACTCAGATAAAGCAGACCCTCTTCTGCTTCAGGGGATCCCTATAGAGTGGCTTCAATACCTCCATGGAGGCACCGCACTCTCTATATTGGCTGCAATCTCCACACACTGAACACCATGTGCCCAACAATCTCATTAAGGCACACATCAGACACACCCATGGGTGGGGTAAGTAGAAATCCACACACACCCATCTCTCCAGCTATCTGTAAACCTGGCCCTGTGAATACTCTAAAAAAAATGTCTGGCATTACGAGTACCAGAATGGACCACCAGATTTACACCATTTGTGTGGTACATACCGGCCATTTACATGGTAGCTGGTCACTATACATGCTAATATTTCAGTGTAAATGCACATTTCTCAAAGACATAACCAGTCCAGGTAAATGAAGTATCTTAGTCTCACCTCACATCAGTGATATTTTGCCGCAAAACCGGATCTGTTACAAATGCGTTTTAGTTCAATTCATTTCCAATTGAACTGCGGCAAGATGCAGTCACATGTGGTTGCGTGCGTCATACACAACTGCATGTGACCGCATCTTGCCGCGATTCTATTGGAAATGAATTGAACTTAAACGCATTTGTAGCGGATCCGGTTTTGCGGCAAAATACCGCTGATGTGCTCTTTTTAGTTAAACTTAATGCAACTTATGAAGCTCTTATTTTCCTCAGACAACAATTAAATTGCCAATGTGTGCTCTTATGAAGCATTCTCTTCTGGGGTTTGAATAATTGTGTGGCTTCAGCGACCAATGGTAGTGGTATTTCTTGCTGAATTTGAAGAATATGTTAGTTGTTTGTGAGATATTTATATTTTTATTGTTTCATTGGCTTTTTGCAAACACTAGAACATATGTAAAATTTGCTAATAAACCTAATTTGCAATGGGGATGGAATAATTTTGAGTGCAATTGTTTAGTACTAGAATACATTACATTACAGAATAAATAAAATCTACATGACAGTATTTACTGAGCATCTGGAGATTTCAGTTTTCACTAAGTCGACACATGTATAGTACTCCAGAGAAGAGGGGGTTAACCTAACACCGTGCCACCATATACCCCACAGACTCAAGGAATTTCTGTCCAATTATAGCTGCCTTCCTAACTTAATAGTTTTAAGATCTTCATTTTAATGGCTTTATGACTCCTGGAAATGTCAGAGATATTGCTCATAAATCAACGTCCTTTCTGTTAGCCCTCTTGGATTAATATAAGATCCCTTTAATTACATTCCTGCTGTGGGCTATCATACCTAACCCCTTCTTAGGGTTTACTGCACTTACCTTACTGCAGCCAATTAAAAAAACATAGGCTAGAGATAGCAAAAAAGACCTTTCTTGTCTAAGTAGAAGCACAGTGTCAGGCAGATATATGTAATTTTTATACTGTGTGCATTTTGATTTGTGATCCACAATATAATATCAAGAACCATTTCACAAATATTCATGGAGATTTTCCAAATAATAAAAATTATTATTTTTTTTTTAATAAAAGGCTCTCACTGGTTAAAAAGGTTTACGGTTAAGATGTTTTCTCGTGGAGAGTGACATGCCTGGCATTCCAGTGTAAGAAGGCTTATAAGCCCTGCAATGCTTCCCTGGAAATTAAATATAGAAGTTGTCTCTTCACTAGAGATGAGTGAACCGGTCCCGGTTCGGCTCGAGTTCGGTTCGCCGAACGGAGGTCTCGTTCCGAAATCGAACCGCATAGGAAACAATGGCAGGCAATCACAAACACATAAAAACACCTAGAAAACACCCTCAAAGGTGTCCAAAAGGTGACAAACAACTCACAACACAAACACATGGGAAAGGACATATACTCATGCGAAAACAAAAGAGCTGGACAAGGAAAAAGAAGAGACACAGATATAGGCATGGCACACCCTTCTAAAATCATGTAAAACACCACAAGGTGACTCCAAGCGGAGTTCTCCCTTTTTTCCAAAAATTGGGCCACACACACACCCACCCATTCAGTGGCAGCACTTGTGCCCCAGTTGTACACTTCACAGCTAGATTTGCATCAAGCACATTCAAAAATAAGCCATAATTAACCGTCCCCAGGATTGCACCGGGGTAGCGGGGTAGGTAGCAAAGTCTTTCTTGATCCCAGCTCTGTTCATCTTGGATCATTTTTAAAAAAACACAGCAAGCAAGGGTTACTCCAAGTGGAGTCTCTCTTTTTTTCCAAAAATTGTGCCCCACACAAACACCCACCCATTCAGTGGCAGCACTTGTGCCCTAGTTGTACACTTCACATCTAGATTTGCATCAAGCACATTAAAAAATACGCCATACTTAACCGTCCCCAGGATGACACCGGGGTAGGTAGCAAAGTCTTTGCTGAACCATGACTTGTTCATCTTGGCTCCTTTTAAAAAACACAGCAAGCAAGGGTTACTCCAAGCGAAGTCTCCCTTTTTTTCCAAAAATTGTGCCCCACACACACCCACCCATTCAGTGGCAGCACTTGTGCCCTAGTTGCAAACAGGATGTTTTGATTTGTATCAAGCACATTCCAAATCCACAAGCATTTACTCTCCCCAGGATGACACAGGGGTAGTAAATTCCTTGTGGACCCATGACTTGTTCATTTTGATGAACGTTAGTCTGTCCACATTGTCACTGGACAGACGTGTGCGCTTATCTGTCAGCACACACCCAGCAGCACTGAAGACACGTTCAGAGACAACGCTGGCAGCTGGACACGACAAAATCTCCAAGGCGTAAGTGGAGAGCTCTGGCCATTTTTCAAGATTTGAAGCCCAAAATGAGCAAGGCTCCATTTGCAAAGTCATGGCATCGATGTTCATTTGGAGATACTCCTGTATCATCCTCTCCAGCCATTGACTATGTGTCAGACTTGTTGTCTCTGGTGGCCTTGCAAAGGACGGTCTAAAAAAATTATGAAAAGATTCCAAAAAATTGCTGTTACCAGCACCAGATACGGTGCTACTGGTACGGGTAGACTGTTGAAGATGACGAGACCGTCCCATGTTTGTCAAGTTACAACTGGGAGATTTACTCCCTGCACCTGCACGGTTGTTTGGTGGAGAAGCCGAGCTAAAATCGAGTAACAGCTTCTGCTGATACTCCTGCATACGTGCGTCCCTTTCTATGGCTGGAATTATGTCACAAAATTTGGACTTGTACCGGGGATCTAATAGTGTGGCAAGCCAGTAGTCATCATCACTTCTAATTTTGACAATACGAGGGTCATGTTGGAGGTAGTGCAGCAAGAAGGTACTCATGTGTCTTGCGCAGCCATGCGGACCAAGTCCACGCTGTGTTTGTGGCATAGAGGTGCTAACCGTTCTTTCTTCCTCTGACATCTCCCCCCAACCTCTTTCAACTGAAATTTGACCAAGGTCTCCATCATCCGCTGAGTCTTCCATGTCCATGGACAGTTCATCCTCCATTTCTTCATGTTCTTCTGCACCTTCCTCAACATTTCGCCTGCTACCATGTGCCCATGTTGATCCCTGTCCCCCATGGTCCCATGCCTGCCGCGTTGGTGATGATGAACGTCTGGACCTTGGTAATGTTGTTGTGTCTTGCGCATATGAATCCTCCTGTAGTTCCTCCCCTTCCTGTTGTCCCACCCCCTGACTACGAATAGTGTTTAGCGTGTGCTCAAGCATGTAAATGACTGGAATTGTCATGCTGATAATGGCATTGTCAGTGCTAAACATATTCGTCGCCATGTCGAAACTGTGCAGAAGGGTGCATAGGTCCTTGATCTGAGACCACTCCATCAGGGTGATCTGCCCCACCTCTGCATCTCGTTGGCCCAGGCTATATGTCATGACGTATTGCACCAGGGCTCGGCGGTGCTGCCACAGTCGCTGTAACATGTGGAGAGTCGAATTCCAGCGTGTCGCCACATCGCATTTCAGGCGATGAACCGGCAGGCCGAAAGACTTCTGGAGCGATGCAAGTCGCTCAGCTGCGGCGGTTGAATGGCGGAAGTGAGAAGACAGTTTTCGTGCCCTGGTCAGAAGGCCATCTAGGCCGGGATAGTGTGTTAAGAATTGCTGGACAACAAGGTTCAACACGTGAGCCATACAAGGCACGTGTGTCACCTTGCCCAGGCGAAGGGCCGCGCCCAGGTTTACAGCATTGTCGCACATGGCCTTACCAGGCTGCAGGTTGAGTGGAGACAACCATTTATTAAACTCGGACCGCAGAGCTGACCACAACTCCTCAGCTGTGTGACTCCTATTCCCAAGAATTGTCAAGCTAGAGACCGCCTGATGCCGTTGCGCTCTGCTGCCAGCATAGTAATGAGGAGTGCGTGCTTCCTTCTGCGCAGTGAGAACGCTGGTGGCCTGACCAGGCAGGCTTGGGGCGGAAGTGGAGGACACAGATGAGGTGGAGGAGGCAGAAGCAGTGGCGGAACTTGGACAGACAGAGGATTGACACACAAGTCGTGGGGATGGCAAGACTTGTGCAGCAGACCCTTCACCATCTATCACCATAGTTACCCAGTGCCCAGTCAGCGACATGTAACGTCCCTGTCCATGCTTACTGGTCCAAGTATCGGTGGTGAAATGCACCCGTTGACACACAGAGTTTCTCAAGGAAGCGGTGATGTTGTGTGCGACATGCTGGTGTAGCGCGGGCACACCTTTCTTAGAGAAGTAGTGGCGACTGGGCATCTGGTACTGGGGCACAGCGACAGACATAAGGTCTCTAAAATCCTGTGTGTCCACCAGGCGGAAAGGCAGCATTTCGGTAGCCAAGAGCTTACAGAGGGATAAAGTCAACCTCTTAGCTTTGTCATGGGTCGCAGGAAATGGCCTTTTATTTGTCCACATCTGAGGGACAGAGATCTGGCTGCTGTGTGTAGATGGTGTTGAGTAGGGTGTCCCTGGAAAAATGCAGGTTTGTGAGGAAAGTGTAGGCGGAGACATGATGTTGCCTTCATCCAACGTTGGTGCTATCGATGTCTGAGAGAGCTGTACACAAGCACTTGTTTCCCCTTCCAAACCAACTGACGACCTACCAAGCAAACTGCCTGTTGTGGTTACAGTGGTGGAAGTTGTGCGTGGAAAACCAGGTGTGACAGCTGTCCCCACAGTCCTAGAAGATGAAGAGCGCGCGGATGCACTGGAAGGGGTAGGCGGTGGATGGTTCGCTCCGCTAGGCCGCATTGCAGCACGGTGAGCTTCCCACTGGGACATATGATATTTATTCATGTGACGATTCATGGAAGAAGTTCTCAAACTGCTGAGGTTTTGCCCTCTACAAACAGAATCACGACAAATTTTACAGACCACATAATTTGGGCGATCTTTTGCTATGTCAAAAAAGGACCAGGCTAGGCAAGGCTTAGAGGGCATGAGACCTGCTGAGCCCCCCCGACTAGTGCTCAGAGGCAGAGTGGTGGCTGAGGATGCAGTTGTAGATTTGCTACCAGTGCTCCGACTCTGTCCAGGAAGGCGCAAGGTAACTTCGTCGTCGGTTGCATCCTCCTCCACCGCCTCTGTTGACCTCCTCGAGTGCCTGACTGTGGGTTGACAGTAGGTGGGATCTAGAACTTCCTCATCAATTGTTGTGTTTGCACTCCCCTCCCCCTCAGACCGAGCCTCATCTTGCCCTGACCGAATATTTAAGTTGTCATCCCAATCTGGTATTTGCGTCTCATTGTCATCAGTATGTTCCTCATTGTCTATAACAACAGGTGTTACAGTTTGTAAAAAAGGGTCAACATTATGCTCAGAAACTTGGTCCTCATGGCCTGAATCAGAGTCACAAAGGTTCTGGGCATCACTGCAGACCATTTCCTGGTCTGTACTCACTGTAGCTTGGGAGCAAACCTCTGATTCCCAGGCTATAGTGTGACTGAACAGCTCTGCAGACTCAGCCATCTCAGTTCCACCATACTGTGCAGGGCTGATGGAGACTTCAGAGCTGGGAGAAAGCAAGTTTGATTGGGATGACAACTCAGAGGACTTGTGTTTTTTGGATGTGGTAGTTGAAGTGGCAGAGAGTGCACTTGTTGGACAACTTGAGATCCATTCAAGCATTTTCCTTTTTTGGCCATCATCTACCTTTGTTCCAGTTGTTCGTGTCCGTAAAAAAGGGAGCACATCGGATTGTCCACGGTAAGTAGTAGACATCTTACTTTTGCTGGAAGATGGTCTATCTTCAGCAGATGTTAATGGAGCTTTGCCACCTTCCCCATGGACAAACCCTTTTTTTCCTTTTCCAACACGCCTCTTCCCCTTTCCACCAGCATCTGTCATTTTGCCACTCATGTTGATTGCGACAAAATTGTGCACTTAAAATGTGGTAGTAAAAATTGAGAGGTGGTGTAGATTTCAGCGGTGGTCTAGCTTTATTAACAGCAGAATAAACAACAATAATTATCCCTGACAATGCAACTACGGCCCTTAAACTGGCAGCATAAATTGCTAGTATAATAGCTTAGTAACAATGAGCTTGAGTGTGCAATGCAGGCAGACGTGCTGCAAATATCTTTGCACTAGTGGGACAATACAGAAGTCCAACAGCCACGTTTAGGATGCCATTAAGTTCACTCAGTGTTTGCTAGTATAATGGCTTAGTTAGAATGAGTTTGAGTGTGCAATGCAGGCAGACATGCTGCAAATATCTTTGCACTAGTAGGACAATACAGAAGTCCAACAGCCACTTTTAGGATGCCACTAAGTTCACTCAGTGTTTGCTAGTATAATGGCTTAGTAACAATGAGTTTGAGTGTGCAATGCAGGCAGACGTGCTGCAAATATCTTTGCACTAGTGGGACAATACAGAAGTCCAACAGCCACGTTTAGGATGCCACTAAGTTCACTCAGTGTTTGTTAGTATAATGGCTTAGTAACAATGAGTTTGAGTGTGCAATGCAGGCAGACGTGCTGCAAATATCTTTGCACTAGTGGGACAATACAGAAGTCCAACAGCCACGTTTAGGATGCCACTAAGTTCACTCAGTGTTTGCTAGTATAATGGCTTAGTAAGAATGAGTTTGAGTGTGCAATGCAGGCAGACGTGCTGCAAATATCTTTGCACTAGTGGGACAATACAGAAGTCCAACAGCCACGTTTAGGATACCACCAAGTTCACTCAGTGTTTGCTAGTATAATGGCTTAGTAAGAATGAGTTTGAGTGTGCAAAGGGCAGGAGGGTACAGTGGCAGCGTTGTGGGTCTCTGGGTAGAGGAAAGGAAGCCTGCCTTTCTATCCCTCCTAATGGGAAAATGCAGCGAGGAAATCCCTGACCTTAGCTACACAGACGCTGTCACCTTGTGTAGCTGTTAAACTCTGTTTTCACGGACCTGTCACCTATGGCTCTGACGCTGCCGGTATTAGCCCTTAAAAGGACTGATAGAAACTTCTATCCCTATTCTGTACAGCGCTGTGTATAGAGCGTACACAGCAATATCGGAGATAGGAGCTGCGCCAGCGGTGACTGACACTAAGGACGCAGATAGGCAGATAATGGTGTGCTGGAGGAAAATGTCCGTTTTTATAATGCAGGGACATGTGTCATGGACATCCTATCACACATGCCGTTGCTTCTCTGGCTAAAAGTCCACTTAGCTGTGTGTGTGTCTGGGATTGGCTGACATGCTGGCCCGCCCAACTACACGCGCGCTCTTAGGGAAGGAAAAATGGTGATCGCCATTATCCATACAGCAGTGATCTGAATGCGCTGTTCCCGCACACTATACACTGAAATTTCATAATAGTGTGAGTCACAGAGTGACTTACACTATTACAGCGGAAAGCTAGCTAGTAATTAGCTGGTCTTTTTGCTGCTAGAACCATTCTCGAACGTATCTAGAACTATCGAGCTTTAGCAAAAAGCTCGAATTCTAGTTCTATCTAGAACAGCCCCCAAAATCACTCGAGCCGCGAACTGGAGAACCTCGAACCGCGAACCGCGCTCAACTCTACTCTTCACAGAGTTGGAGGATGTGGACTCTAGCATCACCATTTGGAAGTAGCAATCATAAAAGTCAATTTCGACCCTTTAATGAGCCTTGCCATATGAATGTGATTAGGTCTGCCATATGTGCCAAACTCCCAACAGGCAAGACTTCCCTGTCCCCACCCAAGGGAAAACTATCCATTTACTCCTCCTCTCTCTTCTTCTCTTCCTTCTCCTCTTTAGGCCATCCATGCTGAAGAGACAAGATAAAGTTCATGTTGGTAGTATCCTCTGTAGCGCAGGCAACCATCTCCTGTTCCTCCCCTCATAATCCTCTTCCTCATTATCACCCAATCCAAGCTGGGAAGATGAGATGCCGCTGGGCTGGGTAGTATAACCCTGTGTATTTTCCTCCTCCATCTCCACCTGTTTTGCATGCAAAGCTTCCAATTTCATTGTGAGCGGCGCTGTGTATGACTTCACCAGCGTCACCCTGGTACCCGCCCATAATCTCGCGCCAGCATCATCCATGTAAATCATGACTGGGGAACAGTGAACAGTGGCAGCAGGGGGGACAGGAGCCGAATTAGAGCCCGCCCATCTGGCCAACCACACTAATTTGCATTTGAAACGGTAAGATTTTATAAAGTTCTTTTAGGGGTCTGCAAGGGGGGCCAGCAAAAAGGTGCACCTTCCTAGAATGCAGCCCAGGAGCTGCAGAAGGTGATATTTTTTGTTTAATAGGGAAAAAAAATGTGTAACAGGTTCCCTTTAAGAAAAAAGATTGTGGTCTACGCCCTTGCCTCGATTTTTGTGAACCAAATAAAATTACAGTGAGAAATACTTATCCTCTTCCACTCATCCCTGATCTTTATAATCAGTTGGCCGGAGCTAAGTGGTTCTCCAAGCTGGACCTCAGGGGAGCCTATACCCTCATTCACATACGGTAAAGGGATGAGTGGAAAATGGCATTTCTCACCTCAGAGGGTTTGTTTGAAAACTTAGTTATGCCTTTTGGTCTTACTAACGCACCTGTCATATTCAAGAACTTCATGAATGACGTATTGTCTGATCTCATTGGGCGTTTTATTGGGGTATACTTGGATGATATTCCAATTTTTTCATCTGACAAAGAGTCTCACATTTGTCATATACGTATGGTACTTAGTAGGTTACTGGAGAATTCCCTGTTTGTGAAGCTTGAGAAATGTACTTTTTGTGTCCAGGAAATTTCTTTTCTCGGGCTTAACCTTTCTGCCAATGGGTTTCGTATGGACTCCAGTAAGGTACAAGCTATTGTTAACTTGGTTCAACCTAGAAATCTCAGGGGTCTGCAGCATTTTCTAGGCTTCGCAAATTATTACCGGAAATTTATCAGGGGGTTTTCTTAGGTTGTCAAGCCACTCCCTGATCTCACCTGCAAGGGGACTGATCTTAAAGTTTGGTCCTCTCTAGCGGTAGAAGCATTTTTGAAGCTAAAAGAATGTTTCATGACCATTCCGGTGCTTGTTCAGGCCGATCTCTCTGAATCTTTTATTGTGGTTATGGATGCCTCGGAGGTGGGGGTTGGTGCAGTGTTATCAAAGGGACCCACTACTTTAACTAATTTAAGACCATGTGCATTTTTCTCTAAAAAGATTTCCTCCACCGAGAAGATTTATGACGTGGGAAATCATGAATTGTTGGAAATAAAATTGGCTTTTGAAGAATGGAAGCACTTTTTGGAGGGGGCTGTTCATTGCATCATGGTGATTACAGACCATAAAAACCTGTCTTACATCAAGTCTTCCAAACGTTTAACTCCTAGACAGGCTAGTTGGTCGCTCTTTTTTCCCGTTCTCATTTTTTCATTACCTTTCGGCCCGGTTCCAAGAATATTAAGGCCGATGCCTTATCGCACACCTTGGATCGGATATCACCTCCTGAACCTCCTTTCTCAATTCATCCTCTCTGGGTGGGTGTTGCTGGGGTGTCCTCTGAATAAGAGGCTGAGATTCGTGATGCCTAGTCACTTGCTCCTCCTTCGTTACTCGATACCAAGCTCTTTGTTCTTGTTCATTTTAGGTCAAGGGTTCTCCAGGAAATCCATGATTCTGTGCTTAGCGGTCATCCTGGTGTCTCAGCCACTAGGAGAACTATTGCCAGTTTGTTTTGGTGGCCTTCCTACCGTGTTTGTGTCCGCATGTGATACGTGTGCTCATTCTAAAATCTCCCATAACCGGCCGAGAAATTGGTTCCGTTGCCAATTCCAGATAGACCCTGGACTCATTGGTCCACGGATTTTATCACTGATTTCTTTATCTACAATGGTAAGACTGCTGTGTGGGTGGTGGAGGACAGGTTCAGCAAACAAGCGCACTTTGTTCCCTTGGCAGGTCTACCTAATGCTGAGACACTGTCTAAATTGTTTATTGAACATGTTGTCCAGCTGCATGGTGTCCCTATGACTATTGTATCGGACAGAGGGGTGTAGTTCGTGTCTAAATTTTGGAGGGCATTCTGCAAGAGATTGGGTATTCAATTAACCTTTTTGTCTTCCTACCTTCCCGAGACCAACAGACAAACTGAGAGAACCAATCAGTCTCTGGAGCAGATTTTACAGTGTCTGATTTCATCTCAGGAGGATGATTGGTGTTCCTCGTTGCCCGTGGCCGAATTTGCTTTCAATAACTGAGTCAACCAGTCCACTGGCACCCCCCATTTTTTTGTAATTACGGTTACCATCCCCATTTTGGTGAATTTTCCAGACTGGTTTCTGGGTGCCCAGGGGCTGATTTGGCAGTCCACCAATTGGGGGAGGTCTGGAGGGAAGTACAGAGGAACATTGGGGTGGCCCAGGGCAGGCAAAAGCGCTTTGCCGATAAGCGACGTTCTGTTGGCCCCAATTTTCAGGTGGGGGACAAGGTATGGTTGTCTACCAGGAACATCCGTTTGAGACTTCAATCCGCTAAGCTGGGTCCCAAGTTTATGGGTCCATATGAGATCGTCGAGGTTATTAACCCAGTGGCCTTTCATCTGTGCTTGCCCAAGTTGTTCCACATTCCCAATGTATTTCACAAGTCCCTTATTAAATCATTTGTTACCTCTGCTGAGTTTCCGTGTCTCCCCCTCCTGTCTCTGTTGATGCCCAGACAGAATATGAGGTGGAACAAACGTCGACTCTCGCATGGTCCGCAGCTCACTTCAGTACTTAGTACATTGGAGGGTTTACGGACCATGAGCACCAATCCTGGGTCCCAGCGTGATCAGTCTATGCTGACCAACTGGTTCGTGCCTTCCCTTGGAGGTTTCCTGGGAAACCTGGATGTCCGGCGGACCCTCTTGAGAAGGGGGTACTGTCATGATCCAGGCCGGCTTTTCCCTGCTGCAGGTTACACCCAGCTCTGGCCTGGTCATGTCAGGGGTTAACTTCCCTTGCCTCATTCTGGATCCCAGGATGCTATATATTGCCTCTCCACCTATGGTTCAGTGCCAGTAATATTTCTGCCTTGCAGCTTGTATACTGGCTCTGGTGAGTGGTCCAGATCTCTCCTGCCTCCCTGCTACTGTGTCCTGACTTTGACCCTCCCCCATTCGTCTGCCTGTCCCAGTCCCTGATTTCCCTCTCCTGTCTGTTGTTTGTGTTTTCCTCTGCATACCTGATCTCCAG
The DNA here is from genome assembly GCF_048569485.1 of Anomaloglossus baeobatrachus. NCBI lineage: Eukaryota > Metazoa > Chordata > Amphibia > Anura > Aromobatidae > Anomaloglossus > Anomaloglossus baeobatrachus. The sequence goes on along the minus strand of NC_134356.1, from coordinate 602,539,732 downwards.
GATTCTGACTCGATTCTGTTTTCTGACTTTGATATTGATCCTCCTTAAGCAGTGACTCGACTCTCCTGGCTAGACTCTGACTGTTTGACTAGTCTATTGCCCCCTGGTGGTTCGCCTATTAACTGCCTGCTGAAGTTACTCTGCTGTACTTCAGCTGCGTTTTAGTTACTGTGTTTCTTTGTCTCACCTTCACTACTCTGCTGCCACCTAGTGGGGATTACTCTGTACTACGTCTTACTAGCCTTTGTACAGCATGACACCCTGCCTACAGACCAAAAATAAACTATCCCTACCCCAGAAGCTAAGCCTACACAAAATGCAGAATAATAACAATATTATGAGGGATTAGAATAGATTTCAATTAGCCATGAAAACAACTATTAATTTATTTTTCACTAGCAGGTAGTCGTATTATAACACACTGTCCCTTCTCCAGCAGAATCTTATCCTAGTGCCTACACTTTTTCTAGGTACAGCGCAGCAAGCATGGTGTCAATGAGTCTTATATAGACCCAGTGACCTCATTTGGCCAGCCAATCACAGCAATGCCAGTAACCAACATGGCTACGGTATTATCATGATTGGCAGACATTCCATGCCTGTTTAGTGGCTGAAAAAAACCCGCAAAACATGTGGGACTCGAACATGGCGTTCAAGCACCAGAATATTCGATCATCCCGAGCACCCTAATGAGTACTTTGACATGAAAATGCAACCATATGACCGGAAGAAGCCCAGACTGCCTATCAGAAGCATAAAGAAACCAGAAGTATACTTGACAAAACGTTGTACAAAATTATCCAGAAAGAGACATGATATAAATTATTTATGTAGATAGAGTTCATAAGTAGAAAGAAATCAACAAATATATAATACGATCGCGTGCATAAACCCGAAAAAGATATGTCATATAAAAAGTAAAAATATCATGTCAGTGCAATCGCAAATTATATAATTGACTTCTACAAGAAACCATGTGATTCACGTTACTAGCTGGAAAATTAAGAAAATTAGAAAGAAAATGCTGAAGAATTGATATTTCAAGGGATAAAACAGATTGTCATGAGAAATAAAGGTTATAATCAGGAAAAAAAAGTTTTTACTTTATCAGCCAAACAGGATCTGGATTAATTAGCTGGCACAAAGTAAGGAGGAGAATGTGCCAAGTCTTGAATATGCTATGGTAGAGGAAGCAGTATTATCTGTCACAGGGAAGTGAATAAAAAAAACCTACAGAAATAACAGTGAAGAACTAGTGAGAACAAAGCTTATTATTTACCACCAATATATTGGTAGATTTAGATGTGTTGATTTATGCCTCATTAATGAGCGACAATTGACTTTACACAAGTCGTTTAGCACTAATTTGCTGGCCTGTGAATGCAGGTCGAAGAGCAAAGATGGGGACAGAATAATCACTAGTACAATTGTACTGTCCCCATACAGCTCATCCATTGAATACATGGGGAATTGTTTAAAATTATTTTTTTGCTGCCATAAATATTCAGATCACCCAGAGAATGAAATTTTGCTCATTCGTAGGGTGATTGTCACGCTGTACAAAGGGCTAGTAAGACATAGTACAGCGTATTCCCCACTAGGTTGCAACAGAGTAGTGAGGGAGAGTCAAAGTTACACTGTAACAGAAAGGCAGCTGAAGTACAGCAGAGTAACTCCAGCAGGCAGCTAACAAGAGAACCACCAAGGGGCAATAGAGTAGTCAAACAGTGAGTGTCTAGCCGAGAAGTCAAGACATTACAGAGGGAGGATCAAAATAAAGACAGAAAACAGAACCGAGTCAGAAGCCGAGTGATCAGGAATGAAGAGGGAAACACAAACAACAGACAGGAGAGGGAAATCAGGGAATGGGATAGATGGATGAACAGGGTAGGGTACAGGTCAGGGCATGACAACAGGGAGTCAGATAAACCAGGAAATCTCACCAGAGCTAGTCACAGGCTGCAGAGCAAAACTATAACCAGCACAGGAATGCAGGTTCAGAGACCATATATAGTGTCTCCTGAAACCATAACGAGGCTAATGGGAGTTAATCACTGATATGACCAGGCCGGATCTGTGAAACTCTGGAGCGTAGAGTATACCGGTCCTGGATCATGACAGTGATGGTTTTCAAGTTAACATTGAAAAATAAGCGGGAACGAGAACTCCTACACTATAAACATTTGTCCGTCAATTATTTACTGGTGTAAATGCACCTTAGGCCTCTTTCAGATGTCAGTGATTCCGGTACGTAAGTCGCTGTTTTTATACGTACCGGAATTACTGACATACGCAGACCCATTAAAATCAATGGGTCTATACACACATCAGTGATTTCTCAGGGTCCATGTTTCCATGCGGCACACAAGAGAGTCTGTGTGTTCCACACGGAGATGAGTCCATTTTTCTCTAGCACCACTGATGTAACATGGACCACACAGTACCAGAGAAAACACGTGTCTGTAAAATAAAAAGCTTTTCTATACTTACCTGTCTACAGCTCTGCTGTCTTTGGCTCTGCTGTCTTCTGCTTCCAGGCCAGATAATTATGCTCATAAATATTCTCTGCATCATGACTCAAAAGTAACAGCAGCGGGGAGACAGCAGCAGCTGGAGACAGCAGCAGGGGAGACATCAGCACCACAGACAGCAGCGGTTTGGACAGGTGAGTATAAAGCTCCTGATCTCCGTGTGCTATCATGAATAGCACATGAAGAACACACGTGCGTGAAAATCAAGACACATGGAGGGACATACGCACCTTTAACACGTCAGTGAAAAATGTGTGTATTTTTCACTGGCGTCTGAAACAGGCCTTAATGCTAGGTTTTTTAATTATTTACTTCTTGTTTATATAAACTCGAAAAAAGCTGAATAAAATGTGAAAGAGACATGGTCATTCTGGTCAAGGATTTCTGTCGAGATCCCAGGTGCTGCAGCCATTCTCAGGCTATTGGCCCTTTCAACTGGCACATTTCTGAACATGATCTAGCGTCTCTATTAGCAGTGTCATGGATAAGTCTTAAAGTAGTTCCCATGAAAAATCTTGGCTTCTCTAGCCCCATCTGGCCATGCATTTCCCATGCAAGTCATTCAAATGCAATAACTAGAAAGGTAGGGTTTCCAAAATTAAAAACTACTCTTTGATAGTAAGCAGAGACCCATGTTTTGGATGCCTTTCTGTGTCCTCCATGTGTCCAAATGGAACCCCAGGGAGTACTATTCTTGTCATCAAAATTACTATAACTAGTTGAAAAGTAAAAACATAAATGTGCATTTGTCCACATTATAAACAATATGTAAGGCACTGACACATTATATCAGACGTGTAGCTATAGGGGGTGCAGAGGAAGCAGACACATCTAGGTCCTAGTAAAGGGTGTACACAGATATCAAGAGGCCCCTAGCTAAAGTTCTTTGTGTCCTTCCCTGTACCCTCAAAAAAATATTCAATAAAGTAAGAGAGGTCATACCTCCCAGCTTTTAAAAAAAAAGGAATGGAAAAGGGACATGTTATTTTGTCACATAATTATGTCCCCACTACACCATGTAGTGATCTCTCCAACTGCAAATCCCTTTTCTTGGCCTCTATAGAGTATGGTGCCCCAAAACATCCCCACCACACACAGCATGAGGCCCCACAGTGAGTTCCCAAACACAGTTTGCCTCCACTTGCAAACTATGATGCCCTAAGTACCTTCAAAACAGTATGATGCAACTAAAGTTCCCCAAACCTAAACCCCTTGCCTCAGGAGAAGGTCTAAAGTGTTGCTTAGGGAACGTAAATTTGCCACCCCCTTTCCCCCACCCAAGTTGACTGGTTCTTTGGTTGATAAACTGACAGCTGGTCAAGATAACCAGTAGAATACCTGTTACATTTTCTCTGCATTCAGTGTGTTTTATTGTACTGACGTGGGCTGTGCCATTGTGGCAGAGGGATTATCGATTGATGGACTGTAATAATGCTTGTGCTTCTGTGAAGAGAACCTGGGTACATAAAAAGCACAGCAATACCCCAATCCTGCTGAAGAAATGTTATGCTAAGCATCCTCTTTTGTTTATTACCAACTCATCTGGAAGGGTCCCTAAATAGGGGGGGAGTACTGTTATGCACCTGCCTCGGCTAAGCAGAGCTCCACCTCCATCTTCTATTGGCACTGCCCTCTGCTGTGCTCCACATTGGGTTATAAAAAAAGGCCCAACGTGACTTCATGATATTATCTCCCTAAGACTCCTAAGGCTTATTTGGAAATACCCCTGGTTGAGCACTAAACCAGAAATATGTACTACACAAGTGTGTTTGAATTGACTTCATCCAAATCTTCAGTTCCTGTTGTCTCTTCTGGCTTCTGTGAATTCTTCATTATTTGAGCAGGTTAACTTAATCCCCTTGCCATACGCTTCTGCTGCTACCTTCACCTGCTGCTGTTTAACCTACTACCTATAGATAACCTCCTGAACTGTTATTGGCGTCCATTCGCATTACCTACTTCAAACCTCTCATCTTTAAACTTGTCAATGAATTTTACCTTTATTAAAGTCCATCGGTTAAATCACAAGTTTTCAGGTCTGGACAAGAGCCTGAGCCTTTGTCAGTTAATTACGGAAAGTGTGCCCTGTGTACTGTTTAAATGCCTGTTTAGGGGCTAAAAAACACAAAAGCATATGTGCTTTATTTTATTGTGATAATTGAATATAAAAGGCATTTTATGCCCCCCCACTTTATTATTATTATTATTATTATAATTAATATTATTATTATTATGATTTACTATTATTTATTATTATAGCGCCATTTATTCCATTACCCAGTATAGCATATTAATTACCTTTACCCAGTATGATTGGCCCCACACAATGTGATGCTATTACAGCCCTCCACACAGAATGATTTGCCGCACAGCCACGATCCATACAGCATCATATCCTTTCACATGGCATCGTGGTCTCAGAAGCCACCAATAATTGCAATTTTTTTTTCTTTAAGTTAATATTAATTTTTGTTGTTTACTTCATCTTTAGTCAATTTTTTTGGTGATATATTTGATTTGCTAACAGTCCCCAGTTATATTGATTGTGGTTTTAGGTGTATTATTACTACTGTACCACATAGGAAAACATTAGCAGGCGGGAACTCTCACAAATTTTGCCTAGGAACTTAAATAGGACCTGTCAAGGGATCAAATGGGGGCATTTTTGTTTTGATTTTATTCCCAGTGTTCTATTACATTACTAATTTTTGTACACCACCCTCAATAAAGGATATATATACAGTACAGACCAAACGTTTGGACACACCTTCTCATTCAAAAAGTTTTCTTTATTTTCATGACTTTAAAAATTGTAGATTCACATTCAAGGCATCAAAACTATGAATTAAAACATGTGGAATGAAATACTTAAAGTGTGAAACAACTGAAAATATGTCTTATATTCTAGGTTCTTCAAAGTAGCCACCTTTTGCTTTCATTACTACTTTGCACCCTTTTGGCATTCTCTTAATGAGCTTCAAGAGGTAGTCACCGGAAATGGTTTTCCAACAGTCTTGAAGGCGTTCCCAGAGATGCTTACCACTTGTTGGCCCTTTTGCTTTCACTCTGCGGTCCAGCTCACCCCCGACTTATCTCGATTGGGTTCAGGTCTGGTGACTGTGGAGACCAGGTCATCTGGCGTAGCGACCCCACCACTCTCCTTCTTAGTCAAATAGCCCTTACACAGCCTGGAGGTGTGTTTGAGGTCATTGTCCTGTTGAAAAACAAATGATGGTCCAACTAAACGCAAACCGGATGGAATAGCATGCCGCTGCAAGATGCTGTGGTAGCCATGCTGGTTTAGTTTGCCTTCAATTTTGAATAAATCCCCAACAGTGTCACCAGCAAAGCACCCCCACACCATCACACCTCATCCTCCATTCCTCACGGTGGGAACCAGGCATGTTATGTCCATCCGTTCACCTTTTCTACAAAGACACGGTGGTTGGATCCAAAGATCTCAAATTTGGACTCATCAGACCAAATCACAGATTTCCACTGGTCTAATGTCCATTCCTTGTATTTTTTAGCCCAAGCAAGTCTCTTCTGTTTGTTGCCTGTCCTTAGCAGTAGTTTCCTAGCAGCTATTTTACCATGAAGGCCTGCTGCACAAAGTCTCCTTTTAATAGTTATTCTAGAGATGAGAAGGTGTGTCCAAACTTTTGGTCTGTACTGTATAAATTTAATGAGTGCTAATTTTTATGGTATTTACTACCGGGGCATTGCTCAAAAGGAAAAATTGCAGATTAACGTAAAGACATGTCCCCATATACCTTGACTTCAGTAAAATATTTGATAAAGTATCACATAACATCCTCATTAAAAAAATGATCAATTATGGAATCAACAAAAAATCAGTTAGATAGATTCACTAAATGACTACACATCAACCTGGAGGAAAGTCAAAAGCTGGGTTCTGCAAGGCTCTGTCCTGAACCCGTTCTGTTTAATATCTTTATAAATGATCTGGATAATGGAATTTTTGGGAACTCATAAAATTCGCAGATGATACTAAGATAGGAGGAGTATCCAACACTAGAGAGGAAAGAAAGTATATTCAAAAGGATCTAGACACTCGAACAATGGGCTGAGGAGAACACAATGGTTTTTAACAGGGACAAATGCAAAGTCCTAAATCTGGGTAAAAGAAATGTAAAAAGCATATATAGTATGGGGGAATAAAACTAGATGATAGCACCGGGGAAAAGGACTTGGGCATAATAGTGGATCCCAGATTCAACATGAACCAACTATGCGGAGCTGCAGCTAAAAAGGCCAACAAAATTCTGGGATGTATTAAGACAAGCATTTAATCTAAATTAAGAGAGGTCATTCTTCCCCTATACTCTGCTCTGGTCAAACCCCCACCTGGAATACTGTGTACAGTTCTGGCACCCCAATTCAAGAAAGACATCAATATATTGGAGCAAGTCCAGGGAAGAGCAACCAAGATGGTAGAAGGTCTACAAACCATGTCATATGAAGAACGGCTAAAAGAACTAGGAATGTTTAGATTGCAAAAGAGAAGGCTGAGAGGAGACTTAACAGCGGTCTAGAAATATCTAAAAGGTGATCACTGTGCAGAGGGAACTACCCTATTCTCATTAGCACAAGGAAGTACAAGAAGCAAGGGGATGAATTTAAAGGAAGGAGATTCAGATTAGACATTAGGAAAAACTTTCTGACAGTGAGGGCAGTCAGGGAGTGGAACAGGTGACCACGGGAGGTGGTGAGCTCTTCCTCAATGGAAATCTTCAAGCGAAAACTGGATAAACATATAGCTGGGATGATTTTGGAAAACCTGCACTTGCAGGAGGTTGGACCTGAACTACCTTGAGGTCCCTTCCCACTCTACCATTCTATGATTCTACTGTACAAATGTTGATCCTGTGTCCATATCAAAAAAATTTAATCTTTGGTTTTTCATTTAGAAAGAACTACAGGGAAAAGTGGGAAACTGAGATAAGCTAATTGTTTCAATTCAACAAACTGATGACACACTGATGACTCACTGGATGATGCACGGATGACCCGACACATAGATTTATACCCTGACGACACACACATTGCACAGTGATGACACATTATTGATACGCAGATGACACACTGATGACACACGGATGTCACAGGAATTATACACTCATAACACACATGACACATGGAGCAAAAAAACACTGATGACACACTGATGACATACGGATAGCACTTAGATGACACACTGATGACACAAAAAAACCCTCTGTCTCACTTACCCAACCCTTTCCCTCTTTTTCTATCTCGTCTTCATTTCAGTCTTTCTTTCTTTTTTTTACTCTTATAATCTTTTTTTATTAAGGTTAAGTCTCCCTTTACCACTTATCCTTCCATTATTTACCTTGATCCTTCCAAGCTAGCCCCCAATAAAGTTCTTCTTCCCTAATATACCCTTCCCAACCTCTCATTCCTTACCCCATAAAAATACTAAATGGTAAATGTATATATACTTATTCATAATGCATTTAAACAAATTTATAAATGCAATTCATTATGTAATATATGTTTAAATTTAAAGTACAATAAAAATTATTGAAACTCTGATGACACATGGATTATACACTGATGACACACATATGACAAACAGATGATATACAGATCGAAAACACTGATGACACTGGTAGTTTGTTTTCATGTGCATGTTTTATATGGACATGTGAAGGGGGCCTAAGGCTGCTTTTTTTTTTTTGTCTGTATTACATCCTTTTGCCATGATTTTTGAACATTGCAGCAATAACATTACTCGTGTGAGAAAGCAAAAATGAAGTTTATTAGTATGTGATGAAAAAAGAATGGTGTCATACCCGCAATTGAAGGTGTCCTATATTTTCAGTCTGTCGCAAATCAATTGGCTGCATATCAAATTTCCTTGAAACATTAGTGGAATCTGGTGAATTTGAATTTTAAAAAAATCTGCTCATCTCCCATGGGAATTACCGTGTGTTTCCAAAAAAAAGACACTGTCTAAGGCCCCCTTCACACGCACGTGCCTCCGGTACGTGCTAGGTCCGTTCCCACATGTACCAGAGACACGAGCACACGTATACCCATTAAAATCAATAGGTTTACGTGCACGCACGTGTTCAGCCATTGGCCCGTGCCTCCGTGTGGAGCAGACGTGAGCCCGTGTGCTCCATACGGAGGCATGTCCGTTTTTCTCCGGCAGCACGGGTGTCACACGGCCCGCACACATACCACACGGATGTAGTGTGGATGTGGGCCCACATGACACGCGCCACAGAAACACACGTGTCATTGTAAAAATAAAAAAACACATACTCACCCCCACCAGCCCAGCAGTCTCTGCCGTGGTTGTCACCTGCATCCAACCCCCAGTGAATTTGAACAACGCATCTTCTTCACTGGGGGCCGGAAGCAGCGTCATCGGGGCATGGCCTGTGCCGGACACTGTTATTCAGCACCACAGACAGCTCCGGAAGAATCAGGTAAGGCGGGACTTTCCGTTCTCCATGTGTTATTACGTATAACACACGGAGAACACGCATGTGCCACAAACATGGCACACGGGGAGCAAACCACCCCTTTAATACGTCCTTGAAAAAATTGTACGTTTTTTTCACGTGCGTGTGAAGGGGGCCTTATACTGCTTTTTGCCCCCCAAAAAAACACTAGGGCTTATTTTTGGAGTTGGTCTTATTCTTGGAGAAACATGGTTGAAAGTAAGTTTACCCCCCCAAAAAAGCAGACCCTTCCTAGGAGACTCATACTTACCAGGGCCCGGGCATCTGCGTGGCTCCCAGGTCCTCCTGTGATCTCCGGTGGGCACTCTCAACAGGTCTGTTGCACACTGTCCTCCCCTACTTCTGCCCGACACACTCACATACATCAGATCGTGCACACACACACACACATATCAGAGAGCACACACACACTCATACACATACAAACACACACAATTACAGAACAGATTGCACACATAATCACAGAACAGATCGCACACACACACAATAATCATTCACCACATCCGGCGGTACAGAATGCCTCCGGCCGCAGGGGAAGATGGGAGAAAGTTACGCCTCGCAGGTCCTATAAGCATTCCATCCGCAGCCGCTGGTCCTTGCATTCAACCACTCTGCATCTCAGGATTCTGCCAGCCAGTGTCGCTGGATATGGTGATTATATGTGTGTGGGATCTGATGTGTGTGGGTGTGCGAACTGATGTGTGTGGGTGTGCGAACTGATGTGTGCGGGTGTGCGAACTGATGTGTGCGGGTGTGAGATCTGATGTGTGCGGGTGTGAGATCTGATATGTGTGGGTGTGAGATCTGATGTGTGCGGGTGTGAGATCTGATGTGTGCGGGTGTGAGATCTGATGTGTGCGGGTGTGAGATCTGATGTGTGCGGGTGTGAGATCTGATATGTGTGGGTGTGAGATCTGATGTGTGCGGGTGTGAGATCTGATGTGTGCGGGTGTGACATCTGATGTGTGTGGGTGTGAGATCTGATGTGTGTTTGGGTGTGAGATCTGATGTGTGCGGGTGTGAGATCTGATGTGTGTGGGTGTGAGATCTGATGTGTGTGGGTGTGTGATCTGATGTGTGCGAGTGTGAGATCTGATGTGTGTGGATGTGAGATCTGATGTGTGTGGGTGTGACATCTGATGTGTGTGGGTGTGAGATCTGATGTGTGTTTGGGTGTGTGATCTGATGTGTGTGGGTGTGAGATCTGATGTGTGTGGGTGTGAGATCTGATGTGTGTGAGTGTGTGATCTGATGTGTGTGGATGTGAGATCTGATGTGTGTGGGTGTGTAATCTGATGTGTGTGGGTGTGTGATCTGATGTGTGTGGATGTGTGATCTGATGTGTGCGGGTGTGTAATCCACTTCAGGTCCTTCTGCTCAGTGTCTGGTGAGAATGATTGCGGGATATCCTCTGTCTATAATGAAGTGTCCTGCATTCTTCTTTAACTTTTTTAGCTGTACGGACACTTCATTATTGAAACGCGATTAGGGTTTATTTTCGGGGTAGGGTTTATATTTAACCCTTGCTCTGAAAATGCTGAAAATCCCTGCTAGGGCTTGTTTTTTGGGAGGTCTTATTTTTGGAAAAACACGATAGTCTAAAAGCAGTGAAACCAGATGATGCACCCTGTAGACAACAAGCCAAAATACAAATGTGAGCAAAATCTTTGATATAAAATTGTTCATCTTCGATCTTACGATATACGGTAATATTGTGTCATTTTTACGTTGACTTTCCTTTAAATGAACCTTTATTTTACCTATAAATTCTCCAATTACTGGCAAGTAAGTCTTTTCCATTTTTGCTTTCTCTCTTTTCCTTAATTTGAGAAATAGCTCCATTAAAACGATGGTGACCATGTGAGCTTTGTACAGCTGTATTAATGAGCTGCAGACTTCAGGAATAGAACAATTTCCTATTCTCGCAGACACTGCATTAGCATGGCACGTTTAATAGGATGGCACGTTTAATCCTCAGAACAATGAGGCAGATACATCTTTCAAAAGCTTTAAGTGCAAACAAGAGCTCATGTTACATTAATCTGAAACAATGTTAAAATTAGGATTGAGGACAATTAATGGAGACATAGCGTACAGTACAATTTATTATAATATGATTCAAGCTAAAAGCTTTCTCTGCAAGTATTGTTCTTGGTATTAGGAACATTATGCATCACGGTGATGTAACTGAGCCTGACAGATACTGCTAACCACGGCGTGGTCTTTATAACGAGAGCGTAACAGGAAATCATTAGATTAGTGTAAAGCAGCAGATATTAGCAGCGTGATGTCCAGCGATGTGGCTGCATTATTTATGGTGTTCTAAACAATATGTGTAACATTATATATTCTAACAGGATGACAAATCAAGGGGGTAAGAAAAAAATTGTGATAATAGTAATGTCAGATATTGTGTCTGTGGGCAACTCTGCATATAATAGCTTGTCGGGTTCTGAAATGAGAATATTCTGATTACACAGGTAAGGAAGTAAACGCCATCTATTGGCACCATCTCTTAAAGGGAACCTGTCACCACGTTTTTGGCTTATAAGCTGCGGCCACCACCACCGGGCTCTTATATACAGCATTCTAACATGCTGTATATAAAGCAGGATTTACACGCTGCGACATCGCCCGAGCGATCTCGTTGGGGTCACGGAATTTGTGACAAACATCCGGTCGCTTTAGCGATGTCTTTGCATGGGACACCTATGAGCGATTTTGAATCGTCACAAAAACGTTCAAAATCGCTCATCGGTGACATGGGGGTCCATTCTCAAATATCGCTGCTGATCGGTGTACGAAGTAGTTCGGCGCTCCTGCGGCAGCACACATCGCTATGTGTGACACCGCAGGAACGAGGAACCTCACCTTACCTGCAGCCGCCGGCAATGAGGAAGGAAGGAGGTGGGCGGGATGTTACGTCCCGCTCATCTCCGCCCCTCCGCTTCTATTGGGCGGCGGTTCAGTGACACTGCTGTGACATCGCTGTGACGCTGAACGAACCACCCCCTTACAAAGGAGGCGGTTCGCCGGTCACAGCGACTTCGGTAGGCAGGTAAGTAGTGTGCCGGGTCCGCGCGATATTGTGCGCCACGGGCAGCGATTTGCCAGTGTTGCACAACCGATGGGGGCGGGTACACACGCTAGCAATATCGGTCACGATATCGCAGCGTGTAAAGCGGCCTTAAGAGCCCGGGCCTGGAGTATAACATAAACACTTTATAATACTTACCAAACGGTCGTGCGGTGGGCCTAATGGGCGTCTTCGTTCTCCGGTGCGGGCGGCTCCCCTTTCGGCCATCTTCGTCCTCTTTCTGAAACCTGTGTGCATGACGCGGCTACGTCATACACACTCGCCGGTTCTGTGCAGGCGCACTACAATACTTTGACCTGCCCTGCTCAGGGCAGATCAAAGTGCGCCTGCTCAGGACCTGAATGCCGGTGAGTGTGTTTGTCGTCGGACTCGAGAAGAAGGAGAACAAAGATGGCCAAAAGATGCGGCACCAGGAACCAGACAACGGAATTGCCCACTAGGCCCACCGCACGACCGTTAGGTAAGTATTATAAAGTACTTTTTATGTTATACTCCCGGCCTGGGCTCTTATATACAGCAAATTAAGATGCTGTAAGAGCCCGGTGGTGGTGGCTGCAGCTTATAGGCCAAAAAAGTGGTGACAGGTTCCCTTTAATTACCTCCCCTAAGCACTGCATACATCGACCTGACCGAGCCAGTCTAAGGGCCAGGCTGTCATATATTCACGTTAGTAACATTAAATATAATTTTTTCCTTAAATATCATACCTCTTGTTCATAAAAGCAGCAGTGTCTTACAATAAATTGCTTCAAGATGGGCAGTGAGCCCCATAGGGGTGAATAGGCCCCATGACGATCGGGAGGGTTCAGGGTAGGAAAGGGTTAAGGTATATGGCTAGAGGGTTGTATAAAGGGCTATTGGATTGGTGGGAGAAATGGCAAGGGGGATTGGGGGATAGACAGGAAGGGGTGGGGTGTTGCAGTGGGTATAAAGGGGGCTGTGCATAGGTCATGGTCTCTTTTGTCCTACAACCAGTGTGTCCCACCTGTGCTGCTGCATCGCTGACCTGGAAGATGGCGGACCTGGCTGCACTGCTGAAGCTGGTGCGTGGGGCCTCTGAAGTCATCGGAGTGGACGCGCTGTGGGAGCAGCTGGCGGCGGTCTGTGGGGCTGGAGCAGTTAGGCCTGCTGCTCCAGCACCCGGGCCTGCGCTGCGCGCTCGGCGGGTGCGACCACCGGAGCGCTACTCCCCCGGCGGAGGGAAGAGGAACAGATCTAGGAGCCCCCTCGGGGACTCTCTGGGGCAGCGGAGCCCTCCTTACCCGTCTGGAGAGTTACCGGCCGCCGAGGGGGAATCCTCGCTGGAGATCCCGTGGGCCGGAAGTGGGCAGAGCTTCGGCGAGGCTGACTTCCGGTTTGCGGCCTGCACGGCACCGGACTGGAGCAGCGGCAGCTCCCAGTGAAGTGCTGGCTGGGGGTGGTGCCCAGCGTTATGGAGCAGGAGCGGAGACCCCCTGCAGGCGGCAGGGCAGCGATCCAAGAGTGAGGGTCAGCGCAGATCGGAGCGGCAGCCAGAGAGGACTGGGGGCAGGGCCCTGCAGTCCGCAGGGCCGGAAGCTCCAGTTAGTAGTAACGGTCCCCCCTAGCGGGGATCAAACTGGGGGGAGTTCCCTGCATACGTCGGGAACGGCACGGTTTCCCTGCAGTCGGCAGGGAGGGAGACCCCTGGGAATGGCTGAAATGGGGACAGTGCAGCAAGCAGGAGTTGAGGCAGCCAAGAAGAATGGCGGCAGGATGCCACGTCGTGGAAAAGAAAGAGGCCCAGCGGGAGACGCCCGGAGGAGCAGGGTGCGGTGACCGTGGGGGTTGACGGCCGCCAGAGGCAGACTGTCCCCTCGCTGGTCCCCCCTGAGGACTTCAGCAGCTTTTCTTAATCCGACGAGGAAGAATTACCGGAGGAGGTGGCAGGACGGATGGAGCGGCAGCAGGACGTTCGTGTTACGGCTGCTCCGGATTCGGTTCAGAGGCAGCCCGGTGAGAGGACTACCAATATGTTTAATGTTGTGGGTAGCGGGGGAGGAGGTGGGGGTTCCTCCGCGGGGGGTAGTATGCTGAGTGCGGGTGCGGTCGGTCAGTCGGGGTTACCCGGGGCGGAATTTTGGGGTCAGCTGTTGGGGGTGTTACAGGGGTTGTTGGCTGAGCGGTTAGGACGGAGCGGCCCTGGGTCTGGCTTGGGTGGGCCCCCGGTGGGTGTGGTGCCGGTGTGCGAGGTAGGGGCTCAGGAAGCTGTGCCGGCGGTTGTTGCGGGTCAGGCGGACGGCGCGGCGGCTGAGGAGGTGGTTAGCAAGGATGCTTAAAAGGAAAAAGAAAAGGAGGACGAAGTTGTGCATTTGGATGATAGGGCACGGAGTGAAGTATACGTGTGCTTAGAAAGTCCGTTAGGGTACATTTAAAAACGAGGTGAGGGAGAAGATATGGAAAGGGGAGTAGGTGGAAATTTTTTCCCTGCTTCCCTTGGAAAAGTTTAACTTGGACAAAAGTGAAGCCAAGTGACTCCAAGAAGGAAAAGGAGGAAGAGGAGAAAAGGAGGTATAGGTTGATGCCGAGAACTTTTACTAACTGGCTACAGGCCTTTGTGATCCTAGCCAGCATGATTGGGGAAAAGGAGCCGGAGCATTGTTCCGCCCTTTTCGGTTACATGGACTCGATCGGCGAGGTGTACAGAGTGTATGGTGGTTTAGGCTGGCTACGATATGACGAACAGTTTTGGCAACGGAAGGCTCTGCGGCCTGGCATTTGGTAGGACCACAAAGATATTTCCTTGTGGATGCGTTTAATGACTGCTACGGCTCAGCCCTTTCGAGGGGGTGCCGGGAGCCCGGGTGCGAGCGGCGGATCCCCGGCTGGACAGAAAAAAGGGGCATGCTGGCAATTTAATGAGGGGCAATGTAAGTTTGGGGCGTCGTGTCAGTTTAAACACGAGTGTTCCGGTTGTGGAGGTTCCCACTCTTTGGCCAGGTGTTTCAAAAAAGGTAAAGGAAAGTTGGGGGAGGGGTCTGGAAAAAGGGAGGATGCCAGTGAGGGTAGAGGCGATGCTTCCCTATTTAAATAGATATCCGGATGTTCGGGCGGCGGAGCTGTTGGCGACAGGTTTTAAGGAGGGTTTCCGGATTCCGTTTGAATCTGAGGCACCGGTGTTTCACCCGGGTAATTTGAGGTCCGCAAAAGAACATCCGGAGGTGGTGAGGGAAAATCTGCAGAAGGAGGTGGAGTTGGGGAGGATGGCGGGCCCGTTCAAGGACCCGCCATTCTCTATCTTGAGGATTTCGCCGCTTGGGGTGGTACCCAAGAAGGAGCCAAACAAATTTCGGCTCATTCATCATTTATCTTATCCGGCAGGGTTGTCAGTGAACAATGGGATTTCACCTGAGTTGTCTGCAGTCTGTTATGTATCGTTTGACAAGGCATTGGAGTTAGTGCGGGTAGCCGGGCAGGGGGCCCTGATGGCCAAGGCGGACGTGGAAGCAGCTTTTTGTTTACTTCCGGTGCATCCAGAGAGTCTTCATCTTTTAGGGTGCATGTGGGATGGTGAATACTATGTGGATCGGTGCCTGCCCATGGATTGTTCCATTTCGTGTGCCTATTTTGAAGCGTTTAGGTCTTTTGTGGAATGGGTAGTCAGGGATGTGGCAGGAGTCCATTCTGTGATTCACTATTTAGATGATTTCTTTTGCGTTGGCCCGGCAGGTTCCTCGGTTTGTTCCTTGTTGTTATTTACGTTAGAGCGGATAGCGCGAAGCCTGGGTATTCCATTGGCAAAGGAAAAAACGGAAGGGCCAGTGACGGCTCTGTGTTTTTGGGCATCAAAATTGATACGGTGGCTATGGAATGCCGATTGCCGGAGGGCAAGCTGCGGGATTTGAAGGCGTCAGTGCGGTTTTTGTATCAGGCTAAGAAGGTGCGGTTGCGGGATTTGCAGTCAGTGCTTGGAAAATTTAATTTTGCCTGTCGCATTATGCCGATGGGGCGAATATTTAATAGGTGATTGGCGAGCGCAACTGCAGGGGTCACAGCTCCGAATCATTTTGTCAGAGTGATGAAGGCGATGAAAGGAGATCTGCTGGTGTGGGGTGCGTTTCTCGACCAATACAACGGAAAGACGTTATGGATGAGCAAAGCATTGTCAAATAGCCAGCTGGAATTGTTTACAGACGCGGCGGGGGCGGTGGGTTTTGGAGAAATTTTGCAAACGCATTGGTTCGTTGGGAAATGGCCACGGCTTTGGGTGGAAAAGGGGCTGGTAAAGAATCTGGCGCTGCTGGAACTGTTTCTCATCATAGTGGCAGTGGAGTTGTGGGGCCCTGAATTTGCAGGCAAGAAGCTTTGATTGCATTGTGATAACATGGCGGTGGTGCATTCTATCAATTTACTGTCGGCTAAATCACCTCCGGTAGTGGGGTACTTGAGGCACTGGTTCAGCAGTTACTGCTGGTGTGAATAGGTTCAACAGTGGGTTCAACAGACACAGCTGGTACGGATAAGTGCATCAACAGGTACAGCAAACACAGTTGGTACAGATAGGTGCAGCAGGTATGGCAGACACAGCTGGTATGGATAGGTGCAGTAGCAGGTATGGCAGATACAGCTGATACGGATGGTTGCAGTAGCAAGAACAGCAGATACTGGTAAAGATAGGTGCAGAAGTGGGTATAGCAGATACAGCTGGTACGGATAAGTGCAGCAGCGAGTACAGGAGATACTGCGAGTATGGATAAATACATCAGTGAGCATGGCAGATTATGGGAATTGGCATAAGCAATAAAGCAACAAAGCAATACAATAGGAGAGGCACAAAGAACCTGACAACTGACAACACGTTTCTAAAGGATAGAACATGGTGACCAGGCACCTCCCATAACATGAGGGTGCCTTAAATACCTAGCATCTCCCAGCTATAGGCTGAGAGGCACTTCCAGGTCAGAGAGGAAGTGCCTCTCAGCCTATATTTCCTTAAATAATAAGTGTTTGCACTCACCTTAAGTGTACTTTCATGAGACCTACATGGCATGCACAGTCCTTGGTAGCCAGTAGCAGGGAGCAGGGATGCAAATGCAACACCTGAGCTGCTGGTAGCCATCAGGTGATACTCAGGGGAAGTCAGTGCTGTGACAGTTAGCCCAAGGGGATATGGATATTGACAGTCTCAGATAAGGCAGATGCAGCCAGTATGGCTGATGCAGCAGGCATGGTTGGTATAGATAGATGTGACAGTGGGTTCAGGAGATACAGCTTGTGTAACAGGTGTAACAGTGGGTACAACAGAGGTGCAGAAGTGGGTATGGCAGATACAGCTACAATGGATAGTTGCAGCAGATACAGCAGATACAGCTGTTATGGATAGTTGCAGCAGCAGGTACAGCAGATACAGCTGTTATGGATAGTTGCAGCAGCAGGTACAGCAGATACAGCTGTTATAGATAGGTGCAGCAGCGGGTACAGCAGATATAGCTGGTATGGATAGGTGCAGCAGCGGGTACAGCAGATACGGATAGGTGCAGCAGCGGGTACAGCAGATACAGCTGGTATGGATAGGTGCAGCAGCGGGTACGGCAGATACAGCTGGTATGGATAGGTGCAGCAGCGGGTACGGCAGATACAGCTGGTATGGATAGGTGCAGCAGCGGGTACGGCAGATACAGCTGGTATGTATAGGTGCAGCAGTTGACATAGAAGATACAGCTGGTACAGTTAGGTGTAGCAGCGAGTAAAGCAGATACTGATAGTACAGAAAGGTACAGCGGGTACAGCAGATACAGCTGGTACGGATAGGGGAAGCTACATGTACAGCAGATATAGCTGGTACAGATAAGTGCAGCAGCGGGTACAGCAGATACTGCTGGTATGGATAAATGATAACAACACAAGTCCCAATGGGATGTACAAGACCTACACAATGTGATTATCAACAACACAGAAGTCCAATTATGTACCGCCGAAAAAAGGTCACCATCAATCAATAAAATTAAAATGTTAATAATTTTTTATTGGGCATTCAACGTATTAATAATCAATTACATAAAACAGGATAAATTCCTCCAATAGAACGATATGGGGACAAGGCACATAAAATCAATATGAATGCAAACAGCATACAAATAACAGTCTGATATATCGGCATGTAAAAATTAATAATAAAAAGCCCTTAAATCAACTAATTAATTAACAAGGTGCATGTTGCTAATCAAAAAAAAGGTGCATGGGTGCAAATATTACCAAAGTGAAAAAGGCCTTAAAAAAAAAATAAAAAATATATATATATATATATATATATATATATATATATTCATTAACTATTAAAATAGATGAAAAAAGCCATCAAATAGAAATAATTAATTATTTAAACCATCCTACACATAAATATTACCTCAGTACCCCGGCAAGGAAGGTGCATATGTATATAAATATAAATATGTCAAGGTGCCAACCTATATAGTATTAAGATGTGTCCACTAATAGTGCTTGCTATCAATAAAGTGCCTTAGTGCATGATAAACCAAAATTTGCTAAAATACCTAAGGTGGTTTAGAAAAATATATTCAAATACATTCATATATATATACAGTACAGACCAAAAGTTTGGACACACCTTCTCATCTCTAAAACAACTGTTAAGAGGAGACTTTGTGCAGCAGGCCTTCATGGTAAAATAGCTGCTAGGAAACCACTGCTAAGGACAGGCAACAAGCAGAAGAGACTTGGTTGGGCTAAAGAACACAATGAATGGACATTAGATCAGCGGAAATCTGTGCTTTGATCTGATGAGTCCAAATTTGAGATCTTTGGATCCAATCAGCAAGTCTTTGTAAAAAAGGTGAACGGATGGACTCTACATGCCTGGTTCCCATCGTGAAGCATGGAGGAGGAGGTGTGATGGTGTGGGGGTGCTTTGCTGGTGACACTGTTGGGAATTTATTCAAAATTGAAGGCATACTGAACCAGCATGGCTACCACAGCATCTTGCAGTGGCATGCTATTCCATCCGGTTTGCGTTTAGTTGGACCATCATTTATTTTTCAATAGTACAATGACCCCAAACACACCTCCAGGCTGTGTAAGGGCTATTTGATTAAGAGTGATGGGTTCTACGCCAGATGACCTGGTCTCCACAGTCATCAGACCTGAACCCAATCGAGATGGTTTGGGGGTGAGCTGGACCGCAGAGTGAAGGCAAAAGGGCCAATAAGTGGTAAGCATCTCTGGGAACTCCTTCAAGACTGTTGGAAAACCATTTCCGGTAACTACCTCTTGAAGCTCATCAAGAGAATGCCAAGAGTGTGCAAAGCAGTAATCAAAGCAAAAGGTGGCTACTTTGAAGAACCTAGAATATAAGACATATTTTCAGTTGTTTCACACTTTAAGTATTTCATTCCACATGTGTTAATTCATAGTTTTGATACCTTCAATGTGAATCTACAGTTT
This sequence comes from Anomaloglossus baeobatrachus, assembly GCF_048569485.1. Taxonomy (NCBI): domain Eukaryota; kingdom Metazoa; phylum Chordata; class Amphibia; order Anura; family Aromobatidae; genus Anomaloglossus; species Anomaloglossus baeobatrachus. The sequence continues at coordinate 602,520,170 of NC_134356.1, read as the reverse complement.
TCAGAGTTTTGAAAATAAACAAAACTCTTTGAATGAGAAGGTGTGTCCAAACTTTTGGTATGTGAAAGTGTATGTGAAAAAATCCTATATGCTTGAAAGACTGTTGCAAAGCATGCATTAATTTGTGCAGGGATGAGACTAAATAATTATTCCTTGCAGCCTCAGGACTTACAGAAATCACTAGGTTGAGTGCCAGTACAAATGCAATTCAGTAATTACATAGGATGTCTCTGGGCTGTATGTAGTTCAGGATCCCCCGGGTGCCATGACCGTGACGTGCCTGCCTACGCCTGACGTGTTTTGCGGTGGCTTCATCAAAAAGGCGTGCTTTAGCTGACTGATTATTAATATGTTGAATTTCCAATAAAAAATTATTAAAATTTTAATTATATTGATTGATGGTGACCTTTTTCGGTGGCCCATAATTGGACATCTTAATGGTATGGATAAATGCATCAGTGAGTATGGCAGATAATAAGAACTGGCATAAGCAATAAAGCAACAAAGCAATACAACAGCAGCGGCACAAATGACCTGACAGCTGACAATGTGTCTCTAAAGGATAGACCACGGTGACCAGGCACCTCCCATAATGTGAGGGTGCCTTAAATACCTAGCATCTCTCAGCTATAGGCTTAGAGACACTTCCGGGTCAGGGAAGAAGTGCCTCTCAGGCTATATTCCCATTGCGAAAATATGCTTGCACGCACCCTAAGAGTACTTACAGGAGACATGCATGGCGTGCGCAGTTCCTGGAGCCTGTGGCAGGGACCAGGGATGCAGAAGCTACTACTAAGCGGCCAGGAGGATGTGTGCTAGAATCCGCACAGGGGGTGGAGAGCAGGACTGTGCAGGAATGCCAGTAGCGGCATTACACTGTAATGTCAGCTTGCATCATGCCGAGGGGTTAGTAATGGAGAGGCATCTATCACACACCCCCATTACTTACCCAGGAATTAGAATGAGCAAAAAAAAACACACTAAATATTTTACATTAAAAGACACTCCCAGTTCATCACAAGTGGCATGCCATAATTGTGATTATATTGCAGTTCATGGGATGAATTGTATAAGTAAAGAGCCCTAGACTGAGAAATAGGGACTTAGTTTTGCTGATAAGAATAGAATAGTTTTAATTTAATCCAACAATTTAAGCCACAATTAGACAACAAATCAATGCTCAACTATCTAAGTTGTTAACCAACTAATTTGATTTTAAGAAACCAAATGTATCATCTTCCATCATACATTCATAAACCTCTCCCAACGCAGAGATCGTTGGGCATCCTACCCTCTATCTGCACTAGAGTCTGCTCACTTACACTAAGGGCCACTTTACACGCTGTGACATCGCTAGCATTTGCTGGTGATGTCGAGCGTGATAGCACCCATCCCCGTCGTATGGCCGATATGTAGTGATCGCTGCCGTAGCGAAGATTATCGCTATGGCAGCGTCACACACACATACCTGTTCAGCGACGTTGCTGTGACTGCTGAACAATCTCACCGCGATGTCACCGCGATGTCACTAAGCGGCCGGCCAAATAGAAGTGGAGGGGCGGAGATGAGCGGGACGTAACATCCCGACCACCTCCTTCCTTCCTCATTGCTGGCGGACGCAGGTAAGGTGAGGTTCCTCGTTCCTGCGGTGTCACACACAGCGATGTGTGCTGCTGCAGGAACGACGAACAATATCGTACCTGCAGCTGCAACGATAATTGGGAATGGACTCCCATGTCACCGATTTGGGATTTTGAACGTTTTTGTAACAATTCAAAATCACTCATAGGTGTCACACGCAACGACATCGCTAACGCGGCCGGATGTGCGTCACAAATTCTGTGACCCCATCGACATCACTTTAGCGATGTCGTAGCGTGTAAAGCGGCCCTTAATCTCCTTTCTAACATGAATGTAGATATTTTTATCATTGATTATTCTAATAACTTAACTAGTGGGTAGATTATTCCTAACCAGTTTTAGCATCAAACAATAAAGCAGTTGCTTGCACTTGCCAGTCACATTTGCTATAATAATAACCATGAAATACAATTTTACTATATTTTTATTTAACTTCTGTGTGCATTGTGTTCAGATGTTATCTCCTGCAGGGCTGGAATACTTCATTATAATATGGTCACCATATAATTTGGGTGCTTGGACCTATTTTGGATATATTTTGTAGAAAAGCATTGGTAACAATGAGCGTACAACATATACTGTCTAAATACTTCCTATTAAAAAAAATCTATTAATTACTATACTATAAAGAAAATACATTTGTCATTCATATTTAGTTGAATATCTTAAAGAGACAGCACTTCTTTTATATTTTTTCACTTGCTTTATCAGCAATTTCCTACTAAACTTATATTACAGTGCTTTGCAAAGATATTCGGCGTCCTTGAATTTTTCAACCTTTTTCCACATTTCAGGCTTCAAACATAAAGATAAAAATTTTAAATATTATGGTGAAGAATCAATAACAAGTGGGACACAATTATGAAGTTGAACGAAATGTATTGCTTATTTTAAACTTTTGTAAAAAATAAAAAACTGAAAAGTGGGGCGTGCAATATTATTCATCCCCTTTACTTTCAGTGCAGCAAACTCACTCCAGAAGTTCATTGAGGATCTCTGCATGATCGAATGTCCTAAATGACTGATGATGATAATTATAAGCCACCTGTGTGTAATCAAATCTCCATATAAATGCCTCTGCTCTGTGATAGTCTCCGTGTTCTGTTTAATGCACATAGAGCATCATGAAGACCAATGAACACAAAAGGCAGGTCCGTGATACTGTTGTGGAGAAGTTTAAAGCTGGATTTGTTTACACAAAGATTTCCAAAACTTTAAACATCCCAAGAAGCACTGTGCAAGCGATCATATTAAAATGGAAGGAGTATCATACCATTGCAGATCTACCAAGACCCAGCCATCCATCCAAACCTTCATCTCAAACAAGGAGAAGACTGATCAGAGATGCAGCCAAGAGGCCCATGATCACTCTGAATGAACTGCAGAGATCTACAGCTGAGGTGGGAGAGTCTGCCCATGGGACAACAATCAGTCGTACACTGCACAAATCTGGCCTTTATGGAAGAGTGGCAATAAGGAAGCCATTTCTCAAAAATATCCATAAAGAGTGTCGTTTAAAGTTTTCCACAAGCCACCTGGGAGACACACCAAACATGTGGAAGAAGGTGCTCTGGTCAGATGAAACCAAAATCAAACTTTTTGGGCACAATGCCAAATGATATGTTTAGCATAAAAGCAGCACTGAGACTGGGACGGAGATTTGTTTTCCAACAAGAAAATGATCCCAAACATAAAGAAAAATCTACAATGGAATGGTTCACAAATAAACATATCCAGGTTTAAATGGGGCTTTACACTCTGCGATATCCCTAATGATTTATCGTCGAGGTCACGTCGTTGGTGACGCACATCTGACATCCTTAGCGACATTGCAGCGTGTGACACGTACGAGCGATCTTAAACGATCGCAAAACATGCAAAAATCGTTTGTTTTGGAGAGGTCATCCTAAAACCAAATAACCTTGCCTGTTTATTAGTGATGTTGTTCCTCGTTCCTGTGGCAGCACACATCGCTATGTGTGACACCGCAGGAGCGACGAACATCTCCTTACCACCGTCCACCGGCAATGCGGACGGAAGGAGGTGGGCGGGATGTTACGGCCGCTCATCTCCACCCCTCCTTTGCTATTGGACGGCTGCCGTGTGACGTCACTGTGAAAGGAGGCGGATCGGTGGCCAGAGCGACGTCGCTGACCAGCTTTGTGCGTGTGACGCTGCCGTAGCAATAATGTTCGCTATGGCAGCGATCACACAATATCGCATGTACGACGGGGGCGGGTGCTATCGCGCTCGACATCGCTAGCCGATGCTAGCGATGTCACAGCGTGTAAAGCCCACTTTAGAATGGCCAAGTCAAAGTCCAGACCTGAATCCAATCATGAATCTGTGGAAAGAGCTGAAAACTGCTGTTCACAAACGCTCTCCATCCAACCTCACTCAGCTCAAGCTATTTGCAAAGGAAGAATGGGCGAGAATTTCAGTCTCTCAATGTGCAAAAAGTGGCACTACTTAACTTAAAGGTGATGAATAATATTGCACGCCCCAATTTTCAGTTTTTTCATTTTTACAAAAAGTTAAAATAAACAATAAATATCGTTCACCGTCATAATTTTGTCCCACTTGTTGTTGATTCTTCACCATAAAAGTTAAATTTTTATCTTTATGTTTGAAGCCTGTAAAATATATCTTTGTACCGTATTTGCCAGTAGAGATAAAAAATTGTTTAAAAGAACTGAAGATCTCAGTGGTTGATACCTTTTAATGGCTAACTGAAAATATGGTAATAAGAGCAAGCTTTCGAGACTACTCAGGTCTCTTCTTCAGGCTCAATATAACACAAAATCTGAAGTCACATATGTGACGACATGGACTCTCATGGGTTAAAGTTTCTTAACATTCAGCCAGACTATTGTTCTTATGTGTGCTAAGTCATGTTTGCTTAGCTATTGTATCTCCAGTCTCTTCCAGTAATCATTGTATTGTAGTTGTGTATTGCTAATGGGATTACCTTAGTAACCATTGTCTAGTCGGAGACTTGCAGGCTCCATGTAGATATCCTCAGTCTTTCTACCCACATCATTTAAATGAACATTATCCATGCAGCTTGAAATTCATCCAATGGGAGAGGCGATCTTGTCCAACCAATCGATGAGGACGCAGTGTATCTAAGTGGAAGGCTGTGGCTATAAAAGGGACTTCTTTAAGCCACCAGGGGGTTGATGGATGCTGATGGATCCAGTCTAAGCTCTTTGGAGCTGACTAGAGGATCAGGATATCTTATGGCTTCAATCTAGGGACTCCGGTCCCGGTTGGAGACCATATCCACAGCCTAGGGATTTCGACTCCGGCTGACAGGATTTTAACATCAAACCAGGACTACCTAAGGAGGACACTCAGGTTGGGACAGTTCAGTCACCTGTTACAGACTTTGCAGACCTCAGACAGCTTGGAACCTGTGAGGCATGGACATTCTAAATCCCTGGTGAGCCAGCGGAAGGGTGAGACTCTGTTGCCTGTTACATTTGTGTGTTTTGCTGGTTATGTGTTATGTGCTGTTAATTGTTTGGGGATCCAATAAAGTCTAATTATTGTGGTTCCCTCACCCTGTATTGTCTGAGTAGTGTTACGCCCACAGTTAAGGAGGCCGGCGTTCAGTTGGGATGAGCCCTGAGCCACGCTGTCTTTCTAAAGGCGGCGGGTTTTAGTGGACGAGAGCACCCACTGAGCCCCGTGTCTCCACAATTGGTGGCAGCAGTGGGACACTACTCAGCCTGGTTTACCCAGGGGAGCTGCAGCGGACTGGTGTTTTTGGACACCGTCCAGGGCTCAACAACCAGGGAGGCACATAAGCATACCCAGCAGGCCATAGGGGAGGCATTCAGGTTTCGGACGCTGCCATGTCCAACCCCACCAGCTCAGCCATGGGTCAAGGACAAGAGAGGAGTTACGACCGCTGCAGTAAATGGATGCTACAGGATCTGTGCCAGAGGCGAAAGATTATCTACTGGAACGCTGAGACTCGGTCAGCCTTGATCCAGAAATTAGTCCGTTGGGATGCCCAGAATGATGCAGAGGACGATGAGGATCCCGCCGATATTGACCCAGAGGATTTAAACTATGTGCCACATCATGGATCTAGTGACAATCGGGAATCAACTTTGTCCAAAATGGCCCAAGCCACAGCGTTGTTGGATGCATTGGGGCCTAGATCCTCAAGAGAAGAGAGAGCTTATGTTCTGGAATATGTTTATGGGATTCCAGCTGCAGTACTGCTAACACCAGCCGGTCAGAAGGATTGTCCCGCTACCAAGCAGAAGCTGTGCCAAAACAAAGGACTACAAACAGGGCCTGTGACTCGCCCAATCTATGGCGCTGTTATACATGTGGGCGCAATGGACATATAGATAAAGATTGTCTCCAAAACCGAGGCCGCATGCTTGGAGCCCGTCTGCCACTTCAACCAGTCAACATATGCCGAGATGAACCAACGAGACCTGAGGAATGCTATTCCCAAGAAACATCAACAGCTGAGGAAGTGGTTTATTCAGTCCACACCCTACGGCAGGCCGGACACCATACACCAGCCAACCTCCATCCCCATATCCAGACGGTCAAGGTCGGTGATATACAAGCTCAGGGACTTCGAGAGATTGGATCTTCCATCACTCTGGTAAGCCCAGTTATTGTTTCCCCAGAAGACCCTGTACCAGATTCCCAATTATCCATCTCCCTGGCTGAGGGCCAGTGCTCAGACGTCCCTCTGGCATGTGTGCAGTTGGACCTAAGGACTGACCAGGGAGAGGTCGAGGTGGAGCTTGTGGATAGCCTCCCCACACCTGGTATTTTGGGGACCAACCAGGAAGTGATCGATGTGGGGATTGTGAACAGCCTCCCCATACCTGTCATTGTGGAGACTGACCAGAGCAAGGCTGATGTGGAGCTTATGGACACCGTCCCCATACCAGTTATTTCGGGAAAGGACCAGGGAGAGGTTGATGTGAGACTTGTGAACAGCCTCCCCACACCTGTCATTGTGAAGACTGAGCAGAGCAAGGCTGATGTGGAGCTTTTGGACACCGTCCCCACACCAGTTACTTTGGGGTCTGACCAGGAAGAGGTCCATATGGAGTTTATGGACAGCCTCCCCACACCTGTTGTTTCGGGGACTAGCCAGGAGGAAGTTGAAGTGGGGTTCATAGATGGCCCCACCAAGCCTGTTGTTTCGGATACCACTCAAAGGGAAGTGAAAGTGGGGCTTGTGAATTACCTTCTCACACCAGTCATTTTGGAGAATGACCTAGGACAAGGACTATCCAGTCAGTTTGAGGCAGCCATCACCCACCTCCAAGCCAAGGAGGACCCTGATGTGGATCTTTCTAACATCTTTTCCAGGGATGGTTTGCATTCCCGGTCTCCATCATCCACTTCTGAGCCAAGAACCGTGAATAAGCCTAACCACACTGTGGCTATTGACTGGGGGAGGATTGATAGTGGGAGATTTGTGCAGGCCCAACTCATGGACCCCACCTTAGTGCTTGTCCACAATATGGCTGCTCAACTTGGGGGAGGTAATCAGGGGGAGGTGTATAGATGCAAGCCTCTGTTGCTGACCTTACCATTAAAAAGGACAATGCCGTCAAGAGGAGAAGGATGATCGGAAGCCTATCATGTCTGGCTAATATTAAGAAGGGGGAGGAATGTGACGACATGGACTCTCATGGGTTAAAGTTTCTTAACATTCAGCCAGACTATTGTTCTTATGTGTGCTAAATCATGTTTGCTTAGCTATTGTATCTCCAGTCTCTTCCAGTAATCATTGTATTGTAGTTGTGTATTGCTAATGTGATTACCTTAGTAGCCATTGTCTAGTCGGAGACTTGCAGGCTCCATGTAGATATCCTCAGTCTTTCTACCCACATCATTTAAATGAACATTATCCATGCAGCTTGAAATTCATCCAATGGGAGAGGCAATCTTGTCCAACCAATCGATGAGGACACAGTGTATCTAAGTGGAAGGCTGTGGCTATAAAAGGGACTTCTTTAAGCCACCAGGGGGTTGATGGATGCTGATGGATCCAGTCTAAGCTCTTTGGAGCTGATTAGAGGATCAGGATATCTTATGGCTTCAATCTAGGGACTCCGGTCCCGGTTGGAGACCATATCCACAGTCTAGGGATTTCGACTCCGGCTGCCAGGATTTTAACATCAAACCAGGACTACCTAAGGAGGACACTCAGGTTGGGACAGTTCAGTCACCTGTTACAGACTTTGCAGACCTCAGACAGCTTGGAACCTGTGAGGCATGGACATTCTAAATCCCTGGTGAGCCAGCGGAAGGGTGAGACTCTGTTGCCTGTAACATTTGTGTGTTTTGCTGGTTATGTGTTATGTGCTGTTAATTGTTTGGGGATCCAATAAAGTCTAATTATTGTGGTTCCCTCACCCTGTATTGTCTGAGTAGTGTTACGCCCACAGTTAAGGAGGCTGGCGTTCAGTTGGGATGAGCCCTGAGCCACGCTGTCTTTCTAAAGGCAGCGGGTTTTAGTGGACGAGAGCACCCACTGAGCCCCGTGTCTCCACAACATATTTATACACAACAGGTCATAATGATTTTGTGTTATATTGAGCCTGAAGAAGAGACCTGAGCAGTAGTGATGAGCGAGTACTAAAAAGCTCGGGTGCTCGAGGCTCGGGCCGAGCATCCCAAGATACTCGTGTACTCGGCCCGAGCACCGAGCCGAATGTTATCCTATGGGAGAACCGAGTATTTTTATGAAATGACCCCCGGCAGCATGTAGAAACCCTAAAAATGTCACAAAAGTCTCAGAAGAGTGCTCAAATGACATGGCAACAGCATGGGGAAGACCCCTTGAAGCATTTATCACTCAAAAGTCACAGCTGTGAACAATTTTGTCCGAGTTTTACGCCATTTTTACGGACTCACCAGAAAACCTTCCAAAATCACACCAAAATGAATTTTCATGGTGGAAATAATAAGGGCACATACCCAATAGTGAGATAGAGCTGGTGTATGTTACTTTTTGAGATTAATACATGAAAGATTTTACGTAAAACATTGTGTGGCGCTCCGATGTCCAAAACGCACGTTTTGTGCTTTTTACTAGCGATGTCGGTCATTTTTTTTTTTCATTCTATCTCCCGTCGGTCGGTCTCGCTCTGTCGGTCTCTCTCTGTCTTGTCTGTCCCCCTCTCACAGTCTGTCGGTCATTCTCCCCCCTCTCTCTTACTTACCGTTCCCCGATCACTGCCGCGGCGCTGCACAGCTGTTCACTAAACTCCGGTGGCTTTTACTCTTTTGAAAAAGCCGGAGATTAAACAATCTCGTATTCCCTGCTTTCCTGCTTTTCGGCGCCTATGATTGGTTGCAGTGAGACACGCCCCCACGCTGAGTGACAGGTGTCTCACTGCACCCAAACACAGCAGCCGGTGTGTGTGTGTATACTGTGCAGTGAAATAAATAATTAAATAATTAAAAAAAACGGCGTGCGGTCCCCCCAATTTTAATACCAGCCAGATAAAGCCATACGGCTGAAGGCTGGTATTCTCAGGATGGGGAGCTCCACGTTATGGGGAGCCCCCCAGCCTAACAATATCAGTCAGCAGCCGCCCAGAATTGCCGCATACATTAGATGCGACAGTTCTGGGACTGTACCCGGCTCTTCCCGATTTACCCTAGTGCGTTGGCAAATCGGGGTAATAAGGAGTTAATGGCAGCCCATAGCTGCCACTAAATCCTAGATTAATCATGTCAGGCATCTCCCCGAGATTCCTTCCATGATTAATCTGTAAATTACAGTTAAAAAACACACACACCCGAAAAATCCTTTATTAGAAATAAAAAACACTAACAAAGTCCCTCATCACCAATTTATTAACCCCGACAAACCCTCCATGTCCGGCGTAATCCACGGACCTCCAGCGTCGCGTCCAGCTGTGCTGCATGAAGGTGACAGGAGCTGCAGAATACACCGCCGCTCCGGTCAGCTTCACACAGCAACTGAGGTGAGTATAGCGATCAGCCTGTGGGCGTGGAAAGCATGGAATATGAGATGGCTGTGTGCAGAGCACAGCGCGCCCGCCGGTATAAAGGCTCGGTCACGCTGTGCAGGCCGGCCAATCACTGCAATTCCACAACTAACAGGGCTGTGGCATTGCAGTGGTCTGCCAGCCAATCCCTGCATGAGGGCTGGCTCTCAAAAGAGCGCCAACATGCAGGGATGAATACCACGAGTACAGCACGAGTATCGCGAAATTACTCAGTACCCGCCGAGTAGCCCGAGTACAGTGATACTCGTGCGAGTACCGAGTAGTAACAAGCATACTCGCTCATCACTACTGAGCAGTCTCGAAAGCTTGCTATTATTACCATCTTTTCAGTTAGCCATTAAAAGGTATCAACCACTGAGAACTTCAGTTCTTTTAAACAATTTTTTGTTTGAAGCCTGAAATATAGGAGGCATAAAATGTAACTTTTAATCTAGTTATATTAAAAGCTTTTAAATAAGCTAGTAACCCAAAGCTCACTGGACTGCTGGTACAGCCAGCTTGAAGTGTAATGTCCAGGGAGCCTATGACATATAACAAAATAATCAAAAAAACAAAACATACATAAAGAAAATATTGAGCATGATAATCTCACTCAAGGAAAAGACAGCGGTCCCAATGATAAGTGCCAAAAAAATTATCAAAATTAACTCAATATAAAAAAGTTTGCTATGTGAGCTTGGGCTTAGGACCTCTAACCTCCTATGTGTTTCCAGAGTCCCCTGATGATTCTAGAGAGATGAAACGCGTCGGGACGAGGGCCAGGAACATTGTAGGGGCACGAAGAGAGGGTTAGATGTGGTCTGCCCTTGTGAGGGTAGAAGTCATTGGGGTAACAGACACCATTAGTTTTCCTCAGGGACATTATAGGGTCAGCTGGATGCTGTGAGGACCCATAGAGGAAGATTCGTTTACCCCAAGCTGCGTTGAATGGGTGAGATCGTATACAACTCATTCTATAAATAAGCCTAATACTGGTGTATTCCTCCTTTGAGGACCACTCTACGCTATATAGTTTTTTATATTGAGTTAATTTTGATAATTTTTTTGGCACTTATCATTGGGACCGCTGTCTTTTCCTTGGGTGAGATTATCATGCTCAATATTTTCTTTATGTATGTTTTGTTTTTTTGATTATTTTGTTATATGTCATAGGCTCCCTGGACATTACACTTCAAGCTGGCTGTACCAGCAGTCCAGTGAGCTTTGGGTTACTAGCTTATTTAAAAGCTTTTAATATAACTAGATTAAAAGTTACATTTTATGCCTCTTAAATTTGCTTTAATAATGTCTTTCTAAGTGGTATCCCTCCTTGGAGGATTGCTGTAATCATGAAATATAGGAAAAGGTTGAAAAATTCAAGGGGGCCAAATACTTCCGCAAAGCACTGTATGAACAGGGCTTACTTAATACTGTATCTGCGAATGAGTATAATATATAGGAGAACCTGTTCACCACCAGTGCACCCCTGAATGAGCATGGGTCAGTTTTTTCACTGCAAAAGCTACATATACTCCTCAGAATGCCAAAGCATCAAAGGATTTTATGAAAAAAACATTATCTTTGTTTTAATCAATCTATAAAAAACACTTTGCAATATTTTAGCCAAGATGGCTTTTGTCAAGCAGAAAATAGGATTGAAACAAAGCAGTGAATGAGTCTAGTGTTAGAGAAAAGCAGCAGTAAGAAAATCAAACTTTTCATGGCCGGTCTTGCTGAGTTGTCAATAGAAAGTCTTCGAATGGAGACCGTATGTTTTCAGCACATTCTATGGTAAAAGGAATGATGTTATTCAAAACGACAGCACATCTTACAAAAAACAAGCCCTCATATTTCATATTGGTAAAAAAGCAAATTTGGCATTTGCAAGAAAGGGAGGAAAAAGCGCAAGCACAAAAAAAGACAAATCATCTACTTGGAAAAAGGTTAAACACTTAGAAACAATCTGTCAGCATTTTTTTGCTACCTCATCTGAGAGCAGCATGATGTAGGCAAAGGGATCCTGAATCCAACAATGTATTACTTAGATTACTGGCTGCAGTTATTCTGAAAAAATAAAAAAAAATAGATTTAGGCTGCAAACACACTTATGCGTGTAAAATCGGTCCGAGTTGCATGATAAAAAGTCGGATGATTTCAGTTCACTTTATGATCAGTGTGCAATGCAACTGCACTGCGATCCTGGGATTTTTCTCATGATTGCAGTGTGTGTGCAATGCGTGTTTGATGCGTATGGGATCCATTTTTACTATGTCATCTGCCATCCATTCAGCTCTGCTACATGGCCGCTGACAGCACACACAGACAGAGCCATGTAGCAGAGCTGAATGCCCGCTGACAGCAGACACAGACAGAGCCATGTAGCAGAGCTGAATGCCCGCTGACAGCAGACACAGACAGAGCCACACGATCAGAATGAAGTCGGATGAACTTCACCCGACTTCATTGTCATCCTGCGGCTCTGTCTGTGTGGCATGGCCCCTGATTTTCGGTCACCGGTGAAGGTCTCGCCGGTGACCGCAAATTCCCTGAGTGACCGCAGTGAGCCGTGCGATCAGCATTGCCGTCACTGAGGTTACCGCGGGTAACCTGAGTGATGTCATCATTGATAGTGCGACTCACTTCAGTCGCTGCGGGGAGCTCACAGAGAGCGGTCGTGGTCTGTGACCGCTCTCTGTCAGCTTCCGATGTAGCAGACCTGACAGCGTTGAGGGACCTCTGTGGATTACGTCGGACATGGAAGGGTATTTGGGGACTTGAATAAAGTGGTGAAAGAGCGTTGTTTTTTTTTGTTCTTTATTTCAAATAAAGGATTTTTTGGTGTATGTCTTCATTTTCTTAAACTTACAGGTTAATCATGGAAGGTATCTCGGGGAGACGCCTGCCATGATTAATCTAGGACTTAGTGGCAGCTATGGGCTGCTACCATTAACTCCTTATTACCTCGATTGCCACTGCACCAGGGCAATTCGGGATGGCCGGGTACAGTCCCGGGACTGTCGCATCTAATGAATGCGGCTATTCTGGGCGGCTGCTGGCTGATATTGTTAGGGTGGTTGGCTCCCCATAACGTGGGGCTCCCCATCCTGACAATACTAGCCTTCAGCCGTGTCGCTTTACTCTGGCTGGTATTAAAATTGGGGGGAACCGCATGCCGTTTTTTTTTAATTATTTATTTATTTTACTGCACAATATAGACCCGCCCACCGGCAGCTGTGATTGGTTGCAGTGAGACAGCTGTCACTCATCGTTGGGGCGTGTCTGACTGCAGCCAATCATAGGCGCCGGTGGGTGGATAAAGCAGGGAATACGAGATGGAATAATGAATGGCCGGCTTTTTCAAAAGAGGAGAAGTCGCCGGAGCTGTGTGAACGCCGTGCAGCGCCGTGCCCGTGATCGGTGAGTATGAGAGAGGGGGGAGGGATAGACCGACATGGACAGAGAAAAAGAGAGACCGACAGAGAGACAGACCAACCGACAGACCGACCGACAGAGAGAGAATAGAGACCGAGAGGGAGAGACCGACTGACGGAGATAGAGATTGACCGACATTGTGAGACCTCACTCATTTCCAGTGTTTTGTGAAACATGAGATAAATGTATTTAGAAAAACGAATGTCACTAGGATGGTGTGAGTACTGGTCCATGTGACATCCGTTTATTTACCCGCTCCCATAGAGTTGCATTGAAGAGACTCGCGCGAGAAACTCTCCAAAATGCAGCATGCTGCGATTTTTTTTTCTCAGTCCGATTTGGACTGAGAAAAAAATAGCAGATGGGAGCTGCCTCATTGATTAACATGTGTCCAAGTGTAATGCGAGAATTTCTCGCATTGCACTACTATGAGAAAATCGCAAGTGAGAAGCTGGCCTTAGCATGTAGTAGGGCTGGGAAAGCTGTTCCTGCCCACACCAGGGTTTCAGGGTACATTTCCATAGACAGAGGCTGCTAATCACAGAGGGGTCAGAGTCAGACTTGGGCTCAGGTGCTGCTCAGCTAACATAACAAGTAAACAAAAACACACTTTGTGATAAGAGACACAGAGCTGAATTCTTTGTTTTAACTCTTACAGAATGCAGTCTTCAGATTGCATAGCACAAACCTGCTGACAGATTATTTTTAAAGAAAACTTCCAATTATGTGAATACAAAAAGTGGTTTATACCTTAAAAATGACTTCTGAATGGTTTCAACTAATTTACAGGTGTGCCTGTGTCCCCTTCATCTGATGGGACACTGACATAACCAAAGTGTGATGTATTTGTGGTGAATTCTTCACAGTGTGGGCTCTGTCTCCATATACAAGGGCATCTCAATAAATTAGAATATCATAAAAAATAAAGAGTTAAAATAGATCCTTCTGTGTGTATTGATAATATAATACGTGTTTCCTTTTTTGTATTGAATTTTTAAAATAAATTAACTTTTTGAGGATATTCTAATTTATTGAGATGTAATTGTATATTTGCAGAAATCAGAAAGGGCATGAAAATGGATGGTGGATAACTCTTTCAGGCTGACAACTACAAAGTAGGAGAGAGAATGAAATATGTTGATGTAATAATAGTGGAGAAATCACTGACCATTGGTAAAAAATACACTGTTGACATGTAGTACATGTGATTTGTAAAGCAATATTACGTTTTTTCTCATGCTGATTCGGCATGGGAAGAAGATTGCAGCATGCTGCAAGTGCATATGATTATTGGATGATATGCCCCCATACAGGTCTATGGATGCGTGTACATCATCGGACTGTACCCGGATGGATGTCATCCAAATGCAGTACGCTTTACACTGAGATAGACAATGGAGAAGATGGAGAAATTAAGTTCTCTATTTTCTCCTCAGCTGTACTCAGAATTTTGCATGCGAGAGAACACAGTAAACTGATACTCGGATCAAATTCTGATCACAAGTTCATTAACATAATTGGGCCCCTGTGAGCGAGTCCTTGTGAGAGCCTTTTCATTGACATTATCAAAGGGGTATGCAGAAGAAAAGAGGCATCATAAGAGTTGACACACATTTACTAATTACCTAGAAGAGTTTAAAGGATTATTCTCACCTGTATACATGATAATCTGACCATTAGACCCTCCCTGATCCTGGGTTCTGAAATGCCCCATCAGAATGGAGTGATAGCCAGACTTGAGCTCTACTGCTCTCGTCATTCTCTATGGGAATCCTGGAGATATCTGCGTGCAATGCTATTTCTCATAGTTCCATAGAAAATCAATGGAGTGGTGTATGTATGCCCAGGCATGGAGTGGTCTATGTATGCCCAGGCATGGAGAGGTGTATGTATGCCTAGATATGGATGTTGTATGCATGCCCAGACATGGAGTGGTGTATGTATGCCCAGACATGGAGTGGTGAATGTATGCCCAGACATGGAGTGGTGTATGTATGCCCAAGCATGGATGGTGTATGTGTAGCACCCACGGGGCAAGGGGTTAAACGTTACTCGTTGCCGGGCCGGTGATGGTGTTGAGTCATGGGATGTCACAGGTGGCCCTGTGGATGAGGGAATGGAGATGATGAGGGTAGTAGTGGATGAGGGTGAAGAGGGTTGTCTAGTGACGTCACCTGCGGTACGCGGCCAGGGAATTAGCTGCCACTGCTGTTGCTGTCCTTCGAGAAGGATGGTCATAGCAGCAAAGATGGTTCTGCTCCCCACAGGTGGATGATGAGGGAGAGTAATGGCCGTTGGTGCTGCAGTGCGGGGCAAACAAAAGGCTGACACAGTCTCTGCGGTTCCAGGTGGTTTACTCACAGTCCTTTAGATTGCCCGGGAGGTACCGGTCACCGCCATGTTGGGCTCCAGACAATCCCAGTTAAGTCAGAGGTAGCCACCGTTATTTTGATAGTGTCCTTTTTAAGAGTTGCCCCTCCAGGAGTTTGGAACCTGGGCTGAGTCTCCTGCTCCAAGCCTCAGGCCCCGTGAAAGAAGAGAAGAAGAGTGGTATTGTGTTGCCAGAACTGGAGTCCTGGCTTGACTTGACTGGAGATTGTGTGAAAGTTGCTCCTACTTCTACCCCAAGTGGTGTATGTATGCCTAGACATGGATGCTGTATGCATGTATAGACATGGATGTTGCATGTATGCCCACGCATGGAGTGGTGAATGTATGCCCAGGCACGGAGTGGTGTATATATGCCTAGGCATGGAGTGGTGTATGTATGCCCAGGCATGGATGGTGTATGTATGCCAGGCATGGATGGTGTATGTATGCCCAAGCATGGATGGTTTATGTATGCCCAGGCATGGAGTGGTGAATGTATGCCCAGGAACGGAGTGGTGTATATATGCCTAGGCATGGAGTGGTGTATGTTTGCCCAGGCATGGATGATGTATATATGCCCAGGCATGGATATTGTATGTATGTCCAGGCATGGATGGTGTATGTATGACCAAGCATGGATGGTGTATGTGTGCCAGGCATGGATGGTGTATGTATGCCAGGCATGGATGGTTTATGTATGCCCAGGCATGGAGAGGTGTATATGTACCGCCCCCGTAGCAGCAGCCGAGCGGCTTGGATCCGGACCCGCGGTAGCTCGAGGGGTCTCCGGACCCGGGGGGTCCACGCGGACACTCGAATTAAAAAGGAGTGGGGGAGTATACACACGGGATTACAAACATTCGTGACACCACCCACGGTGCGTGGTAAGGTAGGGTACCACCGCTGCTGTTGGGGGCGCCCGGTGGCGGTGGTATGGCAGTAAGGTGTTTTAACCCCTTGATGGGTAGGGAGTTTTTGCCTCGGGAGCCTGGTAATGGTGGTCTAGGGGTGCCATTGGGGGTAGGAGAAAGGTTTTTCAGTGTATTCACTCAGTCCAGAAATAACACCGACAGCTTGTAAACCAGAGTTCTGAGCACCGCTGCAGCTGGGAGGGAGCACGCTTGGGTCCGTGCCCTTGATGTTGCGGTTAGTCTGTGACCCTTTCCTTGGCACCTGTGTTTTCTTCTTTGGACCATCAAGTCTGAAACTTTTCGGGTCCCGCTCACCCGTATGGGTAACGGAGTAAGCTAGCTCTCAGGGTTCACGCGTAGGATTTCTTTGGACAATATTGGGAAAGTCCTATCCCATCGGTGTGCTAGTACCCCAATTTAGGAGCGGGTTGCGGATGACACTTGAAGTCTTCACCCTCGCCGGCTAAATTACCAGGACGCATGAAGCTACTTCCCGGCCTAGGGTCCACGTAACCCGTCGTGCCCTGTCCCCTGCCCGGTGATAGCTCAAGGCCGCCGGCCACCCTCCTCGGCAGTCCGTGCCCCCTGACACTATCCCCTGCTATTCCAGCTCCTACCAGGCCCAGACCAACGTCTGCCACCTAGGACTCAGGAGCCCTGCTCCTCCTGTGACCTCTCCTCACGAGAGTCACTTCACCACCTTCTCCTTCCACTATCACTTCACTTCTCCTCTCACTCTCTCACTCTTCCCTACCAACCCCCCATGTGGGCATTCCTATTCCCTTCAGGCCCCCCAATGGTGTGTGTGGTGGGTACAGTGTAAAGTGTCCCTAGGTTTTGATTGGCTCAGCTGTTAGCAACACCAGAGGACCAGGACCCGTAACTAAGGAGAATGGATACTGTGCAGAAGGGCAGATTGCACAATACCCTGCAACAACCTGATAGGCCAGGGCGTCACATTTATATGCCCACTGCTCAGGCAATGCTTAATTAAGATGAGGCTCTGAGGAGCCCTGCTCCTCTTCTCTAGATTGCTGGGAGTTCTGTAAGTTTGCCTCCTCATTAATCAATAATTTATCACCTTTCTTGTGGATAAGTGATAGATTTTAATGATAGTTATGACCCTTTATGTGTAAAGGGTGCTTTATACGAGACGATCTATCGTGTGATAGATCGTCGGGGTCACGGTTTTTGTGGCGCACATTCGGCATCGCTTGCGACATCGGGCTGTGTGGCACCTCCGAGCAACTCACTATCACTCACAAATCGTGAGTCGTGTACTCGTTGCTCGGTTTCATAATCTCGTTTAATTAAAATGGCGCCGGTTGCTCATCGTTCCCGGAGTAGCTCTCGTCGCTCCGTGTGACACCCCGGGAACGATGAACACAGCTTACCTACGTCCCGCGGCACCTGCCGGCTACGCGGAAGGAAGAAGGTGGGCGGGATGTTTACGTCCCGCTCATATCCGCCCCTCCGCTTCTATTGGCCGGCCACTGTGTGACGTTGCTGTGATGCCGAACGTCCCTCCCCCTTCAGGAAGTGGATGTTCGCCGCCCACAGTGACGTCGCACAGCAGGTAAGTGCGTGTGACGGGGATTAACGACTTTGTGCGCCACGGGCAACTAATTGCCCGTGACGCACAAACGACGGGGGTGGGTACGATCGATCGTGAAATTGCATGATAGATCGTATTGTGTAAAGCAGGCTTTAGACATATGGTGGAGCACCAACTCGGAGCGTTAATAATACAGATTTCTGCATGAGTACAATTTGTTGTGTTCATGAAGTATTTTAATTTCATAGAAGTTCAAATCTATTGTGAATCTGAAAGGAAATGTTGTTTTACATCTAGTCATAGTAAAGGAATTCTTGGAAAACTTCAAGGTGTTTTTTCCATCAGTGACACCATTAGGGAAGCTGCAGGAACTGTAGAAATGTAGACCACAACTGGTAATGTTTGTGAGATATGTGCCATTACTAATGCAGCCGATTTCTGTGACTGAATAGATGTGCTGCTGCTCAGTACAATAGCCGTCTGATGAGGCCTTACCTTACAAAAGAAATAAATGGGTGGCATTTGCAGAGAACAAAACTGCAAAGGGGAAATACTGTAGAAACAACAGGAACATAAAAATTCAAGTGTTTATTTTCCTTCAAAGAAACCCAATGGAAAAACATGGTCTTACTACCTCACCCCCCCCCCCCCCCCTCCCAAGTTAAAACTGCTTTTGGTGCTCATACCAGTCCAATATGACCAAGATCTGTCCAAATTCTCATGCTTTGTAAACTGATATCTACTCTTTTTCAGTGTATGGTTCCTCTTCTTTAAAATTCTACCAGCACTATAGGTGATTAGTGATGAATTAATAGATACTCGAGTTTGGATTATTTGTACTGAATACCTAGTACTATTCCATTATTCTTCGCGAATAACGAACCTAATGCAAGTCAATGGGAAACCCAAGCATTTTTCTTGAAGATTTCCCAGAAAAATGCTCAGATTCCCTATTGACTTGCATCAGGTTCGTTATTCATAATGACTTCTGGAATAGTACTAGGTAATCGGTACAGATAATCCAAACCCGAATATTTAACTATTCATCCATCGCAAATAAAGATGAGAGGATCAGACAAAATTAAAATTAACCATGTCAGGAAAATTCACTTTTCAGTGAAGTTATTCTCAAAAAATTGAATGTCACTCAAGAGAATCCTTATAGTTACCCCACTGCTCACCTCTCCAGCTCCTCCGTTCTTCATTGTCTCTTGACCTATGCTTAGAGCTAGTGATGGGCGAACTCCACCGCCATCAAGGCCACTGGACGAGCCGGGTAAAGCACCTGGAAATAGAGCAAAGAAACAATGCGCCATTTCCAGGGGCAGCTACGGGCTGCAGAGAATCCCAGCCTGCACCTGCTTCGTTTTACCTGACCGCCGATCAAAATACGGCAGGAGCCCAAACATTTTTTTGTTATTATTTTTTTAAATATGTAAAAAAAAATAATTAATGAGCTTCACTGTATTTTGAGTGCTAGCCAAGGTAAAGCCAGGTAGATGAGGTTGGCAGCCCATAGCCATTCGCTTTATCTGCGCTGAGAATTAAAAATACAGAAGAGATACATCATTTTTTAAAATTATTTAATTATTTTTATACTGCTATATGTGTGAGGGACCCAACAGCCAATCTCGAATGCTGTCACGCAGAATGGGCGTCTGTGATTGGCTGTAGGAGCAACCTGCAATCTGCCCATATATAGATGCTGGAATGTATGGCCTGGTTTCAGGTTACTCCAGCATCCAATCACAGATGCTCACTCTGTGACAGCGTTTGTGATTGACTGTTATTTTAACAGTAAAATAAAATAACACAGAGGAAAAATATTTTATTAGAAATAAAACAGAAGACATTTAGGACTCTATATTACTCAGAAACCCTTCGACGTACTCCAAAGGTGCGTGAGAATCTTCAGCTTTGCTACATCTGTGCGAGGAGACAAACACAGGTCTGCTTACACAGACTCAGCTGAGCGCTATCAGAAACTTCACCCGAGTGCATAGCTGAGGCTTGCGTATGACTCCTGCGAGTCTTGCATCGGTATCACCCAGCGCGACGCACACGCTCCTGACAGGAGTGCCTCAGCTGCATGGAAATACATGCAGCCGACCTGCTCCTGTAAGGAGAGTGTGCACCGTGCCAGGTGATACCTATGCGAGACTCACACAGTGACAGTCAAAGTTCAATTGAGTTTATGGCTCATGGACTCGAGTGAACCCTGTCGTCACTGCAAACATGGCCGAAAAAAGCCGAAAATTGCTGAGCGACAAGCAGTGCAGTAAATACCACCAGAAGTTAATGATCGGACCCGGAAGCAGAAGTGGCAGGGAGACAGTGGCTGAGTGGGTCTGCAGGACGCGTTGTGGGACAAGTAAATATAATCATAATGTTTTTTACTAATCTGCTTTTTTTTTTACAGCCCCTGGACCTGAACTGGACCTGAACTGTAACACGAGCTTCCCAGGAAAACTCGTGTTCGGGACCGTGTACACGAACACTATGTGTTCGGTATGGACCCAGAACGTTATAGTTCAGGTTCGCCCATCACTACTCAGCGCATCTTCTCACTACTGAAGAGCGTTGATTTCTTAGGTCTCTTAATGCAAGGCCGGGATTTCTGTTTCTCATGAGGCCTGGGCTGTTTCTATGCCACCACATATAAGGTTCATGACATCCCAACATGTGAAATGACTACAAATGAGTGGAAATGTCGCGGGCGGAGGGGTCGGGAACGCCGCTCACCTGGGAATCGCTGGCGCTCGAGTCCAGTGCTTCTGCTCCTCGGTGGCTCAAGCGCGGGGCCGGACCCAGGGCTCGAACAGCGCCTCCTCGCCCACGAGTGAAAAGGGGGGGAAGGTTTGTGGTGGGATGTCGGTTGTGACGCCACCCACGGGTTGTGGTGATGGTGGTCACCACCGCTGCTGGGGATCCTGGGAGCAATGGCAGAGAGCAACTAAGGTGTTGACCCCTCCGTGGGTAGGGGTTGTTGGTCCCGGGGCCCCGGTTGGGGAGCAGGGAGGAGGGATAGGTGCAGGTGCTGATGCGGGGAGGCCGCATGGACGTGTGTGCAACGTTGCGGGGCAGCGCGGTGCTGGATGACACTGGTGTACTCACTCAGGTAAATGGTGGCTCTTATCCGGACGGGTTGGACTGTTGCCTTCTGACGGGACTTGGTTGGGAATGAACCCCTGAGGTCCAGACCACAATCAGAGAATTTGACCTTTACGGCGGCTTCCAAGCCTAGTCGGGGCTGAGTACCCTGCCTTGGTGCTTGGTTTCAATATGCTCCCAGGTTCGGTACCGGCGGGCCACCGCCCAACCCCGGTCCTACGGTTCCGCTGACCTCCACCAACTCCTGCAGACGGCCACCACCGTCTGCCAACCTTGCTGATTGTGCCTGGGCTCTGACCCAGACACATAGTCTTTACTCCTCTCACTTTCACTGTCTACTCCAAACTGCTGTCTTTTCCCGCCTCCAGGCCTGTGAACTCCTCTTTGGGTGGGGCCAACCGCTTGGCTCTGCCCCACCTAGTGTGGACATCAGACCCTGGAGGGAGGCAACAAGGGTTTTGTATGTGGTGTTATTCTGTGACCCCTGTGGTCCAGGGCGTCACACTCCCCCTTGGTAAAATGCAGACCATCCGCGGGCTGCCCGTCCATCACCGGTTTTATTTTTCTGAAAAATATAAAAACAAACAAACTGTATGCATATTTTAAATCTTCCCTTACGGGAGGCATGTTACTTTAAACTTTATTAATCGTAATAAAAACATTTTTAATAACAACGGACGGGTCCCAGTTCTTCCGCTTTCCCACTCAAACAACCTAAACCTTGATGCTGCCCCTAAGAAGCGGCCACCCCTTTTCCCCAGTCCGGAAAACAGAACCTGGTTCAGGTCGCCCAAGCGGGAATGGGTACGGTGTCTTGCACCCGGCTGTCATTCAGGGGACCCCACGTCCAGGGGGACCCCTGACCCCGGAGGATGGTCACCGGTCCTGGTGGTGACCGGACCCCAGCCTGCTCTGCTGCAGGTCCTTCCTCCAACCTGCCTCTCCGGAGGCGGTTAACGGAACTCCAGCCTGGAATTATTTACAAGCCCACAAGTTCGTGGGTGGCCTGCTAGTTCTCGGCCGTGTTCATGATTTCTCATGTGGAAGGGAGCTTTTAGGGGTTAACGGTGACAAAGGGGACCACATAAGTCCCAACTGGGACGGGCACTTTAGTAACCAACGGGCTACCACAAAACAGAGCAACTGTAGGGTCCCAATGAGACTTGCTGTAGGGTCCCAACGGGGACTGTCAGTTGGGTCCCAGGCGCTATCCACAACACTTGACTCCAGTACAGCTTCCTCCTGCAGCTTTCCCACAGTCCACCACCGGACAGCATGAGCCCCTAATGCCACCCTCACTCAGGGGTGACACAGTCCCACAGGACTCCATTTTCAGCCGCCGGCAGTGCGGATACGACTGCTCCTCCGACCAGACTCTTTAATCTTGAGGGCCAACTGGAACATCAACAGGGTACCCACGGGGACCGACAGCAAGGTAGCCGGGAACCGCTACCCTTTTAACTTTCTTCTCTTTAAACAGCAATCTCATGGCTCAGCTGCTGTAGCTGCCGCTCCCAGCATGGAGCATCTTCAACCTGCTCCGGGACAGCTTGTGTGGGGGACGGGCCCAGCTGGAATCCCTCCGTGCCAGCTACGACCGGCACCTTCGGTAACGAGGGACCTCGCTGTGACGTGGCCTGTTTTGCCGCTTGGCAGCTACATCCCCTCCGTACCTCAGCCAAGGTCGGGTGTCTGGAAGCGGTCAGCGGGACTTGCGGTGCTGGCTTCTGGGTGATGGTCGCCTCCGTTGCGGCCGGGCGGACTGCCGGGGCCGGTGCCAGGGCGGTGACAAAGGTAAGGCCCAGGGGCCCCAGGTGTCTGGGCCCTCTCCCACAGACGCTGCGGGCTCCTCTACCGGTGACAGGGGTAACGGGTCGGTCGGGGCGGTGGTCATGGGCAGTAAGGAAGGTGGTGTAGTGGCTAGCAGCAGGCTGGGCCCCTCAGCCACAGCGGCCATTCCCTCGGGGACATAGGGGCGTGGATCACTTACCCGCTCCTCGGAGACCACCTCCACTTCATATGCCCGCACGGTTGCAATCAGGCCCTTCATCTCCGACATACACTCCGCCATCATGGAGTGGACTGTGGCCTGGAGCTCCTGGCATATCTTGCTGCTGGGTCCAGGAACGGGTTTCGGCAGAGTCCTGGCGTCCCTACACTCTGCAGCGCTAGTTACATGCCGCCATTCTTCACCCGTCCCCCCTTGGTTCTCTCCGGCACCTCCTTATCATGGGGGTGGGGCTTCATTTTTCGTGCTTTCCCTGCTCGGGGAAGACGACTCGAGCGGGAACTTTTCGCGCCCAAGATGGCGGACTTTCAAAATTTTCGGCCGGACACCGCTGATGGGAACTGCAAGGCGCACTTCTACTGGTAAGTAGACGGGTAGGATCTTGTTCGTGACGCCAAGTTGTCGCGGGCGGAGGGGTCGGGAACGCCGCTCGCCTGGGAATCGCTGGCGCTCAGGTCCAGTGCTTCTGCTCCTCGATGGCTCGAGCACGGGGCCGGACCCGGGGCTCAAGCAGCGCCTCCTCGCCCACGAGTGAAAAGGGGGGAAGGTTTGTGGTGGGATGTCGGTTGTGACGCCACCCACGGGTTGTGGTGATGGTGGGCACCACCGCTGCTGGTGACGGGGGATCCCAGGAGCGATGGCAGAGAGCAGCTAAGGTGTTCACCGCTCTGTGGGTAGGGGCTGTTGGTCCCGGGGCCCCGGTTGGGGAGCAGGGAAGAGGGATAGGTGCAGGTGCCGATGCGGGGAGGCCGCGTGGACGTGGGTGCAATGTTGCGGTGCAGCGTGGTGCCGGATGGCACTGGTGTACTCACTCAGGTAGACAAGGACAAAGTCTCTGGTAAACCAAACGGCTGGATGGACGGGGCCCACAGTTGGCTCCGGTGTATCCACTCTCCCCGGACGGGTTGATGGTGGCTGTCGTTCCCTGCACCTATGTGTATGTGTTTGACTCCTATGGCTTCCCACGGGTAGTCCGCTCCCCAGCGTGTACGTGTCGGGAGAGCCCGTTTTGCCTGCAGGCACTGGCCCTTGGATCTCTGGCCCTTGGCGGTGGCTCTTATCTGGATGGGTTGGGGTTTTGCCTTCTGACGGGACTTGGTTGGGAATGAACCCCTGAGGTCCAGACCGCAATCAGAGAATTTGACCTTTACGGCGGCTTCCGAGCCTAAACGGGATCTGAGTACCCTGCCTTGGTGCTTGGTTTCAATATGCTCCCCGGTTCGGTACCGGCGGGCCACCGTCCAACCCCGGTCCTACGGTTCCGCTGACCTCCAGCAACTCCTGCAGATGGCCACCACCGTCTGCCAACCTTGCTGATTGTGCCTGGGCTCTGACCGAGACACACAGTCTTTACTCCTCTCACTTTCACTGTCTACTCCAAACTGCTGTCTTTTCCCGCCTCCAGGCCTGTGAACTCCTCAGTGGGTGGGGCCAACCGCCTGGCTCCGCTCCACCTGGTGTGGACATCAGACCCTGGAGGGAGGCAACAAGGGTTTTGTTTGACTGGTGTTCCTGACCAGGGGAGGGGGTGTGTGTATGTGGTGTTATTCTGTGACCCCTGGGGTCCAGGGCGTCACAGAAATGTCTTGGGTGTCATCGGAGGCAGAAGATTATGTTTAGTGTGAATAGGCCCAAAAATTGAGTGCTTGGCTATGAGGATATGAAGATGTGACAAGGACTGGATGAGGGATGCAGAGGAGAAGGGCCAGTGAGCATTGCATTAGTACAAAGTCGGCTGTCACTGAGTGCCAGGGGTGTAGTCACAGTCGCCTGTCACTATGCACAGAGCACTGACTGAAATCATGCCGGATGTGCCACTGTTTCTGAAATCCTGAAACGTCTAGGAGGAATAAGGTTTATGTCCTCCTGGCAGAGGGGCTCTCAGTGCTGCGGCCGCACAGCTTCAGAACACTATTAAACTGAAGATTAACTCCATATCTGAAGATTAATAGTGTTTATTTTTAGTGATGAGCGAGCATGCTTGTCACTACTCGGTACTCGCACGAGTATCACTGTACTCGGGCTGCTCGGCGGGGACCGAGTAATCTCGCGATACTCGTGCTTTACTCGTGGTCTTCATTTCTGCATGTTGGCGCTCTTTTGAGAGCCAGCCCTCATGCAGGGATTGGCTGGCAGACCACTGCAATGCCACAGCCCTGTTAGTTGTGGAATTGCAGTGATTGGCCGGCCTGCACAGCGTCACCGAGCCTTTATATCGGCCGGCGCGCTGTGCTCTGCTCACAGCTATTCTGACAGTGAGTGTAGGGAGAGTGTCGCTGATTCAGGGAAAGCTTTGCGGCCCTTTATAGCTTTTTCAGTTGCAGGGCTGCAAACAGTGTGACCAAAAGTCCTTCTCAGGACTATTCTAGTTGTATACAGGCAGGCAGGGTATAGCCAGGTCGGAGTACAGTAGCAGAGTCCTTCTCAGGACTATTGTTGCTATATACAGGCAGGGTATAGCCAGGTCTGAATACAGGCTAGTGACCAAAAGAGTCCTTGTCAGGACTATTGTAGCAGTATACAGGCAGGCAGGCAGGCAGGGTAGTGGTGACCGTATACCAGCCTTCATATCTGGGGCTGGTGTACACAGTGTAAAACAGTCCAGATAGTGTCTGACTTGTCTGTACTGTAATTGTCGCTCCCCAAAAAAACCTGTTAGTAGGTTATTATTGCGTCCGTGCTTGGTTTTTAAAACCGCACGTGTGTGCCTGTTGGTGGCAGCGTACAGGTGCACTGGTGTGCGTTTACCAAACTATTATATAACGCACAAGTGTAGTGTATAATACACGTCAGTCAGCAGTGGCTGATAGTGTCAGAGTTCTTAATTTTTGCTCCTAAAACCTGTGTTAGGTTATTATTGCGTCCGTGCTTGGTTTTTAAAACCGCACGTGTGTGCCTGTTGGTGGCAGCGTACAGGTGCACTGGTGTGCGTTTACCAAACTATTATATAACGCACAAGTGTAGTGTATAATACACGTCAGTCAGCAGTGGCTGATAGTGTCAGAGTTCTTAATTTTTGCTCCTAAAACCTGTGTTAGGTTATTATTGCGTCCGTGCTTGGTTTTTAAAACCGCACGTGTGTGCCTGTTGGTGGCAGCGTACAGGTGCACTGGTGTGCGTTTACCAAACTATTATATAACGCACAAGTGTAGTGTATAATACACGTCAGTCAGCAGTGGCTGATAGTGTCAGAGTTCTTAATTTTTGCTCCTAAAACCTGTGTTAGGTTATTATTGCGTCCGTGCTTGGTTTTTAAAACCGCACGTGTGTGCCTGTTGGTGGCAGCGTACAGGTGCACTGGTGTGCGTTTACCAAACTATTATATAACGCACAAGTGTAGTGTATAATACACGTCAGTCAGCAGTGGCTGATAGTGTCAGAGTTCTTAATTTTTGCTCCTAAAACCTGTGTTAGGTTATTATTGCGTCCGTGCTTGGTTTTTAAAACCGCACGTGTGTGCCTGTTGGTGGCAGCGTACAGGTGCACTGGTGTGCGTTTACCAAACTATTATATAACGCACAAGTGTAGTGTATAATACACGTCAGTCAGCAGTGGCTGATAGTGTCAGAGTTCTTAATTTTTGCTCCTAAAACCTGTGTTAGGTTATTATTGCGTCCGTGCTTGGTTTTTAAAACCGCACGTGTGTGCCTGTTGGTGGCAGCGTACAGGTGCACTGGTGTGCGTTTACCAAACTATTATATAACGCACAAGTGTAGTGTATAATACACGTCAGTCAGCAGTGGCTGATAGTGTCAGAGTTCTTAATTTTTGCTCCTAAAACCTGTGTTAGGTTATTATTGCGTCCGTGCTTGGTTTTTAAAACCGCACGTGTGTGCCTGTTGGTGGCAGCGTACAGGTGCACTGGTGTGCGTTTACCAAACTATTATATAACGCACAAGTGTAGTGTATAATACACGTCAGTCAGCAGTGGCTGATAGTGTCAGAGTTCTTAATTTTTGCTCCTAAAACCTGTGTTAGGTTATTATTGCGTCCGTGCTTGGTTTTTAAAACCGCACGTGTGTGCCTGTTGGTGGCAGCGTACAGGTGCACTGGTGTGCGTTTACCAAACTATTATATAACGCACAAGTGTAGTGTATAATACACGTCAGTCAGCAGTGGCTGATAGTGTCAGAGTTCTTAATTTTTGCTCCTAAAACCTGTGTTAGGTTATTATTGCGTCCGTGCTTGGTTTTTAAAACCGCACGTGTGTGCCTGTTGGTGGCAGCGTACAGGTGCACTGGTGTGCGTTTACCAAACTATTATATAACGCACAAGTGTAGTGTATAATACACGTCAGTCAGCAGTGGCTGATAGTGTCAGAGTTCTTAATTTTTGCTCCTAAAACCTGTGTTAGGTTATTATTGCGTCCGTGCTTGGTTTTTAAAACCGCACGTGTGTGCCTGTTGGTGGCAGCGTACAGGTGCACTGGTGTGCGTTTACCAAACTATTATATAACGCACAAGTGTAGTGTATAATACACGTCAGTCAGCAGTGGCTGATAGTGTCAGAGTTCTTAATTTTTGCTCCTAAAACCTGTGTTAGGTTATTATTGCGTCCGTGCTTGGTTTTTAAAACCGCACGTGTGTGCCTGTTGGTGGCAGCGTACAGGTGCACTGGTGTGCGTTTACCAAACTATTATATAACGCACAAGTGTAGTGTATAATACACGTCAGTCAGCAGTGGCTGATAGTGTCAGAGTTCTTAATTTTTGCTCCTAAAACCTGTGTTAGGTTATTATTGCGTCCGTGCTTGGTTTTTAAAACCGCACGTGTGTGCCTGTTGGTGGCAGCGTACAGGTGCACTGGTGTGCGTTTACCAAACTATTATATAACGCACAAGTGTAGTGTATAATACACGTCAGTCAGCAGTGGCTGATAGTGTCAGAGTTCTTAATTTTTGCTCCTAAAACCTGTGTTAGGTTATTATTGCGTCCGTGCTTGGTTTTTAAAACCGCACGTGTGTGCCTGTTGGTGGCAGCGTACAGGTGCACTGGTGTGCGTTTACCAAACTATTATATAACGCACAAGTGTAGTGTATAATACACGTCAGTCAGCAGTGGCTGATAGTGTCAGAGTTCTTAATTTTTGCTCCTAAAACCTGTGTTAGGTTATTATTGCGTCCGTGCTTGGTTTTTAAAACCGCACGTGTGTGCCTGTTGGTGGCAGCGTACAGGTGCACTTGTGTGCAATTTCCAGAAACTTTGATATAACGCACAAGTAGTGAATATACACGTCAGCAGTGCACAGCATTGCAAAATGCGCAAGGGCATTGGCAAGGAACAAGGAAGTGGACGTGATGGTGGTGCAGGCAGAGGCCGAGGTCGTGGGCAAGCTCTAATTTCGCCACAACAAAGGGCCACATCTAGTCGCTCGCACGTCCTGTCCCAAATTCTTGGGGACCGCAGCAGTACACCGCTCTTGAACCAAGACCAGTGTCAACAGGTTGTTAGTTGGATAGCGGATAATGCTTCCAGTCAGATTGGCACCACCACAAACACTCTGTCTTCCACACGGTCAAGTGTCAGTAGCCGTGATACTGCACCGCACATTTCTGAACCTGATCCTCCTTCCTACCACCAGGCTGAGTACACGTCCTCCTCGGACATTAATGATCCCACACTTGGACACTCGGAAGAGCTGTTCACGTTTCCATTCACACATTCTGGCCTCTCGCCAGCTCATATTGAAGTGGGTCATGAGGAGATCGTCTGTACAGATAGCCAAATATTTGAGCAGCCACATTCTCACGAAGTTGGCAACGTGTCTCAACAAGTGGTGGACGATGATGAGACACAATTGTCAGCAAGTCAGGAGGAGGAGCAGGGTGCGGAAGAGGAAGACGACGTGGTGGATGATCCAGTAACTGACCCAACCTGGCAGGAGGATATGCAGAGCGAGGACAGCAGTGCACAGGGGGAGGGAGGCGTAGCATCACAACAGGCAGTAAGAAGCAGGGTGGTGGCCCCAGGCAGAAGTCAGGCAACCGTTCCCCGTAACAACACGACGACACAAGGTGCCTGTACAAATGTTAGGTCTTCACGAGTCTGGCAGTTTTTTAAGTTGGATCCAGATGATTCAAAAAAGGCCATTTGCAACACCTGCCGTGCCAGCATCAGCAGGGGTACCAAAACTAGCAGCCTGACCACCACCAGCATGATCAGGCACATGTCAGCCAAGCACCCGACTTTGTGGGAAGTACAACAGAGTCGAGGAGCAGTGCTTGCTGATGTCACTGCTACGTCTTCGCTGGTTGTGCATGCGAGCCAATCCTCTGTCCATGCTGCCTGCGAACAAGCCTCCTCCACTCCTGCACCTGCAGTTGCCTACGCAGAAAGAACACCATCATCAAGCACGTCCTTGTCCCAGCGCAGCGTTCAGTTATCCATTCAGCAAACCTTTGAACGCAGGCGCAAATACACTGCCAACACCCCACATGCCACAGTTCTAAATGCTAACATTTCGCGACTGCTTGCGCTGGAAATGTTGCCTTTTAGGCTGGTGGAGACAGAAGCATTCCGTGACCTGATGGCGGCAGCTGTCCCACGTTACTCGGTCCCCAGCCGCCACTATTTCTCCCGGTGTGCCGTCCCCGCGTTGCATAACCACGTGTCACAAAACATCACACGTGCCCTGAACAACGCTGTTTCACCCAAAGTCCACCTAACCACAGACACGTGGACAAGTGCTTGTGGGCAAGGCCGCTACATCTCGTTGACGGCACACTGGGTTAATATTGTGGAAGCTGGGACCCAGTCTGAGCGAGGGACGGAACACGTCCTTCCCACACCAAGGTTTGCAGGCCCTACCTCAGTCAGTGTTTCACCCACACTCTACAGCTCCGGAATGTCATGCTCTTCAGCCTCCTCCTCCTCCTGCGCATCCTCATCCACTGTGCCCTCCACACCAGTCACAAGCTGGAAGCACTGCAGCACTGCCTCGGCGAAGCGGCAACAGGCTGTGCTGAAGCTAATCTGCATAGGTGACAAACCCCACAATGCAGAAGAGCTGTGGACAGCTCTGAAACAGCAGGCAGATCACTGGCTCACACCTCTGAACCTAAAGCCAGGAAAGGTCGTTTGTGACAATGGCCGGAACCTGGTGGCGGCTTTGAGGCGAGGCCAGCTGACACATGTTCCATGCGTGGCCCATGTGCTCAACCTCGTGGTTCAGCGGTTTATAAAGTCATACCCAGAGCTGTCTGATCTGCTGGTAAAAGTTCGCCGCCTGTCTGCACATTTTCGAAAGTCACCTACTGCTTCAGCCGGCCTTGCCGGCTTTCAGCGCCGTTTGCATCTTCCGGCTCACAGACTGGTGTGTGATGTCCCCACGCGTTGGAATTCAACTCTGCACATGTTGGTCAGGATATGTGAGCAGAAGAGGGCAGTTGTTGAGTACCTGCATCACCTAAGCCGTCGGGAAATGGGTCAAACTCCACACATAACACCTGAGGAGTGGAGATGGATGTCAGACCTATGTACCATCCTCCAAAACTTTGAGGACTCCACCAAGATGGTGAGTGGTGATGACGCCATTATTAGCGTCACCATACCGCTACTCTGCCTTCTAAAACGGTCCCTGCTGAAAAACAAACATGATGCATTGCAGGCGGAGCGCGATGAGTTGCAGCAAGAAACAGTAGTGGGTGTGGGTGATAACACACAGCCCAGCCTCGTCTCATCACAACGTGCAGTGGAGGACTATGACGAGGAGGAGGATGAAGACATGGAGCAACTCTCCGGCCAAATTGAGGATATGACATGCACACCAGTCATATCCTCGATTCAGCGTGGCTGGCCAGAGGACAGGGTAGATGAGGAGGAGGAGGAGGAGGAGGAGGAGGAGGAGGACAGCATGTTCAGTCATCTTGTTGGTCAGGCTACTGAAGTCCTGGCTGTTAAGAGTCTGGCGCACATGGCTGACTTTATGGTAAGCTGCCTGTCTCGTGACCCTCGCGTTAAGAACATCTTGGCCGACAATCATTACTGGTTGGTAACACTGTTAGACCCACGCTACAAGGAGAACTTTTTGTCTCTTATTCCCGTGGATGAGAGGTCAACCAAAATGCAGCAGTTTCGGAAGGCCATACTCACGGAAGTAGGCAAAGCATTCCCCTCACAAAACGCTAGCGGCATAGGTCAGGAATCAGTGGACAACCGAGGCGTACAGCCGAGAGAGGCACAAGTCCAATCCGCCAGAGGTAGGGGAACAGTCTTTAAGATGTGGGACAGTTTTCTCAGCCCCTCACGTACCACAGCCCCTGAGGTGCGGGGTAGTGCCACAAGAAATCCTAAGTTTGCCCAGATGCTGAAGGAGTACCTTGCAGATCGAACAACTGTACTCCGACATTCCTCTGTGCCTTACAATTATTGGGTATCCAAGCTGGACACGTGGCATGAATTGGCTCTCTACGCCTTGGAAGTCCTGGCCTGCCCTGCTGCTAGCGTTTTGTCAGAGCGTGTTTTTAGTGCCGCAGGTGGAATCATTACAGATAAACGCACCCGCCTGTCAACTGAAAATGCTGACAGGCTGACTCTGATAAAGATGAACAAGGGTTGGATTGGGCCAGACTTCACCACACCACCAGCAAATGAGAGCGGAATTTAAAGTTTGCCATGTACCTCCACTCACCCATGGGTACACTTCTCGACTTTGGATAATCGCTGGACTGCTCCTCCTTCTCCTCATGCGCCATCATGATGACCGTTACAATAGTTAGGTCTTTGTTTCAGGTATACCCCCAGTGGTAAATTTTTTCGCCCATTCTTTGCAGAATGGACATTACAACGACAGGAGACCCGCTCCTTTGCAATGGGAACAATGTTTTGAGGCCCTCATGCACGTCTCTACCCAGGGACAACGTGTAGCCTCCCAATTTTTGGCTGCCCTGCCTAAGGGCTATACTATAATACACCCACTTCCTTAAAATGGACACTTAATGTTTTGAGGCCCTCATGCACGTCTCTACCCAGGGACAATGTGGAGCCTCCCAATTTTTGGCTGCCCTGCCTAAGGGCTATACTATAATACACCCACTTCCTTAAAATGGACACTTAATGTTTTGAGGCCCTCATGCACGTCTCTACCCAGGGACAATGTGGAGCCTCCCAATTTTTGGCTGCCCTGGCAAAGGGCTATACTGAAATAGACCCACTTCCTTACAATGGGCACTTCAGGTTTAAAGGCCATCATGCACGTCTCTATCCAGGGACAATGTGGAGCCTCCCAATTTTTGGCTGCCCTGCCTAAGGGCTATACTATAATACACCCACTTCCTTAAAATGGACACTTAATGTTTTGAGGCCCTCATGCACGTCTCTACCCAGGGACAATGTGGAGCCTCCCAATTTTTGGCTGCCCTGGCAAAGGGCTATACTGAAATAGACCCACTTCCTTACAATGGGCACTTCAGGTTTAAAGGCCATCATGCACGTCTCTATCCAGGGACAATGTGGAGCCTCCCAATTTTTGGCTGCCCTGCCTAAGGGCTATACTGAAATACACCCACTTCCTTAAAATGGACACTTAATGTTTTGAGGCCCTCATGCACGTCTCTACCCAGGGACAATGTGGAGCCTCCCAATTTTTGGCTGCCCTGGCAAAGGGCTATACTGAAATAGACCCACTTCCTTACAATGGGCACTTCAGGTTTAAAGGCCATCATGCACGTCTCTATCCAGGGACAATGTGGAGCCTCCCAATTTTTGGCTGCCCTGCCTAAGGGCTATACTATAATACACCCACTTCCTTAAAATGGACACTTAATGTTTTGAGGCCCTCATGCACGTCTCTACCCAGGGACAATGTGGAGCCTCCCAATTTTTGGCTGCCCTGGCAAAGGGCTATACTGAAATAGACCCACTTCCTTACAATGGGCACTTCAGGTTTAAAGGCCATCATGCACGTCTCTATCCAGGGACAATGTGGAGCCTCACAATTTTTGGCTGCCCTGCCTAAGGGCTATACTATAATACACCCACTTCCTTAAAATGGACACTTAATGTTTTGAGGCCCTCATGCACGTCTCTACCCAGGGACAATGTGGAGCCTCCCAATTTTTGGCTGCCCTGGCAAAGGGCTATACTGAAATAGACCCACTTCCTTACAATGGGCACTTCAGGTTTAAAGGCCATCATGCACGTCTCTATCCAGGGACAATGTGGAGCCTCCCAATTTTTGGCTGCCCTGCCTAAGGGCTATACTGAAATACACCCACTTCCTTAAAATGGACACTTAATGTTTTGAGGCCCTCATGCACGTCTCTACCCAGGGACAATGTGGAGCCTCCCAATTTTTGGCTGCCCTGGCAAAGGGCTATACTGAAATAGACCCACTTCCTTACAATGGGCACTTCAGGTTTAAAGGCCATCATGCACGTCTCTACCCAGGGACAATGTGGAGCCTCCCAATTTTTGGCTGCCCTGCCTAAGGGCTATACTATAATACACCCACTTCCTGACAATGGACACTTAATGTTTTGAGGCCCTCATGCACGTCTGTATGCAGGGGCATTGGTGAACCTCACAATTTAGGACTGCCCTGGCAAAGGAAAATACTACAAAGACTCACTTCCTCAAAATGGGCACATTAGACTCAAGAGGCCTTCATGTACGTCTCTTCTCAGGGACATCGGAGTGCCACACAATGTTTTCACGTAAAATCTTTCATGTATTGATCTCAAAAAGTAACATACACCAGCTCTATCTCACTATTGGGTATGTGCCCTTAACATTTCCGCCATGAAAAATCATTTTGGGGTCATTTTGGAAGGTTTTCTGGTGAGTCCGTAAAAATGGCGTAAAACGCGGACAAAATTGTTCACAGCTGTGACTTTTGAGTGATAAATGCTTCAAGGGGTCTTCCCCATGCTGTTGCCATGTCATTTGAGCACTCTTCTGAGACTTTTGTGACATTTTTAGGGTTTCTCCATGCTGCCGGGAGGTCATTTCACAAAAATACTCGGGTCTCCCATAGGATAACATTGGGCTCGTTGCTCGGGCCGAGTACACGAGTATCTTGGGAGGCTCGGCCCGAGCTTCGAGCACCCGAGCTTTTTAGTACTCGCTCATCACTATTTATTTTATATGATAGGCTCCCTTTAAGCCATATCCAGCTAATAGTAAAAGGGTTCCATAACAAAATGGTGAAACCAAGCATGATGCAAAAACCAACCTATCATACACCTGGATTCACTGAAAAAATGAAAACTCACAGCTTTCAGTAAATGACAATAGAATTTTTTTTTTTACAAATTTTTAGATGTTTTTTCCATAAATGAAACAAAAAAACAAAGCCATGTTTGACATAACTCAGATCAAACTTACCTAGAAAATCATATTGCCACATCATTTTTTACCACACAATGAATGCTGTATAAGCAAAATCCCAAAACAATTGTGGAATTGGGTATTTATCGCAATTTTGCCGCACTTGGAATTCTATTTCCAGTACATCACATGGTAATATACACTGTGTGCAGAATTATTAGGCAAATGAGTATTTTGATCACATGATACTTTTTATATATGTTGTCCTACTCCAAGCTGTATAGGCTTGAGAGCCAACTACCAATTAAGTAAATCAGGTGATGTGCATCTCTGTAATGAGGAGGTGTGTGGTGTAATGACATCAACACCCTATATAACGGGGGCATACTTATTAGGCAACTTCCTTTCCTTTGGCAAAATGGGTCAGAAGAGATTTGATGGGCTCTGAAAAGTCCAAAATTGTGAAATGTCTTGCAGAGGGATGCAGCAGTCTTGAAATTGCCAACCTTTTGAAGCGTGATCACCGAACAATCAAGCGTTTCATGGCAAATAGCCAAAAGGGTCGCAAGAAGCGTGATGGGCAAAAAAGGCGCAAACTAACTGCCCATGAATTGAGGAAAATCAAGCGTGAAGCTGCCAAGATGCCATTTGCCACCAGTTTGGCCATATTTCAGAGCTGCAACGTTACTGGAGTATCAAAAAGCACAAGGTGTGCCATACTCAAGGACATGGCCAAAGTAAGGAAGGTAGAAAAACCACCACCTTTGAACAAGAAACATAAGATAAAACATCAAGAATGGGCCAAGAAATGTCTTATGACTGATTTTTCAAAGGTTTTATGGACTGATGAAATGAGAGTGACTCTTGATGGGCCAGATGGATAGGCCAGAGGCTGGATCAGTAAAGAGCAGAGAGCTCCACTCCGAATCAGACACCAGCAAGGTGGAGGTGTGGTACTGGTATGGGCTGGTATCATCAAAGATGAAATTGTGGGACCTTTTCAGGTTGAGGATGGAGTGAAGCTCAACTCCCAGACCTACTGCCAGTTTCTGGAAGACAACTTCGTCAAGCAGTGGTACAGGAAGAAGTCGGTATCGTTCAAGAAAAACATGCTTTTCATGCAGGACAATGCTCCATCTCATGCATCCAACTACTCCACAGTGTGACTGGCCAGTTAAGGTCTGAAAGATGAAAAATTATTGACATGGTCCCCTTGTTCACCTGATCTGAACCCCATAGAGAACCTGTGGTCCTTCATAAAATGTAAGATCTACAGGGAGAGAAAACAGTACAACTCTCGGAACAGTGTCTGGAGGTTGTGGTGGCTGCTGCACGCAATGTTGATCGTAAACAGATCAAGCAACTGACAGAATCTATGGATGGTAGGCTGTTGAGTGTCATCATAAAGAAAGGTGGCTATATTGGTCACTAATTTTTTTGGGTTTTATTTTTGCATGTCAGAAATGTTTATTTCTAAATGTTGTGCAGTTATATTAGTTTACCTGGTGACAATAAACAAGTGAGATGGGAATATATTTGTTTTTTATTAGGTTGCCTAATAATTCTTCACTTACACAAAGAGATATCCTCCTAAGATAGCCAAATCTAAAAAAAAAACACTCCAACTTCCAAAAATATTAAGCTTTGATATTTATGAGTCTTTTGGGTTGATTGAGAACATAGTTGTTGATCAATAATAAAAAAAATCATCTAAAATACAACTTGCCTAAAAATTCTGCACATGGTATATACAGTTAGGTCCAGAAATATTTGGACAGTGACACAAGTTTTGTTATTTTAGCTGTTTACAAAAACATGTTCAGAAATACAATTATATATATAATATGGGCTGAAAATGCACACTCCCAGCTGCAATATGAGAGTTTTCACATCCAAATCGGAGAAAGGGTTTAGGAATCATAGCTCTGTAATGCATAGCCTCCTCTTTTTCAAGGGACCAAAAGTAATTGGACAAGGGACTCTAAGGGCTGCAATTAACCCTGAAGGCGTCTCCCTCGTTAACCTGTAATCAATGAAGTAGTTAAAAGGTCTAGGGTTGATTACAGGTGTGTGGTTTTGCATTTGGAAGTTGTTGCTGTGACCAGACAACATGCGGTCTAAGGAACTCTCAATTGAGGTGAAGCAGAACATCCTGAGGCTGAAAAAAAAGAAAAAATCCATCAGAGAGATAGCAGACATGCTTGGAGTAGCAAAATCAACAGTCGGGTACATTCTGAGAAAAAAGGAATTGACTGGTGAGCTTGGGAACTCAAAAAGGCCTGGGCGTCCACGGATAACAACAGTGGTGGATGATCGCCGCATACTTTCTTTGGTGAAGAAGAACCCGTTCACAATATCAACTGAAGTCCAGAACACTCTCAGTGAAGTAGGTGTATCTGTCTCTAAGTCAACAGTAGAGAGAAGACTCCATGAAAGTAAATACAAAGGGTTCACATCTAGATGCAAACCATTCATCAATTCCAAAAATAGACAGGCCAGAGTTAAATTTGCTGAAAAACACCTCATGAAGCCAGCTCAGTTCTGGAAAAGTATTCTATGGACAGATGAGACAAAGATCAACCTGTACCAGAATGATGGGAAGAAAAAAGTTTGGAGAAGAAAGGGATTGGCACATGATCCAAGGCACACCACATCCTCTGTAAAACATGGTGGAGGCAACGTGATGGCATGGGCATGCATGGCTTTCAATGGCACTGGGTCACTTGTGTTTATTGATGACATAACAGCAGACAAGAGTAGCCAGATGAATTCTGAAGTGTACCGGGATATACTTTCAGCCCAGATTCAGCCAAATGCCGCAAAGTTGATCGGACGGCGCTTCATAGTACAGATGGACAATGACCCAAAGCATACAGCCAAAGCTACCCAGGAGTTCATGAGTGCAAAAAAGTGGAACATTCTGCAATGGCCAAGTCAATCACCAGATCTTAACCTAATTGAGCATGCATTTCACTTGCTCAAATCCAGACTTAAGACGGAAAGACCCACAAACAAGAAAGACCTGAAGGCTGCGGCTGTAAAGGCCTGGCAAAGCATTAAGAAGGAGGAAACCCAGCGTTTGGTGATGTCCATGGGTTCCAGACTTAAGGCAGTGATTGCCTCCAAAGGATTCACAACAAAATATTGAAAATAAAAATATTTAGTTTGGGTTTGGTTTATTTGTCCAATTACTTTTGACCTCCTAAAATGTGGAGTGTTTGTAAAGAAATGTGTACAATTCCTACAATTTCTATCAGATATTTTTGTTCAAACCTTCAAATTAAACGTTACAATCTGCACTTGAATTCTGTTGTAGAGGTTTCATTTCAAATCCAATGTGGTGGCATGCAGAGCCCAACTCGCGAAAATTGTGTCACTGTCCAAATATTTCTGGACCTAACTGTATCTATGCTTGTATATAATAATATACTGGGTAGTTTCTGAAATAAATGATGAGATGCTTCCTTTGGGGGCACATCTAATATATTAAGCTGAATGTGTGTATGTATATGTGTGTATGTTTGTGTGTATGTATGTCCGGGATTGGCATCTGCACCGTCGCAGCTACAGCCACAAAATTTTGCAAACTCATAAGTCTGGACCCCGAGAGCGTCATAGGCTATGTTGTGAGGTGAAATTTTAACCCCGCGCGTTCCAATTTACCAATCAATTTTGCCCCTATCTACATAATGGGGAAAAAGTGAAACGAAAAGTGTATCCGCACCGTCGCATTTACAATCCCGACATTTTGCACAGACACCTCATGTGACCCAGGGAACGTCATAGACTATGTTTTGACAAGAAAATGTAACCCTGCGCTTTACAGTTACTCTCCAAAAAACATGCCTCCATTAAAGTATATGGAGCCTGGAACTACAGGTTATTAGTAGGAGCTGTGATTGGTTGCTATAGGAACAAAAGACATTCATAGTATAAGAAGCTTATATGTGAGGTAATAAGATGTCAGTGGGGAGACGGATAGAGAGAGACAGAGAGAGACAGACAGCGAGACAGAGAGAGAGACATACAGAGGCAGAGAGACAGACAGTGAGACAGACAGGGAAAGAGACAAAGAGATAGAGACAGACAGGGAAAGAGACAGACGGTGAAAGAGACAGACAGAGACAAACCTGGAAAGAGACAGACCTTGAAAGAAACAGACCTGGAAAGAGACAGATGGGGAAAGAGACAGATGGGGAAAGAGACAGGCAGACATGCAGACAGACAGAGACAGGCAGACAGGGAAGGAGGAGACAGCCAGAGAGACAGATAAAGATAGATGGGGAAATACACAGACCTTGATAGAGACAGATGGGGAAAGAGACAGGGAAATAGAGACAGACAAGGAAAGACACAGACAGGAAAAGACACAGACAAAAAGATGGGGAGACAGACGGGGAAAGAGACAGACCTAGAAAGAGACAGATAGGGAAAAAAACAGAGAGATAGAGACAGGCAGACGGGGAAAGAGACAGACGGGGAAAGAGACAGATGTGGAAAGAGACAGATGGAGCACATTACTTGGCCAATTTAGTTAAATCTGTGTGGAATATCTGTGGTGTTGAAATATATGTTGTGAAATGCTTCTATTAGCTTAGTTTTTGCCTTTTAATAATTACATTTCTATCTATTTGCTTTGTGGTTTTTGTGTGCAGAATAAATTTTTGTTAATACATTCTATTTTGTTAACAACAGTTATTAACCCGGGCGAAGCCGGATAGTACAGCTAGTAGTAAATAAAGTGTACTACTGATGTTTTTTGGGGGAAAGTGACTTACTACTGCAAAGGGGCCCACCAGAGGATTCTCCTGCTCTCCTGTGGGCCAGTCCAAGCCTGGCTGTTGGGATAAAGGGAAGAAAAAAGAAAAGTGCAAAAATAGAAAATTATCATCTAAGTAAGAGATAAAAATCAACATCTCCCAGTGTGTTCTGCCCCGTGTAAACCACAGGTTGGAGATTGCCAATCTAGACTGGTCACATAGAAGCAGCTGGTACTAGTGACATCATTTACATGACTGGCTTGTCTATACCAAAGGTGTCTGACAATTTAATAATGGTTGGCTGGACTCTATGAGTAAAGTACAACCATATTGGTTGTAAGTGACTTTTAACTACTCATTGTGAAATAGATCAGATTACCTTGGGAAAATAGATTTTTCCCAGATTTTAGAACCAAAGTCAAATGCCTACTTTTTTTTGTCTGATGATAACCTTTAGGCCCCCTTCACACATCCGTGTCTCCGGTACTTGTGACGTCCGTTTTCACATGTACTAGAGACACTGACACATGTAGCCCATTAAAATCAATAGGTCTGCACACATGCAAGTGTTTTCACATGGACCATGTGTTCGTGTGGAGCATACGTGTGTCCATCTGCTCCACATGTAGACATATCCATTTCTCTCCGACAGCATGAGTGTCCCATGGCCCACAAACTGATGTGATCCGTGTGGCATCAGTGTGACACGTACCGGCGGATACCACGTGTCTGTGAAA
Source organism: Anomaloglossus baeobatrachus (assembly GCF_048569485.1). NCBI lineage: Eukaryota > Metazoa > Chordata > Amphibia > Anura > Aromobatidae > Anomaloglossus > Anomaloglossus baeobatrachus. The sequence goes on along the minus strand of NC_134356.1, from coordinate 602,480,373 downwards.
TAAAATGCTTTTCTCTACTCACCGTTTTCCAGCGCTGCTATCTTCGGCCTTGCTGTCACTTGCTTCCGAACCCGGCTCATTATGCTCATCACATATTCACTGCACGAAGGACCGGAAGCAGCAGCAGGGCCGGAGACATCAGCACCATGGACAGGTAAGTATGTAATTCATGCTGTCCATGTGCTATGTGTATGTCACATGTCACATGGATAGCACACTGACAGCACACGCTGAACAAATACAGACAAACGCACACACATACGCACTTACACCATGGACCCAGCAAAAAATGTGTTTTACACGGACATGTGAAAAAGACCTTTCATGTATACCGATGTTAAACACACTGCTTGCAAGATCTCAAAATAATCTGCTTTATGGATTCACCTATAGATAAGATTTCAGTTTCTGTCTCAAATTAGGCAATGCATTTCACATTTGTAATATATGGAATATTGATCACTCAGATGAGTGATTCAAAAGAGGTCAAGTGGACTCTACGCATATCATACCTGAAGCAGAACAAGCCTCAAAGAAGAAATTCCAATGCTCTATATCGGGAGTCCTCAACCTGTAGCTCAGGAGCCACATCTAGCTTGTGGGCCCGTGATGTGTGGCTTGCGGCTGTCTTCCAGCTTGGTGCATTATCACCAGGTCTAGCAAACAGCTTTGAAGAGCAGGTGTCCAGATGGGGACTTTTGTGATTAGCCCCACACAGAAGAGCAGATCTGAATGGGGTAGGGTAGGAACCCCTTAATATTGGAATACTACCTCGGTGTGATTTTGTTGGAGAAGCTTTGTCTGTCATTATACCTGTAATGGGGGCTCTGGGTGTCACTACTGTAAGAGGGCAGGAGCTGGATGTGGCTCGCGACCCTCTCTCAGAGCTGAATGTGGCTCTCAAAGTCATAAAGGTTGGGGACTACTATTCTACATTATATCTTCTATTACATTTTTCTCCCTGTCTCTTTTATTCATTAACAGCAGACATTACTGTATTTTTTGGACCATAAGACGCACTTTTTTCCTCCAAATTTGGGATGAAAGTGTGAGGTGCGTCTTATGGTCTAAATGTCAAAGCCTGCGGAGTAGGAAGCTGCGGGGAGGGAGCGGCTGTGGAGTGGGATCACAGGAGGCAGGGAGGGTCGCTGCTGCAGGAAGCCGGTCGCTGGAGAAACCATGTGTACCCTCTGTTTAAAGTAAACGAATATTCATTAGCTGCTCCCCGCCCACCTCTCTCTGCAGTCAGTGCCTAGAAGCGGGTGTGAGGAGCAGCAAATCAATACTTGTTTAATGTAAACAGCGGTCACACGTGGGAGCTCCAGCCGTCGGCTTCCTGCAGGGGCTAGGGAGACTGTGTGTCCGCTGTTTAGGAGGCAGGAGCAGGGTGCCGCTGCAGTCATGTCTGGCCCGGAGAAGGTGCAGATCACTGCAGTGTCCGGGCCAGAGCACGGCATACCATCACAGCACAGCCCGCAGTCTCTGTGCTCAGTGCTCACATTGCTTTCACTTTGCTCCTGCCTCTGCACTAGAAACAAAGTCTTCCGTAACAGCAGGACCTGCAGTGATGTAATGAAGAGAGGGGTGGACCAGAGCAGCACAGTGGCCTGCCTCCTCATTACATCACTGCAGGTCCTCTTCAGATATGGGAGACTTTGCTTCTAGTGCAGAGGAAGGACCAAACAAAGTTAGGTGAGCATCACATCTGTAAAATTAAGGCAATAAATTTAGTATATAAAGGCATTACTGTACACCTGGATAGGGTGGGATAATTTTATATACACACACACACACACACACACACACACACACACACACACACACACCAGGTTGGAGGATCACACACATAAGGATGGGGAACATACATATTCCACGATGGAGGCCATGTCTACCTGGAAGGGGCCCAGAATGGGGGTATGAGTACAGAATTTGGGGATATTGTTACCTCCATAACAGCGTCAGCAGCAGACCCACCCCCCATAACAGTGTGTCATGACCACATTTTTTTAATCTAATTTTTTTTCTATTTTTTCCTCCTCTAAAAAAAGGGTGCGTCTTATAGTCCGAAAAATACAGTATTACAGTCCTTGTAGATTTCTTACAGAAAGATGGCGGCATCTTCCTCAAAATTATATTACTAGAAGACTAGAAGATAGATCTCAAAATAAAAAGTGATGTTTTTGTGTTGTGATTTACATCTGTGGGAGACAAATAACTCTCAAACCTCCACTATCTGTATACTATACCGGTGATGGACCAGGGCTGTCATGCATCGCACTGGCCCATCTGCTGGCCAGCTAGCATGGGGGCCCCTAACTTGCCACTACTTTCAAGATAGATGGAAAATGGAAATTGTTCTCATTCGCAATAACCTGTAAATCAGTTGTGTAGAAGGCTGTAAATATACAGAGCGGAGTGTGCAAGCAAATTGTGCTGATACATTAGCTTTCATGCAGTAGCAATACCTATTTTTCAAACAAAACAAGCCTTAGTTCAGATGAAAGGGCTAAATGCTTGTGGGATGCTGTATACTATTCTTGTGACAGTCTATTAAAAGTGCTGCTCTTTATAAATATCATCTAAGGAGTAGCGTATAGCTCAAACTTAAATTACCTCTCCTAAAATCAATATTTTTATATCAAGTCTTCGGCATCTTTAGATATACTCCCAAAACATACTGTTGGGATAACTGGGTTATCTAATGAATCATTGTCATAGTAATAATGGAATACAGACCATGACGAAGGCGTAGTATATTGCTGAAACGCGTAGTCTGGGACACCCTGTTAGTTTTCTACCAGCCATTTAAATGTAGTGTTTTTTAATCAAATTAATAAAATTTGGAATTTTGTATAAAAAAATTTTTTTTTTTGTCCATTTGGATTCCCTGGAAATTTTGTCCACGCTAAAACTCCACATGTGAAATGTCTCTTTAGGTTACGTATCAATTTGCAACTCTGAACTGATAATGGTCTTCTACAGGTGCTGAAGTGATGTGAGGTGTGATAATGGACCCAATGGAATACATCAGTCATCAAGTTCCTTTACTTGAAAGGCCACACTCCAAGGTAAACATTCGATGAGATGAAAGAGGTTTATGGTGATGATTTCCCATAATATAATGTAGTCAAGAACTGGCATCATCATTTTAAATATGGTCGAACTTCGGTGGAAACGGCTCCAATTTCAGGGTGACCCTATTCCGCTGTCGATGAACACACCATCCAGCAAGTGGAGGCTGCCATTTTGGGATATCGCAGAGTAACCATTTGCCACCTAGCCCAAAATGTCAAGATTACTGTGGGGTCCGTGGAAAAAAATCATCCAAAACCATATTCATATGCATAAAGTATCCGATCACTTGGTTCCCCAGATGCTCGCACCTTTCCACTTGATGACTGCTGTGTACTCCATTGGGTCCATTATCACACCTCAAACCACTTCAGCACCTGTAAAACAAAGATTGTTATCAGTTTAGAGTTGCAAATTGGCACGTTACCTATAGAGACTTATATGATTATGTCGCGGGCGGGGAGGAGGGTGTCAGCACACCGCGCTCACCCCTTCTGCTCGGGTCCGGCAGCTGCTCAGTGGTGGCTCGAGCGGTGGGCCGGATCCCGGGGTTTCTCGAGTGACACTCCTCGCCCGTGAGTGAAAGGGGGGTTTTGTGGTTGGGTGTGGGGATTGTTATAGTTCGTGACGCCACCCACGGTTGTGGTGATTTCACCACCGCTGCTCAATATGGGGCTCCCGGGGATGGTGATGCGGAGCAGCCAGTTGTTGTGTTGCCCCTCCGTGGGTAGGGGTTGGTGATCCCGGGGCCCGGTGATGGAGAAGTAGGTGCGGGGCCTGATGGGCGCAGGGACGCGGGGGCAGCGCTGTGCCTTGCGGCACTGTGGTACTCACTCAGCCTGAGACACGGACACAGTTTGTACGGTAAACCAAACGGCTGGTAGGACGGTCCCACAGACGGCTGCACCTGCACTCCCGGTAGGTGACGGTGATGTCCCTCTTCCTTGCACCTATGTTTGACTTGTGGTAGCGGTGGATTCCCTCCGGTTACCCGCTCCCCGACTGCAATCTGGGCCGGAGGAGCTCTACACTTTGCCCGCAGGCGCTGGCCCTGAGAAACTGGTGCCGTGGCGGTGGCGGTGTCTCTCCAATACGGGTTGGGCTGTTGCCTTCAATCGGGACTTGGTTGTTGGGGGATCTGCGTCCCCGTCACTGACGGATTCGGCAAATTTGGCGACTCCTAGCCTTGCCGGGGTCCGAGAGGCCCCTGCCCTGGTGCTGACTGTCCTTCGGAACACTGCTCCAGACCACCGGGCACACAGCCAGCGGGGTCCTTCCAGGAACTTCCAAACGGTCCGCCTCCAGACAGTCACCGCCGTCGCTGACCTTGCTGATCTGGCCCTACACAAAGCTGGACCCTTCAGGCTTTCCTTCTTTACTGTCACTTCACTTGCTTTCCTCCTTTTTCACTTTTCTTCCTTCACTTTCACTTAGCTGTTTACTTTTGCCCTGTCTAGGCTTCTCCTCCACTCCTTGTACTTCCTCGTCCCTGACTAGACTGCCTGGTGTTCCCGCCACCAGAGTTGTGAGCTCCTCGGTGGGCGGAGCCAACCGCCTGGCCCACCCCCTGGTGTGCATCATCAAACTCCTGGAAGAAGGCAACAAGGATTTGTGGTTAGCATTGATGTGCCTACCTGGAGTGTGGGGTGTGGTGGTGTTGTGACCCGTGTCCCCTGGCTTGCCCAGGGCGACACATTCCCCCTTAGCAAAATGCAGACCGTCCGCGGGCTGCCGTCCTACACCGGTTTTATTTTTCTGTAAAAAGGGGTAACAAGGTTAAGAAAACATGAATAACATTTTTAATAGAAACTCTTCCCAAGACGGGAGGCACATTTACTTAAACGTTGCAATGGTTTACGGTCACGGTTTCCGCTCTCTCCCACCCAAGCAACCTGGCCCTGATGCTGCCCCTAAAACCCAGGCAGCACCCCTTGACCCACAGTCCAGCACAAGTTACCCGAGCGGGATCTGTCCTTCCCCTCCAGAGGGTGGCCACCGGTTCCTTTGGTGGCTGGGCCCTAGCCTGCTCCGCTCAGGGCCCTCCCTCCAACCTGCCTTTCCGGAGACGGTACTGCGGAAACGGTAACGGTAACCAACATATTTACAAGCCACTTAACGTTTGTGGTGCCCTGCAAGTTCACGGGCTTGTCCATGGATAGTTCCCATGCAAAACTTAAACGGTCCCCACGGGGACAACGGTGCCGGCTCCGGCCGGTTGCAATCACAAAGCGAATCAGGTAAATCTTCGGTTATCATCATTTTTCATCATTTCAACTTTTCAAACAAACAACAAACAAACACTCTTTTACATTTGCGGACCCCTTTTACTCATAGAACGGTCTCCCTGTACCTAAGTGGGGGTCTACCTAGGTTGGAACGGGTGGACCTTCGGGGCCCGGTGTCAGTGGTGCTAGACAGTGGGGTAGAGGGAACAATCGGTTCCTCCTCCCTGCTATAGTGTGGAGCAGGCGGAGGTGCAGGGGGGCTGGGTACAGGTTCATCCCTGGGCACCGGCACCGGTTCTGGCTCACGGTTGACCGCTTCCACTACTTCTTCATCCACGGGTTGTGGGAACAGTATCACTGGAAGAATCACCGCGCCGTTCTGTGTAGGCCAGTTTGCTGGGAAGTCACCCATTACAGTGTGGATTACCTCTGCTGCCTTCTCCACTGGTGGATGAACCGGTACTTCAGCCTCTGCCTTCAGCGCTGGGGGGCATTTTTTTAGATGGTCCCGGGAAACTGTGGCTAGGGTGCCCCCTTGGTCACGACTGATCTGGTAGGTCTTCCCATCTCCCCATTCTGTGGGTTGTATGACATAAGGGACTTGCTCCCACTGATCATCCAGCTTGTGGGCTTTTCTCTTCCGTTTCAGCGCCACATCTCCTGGCTGGAAAGGACCTGCGGGCGCCTTCTGGTTGAACCGGTGCTCCTGCTGCTCTCGACTTCGACTGAGGTTTTTCTCCACATACTCCTGGATTTGCCGGTACTGTGCCCTCCTCCGACTTTCCCACTCTGCCGTTGAAGGGAGTGCTTCCGGGGCTTCCAACCCCATTTCCAGATCCACCGGCAGGCGGCCAGGCCGAGCCCTCATCAGATACGCTGGGGTGCACTTCGTCGAGCTGGACGGGATATTATTGTACATGTCGACCAAGTCAGGTAGCTTTTCCGGCCACATGTTCCGTTCTTCCAGCGGTAGCGTCTTGAGGAGCCCCAGGACCAAGTGATTCATTTTCTCGCACATGCCGTTGGTTTGGGCGTGGTACGGAGTGGTCCGGATCTTCTTGCAGCCGTACAACTGGCAGAATTCGTGAAACACCTCTGCTTCAAAAGCCGGGCCTTGGTCAGTCAGCACCTTCTCGGGGTACCCATGGGGTCGGCAGAAATAAGCCTGGAACGCTCGAGCAGCGGTTCGACCAGTTAGGTCCTTAACGGGGACTACCACCATAAATCTTGAGTAGTGGTCTACCATGGTCAATGCGTAGGTGTACCCACTTCGGCTAGGGGTGAGCTTGACATGGTCCAGGGCGACCAGCTCCAGCGGCTGATGGGTGACTATGGGATGTAACGGTGCCCTCTGGCTAGCCTCGTCCTTTCTCCTCAGTGTACAAGGACCGCACTCTCGGCACCAGGCTTCCACCGATTCACGCATCCCACTCCAATAGAACCGCTCCCTCAACAGCATCTCCAGCTTCTTCCACCCGAAGTGGCCAGCACCATCATGGTATGCCCGCAGGACAGTAGCGACCTCAGCTTGAGGAACGATCAACTGGCATATTTTCTCATGGGTCTTCGGGTTGATCAGCTCACGGTACAGCCTCCCTTGGTAGAGGTAAAGCCATTTTCTTTCTTTCCACAAGCGTTGGGCTTCGGCTGGAGCGTCAGGGTCTATTCCCATAGTACCTTGTTCCACCAGAGTCTTGACAAGGCGGACAGCCGGCGCTTGGTTCTGGGCGTCCTGCCACTCTTAACTGGGCTTGTACCCTCTCAGTAGGCGGCTGGTGAAACGCAGGCAACTCGATCTCCTCGAGGTCGTCATCCTCGCACCCCTCTTCTGACAAATGGGGCATCCGGGAGAGTGCATCAGCATTTATGTTGACACGACCAGCTCGGTACTTTATGGTGAAATCATAGTTGGCTAGCCGGGCTACCCACCGCTGCTCCAGCGCGCCCAACTTGGCCGTGTTCAGGTGAGTCAGCGGATTGTTGTCTGTAAACGCGGTGAAGGTTGCTGCCGCCAAGTAGTGGCGGAACCGCTCCGTGATAGCCCATACCAACGCCAATAGCTCGAGCTTGAATGAGCTATAATTCTCGGGGTTCCTTTCGGTTGGCCGGAGTTTTCGGCTAGCATAGGCAATCACCTTCTCCTTTCCATCCTGGACCTGGGATAGGACCGCTCCTAGCCCCACGTTACTGGCGTCCGTGTGGAGGATGAACGGGCGCCCATAGTCAGGGTACGCCAGGACCTCTTCTCCGGTCAAGGCCGCCTTCAACTGGCAAAAGGACTCCTCATGCTTGTCCTCCCACGACAACGGGGCTCCAATGGGTCTACCACTTTTGGTCTGTCCCACGAGGAGATCTTGCATGGGGGCAGCCATCTTCGTGTACCCTTTTATAAAGCGCCGATAGTACCCCACCAGACCCAGAAACTGCCTTACTTCCCTCACTGTAGTTGGTCTCGGCCAGCTCTGGATGGCAGTAATCTTCTCAGGGTCGGGGGCGACACCATCCGCACTCACCACATGCCCTAGATACTGCACCCTGGGTTTCAGCAAGTGGCATTTTGAGGGCTTCAACTTCATCCCGTACTTGGCAAGGGACGCGAACACCTCGGCTAGGTGCTTTAGATGGGCTTCATACGTCTGGGAATAAACAATCACATCATCCAAATACAGCAGGACGGTCTCGAAGTTTAAATGTCCCAGACAGCATTCCATCAACCGTTGGAAGGTCCCGGGGGCATTGCACAGCCCAAACGGCATGCTATTGAATTCGCAGAGCCCCATCGGGGTGGTGAAGGCGGTCTTCTCCCGGTCCTCTGGGGCCACGGCCACTTGCCAGTATCAGCTGGTGAGGTCAAGGGTCGAGAAGTAATTTGCAGTTCTTAGTGCAGCCAAAGACTCTTCAATACGAGGTAATGGATAGGCATCTTTAAGGGTTATCTGGTTGATCTTCCGGTAGTCCACACACATCCGCATGGTACCATCCTTCTTCTTGACCAGTACCAACGGAGCGGCCCAGGGACTACAGCTGTCCCGAATAACCCCTGCCTCCTTCATATTCCTCAACATATCCTTGGCACACTGGTAATGTGCAGGGGGAATAGGTCTATACCTCTCTTTGATAGGGGGGTGTTCACCCGTGGGAATGTGGTGTTGGACCCCCTTGATCTGCCCAAAGTCTAGGGGGTGCTTACTGAAAACCTGTTCGTACTCCTGCACCACCCTGTGTACCCCTGCCCTGTGATGTGTAGGGGTATCATCAGTGCCTACATGTAGCTGTTGGTGCCACTCCTTTGTGTCCCCCTGGGATGGGGAAGTGCTGGTGGTAGGTGGGAGTGTGGATGGACTGGCTTCATGGATAGTGTGAGGGTCCAGGGTGAGCAGCTTGGCAATGGTGGCATACCGGGGGAGCCTGACTTCTTCCTCCCCACAGTTCAACACTCTCACGGGCACTCTCTCTTTCTTCACATCTACCACCCCTCGGGTGGCTACTACAGTGGGCCAGTGCTCGGAAGGCATGGGCTCCATCATCGCAGGGTAGTCACGCCCCTGAGGCCCTACTGCTGCCCTACACCAAATCATCATCTCACTCCTAGGGGGCACAGTCAATGGAGCAACATCCATCACTCTCACGCCACCAATCTCTCCTCCGGTTGAGCTTACATGCTGGCGGTACATCAGGGCGCGGATCTCACGCTGCACAGCCCTCTGCCGACTCCCCGCCGCTGTGGCGGCTAACTGTTGCAATAGGTTCAACACATCAGCCATGCAGTGTTCCATCACATTGGTTCCCAGCACTATTTTCGGGGTATGATTACTGGGTTCATTCATGATCACAATCATACCCTGGTGTTGCAGTTCAGCTTGCCCCACTGTCATAGCCACTTGTTTATACCCCACCTTGGTCAATGGAAGTCCATTAGCGGCAATCAAATTTATACTAGTGTCTGTAGGCGCCAGCTCGTTTGTGGCCCAATACCGCTGATACAACGTGTACGGTATGGTAGTTACCTGTGATCCAGTGTCCAAGAGAGCCATCACTGGTATGCCGTCCACAGCCACGGGGATGATAGGGCGGGCCCCGATATATCGGTCTCGCCAGTCCGGGGGGCCACGGTGTTCTACTCCTGAGGATTGGCCCGGGGCCCCAGGGGTTGCTCGTTTAACGGGCACTGTCGGTAGTAATGGCCCGGCTTACGGCACTTGTAGCAGATTGGAGGTCTGCTCCGCGGGTTGTTAGCGCTTCTCCGCTGCATCCAGGGAACATCTTCGGGACTGTCAGCAAGCTGTATCTGCGCTGGAGGCTGAGATCTGGTCAGAGGTTGCAGTGCAGCGAGGATTTTTGCAAGGTCTCCGTCCATGCGACGGACCTGGGCTGCCAGCTCTTCTACTGTGCTGCTTGGGGCTGCAGATATTAGGGAGGTTGGTTTGGCTGAGGCCGCCACAACGAGGGCCGTCTCAACGGGCCACGGGACGGGTTCCAGAACTTCAGCAGCTGGGGGCTGTAGTGCTTTGATAGCCCGCTCCTTTAGCACAGCAAAGTCCACATCAGGGTGTTCCAGGGCCCACAGCCGGAGTTGTTTACGATCCTCAGGGGACCTCATCCCCTGCGCAAATTGCTCCACTAACATCTTGTTGCTATCCGCCTCATTAATAGAGTTTACCCGCTTCAGCGTGCGGAGGGCGGTCTGCAGACGTAGAGCATAGTCCCGAATGCTATCCCCAGCTCGTTGCCGGCACTGGTAAAACTGCATCCTCAGCTCAGCTTCAGTCCGGGTCTCGAAGGCAGTCTGTAGCTTCTCGAAGATGGTGGCTACAGAGAGCCGGTCCCCCTCGGCCCAGGTCTCCGCTTCCTGCTCTGCCGCACCGGTTAACTGGCCTAGCACTATCGCTGCACGTTGCTTATCAGTCAGGGGGTACAGCTCTAGCAACGGGTTAAGCTTTTTCCGGAAGGCCTGTAGGGCATCCGGTTTCCCGTCATACTGCGGTAGCCAGGCAGCTCCGGGCGCATAGGGCAAGGAAAACGGCATGACCTGAGCAAGCGCGGGGGCCGCGGCACCTCCCGCCAGTACGGCCGGGACCTGGGCAGGCCCATTCCCATCCGCGGGTGCCGCTGCGGCTGCGACCACCGCTCCTCCAGCGGCTCCGTCGGGCGCAGACATCTTGTTTCCGTTCCCCTTAGCTCTTTCCGGCCCCACCTCTCTCGGGGCGGAGTTTTGGCCTTCGCGCCTCTACTGCTCGAGAAGACGCTCGAGCGGGAACTTTTCGCGCCAAAGATGGCGGCTTCTGAAATTTTCCTGCCGGATGCCTCCGGCGGTAACAAGGCGCACCTCTACCTGACGGCAGAGCGGTAAGATCCTGTTCGTGACGCCAAGTTGTCGCGGGCGGGGAGGAGGGTGTCAGCACACCGCGCTCACCCCTTCTGCTCGGGTCCGGCAGCTGCTCAGTGGTGGCTCGAGCGGTTGGCCAGATCCCGGGGTTTCTCGAGCGACACTCCTCGCCCGTGAGTGAAAGGGGGGTTTTGTGGTTGGGTGTGGGGATTGTTATAGTTCGTGACGCCACCCACGGTTGTGGTGATTTCACCACCGCTGCTCAATATGGGGCTCCCGGGGATGGTGATGCGGAGCAGCCAGTTGTTGTGTTGCCCCTCCGTGGGTAGGGGTTGGTGATCCCGGGGCCCGGTGATGGAGAAGTAGGTGCGGGGCCTGATGGGCGCAGGGACGTGGGGGCAGCGCTGTGCCTTGCGGCACTGTGGTACTCACTTAGCCTGAGACACAGACACAGTTTGTACGGTAAACCAAACGGCTGGTAGGACGGTCCCACAGACGGCTGCACCTGCACTCCCGGTAGGTGACGGTGATGTCCCTCTTCCTTGCACCTATGTTTGACTTGTGGTAGCGGTGGATTCCCTCCGGTTACCCGCTCCCCGACTGCAATCTGGGCCGGAGGAGCTCTACACTTTGCCCGCAGGCGCTGGCCCTGAGAAACTGGTGCCGTGGCGGTGGCGGTGTCTCTCCAATACGGGTTCGGCTGTTGCCTTCAATCGGGACTTGGTTGTTGGGGGATCTGCGTCCCCGTCACTGACGGATTCGGCAAATTTGGCGACTCCTAGCCTTGCTGGGGTCCGAGAGGCCCCTGCCCTGGTGCTGACTGTCCTTCGGAACACTGCTCCAGACCACCGGGCACACAGCCAACGGGGTCCTTCCAGGAACTTCCAAACGGTCCCCCTCCAGACAGTCACCGCCGTCGCTGACCTTGCTGATCTGGCCCTACACAAAGCTGGACCCTTCAGGCTTTCCTTCTTTACTGTCACTTCACTTGCTTTCCTCCTTTTTCACTTTTCTTCCTTCACTTTCACTTAGCTGTTTACTTTTGCCCTGTCTAGGCTTCTCCTCCACTCCTTCTACTTCCTCCTCCCTGACTAGACTGCCTGGTGTTCCCACCTCCAGAGTTGTGAGCTCCTCGGTGGGCGGAGCCAACCGCCTGGCCCACCCCCTGGTGTGCATCATCAAACTCCTGGAGGAAGGCAACAAGGATTTGTGGTTAGCATTGATGTGCCTACCTGGAGTGTGGTGGTGTTGTGATCCGTGTCCCCTGGCTTGCCCAGGGCGACACATTTACACATGTGCAGTTTCAGCGTCTTGGCATCTTGGTGTGCAGCCTTTCAAGTAAAGGATCTCGATGACTCCTTTGTATTCAGCTTGGTCCATTATCACGCCTCACACCACTTCAGCACCTTTAAAAGACCAATATCAGTTCAGAGTTGCAAATTGGTACGTAACTTATAGAGAGTATTGGGCTGCGCTCAGTGATGGTAAAGGAGGACATTTGCTTGGCTGCTGGATTAAGGCATACAGGAATGGTTTTCTATTTAATCAGTTCAGTTGGTTTATACACACATAACCTGACACTACAGCAACATAAAAAAGGCCATCTTGCGGCTTCAAAGTAACAGAAACATGAGCCTTAATCAGGTTTACAGAAATATATATGGCATACAGTCTGTTTCATCTGCGGGTATGCCCATACGGCTTCGGATACAATCCCGTGCAGCAGTGTTCCAGTGTAGGTATAGAACTGTCCACTCACTGACCTTTGTCAGTATACAACCTCCTTTTGTAAGGTTTCCTTTCTAGAGCTTGAACAGGCCTCCACTCAATGACTCCTGTCAGCACTGACGTTTAGGAAAATGCCTCAATGGAATCACCAATCAGGATCTGTGTCTTGCTCTTGCTGTGTGCACTGACTCCTGACAGTCCAGATCTTCAGAAGGCTGATGCTCCTAAACCAAGAGCCACCACAGGCTTCATACACATTTTGCCTCCTCGCCAGTGTGTCTTCAGAGAATTCTGCAGCCAGCTCTAAACAACACATGGTCTGCACACAGGGTGCCTCCAGGAAGTAAACTGCTTCCAAGAACAGAGAGACCACGTGACCAAACCACAAGTGATGGTTATACGATAAATACAGGGAATCAGGGGAAATCTTTAATGAATGTCCCTCATATGTGTGTACATTGAGTATTTATTTGGTTGCAGAAATTTCTGCATCTCTTTGCAGGAAAAACAACGCAAAAATGGTAATTTTTGCAGAATTTTTTATTTTTTATTCTTTTTCTATTGCTTTCAATGCTGAAAAACAATGAAAGAATTGACATGCTGCAGATAATTTTCTGCACCACATGGGCAAAGAAAAAAACCCTCAATATGTGCAGTACACCTGAAGTTTCTCATTGATTTTGATGGTGTAGGAGGATGGAGAACAGCGCCCTCTCCTACAAACACAGTGTTAGAGTAAATTATATATGTCTGAAAGTATATTGTCTATTGTAATGTAGAGGGGGGGGGGAGCCAGCACTGCCTGAGAATGGCATGCAAAAAAATATTTTTTTAGTGTAAATTCACAATTATTCCACCTGTACTATAATGTAAATTGAGATTTTTAGCAAATAATTGATCAATAATTTGAGCCGGCCCTGCCAACATCAAGGCAAATCTCTATAGGGGGTCCTACGCTATATTTATATTTTCAATGTGCCATACGGCTAACTAATTAAATTAAAAGCAGAACCATATTAAAGCACACATATACCTGATTCATGTCAGAACCGCTCCTATGCTGCAAAGACAGGCTAACCTGTGAATAAAGGCAGTCCACCTCCCAGCACGTGCAGCTGTGTGCCGCACACACTGAGACGATGTCAGAACTAGCCCTCACAGTGCCCACCCCGCAGCCATGAAAGAAGGCGGAACAGGCCCAAGCATATGGTGCTTAAATAACAAAGCCTGTGGAATGGGCGTGGTAGCTGTGTGTGAACAGACACCAAATTATGTGTATGTAGATAGAAACAGAAGGAAGCGGTTCTGACATGAATCAGGTATATGTGTGCTCTAATATAGTTCTGCTTTTATTTTAATTAGCCGTATGGCACATTGAAAATATAAATATAGCGTAGGACCCCCTATAGAGATTTGCCTTGACGTTGGCAGGGGCGGCTCAAATTATTGATCAATCATTTGCTAAAAATCTCAATTTGCATTATAGTACAGTTGGAATAATTGTGAATTTACACTAAAAAAAATCAATTTTTTTGCATACCATTCTTAGGCAGTGCTGGCTCCCCCCTCTTTGATGTACTTTGATTTGGTGGCTGACCCCCGCCATGCTGTGCACGCCTGACTTTGGTTTGCATATCCTTCTGTTTCTATCTACATATATATAATTTGGTGTCTGTTCACACACAGCTACCACTCCCTTTCCACAGGCATTGTTATTTAAACACCATATGCTTGGGCCTGTTCCGCCTTCATTCATGGCTGCCCCCCCCTCTTTGTCTATTGTAATGTGTATGGAGGATCTGGCAGAGCCAAACGGTCATGCCATTTGGTTCACCTGGCGGTCACCGCTGATATAGGCTATGTAGTAGGAAAATATGTATGTTAATGTACTGTAAATACTGTGTAACATGCATAGAGAATACTGACCCCCCATGCTGTGTTAGGTAGAGGATATGGTACAGGGCCATAGGTGTAAAATTATGTATAGTAATAGTAACAGATAGATAGACTTAGTGGGAACTAGGGAACAAGCAGCAGGTGGTGGAGGATAGAGTAGATTAGGCAGCTAGATAGTTAACAGGATTTAGGAGGAACACAGGACAGAGCAGACAGTGGGTCATCATGGAGACGGAGCTAAGAGGGGAGGAGTAAGCAAGGGATACAGTATGTGTGAGGAGAGAATAGAGTTAGGTAGTGAGCGGCAGGGAACATGCCAGGCAGGACTCATGCTAGGAGCCTGTCTGAGGTACTGGAGGGAAATGTGACGCCCTTGGCTATCAGGTCTAGAGATGAGCAAACCGGCCGTGGTTCAGCTTGAGTTCGGTTCGTCAAACAGGGGTCCCGTTCGAGTTCGGTTCGGCGAACGTTCGACAAACCGAACTCGAACCGCATAGGAAACAATGGCAGGCAATCACAAACACATAAAAACACCTAGAAAACACCCTCAAAGGTGTCCAAAAGGTGACAAACAACTCACAACACAAACACATGGGAAAGTAACAAGGACATATACTCATGCGAAAACAAAAGAGCAGGACAAGGAAAAAGAGGAGACACAGATATAGGCATGGCATGCTCTTCTAAAATCATGTAAAACACCGCAAGGTGACTCCAAGCGGAGTCTCCCTTTTTTCCAAAAATTGGGCCACACACACACCCACCCCTTCAGTGGCAGCACTTGTGCCCCAGTTGTACACTTCACAGCCAGATTTGCATCAAGTACATTAAAAAATACACCATACTTAACCGTTTCCAGGATGACACCGGGGTAGGTAGCAAAGTCTTTCCTGATCCCAGATCTGTTCATCTTGGATCATTTGTAAAAACAATGTAAGCAAGGGTTACTCCAAGCGGAGTCTCCCTTTTTTCCAAAAATTAGGCTACACTCACCCCTTCAGTGGCAGCACTTGTGCTCCAGTTGTACACTTCACAGCTAGATTTGTATCAAGCACATTCAAAAATACGCCATACTTAACCGTTTCCAGGATGACACCGGGGTAGGTAGCAAAGTCTTTCCTGATCCCAGATCTGTTCATCTTGGATCATTTGTAAAAACAATGTAAGGCCTCTGCCACACATCCGTGCCTCCGGCACGTGTTTGGCATTTTTTACACGTACCGGCGGCACGGAGACATGTACAGCAATGCTACCCTATGGTAGCAGGCACACACACGTAAAACCACACGGAACGTGTGTCCGTGTGCGTTTGTACGTGTGTGCGATTTTCAAAGCGCTGACATGTCAGTGTTTTCTCCGGCAGCACGGGTGTTACACGGCCCGCACCCGTACCACACGGGTGTAGTGTGGATGCGGTCCCGTGTGACACGCGCCGGAGTAAACACACATGTCAGGGAAAAAAATAAAAAACATTAACTCACCTTCTCCAGCCCTCCTGTCTCTGCCGCTGCTGCCTCTTGCTGCCGACCGCCGCTCATTAATCTAATAGAATATTCACTTCACTGCCTGGCAGCAGCAGCAGCGGGGAGACGGGAGGGCTGGAGCCCGAGGATCAGCACCACGGACAGCAGCGCGGACAGCAGGGAGGACCAGGTGAGTATAATAATTACTGATTCTACGTGTGCTATCGCGGATAGCACACGTAGAACACACGTGTCACGCACGTACCAGAGACACGTACTTACCTGCACGCAACACGCAGGGAAAATACGTGTCTCTCGGCACGTGCGTGAAATTCACGTGAGTGTGGCAGAGGCCTAAGCAAGGGTTACTCCAAGCGGAGTCTCCCTTTTTTCCAAAAATTAGGCTACACTCACCCCTTCAGTGGCAGCACTTGTGCTCCAGTTGTACACTTCACAGCTAGATTTGTATCAAGCACATTCAAAAATACGCCATACTTAACCGTTTCCAGGATGACACCGGGGTAGGTAGCAAAGTCTTTCCTGATCCCAGATCTGTTCATCTTGGATCATTTTTAAAAACAATGTAAGCAAGGGTTACTCCAAGCGGAGTCTCCCTTTTTTCCAACAATTGGGCCACACAGACACTCACCCCTTCAGTGGCAGCACTTGTGCCCCAGTTGTACACTTCACAGCTAGATTTGCATCAAGCACATTCCAAAATACGCCATACTTAACCGTCCCCAGGAGGACACCGGGGTAGGTAGCTAAGTCTTTGCTGAACCATGACTTGTTCATCTTGGCTCCTTTTAAAAAAACACAGGAAGCAAGGGTTACTCCAAGCGGAGTCTCCCTTTTTTTTCAAAAATTGGGCCACACAGACATCCCATCAGTGGCAGCACTTGTGCCCTAGTTGCAAACAGGATGTTTTGATTTGCATCAAACACATTTCAAATCCACAAGCATTTACTCTCCCCAGGATGACATAGGTGTAATAAATTCCTTGTGGATCCATGACTTGTTCATTTTGATGAACGTCAGTCTGTCCACATTGTCACTGGAAGGACGCGTGCGCTTATCTGTCAGCACTAGAGTTGAGCGCGGTTCGCGGTTCGAGGTTCTCCAGTTCTAAGCTCGAGTGATTTTTGGGGATGTTCGAGATCGAACTAGAACTCGAGCTTTTTGCAAAAGCTCGATAGTTCTAGATACGTTCGAGAACGGTTCTAGCAGCAAAAAGCAGGGCTTTTTACAGCTACAGTGAGCAGGAGCCATCGCTGGCAGGTTGCCAGAAGCTGGTAACCAAGATAAACATCGGGTATCCAAGCAAAGCGCTTTGGTTAGTAACCCGATGTTTATCTTAGTTACGTGCAGGAAGCCCACACTTTCCCGCTCAGCTCGCCCCGCCCCCTCCTGCCCGCGGCATGTACACATACATACATACATACACACACACACACACACACACACACAAACCCCCCCCCCCCCGCTCGGCTTACCTGCGGTGATGAAGTCCCGCCATCCCGACCTCAGCGCTGTCACTTTCCTCCATGGTCCATGGCCGCCGCCCACTTGTCACATCACCTTCTCTCGCTTCCGACCCGAGACTGACTAGCGGTGACGTCACGGACCTCTCGCGATACTTGAGGGGAAGGCGCCGGTCATTGAACTCAGTGACAGGGGCTGTCGGCAGTGCTGGAGATCAGCGCAGGTAATGTACCTCGCTGACAGCAGCACTTGTCACCCCCCTGCAGTGACCTGGGCTGACCCATTGATGTTAGCTCAGGTCACTGTACTGCTCTCCCAGCCAATGGGGAACATCCTGCTCTTCATTGACTGGGACAGTGGGGATCGTCATGGCAACCCCTTGGATTACAGCAGACCTGGATTTGTTTTTCAATCTAATAAATTGGTTAAAAAGGGAATGTTTTGGGGAGTGTTTTTTTAAATAAAAATGTGTTTGTCGTCTATTTTTTTTTATTACTGACTGGGTTGGTGATGTCGGGTATCTGATAGACGCCTGACCTCACCAACCCCAGGGCTTGATGCCAGGTGACATTACACATCTGGTATTAACCCCATATATTACCCAGTTTGCCACCGCACCAGGGCGCGGGATGAGCTGGGGCGACGCACCAGGATTGGCGCATCTAATGGATGCGCCACTTCTGGGGCGGCTGCGGCCTGCTATTTTTAGGCTGGGGAGAGTCCAATAACCATGGACCTCCCTAGTCTGAGAATATCAGGCCCCAGCTGTCTGCTTTACCTTGGCTGGTGATCCAGTTTTGGGGGACCCCTACGTGTGTTTTTTTTTAAATTATTTATTTAATTTAAAATAACAGCGTGGGGTGCCCTCAGTTTTGGATTACCAGCCAAGGTGAGGTTGCCAGCTGTGGTCTGCAGGCTGCAGCCGTCTGCTTTACCCTAGCTGGCTACAAAACTAGGGGGAACCCTACGTCATTTTTTTTTTCATTTTTTTGTCTAAATACAAAGCTAAGAACCCCTTAGTGCCACATGAAAGGCACCAAAGGGTGCTCCACTTTTTCTCCACTTTTTCTCCACTTTTTCTCCACTTTTTTTCCATTTTTTTCTCCACTTTTTCTCCACTTTTTCTCCACTTTTTCTCCATTTTTTTCTCCACTTTTTCTCCACTTTTTCTCCATTTTTTTCTCCACTTTTTCTCCACTTTTTCTCCACTTTTTCTCCATTTTTTTCTCCACTTTTTCTCCACTTTTTCTCCACTTTTTCTCCATTTTTTTCTCCACTTTTTCTCCACTTTTTCTCCACTTTTTCTCCATTTTTTTCTCCACTTTTGCTCCACTTTTTCTCCATTTTTTCTCCACTTTTTCTCCACTTTTTCTCCACTTTTTCTCCACCTTTTCTCCATTTTTTTCTCCACTTTTGCTCCACTTTTTCTCCATTTTTTCTCCACTTTTTCTCCATTTTTTTTCTCCACTTTTTCTCCACTTTTTCTCCACTTTTTCTCCATTTTTTTCTCCACTTTTTCTCCATTTTTTTCTCCACTTTTTCTCCACTTTTTCTCCACTTTTTCTCCACTTTTTCTCCATTTTTTTCTCCACTTTTTCTCCACTTTTTCTCCACTTTTTCTCCATTTTTTTCTCCACTTTTTCTCCACTTTTTCTCCACTTTTTCTCCACTTTTTTTCCATTTTTTTCTCCACTTTTGCTCCACTTTTTCTCCATTTTTTCTCCACTTTTTCTCCACTTTTTCTCCACTTTTTTTCCATTTTTTCTCCACTCTTTCTCCACTTTTTCTCCACTTTTTCTCCACTTTTTCTCCATTTTTTTCTCCACTTTTTCTCCACTTTTTCTCCACTTTTTTTCTATTTTTTCTCCACTTTTTCTCCACTTTTTCTCCACTTTTTCTCCACTTTTTCTCCACTTTTTTTCCATTTTTTTCTCCACTTTTTCTCCACTTTTTCTCCGCTTTTTCTCCACTTTTTTTCCATTTTTTTCTCCACTTTTTCTACACTTTTTCTCCACTTTTTCTCCACTTTTTTCTCCACTTTTTCTCCACTTTTTCTCCACTTTTTCTCCACTTTTTCTCCATTTTTTTTCTCCACTTTTTCTCCACTTTTTCTCCACTTTTTCTCCACTTTTTCTCCATTTTTCTCCAATTTTTCTCCACTTTTTCTCCACTTTTTCTCCATTTTTTTCTCCACTTTTTCTCCACTTTTTCTCCACTTTTTCTCCACTTTTTCTCTACTTTTTCTCCATTTTTTTCTCCACTTTTTCTCCACTTTTTCTCCACTTTTTCTCCACTTTTTCTCCATTTTTTTCTCCACTTTTTTTCCACTTTTTCTCCACTTTTTCTCCACTTTTTCTCCATTTTTTTCTCCACTTTTTCTCCACTTTTTCTCCACTTTTTCTCCATTTTTTTCTCCACTTTTTCTCCACTTTTTCTCCACTTTTTCTCCACTTTTTCTCCACTTTTTTTCTCCACTTTTTCTCCACTTTTTCTCCACTTTTTCTCCACTTTTTTTCCATTTTTTTCTCCACTTTTTCTCCACTTTTTCTCCACTTTTTCTCCACTTTTTTTTCCATTTTTTTCTCCACTTTTTCTCCACTTTTTCTCCACTTTTTCTCCACTTTTTCTCCACTTTTTCTCCATTTTTTTTCTCCACTTTTTCTCCACTTTTTCTCCACTTTTTCTCCATTTTTTTTCTCCACTTTTTCTCCATTTTTTCTCCACTTTTTCTCCATTTTTTTTCTCCACTTTTTCTCCACTTTTTCTCCACTTTTTCTCCATTTTTTTCTCCACTTTTTCTCCACTTTTTCTCCACTTTTTCTCCACTTTTTCTCCATTTTTTTCTCCACTTTTTCTCCACTTTTTCTCCACTTTTTCTCCATTTTTTTCTCCACTTTTTCTCCACTTTTTCTCCACTTTTTCTCCACTTTTTTTCCATTTTTTTCTCCACTTTTGCTCCACTTTTTCTCCATTTTTTCTCCACTTTTTCTCCACTTTTTCTCCACTTTTTTTCCATTTTTTCTCCACTCTTTCTCCACTTTTTCTCCACTTTTTCTCCACTTTTTCTCCATTTTTTTCTCCACTTTTTCTCCACTTTTTCTCCACTTTTTTTCTATTTTTTCTCCACTTTTTCTCCACTTTTTCTCCACTTTTTCTCCACTTTTTCTCCACTTTTTTTCCATTTTTTTCTCCACTTTTTCTCCACTTTTTCTCCGCTTTTTCTCCACTTTTTTTCCATTTTTTTCTCCACTTTTTCTACACTTTTTCTCCACTTTTTCTCCACTTTTTTCTCCACTTTTTCTCCACTTTTTCTCCACTTTTTCTCCACTTTTTCTCCATTTTTTTTCTCCACTTTTTCTCCACTTTTTCTCCACTTTTTCTCCACTTTTTCTCCATTTTTCTCCAATTTTTCTCCACTTTTTCTCCACTTTTTCTCCATTTTCTTCTCCACTTTTTCTCCACTTTTTCTCCACTTTTTCTCCACTTTTTCTCTACTTTTTCTCCATTTTTTTCTCCACTTTTTCTCCACTTTTTCTCCACTTTTTCTCCACTTTTTCTCCATTTTTTTCTCCACTTTTTTTCCACTTTTTCTCCACTTTTTCTCCACTTTTTCTCCATTTTTTTCTCCACTTTTTCTCCACTTTTTCTCCACTTTTTCTCCATTTTTTTCTCCACTTTTTCTCCACTTTTTCTCCACTTTTTCTCCACTTTTTTTCTCCACTTTTTCTCCACTTTTTCTCCACTTTTTCTCCACTTTTTTTCCATTTTTTTCTCCACTTTTTCTCCACTTTTTCTCCACTTTTTCTCCACTTTTTTTTCCATTTTTTTCTCCACTTTTTCTCCACTTTTTCTCCACTTTTTCTCCACTTTTTCTCCACTTTTTCTCCATTTTTTTTCTCCACTTTTTCTCCACTTTTTCTCCACTTTTTCTCCATTTTTTTTCTCCACTTTTTCTCCATTTTTTCTCCACTTTTTCTCCATTTTTTTTCTCCACTTTTTCTCCACTTTTTCTCCACTTTTTCTCCATTTTTTTCTCCACTTTTTCTCCACTTTTTCTCCATTTTTTTCTCCACTTTTTCTCCACTTTTTCTCCACTTTTTCTCCACTTTTTCTCCATTTTTTTCTCCACTTTTTCTCCACTTTTTCTCCACTTTTTCTCCATTTTTTTCTCCACTTTTTCTCCACTTTTTCTCCACTTTTTTTCCATTTTTTTCTCCACTTTTGCTCCACTTTTTCTCCATTTTTTCTCCACTTTTTCTCCACTTTTTTTCCATTTTTTCTCCACTCTTTCTCCACTTTTTCTCCACTTTTTCTCCACTTTTTCTCCATTTTTTTCTCCACTTTTTCTCCACTTTTTCTCCACTTTTTTTCTATTTTTTCTCCACTTTTTCTCCACTTTTTCTCCACTTTTTCTCCACTTTTTCTCCACTTTTTTTCCATTTTTTTCTCCACTTTTTCTCCACTTTTTCTCCACTTTTTCTCCACTTTTTTTCCATTTTTTTCTCCACTTTTTCTACACTTTTTCTCCACTTTTTCTCCACTTTTTTCTCCACTTTTTCTCCACTTTTTCTCCACTTTTTCTCCACTTTTTCTCCATTTTTTTTCTCCACTTTTTCTCCACTTTTTCTCCACTTTTTCTCCACTTTTTCTCCATTTTTCTCCAATTTTTCTCCACTTTTTCTCCACTTTTTCTCCATTTTTTTCTCCACTTTTTCTCCACTTTTTCTCCACTTTTTCTCCACTTTTTCTCTACTTTTTCTCCATTTTTTTCTCCACTTTTTCTCCACTTTTTCTCCACTTTTTCTCCACTTTTTCTCCATTTTTTTCTCCACTTTTTTTCCACTTTTTCTCCACTTTTTCTCCATTTTTTTCTCCACTTTTTCTCCACTTTTTCTCCACTTTTTCTCCACTTTTTCTCCATTTTTTTCTCCACTTTTTCTTCACTTTTTCTCCACTTTTTCTCCACTTTTTCTCCACTTTTTCTCCATTTTTTTTCTCCACTTTTTCTCCACTTTTTCTCCACTTTTTCTCCACTTTTTTTCCATTTTTTTCTCCACTTTTTCTCCACTTTTTCTCCACTTTTTCTCCACTTTTTCTCCACTTTTTCTCCATTTTTTTTCTCCACTTTTTCTCCACTTTTTCTCCACTTTTTCTCCACTTTTTTTCCATTTTTTCTCCACTTTTTCTCCACTTTTTCTCCACTTTTTCTCTACTTTTTCTCCATTTTTTCTCCACTTTTTCTCCACTTTTTCTCCACTTTTTCTCCACTTTTTTTCTATTTTTTCTCCACTTTTTCTCCACTTTTTCTCCACTTTTTCTCCACATTTTCTCCACTTTTTTTCTTCACTTTTTCTCCACTTTTTCTCCACTTTTTCTCCACTTTTTTTCCATTTTTTTCTCCACTTTTTCTACACTTTTTCTCCACTTTTTCTCCACTTTTTTCTCCACTTTTTCTCCACTTTTTCTCCACTTTTTCTCCACTTTTTCTCCATTTTTTTTCTCCACTTTTTCTCCACTTTTTCTCCACTTTTTCTCCATTTTTCTCCAATTTTTCTCCACTTTTTCTCCACTTTTTCTCCATTTTTTTCTCCACTTTTTCTCCACTTTTTCTCCACTTTTTCTCCACTTTTTCTCCATTTTTTTCTCCACTTTTATTCCACTTTTTCTCCACTTTTTCTCCACTTTTTCTCCATTTTTTTCTCCACTTTTTTTCCACTTTTTCTCCACTTTTTCTCCACTTTTTCTCCATTTTTTTCTCCACTTTTTCTCCACTTTTTCTCCACTTTTTCTCCACTTTTTTTCCATTTTTTTCTCCACTTTTCCCCCACTTTTTCTCCACTTTTTCTCCACTTTTTCTCCACTTTTTCTCCACTTTTTTTTCCATTTTTTTCTCCACTTTTTCTCCACTTTTTCTCCACTTTTTCTCCACTTTTTCTCCACTTTTTCTCCATTTTTTTTCTCCACTTTTTCTCCACTTTTTCTCCACTTTTTCTCCACTTTTTTTCCATTTTTTTCTCCACTTTTTCTCCACTTTTTCTCCACTTTTTCTCCACTTTTTCTCTGTTCTTTTTCTATGGTCAGTCTACCCATTAGCTCTGCCATGCATACTGTAGCTCTACACCTACTGCACATGTTACTTTATGATTGACATCTCTTTCGTACCAGAGCTGTCTAAGTCTACTCTGACCCCATATTTGTCATTACTATATTGTCCTTGTACTGTATTATGGCATTTGTATCATGTGTTTCATTTCTTGCTGTGTTGCAATTTTTTTGCTGCATCCCAATTGTACCTCTACATTGTTCTAGTTTATGTTATTGTTCTCTCACTCTTATGTGATACTGATTATTGTCATTTTTCATGATTACATGCAGATAAGTCCAATCTGACGAAGGCTCAGGCCGAAACGTCATTTGTAACTTGTTTTGGACAAAAACATATATGCTTATGAAAATTTTTTTTTTCTTAATACGGACCAATAAAGAGTGATTTTGCATTACTATCCGTTGTGACTTACTGACTTAGTCTGGGAGATTTAGAGTGCCGAGGTTACTCACTAATTTTATCTATTATTACCTCTGAGCACCTATATACCAGTGAGCAGAGCTTCCTCTACAGTAGTTCTCCTTATTAGGCATGCCCTTACCTCATGAGCAGGGCATTGCAGCTTTGGTAGCAACCATTACGACATGGACTCTGCTGCTGTGGACCCGGGGAGAGTGAGTGCAGATTCATTGCACCCACACTCCTCACATGAAGGGTCCGCACTCCTAGAAAATGGGGGATACGTTCCCTGAGTGTCTCCCCCCCATATTCTAGACGGTCCAGAGTCGTCGTGGGACCCCTTTATTTTTTTTCTTACAATAAATTGGTGAAAGAGGAAATGTTTTGGGGACTGTTTTTTCAAATAAATTTCTTTTGTCGATTTTTTGTTTTTGTTAGTACTGACAGTTTATGATGTTGGGTATCTAATAGACGCCATGACATCACAAACTGCTGGGCTTGATCTCAGGTGACTTTACAGCTAGTATCAACCCGATTTATTACCCCGTTTGCCACTGCACCAGGGCACGGGATGAGCTGGGGTGAAGCGCCAGGATTGGCGCATCTAGTGGATGCGCCACGTCTGGGGTGCCTGCGGCCTGCTATTTTTAGGCTGTGAAGGCCCAATAACTATGGACCTTTCCACCCTGAGAATACCAGACAACAGCTGTCCGCTTTACCTTGGCTGGTGATCCAATTTGGGGGGGACCCTACTTTTATTGTGTAATTATTAATATTTATAAAATAATTATAAAAAAGAGCCTGAGGGGACCTCCACATTGGATCCCCAACCACGGTAAAGCTGCCAGCTGTGGTTTTCAGGCTACAGCCGTCTGCTTTACCCTAGCTGGCTATCAAAAATGGGGGGACCCAACGTCATTTATTTTTTTAACTATTTTTTAAATAGAAAAAATTAATGGGCTTCCCTGTATTTTGATTGCCAACCAAGGTAACGGCAGGCAGATGGGGGTGGCATCCCATAGCTGTCTGCTTTATCTGCGCTGAGAATCAAAAATACCGCGGAGCGCTACGTCATTTTTTTAAAGATTTATTTTTACAGCACTGTGATGTCCAGCAATCAAAATACAGGGAAGCCCATTTTATTTTTAGTTATTTAAATAAATAATTAAAAAAAATATATATGGGCTCCCGCTGCATTTTTTGTATTGCTAGCTAAGGGTAATCCAAGCAGCTACTGGCTGCTAACCCCCACTGCTTGGTGTTACCTTCACTGGCAATGGAAAATCCAGGGAAGCATTTTTTATTTTTTTTGCCAAAAAACTAGAAAAAAAAGGATGTGAGCTTCGCCATATTTTTGTATGCTAGCCAGGTACAGCATGCAGCCACGGGCTGCCTCCAACCCCCAGTTGCCTATTTGTACCCGGCTGGGAACCAAAAATATAGGGAAGCCCGTTTTTTTTTAATTATTTCACTTATTTCATGAAATAATTAAAAAACAAATGACGTGGGCTTCGCCACATTTTTGTGTCCAGCCGGGTACAACTAGGCAGCTGGGGATTGGAATCCGCAGCACAGGTTAGCCCGAGGTTTCTGGGCGCCTCTGCTGCGGATTTCAGTCCGCAGCCGTTCCAGAAAATGGCGCTCTCATAGAAGCACCATCATCTGGCGCTGTATCCAACTCTTCCAACAGCCCTGGAGCCGGGTGGCTTGTTGGGTAATCATGAGTTTATACTGGCTTTGTTTTACTAGCCAGTATTAAGCCAGAGATTCTTAATGTCAGGCACGTTTGACCCGGCCATTAAGAATCTCCAATAAAGGGTTAAAAAAAAACACCACACAGAGAAAAAATACTTTAATAGAAATAATTACACAGACACATTAGAGACTCCATCTTTATTACCCCCTGTCAGCCCTCCACGATCCTGCTCTTTTGTCTTCTTTCTTTCTAGTGTAGTAGTAGTGACGATTGTAGTGAGGATGAAATTCACCAGCCCATCACTTGGGGCTGGGGAACATCCATCCTCACTACAATCCTCACTAGTGTAGTAGTAGTGACGATTGTAGTGAGGAAGGATGAGATTCACCAGCTCATCACTTGGGGCTGGGGAACCTCCATCCTCACTACAATCATCAATACAATCGGGAAGCAGCGTGCAGCCTTCACTCCGTGAGTGATCACTGCTGTCTGTCAGCGGTAACAGCGGTAACGCTGACAGACGCGTTACCATAGCAACGGTGCTCTCGGAGCCGCGGTTAGCGGTGACGTCAACGCTAACTGCGTTGCTATGGCAACGGTGATCTCCGTTAATGACCGGCTGTGTCAGCCGGTCCCTAACGGAATGGGGAGTCGACCGTGTGCTAGAGCATGTCGCCGGTACACGGCGATACACATATGTGCACCGTGTACCGGAGAGATGCACTCGCAGGTCCTACATGACGTGTCATAGTCATGTGACCAGTCTGTAGCCAATGAGATAATAGCCACGTGACTGGTCACATGGCTATTTTGACGTCACGATAGGTCCTGCATCTCTGCTGGCAGTGCAGGTCACCGGGAGGATTCAGCGATCATCGGATGGAATAGCGGCAGGAGACAGAGTGCAGAAGGGATCGCGAGGACCGGTAAGTGTTATGGCAATGTTTATTAACTGTTTGTGTACATTGATAATGCATTTTTATGTGTTTGTGATTGCCTCCCATTATAGCCTATACGTTCGAGTTCGGTTCGTCGAACGTTCGACGAGCCGAACTCGAACGGGACCCGCGTTCGGCGAACCGGCCTCGAGCCGAACCGGGACCGGTTCGCTCATCTCTAGTCAGCACACACACAGCAGCACTGAAGACACGTTCAGAGACAACGCTGGCAGCTGGACACGACAAAATCTCCAAGGCGTAAGTTGAGAGCTCTGGCCATTTTTCAAGATTTGAAGCCCAAAATGAGCAAGGCTCAATTTGCAAAGTCATGGCATCGATGTTCATTTGGAGATACTCCTGTATCATCCTCTCCAGCCGTTGACTATATGTCAGACTTGTTGTCTCTGGTGGCCTTGCAAAGGACGGTCTAAAAAAATTATGAAAAGATTCAATAAAATTGCTGTTACCAGCACCAGATACGGTGCTACTGGTACGGGTAGACTGTTGAAGATGACGAGACCGTCCCATGTTTGTCAAGTTACAACTGGGAGATTCACTCCCTGCACCTGCACGGTTGTTTGGTGGAAAAGCCGAGCTAAGATCGAGTAACAGCTTCTGCTGATACTCCTGCATACGTGCGTCCCTTTCTATGGCTGGAATTATGTCACAAAATTTGGACTTGTACCGGGGATCTAATAGTGTGGCAAGCCAGTAGTCATCATCACTTCTAATTTTGACAATACGAGGGTCATGTTGGATGTAGTGCAGCAAGAAGGCGCTCATGTGTCTTGCGCAGCCATGCGGACTAAGTCCACGCTGTGTTTGTGGCATAGAGGTGCTAACCGTTCTTTCTTCCTCTGACATCTCCCCCCAACCTCTTTCAACTGAAATTTGACCAAGGTCTCCCTCATCCACTGAGTCTTCCATGTCCATGGACAGTTCGTCATCCATTTCTTCATGTTCTCCTGCACCTTCCTCAACATTTCGCCTGCTACCATGCGCCATTGTTGATCCCTGTCCCCCATGGTGCCATGCCTGCCGCGTTTGTGATGATGAACGTCTGGACCTTGGTGATGTTGTTGTGTCTTGCGCATATGAATCCTCCTGTAGTTCCTCCCCTTCCTGTTGTCCCACCCCCTGACTCCGAATAGTGTTTAGCGTGTGCTCCAGCATGTAAATGACTGGAATTGTCATGCTGATAATGGCATTGTCAGCGCTAAACATATTCGTCGCCATGTCGAAACTGTGCAGAAGGGTGCATAGGTCCTTGATCTGAGACCACTCCATCAGGGTGATCTGCCCCACCTCTGCACTCGTTGGCCCAGGCTATACGTCATGACGTATTGCACCAGGGCTCGGCGGTGCTGCCACAGTCGCTGTAACATGTGGAGAGTCGAAATCCAGCGTGTCGGCACATCGCATTTCAGGCGATGAACCGGCAGGCCAAAAGACTTCTGGAGCGATGCAAGTCGCTCAGCTGCGGCGGTTGAACGGCGGAAGTGAGCAGACAATTTTCGTGCCCTGGTCAGAAGGCCATCTAGGCCGGGATAGTGTGTTAAAAATTGCTGGACAACAAGGTTCAACACGTGAGCCATACAAGGCACGTGTGTCACCTTGCCCAGGTGAAGGGCCGCACCCAGGTTTGCAGCATTGTCGCACACGGCCTTACCAGGCTGCAGGTTGAGTGGAGATAACCATTTATTAAACTCAGTCTCCAGAGCTGCCCACAACTCAGCCGCTGTGTGACTCCTATTTCCAAGACATGTCAAGCTAAAGACTGCCTGATGCCGTTGCGCTCTGCTGCCAGCATAGTAATGAGGGGTGCGTGATTCCTTCTGCGCAGTGAGAACGCTGGTGGCCTGACCAGGCAGGCTTGGGGCGGAGGTGGAGGACCCAGATGAGGTGGAGGAGGCAAAAGCAGTGGCGGAACTTGGACAGACAGAGGATTGACACACAAGTTGTGGGGACGGCAAGACTTGTGCAGCAGACCCTTCACCATCTATAACCATAGTTACCCAGTGCCCAGTCAGCGACATGTAACGTTCCTGTCCATGCTTACTGGTCCAAGTATCGGTGGTGAAATGCACCCGTTGACACACAGAGTTTCTCAAGGAAGCGGTGATGTTGTGTGCGACATGCTGGTGTAGCGCGGGCACACCTTTCTTAGAGAAGTAGTGGCGACTAGGCATCTGGTACTGGGGCACAGCGACAGACATAAGATCTTTAAAATCCTGTGTGTCCACCAGGCGGAAAGGCACATTTCAGTAGCCAAGAGCTTACAGAAGGATAAAGTCAACCTCTTAGCTTTGTCATGGGTCGCAGGAAATGGCCTTTTATTTGTCCACATCTGAGGGACAGAGATCTGGCTGCTGTGTGTAGATTTTGTTCAGTAGGGTGTCCCTGGAAAAATGCAGGTTTGTGAGGAAAGTGCAGGCGTAGACATGATGTTGCCTTCATCCAACGTTGGTGCTATCGATGTCTGAGAGAGCTGTACACACGCACTTGTTTCCCCTTCCAAACCAACTGACGACCTACCAAGCAAACTACCTGTTGCGGTTACAGTGGTGGAAGTTGTGCGTGGAAAACCAGGTGTGACAGCTGTCCCCACAGTACTAGAAGATGAAGAGTGCGCGGATGCACTGGAAGGGGCAGGCGGTGGATGGTTCGCTCCGCTAGGCCGCATTGCAGCACGGTGAGCTTCCCACTGGGACATATGATATTTATTCATGTGACGATTCATGGAAGAAGTTGTCAAACTGCTGAGGTTTTGCCCTCTACTAACAGAATCATGACAAATTTTACAGATCACATAATTTGGCCGATCTTTTGCTATGTCAAAAAAGGACCAGGCTAGGCAAGGCTTAGAGGGCATGCGACCTGCTGAGCCACCCCAACTAGTGCTCAGAGGCCGAGTGGTGGCTGAGGATGCAGTTGTAGAAGTGCTACCAGTGCTCCGTCTCTGTCCAGGAAAGCACAAGGTAACTTCGTCGTCGGTTGCATCCTCCTCCACTGCCTCTGTTGACCTCCTCGAGTGCCTGACTGTGGGTTGACAATAGGTGGGATCTGGAACTTCCTCGTCAATTGTTGTGATTTCACTCCCCTCACCCTCAGACCGAGCCTTTTTTTGCCCTGACCGAATATTTAAGTTGTCATCTTAATCTGGTATCTGCGTCTCATCGTCATCAGTATGATCCTCATTGTCTATAACAACAGGTGTTACAGTTTGTGAAAAAGGGTCAACATTATGCTCAGAAACTTGGTCCTCACAGCCTGAATCAGAGTTACAAAGGTTCTGGGCATCACTGCAGACCATTTCCTGGTCTGTACTCACTGTAGCTTGGGAGCAGACCTCTGATTCCCATTCTATAGTGTGACTGAACAGCTCTGCAGACTCAGCCATCTCAGTTCCACCATACTGTGCAGGGCGGATGGAGACTTCAGAGCTGGGAGAATGCAAGTGTGATTGGGCTGACAACTCAGAGGACTGGTGTTTTTTGGATGCGGTAGTTGAAGTGGCGGAGAGGGCACTTGTTGGACCACTTGAGATCCATTCAAGCATTTTCCTTTTTTGGCCATCATCTACCTTTGTTCCAGTTGTTCGTGTCCATAAAAAATGGAGCACATCGGATTGTCCACGGTAAGTAGTAGACATCTTACTTTTGCTGGAAGATGGTCTATCTTCAGCAGATGTTAATGGAGCTTTGCCACCTTCCCCACGGACAAACCCTTTTTTTCCTTTTCCAACATGCCTCTTCCCCTTTCCACCAGCATCTGTCATTTTTCCACTCATTTTGATTGCGACAAGATTGTGCACTTAAAATGTGGTAGTAAAAATTGAGAGGTGGTGTAGATTTCAGCGGTGGTCTAGCTTTATTAACAGCAGAATAAACAACAATAATTATCCCTGACAATGCAACTACGGCCCTTAAACTGGCAGCATAGTTTGCTAGTATAATGGCTTAGTAACAATGAGTTTGAGTGTGCAATGCAGCAGACGTGCTGCAAATATCTTTGCACTAGTGGGACAATAATGAAGTCCAACAGCCACTTTTAGGATGCCACTAAGTTTCCTCAGTGTTTGCTAGTATAATGGCTTAGTAACATTGAGTTTGAGTGTGCAATGCAGGCAGACTTGCTGCAAATATATTTGCACTAGTGGGACAATAATGAAGTCCAACAGCCACTTTTAGGATGCCACTAAGTTTCCTCAGTGTTTGCTAGTATAATGGCTTAGTAACAATGAGTTTGAGTGTGCAAAGGGCAGGAGGGTACAGTGGCAGGGTTGTGGGTTTGGGTAGAGGAAAGGAAGCCTCCCTTTCTATCCCTCCTAATGGGGAAATGCAGCGAGGAAATCCCTGACCTTAGCTACACAGACGCTGTCATCTTGTGTAGCTGTTAAAATCTGTTTTCACGGACCTGACTGTCACCTATGGCTCTGACCCTGCCGGTATTAGCCCTTACAAGGGCTGAAAGAAACTTCTATCCCTATTCTGTATAGCGCTGTGTATAGAGCGTACACAGCAGTATCGGAGACAGGAGCTACGCCAGCGGTGACTGACACCAAGTCGCAGAAGGCAGATAATGGCGTGCTGGAGGAAAATGTCAGTTTTTATAATGCAGGGACATGTGACATGGACATCCTATCACACATGCCGTTGCTTCTCTGGCTAAAAGTCCACTTAGCTGTGTGTGTGTCTGGGATTGGCTGACATGCTGGCCCGCCAAACTACACGCGCGCGCTTAGGGAAGAAAGACAAGGAAAAAAAAAAAAAAAGGCGATCGCCATTATCCAAACAGCAGTGATCTGAATGCGCTGTTCCCGCATACTATACATTGAAATTTCATAATAGTGTGAGTCACAGAGTGACTTACACTATTACAGCGGAAAGCCAGCTAGGAATTAGCTTGTCTTTTTGCTGCTAGAACCGTTCTCGAACGTATCTAGAACTATCGAGCTTTAGCAAAAAGCTCGAGTTCTAGTTCGATCTAGAACAGCCCCCAAAATCACTCGAGACGCGAACTGGAGAACCTCGAACCGCGAACCGCGCTCAACTCTAATCAGTTCGTCACAAAGTATTATGCAATCTGCCCTTCTGCACGATATTCACCTCCTCCTTGGTTACGGGTCCCTGACATTTGGTGTTGCTAAGAACAAGCTAATCAAAACCCTAGAACACTCAAGATTCCTTTTCCCACCAATTCCGCCATTTTTCGCCATTTTTTCGCAGCAAAACGCCATCTTCCCCGTGAAAGCGTATGAAACAAAAGCCCCGCCCTTCGTCCTGAGTGCAAGGCCGGAACCCAGAAGTTCCCAGAAGGCCACAGCGCACGAAGGAGTGCTGAGTGAAAACCGAGGGGGCGTGCAGTAATGTAACAACAGCGGAAGTGAAGCAGGGATGCCAGGACTCTGCCATAACGTTCCTGGACGACGCAGAAGAAAGATGGCGGAGCGGGAATGGTCACCGGAATGTGCTACTCCCAGGACCGCGACATGGATAGAGAAGGAGACAGAGCAGCTGTGCAGGAGAATGCGGACGCTGTTCCTGTTCATCCTAAACTACTGGAGGGAAGAGATGAGGAGCCTTGCAATGGCTTTGCGAGCCCGTTGAGATTGAGATTCCACGTAAAGAGAGGGTAAGCGGTTACACAGTCCCTACTGATTGCCCAAATCCGTCCACAGCGGCTGAGGGATCCGGACCGCCCCCGCTCACGGTGAGCCCTACACCGTCACCTACCTCGTCCTCGGCAGATGCCGAGCTGCCCACACCAACCCTGGCAGCGGAACCTTTGGTGCCTTTAAACAAAGCTCCAGCTGCAGAAACCACGGTGCTGTCACTCATCCCTGTCATGACAGCGGTCATCCGGACCCCGGCCAGACCAGACCCGGCCGCATTACCGGGCCCGTCCTCAGTGGCACCCGAAACCTGCAACCCTGGCTGCAGAGCAGTCGGTCATTCCATCTTCAGATGCGGAATTAGAGCCTAGAGATCCATCGGTTCCACTGCCGCACAGCATCCCGATGGCTGTTGGGGCCGCAAGAGTCCACATTAAACCAGAGCCAGCTAGGGAGCTGAAGCCGGACGCTGACGCCCCCTACTGGGAACGACATCACCAACAGCTACAAGCGGAGATCACCACGCGAAACCGGCAATGGCGGGAGCTTGCCACCCGCAACAGAGCAGAAAAAGAGCAGGTGAGGAGCGCTGCTTCACGAGTAAGAGGGCCACGGTGCTGTGGTCTCGTGGATCGATTTGACCCCCAGCAAGGGTGGGGTTTCATCCGAGAAGCAGGCCTCACAGCTGAGGTGTTTGCGTCCCGGCGGAACTTAGCACCGCACCTCCCCTGGGGGCACCCCGAGCGCAACCTCAAACCCGAAGAAATGGTCACCTACACCAGGCATTGTGGAGAGCGGGGCTGGTACGCCCTGTAGGTGACCAAGCATACGACGCCCGAGGAAGAATTTGTACCGGTGTCAGTGGTGTGTAGCTGCAAGGAGGTGTGGCTATGGAATCCGGAAGTTTGAAAAATGTTAAAAATGCTGGTAGTTTAACGATGCCATAGAAATGTTAGGTATCGGTGTTTTCGTTCATTGTTTTTCATATTTTATTATTTTTCATATAGAAATGTTAGTAAATAAGTGCCTAATTAACCAGTTTTAATGAACAGAATGAAAATCACCAGATTTGCTAGAAAATTGCTAAAGTGTGTACATTCGGTACATGGACTTCGTTAGTTATATATAGTAAACATGGCCCACGGTCACAGGACTGGGGTAGCCAACACGAACTTGTGTATTGTATATAGTTGCACCTCCTGTGCCCACCAGAGTCGTCTAAAACAACGCCCGGGACCTTAACCTTGTCACGGACCCACCATAGGTTTGCAGGGGTTCAGGTTGTTTGGGTGGCGGGTTGACGGTATCCGGGACATTGGGACTGGACTGTCGTGGGTAGAGGCTGCAACGGAGCAGGTTGAGTCTCTGCTACCATTGAAACCGGTAGCGTCCCATCGTTGAGAGATGAACTCTTTAAACGTTTAGTAATGTTTAAGAAAAGTGCCCCTCTGCGTGGGAAGAAAATACAAATAAAAATGTTAACCCTTTTTCTTAATTCCCTACAGTTTTGAAAAAAAAAATAAACCTCTGGTGTCCTGCAGCTTGGGGAAAAGCTACGTTTAACCAAGGGGGAATGTGACGCCCTGGCCTATCAGGTCATCACAGGGTATTGTGCAATCTGCCTTTCTGTACGATATCCATCTCCTCCTTGGTTACGGGTCCTTGATCTTTGGTGTTGCTAAGAACAAGCTAATCAAAACTCTAGAAAAACTCTGCACCACACCCACCAGACACACCAGTGGCTGACCTGAAGGGAATAGGGTTGCCCATTTGGGGGGTTGGTAAGGTGAGGTCAGGAGTGTCAGGACAGAGGCAGTTGAGAAGTGACTCTCGAGATGAGAGGTCAGGAGCTGGGCTCCTTGGAGTACTAAGTAGCAGACGTTGGTCTGGGCCTGGTAGGAGCTGGACCCCGGTCACAGGGGATCGTGACAAGGGGCATAGACTGTCGAGGAGGACAGCCAGTGGCCTTGTGCCATCACCGGGCAGGGGCCAGGGCACAACGGGGTACGTGGACCCTAGGCCGGGAAGTAGCTTCAGGCGTCCTTGAAATTTACCCGACGATGACGAGGCCTTCAAGATCCATTCTCCACCCACTCCAAAATCAGGGTACTAGCGCAACGAGGGGGATAGGACTTTCCCACTACATAGTCCAGAAAATCCCAAGCGTGAACCCTGAGAGCAAGCTCACCCAGTTAGCCATACTGGTGAGCGGCACCTGTTTAGTTCCATGCTAAAAGGGACCAACTATAGAAAAGAGGTGCCAAGGTTAAGGTCACAGGCTAACAAGCAACACCAACGGGCACGGGATCTAGGCGTGCTCCCTCCCTGCTGCAGTGCATCAAGAACTTTGGTTTACTACGGTTGTCAGCATTATTGGACTGAGTGAGTGTGCAATTAACCCTTACTGGCCCGACGGCACCTTCCCAATGCAATCACCGAGTCCCGGGGCATCTCCCCTACCTGTGGAGGAGTTAAACACCTGGCTGCCCTCACCATCCGCACCGGGTACTCCCAATCGCAGTGGTGGTACTCCAATCTTATCACAAACCATGGGTGGCGTCAAGAACCTTCCATATCTCCCCCTGTAAATACTCCCCCTTTTTATTCCGGTGGCCGCGCGATCCCGACTCCTCGGGTCCGGAGACACCTCGAGCCACTGCGGATCCGGATCCGAGCGGCAGGCTGCCGGCGCGGTGGCGACAAAGAAGCCCCCCACAAAGTGTCAAAATCTCACCCGGCTGACCAGCGGCAATTCAATTTGAACCAGTGGGGCACTGTAGCAGGTCAACTTCAGGGAGACCTTGTATTGGTACCAGAAGACTATGCGCGTCCGGGGCGCAGGCACGAGTGGGACATGGAAGCCGCATAAGGAATTGATACAGATGGAAGATATAGTTACAGGACATAGCTTCTAGAGGAAGCTTCGTAGGGCAAGTCAACGGAGTTTTCCCCTGAGGACAGAAGGACACAGCACAAGTGGTCCTAAGGGTCTGAAGTGTGAGAAGGAAAGTGATCTGCAATAAAGAAGGTTCCTGTGTTGTTTATTAGAGTCTGCGTGTACTTGATGTCGCCATCCCAGTCTAAGATGAGAGTAATAGAGATTGTGACGACTAATGACTCAGGCCCCAATTGGAGCCTAGCACAGACATTGACATTATCTGAAGCAGGGGATCGAACCGTTGGCCATCACCTGACTCCCCTTTTCACTGGCATAAGGATTTGCTTGCAGTTTTGTGACAAAACTACAGTAAAAAACGCAATAAAAATGCACTGTGTGCACAGAGCCTAAAGGTACTGTTGCTGCATGTTCTCATCTCACTGCATATGAAACAAAATGGTACAATTAAAGAAAACACATCAAGGACCCTTTTGATAATCAGAAGAAGACGAAGATACAGTGCAGATTACACATTTAATTTATGCGACTGCTGGATTATGCCAATGTCACAGCTGCCAGGATTGCTAATGAAAGGACGATCAAAAAGACAGTGGAATGTGGGAGGAAAAATATATCACCAAAGCTTTTCAGGTGGCTAGGATAGTAAATTCTGATTAACGACATCTTTTTAATCCTAAACTTAATTCACCTTGTGGGAATGCGCAGTCATAAAACATTCTGCGCTCTTACTACTGCCAAGCGGCTCTACCCCATGGAGCTGGGATGACTGCGCTGTGAAAAGACAGAGGAAGAGTCTCTTTTGGTTGATTTTCATTAAGCTTTACAGTTGTCGTTGTCCTTCTGCCCTCCTATGGTGAATCAACAGTCTGTGCACTTAACCCAAGGAAGCAAATTACTACAGATGAACTGAAGGGAGAGATGATTGGTCCCTGTCAGGGATACAGGGCAGCGAGCGAGATCATGAGGCAGCAGATTCACACTCCGTCTAATAGTTTTTAATATATTATTCCTTCTTTCTGGTGCATCGCAGTGATCAATCACATCAGATTGCAGAACACATGAACAAAAAGGTTTGTTAAAAGGTTAATGAGCCGGTGTGCACAGAATTAAGCGGTAGTTTAACATCGGGTGATTTTAATGTGTGTACTGCAACTCTCTCTCTCTCTCTCTCTTTCTATATATATATATATATATATATATATATATATAACATATATACCGTATGTATATACAGTATATATATGTACAGTACATATACTATTAAAATATTGATTCTAAAAATTGTAGATTCACATTGAAGGCATCATAACTATGAATTAAAACTTGTGGAATGAAATACTTAACAAAGTAGCCCCCTTTTGCTTTGATTACTGCTTTGCACACTCTTGGCATTCTCTTGATGAGCTTCAAGTGGTAGTCACCGAAAATGGTCTTCCAACAGTCTTGAAGGAGTTCCCAGAGATGCTTAGCACTTGTTGTCCCTTTTGCCTTCACTCTGTGGTCCAGCTCACCCCAAACCATCTTGATTGGGTTCAGGTCTGCTGACTGTGGAAACCAGGTCATCTGGCGTAGCATCCCATCACTCTCCTTCTTAGTCAAATAGCCCTTACACAGCCTGGAGGTGTGTTTGGGGTCATTGTCCTGTTGAAAAATAAATGATGGTCCAACTAAACGCAAACTGGATGGAATAGCACACCGCTGCAAGATGCTGTGGTAGGCATGCTGGTTCTGTATGCCTTCAATTTTGAATAAATCCCCAACAGTGTCACCAGCAAAGCACCCCCACACCATCACACCTCCTCCTCCATGCTTCACGGTGGGAACCAGGCATGTAGAGTCCATCTGTTCTTTTTTACAAAGACACGGTGGTTGGATCCAAAGATCTCAAATTTGGACTCATCAGACCAAAGCACAGATTTCCACTGGTCTAATGTCCATTCCTTGTGTTCTTTAGCCCAAACAAGTCTCTTCTGCTTGTTGCCTGTCCTTAGCAGTGGTTTCCCTGCAGCTATTTTACCATGAAGGCCTGCTGCACAGTCTCCTCTTAACAATTGTTCTAAAGATAAGAAGGTGTGTCCAAACTTTTGGTCTGTACTGTGTATATATATATATATATATATATATATATATATATATATATATATATATATATTACAGCTAAAATAATCAGTATTTTAGTTGTAAGATTATCCTGAAGTTCTATAGAATCTTCCACCATTTGGAAAACAACGATTCTTCTTCTGTTTGCTGCACCTGAACCCAATTGTCTAGATATATAGTCACACTTTACACAACTACCTATTCATTTCTGGCATGTATCTGTTTTCATTTCCACCCCTGGTGTATAAGGCCTGTTTCACACATCAGTGAAAAACACATGTTTTTCACTGACGTGTTAAAAACGCATATGTCCCTCCGTGTGGGTGGTCCATGTGCTATCCGTGAGACGTGATCCGTCATCCATGATTGCACATGGACGTATACTCACCTGTCCCCGCTCCTGCTGTCCATGGTGCTGAACTCTTCGGCTCTGCTGTATTTCTGCCCCTGCTGCAGCTACTTCCGGGTCGGCAGTAGCTGCATACATGAATATGCATGACCATAACGAGCTGGCTCTGAAGCAGCAGCCAGCAGAGGCCAGAGACAAGTAGCGCTGAAGAAGGTGAGTATAAAATGCTTTGTATTTTCAATGTCCATGTTTTTCTGGTATGTATTTAACGGATCACACTATAGTGTAGTCCGTGGGACATCAGTGATGCCAGAAAAAGCAGACATGTCTCCGTGCGGCAATCATGGACACACGTGTACGCTGCACAGAGACACGGTCAGTAAAAAATCACTGATGTGTGCGCAGACCCAATGATTATAATGGGTCTGCATATGTCTATAATTCTGGTACGTGTAGAAACTAGCACATATGTACCAGAATCACTGACGTGTGGAAGAGGCCTAACACTGAGTTCACATATCCTGTAATCATTCGTTAGAGCGGATCCTGCAAAGATCAATTGGCTAAATGATGTCTGTTGCTTCCGGGGTTTTTTTAACATGGGAGTCTATGGAGAATGGATCCGTTAACAGATTGATATTTATCTTCCAGATGAAACAGATCCTTTAAGAAAAAAAATTGGATAAATTACGAATGCACTAAATGACAATGACTAAATAGCAATCTATTAACGGATCCGTTCTCCATAGTCTCTAATGTTAAAAAAACAGATCGGGCAGAAATCAGTTATTTAAGAACAGACAAAAAAGTTGTCTTTGCAGAACTTTTTTCCCAACAGATCTCTGCAGGAGTCCCACTTGTGCATATATCGTGTGAGTCTCGCATCGCATCATCTGGCACAACCGCAAACTCTCCGGACAGATGCGAGTCAGCTGCATATACCGTAGAGACCAAACGTTTGGACACACCTCCTCATTCAAAGAGTTTTCTTTATTTTCATAACTCTAAAAGTAGTTTCACATTGAAGGCATCAAAACTATGAATTAAAACATGTGGAATGAAATACTTAACAAAAAAAGTGTAAAACAACTGAAAATATGTCTTATATTCTAGATTCTTCAAAGTAGCCACCTTTTGCTTTCGTTACTACTTTAGACACTCTTGGCATTCTCTTGATGATCTTCAAGAGGTAGTCACTGGAAATGGTTTTCCAACAGTCTTGAAGGAGTTCCCGGAGATGCTTAGCACTTGTGGGCTCTTTTGCCTTCACTC
Source organism: Anomaloglossus baeobatrachus (assembly GCF_048569485.1). Lineage (NCBI taxonomy): Eukaryota > Metazoa > Chordata > Amphibia > Anura > Aromobatidae > Anomaloglossus > Anomaloglossus baeobatrachus. The sequence goes on along the minus strand of NC_134356.1, from coordinate 602,441,808 downwards.
TGCGGTCCAGCTCACCCCAAACCATCTCGATTGGGTTCAGGTCTGGTGACTGTGGAGACCAGGTCATCTGGCGTAGCACCCCATCACTCTTCTTCTTAGTCAAATAGCCCTTACACAGCCTGGAGGTGTGTTTGGGGTCATTTTCCTGTTGAAAAATAAATGATGGTCCAACTAAACGCAAACCAAATGGAATAGCATGCCGCTGCAAGATGCTGTGGTAGGCATTCTGGTTCTGTATGCCTTCAATTTTGAATAAATCCCCAACAGTGTCAGCAGCAAAGCACCCCCACACCATCACACCTCCTCCTCCATGCTTCACGGGGGGAACCAGCCATGTAGAGTCCATCCGTTCACCTTTTCTACAAAGACATGGTGGTTGGATCCAAAGATCTCAAATTTGGACTCATCAGACCAAAGCACAGATTTCCACTGGTCTAATAACCATTCCTTGTGTTCTTTAGCCCAAACAAGTGTCTTCTGCTTGTTGTCTGTCCTTAGCAGTGGTTTTCTAGCAGCTATTTTATCATGAAGGCCTGCTGCACAAGGTCTCCTCTTAATAGTTGTTGTAGAGATGAGGGGGTGTGTCCAAACTTTTGGTCTGTACTGTAAATACATGCAGTTTACCAGCTCCTGTCTGGAGAGTGTGCGGCCGTGCCAGGTGATGCGATGTGAGACTCACAAGTGTGCCTCAGGCCTAATAATTACAAGACATGTGAACTCAGTCTAACTATTGTTAAAATCAACTTATTTCACTTTGATTCTCTGAGCTGGCTCCCTGCAGCTCTTTCTTCTTGTTCATACCTGATAACTCTCATGTGAAATTAAATTTGTATGAATTTGGAGCCATAAATTTCTGCTGATCTTGGCCGTATGAATGCAGTTCCTTCAAGTGTAGCTCGTTAAGTGCATACTAGAAATATAGTAAGAGCTACATTTAAATACTAGCTGTGTTGAGGAGCGCCATTGAATCAAATACTTAATTAGCCGCGATGCATAGGAGATTGTGGGAAACATGTTCAATGAAATAGTTTCACCTTATATAAGCCAGTTTTTAGATATATCATCGTGTGTGACACACATCTAAGATGGCTACTGATGACGTCAGAGACCTGCTCACCGACATCACTGATACGCCCATAATGACGTCATAGATCCGCCCACTGACGACACGGATCTGCCCACGATGTTGTCATAGTCCCGCCCACTGATGACAAGAATCCACCCTCGATGACGTCACGGATCCACCCACCAATCAGCCCATGGACTAACCCATTGTTCAAGCCACTTACCAATGGGCATATCCGAACATGCCCATTACAGATCTAACCACGCACCATACCTTAGTTTATATAAGTTATGGCTCTGATGAAATAAAGGCACTTGGAGCCAAGCTCTGATCAAGGAGAGCTTACATCTGACTCTGTCTGATGCTATTCTTTCACACATGCACTTGAGCCATACAATTAGGTCAGGAGCAGGCAAAACTAGTGAATATTTCAAAGTGTTCACACTAAGAAGTGCACTTACCTATTCATTTTTTCACAATCACACTTTCACTATGCAGTCATTGCTCCACTAATATTTACTCTCCTTCTCTATCCACAAGCGCATCACCCACCAAACAAATAATTATCTCCCTTTCCCTCTTACTTCCTCTGCAGACCTGCTCCTAAACCTCAGATCCCTTTTTTCAAAAACACAAAACAAACTAAGCACATCCATCAATTCCAGTGACTGGTGACATATCACCCAATCCTGGACCTCAGTATGCTAATTTTAACTGATTAAAAAGTGAGATACATGGGAAGAGACACTCACCTCGCCGGGTTGTGAAAGGCAAAACTCCTCTTTAAGCCTAAAAGATAACGGCGTCTGCCGCAGTCCCACGTGGAAATGCTTGGATATTAAAAAGGAGAATTTAGAAGGATTCATCTAGACTTTTTATAATCATGTGATGTCATAGACCTAATGGAAAAGAGAAGAATTATCTGGGTGGAATGGCAATATGAGCAATTGTAAAGGCACAGTTCAATGTAATATGACGACTGCAATATGCTAAAAATATAATAATTTTGATGGGAGTGCTCTTTTAATGGGGTTCTCCTGACAACAAAGTTCATTTTAAAGTTGATATCAACCAATGGATCTTGGAATAATAAAAAATTTCCACAATTGCATGTGTTTACAAAAAATATTCATGTACTGAGATAATTGTATAAATTTGCTCCTGCTATGTACTGTGTAATGGCCGTGTCTGACCATACAGGGACATTGTCTGATCATACCAAGAAAAAGAATATATAGTCGTTACAGCATGGGATCATACCTGCTTCTTTTTGTGAGGTAAAGCACTTCCCTGCCTGTTTTTAAAACATGTTTTACCTCAAAGAAAAAAATATTTAAAATTTTGTGCTGTAATGTCTGTACATTCTGTTTTGCTTTCTACCCTGCCCAGGAGATGTGGTATGATCAGATCATGTCCCTGTATGGTCAGACACTGCCATTACACAGTACACAGCAGGGGCACATATAGAAGATTATCTCAGCACAGGAACATTATTCTTAAACACTTCCAATTGTGCAAATTATTATTATTCCAAGATCTATTGATTAAAATGTTCGTGAGAAAACCCCTTTAAGCACAAAGTAATTTCAGTTCACCTAGAAGCAGTTTATTCATCTCTAATTGATTATATTTATTGAGATGATGAAGTCATAAAACCTCTAGATAGGTAGTGTCACGATTAGAGATGAGCGAACCGGTCCCGGTTCGGCTCGAGGTCGGTTCGCTGAACGGAGGTCCCGTTAGAGTTCGGCTCGTCGAACGTTCGACGAACCGAACTCGAACTGCATAGGAAACAATGGCAGGCAATCACAAAAACATAAAAACACCTAGAAAACACCCTTAAAGGTGTCCAAAAGGTGACAAACAACTCACAACACAACACAAACACATGGGAAAGTGACAAGGACATATACTCATGTGAAAACAAAACAGCTGGACAAGGAAAAAGAGGAGGACACACAGATATAGGCATGGCACGCCCTTCTAAAATCATGTAAAACACCGCAAGGTGACTCCAAGCGTAGTCTCCCTTTTTTTCCAAAAATTGGGCCCCACACACACCCACCCATTCAGTGACAGCACTTGTGCCCTAGTTGTACACTTCACAGCTAGATTTGCATCAAGCACATTCAAAAATACGCCATACTTAACCGTCCCCAGGATGACTCCGGGGTAGGTAGCAAAGTCTTTCCTGATCCCAGCTCTGTTCATCTTGGCTTCTTTTAAAAACACAGCAAGCAAGGGTTACTCCAAGCGGAGTCTCCCTTTTTTTCCAAAAATTGTGCCCCACACACACCTACCCATTCAGTGGCAGCACTTGTGCCCTAGTTGTACACTTCACAGCTAGATTTGCATCAAGCACATTCAAAAATACGGCCTAATTAACTGTCCCCAGGATGACACCAGGGTAGGTAGCAAAGTCTTTCCTGACCCCAGCTCTGTTCATCTTGGCTTCTTTTAAAAACACAGCAAGCAAGGGTTACTCCAAGCGGAGTCTCCCTTTTTTTCCAAAAATTGTGCCCCACACACACCCACCCATTCAGTGGCAGCACTTGTGCCCTAGTTGTACACTTCACAGCTAGATTTGCATCAAGCACATTCAAAAATACGCCATTCTTATCCGTCCCCAGGATGACACCAGGGTAGGTAGCAAAGTCTTTCCTGACCCCAGCTCTGTTCATCTTGGATCATTTTTAAAAAACACAGCAAGCAAGGGTTACTCCAAGCGGAGTCTCCCTTTTTTCCAAAAATTGGGCCACACACACACCCACCCCTTCAGTGGCAGCAGTTGTGCCCCAGTTGTACACTTCACAGCTAGATTTGCATCAAGCACATTAAAAAATACGCCATTCTTATCCGTCCCCAGGATGACACCGGGGTAGGTAGCAAAGTCTTTCCTGATCCCAGCTCTGTTCATCTTGGCTTCTTTTAAAAACAATGTAAGCAAGGGTTACTCCAAGCGGAGTCTCCCTTTTTTCCAAAAATTGGGCCCCACACACACCCAACCCCTTCAGTGGCAGCACTTGTGCCCTAGTTGTACACTTCACAGCTAGATTTGCATCAAGCACATTCCAAATCCACAAGCATTTACTCTCCCAAGGATGACACAGGGGTAGTAAATTCCTTCTGGATCCATGACTTGTTCATTTTGATGAACGTCAGTCTGTCCACATTGTCACTGGACAGACGCGTGCGCTTATCTGTCAGCACACACCCAGCAGCACTGAAGACACGTTCAGAGACAACGCTGGCAGCTGGACACGACAAAATCTCCAAGGCGTAACTGGATAGCTCTGGCCATTTTTCTAGATTTGAAGCCCAAAAGGAGCAAGGCTCCATTTGCAAAGTCATGGCATCGATGTTCATTTGGAGATACTCCTGTATCATCCTCTCCAGCCGTTGACTATGTGTCAGACTTGTTGTCTCTGGTGGCCTTGCAAAGGAGGGTCTAAAAAAATTATGAAAAGATTCCATAAAATTGCTGTTACCAGCACCAGATACGGTCCTACTGGTACGGGTAGACTGTTGAAGATGACGAGACCGTCCCATGTTTGTCAAGTTACAACTGGGAGATTCACTCCCTGCACCTGCACAGTTGTTTGGTGCAAAAACGCCGATCTAAGATCAAGTAACAGCTTCTGCTGATACTCCTGCATACGTGCGTCCCTTTCTATGGCTGGAATTATGTCACAAAATTTGGACTTGTACCGGGGATCTAATAGTGTGGCAAGCCAGTAGTCATCATCACTTCTAATTTTGACAATACGAGGGTCATGTTGGAGGTAGTGCAACAAGAAGGCACTCATGTGTCTTGCGCAGCCATGCGGACCAAGTCCACGCTGTGTTTGTGGCATAGAGGTGCTAACCGTTCTTTCTTCCTCTGACATCTCCCCCCAACCTCTTTCAACTGAAATTTGACCAAGGTCTCCCTCATCTGCTGAGTCTTCCATGTCCATGGACAGTTCGTCCTCCATTTCTTCATGTTCTCCTGCACCTTCCTCAACATCTCGCCTGCTACCATGCGCCCTTGTTGATCCCTGTCCCCCATGGTCCCATGCCTGGCGCCTTGGTGATGATGAACGTCTGGACCTTGGTGATGTTGTTGTGTCTTGCGCATATGAATCCTCCTGTAGTTCATCCCCTTCCTGTTGTCCTACCCCCTGACTCCGAATAGTGTTTAGCATGTGCTCCAGCATGTAAATGACTGGAATCATCATGCTGATAATGGCATTGTCAGCGCTAAACATATTCGTCGCCATGTCGAAACTGTGCAGAAGGGTGCATAGGTCCTTGATCTGAGACCACTCCATCAGGGTGATCTGCCCCACCTCTGCATCTCGTTGGCCCAGGCTATACGTCATGACGTATTGCACCAGGGCTCGGCGGCGCTGCCACAGTCGCTGTAACATGTGGAGAGTTGAATTCCAGCTTGTCGCCACATCGCATTTCAGGCGATGAACCGGCAGGCCGAAAGACTTCTGGAGCGATGCAAGTCGCTCAGCTGCGGCGCTTGAACGGCGGAAATGAGCAGACAGTTTTCGTGCCCTGTACAGAAGGCCATCTAGGCCGGGATAGTGTGCTAAAAATTGCTGGACGACAAGGTTCAACACGTAAGCCATACAAGATACGTGTGTCACCTTGCCCAGGCGAAGGGCCACAACTAGGTTTGCAGCATTGTCGCACACGGCCTTACCAGGCTGCAGGTTGAGTGGAGATAACCATTTTTTAAACTCAGTCTCCAGAGCTGCCCACAACTCAGCCGCTGTGTGACTCCTATTCCCAAGACATGTCAAGCTAAAGACCGCCTGATGCCGTTGCGCTCTGCTGCCAGCATAGTAATGAGGGGTGCGTGATTCCTTCTGCGCAGTGAGAACGCTGGTGGCCTGACCAGGCAGGCTTGGGGCGGAGGTGGAGGAGCCAGATGAGGTGGAGGATGCAGAAGCAGTGGCGGAACTTGGACAGACAGAGGATTGACACACAAGTCGTGGGGACGGCAAGACTTGAGCAGCAGACCCTTCACCATCTATCACCATAGTTACCCAGTGCCCAGTCAGTGACATGTAACGTCCCTGTCCATGCTTACTGGTCCAAGTATCGGTGGTGAAATGCACCCGTTCACACACAGAGTTTCTCAAGGAAGCGGTGATGTTGTGTGCGACATGCTGGTGTAGCGCGGGCACACCTTTCTTAGAGAAGTAGTGGCGACTAGGCATCTGGTACTGGGGCACAGCGACAGACATAAGGTCTCTAAAATCCTGTGTGTCCACTAGGCGGAAAGGCAGCATTTCGGTAGCCAACAGCTTACAGAGGGATAGAGTCAACCTCTTAGCTTTGTCATGGGTCGCAGGAAGTGGCCTTTTATTTGACCACATCTGAGGGACAGAGATCTGGCTGCTGTGTGTAGACGGTGTTGAGTAGGGTGTCCCTGGAAAAATGCAGGTTTGTGAGGGAAGTGCAGGCGGAGACATGATGTTGCCTTCATCCAACGTTGGTGCTATCGATGTCTGAGAGAGCTGTACACACTCACTTGTTTCCCCTTCCAAACCAACTGACGACCTACCAAGCAAACTGCCTGTTGCGGTTACAGTGGTGGAAGTTGTGGGTGGAAAAACAGGTGTGACAGCTGTCCCCACCAGTCCTAGAAGATGACGAGCGTGCGGATGCACTGGAAGGGACAGGCGGTGGATGGTTCGCTCCGCTAGGCCGCATTGCAGCACGGTGAGCTTCCCACCGGGCCATATGATATTTATTCATGTGACGATTCATGGAAGAAGTTGTCAAACTGCTGAGGTTTTGACCTCTACTAAGAGAACCAAGACAAATTTTACAGATCACATAATTTGGGCGATCTTTTTCTATGTCAAAAAAGGACCAGGCTAGGCAAGGCTTAGAGGCCATGCGACCTGTTGATCCACCCCGAATAATGCTCAGAGGCAGAGTGGTGGCTGAGGATGCAGTTGTAGACGTGCTACCAGTACTCCGACTGTGTCCAGGAAGGCGCAAGGTAACTTCGTCATCAGTTGCATCCTCCTCCACCACCTCTGTTGACCTCCTCGAGTGCCTGACTGTGGGTTGACAGTAGGTGGGATCTAGAACTTCATCATCAATTGTTGTGTTTGCACTCCCCTCCCCCTCAGACCGAGCCTCTTCTTGCCCTGACCGAATATTTAAGTTGTCATCCCAATCGGGTATCTGCGTCTCATCTTCATCAGTATGTTCCTCATTGTCTATAACCACAGGTGTTACAGTTTGTGACAAAGGGTCAACATTATGCTCAGAAACTTGGTCCTCACGGCCTGAATCAGAGTCACAAAGGTTCTGGGCATCACTGCAGACCATTTCCTGTTCTGTACTCACTGTAGCTTGGGAGCACACCTCTGATTCCCAGGCTATAGTGTGACTGAACAGCTCTGCAGACTCAGCCATCTCAGTTCCACCATACTGTGCAAGGCTGATGGAGACTTCAGAGCTGGGAGAAAGCAAGTTTGATTGGGATGACAACTCAGAGGACTGGTGTTTTTTGGATGCGGTACTTGAAGTGGCTGAGAGGGCACTTGTTGGACCACTTGAGATCCATTCAAGCATTTTCCTTTTTTGGCCATCATCTACCTTTGTTCCTGTTGTTCGTGTCCGTAAAAAAGGGAGCACATCGGATTGTCCACGGTAAGTAGTAGACATCTTACTTTTGCTGGTAGATGGTCTATCTTCAGCAGATGATAATGGAGCTTTGCCACCTTTCACGGACAAAACCTTTTTTGCCTTTTCCACCACGCCTCTTCCCCTTTCCACCAGCGTCTGTCATTTTGCCACTCATGTTGATTGCGACAAGATTGTGCACTGAAAATGTGGTAGTAAAAATTGAGAGGTGGTGAAGATTGCAGTGGTGGTCTAGCTTTATTAACAGCAGAATAATAAAGAATAAATATCCCTGACAATGCAACTACGGCCCTTAAACTGGCAGCAAAAATTGCTAGTATAATGGCTTAGTTATAATGAGTTGGAGTGTGCAATGCAGGTAGAGGTGCTGCAAATGTCTTTGCACTAGTGTGACTAGACAAAAGTCCAATAGCCACGTTTAGGATGCCACTAGGTACACTGAGTGTTTGCTAGTATAATGGCTTAGTTATAATGAGTTGGAGTGTGCAATGCAGGCAGAGGTGCTGCAAATGTCTTTGCACTAGTGGGACTATAGCAAAGTCCAATAGCCACGTTTAGGATGCCACTAGGTACACTGAGTGTTTGCTAGTATAATGGCTTAGTTATAATGAGTTGGAGTGTGCAATGCAGGTAGAGGTGCTGCAAATGTCTTTGCACTAGTGTGACTAGACAAAAGTCCAATAGCCACGTTTAGGATGCCACTAGGTACACTGAGTGTTTGCTAGTATAATGGCTTAGTTATAATGAGTTGGAGTGTGCAATGCAGGCAGAGGTGCTGCAAATGTCTTTGCACTAGTGGGACTATAGCAAAGTCCAATAGCCACGTTTAGGATGCCACTAGGTACACTGAGTGTTTGCTAGTATAATGGCTTAGTTATAATGAGTTGGAGTGTGCAATGCAGGCAGAGGTGCTGCAAATGTCTTTGCACTAGTGGGACTATAGCAAAGTCCAATAGCCACGTTTAGGATGCCACTAGGTACACTGAGTGTTTGCTAGTATAATGGCTTAGTTATAATGAGTTGGAGTGTGCAATGCAGGTAGAGGTGCTGCAAATGTCTTTGCACTAGTGTGACTAGACAAAAGTCCAATAGCCACGTTTAGGATGCCACTAGGTACACTGAGTGTTTCCTAGTATAATGGCTTAGTTATTATGAGTTGGAGTGTGCAATGCAGGCAGAGGTGCTGCAAATGTCTTTGCACTAGTGGGACTATAGCAAAGTCCAATAGCCACGTTTAGGATGCCACTAGGTACACTGAGTGTTTGCTAGTATAATGGCTTAGTTATAATGAGTTGGAGTGTGCAATGCAGGTAGAGGTGCTGCAAATGTCTTTGCACTAGTGGGACTAGACAAAAGTGCAATAGCCACGTTTAGGATGCCACTAGGTACACTGAGTGTTTGCTAGTATAATGGCTTACTTATAATGAGTTGGAGTGTGCAATGCAGGTAGAGGTGCTGCAAATGTCTTTGCACTAGTGGGACTATAGCAAAGTCCAATAGCCACGTTTAGGATGCCACTAGGTACACTGAGTGTTTGCTAGTATAATGGCTTAGTTATAATGAGTTGGAGTGTGCAATGCAGGCAGAGGTGCTGCAAATGTCTTTGCACTAGTGGGACTATAGCAAAGTCCAATAGCCACGTTTAGGATGCCACTAGGTACACTGAGTGTTTGCTAGTATAATGGCTTAGTTATAATGAATTGGAGTGTGCAATGCAGGCAGAGGTGCTGCAAATGTCTTTGCACTAGTGGGACTATAGCAAAGTCCAATAGCCACGTTTAGGATGCCACTAGGTACACTGAGTGTTTGCTAGTATAATGGCTTAGTTATAATGAGTTGGAGTGTGCAATGCAGGCAGAGGTGCTGCAAATGTCTTTGCACTAGTGGGACTATAGCAAAGTCCAATAGCCACGTTTAGGATGCCACTAGGTACACTGAGTGTTTCCTAGTATAATGGCTTAGTTATTATGAGTTGGAGTGTGCAATGCAGGCAGAGGTGCTGCAAATGTCTTTGCACTAGTGGGACTATAGCAAAGTCCAATAGCCACGTTTAGGATGCCACTAGGTACACTGAGTGTTTGCTAGTATAATGGCTTAGTTATAATGAGTTGGAGTGTGCAATGCAGGTAGAGGTGCTGCAAATGTCTTTGCACTAGTGGGACTAGACAAAAGTGCAATAGCCACGTTTAGGATGCCACTAGGTACACTGAGTGTTTGCTAGTATAATGGCTTACTTATAATGAGTTGGAGTGTGCAATGCAGGTAGAGGTGCTGCAAATGTCTTTGCACTAGTGGGACTATAGCAAAGTCCAATAGCCACGTTTAGGATGCCACTAGGTACACTGAGTGTTTGCTAGTATAATGGCTTAGTTATAATGAGTTGGAGTGTGCAATGCAGGCAGAGGTGCTGCAAATGTCTTTGCACTAGTGGGACTATAGCAAAGTCCAATAGCCACGTTTAGGATGCCACTAGGTACACTGAGTGTTTGCTAGTATAATGGCTTAGTTATAATGAGTTGGAGTGTGCAATGCAGGCAGAGGTGCTGCAAATGTCTTTGCACTAGTGGGACTATAGCAAAGTCCAATAGCCACGTTTAGGATGCCACTAGGTACACTGAGTGTTTGCTAGTATAATGGCTTAGTTATAATGAGTTGGAGTGTGCAATGCAGGTAGAGGTGCTGCAAATGTCTTTGCACTAGTGGGACTATAGCAAAGTCCAATAGCCACGTTTAGGATGCCACTAGGTACACTGAGTGTTTGCTAGTATAATGGCTTAGGTATAATGAGTTGGAGTGTGCAATGCAGGTAGAGGTGCTGCAAATGTCTTTGCACTAGTGTGACTAGACAAAAGTCCAATAGCCACGTTTAGGATGCCACTAGGTACACTGAGTGTTTGCTAGTATAATGGCTTAGTTATAATGAGTTGGAGTGTGCAATGCAGGCAGAGGTGCTGCAAATGTCTTTGCACTAGTGGGACTATAGCAAAGTCCAATAGCCACGTTTAGGATGCCACTAGGTACACTGAGTGTTTGCTAGTATAATGGCTTAGTTATAATGAGTTGGAGTGTGCAATGCAGGCAGAGGTGCTGCAAATGTCTTTGCACTAGTGGGACTATAGCAAAGTCCAATAGCCACGTTTAGGATGCCACTAGGTACACTGAGTGTTTGCTAGTATAATGGCTTAGTTATAATGTGTTGGAGTGTGCAATGCAGGCAGAGGTGCTGCAAATGTCTTTGCACTAGTGGGACTATAGCAAAGTCCAATAGCCACGTTTAGGATGCCACTAGGTACACTGAGTGTTTGCTAGTATAATGGCTTAGTTATAATGTGTTGGAGTGTGCAATGCAGGTAGAGGTGCTGCAAATGTCTTTGCACTAGTGTGACTAGACAAAAGTCCAATAGCCACGTTTAGGATGCCACTAGGTACACTGAGTGTTTGCTAGTATAATGGCTTAGTTATTATGAGTTGGAGTGTGCAATGCAGGCAGAGGTGCTGCAAATGTCTTTGCACTAGTGGGACTATAGCAAAGTCCAATAGCCACGTTTAGGATGCCACTAGGTACACTGAGTGTTTGCTAGTATAATGGCTTAGTTATAATGAGTTGGAGTGTGCAATGCAGGTAGAGGTGCTGCAAATGTCTTTGCACTAGTGGGACTAGACAAAAGTGCAATAGCCACGTTTAGGATGCCACTAGGTACACTGAGTGTTTGCTAGTATAATGGCTTACTTATAATGAGTTGGAGTGTGCAATGCAGGTAGAGGTGCTGCAAATGTCTTTGCACTAGTGGGACTATAGCAAAGTCCAATAGCCACGTTTAGGATGCCACTAGGTACACTGAGTGTTTGCTAGTATAATGGCTTAGTTATAATGAGTTGGAGTGTGCAATGCAGGCAGAGGTGCTGCAAATGTCTTTGCACTAGTGGGACTATAGCAAAGTCCAATAGCCACGTTTAGGATGCCACTAGGTACACTGAGTGTTTGCTAGTATAATGGCTTAGTTATAATGAGTTGGAGTGTGCAATGCAGGCAGAGGTGCTGCAAATGTCTTTGCACTAGTGGGACTATAGCAAAGTCCAATAGCCACGTTTAGGATGCCACTAGGTACACTGAGTGTTTGCTAGTATAATGGCTTAGTTATAATGAGTTGGCGTGTGCAATGCAGGTAGAGGTGCTGCAAATGTCTTTGCACTAGTGGGACTATAGCAAAGTCCAATAGCCACGTTTAGGATGCCACTAGGTACACTGAGTGTTTGCTAGTATAATGGCTTAGGTATAATGAGTTGGAGTGTGCAATGCAGGTAGAGGTGCTGCAAATGTCTTTGCACTAGTGGGACTATAGCAAAGTCCAATAGCCACGTTTAGGATGCCACTAGGTACACTGAGTGTTTGCTAGTATAATGGCTTAGGTATAATGAGTTGGAGTGTGCAATGCAGGTAGAGGTGCTGCAAATGTCTTTGCACTAGTGGGACTATAGCAAAGTCCAATAGCCACGTTTAGGATGCCACTAGGTACACTGAGTGTTTGCTAGTATAATGGCTTAGTTATAATGAGTTGGAGTGTGCAATGCAGGTAGAGGTGCTGCAAATGTCTTTGCACTAGTGGGACTATAGCAAAGTCCAATAGCCACGTTTAGGATGCCACTAGGTACACTGAGTGTTTGCTAGTATAATGGCTTAGGTATAATGAGTTGGAGTGTGCAATGCAGGTAGAGGTGCTGCAAATGTCTTTGCACTAGTGTGACTAGACAAAAGTCCAATAGCCACGTTTAGGATGCCACTAGGTACACTGAGTGTTTGCTAGTATAATGGCTTAGTTATAATGAGTTGGAGTGTGCAGAGGACAGGAGGGTACAGTGGCAGGATTGTGGGGCTCTGGGTAGAGGAATGGAAGCCTGCCTTTCTATTCCCTCCTAATGGGGAAATGCAGCGACGAAATCCCTGACCTGGGCTACACAGACGCTGTTGCTGTTTTCAGGACCTGTCACCTATGTCTCTGACCCTGCCGGTACGAGCCCTTAAAAGGACTGATGGAAAGTGCTATCCCTATGCTGTCCAGCGCTGTGTATGGAGCGCATACAGCTGTATCGGCGATAGGACTCAGGAGGACGGAGCTGCGCCAGTGATGTCTGACACCAAGGACGCAGAAGAGATAATGGCGTCCTGGAGAAAAATGTCCGGTTTTATAATGCAGGGACATGTGACATGGACATCCTATCACACATGCCGTTGCTTCTCTGGCTAAAAGTCCACTTAGCTGTGTGTGTGTCTGGGATTGGCTGACATGCTGGCCCGCCCCACAAGACGCGCGCGCTTAGGGAAGGAAGACAAGGAAAAAAAAAAAAAAATGGCGATCGCCATTATACAAACAGCAGTGATCTGAAGGCGCTGTTCACGCACACTATACACTGAAATGTCATAATAGTGTGAGTCACAGAGTGACTTACACTATTACAGCGGAAAGCCAGCTAGGAATTAGCTGTTTTTTTGCTGCTAGAACCGTTCTCGAACGTTTCTAGAACTATCGAGCTTTTGCAAAAAGCTCGAGTTCTAGTTCGATCTAGAACAGGCCCCAAAATCACTCGAGCCTAGAACTGGAGAACCTCGAACCGCGAACCGCGCTCAACTCTAGTCACGATCTTTCCTCTATTGCAGAGTTTTGTGACAGGTTCTGGGTCAGAATCTCATTTTATCTTGTGGGATACTGCTGATTAAATTGATTCTCTTTCCTTTGGGGAGGAGAGGGTTATTGTCAGTTTACCTCCCAGCAGCTCCTGACTCCTGGTCTGGTATTTCCGGTTGGGACCACACTTCGGTTCTGTAAATACCCTCTACTTCCACTAGATGGTGCTGGTTATTTTCATTAATTTGGAAGCTTGGCCAGAAGGAGGAAGGAACTGATATAACCCTCTCTCTGAGACCTGCTTTGTGGGCTACAGCATGGGTGCAGGCTGCAGCATTTCTAGGTGTGCTGGTTGTATGGTATGGATGTTACCCAGTAGTCTGTATTCTTTCCCCCCTTTTTATGTTGTTTCCCCTTGTGCACTTTAGGGGCTTCTTTTTGTGTAGTTGCCATGTGTTCAAGTTGTTGTCATTGTCTGTTTTGTCTTTATTTGTCACTGAGCTTGTAGACGTCTGTTTTCATCCCTTCCCCTGGGTGGTGGGTTGTGCAGGGGGGTCTTATCATCAGGGACAAGGACAGGCAATAGGGCATAGGTTTGGGCCCGGACCTCCCTACCTTCAAGAATACCTCCGAGTGTTAGGGTGAGCACAGGGGCCCTAGCCTTGGGGCCAGTATAGGTTTCCATGTGTTCCCTTGCCATCCATAACAGGAAGCAGTAGACATACCTGTAAACTGTATCAGCCTTAATACCCAATAGTTTGGCTCCCAGAAGAATGTGCAGACTGACAGAAAATCGCCCTTTGCAGCTTAGAAGCTCATCATACAGTAATGCACAATTCCTCCTGATTGGGGGTAGAAATGGGCCCCCATGTGGCGGCACAAATTTCACCAATGATATGTCCGCCCCTGGTGTAGACTGGATATTAGGCCAGTGTCACACTTGCGAGTGCCTCGTGCGTATCTTGCGCGAGTCTCGCGTTGCATCACCTGTCATGGACTCACACACTCTTCACAGGAGCGGGTCGGTTGCATGCATCTCTATGCAGCTGAGATGCTCTTGTCCGTGACGGGTGATGCACCGTGAGATTCGCGCAAGATGCACGCGAAGCACTCGCAACTGTGACACCGGCCTTATTGTAACAAAATCCTAGCAAAGACTAGGACTAAGGGTGGCTTTGCACGTTGCAACATCGCACGTGCGATGTCGGTGGGGTCAAATCGAAAGTGACGCACATCTGGCGTCACTTTCGACATCGTTGTGTGTAAATTCTAGATGATGCGATAAACGAGCGCAAAAGCGTCATTATCGTATCATCGTTGCAAGCTCCGACTTTTCCATAATTTTGCTGCAGCGATGGTAAGATGTTGTTCCTCGTTCCTGCGGCAGCACACATCGCTGTGTGTTACTCCATATAGAAGAAGAAATAGACCGCACCAATGCTGTAATCTTTTTCCGGATCTTTATTCCATAACCAAGGTTAAAAGGTGCAAATCGATCAGCGGGTGGAGGAGACCTGGATGCGGCCCCTCACTATGGACGACGGCCGTTTCGCCTGTAATTAGGCTTCCACGGGTCCACCGTGGACCCGTGGAAGCCTAATTACAGGCGAAACGGCCGTCGTCCATAGTGAGGGGCCGCATCCAGGTCTCCTCCACCCGCTGATCGATTTGCACCTTTTAACCTTGGTTATGGAATAAAGATCCGGAAAAAGATTTCAGCATTGGTGCGGTCTATTTCTTCTTCTATATGGATTAATGGAATTGACTTTCGCTGTTTGGACCAGCACGCTGATCCGGTTTCCAACAAGGACGCCTAGTGCTATATCCCTCATCCTCCAGTGATCCCAGGTGTGGCAGGCTTTTACGGGTGGTGCAGGACTGCGCTCTTTTGGATCGCTGTGTGTTACGCCGCAGGAGCGAGGAACTTCACCTTTCCTGCCGCCGGCGGCTCTACGGAAGGAAGGAGGTGGGCGGGATGTTTACATCCTGCTCATCTCCGCCCCTCCGCCGCTATTGGCCACCTGCCGTGTGACGTCGCTATAACGCCGCACGACCCGCCCCCTTAGGAAGGAGGCGGGTCGCCGGCCAGAGCGCCGGTCGCAGGGCAGGTGAGTGCATGTGAAGCTGGCGTAGCGATAATTTTCGCTACGCCAGCTATCATAAGATATCGTACCTGCGACGGGGGTGGGGACTATCGCGTGCGACATCGCAGCATTGGCTTGCGATGTCGCAACGTGCAAAGCCTGCCTAAGTTTTATTCAAAAATAAATTAATTCACTGAAAGCAAGCAGTGATCTTAAAAATGGTGAAAATAAAAAGTAAATTAGAAAGCTTTAGTTATGTCGTACTAATAAAAATTACTGCTG
This sequence comes from Anomaloglossus baeobatrachus, assembly GCF_048569485.1. Lineage (NCBI taxonomy): Eukaryota > Metazoa > Chordata > Amphibia > Anura > Aromobatidae > Anomaloglossus > Anomaloglossus baeobatrachus. The sequence continues at coordinate 602,426,095 of NC_134356.1, read as the reverse complement.
AATTGGCATAAAACTGGAAGTTTTATTATGTGAATAAAAGGGGAGTAGGCAGACTGTAAAGATGTCATAATGAATATGCGGAGACGGCTGTAAAGACATAATCCACGCCCATGGCAGAGCTCGAAGAGGACAGATTGTGAACTGTAGATCGGATTGGTACCGGTCTATGTCAGCAGATTCCAGCACCCCAACCACCCACTCAGCCAATGCTCTGAGTCTGCCTGCCTCGCGATGCCTGACAAATATCCAGAACTCTGCCCGTACCTCTATGTTCAATTAGGTCTTGTCTGCAGAAAACGAGAGAAAAAGTTTACTTGTACAAGTTTGACACTGTGACATATGGAGTATGAGTTGCTGTCTTCCATTTAGAAGTAACACATCAGGCTGCTGCTATCTTTCCATCGCACTGACAACAGATATTATGAATCCATGGAACAGCCAGCAGAACACTGTGTGAGAGCAAAGAGCGAGGAAAGCGGCCAGGAAAATAAAGACAGGCAGCAAAGAAATACTGAAGGCAAAAAAATGAAAAGGAAAGGGTTTTGTGTTTTTTTTTAGTTTGCAGGTCTATCAATTACATCCTTAAGAACTTGTTTATTTCTCCTCTGGTACATGACTGCTAACCTTGAGCTCAGAACTCTGCACAATCCAATATCTTCAGTGAAAACCAAGCACATCGTAGTTTATATAGTCATATCATAGAGGGCTATTTGATCTTTGCAACTGAGACGTCCCAAACAAAGCACACGGATATAGTGATCATGTTAAGCTGCTTTCACACATCCGTTTTTTTCCTGTGCGGCACAATGCGGCGCTTTACAGAAAAACCGTAACCGTTTTTTTTGCCGCCGGTTGCGTTTTTTTTTGCATAGACTTACATTAGTGCCGTATTGTGCCGCATGGGCTTGCGTTTCGTCCGTTTTTTGCCGCATGTGGCAGATTTAGCCGATGCGGTGGCCAGATGGAACGTTGCCTGGCACTTTTTTTGTCCGGCACTTTTTTTGTCCGGATGCGGCGCGATTTGCAATGCATGCCTATGGACGCCGCATGCGGCGTCCTGCGGCAAACACCGCGTCCGGCTGCCGCATGTGCTTTTTTCCACTGCGCATGCTCAGTAGCGTGCCGCAAGCGGCAAAAAACGGACGGGCCGCATGTATAAAACTTATGCAAAGGATGCGGTTTTGTTGCCGCATCCGTTGCATAGGTTTTAGAGCCGGATTGGCTGGCTCTGCTAAAACCGGAGGTGTAAAAGCAGCCTTATCCTTAGGAACCTTAGGAAGGTTAGTTACTAGCAATATGTCACCTGGTTTTTACCACCTAATCTGAGAGCAACATAATGTAGAGACAGAGACCATGATTTCAGCAAGAACATTAGAAGACTAGCAAACCTGCTGCCAGGTAGTAAACAAGGGTCTTGAAGGCTGGTTTGATATCTCCAGTATTTTACCGGAAGCCGGATCTGGCACGAATGTAGTACAGTTACATTCATCTACAATGGAAGCGTGACACTATGTGGATACATGCGTCATACACAACCACATGTGTCCGCATGGTGTCACACTTCCATTGTAAATTAATGTAACTGTACTACATTTGTGCCGGATCTGGTTTCTGGAAAAATACCGGAGATGTGAAACCAGCCTAAGCCAGTGCGCCCCTGCCCTGAAGACACTGATCGTCATTGTGTTATGATAATGGTTGTGTTGATGCATGCAATGCATTTATGCATAAAGTGTATGCGGTGCAAGTGTGATGCCCTGACAAAATCAGGGTGTCACAAATGACTGCACCCGTCTTCTAGGTGCAGGAGTCCCTCCTCTTTGGTCCTCCATCACAATCCCCATCCTGGTGCACAACACAAGCCAGCAAAACCTAGTCACCCCCCCATCACAATAGGGACACACCAGTGGGCGGGGCCAAGTGGATGGTGACGCCCACCTAGGGGTTCTGAGGTGTCATGGGCGGGAACAGAGTCAGTTAGAGTGGAGGAGTTAGTGAGTGACAGCTGAAAGTGACGGTTGACAGGGGTTGGAGCTCCGGAGCTGAGAGGACTAGGTGGCAGTCAGTGGACAAGGCCACAGGAGACGGAGATCCGGTCGCGGGAGACCTTAAGTGGACCGGGGCAGGGTTGTAGCTCGCCGGTGCCGACAGCGGGAATCCGGTCTGGAGCCGTGCACAGACAGGGTACCTGGACCCTAGGTCGAGGAGTAGCTGCAAGCCCCTTTCCAATTAACCAGCCGGGGACAAGATTCCAAGTCTTGTCCCACAGGAGGCCCAGATAGAGCGAGACAGAAGCCCAACGAGGGGGATAGGGCTCCACTATTGCCTGCTAAGATCCCACGGGTCAGTTCTCGTGGGCCACAACTCCCAAGAGACTACAACACCGGGAGTGGACTTCCCCGTTCAATTTGCAGTGGTCACAGTGACAAGTCTAAACATGAGGTGCAAGAGGACGGGCCCTTGTCCACCGTGCTGGGGTGTGGGATCTGAATGCACCCTCCTGAGGCGACCGGCGACTGGCAATTTGGTTTACCATCTGGACTCTGTGTGAAGTTACTTGGGAACTGTAAGTACACCAACACCACCCGGTCCAATCCTGCAGGTTGCACTGCGCTACACTATCTCACCCACACCGGGGTCCCGGGTCAACACATCCCCTACCCGTGGAGGGGATACCATCCAGCTGCCCCACTCTATGAGGCCCGGGCACCACTTCCAGCAGCAGCGCGATGCCACCAAATATCACCGTGCCACACGGGTGACGTCACTGACAAACTTTCCCTACAATACAAAAAAACCTTTTTCACTTGTGAGCGACGGACGGGTGCTCAGGCCCGGATCCGGCTTCCCTCGAGCCACCGCCATGACCCCGGATCCGAGTGTCCCGAGCAGCCCCCCTGCTGTGGTCTGTCGCCTGCCCGCAACACAAGCTGGTGGCCACGTTAGGTACTGCTTCCTTTTAAAGAGACTAGGTTCTGCCAGGCAAGGAATAGTTAATCTTTGTGTGTCGCCTGCAGGAGAAGGAGCCAGCTGTTTGCTACAGCCTAGCTCCATCCAAGTTTAGTCAGTCGAGTAGTGGTTAAGAAGCTGTACTAGTGGATAGTGGACCTCAGGTGATGAATATCATGACAATGTGCATCGTCACATCAAAGGTCTACTCATCAGCGGAAGACCCTGTATAGAGAGAAGATGGAAAGAGAGGATGTCATGTACCATGGAGAAAAAAGGTAGAGGATGGTGAGCTGTGCCGTAGAGACAGTTGAGTGAAGAGGTATTATGATATATATTATTTTTTCCATCCTACCTCTATTATGCTCTAGGGTCTAGAATTACCACAAACATATTACCGTAATTAAGTCACATTCATTCTGCATCAAAAAAATTCAACATAAATTGAATTTTTTGGCAAAATTTGGGCTAAATGACAAATTAGACTTTTGCCAGATTCCATTATTACTATGGTAGTTTCGTAGTATCATAAGCTTTGTATGCAATATAACTTTATCAAACCATTTATCTTCCTTTATCTCTTCCTTTATCGCATACTCATTAAAATAGGTGTTGATTTTCACACCTCTGTTTTTACACATAGACCGTGTATACATGTGAAACACATGTGTGACCATATGATCCATGCAGAGACATGTCAGTATGGGTCCGTTATACAAATGGGTTAAACCAGACTCAATCTGCTAAAAGATAAGGTGCTTGGGGGTAAATAAATTTAGACATATGTAATACGAAAACCTCAGCACTCAAAGGAAAATCCAGGAGATAGTGTTTGATGTGTGCCGCCCCCATGCCAGCAGCCGCCGCTGCTCGGATCCAGGCCTGCTGGGGTAGTGGCTCGAGGGTCTCCGGACCCGGGGGTCTCGCGGACACGACGAATAAATGGGGGGATGTAGATGTATGGGCAAGGCCGTATTAAGTTTGTGACGCCACCCACGGTGTGTAGTGAGCTGGGACACCACCGCTGCTGTTATGGGGCACCCGGGGGAGATGTAGTGGCAGCTGGATGTTAACCCCTCCGTGGGTAGGGATGGTTGCCCCGGGACCCAGTGTCTGGTGCAGGGTGTAGCGACGGCAAGGGGATGCTTGAGTACTCACAGTTAATAAATCACACGAGTCTCTGGAAACCAAGGTGCTGGTGGCCGGCGCCGTGGCCGGTCGCATTCGGATCCCCCACCCGGGCTGGTGGTCTCTATCCTTTTCCTCTGCACTGACTTTGTGTAAGGTGGACTTCCTAGTCTGGAACTCAGAAGTCGGCTCCCGGCTGGATGTGGCCTAAAGAACCGTTCCCGCAGACGCTGGCCCATGGGATCTATGGGCCCTGGCGGTGACCTCCTATCCCTATTGGTGGGCTGTTGTCTTCTATGAGGGACTTTGGGTGGGACAAGATCTATAATCCTGGCCTCAATCGGTTAATTAACCAGGCCACTGGTTTCCGGTCCTGGCTTCAGGGTCCGAGTACCCCCTTTGTGCTCCGGTTTCCGGGTCAGTTCCCCGTGTCGGTACCGGCGGGCTAGAACCCTGTCCTTGTCCACCTCGGTTTTGCCGAGCAGTCTTCCCGTCTCCTGCTGACGGAGACCACCGTCTGACTCCTAGCCAAAGGCACCAGGGCTCCTACCCTGGTACCGTTCAACTTGAACTTTCTCTGCTGGAGCTACACTTAGCTCCAGCCCACACTCCTCTCTACTTGAACTCAGAGCTAAAACTATTTGTTTTTTCACCCCGGGCTGTCTGGACCCCTGGGTGGGTGTATCCAACCACCTGGTCACGCCCACTGGTGTGTCTGTCTTTCCCTAAGGGGGGGTGACTAGGGTTTTAGGTCGACTGTGTGTTTCCTTAGTGGGGGATGGTGTTGTGTAGGGGCCTATCTGTGACTACCTGGTTTTGCCAGAGCGTCACAGATGCAATAGGGAATTTATTGATTTTCTGCAAAAAGTGCACCAAAACAAAAAAAGCAATAACCAAAGTTTCGGCTCTGTCAAGAATTTTTCAAGGTTGTTGCGTAATATTCACATGTGGGACATCGCGGGTCACCAACGGACAACCGTTCACAGCAGTATGAGAGGTGCTTCAAATTTTGCAGTAATCAACATCACAAGGAAAGTGCGAGGGTAGAAAAAGGGAGGTGTAGTATAGGGAGTGCACCTGCGGTGAACGTCAAAACAACAAAATAAGGAAAAATCCTATGTAACAGTGGTGTCAGTGACCGTAACCGCCGCTACAGCCACTGTCACCACTGTTACCTAGGATTTTGTTATAGCAGAACAGTAACACAGGAGGAAAGTGGCACGTCTGTCCAGGAACGTTTGTTGGAAAGGTAACTCCCATGAAGGTTGTTTGCTAAATAAAGAAGTTGGAGTTTGAGTTAAAAAAAAATAATTTCTGTGGGGTGTTGCATGACTACGTCTATGACAGTGACCAGCAATGGGGTGATGGACGAGCTTCTGAAGACACAAGTAAGTGTCATACCCCGTGACCGGGGCAGAACACATGCACAACACAAGATTAAAGAAGGAGAGTGGAGCGCTGCTGGCCATCACCCTGCTCCATCCCTCAGGTGTAGACTAGCTGCTATGATGTCTCCAATACACTGCATAAAGAGTCTTGAGTCATTTTTGTTCTCCTGAGTCTATGTAACACACAGACAGAAGCAACAGCTACGATGAACAGTTAAGGGATCTGGGAATGTTTAGCTTGAAAAAAGAAGACTAAAATGCAACTTAATTGCTGTTCACAAATATGTGAAGGGCTGTCACAGTGTAGAAGGATCATCCTTATTCTCATTTGCACATGGAAGCATGAGAAGCAATGGACTGAAAATAAAAGGGAGAAGATAAAGATTAGATCTTATAAAAAAAACCTTTTTGATGGTGAGGGTGGTCAGTGAGTGGAAGAGGCGGCCATGAGAGGTGGTGAAATCTCCTTCAATGGAAGTCTTCACACAGAGGCTGGACAGACATCTGTTTGAGATGGTTTGTGAATTCTGCATTAAGACATGCGTTTGACATCCTGGTCTCCCTCTCCTCTCTCTGCTTGTTGTCCTCGCTCCGCTCCCTCCTCTATACTTCCTTGTCTCCCTGGCTTCTAACCCTGGCTTGTGCTCTGACTATGGCTCTGCTTCCCTTCGCCTCTTGACGTGATCTCCTGGCTTCCGACTCCCGGCTCTCATCTGACTTTGGCTTCGCTTACTCCTCTGTTCTTGATGTGACATCCCAACATTGGCCTTTGGCTAACCAACCTCTCTATTTCTTCCCTGCTCTGGTGCTAGTGCCCTCTAGTGGGCTTGCGCTAAACTACACTTAGGAGCATTACATCTACCATGAGTTCCTGTGCCCTCTAGTAGTAGCACCACATGATTCATCTGCAAGTGGGGACAGTGAAGCTGGTGGTTCTTACCTTACAAGGTGACGCGAACCTGGGAGTGAGAGTGCCGACACCGCTGGAACATCATTGGCACTGGACGTGAATATAAGTATTTTTATTTTACTAGAGGGCAAACATGCTGATGGACATGGGATTGTCTAATTACTGACCAACCCCTTTAAAAGTTAGACCCTTTCTTTGCCTTGCCGACAAGAGTCAAAGAGCATGGACTAATGCAACACTGTGTGCCAACATTTTTGTGTACATTTCTTTTATAAAGTAAACCAATTAATTGCTAATGTAAACTTAGACAAAGCCTGAAAATAACCATATTCTTTTTTTAACAAACATGAGTCTCTGTAATAAATTTAGCTCATTTTGAGACCATCTAGCCTAAGTTTCCATTCTCAAAAAATTAAGCAATTTTAGTAAATCGATCTCAAATTTCACTTGCGAGTATAGTATGCCACCTACTATAAGCACAAGTCTATTAAATTGCCTAAGCTTAGGATAGAAACAGGACAGATGTGAACCCAAGGGCTAAATATTCTGTTCTTTAACCCCCAGTGAACAAACCTGGATAACAAATAATGGTTGATTAATCCATAGGTAGTGCGATGGGGATTTCTAGCCAGTGTTGTTAAAATTGAGAACGCTTATCCAAAGCAAATGGCAGACACTCCAGACATGTTGGTCTAGGGTGGAATAGGAGTCATCCATCATTCTTTAGAAAAGGACCACAAACATTTGCCCCATATGGCTTCCCTGAAGGAGGTTGTCATAGTCGGGAAATTCCTGTGTATATCACAAGAATCTGACACTTTTATCACACGTATTGGGGATGCTGGACCACTCACGCATGTCAAATCACAACACCGAGCTGCGAGAACATTATGAATGGCCTGTTTTTTTCTGCTGCTGTAGGAAAAATGTCTGCTCCAATTTTAGAAAGTGCTTTTCGAATGCTTTATATCTAATAGAAAATGTTTAACTGGTACTTGAAACATTTTACATAATGAATTAAAAATTCCAGGTTTTTCATTATTGCAAAGTCATTTCGAGCTTAAAAAGATACAAAAATAGAATTCTTGTGAATAACAGTATTTGAATTCTGTAAATTAAAATGAAAAACATCAAAATATCTATTTAGAATGTATAAAGGAAAAAGTATAAAAGAAGTAATCTATTCACTTTATTAACATTAATTTTTCCAGAGAACCAGTTTACTAATCTATGAAAAATCTAAAACAAAATGTAATGCACTGAAAATGTTTTTCCCTCCGTATAATTGGTTTATTATCTAATAAAAACAAAACAATATTATTCTAATGTTTTACTCATATTCATTAGGTTTTTTTCAGCCTTTTAAGCTTTATATACTTTCTTCATGTATAAAGGACAGACCATTGCCCTAGTCAAACTTGATGAAAATCTCAGAACTGAAAAACGGGTATCACCGCTGCGCTTATCACCAATGTAAGCCAGGAATAATTAAATTCAAGTCTTTATTGCATGTGCTAATACAGGTCTATGTGTTTCAGGGGTCACAGCCCCCTTCCTCAGGACTATATAGCAGACAAGGAAAGATACTTTCCTTGTCTGCTATATAGTCCTGAGGAAGGGGGCTGTGACTCCTGAAACGTTTAGACCTGTGATAGCACATGCAATAAAGACTTGGATTTAATCATCCTTGGCTTGCATTGGTGATAAGCGCAGCGGTGATACCCGTTTTTAAGTTTTGAGATGTTCATCAGATTCCTTCGGGGTTGCAGCTGTCTCCAAGCATGATTATGGGGATATAGGTGTTGTGATCTTTTCATAACCCCTATAGGTGAGTGCACCTTATTTTATCATCTCTGTTCTTTATTTAGTAAGACCCTATGCGCCTTTTTGTTCCACAGCCTCCAAGACCTCCTAGTCAATCTTGAAATATAAAGGCCATTGCTGAAAGGTAAGGAGAATTTCTCTCCAGAACTGGTGAGAAATCGACCATATACCTTCCTGTTGAGAAAGTTTGAAATATGATAAATAGGATTGCTGAAAAATCTACACTCCTGAAATCGCAACACCAAGAATGAAATGATGAAAAAATAGGAAACAAAATTGTAATTTTTGGTGATTTACTCAGTAGTGAATGATCATCAAGATCCTCTGCTGACAGCTCCCTTTGCAATTGCTGATTAATGTTTTCCCAGATGGAACACTCGTCCAGAGATGCTGAAGGTCATGAGGCGTGTTTAGGACATTAAGGATTTTCACAGTAGCACAGTCAACATGTGGCCTGACGTGTTGAAAAATGGTAGGGTAAGTCTGGCTCACAGGGTGGGTAAATTGGTGCTATGAAATAAAAAAAATAAAGTACTATAGAAGGATAATGCTCCGGCACTCAATAAGAAGAAAAATAACAAGAAAAATAGAGAGTTCCTTTTCCGTAATGCTTTTATTGGGTATTTAAAGAAAAAAATGTGTAAGACATGTCGTATATCCAATGTTTTGGCTGGTGGCGTCAGCTTTTTCCAAGGTGAACATGGAAGAGTAATCTGGAAGGGGGAAGGGAAAGAGCCATGGATGGGGAGATACAAGGTAACGTTCCCTGTAGACTGTGAGCCCTCGCGGGCAGGGTCCTCTCTCCATCTGTACCAGTCTGTTTTGTACTGTTAATGATTGTTGCACTAGTTTTTATGTATACCCTTTTTCACTTGTAATGTGCCATGGAATTAATGGCGCTATAATAATAAATAATAATAATAATACTATTTCACAAACGGAGTTGAATGAAATCCATTTATGATTTTTTTCTAAACGTGTCCATCTTTCAAAATAAGTCGGAAACTTAGTTTGCGTTATGGCCTCTCTAATTAGTTGATCAGTGGGGTATTGGGAATTAGAATGGCAAGAAATAATATTAATCAACTTTAAAGAACCTGTAACCAGATTTGGTGACTATAAGCTATGGCCACAACCACTGGGCTTTTATATACAGCATTCTGACATGGTGTATATAAGAGCCCAGGCCGCTGTGTAGAACGTAAAAATTACTTTATAATAGTTTCCTAAATGGTCTGTGTGGTGCAGATGGATCAAATGGGTGTCTCTGTTCTCCGGGTCCAATGCCTCCTCTTTGTCCTCCTTCTTCTGAAGCCTGAGTGCATGACGCATCCTACGTCATCCACACAGCCGGCATTGAGGTCCTGCGCAGGCGCCCTTTGATCTGCCCTGAGCAGGGCAGATTTTAGTGCGGGTGAGTGGGACCTCAAGGCTGGCTAGTGTGGATGACGTAGGATGCATCATGCACTCAGGCTTCAGAAGGAGGACAAAGATGGCTGAAAGAGGAGGCGCCGTACCCAGAGAACGGAGACACCCATCTGACCCATCTGCACCGCACTGACCATTTAGGTAAGTATTATGAAGTGTTTTTTATGTTCTACACAGCGGCCTGGGCTCTTATATACAGAATGTTAGAATGCTGTGTATAAGAGCCCAGTGGTGGTTGCCACTGCTTATAGGCCCCAAATCTGGTGACAGGTTCCCTTTAATGCAATTGAGTTACGAGGCCAAGCTGCATCCGTTAATACGGTTTTGGTGTCAATTGTGCCACTTTTATAACTAGACAACTTTGCTCTTCAAAATATTTACATAACATTACATGACTATAATGACTACTCTGATTGGCAACCATTTAAATTGGTTGTCATCCAGATTCATAAATTTAAAATTAAAAAGATATAACTTAGAATCCACTAAATTAACTAAATTAAATTATTGTTTGAAATAAAAATTCTACATTTTTGATTTTGTTGTAAGCTGTTCTTTATTTTCGGCTTAGGCTAGTGTCGCGGGCGGAGGAGGGGACGCTCCGCTCTCCCACTGCTCGGGTCCGGCTTGCTGCTGCAGCTGCTCGGTGGTGGCTTGAGCGGTAGGCCGGATCCCGAAACTCGAGCGGCGCTCCTCGCCCGTGAGTGAAAAGGGGATTTTGATTATGGGGGAGCTACGGGCTCCCTGCACACGTAGCCAGGGTAACTATCGGGTAACTAAGCAAAGCACTTTGCTTGGTTACCCGATATTTACCTTGGTTGCCAGCGTACACCGCTTAGCGCTGGCTCCTTCCACCCGTAGCCAGGGTAAATATCAGGTAACTAGGCAAAGCGCATTGCTTAGTAACACGATGTGTACCCTGGTTACGTGTGCAGGGAGCCAGAGAGAGCATGCGCAGCGAAATCTTACGGATTGTGCTGCTCAAAAAATGTTGCATGCTGCGTTCCTTCCGCCCGGCGGAAGCAACATATCGTTGCCTAGCGGAAGCAACACAGGTCCATCACTCGCAATCCGTCGTCCATACAAGTCTATGGGAAGCAGCGGAATCCATTAACGGAATCCGCTGTTTTCCAAAACGACGGATTGCAACTGAAGGAAAACAACGCAAGTGTGAAAGTGCCCTTAGTCCTTGCATAATCCTGTCCATTGCTGACCTGATTTCATACAGGCTCATCCTTCTCCTGACATACCAAGTACTGATAAGGGCCCGAATACCATATTTTTTGCAACACAGTATCTAATTGGTATGAAAATTGAAACTTATGTAACTAACTGTACTTTAAAAGGTAAATAGTTTTCCTTTACAGAGAAACCTGGGAATCAACAGTAGCACAATTATTAAATTAACCCTTGAGTCGTGTAGAAGTGGGCCATAGAGAAACTGCAGAGAGGTGAGGGCATCCGTACATAAGTTAAGCTGACGTATGAGCCACGGTCCTTTCTCGGCAGCTCTGTCAGTCACCGGCATCGCTGTATGTCATCCCACCGCCACTACTGACCTGTCCCTGAGAGGGATGCATGTCTTTGCTGTAACCTTATCGATGGCTGGTTCAGAGTTCAGTCATTGTACAGTACGGAAGAGAGATGAGAGTAAACACAGCAGTCTGATTAAAGGCTTCAAGTCTCTCCTGTACCTGTGAGGACAATGATGAGAAGTGATAGCACCAGCCCAGAGAAGCAATTAGTATTTATCCCTTGTCTACACCGCACATGACAAGTAGGCACAGCAGCCTGACAACCACACTTCTGCAGGAGTAAGAAAACAAAACAAGACTTATGTGAATTTAACACATTGACCTCAGTGGGCTAAGTAAAATCCAGGGGTATAGCTATAGGGGTTGCAGAGATAGCTTGCATCTGGCCCCATGTGCCCAAAATGACCTCTAAAGAGTTGTCCATCATATTGATGATATATTCAAAATAGATGGATAGATCATCATCATGAAATTAGTGGGGGCAAATATAACAGTAGAGCACACAAAAGGGAAGGCTGTGATATTCTATCCTGCAGAGCCCTGTGAAAACGTATCTGCTTAACAGAAGTCTATGAGTATTAGACACCACTGCTTTTCTTTACTTTATGAAGTGCCTGTGATGTGACTACTCAAATTTAAAAGACTGACCAACACATCCGCTAAGTGTGAACAGGTGAATGCTGAAAATTCATATTTGTGTTACTCAAATTTAAACAGCTGTCAGTGATGTTTTCCATGACAAACAGCACATAGCATGCTGATCTTCTAAAAAAGACCCAATGAGTCTTTCAATTCCATGGGTGACTTTCCTTTTAATTCCCATAGCCCCTTCTTATCGTCTTCCCTTGGTTCATGTGCTCCAAACAATCCAAAGCTTCTTACAATTATTGCAATCGTTGAGCTGTCGAGGAGACAACCATGCTGGTTGGCAATGCTGGTCAGCGTCAACCGTGATCACAGACAGTTTATTCAAGTAGTAGAGACTGCCAGGACTTCACGTCATGTTGGCATGGTCTGCTGTAAACATTCCTACTGTCTATTTGAGCAGGAAGCAACCAGGAACCAGAAATAACTATAATTGTTATTAAGGGGATATTTTTGGTGACGCATCCCACTGTATACCTCTACAGTGAGATACATGGAAGACTTCCTTTGGACATATATATCATGACTCCTCCTGGGATATTTGTCTGAAGGAAGGTTAAATACGTGATGTAAACTGCCTTCTACAGTCTCTTGATAAGGTTCTGTGAGTGGTGGTAGAAGACAGTGACAGTCTGGTGTACTAAGTCATGTTGGCCAACTTTCACACACCAGTAAGAAATATGGCACATCTTAAGCTTCGTTCAGACATCAGTATTTTTCATATATGAGAAAAATGGACAGAATTTCATTAATGATTTTTACCAGAATTTGTTCTGATTTTCATCAGTTTTTCCTGTATGTGAAAAAAGATTCTCTACTTTCTCTCCTATCTAACAGTCCATGAAAAATGGCCAGCGCAGACCAATAGACTTGCATTGCTAAATTTGATCCAACACTTGGATCAATATCAGATATGTCTCCATGATTCTGTACTGACCACTCGGTTATCAAATAATCACAAATATGAGAACAGCCTCATAGACTATCATAGGAACGCGTGCTAGCTGGGAAAAACAAAGTTCACATTGTAGTACAGAGATCTCTAACCTACACATGTGAACACTTAATAATATATGTGCCAGCCACTCCCACCTTCTTATCTTCTGGTTTCACCCACCAAAAAAGACATCAAAGAGTAGTGTTGCGGTGGCGGCACAATCCGTCTCTACAGGGTTCTTCTGTAGAGAAGAAACAGTGACCACATATTGACACTAAATGTAGGCCCTGAACTCACTATGGAAAGAGACAGAGACTGCCAGAGTTAAAACTTTTCGGTTACAGAAAACCCATGACCCTGGAATTGTAGATTTAGCACACACTTCCCTTTTCAATTCCCCCTTATCCGTTAATAACCACTCAGAAACCAATTTATCTTTGGATAATTTTGGCCATAGCAGCCATTTATTAAACAAATACATAACATATAGAAAATTGCATTATGGTAAGGTCCTTGAAGCTAAAACCCTGGTGATTCCCATAACCAAAACATAGAACCAAATTGCTCCCAGCCGTTACCCACACTGGCTCAGGAGCACCAAACAGTGAGGGTTATTCCTCCATTAACCACCAAACACCCACGGGGGCCCCGACATACCCCGTCGGGATCCCCCAAAAATCACCAGGTGACCAACCATTCTGCCAATGAGGGGATCCATAACCGGATGGGTTCCCCGAACCAATTTAAACCAACTTCAAGGACCCACCAATAAACCTGCCACAACGAGGGCACCTTGATAACCTTCAAGTGCCTGAGACCCCCCGCAATAGCAAAGCCTGTTCAATATCTCCCAGTGATCCAAGGGCCCACACAACGATCCTTACTGCATTAAAATTCACCCCATTCCCCTACAAAATTTCTTCATCCTTCCGCTCCAACTCCAAATGCCGTATCGCAACACCCCCATTGCGGCTAACAATTTTTTAAGATAACCATATGAGCCTTCACTCGAGCCTTATTCAGCTTCTCCCCATCCGTGCTTCTCTGCCCAAACCCTTGTCGGAAACCATGTCCGACCACACAATTATCATGCCTGTACAAGACACCCATAACCGCAACAAAACAGCTTAAATATTGTTCATCAAAATGCGAAAAAGCCGCTCACCCATTTCCCCCCGACGTGTAAAACAACAATTCAGGAAGCCTGTCTGAAACGGGCAACGGGCATACCCATGCACCTCCTGCAATACCCTATTCCACCCCATACCCCTGATCCCGGGCCATCTGACAAGAACCCTATCCCTCTGAAAACCAGCTGTCTCCCGTTCCCTCTCGCCTCTGCTCCCTATGTCCCCCAATACGCATTAGAATGGCCCAGGATCCAGACCAAGCAAAAAAGGGGGGGGGGGGAAGTGGGGGCTTCTGAAACACAATGCACAAACCGCCAAGACCAATTAGCTCCCATACAAACACCAAAATTGACACCCCCCAGGCCCCACTCTATCGAAACCCGTCCCCCGGTCAATTATCCACAAAAACCGGCTGAACCTACAACTTAACAACGCTAAGACTTCCCTCGGCCAATCTGTTTAACTGTCTCAGCAGGGAGACCAAACATAGAGGCTTCCGTCGCCGCCCCAATACCAAGAGAATGCAACGCACAAATCACCGGATCTAACCCCCATGATCTCAAAACATGGACGAAAAACTCTAATTACTGATCTTCAGACACAGAACCCATCCTCGTGACATAACAATGGGCCATCCTGACTCGGGTGGACCCTTGCCAAACTCAAAACACTGCCACGGGCACATACCCGGTGCCGTGAACTTCCTTAAACGAACCCACCTGCGTGCCCCCACTTGATCCATTTTTGATTTCCAGATCCAAATTTGATCCCCATGTTCCAAAATTAGGATGCCACTACTACCCCATCCCCCGGTGAACGTCATACTGGGAGATGCCAATTCACCAATACACAACGCCCCGACAAAATGCCCACGAAAAGCCAACCATAACAATGATACTACCATGCCGATGCACAAACTACGTGCAAATTCCTTACCCAAACATTCCAATAAGCTAAATGACGCAGGCCGTCAACCTGCAACCACTCACGCACTGCTCCCCGAGAACCCATGTGGCTTGATACGCCGCCCACGTGGTACCAGTCAAAAAAGGCCCGAATCAGTGGTCCTGCTGCTGGAAGACCCAATTTCCAAAACTGCACAGGGCACTACAAGCTGCTGACGTCTGTCTCCGGTGCACAAACCCATAAACTACCCCACTGAAAACAAGAAAGGGAATCCGCTATTAGGTTCACTATACCCGGTACACGAGCTGTTGTGCCACGCATTAAGTTTCAAACAATTCAACACCAGCTGCCGCAACACTTCGAACAACTGGGGGATAGGATGCTGATACATGATTAATCGCCAGCACCACACCCATATTGTCATATTTAAACCTGATTCTACGTATTCGGCAACTGGTGCCTCTACAAATGAAGTGGGACCAAAATTGGAAAAATTTCCCATAGCGACACATTCCTTATCACACCCTCCGCCATCCCACTTTCTGGTCACCGATCCATACACCACTGCCCCTGAAAGAAGGCCCCGGAACCTGAGCCACCCGCAGCATCCGTAAACCACTCCCATTCGAAATATTCCCTCCCTCATCCCTTAGCAGCAACGACCATTATCCCATAGGAAAACCTCTCCCCAAACCGACAAGTCCCCTTATTGTTCCGCCGACAAAAGTATGTCGTGGTGAGGAGTAAGCACTGCAGCTGTAGCGCAAGCTAGCCGACGTGAACAAACTCAGCCCATTGACATTACCCAACACACAAAATTAAGTTTTCCCAAGTGATTGAACCTCCCTTAATTGTAATTTCCTTCACCGGCATGCCCATGCTACATCCACTTTAAGCGCCGCGACCTTGTCGTCAGGAAGCCGAACCTCCCGAATCACTGAGTCAATTACAACGCCCAGAAAACAAATACAAGTATTTGACTCAACAGTTCTTCAGGTGCAAAAAACACCCCAAAACACCTCGCTACCCCTTCCATTGCTGCTAGAATGCTGGTGCGCTGTGCTGAAACAACCGATCCCACAAAATTCATCCAGGTAATGTACCAGTGAAGCCAAGCCAACAACATCACGCACCACCCATTCTAAAAAGAACTAACAGTTTCACTAAATGCTCATGATATTGAACCACCCATTGGCAAGCAGCGGTCCACCAAATAATATCCCTCCCAACAACAACCCAATACCCGAACCCATTCTGGATGAACTGACAAGAGCCAAAAAGCTGACTCAACATCTGCCTTTTGCCATCAACGCACCCCTCCCACAACTTTTCTCCCATTTTATAGCCTCCTCAAAGGACGTATACACCACTGAACAAAGCTCAGCCAGTATACCATCATTCACTGACCTACCCCGGGATGAGACAGATGGTGGATCTGCCGAAATAACCTGGCTCCTTCCTCGGCCCCACCCCCAATGGTGAAACCCTAAATTAGAAAAAGGGGGGGGAGGGCAAAACGGGCCCTCCCTTCTCCCCAACGCCTCCCCCTTTCCCAACCTTTCAGCTACAACCACCGCATGTTGATACGCCGAAGGCAGATTCCTGGTTGTCCCTGTAACATCAAACAGGAGCAGGAATCCCAAAATCCTCTCCAACCTAACCTCAAAATTTTCAGTTTTGTCCCTATCAGGATACCTAGTTAGGTACGGAAGCATCCGACTAAGCTCACCGGCGTCTGACCTTTGTGTATTAGAGGTAGCGGACTTGGGCTTATTCTTTTAAAAACACTTGGATGCCCATGGGATGTTCTGTTACAACGGGTGCAGAGGTATTTTAAAAACAGCAAATGGCACCGAACTTGCATTACCCCTCATTAACTTATCCCCACAAACTGGCTTCTGGGACCCGGCCTTTCCGTACTGACCACTAGCACCCTGGCTTCCAGACTGGCCGTATAACCCCGCCATGCCCTGAATGGACTGCCCATACCTGGCTGGCGCCATCACCCGCACCCCAAACCTATATCCATCTGATCCCATGTTATGGTTGGACTGATAGCCTTCCTCTGACGAAACTACTCGTCAGAACACAGCCAGGTCTGCCCCTCATAATCCCTATAGGCCTCCCCAATGGAGCCCATATAGCAAAACCAATGAGAACAATTCTCCGGCCCTTTTTGCCAATTGCTTGCCCAAACTGCAACGCCTGCAATCAAATATCAAATGTCTGAGGAATCTAACTCCACCGCCACGTCTCATTTTCCTGCTTGCTAACATCATTTTCCCCTTTTTGTCCAACTAAACTTTTTGCCAATGGGGGGAGGGAAAATGTCTGAACATACTCATTCCTCCAGATCTTTTTCCTCACTTTCTTCTTAAGATGGAAATCCAATGGGCCCTCAAAACCCACATAAACCTCTCCGCGCGTGCGATCATCCAAATTCATCCTATCCTCCTTATGCTTTTCTGTTTAAGCCGATATTGGGGAAGAAATACTCCCAACCGTGGACTCACTAACCGCACTGACAGACAGATTAAGCCAAGCTGCCACTAGCGCCAGGGGTTTTTCTGGCCCCCCATCCGCGTCAGCAACGTGTGAACACAACTTAAATTCTGAAAACTCCCCACCTGACGCATTCCCCCTGACACCCACCGGCACCCCCAAATCCGAACCCCCCGCCACCTGTCACCCCCCCCCATACTGTGTACCTGACAGAATGTGAAGACAAACAAAACATAGAATCATACTCACCAAGCTGCACAAGGGTAGAGACCCCGCCAGCCGGACCTCCTGCATCCTGACGTCCCTCCGATCTAGCTTGACTTGGCTCTTCCCCTCTGACTCCGCTCCACTGGCTCTTGCAGCCGCACAGCCCGAGGCCCCAGAGGCCGCACATCCTGGCCCCGTCGATCAATGGCGCCGACAAAAGAGAGGGAGCTGCATATTCTCTTCAGGGTTCTCCGAGCGCAGCCCCCCCCCCCCCCGCCCCCCGCTCCATGTGGCTCCTCTTCCAGACAGGGCCTCTGTAGCCTCAGGCCCTGAATGCCAGGCCCGATGTGTTGCCGACCGCAGCCGCCTAGCTTCGCCCGCTTCACAGGGATCCTTCTGAGACATCGATGCTGCAGGGAGGAGGGGCTCAGGGCGCTCGGCAGGTACATCACCAGAGCGCCCCGCCGCACCGCTGACGTCACTCGCCGACAAGGCGGCAGCAGGCCCCGCCCCCAACTCCAGCGCAGGCCTGCCAACCGCCGCTGGGCCCAGCCGCCCGTTCGAATTCCTCCCAGGCCGGGGCCTGCTGGACCTCGCAGCTCGCGGCGTCCGGCCTGGAGGGTCCCCGGAGGGGCTTCTGCGGCGACGCTGGGCCCTGGGAGTCAGGTCAGGTGACCGCCTCTCTGCCGGTCCAGACCTCCGGGGGCGCCGCTGTAGCAGGGGTGCAGTCCCTGCCCCCCCCGGACTCCCACCGAAGATCCTCGCTACCATGCTCTGCAGCCACCTGGGGGGATGGTCCCAGCAGCAGCTCTCAGCCGCTCCAGGAGCTGATCCACGGAGTCCATAACAGGTACAGGGATGGGGACTCTCACTTGTGTCCCAAAGCGGGAAAAGTGTCACTCCTCCCCCAGCTTCACCTTTTATCCTGTACCGGGGCTTACCCCCCCCTCCCCTACCCATGACACCATGACCTCCACTCCAATCAGTGTCATGCTGGCCTCCTCACATGCCCGGGGGAGGGGGGGGGCAGTGCTCCGGCCATTCTGGAGTGATTGGTAATTTTGGATCAAGCCAAAAAGGAGGATATTTAAGACATTGAGGCGGATTTTTTGGATTCTCTTACTTGCATCACTGAGAGAAGTCACATCCTCTGATTTTGGCAGTGCATTATTTGATTTAGAGCATTGGTTGATCTCAATTCAGATAAGGTGCTTTTTGTCAGTTATGCATTATAGACTATGGTGCAATTGGATGTTATCATGTATATTGTTTGGAGGGGTGCGAGGCACTTGACTGCTATTGAGCGGGACAGAAAACAGTTAAACATTCACATCTCAAAATTTATTGCTACCCTTTGGTGAGTGTCAAACATATTTCAGAAGGAAATGTGTAGGCTTTCTGTGCTGCTGAACAAGATCCCAAAGAATTCCTAGGAGACAAGATGGATTATCGCGGTTTATTGTCAATGCCTTTCAAAGTTATCTGTCTTTTAATCAGGACAAACCATATGCTACTTGAAACCCTTTTGCAAAATATACACAATAATCCATGTCATTTCTTAAGAATTCTTTGGGTTCTCCTTCAGCAGCCCAGCAAGTCCACCTATTTCATTCTGGCATATTTTCAGGTTTTTAACCCATGGACTGCAGCAGCTGATTATTGCACTTCATTCTTTATTGTACGGCACGCAGCTTTAACAGGTGAGCCTCTCCCTGCACCTTTATGTTCCTCTCCACCAGTTAAGACCCTATTGCACATTTTTTTTTGTGTTGGAAGAACCTGGAAGGGATAAAAAAAATACTATATATACATGTATATATACATGCTATAGTTACAATAGCACTGGTGATGAAGTCTCAACGTCAACTAGGCCTCATGGGGCTAAATAAGGTAATGATGAATATTATCTATATATATAATTGCCTTATTCTGTCTGTCTGTCTGTCTGTCTGTCTGTCTGTCTGTCTGTCATGCTCCAAAATTGTGTCCTTACGGTGACATGGTGAAGTGTAAGGAAATGATACATGGATTTCTAATTATTTAAAAAATCTAAATCTGAAAATTGTGACGTGGATTTCTACTCAGCTCCCTGTAGTCTAAAACCCCTAAATAAAATCCTGAGTGACCGATTGCCTCCAGAAGTCACCAATTTACCAAATTGAGTCTACCTGTGTGTAATTTATTCTAACTAAAACTACAACTGTTTTGTGAAGGCCTCAAATGCATATTTGAAAACAATAGGGATCAAACAAAATCATGAAAACTAAGGAACACACCAGACAGGTCAGGAATAAAGTTGAGAAAAGAGTAAAGTAGGGCTAGGTTAAAATAGCCAAATATCTGAAAATCTCATGGAACAGTGTCAAGCTATCATCCAAAAATGGAAGAAGTATTGCACAACTGCAAACCTACTAAGACATGGCTGTACACCTAACCTGAACCAAAACATTACCACATTCAAAAGTAAAGTCATACAATTTGCATTTTTGGAGTGCTGCTTCAACTTTGGGCCTCTACTATTCATGTTAGGCCGATGCCTGGGTAACTTTGCACTATATATATATATATATATATATATATATATATATATATATATATATACAGAGAGAGAGAGAGAGAGAGAGAGAGAGGAGAGTTGAAACGAGACGTTTACATCCACTATGTAAAAAGACACATTGACACATCTGCATGTTTTTTAACTATCTGACATGACATCGGATGAAACCTTTCCCGTTTTAGGTCAGTTAGGATATTAGGATTACCAAAATTATATTTGCTATATGCCAGAATGAGAGAGAGAATATTTTAAGGCATTTTTATTACTTTCTGCAAAGTCAAACGTTTGCATATATTTCACTTAGATTTTGTACCATTGCCCTTAACTGTAGGACGTGGGTCACATGTTTTGGATCTCCTTCCACAAGCTTTTCACAATAGCTGGTATTAATTAATTTAATTTGGCCCCATTCCTCCTGATAGAACTGGTGTAACTGAGCCATGTTTGTAGGTCGGCCTTGCTGTAACCTGCCTTTTCCACTTTGTACATAACTTTTTAATAGGATTGTGATCAGGGCTTTGTGATGGCCATTCAAAAACTTTCACTTTCTTATTCTTAAGCCACTTTGTTACCAGTTTCGGAGTATGCTTCGGGTTTTTGTCCATTTGGAAGATCCATTTCCTCCCAAGTTTTATATTCTTGGTTGATGTCTTGAGATCTTGATTCAATATTCCCACATAATCTTCTTTCCTCATGATGCCTTCTATTTTGTGAAGTGCACCAGTCCTCCTGCAGAAAAACAGCCCCACAACATGCCACCCCCGTGTTTCACAGTTGGGATGCTGTTCTTAGGATTCAAAGCATCTCCTTTTTTTTCTCCAAATGTAACGATGGTCATTATGGCCAGACAGTTCAATTTTAGTTTTGTCAAACCACAGGACATGTCTCGAAAAATGAAGGTCGTTGTTCCTGTGTGCATTTGCAAACATTAATCTTGCTTTTTTATGTTTCTGTTGGAGTAATGGCTTCTTCATGTCATTTCACTGTGGATAATGACACAATTTTACCAGCTTCCTCCAGCATCTTCACAAGGTCTTTTGCTTTTGTTCTTGGGTTGATATGCACATGTCTGACCAAAGTACGTTCATCTCTGGTACACAGAACCTGTCTCCTTCCTGAGTGGTATGATGGCTGTACATTCCTATCTTGTTTGTATTTGTGTGTACTTGTTTGTACAGATGAACGAGGCACCTCCAGGTATCTGGAAATGGCACCCAAGAATGAACCAGGGTTATGCAAGTCTACAATTCTCTTCCTGAGATCTTGGCTGATTTCTTTTGACTTTCCCATGATGCTACACTAAGGCGGGCTTTGCACACTACGACATCGCAGGTGCGATGCCGGTGGGGTCAAATCGAAAGTGACACACTTCCTGCATCGCAGTCGACATCGTAGTGTGTAAATCCTTGATGATACGATTAACGAGCGCAAAAGCGTCATTATCATATCATCGGTGTAGGGTCCGACATTTCCATTATGCCGGTGCAGCGATGGTACGATGTTGTTCCTCGTTCTAGCAGGCAGCACACATCGCTGTGTGTGAAGCTGCTGGAGCGAGGAACATCTCCTACCTGCGTCCCGGTTGCATTGCAGAAGGAAGAAGGTGGGCGGGATGTTTATGTCCCGCTCAACTCCGCCCCTCCGCTCCTATTGGCCGCCTGCCGTGTGACATCGCTGTGACGCCGCACGACCCGCCCCCTTAGGAAGGAGGCGGGTCGCCAGCCAGAGCAATGTCGCAGGGCAGGTGAGTGCATGTGAAGCTAGTGTAACGATAATGTTCGCTACGCCAGCAATCACAAGATATGGGGGCGGGTACTATCGTGCTCGGCATTGCAAGCATTGGCTTGCGATGTTGCAGCGTGCAAAGTACCCCTAAAAAGCAATGTGATTCAGGTGTGCATTAAAATGCATCCAGAGGTGTCTCTAATTCACTGAGATGTTGCCAATAAACCTGTCAGAAGCTTCATGAGACATGACATCATCATATTGGCCATCCCATATTGTTTAAAAGCATAGTACTCTTAAGGGTACTTTATACACTGCGATATCGCTATCGATATCGCTAGCGAGCGTACTCGCCCCCGTCAGTTGTGCGTCATGGGCAAATCGCTGCCCGTAGCGCACAACATCACTTACACCTGTAGCGGGGTGCCAGGGGTGCCTCGGGGATTGTAGTCGTAGCCCCTTTTTCTATCAGGCTTACCCCCGGCTCCGCCGTCACTTTTGGGACAGGGGATTGTTCTGTGGGGCAGAGTGTGGTGTAAAAGAGCATACTTTCAGCCGCAGGAAGACTCTTCAGGCAGGGTTCAGATAAACCAAACGACATCTTTATTGCACAGAGTTTCACAGACAGCTCAATGCACGGATTTTGCAGTGCACGGTCACAATTCCTGTCCGGGGAAATCTTTCCTTGTCGTCTCCTCTAGTGGGGATGTGCCCGGCTACTCCACTTCACCTAGGCTCCCACTCCGGCTAACACAGACTGGGCCCACACCAATTCTGCTTCACCCTTGAGGACACTTCTTCTCTTCTTCCCTTCTTTCTTTCTTTCTTTCTGCCCACTCAGCTCCACACTCTGCCCCTGGCTGTTCCTTCTCCCCCATCCCGGAATCAACTGCCTTCAACACACACACCACTCCCTTTCCCCCTAAGCTGCCGGCTCCTCCTCCCTCCTGCACAGTTTCTATGGGGACAGCCGTCCCACCCGGCCACTAGGGGAAACCCAGCTATACAGTGCAATTACAATAAAACATCAACATAAAACATCAACAGCTTTGTCTACCCCAGCGGGGGTATTTTCAGGGGGAAACACTGCACCTCTTTGTAAGGGGTCTGCCCACCCCTTACACACCCATCACACGGACTTACCTTCCCTGCGACGTCGCTGTGGCCGGTGAACCACCTCCTTTCTAAGGGGGCGGTTCATGCGGCGTCACAGCGACGTCACACGACAGCCGTCCAATAGAAGTGGAAGGGCGGAGATGAGCGGGCGGAACATGCCGCCCATTTCCTTCCTTCCTCATTGCCGGTGGATGCAGGTAAGGAGATGTTCGTTGTTGCTGCGGTGTCACATGTAGCGATGTGTGATGCCGCAGGAATGACGAACAGCCAGCGGCATGCACCACCAACGATATTATGAAAAGGAGCGACGTGTCAATGATCAACGATTTTTGACGTTTTTGATATCGTTGATCGTCGCTCCTAGCTGTCAGACGCTGCAATGTCGCTAATGACGCCGGATGTGCGTCACAAGCACCGTAACCCTGACGATATATCGTTAGCGATGTTGCAGCGTGTAAAGCACCCTTTAGTGTATGTAAACTTTTGACTGCAGAATATAATAAAAATGCCTTCAAACATTAGATTTCTCTCTCTCATTATTCTGACATTTGGCAAATATAAAGATTTTTGTCTCCTAGTTGACCTAAAACGGGAAATGTATATTCTGATGTCATGTCGAAGAGTGAGAAAAACATGCAGATGTCTGATTAGATAGTGGATGTAAACTGCTGATTTCAACTGTATATAGAAACACTTGTACGTACATAATGTTCCATAAAAAGAAGTATATATATATAGATATATATATACAGTTAGGTCCAGAAATATTTGGACAGTGACACAATTTTCGCGAGTTGGGCTCTGCATGCCACCACATTGGATTTGAAATGAAACCTCTACAACAGAATTCAAGTGCAGATTGTAACATTTAATTTGAAGGTTTGAACAAAAATATCTGATAGAAATTGTAGGAATTGTACACATTTCTTTACAAACACTCCACATTTTAGGAGGTCAAAAGTAATTGGACAAATAAACCAAACCCAAAAATAAATTTTTCGTTTCAATATTTTGTTGGGAATCCTTTGGAGGCAATCACTGCCTTAAGTCTGGAACCCATGGACATCACCAAACGCTGGGTTTCCTCCTTCTTAATGCTTTGCCAGGCCTTTACAGCCGCAGCCTTCAGGTCTTGCTTGTTTGTGGGCCTTTCCGTCTTAAGTCTGGATTTGAGCAAGTGAAATGCATGCTCAATTGGGTTAAGATCTGGTGATTGACTTGGCCATTGCAGAATGTTCCACTTTTTTGCACTCATGAACTCCTGGGTAGCTTTGGCTGTATGCTTGGGGTCATTGTCCATCTCTACTATGAAGCGCCGTCCGATCAACTTTGCGGCATTTGGCTGAATCTGGGCTGAAAGTATATCCCGGTACACTTCAGAATTCATCCGGCTACTCTTGTCTGTTGTTATGTCATCAATAAACACAAGTGACCCAGTGCCATTTGAAGCCATGCATGCCCATGCCATCACGTTGCCTCCACCATGTTTTACAGAGGATGTGGTGTGCCTTGGATCATGTGCTGTTCCCTTTCTTCTCCAAACTTTTTTCTTCCCATCATTCTGGTACAGGTTGATCTTGGTCTCATCTGTCCATAGAATACTTCTCCAGAACTGAGTTGGCTTCATGAGGTGTTTTTCAGCAAATTTAACTCTGGCCTGTCTATTTTTGGAATTGATGAATGGTTTGCATCTAGATGTGAACCCTTTGTATTTACTTTCATGGAGTCTTCTCTTTACTGTTGACTTAGAGACAGATACACCTACTTCACTGAGAGTGTCCTGGACTTCAGTTGATGTTGTGAACGGGTTCTTCTTCACCAAAGAAAGTATGTGGCGGTCATCCACCACTGTTGTCATCCGTGGACGCCCAGGCCTTTTTGAGTTCCCAAGCTCACCAGTCAATTCCTTTTTTCTCAGAATGTACCCGACTGTTGATTTTGCTACTCCAAGCATGTCTGCTATCTCTCTGATGGATTTTTTCTTTTTTTTTCAGCCTCAGGATGTTCTGCTTCACCTCAATTGAGAGTTCCTTAGACCGCATGTTGTCTGGTCACAGCAACAGCTTCCAAATGCAAAACCACACACCTGTAATCAACCCCAGACCTTGTAACTACTTCATTGATTACAGGTTAACGAGGGAGACGCCTTCAGAGTTAATTGCAGCCCTTAGAGTCCCTTGTCCAATTAATTTTGGTCCCTTGAAAAAGAGGAGGCTATGCATTACAGAGCTATGATTCCTAAACCCTTTCTCCGATTTGGATGTGAAAACTCTCATATTGCAGCTGGGAGTGTGCACTTTCAGCCCATATTATATATATATATATAATTGTATTTCTGAACATGTTTTTGTAAACAGCTAAAATAACAAAACTTGTGTCACTGTCCAAATATTTCTGGACCTAACTGTATATATATATATATATATATATATATATATATATATATATACTTGACAGAGGCACTTACTTTAACATGATTCGGCAGGGTTTTAACTGTGTAAAGACACATACAAGTGAGGGGAGACTCAAAGTATATGCAATGTTCAGCAGAGATGAATACAACCCTTTCAAAGGTAAGATTTTACTCAATATCCCACTGAATATCCTACTGAACATAGGAGCAGTTCTAACATTTTGACAGGACCAAGTTTCATAAATTCTTTTTTTAACCTATAACATGAAAGTATAATTAACAATGTAGCATTCATTATAAAATCATCAGTTTTATTCAGATTTTAGTAGATAGAAAAAAAAATATTAGTTAGAGTTTGGTTTATCTAAAGTTTAGTTTTGCACCTAAGACTAACTGGTGTGCACACATTTTTGCAACATGGTCTTCAATGAATTTGTTAGGAATGTAAGAAATCTTGTTTGCAATCAATGGCCCTCACTTGTGGGAATATTTTGTAGTATCCAATAGAAAATGTTGATTCTGGATGAAAACTAAAGCTTTTGGATGGGTGTACTCATTTATGTTGAGCACTGTTTTGATAGATAGAGAGAGAGAGAGAGATACTGTATTTTTCATTTTATAAGATGCACCGGATTATAAAACGCACCCCAAATTTAGATATAAAAAAGGTAAAAAAAAAAAAAGGTCAGCGGTGGTGCAGCGGGGTCACAGGAGGCAGGGTGGTTCTGGAATAAGGAGATGCTGCAGGCGCTGTGGTGGGGAGCTGTGCTGGTTGTGGTGAGGGATGTGCTGGCTGCGGTGGGGGCTGTGCTGCTTTCGGACGCTGTGCTGGTTGTGTGGGGCAGGCAGTGTGGCTGGTGTCACAGATGCCCTGTCAAAGAAATGTTGCCCAGAGTGCATGCGCAGATTAAGCTCTCAGCTCAATGACAAGCCAAGAGCTCATCTGCGCATGAGCCACCTTTGGGTGCAATTTTCCTTAAGTTCGCTGCTTGGAGATTAATGGTCCGGAAGCGGTGTGTGCATGGATGAGATTTTGAGCTGAGAGCACCATCTGTGCACGCTCCAACTCCGGGCACTATTATTTGAAGCCTGCACCGCCGAAAGAGCATCTCACCTGCCACACCGCCCTGCTCCACAGACCCCCACCACAGTCAGCACAGTCCCCACCGCAGCCAGCACAGCACCCATTCTCCACCTCCCGGTAAGCTAGATTCGCATTATAAGACGCACTCCTCATTTTCCTTCTAAATTTTTCTTATAATCCGAAAAATATGGTAGATAGATTGAATCATGAAAAATTCTGACTCTACTGAAATCCCATTTCTTTGTGGATTCTAAATTCAAGGTGAATTTAATTTGAATAAATCCCCACATCTCTAATCCAGATGGCTGTTTTGAAGCTTGGACAGGTATCCACAAGTGACCATTACATTTTGATGCTTAAATAAGCCCGCAGACACACACAAAGATATTACAAGAAAACATTATTACTGCAGGCATCTGAAATCCTTGGTTGAAAAAAAAATGAATACCGGAGGCTTAATTTAATTTTACTGCAGCTGATGGGCAGGAAAATGAATTGACTTAGCAGGGTTGCGTGAGCCTCAGACCTGTGCGTCTTGCTTTGGAATTTTAACAGTCGAGGGGGGGATACAGTTCGTGTGCGATGTCACAAAGGGGATTTGTAGTGCAGAATTGGCACACTGAAATTTAAAAGTCTAATTTGCTTGTGCGTTAACCTTCATTTTTTTTTCTTCTTGTAATATGTGTCAGGTGTTATTTTTAGATATAATTTTAAGGAGTAGGCAATTCGGAAGTGACAGGAAAATGGGCTTGTATTGTGTTATCAGAAATACAGTGGTTCTCATAGTGAGAACACGTGTAACACACAAAAAAAAGGGTACCAAGTACACTGGGCAGAGGGTCGGGTCCAGTAGCATGTCAACAGTGGTAGTGGACATGCCCGCTGCCTGCTGCTCTAGTCACAATGATTAGGGCACAAAACTGAAGATGCGCGGGGCTTAACGCTGCAGTTACCGTTTCCTTGCAGCTAGGTGGTTAGTGGTTTCTCCCCATGGTGTTAGCGGAGGAGGAGAGTCAGTGTCCATTTTTAATGATGAAACAGGTGGTACTTTATAAAACAGCCAGAAACGGAATGCAGCCATGATGGTGATAACATGCTCGGGTGTTATAGCTCCACGGGCAGGCAGATGGCAAAAAGATGCAGTGATAACCATATTACCGTATTAGGTGTGATTCGAGTACAATCAGGGTCTATCTTGCTGTGCAAACTGACACAATGGAGTTGATTGTTTGCCATCAGACGCACCCCCACGCTAAAGGTACCGTCACACATTACGAGATCACTAGCGAGATAGTTGCTGAGTCACGGTTTCTGTGACGCAGTAGCGATCCCGTTAGCGATCTCGTTATGTGTGACATCTACCAGCGATCAGGCCCCTGCTGTGAGATCGCTAGTCATTGCAGAATGGTCCAGGCCATTTTCATCAAAGGCGATGTCCTGCTGGGCAGGACACATCGCTGTGTTTGACAGGGTCACAGTGTGTGACCCTGTGTGTGACAGGGTCACAGTGAGTGCTGAGATCATTATACAGGTCGCCACTGCGACCTGTATCGTTCCTGCATCGTTGGTAAGGTCTGACTGTGACCTCCCAGCGACTTACCAGCGATCCCTATCAGGTCGCATCATTTTCGGGATCGCTGGTAAGTCGTTGTGTGTGACTGGGCCTTAAGTGACAGCTGTCTAACTGCAACCAATTACAGGGTCTATATTATACAGTAAAATAAATAAATACTTTTTTTTACAAAATTACTGGGTATCAACTAATTTTGATACCCAGCCAAGATAAAGCCTCACAGCTGAGGGCTGGTATTCTCAGGCTTGGGAGACTGACGTTATTGGAAGCCCCCCAGCCTAAAAATATCAGCCAGCAGCCTCCTGGAATTGCCGCATCTGAGGCGCCCTGAACAAGCCAGGACGTCACAGGTACTGCAACAACACACCCCACACCCCGGTTAGGCACATCAGCCGCACACACAAATCCTTGTTGCCTCCCTCCAGGGGCTGATGTCCACACCAGGTGGGGTGGAGCCAGGTGGTTGGCCCCACCCAGTGAGGAGTTCACAGTCCTGGAGGCGGGAAAAGGAAGGGAGTTCAGTTAGGGAGAGCGAAGTGAGAGGAGTGTGAAGGAGTAAAGGAGCAACTGACTGCCGGTGTCCGGGTGCATGGCCCGGGCACATACAGCAAGGTTGGCAGATGGTGGTGACCGTCTGCAGGTGAGGCCGATCGACGCGGAACCGTAGGACCGGGGTCGGGCGGTGGCCCGCCGGTACCGAACCGGGGAGCGATGAGAAGCCAGCACCATTCGGCAGGGCCTACGGACCCCGACCAGGCTTGGAGTCGCCGTTAAACCGGTCAAATCCGTCAGCGACGGGAACCTCTGGGGTTTCCCAGCAATAAAGACCGGACTGAAGGCAACCATCCAAACCGTGAGGGAGATGAGGCTACCGCCAGAGATAGAGCTCCCAGGGCCAGAGCCTGCGGGCAAAGGAAGGGCTCCCTTAGCCAACATACCGCTGGGGAGCGGGCTATCAGTGGGAAGCCATTGGGGCCAAGAACAGAACACCGGTGCAGGGAGAGACAGTTACCGCCAACCTACCGGGAGTGGACACCGCAGCCATCTGTGGGACTCGTCCATCCAGCCGTTTGTTTTACCAGAGACTCCGTGTGCATTACTGGCTGAGTAAGTACCACCGTGCCGTCTGGCACTGCGCTGCCCCGCGACCCTGCACCCGGCCAGGCCCCGCAACCCACCTTCTGACCTCCACCACCGGGCCCCGGGACCACCAAACCCCCCTACCCACGGAGGGGAGAAAACATCTCAGCTGCTCCCTGTCAACGCTCCCGGGATCCCCGTACAGAGCAGTGGTGGTATCCCAACCTCACCACAAACCGTGGGTGACGTCACGGACAATATCCGTAAACCAAACCACCCCCCTTTCACTCACGGGCGAGGAGCGCCGCTCGAGTCCCCGGGATCCGGCCCACCACTCGAGCCACCGACCGAGCGAGCAGCAGCAGCAGCAGCCGGACCCGAGCAGTGGGTGAGCGCAGCGCCCTCCCCGCCCGCGACACATCCATTAGATGTGGCAGTCCTGAGACTTTACCCGCCTCATCCGAATTGTACTGATGTGGTGGTAATCAGGGTAATGAGTGGTTAATAACAACTCACAGCTGTCATCAAGTCCAGAATTAGTGATGGGAACGGATCTTCTATAAGACCCCCCCATCACAAATCCTAAAAGTAAAACGAAAAACACATACACCCTGAAAAATCCTTTATTTGCAATAAAATACAAAACCACCCTCTGTCACCACTTTATTAACCCCAAAACACCCAGGTCCGATGTCATCCACGCAAGGTCCCACGACAGTACTGGCTTTGTTACAACCAAGCCTGCAGAGATCACAAACATGTCAGATCGCTTCAGGCTCCGCAAAACACTGGCAAGAAGGACCCGGCTGGCAGCAGTGACGTCACTCAGTTCATCGGAGGTCATACTCAAGTTCCCACAGTATAATCTCTGGTGACCTGAAGCTCTCTGGCTTAAAGTGTGGGGCTGTATCCCATTGCTATATGTATAGATACCTTGGTTAACCCCTGTTACCCGGGCGGGTGCCAGAGACCTGGTACTGTGTATTTTGAGGCTTTTTAGCTGTTAAATATAGCCTCAATTTGGTGGGATTGGATAGATTCAGGGATTATTGGATTTTCAGTGTTACATGGGACTACCAGCATTTAGTATTGTTTATTTATTGTCTCTTTGAACTAACTCTTTATTCCACTCCTGAGGAACCTCAGATAGATGAGGGGAAACGCGTCAGGTGGTTTCTGTTAGGAGCCGCTGGTATATAACTGAGTGATTTTCTTGGGTCATTGTACCCCACTATGTTTCCAAATTAATCATATTGCCTATAGTATATTTGTATTATCTATATTAGATCTCACTGTTGGTTCACTGTTGGAATTTTTATCCTTGCTAGTACTATCACCTTCACATCTGCTAGGGTCACTCCAGGGCCTGAAGGGATAGTCTTCGTTGAGCAGGGGCGCCAAATGCGCAGGCTTTAGGGTGCCAACCTCCGCGGCAAGGAAGGGGTGAGCTTAGGGCGATATAAGGCTCAGGCCCCTCCCTTGTACTTTTGGATATCTAATGTTTATCTTAAACTTTTGACACAGATGTTGGGATTTTTCTTCTCCCTTTTAATACTGAATTTAAATAAAAATTGTGTATTTTAGGAGTTTTTCTTTAGTTTCTTACCAATGTACTTCTAAATCATTTGGCTCAGAATAAATCCCGCACTCTACCAGTGCTTTAACAATGACAGTGATGGCATGAAGGTCACCCGCACTCCTCGGACAGCATTGTTAGTGTTAAACTGCGGGGCCATGTCCTGCTCCTTGTCAGCACTTTCACAGCAGCAGTGTCAGCATGGAGATTCAGGCTGACCTGCACTCCCCGAACGGTATTGTCAGTGTTAAAGTGTGGGGCTGTGTCCCGCTCTCCGCCTGCACTTTAACAGTGACAGGGCAGGCATGGAGGTGCAGGCTGCCCAGCATGGAATTGTCAGTGTTGAAGGGCTGGTGGGGAGCTGGACATGGCCCTGCATTTTAACCCCTTCAGCCCCGGGGCACATTCCATTTTTGCGTTTTTGTTTTTTGCTCCCCTTCTTCCGAGAGCCGTAACTTTTTTATTTTTCCGTCAATCTTGCCATATGAGGGTTTGTTTTTTGCGGGACAAGTTGTACTTTTAAATTAAACCATAAGTTTTACCATATGGTGTACTGGAAAGCAGCAAAAAAATTCCAAGTGTGGAAAAATTGCAAAAAAAGTGTGATGGCACAATAGTTTTTGAGATATTTTATTCACGGTGTTCACTATATGGTAAAACTGATGTGTGGGTATGATGCCTGAGGTCGGTGCAAGTTTGTAGACACCAAATATGTATAGGTTTACTTGTATCTAAGGGGTTAAAAAAAATTCACAAGCTCGTCCAATAAAAGTGGCGTACGTTTTGCGCCATTTTCCGAAACCCTTAGAGTTCCCAATTTTTGGGGTCTATGGCTAAGTGACGGCTTATTTTTTGCTGAATAGGATAACTGAAGTTAGCACTAATATATATATTATGAGTGCAAGCCAAAAAATTACATACTATATACGAATAAGGCTGCACATCAAACTTAGATA
Source organism: Anomaloglossus baeobatrachus (assembly GCF_048569485.1). Taxonomy (NCBI): domain Eukaryota; kingdom Metazoa; phylum Chordata; class Amphibia; order Anura; family Aromobatidae; genus Anomaloglossus; species Anomaloglossus baeobatrachus. Next base: position 602,394,526 of record NC_134356.1, on the reverse strand, counting down.
ATAGTATAATGCCTCAAGCATATGGACAAATATTGGAATATACAATGAAAAATGCTACTTACTAATTTGAACATGTGAATAATGAATTGCATACCTGCCATGAATATTAGGAAAAAGGAGATATTTAGCAATCGCATTGATCAATGTAACTGAGCCCCAAGGCCTCGTCAAGGCATATCTCTATATTGGGGTCCCTAGCTCTGTGACCCTAACTGTGTGTCATCTCATTGCAATTAAAAACTGCTATGGGTGGAGAGGGGTAACTAAGGACTTTCTTATATAGGAGATGGAAAAAACATGGCCGAAAGGGGCGGAGCTGTGTTCACATTCAGAAAAAAAACTACATATAACTGAATAGGATAACTGAAGTGAGCACTAATATATATATTATGAGTGCAAGCCAAAAAATTACATACTATATACGAATAAGGCTGCACATCAAACTTAGATAATAGTATAATGCCTCAAGCATATGGACAAATATTGGAATATACAATGAAAAATGCTACTTGCTAATTTGAACATGTGAATAATGAATTGCATACCTGCCATGAATATTAGGAAAAAGGAGATATTTAGCAATCGCATTGATCAATGTAACTGAGCCCCAAGGCCTCGTCAAGGCATATCTCTATATTGGGGTCCCTAGCTCTGTGACGGATATGCCTTGACGAGGCCTTGGGGCTCAGTTACATTGATCAATGCGATTGCTAAATATCTCCTTTTTCCTAATATTCATGGCAGGTATGCAATTCATTATTCACATGTTCAAATTAGCAAGTAGCATTTTTCATTGTATATTCCAACATTTGTCCATATGCTTGAGGCATTATACTATTATCTAAGTTTGATGTGCAGCCTTATTCGTATATAGTATGTAATTTTTTGGCTTGCACTCATAATATATATATTAGTGCTCACTTCAGTTATCCTATTCAGTTATATGTAGTTTTTTTTCTGAATGTGAACACAGCTCCGCCCCTTTCGGCCATGTTTTTTCCATCTCCTATATAAGAAAGTCCTTAGTTACCCCTCTCCACCCATAGCAGTTTTTAATTGCAATGAGATGACACACAGTTAGGGTCACAGAGCTAGGGACCCCAATATAGAGATATGCCTTGACGAGGCCTTGGGGCTCAGTTACATTGATCAATGCGATTGCTAAATATCTCCTTTTTCCTAATATTCATGGCAGGTATGCAATTCATTATTCACATGTTCAAATTAGCAAGTAGCATTTTTCATTGTATATTCCAATATTTGTCCATATGCTTGAGGCATTATACTATTATCTAAGTTTGATGTGCAGCCTTATTCGTATATAGTATGGCTTATTTTTTGCGTCTCGCTGATGTTTCTAATGGTAGCATTTTTGCTCAGATGCTACGTTTTGATCGCCTGTTATTGCATTTTGCGTAAAACTTGCGGCGACCAAAAAACGTAATTTTGGCGTTTGGAATTTTTTTGCCGCTACGCCGTTTACCAATCAGATTAATTGATTTTATATTTTGATAGATCTGGCATTTCTGAACGCGGCGATAGCAAATATGTGTATATTTATTTTTTTTTAACCCTTTAATTTTCAATGGGAGGAAAGGGGGGTGATTTGAACTTTTAGGTTTTTTGTTTCTGTTTTTAATTTTTTAAAACTTTTTTTTTATTTTTTTATTTTATTTTACTAGTCCCCCTAGGGGGCTATAGCGATCAGCAATCCGATCACTGATCGCTATCTGCTGATCACAGCTATACCGCTGTAAACAGCAGAAATAGTTACTTTCTTTTTTCCTCTGCTCCGTGCCGAGGAAAAAGGAAAGTGAAACTTCTTAGCAGCAGGCGTCATCACATGATGGCAACCACCGAAAGTTACGTGATCACTCACGTGACGTCCGGAGGGGGCGGCGGTATGTAGAAAACATGGCCGCGCGAATATAGATGTCACGCTTCCCGGTCCCCGTGCCCCGCTCTCCGGTCCCCGTGGCCCGCTCCCCACTTCCCGGCGGCGTTCCCGACTCACCACTCTGGTCCCGGTTTCCTCTTCCTCACCTGCGCCCTCCATGCGTCCAGCTCCCCGCTCCCGGCGCTCCTCAGCGACGTGGGACACCCTGCCGGGCAGCCCTGCTTCCTCTGCACCGCTCCCTGGACTGGCTTCTGGCACACGGGCCTCGCGCATGCGCATTAGGGCGCGCGCGCGGTCATTGACCCTTTCTTAAAGGGCCAGCACCTTCAAACAGGAAATTGCATAGACAGGTACAGGGTATATTAGGATTCTCTTTCCTGGTGGGCGGGGCCTGTTCTACGTGTTTAGTAAGCTAGGAGTTCAGGTCCCCGTATTGCTTTGCCCTGTATTAACCCTGTCTGTCTCGCAGAGCCTGTCCTGCCACGCCAGCCGCTCCGAACCACGTCCGTTCCAGTACCCTGATGGTGACTTCGGTGGATGTTCCACCACCTCTGCAGCTCCGCCAGTCTCCAGTCCCTGGCTCCGTTGGGTGACCCGTCCAATTGCTCAGCAGGTTCCGGATCCCGCCTGACCCTTCAACCCGGCCGTGGACCCTGAGCCTCGTCACCCGGACTACCGTCCAGAACTCCGTGTGTTCAGCAACATCCACCTTTCCAGCTCCCCTACGGACTGTCTGGCTACCAATAGTGCTTCGGCTGCCGTGCATCAAGACCCTCTGGCGGGGTGACCGGCCTGGCTGCCTCCTCAGGGGAAACCGGTGTAAGGTCCAGAGTTTCCACCACCCGGACGTAACAGCTAGAACAGTCCATGGATCCCGCCGAAGCACTAGCGACCTTGCAGCAGAAACTCGTACGACAGCGCGAGACCCAGACCCGCATGCTGTCCTTTATGTCTTCTGTCCTTGAAGCCGATGGGTCCCAAAGCAATGGGACCCATCGGCTTCAATGATAAAAACGATATGATAATATTTCTCTAATGTTTGAAGCCAAACTAACCAGCCCCCCTCTCCATGGTGATTTGCTTGTGTGTCATTTAATTCATGTATAATCATTATGATATATGTACATAATCTTTTTTGTCTCCAGTACCTTAAAATAATGGATTCTCTTGTTTTTTTTTTTTTAAAAAACACGTATATTTGCCTGCTGGAAAAATAAAATTACCATCTAGGATACATAAGTAGAATAATACTCTGAGTATTGGCATATAGCTTTATGAATATTTTTGTTCACTTAATCGATATTGACAGCCTTAATGAATTCATTTGTAAAAAATTCTTTGTTATACCAGGAATAAGATAATCAATAGTTTTCTATAGTGAACAAAATTTAGCTTAATCCCTATATTGTTCCATATATATGAAATAAGCGAATAATAATATTATAATCTTGATGAATATTTTTATGAATTCATAATAATAATGAGATAAAAAACTAACTTTTTTTCATAAGGCTGTCGATTGAAATTTAGTAATATGCTCTGCTAAAAATGTGAGTTCATGATCAGAATAGTAATAAGGCTTACAGTCTTTATATTAATGTGATCCAATATACAGCGATCTAATTGCAAAATGTGAATGATTTTAATTATGTTTTAATTATGTACACATGAGTTAGGAGTTTTTTCTACTTAAATGTATGTTACTCATGTTTCACTTTGTATGGACCCGTGAAAGCACCCCTAGTGGTGCGAAACGGTACCGTCGTCCTCGTGCTCCCCTCCCTGCATTCCCTCATGTCCGTCTCACCTGTCAGCATTAAAAAATAAAATAGTCCTAGTTTATCGGTGAGTGCTGCCCTGTCTCTCATTGTTCTATGTCTTCTGTGGATACCCGCCTGAACATGCTACAAGCAACGGCCACGTCCTTGGCATCTCAGGTTTCCACTGCACAATCCACGGCCGCAGCTCCCATGGCAGCCTCCTCGGATGCTTCCAAACTTCGTTTGGCCTCACCACCCCGGTACGCCGGAGATCCCAAGACCTGCAGGGGATTCATAAATCAATGCTCCCTCCATTTCAAGCTGCTGCCGCACCTTTTTGCCTCTGACCAAGCCAAGGTCGCGTTCATGATGTCCCATCTAGAGGGAGAGGCACTGGCCTGGATGAACCCCTTGTGGGAGAAGGAGGATCCGGTAACCACCGACATCCAGGAGTTCCTGCAGGCTTTTCGTAGCACCTTTGACGAGCCCGGACGCGCCTCCGCGTCTGCCTCATCCCTCCTCCGGCTACGTCAGGGGACTCTGACGGTAGGCCAATATGCTATTCGTTTTCGCACCTTGGCCTCGGAACTAGGGTGGAACAATGAGGCCCTAACCGCCGCCTTCTGGGAGGGACTCTCGGGTCGTATTAAAGATGAGCTGGCTGGTCGTGACGTGCCTTCCACCCTGGATGCAATGATTGCTCTAGCGACTCGAGTGGATCTTCGCTTTCAGGAATGATCCAAAGAGGTGTCCCGCGAGAGGCGTCCGATAAGGCACTCCTCCCCACCCCAGAGGTCCATCGCTCCCCAGTTGGCGTCACCTGGCGCGTCTACCTACGAGCCCATGCAAATTGACCGCTTGAGGCAGTCTGAGCAACGCAGAGCAGAACGACTAGCAAAGGGTCTCTGCTTCTACTGCGGTGATGGCACACACCTGCTACGCTCTTGTCCCGAGAAGCCGGGAAACTCCAAAGCCTAGGTTTGGTAGGAGAGGCCACCCTAGGTGCTGGAACTCTCTCAGACTCCGTTACATGGACTATTCAAGTCACTACAGAAGAGACCCGGTTCACGGCAGAGGCGTATCTCGATTCCGGAGCAGCAGGCAACTTCATCCAGCAGGCCACGGTGGATAAGTACCAGGTGCCTGTCCTCCCACTAGAAAAACCGCTGGTGATCGCCTCTGTAGATGGGAGACCCCTCTCTGACACCGTCTCATTGATCACCAAGCCTGTGGAAGTACGGATCGGTGCTCTGCACACTGAGAAGATCACCTTCTACGTCCTCCCGCGCATGTCTCATCAGATCCTGCTGGGACTCCCATGGTTACGGGCACACGAACCGTCGGTCAGCTGGAGTACAGGTGAAATTACCCGATGGGGCTCCTCGTGTCACGAGAGATGTCTGAAATCCATCCAGCCCATCCGACGACCTCCGGTTCCAGAGTCTCTACCAGGACTGCCTTCTGCCTACTGGTACCTGCGTACCTGCGGTCAGCCCAAAGACTGAACCCGCGACAAGCCCGCTGGTCCTTGTTTTTTGCTCGATTTGATTTCCAACTCCATTTTCGGCCTGCGGATAAGAACGTGCAGGCAGACGCTTTGTCCAGGTCCTTCGTGCCCGTGGAGTTGGAGGAGGAGACGTTCCAGCCCATCATCAACCCCAGTAAAGTCATTCCGGTGACTCCTGTCGCTCTAACTCAGATACCCCCTGGGAAAACCTATGTCTCAGATACTGACAGACAGAGAGTCCTGCACTGGGGCCATGCCTCGAAGATCGCTGGCCATGCTGGTCAGAAGAAGACTTGGAGTACGATTGTCCATCACTACTGGTGGCCGTCCCTCCGTAAAGACGTCGCAACCTTCGTCTCAGCCTGTCCATCCTGTGCCCGGAACAAGACACCCAAGCACCTACCATATGGACGTCTTCTGCCTCTGCCCATTCCTTCCGTTTCGTCTCAACATATTGCAATGGACTTCATTACGGACTTACCCTTATCCTCCGGACACACGGTCATATGGGTTGTGGTGGATCGCTTCTCAAAGATGGCTCACTTCGTTCCCATGGCCGGGCTGCCCTCTACCCAGGAGCTAGCTGACTCCTTCATACAGCACATATTCCGATTGCATGGCTTCCCCGCACACATTGTGTCCGACAGAGGAACTCAGTTTACCTCGCGCTTCTGGAGGGCTCTCTGCAAACATCTGGGAGTATCCTTGGACTTTTCTTCGGCCTACCATCCTCAGTCGAATGGCCAAGTGGAACGGGTCAATCAGATCCTGACCTCCTTCCTGCGCCACTACGTCAACATCCATCATGACAATTGGTCCACGCTCCTACCTTGGGCTGAATTCTCCCACAACCAACACATCAGCGAGTCCACCTCCAGCTCTCCCTTCCAGGTCGTTTATGGACTTCAGCCTTCTGTCCCGTTGCCAGTATCCTCGGCTTCCGATGTCCCCGCAGCAGATGCTCTGGTTCGGGACTTCTCAGCTATATGGAACTTTGTCAAGTCTTCCCTAGAACGTGCTTCTTTGCGGATGAAGAGACATGCGGACAAGAGGCGCCTGGATCCCCCGTGTTTCTCACCAGGTGATCTGGTCTGGCTTGCATCCAGATATGTCCGATTGAAGTTACCCTCGTACAAGTTGGGGCCTCGTTACATCGGGCCGTTTAAAGTCATCAGCAAGATCAATGCAGTCTCCTACAAACTGCAGCTCCCGGCCACGATGCGGATACCCAACTCCTTCCATGTCTCCTTGCTCAAGCCTGTCGTCCTTGGTCCCTTCTCCGCTGCTGCCAGTCCTGCTCCTCCTCCTATCACTGACGATGACATCTATGCGGTAAGGAATATCGTGGCCATGAAGACCGTACGAGGTCGGCAATACTTCCTGGTGGACTGGGCGGGTTATGGTCCCGAGGATAGGTCCTGGGAGCCCCAGGAGAATGTTGGCACTCCTCTGGTTCGTGCTTTCCTGTCCCGGTTGGGGGAGGGGGGCATGGGGGAGGGGGTACTGTCACGCTTCACGGTCCCCGTGGCCCGCTCCCCGCTTCCCGGTGGTGTTCCCGACTCACCACTCCGGTCCCGGTCTCCTCTTCCTCGCCTGCACCCTCCATGCATCCAGCTCCCCGCTCCCGGCGCTCCTCAGCGACGTGGGACACCCTGCCGGGCACCCCTGCTTCCTCTGCACCGCTCCCTGGACTGGCTTCTGGTACACGGGCCTCGCGCATGCGCATTAGGGCGCGCGCGCGGTCATTGACCCTTCTTAAAGGGCCAGCACCTTCAAACAGGAAATTGCATAGACAGGTACAGGGTATATTAGGATTCTCTTTCCTGGTGGGCGGGGCCTGTTCTACGTGTTTAGTAAGCTAGGAGTTCAGGTCCTTGTATTGCTTTGCCCTGTATTAACCCTGTCTGTCTCGTAGAGCCTTTCCTGCCACGCCAGCTCCTCCGAACCACGTCCATTCTAGTACCCTGACGTGACTTCGGCGGATGTTCCACCACCTCTGCAGCTCCGCCAGTCTCCAGTCCCTGGCTCCGTTGGGTGACCCGTCCCATTACTCAGCAGGTTCCGGATCCCGCCTGACCCTTCAACCCGGCCTTGGACCCTGAGCCTCGTCACCCGGACTACCGTCCAGAACTCCGTGTGTTCAGCAACATCCACCTTTCCAGCTCCCCTACGGACTGTCTGGCTACCAATAGTGCTTCGGCTGCCGTGCATCAAGACCCTCTGGCGGGGTGACCGGCCTGGCTGCCTCCTCAGGGGAAACTGGTGTACGGTCCAGAGTTTCCACCACCCGGACGTAACAATAGATCTCGCTGCCAGACTTTGGCAGCGAGATCTAAGGGGTTAATGTTCCAGGTAAAATGCGATTCCACTCGGAACATGTAGGCACACATGTCAGCTGTTGAAAACAGCTGATATGTGTGCCGATCCACGCCACCTGCCCGCGGCAGGGGGCGGGGCTTACCGGGACACGATCCATGACGGAAAGATCCGTCCATGGTCGTGAAGGGGTTAAGCCAAAAGTGCTTCACATCACCAGAGGTCGTACCATGGGAATGACCTCTGATGAACTGAGCGACGTCACTGCTGCCAGCCAGGTCCTTCTTGTCAGTGTTTCCTGGAGCCTAGAGGGATCGGACATGTTTTCAGTCTCTCCAGCTTTGGATGTGGCAGAGCCTGGACCATCGTGGTACTTCGTGTGGATTACTTCGAACCTGCAGGGGTGTTATTGGGGTTAATAAAGTAGTAAAAGAGGGTGCTTTTTTGTCTTTTATTCCAAATAAAGGATTGTTGGGGTGTTTGTGTTTATTTACTTTCACTTACAGATTAATGATGGGATGGGCCTCATAGACGCCTGCCATTACTAATCTAGGACTTAGTGGCTGCTGTGGGCTGCCATTAACGCCCTCATTACCATGATTCCCACCACACCAGGGCAATTGAGAAGAGCTTGGTAAAGTGCCGGGATTATCACATCTAATGGATGTGGCAATTCCGGGCAGCTTCTGGCTGATATTTTTAGGCTGGGGAGAATCTAATATAATAACCATAGGTATTCCCAGTCTGAGAATACCAGCTCCCAGCTATTGGGCTTTATCTTGGCTGGATATTAAAATTGGGGGGTGGGCGCACACTGTTTTTTAAATTATTTATTTTACTGTACAATATAGACCCGCCCAATGGCGGCTGTGATTGGTTGCAGTCAGACAGCTGTCACTCAGCGTGGGGCGGGTCTGACTGCAACCAATCACAAACCGTGGTGGTCGCGAGAAGCAGTGAATATATATGAGCCTAATGAGCGATGCAGTGAATATGTATGAGCCTACTGAGCGTGTAGGGAAGTAGAATGAGAGGCCGCGGGAGAAGTGTGACAGTAGCGCCAGTGATCGGTGAGTATGAAGCGCTTGGAGAGAGACAGAGAGAGAGAAAGCGAAAAAGTGGCATAATACTGTGACATCCTCATTCCCAGAAACCATATGTGAGTCAGAAATGCATGCAGGCATATTCTCCAGGCTCTCCCCATTCAGTTTCATCACTTCTCCATTCATTTCAGCCTTTTTCTCAAGTCCCCAGACCTCTTTGTTGGGTCCAGCAGAAAATTACTCACATTTCCCATTGACTTGCATTGTACTCGATATTTGGAACGAATACACAAATATTACAAAGTACTCGTTACGAGTATAGCGATTACGAATATTATGGTATTCGCTCATCTCTAATAATAATAATAATAATAATAGTATCAAATACCTCCAATTAGAAATGTAGTATAGTTCTTCTGATTCATTATGTCACTTACCTCATGTTTAGGCCATAGTAGGACCTTAGGTATCTATGGTTATGACCACTAGCAACTAACTAACTGTGACTATATGCGTGGTCATATCCATGGATACCTAAGACCCTAAAATGCCCTGCACATGAGGTAAGAGACGATACCACATTTCTAATTGGAGGTATTTGATAATATTTTTATTATTACACCTACTACATGTTGAGATATGATCTTAGAGAGGGGAATAACCCTTTAAATCTTGATGTCTGTGTACACTGTATACCTCATGTAAACAATGAAAACTAGATCTAGTATGAAAGGCACATACATAAAATATTGATAAAACAATAAAACACTTTGGTTATACCCAACTCTGGAGTATTACACATGCCCAATTAGTGGGACAGAACTCATATTTAAAAGTTCTAGAATTATACAGAGCACACAAGAATGTTACGATGCTCAGTCAGTTTGTATTCAGTATAAGATACGTGCGTGATGCAACCACACCATATAGGGATGGTGTCATGGGTAGTATGGAGATAACAGGGGATCAGGACTCTTAAGGGTACTTTACACGCTTCGATATCGGTACCGATACCACAAGCGAGCGTACCCGCCCCCGTCCCCGTCGGTTGTGCGTCACGGGCAAATCGCTGCCCGTGGTACACAACATCGCTAACACTCGTCACACAGACCTACCTTCCCTGTGACGTCGCTCTGGCCGGCAATCCGCCTCCATTCTAAGGGGGCGGTTCGTAAGGCGTCACAGCGATGTCACATGGCAGCTGTCCAATAGCAGAGGAGGGGCGGAGATGAGCAGCCGGAACATGCCGCCCACCTCCTTCCTTTCTCATGCCGGTGGACGCAGGTAAGGAGATGTTCGTCGTTCCTGCGGTGTCACATGTAGTAATGTGGGCTGCCGCAGGAACGACACACAACATCGTACCTGCGGCAGCAACGATATTTGGAAAAGGAGCGACGTGTCAACGAGCAACAATTTTTCACATTTTTGCACTCATTGATCGTTGCTCCTTGGTGTCACACGCTGCGATGTCGCTTACAGCACCGGATGTGCGTCACTAACGACGTGACCCCGACGATATATTGATAGCGATATCGCAGCGTGTAAAGCACCCTTAAGACTGGCCTTCAGGCTAAGGGGGCCCTAATTATCCATGCTCTCAGACTTGGAGACACTTCCGAAGGTGAAGACATCCAGACGGCCTTCCTCGCCCTGCTCCTGGCCAGCATCGATCCAACACCCTCTCCACCTCCCCAGGAGAGGGCCTGAACAGGAGTGTTAAACTCACAGAAGTAGACAAACAGGGTAAACAAAAACTCGACCACACAGCATGCTCACATAAGGACTAGACAACAAGTGACAAGGAGAAAAGCAAGAACAGGGAGGAAACAACTAGATAATGAGAGAATTCACAACACCCCAGCAGCACACAGTATGCAGCCACCAGCAACTGTGACACACAGTACATTAACCAGTTTAGCAAAAGCTGTAGTCAGCATGAGAAAACAGATTCCATACTCCAGCATGAGCGCATCCCTTTCCACGGGGAAAGCATCTGGCAAAATTTACCCCTTTACCGTTCATCTAACAGAGTGGCAAGCCACTAGTCAGCAGTGCACTACTTCTAATCATAACAATATAAACAACATGTTGCAGATAGTGCAGCAAGAAGGTGCTCATGTGTCAGACGCTTCCATGAGATCCACATCCATGGTGTGTTGGTGGTGGGGTAACACTCATGCTTGCTTCCTCTGTCCCCTCCCACCAACCACACACAACAGAGAGGGGATCAATATCTTAATCTCCTTACTGTTGCACACCTATCACCTTTTCCTCCTTGTCCTCCTCAATTTGTTCCTTGGCTCCTGCACCTTCAATAACAATTTGTCTGCTACCATGAGACCCCCTAGATCTCTGTACTCCACCCTCCCATGCCACCCGCCTGTGCATTAACAGTCCGGACCTTTGAGATATTGGTATCCCTTCTGCATTCTCCTCTGCTTCCTCCTGCCGCAGACTATTGAATGTGTGCTTCAACACATTGATGACCGCAGTAGTGATGCTGATGATGGCATGATCACCACTTACCATCTTATTACCTTTTTGAAAACTGTGCAGAAGGGTGCAGAGTAGAGTTGAGCGCGGTTCGTGGTTCGTGGTTCTCCAGTTCGCGGCTCGAGTGATTTTGGGGCATGTTCTAGATCGAACTAGAACTCGAGCTTTTTGCAAAAGCTCGGTAGTTCTAGAAACGTTCGAGAACGGTTCTAGCAGCCAAAAAACAGCTAAATCATAGCTTGGTTTCTGCTGTAATAGTGTAAGTCACTCTGTGAATCAAACTATTATCACATTTCAGTGTATAGTGTGCGTGAACAGCGCCTTCAGATCACTGCTGTTTCTATAATGGCGATCGCCATTTTTTTTTTTTTTTTTTCTTGTCTTCCTTCCCTAAGTGCGCGCGTCTTGTGGGGCGGGCCAGCATGTCAGCCAATCCCAGACACACACACAGCTAAGTGGACTTTGAGCCAGAGAAGCAACGCCATGTGTGATAGGATCTGCATGTCACATGTCCCTGCATTATAAAACCGGACATTTTCTTCACGGACGCCATTATCTGCCTTCTGCGTCTTTGGTGTCAGACATCACTGTCGCAGCTCCGTCTTCCTGAGTCCTATAGCCGATACAGCTGTATGCGCTGCATACACAGCGTTAGACAGCTTAGGGAGAGCACTTTATAGCAGTCCTTTTAAGGGCTCCAACCGGCAGGGTCAGAGAGCCATAGGTGACAGGTCCTGCAAACAGCAACAGCGTCTGTGTAGCCCAGGTCAGGGATTTCCTACCTGCATTTCACCATTAGGAGGGAATAGAAAGGCAGGCTTCCATTCCTCTACCCAGAGCACCACAATCCTGCCACTGTACCCTCTTGTCCTCTGCACACTCCAACTGATAACTAAGCCATTATACTAGCAAACACTCAGTGTACCTAGTGGCATCCTATACGTGGCTATTGGACTTTGCTATAGTCCCACTAGTGCAAAGACATTTGCAGAGCGCGTCTGCCTGCGTTGCACACTACAACTCATTCTAAACAAGCCATTATACTAGCAAACACTCAGTGTACCTAGTGGCATCCTATACGTGGCTATTGGACTTTGCTATAGTCCCACTAGTGCAAAGACATTTGCAGAGCGCGTCTGCCTGCATTGCACACTACAACTCATTCTAAACAAGCCATTATACTAGCAAACACTCAGTGTACCTAGTGGCATCCTATACGTGGCTATTGGACTTTGCTATAGTCCCACTAGTGCAAAGACATTTGCAGAGCGCGTCTGCCTGCATTGCACACTACAACTCATTCTAACCAAGCCATTATACTAGCAAACACTCAGTGTACCTAGTGGCATCCTATACGTGGCTATTGGACTTTGCTATAGTCCCACTAGTGCAAAGACATTTGCAGAGCGCGTCTGCCTGCATTGCACACTCCAACTCATTAAAACCAAGCCATTATACTAGCAAACACTCAGTGTACCTAGTGGCATCCTATACGTGGCTATTGGACTTTGCTATAGTCCCACTAGTGCAAAGACATTTGCATAGCGCGTCTGCCGGCATTGCACACTCAAACTCATTTTAACTAAGCCATTATACTAGCAAACACTCAGTGTACCTAGTGGCATCCTATACGTGGCTATTGGACTTTGCTATAGTCCCACTAGTGCAAAGACATTAGCAGAGCACATCTGCCTGCATTGCACACTACAACTCATTCTAACCAAGCCATTAGACTAGCAAACACTCAGTGTACCTAGTGGCATCCTATACGTGGCTATTGGACTTTGCTATAGTCCCACTAGTGCAAAGACATTTGCATAGCGCGTCTGCCTGCATTGCACACTCAAACTCATTTTAACTAAGCCATTATACTAGCAAACACTCAGTGTACCTAGTGGCATCCTATACGTGGCTATTGGACTTTGCTATAGTCCCACTAGTGCAAAGACATTAGCAGAGCACATCTGCCTGCATTGCACACTACAACTCATTCTAACCAAGCCATTATACTAGCAAACACTCAGTGTACCTAGTGGCATCCTATACGTGGCTATTGGACTTTGCTATAGTCCCACTAGTGCAAAGACATTTGCAGAGCGCGTCTGCCTGCATTGCACACTCCAACTCATTAAAACCAAGCCATTATACTAGCAAACACTCAGTGTACCTAGTGGCATCCTATACGTGGCTATTGGACTTTGCTATAGTCCCACTAGTGCAAAGACATTTGCATAGCGCGTCTGCCTGCATTGCACACTCAAACTCATTTTAACTAAGCCATTATACTAGCAAACACTCAGTGTACCTAGTTGTATCCTAAACGTGGCTATTGTACTTTTGTCAATTCACAGTATTGGAACGTTATTTGCAGCACGTCTGCCTGCATTGCACACTCAAACTTTTTTAAACTCAGCCATTATACTAGCAAACACTCACTGTACCTAGTTGTATCCTAAACGTGGCTATTGTACTTTTGTCTATTCACAGTATTGGAACGATATTTGCAGCACGTCTGCCTGCATTGCACACTCTAACTTTTTTAAACTCAGCCATTTATAGTAGCAAACACTCAGTGTACCTAGTTGTATCCTAAACGTGGCTATTGTACTTTTGTCAATTCACAGTATTGGAACGTTATTTGCAGCACGTCTGCCTGCATTGCACACTCAAACTTTTTTAAACTCAGCCATTTATAGTAGCAAACACTCAGTGTACCTAGTTGTATCCTAAACGTGGCTATTGTACTTTTGTCAATTCACAGTATTGGAACGTTATTTGCAGCACGTCTGCCTGCATTGCACACTCAAACTTTTTTAAACTCAGCCATTTATAGTAGCAAACACTCAGTGTACCTAGTTGTATCCTAAACGTGGCTATTGTACTTTTGTCAATTCACAGTATTGGAACGTTATTTGCAGCACGTCTGCCTGCATTGCACACTCAAACTTTTTTAAACTCAGCCATTTATAGTAGCAAACACTCAGTGTACCTAGTTGTATCCTAAACGTGGCTATTGTACTTTTGTCTATTCACAGTATTGGAACGTTATTTGCAGCACGTCTGCCTGCATTGCACACTCTAACTTTTTTAAACTCAGCCATTATACTAGCAAACACTCACTGTACCTAGTTGTATCCTAAACGTGGCTATTGTACTTTTGTCAATTCACAGTATTGGAACGTTATTTGCAGCACGTCTGCCTGCATTGCACACTCAAACTTTTTTAAACTCAGCCATTATACTAGCAAACACTCACTGTACCTAGTTGTATCCTAAACGTGGCTATTGTACTTTTGTCAATTCACAGTATTGGAACGTTATTTGCAGCACGTCTGCCTGCATTGCACACTCAAACTTTTTTAAACTCAGCCATTTATAGTAGCAAACACTCAGTGTACCTAGTTGTATCCTAAACGTGGCTATTGTACTTTTGTCAATTCACAGTATTGGAACGTTATTTGCAGCACGTCTGCCTGCATTGCACACTCAAACTTTTTTAAACTCAGCCATTTATAGTAGCAAACACTCAGTGTACCTAGTTGTATCCTAAACGTGGCTATTGTACTTTTGTCAATTCACAGTATTGGAACGTTATTTGCAGCACGTCTGCCTGCATTGCACACTCAAACTTTTTTAAACTCAGCCATTTATAGTAGCAAACACTCAGTGTACCTAGTTGTATCCTAAACGTGGCTATTGTACTTTTGTCTATTCACAGTATTGGAACGTTATTTGCAGCACGTCTGCCTGCATTGCACACTCTAACTTTTTTAAACTCAGCCATTATACTAGCAAACACTCACTGTACCTAGTTGTATCCTAAACGTGGCTATTGTACTTTTGTCAATTCACAGTATTGGAACGTTATTTGCAGCACGTCTGCCTGCATTGCACACTCAAACTTTTTTAAACTCAGCCATTATACTAGCAAACACTCACTGTACCTAGTTGTATCCTAAACGTGGCTATTGTACTTTTGTCAATTCACAGTATTGGAACGTTATTTGCAGCACGTCTGCCTGCATTGCACACTCAAACTTTTTTAAACTCAGCCATTTATAGTAGCAAACACTCAGTGTACCTAGTTGTATCCTAAACGTGGCTATTGTACTTTTGTCAATTCACAGTATTGGAACGTTATTTGCAGCACGTCTGCCTGCATTGCACACTCAAACTTTTTTAAACTCAGCCATTTATAGTAGCAAACACTCAGTGTACCTAGTTGTATCCTAAACGTGGCTATTGTACTTTTGTCTATTCACAGTATTGGAACGATATTTGCAGCACGTCTGCCTGCATTGCACACTCTAACTTTTTTAAACTCAGCCATTTATAGTAGCAAACACTCAGTGTACCTAGTTGTATCCTAAACGTGGCTATTGTACTTTTGTCAATTCACAGTATTGGAACGTTATTTGCAGCACGTCTGCCTGCATTGCACACTCAAACTTTTTTAAACTCAGCCATTTATAGTAGCAAACACTCAGTGTACCTAGTTGTATCCTAAACGTGGCTATTGTACTTTTGTCAATTCACAGTATTGGAACGTTATTTGCAGCACGTCTGCCTGCATTGCACACTCAAACTTTTTTAAACTCAGCCATTTATAGTAGCAAACACTCAGTGTACCTAGTTGTATCCTAAACGTGGCTATTGTACTTTTGTCAATTCACAGTATTGGAACGTTATTTGCAGCACGTCTGCCTGCATTGCACACTCAAACTTTTTTAAACTCAGCCATTTATAGTAGCAAACACTCAGTGTACCTAGTTGTATCCTAAACGTGGCTATTGTACTTTTGTCAATTCACAGTATTGGAACGTTATTTGCAGCACGTCTGCCTGCATTGCACACTCTAACTTTTTTAAACTCAGCCATTATACTAGCAAACACTCACTGTACCTAGTTGTATCCTAAACGTGGCTATTGTACTTTTGTCAATTCACAGTATTGGAACGTTATTTGCAGCACGTCTGCCTGCATTGCACACTCAAACTTTTTTAAACTCAGCCATTATACTAGCAAACACTCACTGTACCTAGTTGTATCCTAAACGTGGCTATTGTACTTTTGTCAATTCACAGTATTGGAACGTTATTTGCAGCACGTCTGCCTGCATTGCACACTCAAACTTTTTTAAACTCAGCCATTTATAGTAGCAAACACTCAGTGTACCTAGTTGTATCCTAAACGTGGCTATTGTACTTTTGTCTATTCACACTACTGCAAATCTATGTGCAGCACCTCTGCATGACAACCTCGTGCTCTGTTTTTAATAAGCTATAATGATAGCACAAAATACTGCCATTTTGTGGCATCATAGAACTGGCTGTTGTATTCCATTAGTGCCCCACTGGTGACAAGCTATTTCTAGCACCTCTACATCACACCCTCATGCACATTTAGCTACGCTAATGTTATAGCAAACTCATGGAATTCATTGCTGCATTTCATAATTCGGAGGGATAGAAAGTCAGGCTTCCTTTAGCTTTTCCTTCTGTTCATAGACAGCATCTCCAAGACAAATTTCCCCTCCACGTCTAAGTGTGGAGAGGCAGCTAGTGCGCATGCGTGTGCCGATGTACCCCAGCTGCAGCATAATTACAGTGTTTCGCCTAGTGAGTATGCTCAGCCTGACTGTGCCATTCCTGACGCTAAGTCTTCATTTCGGGATACAGCGCATGCTCCCACACTAAGTGTGAAAAGCCTCTTTGCACAGGTGCTTGCATTCTGTGCCGGGTCTAAGTCCTGTTTTGTGCCTAGACACCATGCTAAAGCTGATAGTCTTTTTTCAGAGACTGTATTTCATGCTACTGAGCATGCTCAGGCACTTCCTGCATCAGAGACTAGGTCCGGTAATGAACTCTTTGGCCCTGGCCCTGATGTGGGGGTCCCATATAGACCACAGGGCATCAGGTGTCCTCCCAAATGGCTTGCAGAGGCCCACACCTATGACTTGTCACCGCATTATTGATGGTCAGACGATGACTGGTGAGGTGTTTGGGTCATGGCAGCCATGAGGTCATCATTGAAGTTGCGTTTCCAAATAGGACGCTAGTTATGCCACTCATGACGTGTCACTCTGCTTTTGTCTCCAGGAGGTGCATTGTGGTTCACCCTGGTTTGGGGCGGACCCAGGTTATAAAAGGGGCTGGAGCCAACAAGGAGGTGCGCAGTCTTCTATTATGCTCCGAAAGAGCACACCTCCATGTGTTGAACCCATTGCGGCTTTAGGCCAGAGGTAGGCAGGGATAGGGTGGTGGATGCAGGCCACCACCACAGTTGGTAACGCAGAACGGTTAAGACCAGCTCCTGTCCTAACAGTCCTGCTTGTGCAGCCCAGTGGCATTAACAGGCCTGCTGCTGCTGATGCGCCTGCTGTCCACAGGTGTGGCCCCTACGCACACGGTCAGCGTACTCAATGGCCCCTGTGTTGTTAACAGGGAGTTCCTGGGCTGGGTGGGCATGTGGACCCTGTGACGCTAACAGGGCTCACAGTCTCCAGATCCGAATGGCGTCTAACTCGGTTCAGGCTACTATTAGTTTCATAGCCACACAGCTCTGTATCCTCCACCAAACCTTCAAGTTGCCAACCTCTCCTTTTCCAACTGGGAGCACGGTGGACACTGACTGCTGAAGGTGATATATACCTTTCTCTTTCTTTTCTTATTAATTTTTGTTATATAGCGGTCACAGATTATATACCACTTTATCCAAATCTGCCAGTCCCACTGTAACAGATGTTGTTTCTTCAGCAAATGTTACAGTTGTTTAACCACCAAATCCACGGACCCAAATTTTTTTCCCCTTTCCAACACACCTGTTCCCCTTTCCAACAGCATCTGTCCTTTTTCAACTCATTTTGGGATATGACCAAAAGTGCAACTGTGCAGGGACACCGTACTCAACGCCATCTCAGCACAGCAGCCATCCCTCGGTCCCTCCGATGTGGACAAGTAAAAGACCATTTCCTCCTATCCATGACAAAGTGTTGAGATTCACTCTGTGCAGCACTGGTGTTTAGTGGAAAAGTAGATCTAAGATTGCGTACCACATTCTGCAGATACTCCTGTATACGTGCGTCTATTTCTATGGCAGGAATTAGTTCGCCAAATTTTGTCTTGTACCGGGGATCTAACAGTGTGGCAACCCAGTATTCAGGATTACTTCAAATTCATACAATCCGAGGGTCATGTAGGTAGTGCAGCAAGAAGGCGCTCATGTGTCTTGTGCATCCAGGAGGACCAAGTCCTTGGTGTGTTGGTGGCAGAGAGGTGAGAATCGTGCATCCTTCCTCTGCCCTCTACCCACAACCTCGCACAACCGAAATGTGAGCAAGCTCTCACTCATCTGCTGAGTCTTCCATGCCCATCGCCAGTTCGTCCTCCATTTCTTCATGGGCTCCTGCACTTTCATCAACACTTTTTGCTGATACTATGCGCCCTTGTTAATCCCTCTCCCTCACCATGACTGCCGCATAGGTGCCGCTGACCATCTGGACCTCGTAGATCTTGTTATCCCTTCCGCATATGACTCCTCCTGTACTTCCTCCCCTTCCTCTTGTCCCAACACCTGACTCCGAATAATAATTACAGTGTGCTCCATCATGTAGATGACCAGAATTGTCACGCTGAGAATGACATTGCCAGTGCTAAACATCTTCGTCGACATTTCAAAACTGTGTAGCAGGGTGCATAGGTCCTTGATCTGACACCACTCCAGCAGCGTGATCGGCACCACCTCTGGATCAACTTATCCCAGGCTATATGTCTTACCGTATTTCAGCAGGGCTCTGCGCTGCTGCCACACACGCTGCAACATGTGCAGATTCCAATTCCTGCGTGTCGGAACATCGCATTTACGGCGTTTAACTGCCAGACCCTAAGACTTCCGGAGTGATGAAAGTTGTTGAGCTGCTGTGTGCGCACGATGGAAGTGAGCACATAGCGAGCGTGCCCGCTGCACAAGGACATGTAGGCCGTGATGGTGTTTTAAAAATTGCTGGAGAATTCGGATCAACACGTGAGCCATAAAAGGCACGTGTGTCACATTGCCCTGAGGATGGCCCGCAGCCAGGTTTGCATCATTGCCGCACACGGCTGTTAAGTCACCAACGGAGTCCGCTCCGTCAATTTGTACTCCGGTCGCCAGGTGACAACGTGTTCCTTTCATGAATAGTGCTGATGATGGGAGAGTAGTCGATGCCAGCGGCGCAGGTGGACGCAGGTTATGCTCACCCACTGGGCTGCATTACCTTGACAGATGCAGAATCTCTGGCTGAATGTAGCTGGTGGGTATCTCACAGATGAAATACCATCATTCAGCTACAACCAATGGGAAGACACCACACCCTTTTTTATGCCCATCCTGTCTGCAGACCACTGCCAGACATAGCTATGAACCTCTGGTTAATTTTACCCCCAGTTCAGTTTTATGATTTTGTGTGCTTGTTACCTGACTACTTTTCCTGCTTGCTGTTTATGTACCTTGTTGGCCGATACGCATTTCACCTCTGCTTGTTTTCTGATTAAGTCCTGGCCGTCCCATTCTGTTCCTGTTCCTCAATTAATGTTTTGACCCTGCCTGACTACTATTCTCTGTAATAGCGGTGTGACTCACATTTCCCATACATTTCAAAGTAAAACTTTGACCGCCTGATGGCATTGAGCTCTGCTGCCAGCATAGTAAGGAGGTGTGTGGTAGTCCTTGTGCGCAGTTGCAAGGAAGGGTGGCCTGACCACACAGGGTTTGCGCAAAGGTAGAGGACCCACACGAGGTTGAAGAGGCAGAAGCAGTGTATTAACTTCTACATACAGAACAAGGATTGAAACAACTCGTGGGGACGGCAAGACTTGTACAGCAGACCCTTCTCCATCTCTCACCATAGTTTGCCAGTGCCCAGTCAGTGACATGTACTGACCCTGTCTATGCTTACTGGTCCAAGTATCTGTGTTGAAATGCACCCTGTCGCACACAGATTTTCTCAAGGAAGTGGTGATGTTGTGTGCGACATGCCGGTGTAGCGCGGGCATGCTTTTCTTGGAGAAGCAGTGGTGATTGGGCATCTGGTACTGGGGCACAGCGACAGACATAAGGTCTGTAAAATCCTGTGTGTCCACTACGCGTAAAGGCAGCATTTCGGTAGCCAACAGCTTACAGAGGGATAGAGTCAACCACTTAGCTTTGTCATGGGTCGCAGTAAGTGGCCTTTTATTTGACCACATCTGAGGGACAGAGATCTGGCTGCTGTCTGTAGACGGTGTTGAGTAGGGTGTCCCTGGAAAAATGCAGGTTTGTGAGAAAAGTGCAGGCGGAGACATGATGTTGGCTTCATCTTGCCTTCAGATCTGTTCATCTTGTATCATTTTTAAAAAACACAGCAAGCAAGGGTTACTCCAAGCGGAGTCTCCCTTTTTTTCCAAAAATTGTGCCCCACACAGACACCTTATCAGTGGCAGCACTTGTGCCCTAGTTGCAAACAGGATGTTTTGATTTGCATCAAGCACATTCCAAATCCACAAGCATTTACTCTCCCCAGGATGACACAGGGGTAGTAAATTCCTTCTGGATCCATGACTTGTTCATTTTGATGAACGTCAGTCTGTCCACATTGTCACTGGACAGACGCGTGCGCTTATCTGTCAGCACACACCCAGCAGCACTGAAGACACGTTCAGAGACAACGCTGGCAGCTGGACACGACAAAATCTTCGAGGCGTAACTGGAGAGCTCTTGACATTTTTCTAGATTTGAAGCACAAAAGGAGCAAGGCTCCATTTGCAAAGTCATTGCATCGATGTTCATTTGGAGATACTCCTGTATCATCCTCTCCATCCGTTGACTATGTGTCAGACTTGTTGTCTCTGGTGGCCTTGCAAAGGAGGGTCTAAAAAAATTATGAAAAGATTCCATAAAATTGCTGTTACCAGCACCAGATACGGTCCTACTGGTACGGGTAGACTGTTGAAGATGACGAGGCCGTCCCATGTTTGTCAAGTTACAACTGGGAGAATCACTCCCTTCACCTGCACGGTTGTTTGGTGGAAAAGCCGAGCTAAGATCGAGTAACAGCTTCTGCTGATACTCCTGCATACGTGCGTCCCTTTCTATGGGTGGAATTATGTCACAAAATTTGGACTTGTCCCGGGGATCTAATAGTGTGGCAAGCCAGTAGTCATCATCACTTCTAATTTTGACAATACGAGGGTCATGTTGGAGGTAGTGCAACAAGAAGGCACTCATGTGTCTTGCGCAGCCATGCGCACCAAGTCCACGCTGTGTTTGTGGCATAGAGGTGCTAACCGTTCTTTCTTCCTCTGTCATCTCCCCCCAACCTCTTTCAACTGAAATTTGACCAAGGTCCCCCTCATCTGCTGAGTCTTCCATGTCCATGGACAGTTCGTCCTCCATATCTTCATGTCCTCCTGCACCTTCCTCAACATGTCGCCTGCTACCATGCGCCCTTGTTGATCCCTGTCCCCCATGGTCCCATGCCTGCCGCGTTGGTGATGATGAACGTCTGGACCTTGGTGATGTTGTTGTGTCTTGCGCATATGAATCCTCCTGTAGTTCCTCCCCTTCCTGTTGTCCCACCCCCTGACTACGAATAGTGTTTAGCGTGTGCTCCAGCATGTAAATGACTGTAATCGTCATGCTGATAATGGCATTGTCAGCGCTAAACATATTCGTCGCCATGTCGAAACTGTGCAGAAGGGTGCATAGGTCCTTGATCTGAGATCACTCCATCAGGGTGATCTGCCCCACTTCTGCATCTCGTTGGCCCAGGCTATACATCATGACGTATTGCACCAGGGCTCGCCGGTGCTGCCACAGTCGCTGTAACATGTGGAGAGTTGAATTCCAGCGTGTCGCCACATCGCATTTCAGGCGATGAACCGGCAGGCCGAAAGACTTCTGGAGCGATGCAAGTCGCTCAGGTGCGGCGGTTGAACGGCGGAAGTGAGCACTGCAGACAGTTTCCGTGCCCTGGTCAGAAGGCCATCTAGGCCGGGATAGTGTGTTAAAAATTGCTGGACAACAAGGTTAAACACGTGAGCCATACAAGGCACGTGTGTCACCTTGCCCAGGCGAAGGGCCGCACCCAGGTTTGCAGCATTGTCGCACACGGCCTTACCAGGCTGCAGGTTGAGTGGAGACAACCATTTATCAAAATCAGTCTCCAGAGCTGCCCACAACTCAGTCGCTGTGTGACTCCTATTTCAAAGACATGTCAAGCTAAAGACCGCCTGATGCCGTTGCGCTCTGCTACCAGCATAGTAATGAGGGGTGCGTGATTCCTTCTGCGCAGTGAGAACGCTGGTGGCCTGACCAGGCAGGCTTGGGGCGGAGGTGGAGGACCCAGATGAGGTGGAGGATGCAGAAGCAGTGGCGGAACTTGGACAGACAGAGGATTGACACACAAGTCGTGGGGACGGCAAGACTTGTGCAGCAGACCCTTCACCATCTATCACCATAGTTACCCAGTGGCCAGTCAGCGACATGTAACGTCCCTGTCCATGCTTACTGGTCCAAGTATCGGTGGTGAAATGCACCCGTTCACACACAGAGTTTCTCAAGGAAGCGGTGATGTTGTGTGCGACATGCTGGTGTAGCGCGGGCACACCTTTCTTAGAGAAGTAGTGGCGACTAGGCATCTGGTACTGGGGCACAGCGACAGACATAAGGTCTCTAAAATCCTGTGTGTCCACTAGGCGGAAAGGCAGCATTTCTGTAGTCAACAGCTTACAGAGGGATAGAGTCAACCTCTTCGCTTTGTCATGGGTCGCAGGAAGTGGCCTTTTATTTGACCACATCTGAGGGACAGAGATCTGGCTGCTGTGTGTAGACGGTGTTGAGTCGGGTGTCCCTGGAAAAATGCAGCTTTGTGAGGAAAGTGCAGGCGGAGACATGATGTTGCCTTCATCCAAAGTTGGTGCTATCGATGTCTGAGAGAGCTGTACACACTCACTTGTTTCCCCTTCCAAACCAACTGACGACCTACCAAGCAAACTGCCTGTTGCGGTTACAGTGGTGGAAGTTGTGGGTGGAAAAACAGGTGTGACAGCTGTCCCCACAGTCCTAGAAGATGACGAGCGCGCGGATGCACTGGAAGGGGCAGGCGGTGGATGGTTCGCTCCGCTAGGCCGCATTGCAGCACGGTGAGCTTCCATCGGGCCATATGATATTTATTCATGTGACGATTCATGGAAGAAGTTGTCAAACTGCTGAGGTTTTGACCTCTACTAAGAGAACCATGACAAATTTTACAGATCACATAATTTGGGCGATCTTTTTCTATGTCAAAAAAGGACCTGGCTAGGCAAGGCTTAGAGGCCATGCGACCTGTTGATCCACCCCGAATAATGCTCAGAGGCAGAGTGGTGGCTGAGGATGCAGTTGTAGACGTGCTACCAGTGCTCCGACTGTGTCCAGGAAGGCGCCAGGTTACTTCGACGTCGGTTGCATCCTCCTCCACCGCCTCTGTTGACCTCCTCGAGTGTCTGACTGTGGGTTGACAGTAGGTGTGATCTAGAACTTAATCATCAATTGTTGTGTTTGCACTCCCTACCCCTCAGACCGAGTTTCTTCTTGCCCTGACCGAATATTTAAGTTGTCATCCCAATCGGGTATCTGCGTCTCATCTTCATCAGTATGTTCCTCATTGCCTATAACCACAGTTGTTGGAAAGGCAGCATTTTGGTAGCCAACAGTTTGCATATGATGAAAGTCAACCTCCAAGCCATTTCATGCCCTTCTAAAAGCATGTAAAACACAGCGAGGGGACTCCAACCACAGTCTCCCTCGTTGCCACTAACTGGGCCACACACACCCCACTTGACTGGCATCGGTTGAGCCCCCTTTTGAAAAAGAAAAAGATGCTTTGCATGAAGCACTCTCAAAAAATACGCGTGCCTTTCCGTCCCCTGGCTGACCAGGGGAAGAAAAGTCCTCTGAGAGCCATGACTTGTTCATCTTGGTTCTTTTAGAGACACAGCGAGGGGACTCCAACCACAGTCTCCCTCGTTGCCACTAACTGGGCCACACACACCCCACTTGACTGGCATCGGTTGAGCCCCCTTTTGAAAAAGAAAAAGATGCTTTGCATGAAGCACTCTCAAAAATACGCGTGCCTTTCCCGTCCCCTGGCTGACCCAGGGGAAGAAAAGTCCTCTGAGAGCCATGACTTGTTCATCTTGGTTCTTTTAGAGACACAGCGAGGGGACTCCAACCACAGTCTCCCTCGTTGCCACTAACTGGCCACACACACCCCACTTGACTGGCATCGGTTGAGCCCCCTTTTGAAAAAGAAAAAGATGCTTTGCATGAAGCACTCTCAAAAATACGCGTGCCTTTCCCGTCCCCTGGCTGACCCAGGGGAAGAAAAGTCCTCTGAGAGCCATGACTTGTTCATCTTGGTTCTTTTAGAGACACAGCGAGGGGACTCCAACCACAGTCTCCCTCGTTGCCACTAACTGGGCCACACACACCCCACTTGACTGGCATCGGTTGAGCCCCCTTTTGAAAAAGAAAAAGATGCTTTGCATGAAGCACTCTCAAAAATACGCGTGCCTTTCCGTCCCCTGGCTGACCCAGGGGAAGAAAAGTCCTCTGAGAGCCATGACTTGTTCATCTTGGTTCTTTTAGAGACACAGCGAGGGGACTCCAACCACAGTCTCCCTCGTTGCCACTAACTGGGCCACACACACCCCACTTGACTGGCATCGGTTGAGCCCCTTTGAAAAAGAAAAAGATGCTTTGCATGAAGCACTCTCAAAAATACGCGTGCCTTTCCCGTCCCCTGGCTGACCCAGGGGAAGAAAAGTCCTCTGAGAGCCATGACTTGTTCATCTTGGTTCTTTTAGAGACACAGCGAGGGGACTCCAACCACAGTCTCCCTCGTTGCCACTAACTGGGCCACACACACCCCACTTGACTGGCATCGGTTGAGCACCTTTTGAAAAGAAAAAGATGCTTTGCATGAAGCACTCTCAAAAATACGCGTGCCTTTCCCGTCCCCTGGCTGACCCAGGGGAAGAAAAGTCCTCTGAGAGCCATGACTTGTTCATCTTGGTTCTTTTAGAGACACAGCGAGGGGACTCCAACCACAGTCTCCCTCGTTGCCACTAACTGGGCCACACACACCCCACTTGACTGGCATCGGTTGAGCCCCCTTTTGACAAAGAAAAAAGATGCTTTGCATGAAGCACTCTCAAAAATACGCGTGCCTTTCCCGTCCCCTGGCTGACCCAGGGGAAGAAAAGTCCTCTGAGAGCCATGACTTGTTCATCTTGGTTCTTTTAGAGACACAGCGAGGGGACTCCAACCACAGTCTCCCTCGTTGCCACTAACTGGGCCACACACACCCCACTTGACTGGCATCGGTTGAGCCCCCTTTTGAAAAAGAAAAAGATGCTTTGCATGAAGCACTCTCAAAAATACGCGTGCCTTTCCCGTCCCCTGGCTGACCCAGGGAAGAAAAGTCCTCTGAGAGCCATGACTTGTTCATCTTGGTTCTTTTAGAGACACAGCGAGGGGACTCCAACCACAGTCTCCCCTCGTTGCCACTAACTGGGCCACACACACCCCACTTGACTGGCATCGGTTGAGCCCCCCCTTTTGACAAAGAAAAAGATGCTTTGCATGAAGCACTCTCAAAAATACGCGTGCCTTTCCGTCCCCTGGCTGACCCAGGGGAAGAAAAGTCCTCTGAGAGCCATGACTTGTTCATCTTGGTTCTTTTAGAGACACAGCGAGGGGACTCCAACCACAGTCTCCCTCGTTGCCACTAACTGGGCCACACACACCCCACTTGACTGCATCGGTTGAGCCCCCTTTTGACAAAGAAAAAGATGCTTTGCATGAAGCACTCTCAAAAATACGCGTGCCTTTCCCGTCCCCTGGCTGACCCAGGGGAAGAAAAGTCCTCTGAGAGCCATGACTTGTTCATCTTGGTTCTTTTAGAGACACAGCGAGGGGACTCCAACCACAGTCTCCCTCGTTGCCACTAACTGGGCCACACACACCCCACTTGACTGGCATCGGTTGAGCCCCCTTTTGACAAAGAAAAAGATGCTTTGCATGAAGCACTCTCAAAAATACGCGTGCCTTTCCCGTCCCCTGCTGACCCAGGGGAAGAAAAGTCCTCTGAGAGCCATGACTTGTTCATCTTGGTTCTTTTAGAGACACAGCGAGGGGACTCCAACCACAGTCTCCCTCGTTGCCACTAACTGGGCCACACACACCCCACTTGACTGGCATCGGTTGAGCCCCCCTTTTGACAAAGAAAAAGATGCTTTGCATGAAGCACTCTCAAAAATACGCGTGCCTTTCCCGTCCCCTGGCTGACCCAGGGGAAGAAAAGTCCTCTGAGAGCCATGACTTGTTCATCTTGGTTCTTTTAGAGACACAGCGAGGGGACTCCAACCACAGTCTCCCTCGTTGCCACTAACTGGGCCACACACACCCCACTTGACTGGCATCGGTTGAGCCCCCCTTTTGACAAAGAAAAAGATGCTTTGCATGAAGCACTCTCAAAAATACGCGTGCCTTTCCCGTCCCCTGGCTGACCCAGGGAAGAAAAGTCCTCTGAGAGCCATGACTTGTTCATCTTGGTTCTTTTAGAGACACAGCGAGGGGACTCCAAACCACAGTCTCCCTCGTTGCCACTAACTGGGCCACACACACCCCACTTGACTGGCATCGGTTGAGCCCCCTTTTGACAAAGAAAAAGATGCTTTGCATGAAGCACTCTCAAAAATACGCTGCCTTTCCCGTCCCCTGGCTGACCCAGGGGAAGAAAAGTCCTCTGAGAGCCATGACTTGTTCATCTTGGTTCTTTTAGAGACACAGCGAGGGGACTCCAACCACAGTCTCCCCTCGTTGCCACTAACTGGGCCACACACACCCCACTTGACTGGCATCGGTTGAGCCCCCTTTGAAAAAGAAAAAGATGCTTTGCATGAAGCACTCTCAAAAATACGCGTGCCTTTCCCGTCCCCTGGCTGACCCAGGGGAAGAAAAGTCCTCTGAGAGCCATGACTTGTTCATCTTGGTTCTTTTAGAGACACAGCGAGGGGACTCCAACCACAGTCTCCCTCGTTGCCACTAACTGGGCCACACACACCACTTGACTGGCATCGGTTGAGCCCCCCTTTTGACAAAGAAAAAGATGCTTTGCATGAAGCACTCTCAAAATACGCGTGCCTTTCCCGTCCCCTGGCTGACCCAGGGGAAGAAAAGTCCTCTGAGAGCCATGACTTGTTCATCTTGGTTCTTTTAGAGACACAGCGAGGGACTCCAACCACAGTCTCCCTCGTTGCCACTAACTGGGCCACACACACCCCACTTGACTGGCATCGGTTGAGCCCCCTTTTGAAAAAGAAAAAGATGCTTTGCATGAAGCACTCTCAAAAATACGCGTGCCTTTCCCGTCCCCTGGCTGACCCAGGGTGGGAAGGAAA